>NC_049170.1:64911403-66361710 GCF_009769625.2 Cygnus olor | reverse complement strand
TTGTTTGCAAGCAGCACCTAATTGATTGAGTTGTTGTCAGAGCTTGGGCGGCCACAACACCGGGTGTAAGGAAGGAGGCTACGATAACTTTATCAGCCTTCCAGAAATCAAGATTGTCCTTGCAGTCTTTCTGGTAGTGATTGACCGCTTGTCTCGTCCGCCTATGGAGCTTCGTGATATTCAAGATCATAGACATATTAGGCGTCAACAAAGTTAAACGCCCATGGTGCAAAGTCCTCCCGCAATATGTGAGGGGACACCCTGCCAGGCCTGGTCACTGCAAGTAAGGAACACCCCGGCTGGCAAGGCCAGTGGTGCGTTTGAGGACCTAGATATGTTAGGGGTGGTATAATTGCACCATTTAGATTCATTCCGGTACACAGATAGGCTGGTCGTGATGTTAACCGCAGCGATATTTTTCCCAGTATAATTGAACTTTAAGCAGGCAAGCATTAACACTTCCCAAGATATCTAGCTCCTGAGACTCCAACAGGGCTATCGGTAATGGACCACCCAACCATCCCAGTTGTTCATTGCCTCTCTGGAGGCATTTCCTGTATCTGAGAGGTTCCACCCCCCCACAAGGTGTGGCCCTGTCGATGTGCTGCTAACCAAATTTGTCAGATCCTTGTCTTCCAGCGGAATCCCGACCAGGCAGGTTGTGAACGGATTTCTCGCGCTGGCCATAGACAGACACATATGGTTTTGTCCGGTCATGTTGGCGAGGGTGACCCAGATGTTTCGTCTGGGCTGGATTGAGACCCAGGAGGTGCCAAAGCTGCAGAGGCAGACGAGGATGATGGTCCCAACCATGGTCGCACACCATGCGCCAGCACCCATCATGGTCCTTGCCCTGTGTAAACACAAGCGTACCCTCGCCCCCAGGTTATTAAGGGATATGGTCCTTCGCACCCCCCAGTATCCAGATTTCTTCATAACCATCGCTTTTCCTGTTGGAACGGACGTTAGGCCTGATTCCATTGATTTAAAATGCTTAATTATAGGTGGTATTTCTTCGTATTGAAAAGGTAGTGTCAAATGATTTGTGACATATACCACTTTGTTCAATCTATTCTGTGGGGTCTCCTGTGTCTCCCCCTTTTTCTGTTTTGCCAGTAAGTCCTTTAATGTGCGGTGAACACGTTCTACTATTGCTTGTCCTGTGGGTGAGTGTGGGATGCCTGTCTTGTGAGTGATACCCCAGGTATGGAAAAAGTCGCATAGAGCGGCTTGCACAAGCCAGGCCATTATCAGTTTTTATTTCTTTAGGGATTGCGAGGGTGGCGAGGCTGCACAGAAATGCAACTGTATGTGACGGCTTCTTTCGCCCGTCATCGCAGAGGCCCAGAGTGTGTGCGGAAAAGAATCTACAGACACGTGAACATATTTTAGCCTCCCGAACTTGGGAACGTGAGTAACGTCAGTTTGCCAAAGCTGAAGAGAAGAGAGGCCCCTAGGATTAACTGTAGTCGGTGGGCCTGGTCGTTGTTGACAATCTGGGCAGGTCTGTACTATGAGCTTAGCACCTCCTATGGGGATGGCAAACTGTTTGGACAATGCTTTTGCTGCCTGGTGGAAGAATTGATGTGATAAACGAGCCTGGGACAATGTATTTGGCACTGGGACTTGCAATGCAATGTTAGTCAATTGATCGGCCCGGGCATTTCCTTCTGCAAAGAATCCCGGGAGTGTCGTATGACTTCTAATGTGGATCACGCAATACGGGTGGGTACGGTGCTCTACAAGAAATAATAACTCTTTAAATTTTAAGAATAGCGTCTTGTTCTGGATGTGTTTGATCTGAGATCTTTCAATTCGTTGTGCCACTCCTACTGCATAATGTGAATCAGAGACAATATTTAGTGGAACCTGGTCCCATTGCTTGAATGCCATTACTACCACATGTAATTCTACTATCTGAGGGGAGCTCTGTATTGTTTCTATCACATGTTGCCAGTGGCCTCCTTGTTCCCACATGACTACAGCTTTTCCCGTTCTCCCTGACCCGTCTGTGAATACTGTTTGTCCTTGGACTGGGTGCCATCGATATAGCGGCTTGTCCTCACGTGTACATTATTATAAAAGGTAAGCATTTTGTGAGACGGGAGATGTATATCAAGTTGACCATTGAAACCCGAAAGGGCTGATTGTAGCTCTAAGCTATTCTGGAGGCACCAATCAAGATAGTTTTTAACTATCGGAATGATAATGGATTTTGGCTCTTCTCCAGCCATTTCTATAATTCGTTCTCTACCCTTCCTAATCAAAATCTGAAAACATTTCAATGCAGGTGGCAAGTGTCTTTGTCGGTTGGTGGGGTAGAAACACCCATTCTAATAGCAGCAACGGGTCTGTTGCGTTGGAGTCCCATTGTGCAATAATAGCTAAAGGTTGTGGATTCTGGTTGCATATGTAGAGCTGAATGGGTAAAATTTCTGCTCGCCGCTGGCATTCTTGGGCAGAGATCGTCTCCTCTATACGGTTTAGTGCCGCCCTGGCTTCATTAGTCAGCCGGCGGGGCGCATTAATATCAGTGTCCCCTTTTATCAACTCGAACAGGGGTGCTAGTGTATGGTTGTCAATTCCGCATTGCGTCCTTATCCAATTTATATTGCCTATAAGCTTCTGGACATCATTGAGCGTGCGAATTTACGTTGTGATGGCTACATTTTGGGGTTGAATACTTTGCTGCAGTATCTTCCAGCCTAAATATTTCCAAGGCGCCTCCATTTGAATTTTTTCTGGCACGATTTGTAATCCCCATGTCTGTAACTCCTGCCATAGAACAGGCAGTACTTCTTGCGTTAAGTTTTCTGTCGGGCTGGAGAGCAATATGTTGTCCATATAATGATAGATGTATACGTGCGGGAATCATTTGCGTACGGGGCGTAGCGCTCCTGCTACGTATGTTTGGCAAATTGTTGGGAAATTTTTCATCCCTTGGGGCAGCACAGTCCAATAATACCTATCCATTGGTTCGGTCTTATTGATTTTTGGGACCGAGAACGCAAATCGAGGAGCATCAGCAGGGTGAAGCGGAATAGTAAAGAAGCAGTCTTTTAAATCGATAATCACAATATTCCAATTTTGAGGGACCATAGCAGGAGAAGGTAATCCGGGCTGGGGAGCTCCCATGTCTTCCACTGCATTGTTTATTTGATGTAAATCGTGAAGTAATCGCCATTTCCCACTTTTTTTTAATAACAAACACAGGTGAATTCCAGGGCCTGATTGTGGGGGTAATGTGTCCCAAATGTAACTGTTCTTGGACAAGCTCATGGAGAGCAGCGACCTTTTCCACAGGAAGCGGCCATTGATTCACCCACACAGGATTATCAGTTCTCCAGGTGAGTCCCATGCGCGGTCATTCGTCAATGGCCGCTATCGAAAATTTTCCAGAAAGCTCAAGGTGAACTCGCCCTGTCCCATCACATCCCTCCCCAGGAGACTGACAGGTATGAGGACAGCATACGGCCGGACGTTATAGAGCGAGCCTTCATGAGTCTTAATGGTAAGCATATACCGGCTCTGAAAAGCACTGGAGACACCACTGACTCCCACAAGGCCTTTTGTGGTGGAATCTAAAGGCCAACCTTTGGGGCAATCGTGAAGAGCAATTACTGTAACATCTGCCCCGGTACCCATTAATACAGTTATTTGCGCGCTCAAGGGGTCGGCCTTTGGGTGATGAAGTGTTAGGGTCAGCATAGGTCTCTTGATGGTGATGGCCAAGGCCCAAAAAGCTGATGGGGGTCCCGTTGATCCAAACTCCGCGTCGTGTCGGTCACGTGTCTCTGCTTGTGGAACTATGGCTTTAAATAGTATTAACTGTGCAACTGTAGTCCCCTTGGGTATGAGCATCGGAGGGGAGGGAGTCCATGCCATTGCTTGTGTTATGCCTTCATAATCAGCGTCAATGACTTCAGGCAGTACAAAAAGACCCGTTAGCGTGGTGCTACACCGCCCTAGCAAGAGGGCGCCGCATCCCTTCCCTATCGGACCCTTTACGTTTAGAGGTATTTTGCGGACCCGAGTGTCCCAAAGGGTGCAGCTCGTTACTGTGGAGACATCCAATCCGGCGCTTCCTCGCATTTTGGCTGTGAGGGAATCCACCCTGACGTAGTGGGTGGGATTGCTGAAGCAGTGGGCGGCTGCGGTCGCAGCCCGGTAGTCATCATCGCCCAGGGCGGTGACTTCCGCGAGGACGGCCCGCCCACGACGGAGGGCCGGGGCACTTGTGTCGTCGCGCGGCCGCCCCGCGCTCCGCGTCCCGTTTCCCTGCCACGGTTGTAAAGGTCGTCCTTCTGCATTATGCGTCGAACGGCACTGGCTAGCCCAGTGCCATCCCGTGCCGCAGCGTGGGCAAATAGTGGGAGGAGCAGGGTTACCGCGTCCCCCCCCCCGCTCCTCCCTGTGGGCGTTCAGTGGCAAAATGCCCCGTGGCTCGACAGCGAAAACGCTGTTTACACCCAGTTTTAAGCGCAGTAGCAAAAGCTCCGGCCAAAGCGGCAGTGTGATGTTCTATGGATCCAACTCGATTGCAAGCCTCTATCATTTGTACCAATGTAGTATTAGCAGGCAGGGCTTGAAGTATTTTCTTACAGTCTGTGTTTGCATTTTCCACTGCCAGTTTTAGTATAAGGGCCTCTTGGCCTCGCGGTTGTCAATTTGTTTGTCCAAAGCGTCTCGCAATCTATCAATGAATTGCATATAAGGCTCGGTAACTTGTTGCCTAATGCTGGTAAATGATGGCTCGGCTTTTCCAACTTCAGGCAACTTCAACATAGCCTGGAAGGCCAGAGACGCGGACTGCCGCAGGACGGCATCGTTGAGCCTAGCCTGCAATCTCGGATCGAATAACGGCTCAGTCCCCATCAACTGTGGGATCCCGGCTCCCAGTAGGGGGTCGCCGGGCTGCCGGTCCAGGTTACGCAGGGCGGCCAATTCGCACCCTTCTTTCCATTTTTGCTCCCACAGTAATTTTTGTGTTGGCGTTAAAATCATCGCGGCTATCTGACGGCAATCGTACGGCACCAGCAAGTGACGGTCATAACGTTTTCTAACAATGACTGAGTAAATGGTGCATGTAATCCATATGTAGTCCCAGTCTTTCTCAACTCTTTAATTAGGTCCCATTGGAAGGCATTATATTCATTTGGACTGTTGGGTCGCACCTGCACCGGGAAAGCCATTCCCACCGGCTCCCCGTCTTTTAGCGCTTCCCGGCGCACCAGCTCCCATCGTTCCCGCGGGTCGAAAGCTCGGGCTCCCAGAGGCATTATCGGGGGCAGGCAAGGCGGAAGCCGGGGGGGTCAGCGGGGAGGGGCTCTGCGGCGGCGGTCCGTGGCCCTCTTCCTTGTCATCCCCCAGGTCTATCAAATTGCACCGCTTTGGTGACCTTGCAGGCTCTGATCTCAGTTCGGCTGCTTTTATTGCCTGGGCAGCGGCGTTCTGTACTTTCTTTTCTGCCTGCCACGCTCTTAAAAGTCTCTGTCACCAGCCGCCACGTAGTCATCACCTCAGCAGCATTAGTATCCCCACAGGACGCTGCTTCCCATATTTTTTCCCCCGCTTGGTCCCAAGTTTTTACATCAAATACTGTAGAAGCCATTGAGGGGAACCCTTGTTTCGCAAAATTTTCAATAATAGCTTTATCTTAAACGGATCGGATCATATTTTACTCCACTTTCTATTAGGAGTTGCTTTAGTATTTTCACTATAGCCGCTTCCTCTGCTGAAAGGCTAGCTCCCATGATTAATGTCCAGCCACTCACCTGTCCTTCAGGTGATGTCCCAGGGTTGAATCTGCAGTCCAGCTGCGAGCTCGATCCGTTCTGCTGGGTTCCGTTCAGACTCTCGTACAGCGCTGCTCCTCCCTGATCACGTCGGGGTCACCAATTGAAAGCACGCATGACACGGGCTCCTGATGGCTCTTCAACAGCAGGACCTTTATTGCCATTTTTCACACTACATGTACTTTCCCCGTAGCCCCACACGCTGTCCACGCGCCCGAATCTGTCTTACAATTGGTTAGAGACCCTCAAACGTGCCTTGAGCCAGCCAGCAATTGGCCACTGCCCAAAGCTCATCTTTACCACTGTAGCCAATCTACTTATCTCGACCTTGCTCAAGTTTTGGTTTCTACCGCTGTTTTCCTCATTATCTCTAACTCAGGGACGTGTGAAACAGCACGAAGCCACCTGTGAATTCCTTTCCCAGAAAACGGCACAAAGCTCCCTGCGAATTCTTCTCCCACACTTATCCAGATCATTGATAAAGATATTAAAGAGAATTGGCCCTAGTACTGAGCCCTGGGGGACTCCACTAGTGACCGGCCTCCAACTGGATTTAACTCTATTCACCATGACTCTTTGGGCCCGGCTACCCAGCCAGTTTCTAACCCAACAAATCGTACGCCAGTCCAAGCCAGGAGCAGCCAGTTTCTTGAGGAGAATGTTGTGGGAAACGGTTTCAAAAACCTTACTGAAGTCAAGGTAAACCACATCCACAGCCTTTCCCTCATCCATTAAGCACGTCACTTTGTCATATAAGGAGATAAGGTTTGTCAAGCAGGACCTGCCTTTCATAAACCCATGCTGACTGGGCCTGATCACCTGGTTACACTGTAAGTGCCGTGTGATGACACTCAAGGTAATCTGCCCCATGAGCTTCCCTGGCACTGTGGTCAAACTAACAGGCCTATAGTTTCCCAGGTCTACCTTCTGGCCCTTCTTGTAGATGGACATCACGTTTGCTAGCTGCCAGTCGACTGGGACCTCCCCTGATAGCCAGGACTGCTGATAAATGATGGAAAGCTGCTTGGCCAGTTCTTCTGCCAGTTCTCTCAGCACCCTTGGGTGGATCCCATCTGGCCCCATCGACTTGCGTACAACCAAGTGCTGTAGCTGGTCGCCAACCATTTCCTTGTGGATTGTGAGGGCCACATCCTGCTCCCCATCCCCTTCCACCAGCTCAGGGTACTGGGTATCTAGAGAACAACTGGTCTTGCTGCTAAAGACTGAGGCAAAGGAGGCATTAAGCACCTCAGCCTTTTCCTCATCTCTCGTCACTAAGTTTCACCCCACATCCAGTAAAGGATGGAGATTCTCCTTAGTCCTCCTTTTGTGTTAATGTATTTATAAAAACATTTTCTGTTGTTTTTAACAGCAGTAGCCAGATTGAGCTCCAGGTGAGCTTTGGCCTTTCTAATTTTGTCCCTACACATTCTTACAACAACCTTATAATCCTTCTGAGTGGCCTGCCCTCTTTTCCAAAGATTATAAACCCTCTTTTTTCCCTAAGCTCTAGCCACAACTCTCTGTTCAGCCAGGCCGGTCTTCTTCTGCACCAGCTCGTCTTTGGGCACGTGGGGACAGACCGCTCCTGAGCCATTAAGATTTCCTTCTTGAAGAGTGCCCAGCCTTCCTGGACTCCTCTGCCCTTCAGAACCTCCTCCCAAGGGACTCTGCCAACCAGGGTCCTGAACAGCTCAAAGTCTGCCCTCTGGAAGTCCAATACAGCAGCTTTACTGGTCCCCCTCCTGACTTCACCAAGAATAGAGAACTCTACCATTTTGTGGTCACTCTGCCCAAGACAGCTCTCGACCACCACATCTCCCACCAGTCCTTCTCTGTTTGTGAAGAGAAGGTCAAGCGGGACACCTCCCCTGGTAGGCTCACTAACCAGCTGTGTCAGAAAACTATCTTCCACGCCCTCCTTCATCTTGTTCCCTGTCTCATGTGGTTTGTTTCATTCTTGTTTTTTATTGTTGTGGAGGGGCTGGGGGTTGGTGTTTTGGGGGGGGTTGGTGTGTTTTTTTTAATTATTTTTTTCTCATTTTTTTATTTGTTTGTGTTGATGGTGTGAAGGTGGTGATGTGGGGGGTTATTGGGGTTTATTGAGTTTTTTGTTGGTTTTGCATCTTTTTTTTTCTTGTGGGGCAGAGGGTGCAGTGTTTTTTTTTTTTGTTTTGTTTTTTTGTGCGTGTGTGTGTGGTTTCAGGTTTTTTCTTTAGTTTATATTAATCAATTCCAGTTCCTCAATAACATTGAGCAGATGGTCAATCTTTCGACACTCTGGCTGGTCACTGTAGTGTGTTTACGTGTCAAGGTTTTGGTAGCTGGGGTCCATATGGGTGGCTTCTTGTGAGAAGAATCCAGAAGCTACCCCATGTTAGATAAGAGCCCTGCTGCTGGCCAGATCCGAGCCAATAAGTGATGTTGTTTGTGCCCCCATGAGAGCATATTTAAGAAAGGAAAAAAAAAAAACTGCTGCCACCCAGCAGCTGGGAGAGTGAAAGGAGTGAGAAACAGCCTTGCAGGCGCCAAGGTCAGTGAAGAAGGAAGGGGAGGAGGTTGCTCCAGGCACTGGGGCAGAAGTTTCCCCGCGGCCTGTGGAGAGGACCATGGTGAAGCAGGTTGTCCCCCTGCAGCCTGTGGCGAAATTACCACATGGACACCAGGGTATCTTTAGGGATTAATATCTTCAACAATTTTATTGAGGACAGGCTCCCTTCTTATATCGTTATCTTTACAAGCGGTACTTTCCCACTAGCTATTCATTGGTTAACAACTTTGCCCAGCAACAGCAAACATTTAGCAACTTCCATGTCTTAAGGGTTGGAGAACAAGCAGTTTGAGACAGCAAGGGGTCTCCTGAATCACCATTCTTTGTTCCTTCTAACTTCTTTACATTCCTCATGGCTTCATCCTTGAGACGGATGTTATCACCAACCACAGAGCTTGTCGACCCCTATGGCAATACTCCCGCAGCAGCCCATGGGTCCTATGGGCCTGCGCAGATCTCCATGCTGTAGCCCATGGAGGAGCCCCTGGTGGAGCAGGTGGATGTGGCCTGGAGGAGGCCCATAGAGAGCCCCCACAGGAGCAGGCCCCGGGCCGGCACTGCAGCCCGTGGAGCTCACGCAGGAGCAGGGGGGTCTGAGGGGAGCTGCTGCCATGGGGGACCCATGCTGGAGCAGTTTGCTCCTGACGGATGGACCCCGTGGTACAGACCCATGTGGGAGCAGTTCTGAAGAACTGCTGCCTGTGGGCAGCCCAGTAGGCTCAGTTTGGGAAGGATTGTCATCCTGTGGGAGGGACCCCCACATGGAGCAAGGGCAGAGAGGTGACCGAGAGGAAGCGACCTTGAGGGAGCAGCAGAGACCAAGTGCCCATGCTCCAGAGGACAAAGAAGGGCTTTGTCATGTAATCAGGCAATTTTAGTCTCTCAACTGTGCTGGGTATCCTACTGAATCAGAAGTCATATACTAGGAATTGAATAATGAACTACTGTGAGCAGGACTGTTAAAGAGGAGCAGAGTGAGAATCCAGAGAAAATGGCGGAGGAAAGTGGTTGCACAACAGAGCTGAAACAAAAGGATGAAAGTTTGGAGTGCATAGACAGGAGGAAAGCTATCAAGAAGGACAAAATACAGCTGACAGCCTCCTTCTGTGCTGGTCTATTAGGAGACCTTTATTCCCCAGTACTGGCTGCCATGCAGCTGGAAAGGGATATCTCACTTTTATAGACTACTTAATTCCTCAGGTAGGGACAGCAAAAAATCTTGATTGAACTGACAGGTAAACTCATATTGTTTTTATTAACTGAAGAAGTATTTAAACGGTCTGACAGATGCTCACTCCACCAAGGTGTGTTCACCATGCAGCTGTTAGTGGTCACAAGGTCATTTTCTACATAGTAATTTAGCAATGCTATGACTAAGTTCCAGTCCAACCCTCTCCCATTCCCTTTATGATCAAAACAAGCAATAAAGTGTTGCAACTTCTAGATTTAAAAACAAAAACCAAAAACAAAACAAAAAAAACTTTTTTGGATAGAATCAGTGTTGGGTTAGATACAGATCATCATGAATGGACCAACATACAGTAGTCATTTCTTGCAAAAAACTAATCTTGTTCATGCACAACACTCTATTTTAATGTCAGATAGGAGCAATGTTGCTGAGCTTATCAAGCAGCATGTGAGTAGCCATGGAGGTCCTCTCCCCCTTCCAGGGACCAGTCCCAGTGAGTGTCCCCTGGCCAGGGCCTTGTCAGGATAAGAGTACGGTGCCCAGATGGCCTGGTGTTGGTGGCCGTGTCACAAGCAAGTGTGGTGGCGGGATGAACACTGCTCCTTCTCCCAGTAGTCATGGGGCTGCCATTCAGGACTTCTGCGTTTCCTTGTTTCCCAAAAGGGACGGCTTGATTAGGAGACTCATATTTCTTGCCTAGAGTAAAGATTATTGAATGTTATGAATGTTTTCCTGAAAGCAAACAGTGCTTTTCTTTCTTTTCCCCAGTGGATGCTGTTTCTTCTACATGCAATAACCCAAGTGTCTTGGGGTTTACACTTGAGCATCTGAATGAGGCAACCATTAATAAGACATTGTCCTGGCTAAGAGCCAGTAAGGCCTCTTTGCTGGTTCTCACTGATGAATTTAAAAGACGTTAAGTCCTACTAACCCCTGCTGGTACATGTGGCCCCATGTGGTTGTCACCGCACGATTGCTGATTATAGTCTTTATTTTCAATGCATGCACAATGCTGCGAAAACTATTTTCAATTTAAATGAATGCTGTGGATCTGCTTCCAGGAGGAATCTGTACTGGCTTGGTCCAAAATTCCAGTTCATTTTGGCCCTCTCTAGAAACAGCTATCCATCTAAATGCAAGACGGTTAAATGGTACTTAATTTACATTTTTCTCATCTGCATTGATATAATACATCTTTTGCAATGTGCTGCACTGTTTTTACAAATGAGAGCAGGAGACTTTGGCAGTCAGGAAAGGTCTGGTCCAAGACAGAGAATGGAATATTTGTCTTCACTCTTTCTCAAGACTGCCCTGACTCTGGTACCAGTGCTGTATCCTGCACATTTCTGACTAGCCAGGGACCCCCTCATCAGAACTTACCACATATGTTTATTTGCACTAAGGCCAAAGCAGTCATATAAAAAGCTTCCATCTCATTCATAACAAGTTTTTCAATGAAAACCTCAATTGTAAAAGAGGAAAAAAAAGTCACACCTGGCTTAATTCATCAGTCCAGAAACAATGCTGAAACCTTAATTCCTTAAATGGGTTCTTGGTTTCATGACTGGCATGACTAATAGCTGGGATTTGAATAAAAATTTTTGTTTGCAACCCCCACGCCTTGATAAACCTGTGTGACACACAGTCTAGTCTAAAAACATGCCTTTCCTGGGTGGCCATTGGATTATGGACTTCTGTAATTGGACAAAAACTGTGCAGTTATAGTTATCTGATTCCTTTCAGCTTTGTATTATCCCATTTTCTCAATCCTTCCCAATCACCATTGGATGACAAAGGGGATCTTATCAGGAAGGTTGTAGGAGTTTAATTGTTACCTTCTGCTTGTTTGGGGTGGATTTCACTCTTTGTATTTGGTGCAAGTAAATCCTCCAGATCTTGCATCATGGAATTATTGTTGATTTTGTTGTTTCTCTTGTTTTTATCCTCTTCACGTTGCTGCATCAATGAAAATCATTGGGTTAGTTTGAAACTGGAAGATCTAATCTGTGAAGTGGTGGCCTGATGTCTGCTGGCCTGGCTATCTGGTTTGTTGTTAGGAAAGTAATGTATTTGCCAAGTTCAAAGTGTTGCTGAACCTTGGTCCAGTGACCTAGGGTTTAAAACCTTTTATGGAAAGAAAGTACACCCCAGGCAGGACCAAGAACCCTTATAAGAGATGGCTCTGCTCCTGTTAGGGCCAAGCACTTTCTGATAATGTGGTTTATGTCTACCAGACCTGTGGATTTCTGCAGCTGTCCATTTGTCCCCCTGGGAGTTTTGTTTTGTTTCAAATTTGCATTTTAGGGGGTATGTAGGAGTACCAGTGATTAAAAAACAAAAACAAAACAAAAAACAAAAAACGGTGGATGAGGAGGAAGGGAGGGAAGGCACAACAGCATGGTGATGAAGAGTAGTATAAGGCTATCTTGTTGTTGTTTGTTTGTTTGTGTGTGTGTATTTAGGTCTTAAAAAGATTCCCATCTGGATGACAGAGAGAGAGGAATAACAGGGAGCTGTTAGGAAGCATAGGCTTCCCTCTCTTATGCAAAGAGAAAACCCAGATGGATGCTACTCCAGCTCCACCCCTCGTCCCAAGAGTTCGACCCCCAATGGAAGGTATTGCATGCTGGAGCCATGGTGTCCAAAGTGACTCATGGCCTAGTTACAGCTGAGAGGTTCCAACCCACAGGGAGGCCTCTGTCCCCTTGGACAAACCCGGTAGACATTTGGACAACCACAGCAAATCTTGTTGAGCTCAGTGGGTTGTCATACAAGGGTCTCTGGCGGGGTCCAGCAACTCTGGGGGAAACTGCTACTGCCAGACCAGCACAGCCCTGGTAGCAGCCTTGATCATAGCTCTGCTGTTTCTCATTGAGGCTAATTATCTGAGCAGAGCTAGCTCCACTTCTGCAGATGTTCTGCTTCCAGACCTAATTCATGTTAGTTCAGGCATCTTTGCATCATAGTCCTCTGCATGTTGCAATCTCCCTCAATTCTGGGTAACACAAGGTCCAAATCCTACCCTGCAAATTCTAGTCACTTCATCTGTTTACATCTTGGTTTTCCCATCTATATAACAAAGACAGATACCAGCCTCCTTTGTAAAGTGCTTTGATAATTACTGGTATGAAACATTATTGCCATGTTGTTATTTAGGGCTCTTTGCTCTTCAGCTTGTATGAAATCAGGCTGCTGTTTTGATAGACTTATCATTGTCCCTGGGAAATCTCAGGCTCCAAAACATTACTTGAACTTTGAGGTAGCTTATTTTCGTAGGTGGAAAGTGCAGTTTACGGGAACACTCATTGTAGTTTTGATGTATAAAATAGCCTATTGTGGGATGTGACCACCCTTTGCCGTTAGCCATTAAATGTTATCAGAGTGGAATGAACAACCATTAAATGCATCCTCCCCTTGTGTCACTAATGTGGTCTGAATGAAAAGCAATTTAAAAGCATATGTGTACATCAAACTTGATGTACATGGTATTTCAAACATGGCTTTGCAGGGCAAGTACTTACCATTTGCATTTTCTTCTTCAGCTCTGCGTTGGCGCGCTGGTATACTTCAGACACAGCATTTAGGTAATAGATAGCAAGGCTACAAAAACAAATATGTTGCTGTAGTGTTAGGATTGGGGAGAGAGAAAGTTTCATAGAGAGGAAGCATAAAATTCATGGAGGTGCTGCCTTCCTGAGAGCACCAAGTGAAGCCTAAAAATCCAAACTGACTTCCTTTAGGACCCATTGCAACCCATATAGTGGGCCTATGTGCACCCAAATATCCCAGGGAGGACTACCTATGGGACCTAATTAGACTTGATTCCTGAGCCTGGACTACACTGCCACTTACAGAATCACAGAATGGTTTGGGTTGGAAGGGACCTTGAAGATCACTTAGTTCCAACCCCCCTGCTATGGGCAGGGACACCTTCCACTAGACCAGGTTGCTCAAAGCCCAATCCAACCTGGCCTTGAACACTTCCAGAGATGGGACATCCGCTGCTTCTCTGGGCAACCTGTTCCAGTGCTTCACCACCATCAGTAAAATTTTCTTTCTTATATCTAGTCTAAATCTCCTCACTTTTAATTTAAAATCATTACCCCTTGTCCTCTCACTACACTCCCTGATAGAGTCTCCCTCTCCAGCTTTCTTGTAGGCCCCTTTTAAGTACTAGAATCCTGCTATAAGGTCCCCCAGAGCATTCTTTTCTCCAGGCTGAGCAACCCCAACTCTCTCAGCCTGTCTTCATAGGAGAGGTGCTCCAGCCCTCTGATCAATCATCCTTGTGGTCCTCCTCTGGACTTGCTCCAGCAGGTCCATGTCCCTCTTATGCTGGGGGCTCCAGAGCTGAATTCAGTATTCCATGTGGGATCTCACAAGAGTAGAGTGGTAGAATCACCTCCCTCAACCTGCTGGTCGCACTTCTTTGGATGCAGCCCAGGATATGGTTGGCTTTGAGGGCTTCTGCCCATTGCCAGCTCATATTGAACTTCTTATCAACCCAACACCCCCCTAGTCACTGTACCTTAGGGCTGCTCTCAGTCCATTCTCCACTCAGCCTGTATTTGTGCTTAGGATTGCCCTGGCCCTGGTGCAGGACCCTGTGCTTGGCCTCATTGAACTTCATGAGGTTCGCACAGGCCCACCTCTCAAGCCTGTCCAGGTCCCTCTGGATGGCATCCCTTCCCTCCGGCATGTCAACTGTACCACACACCTTGGTGTCATCAGTAAACTTGCTGAGGGTGCGCTCAATCCTACTGTCCGTGTTACCAACAAAGATGTTAAATATTTCCAGTCCCTGTACAGACCCCTGAGAGACACTACTCATCACTGGTCTCCACCTGGATGTAGTTGTTGACTGCAGCTCTTTGCATGCGACCATTCAACTAATTCCTTATCCACTGAGTGGTCCGTCTCTCAAATCCATGTGTCTCCAACTTAGAAACAAGGATGTTGTGCAGGCCAGTGTCAAATTCACTTGGTGGGGATAAGGGCTCAAGTTCACCATTTAAGTTTTACTTACTTCTTCATATATACTTTTCTCACTGGCTGTCTCCAAGCTACCTTTAGAGATTCAAGGCTTAGGAAAAACTCATGCTGCCTTGTGGCAAAGTCAGTTAAGGTGGGCTGAACCAGTCTAACAGCTCAGCTCTGCTTAAATAAAAGAAAAACGGCCTGCCTGCCTCTGCCTTGTCTGTCTTCCTCTACACCAGCGATGGCCCTTAGGTCCTTTCTTGATGGTGAGCTCATTCAGCTTGTTCTCTGGAGGAAAATCAATACAGCTGATAAAACATGTGGCTTTCTGCTATGTGTTACAGGAGACAAAACAGATTAGTCAAGGAGCTTAGAAAAACAAATAGGAAACCAGGAAAACCATGACAGAGCAAAGACCTGAACCGTCTCCTGAAAGGTGCATTGCTCAACTCACAGTCCACCAGTTGCAAGTGAGCAGAGATGGGAACAGAGGACAAGCAGGAACCAAGTGGGAGCAGAGCCACTGGCTTTTGTTTTGATTTCTTCTTCTGCAAAAAGGACATGCCAAAGCAAAGGGAGAAACCAGGCAAGCTTGAGGGCACTGAAAGGCAAGTGGGTTCTGAGAGGGCATGCTGGCAGCCGGTCTTTGGTGTGCAGAGAGGGGCATGCTTCAGAACAAGCCCAAGTGTCTGGGGCTGTCTCACTACCACCTGATAATGTTTAGGTTGTCAAAAATGTCTCCTCCTGCTTTTGTAGAGAGCTTTTATTCTCCTTAATTATAAACATCATCTGCTTAGTGACTCTGGACCATTCCTGGGAAAAGCATAATCCGTTTAGTTCACTGCTATTGTGCTTTGTTTTGTTTAAAAAAATCTAATATTAAAAAAAAAAAAAAGAGAAAAGGGCAGACAAAAAAAGAACAACAAAAACTTTTGTCAAAAAAAAAATAGTTTTCTGACAGTTCACAAACACAACATATGGCTCTGGCCCAAGCTCAGCATCGTCAAATGAGGCTAGAGGATTTTAGTACAGTGTTTGACTCTAACCACAACAAGGCACCATTTACAGTCATACTGGTTTCCAGGTGAGAGATTGGAAGGGGATACTCTGGATGGCCTTTCTGGAGACTTTTTTCAGGGGTCTGTCTGGAGGAAATACATTTATTTCCTTTTGCCTAGAATTAAACTAAAACTCAGTCTTGGTGATCTTGGTGATTTAGGCTCTTTGTCCCAACAAAGCGTTTTAGAGTTTTTATTTTTGTTCTTCTGTAAGGATGTGATTTTTTTTTCTTCTACACTATGAAACTGACTGCTTAGGAAATGTAACACCACCATAATCCTTTGAGGCTACTTGTACCATAGCAGAAGCAGAAGACTTTAGAGAGAAGGCAAGAAATCAGGGTCTTGCATGTGTCTTGTAGTCCAGAGAAAATGGTGAAAGAGATATAAACCTAAGTTTCCGTCTCTCTGTATATTGCCTCTCTTCTAGCTAGGGGTGTATGGCTTTTGTAGGTGGACAAAGATCGTGTATTAAATGGGATTCTCTCAACTGAAAAGTTTCCAAGATGAGAAAAATCCTTAGAAAAAGTACTTGTATGGTGGCTATAATTCTGTCTGGAACTTTCTCAAGAAAAGTTTACATGCACATGGTAAGCAGTACTTACACCATGCATCTGATGCTGTAAGGACATGCAGGAGCTACTGGCAGCAGGCTGTAGGTCTGATTTATCTGGGCACAGTGGAAGCATCAGCTTTTTATTTATTTAATTTTTAAATGGCTGTGACCCTCTCAGTAGCCGCACAACTGGAAGTCACCAATATCTAATATCCCCAAAAGCTGCATAGACAGTGTATCTGGGTGGGAAAAAAAGGTTGTTTTAGGTAATGTGGACACAGAGTGGTATCTCTCTTTTTGCACAGGGAATAAGGGCAGAGACCAAATGGTGTTTTAAGGAGAGATGGATCCATGGAAGACTGTGGTGTGGGAGCGAGGAGCAGCCCTCCTCCTGGAAAAGGGATGATGAAAGGAATGTCTTCAGCAGGTAAATGGGATTCATGCTGTTCGCTATCCCAGCTGTCAGTGGAGTAAAGGGCAGGAGATTGTCACTGACCAAAATGTTATTTTCAACATTCTACCACTCTCATGCCACCTTTTTGGAGGGTTTGCATCAAAGCCTCAAAAAACTGATTTGCAGCTCTTGTAAAGGTTATTCATTTGGGCTGGATTAGTTTTGCAGTTATATCTGCACTTCATATCAGCAGTAGCATCTGTGAAGCCTACAGGACTAGAGCTAATAATTCAATAATATGCTTGGCCGTACTGGGGATGTGACATGAGACTGTCTTCTGCGTGCATCAGATCTGATTTTTCCAAGTATTCTTTTGTCTGCACCAGTTACAGTAACTGATCATTTTTATTTAGGTTAACATGAGTAAGGCGTTTGAGGCAAGTAGAGGGATGCTGGTTGATTTTCAGTTTAATTGGGATTTTTCTCAGGCTGTTCCTATAAGAAATTCCATAACACATAAACTTGTATTTGATTTAATTCAATAGTATTATCTTCAATGTAACCTAGTAAAAACAAAGGATCACAGTGCCCAAGAGAAGTGGACCAGATCAGAGGCCCATCTCCAACGTGCACATACGCCAAAGGAAGCGTAAGAGAGGCAAGCCTGTGTAATATGCTCCCTGACCCTCTCCCCATCTCCATCTGTTTAGCCTAGCATGTTCAAAGCTGTCTGTAAACTTTGGCCACGGCTTTCCCACTCATTTTGATAGCCCTGAAAACCTCAAGAGTAATGCCAAAAATCTCTTTTAAAAATACATGTGAATGAGAACTGCCCTGGTCAGGCTGCTGAAGGAACTAAGGATCAAGCATGGTTTCAGATGTGGCTTCAAAGCTGAAATGATCTGATGCTACTGAAACAAATTTCAGATATATTACTTGGAAGAAAAAAGAAAAAAAAAACATTTTTGGAACATGTAATTTTTGAATGCCATGTCTTGGCAGTGCTGTAAATACCACCAGCTGTGACAGAAATTGCTTCTCCACAAGGTACCAGGCTGAGACTGTCCATTTAGTTCCTACGAGCTACTGAAAATTTGAGATGGAAGCTGTGACAACCACGAGGTCTATGTCAGCAATGTGTTTCATCTACATGGTTGTGTTTAATTGGGTTAGGAAATTAATTTTTGGGAAATTGGGTCGGGCAAGGGTTGGGGGGGGGCGGAAGGGAGGGATGCAACAAGGAGTGTGTCTGCTTTCATCCAGGCCATTATCTCAGCAGATGTACCTTGCTAAAATTACAGCAATTTTTTCAACCTCTTTCCGTCCCTGCAAGATTGGGCATGTAACATTGCAAGGAAAACTTACGCCATGAGTAGAATTGCAGGAATGATCAGTCCTGGGTTTGCCACGTAGCTGAAGATCTTGGCAATAAAAAGTGGGAAATCAAGCTCAATCGTCTCTTGAATGACTTCATACATCCTTTTCTTTCCACTGGAAAGAGAAATACTCAGTTAAGGAGTGTACAGAACTCCTGGAGGGATACAGAAGCTTTCAACTTAATGATGATAAGTAGCATGTTTCCTCTCTGCCAGTGAACATGATCTTGCTGTTGGCCAGCAAGGATTTTGAAGTAAAAATTCTACTGAAATTACTTCATTTCAAATTTTATTTTAGTCCACTCCCCTCTCTCCCTCCTTTAGTTATACAAATAATCTCTGTTAAACCAACTTGCTCCAAAAGATAGTAAGTTTATTTCAATGTGCAGATCCTTTACGAATTCTGCCTATTTACCATCCTGAAATGTATAAAAACCTACAGATTGCAGTAACTATACATTTCTGATCAATTTCTTATTAAATGCAGCCTTCTCATGGTAGAGGTAATTTTCCATATGCAAATCCCAGCTTTCTGAAATAATGAATCAACTTGAAGAGCAGTTAAGTAAGGACAAAAATAGCAAGCTGTGATTATCGCTTAATAGGAAACTCAGTGAAAGAGTCATTTCAAATTGGATTTGTAAAACAGATGAGAGTGTTCTGTGTGAAAGTAGCACAAATCTGTAAAAATTGGTTGTTGTGCTGGATTGCATAATTGACCTTCTTCTCTCCCCACTATCTATGAATTCAGCCCCATGAGTGCTATTCCTCATCTTTAAGCTTGCTTCCTTGTGAGATCTTGCAGTCCCTTCAGATTCTGCTCAGGAAGGCATTGGATTCCTTCCTTATAACAAAAGTCAATAAAGTCCAAGTGGCTAAGTGGGACTCCAACTTCATTGGCTGCCTTAAACCTAGGAGAGTTAAGTTTTCAGTCAAGTTATGGGTGGAAAGTTATGCTGAGGGGAGTGAACCAGGCTGAGAAGATTTTGAAGGTGTGATTGGGAATTAAAATAGTGCTCTCATTTCAGGTTAGTCATATCTAAAGGATAGCATGCAGGCAACAAGTTTCCTGACAGATCTTCGGATATTGCCTGTTGACACCTATCCTTGTTACAGAACAGACGGAATTCTGGTCTATAGCCTTCTCCCCAAGTCTTTTAGCTTTCTGATGTTGTTCTCAATCAGCAGAACAATTTGTTCCAATCTGGTTCTTTGCTGTGTCAGACTCAGTGGGCCTAGGAAATGGTGTTACTCAATCAGATCAGACATTATTGGCATGTTAATCCAGTCCACTGAATGCTCTGAACAGTGCTAATTTAGGAGAGAAGGGGAGGAAAAAGAAGGCTTTTTTTTTTTTTTTTAAAGCAACAACTCCTCAGGCTCAGACCTATCCATTTCCTGCTATTTTCCATCAAAAATTCAACACAGTTCATGCTGTGGGATTTCTTGGCTCTATGGAAGGTCTTGGGAGGCTTTAGACTCTAGTTTTGCTACCATAATGTTGATGAGAGCCTTAGGGCTGCTCCTATTGCTTTTTTCCTGGGGGCTGCACCTCGCTGTCCCACCCCTGCTGTCCTCTGATGCTTCTCTATCACTGTGTGTTGGGGAAAGCACCATCAATCAGGTAGCAGAGGAGGGAGCAAAAAAGCTGGGTTTGCAGAGCCTTCCAGAGAAAAGCAGACATGCTCAGAGGAGACCCAGCACCCCTGGCAGACTGGGTGGGTCCCGTGGCTTCACATCACTAGGGATTTAACAAGGAAGGAAATGGAGGTATTATACCATCTTTGCTGGAGACCAGGTCTTCGAACTTCATGAAATTAATCCTTTGTAGCAGAGCAAAAACCTTGCATTATTGGTGTTTTGCTAGTACCTGAATGGTCCACAGTCAAAGGAAGGAGGCAAGGACATGATGGTGTAGGCCACAGGCAGGAGGCTGAGGAACAGGATTAACAGTAAAAGTCCCATGTAAAAGTTGTTAGACTTGGATGCTTTGAATACTCGTTCATGAGGGACATTGCTACTCATAACAGCCCAACATTGAAAATACATGGAGGTTAATAAGCGCAGCACATTTATACCCACGAGCCCTGGTGCATAAAAGGATCCCATCCTGAAAAGGAAAGGAGAGGAAAAGATGTTTTTTTTTTTTTTTTTTTTTACAGACTGGAAGGGCTTTTATTTTCAAAAGAAGAAAAAATGTTGCTAATGTTGTGGAAAGCTTACCCACAACTAAAGTCCGAGCGGAAAGGCTTGTGCTATCTATCTAGTGTTTCTGAAGGAGAAGTTGCCTGCATCCTTGTTAATGTACAGTGACCATATATAGAGGACCAGACAGATCTCAGACCTCAGTGGTTGCAAGGAAAGACTTGCAGTTTGTGACAAAAATTGTTTGGGGATAGCTTGGAATATGTCAAGCAGAAGAACCCAGCAGGGAGAGACATTCTTGAGTCTGCAGAGATGTTGTAGTAGAGGATCATCAAATCCTGGAAAAAGAAACCTTGCTCCCAGAGGAGGTGTGGGATTTTGTGTGGTTGCCTGTTGACTCTCATTGTGTCATACGAGCAGGTTTTGTTTGCCCTCCCTTGGGGCAATTTTGGGATGTACTCTCTTGCCTGACGTTCAGCTGACTCCAGGGCCAGCCTTGTGCTCACAAGTAAGCTCACAGCACCTTGCTCCCAAACCTCTTCTGATCTCTTCCCCCAGCACATGAGCCATCTTGAAAGGATGAAGTACATTTTTGTGAAAAAATGATTTTATAAAAGTGAGACCAGGGCCGGGTTTGCAAGACTGTTCTCTGTTTCAGTTGATAGTTCTTTGACAACTAAGCTGGCATTTTTAATTTTCTACTTTTGTATGCAAGAACAGAAAGTCAAACAATCAGAGAAACCAAAACCCAAAGGCTATTCTAGCTGGCTTGGAAGTCTTCTGACTACACTGTAGGTCTTTTTTTCAATAATGCAAAAACAAAGAAGATCTTACCAAATCATTCCTTGGTTGAAGACCAAACCCAAAACATTGCCGCTGATGTCAAACTCTGCATAGGAGGGCTGCATGGGAAGAGAAAGAGTTTGTTTTTGCTAGAGGTACCTGCTATTGCTTGCTGTTGCTGCTAGGTATAAGGATACTTATTTAAATTTGATATAGAGTGATTTCTGGGAGGGCTCCCACTGTGTGTGCACTGCTTGAATAACCAGGAGCTGGGCTGTGGGCTGCCTCTCTCTTGGCTTGCTTAAAATTGGACAAATGTACGGAGGTGCTTAGAGTTGCACAGTGTTTATATGTTCTCTCAGCTAGCAAAGTCAATTGTGAACAAAGGAGCCATGGCACAGGACTCGACTTTATACTCCAGCTGGTGTATCTGGCTGCTGATTTGCAGTTTTATTCTGGTAAAATATTGAATGTTAAAACAGTCATAATGATGATCTGGAGGGCAAATGCTACACCAGATATATCCATGTCCCTAGGTCTTGCAGCAGCAGGCTGCTGCAGAACAGAAGTGGAGAGCCTAGGGGAGAGGAATGTGAAGGAATATATTACCTGGTCAGTAAGAAGTGGCATTTTGCCCTGTTCTAGATAATAGTTAAAATATTGTTTTCTGTGGACCAGCCCTTCTAATGTGGGTGCTAAAGGTGTTAAGTCCAGAACAGTCAGGTCTAATCTATTGACAGTATTTGTCACTTTATAAGTTATTATTCTGGTAGATTTGCCTATGATGACACTACTGTTCTATGAGTATATGCTTTTGTGCATAAAAACTCAGGTCCAATTTAGCAGCTTATACTATGTAAAGCTTTTTCTGTTTTCTTGAAAAAATATTTTTTATTTCAATACAGAACACAATTCTGAAAAATGATGGGTGATGCCGTCATATGTTTGAAATATCCTGTGTGGTATGTCTGCTTTTGACCCAATTTGATATCTGATTCTGTCTGAATCCATCTGTTTTTGTCACTTAAATGAAAAAAATGAACCTTTTTTTTCACAGTTTCGCTCTGTATTTGTGCAGCTCCAGTGCTGGCCGCTTTGTAATGTTACCTTTATGAATACCAAAGAGTTCAGCACTCCTGTGTGTTATGCATACATGAGAAGGGAAAGAAGAGCTCTTTACTCCACTGCAGCAAAAGTAACACCAACCTCCAGAATAGATCAGAAGACTGTGCTATGAGTAAAGCATCCTACTGCCTGCAGGGCAGGCAATGAACAAGAAGGGCTTTGAGAAGAGATGAGTGTAGAAGGGCCCAAAGGTTTGAGGTTATAACAACTGAATGAACATCAGGTCAATTTTTTTCAACTCAACTTCATCTTTTAAATTCCTGAGGTGGGAAAGATAACTGTGTTTTTGTAGGGTACTTTCTGGGGTGAAACTGATTGATCCAGAGTAGTGATGCAGAGACTGCCTTCACAGCTTAAATTATCAAACAAGACCAGAAAATGGGTGGAATTCATTCAAAATCAATCTGTGTCATATTTGAACAAATGGCCCTGTATTACCTCTAGCTTCTCAGCTACAAGACATTGACTTACAAATCCAGCCTCTAGGTCCCAGCACCAACAGTAATTCACAAATCTGACAAAGCAAGCCCGGATAAAATCTCCCACCAGGATGGTTACATAGGTCACCAGGATATCAGACACTGTGAGCCTTACAAACTCCTGCAATTTAAAGCACAAACAAAATATTTAGCTCCTATAATTTCAGTAGCTCATTCAGGGAGTGCATTTTATTTATTAATCTATCTCCCTCTATATGACAGTAACCTTCAGAACTGCATGCTGTGAGTAATCTCCCTACCTGTTTTCAGCCACTTGGCAGTGCCAAAACTTCACTTTTGTGCTTGGGAATAACAAACTCCCTTACAGCTATTAGCCCTGATAGCTGTTATTAGTATTATTGACTGCACTATATGTTGTGGCAACACATAAAATGGAAGCAGAATGCTAACGCTGCAATAAAGCTGTAAAACATGCAGACAAAGAAGGTGATTTTGACGGTGCTGTCACAGAAATCTGTGCTACTGTGGTTTACATTTGTGAGCTGTTCTTGCAGGTATTTCACTGTTCTGAAGAACTACAAAACTTTGGTGCGTGATGAAAGCTGCCCAAAGCAAGAGAGTTGAAGGGTAGGTTTGTGGGGCGAAAGTTGTGGTGCTGAGGACTTAAAGGCCACCTTCCATGCATCTCAGGGTGGGTTATCTTCATCTAGCTCTGCCCTCATCCCCTGGCCTCATGGTGCATTAGTGGTTGGGATGTGTCAGGAATTCCCTTGGGAACACATCCTCTGGGTCAGGCTTCATCTGTGTGCTCCAAAACCTCTCTGCAATGCAAATCAAGTGCGACAACAAGTGGAGAAGACAGGTTTGCTTCGAAGGTGCTGTCACGATCTGAACCAAGGTATGATGTAGGCATGACCATAGGCTACCTGGACTTTTTTACTCTTTTGAAGAAAGTGTTGGAGGTCTGTGTGTGTTGGGGGTTTCACGGCCATAGCTTGAGAACAGTGGTGAAGGATTTATATTGCCTTGGTACTGCTATGTGAGAGCTGGGAAAGGAGATGTCTTTTGCAAGGAAAACTTAAATCCTGGAAATGCTAAAAACATCAACCATAAAAACAAAAACACAAAAACAACACCCAAATCATCCCAGAGACTTACTGCATAACAAATTTCTTACAATGCCGACAGTTGTCTCCCAGCAGGGTCCCCTGGGCATGTCTGCAGGATCGAGGGGAGGTGGGGTGTCAGCACTGCTGTTCCCCATGGATGAGTTGTGGTGGCCAAGCAGCATCCAGCGTGTGATGTTCTTCACAACATCTTCTTCAGCCAGCTGCAACAGAGAGATACCTCAGCCAAAAAATGTAAGGATATGGTGACCACAGAGGGTGCCAATGTGTTCCCCTCTCTACCAGCTACCATCCCTAATACAAGAAACTGCTTAAAATGGATTTGAAGTGGCAGCACTGGAAAGAAGACTAGCACAGAACCTTGCTCCCTTTCCCCAGGTGTCAGGGAGCAGCCCCTCCAGATCAAAAGAAGCTTGGGGGCACCATGAGTTTTGGGGGATCAGCAGCCAGCTCCCTGCACATGGAGGAGCCAGACCTCCAGCAAGATGAGACATGGTTTGAGGGCCAGGGAGAGCAAGGAGCAGGGCTGCTGCTAGTATGCATGGAAGAGGAGCCTCTGTGCAGTTCTCCTTCCTTGCTTTGTTCTTCATTGTCAGGGCTGAACAAACCTCCCTGATTCCTCTTACTCTTCTCAGCTTAAATAAGGGTCATTTTTTTCTATAGATCAGTTAGACATTTATCCTTTCCTGCTGTTATCTGCCTGCTGCATACTACCAGGATAATGCTAAAGTGGGGAGGGCAGGGGAAAAGGATTATAAATCACATTCTTGGGGTCTGCATTAATAGAAATTGCAAATAGTGTCAGATGGAAAAAAAAAACAAATTACCCTAATATTCTGTGATTTTAGATGATAATAATAGACAGACCTAGGAGTTCTTTCTTGAGTCTCTGACCTCTGCTCAGCAGCAGGGAGCTCTGTTCCCAAAATCCATCTCAACCTCAGTGTGGGACAGCTTGATGCTTAAAATGCTTGAGAGCACTGGGGAGGGGTGGGGGGCACTTGCTGCAAAATGTGGGATTGCCCCTGGTAGACATGGAGATGTGCTGCACTCACCCTTGGCTCCAAAAAATGCTAGTGCACTTAGCTTTTCAACTCAGCCCTTACTTTTTCATTGACGTCGTCCATCAAGGCCAACAGGAATGTGTAGAGGTTCCCCAAGAAGAGGGCAAAGATGCGTCCCAGCTGCCACTTCAGCCTGATACGCGGATGGTAATTTTCGAGTGCAGCGATGGTTTCAAACAAGGGGGGGCAAAACATGCCTAGCAAGGACATCACAATTTCAACCTGCCAAACAAGGAAAAGGCTACTGCTAACAGCAACAACAGAGACTACCTTACTGTGAGTTGTGACCAAAATTAAGTGTGCACGATGACCACTTTCAATGGGGGGCAAGCTAACAAATCTCTTTAATATCAGCAAATGACTTTCCACTAGAGCAGGGCAGCAAAAGTGGAAGCAGCACATAATGGAGAGAAAGTTGTGTTATGTGACAGTGTGCCACCAAATTAGTTTCTGCTCCTCCCTGCTAACAGAGGCCAATTACAGTAATAAGATTTGGACCAAGGGACATGTGGAGTAGAGCAGGAGCTGCCAGCAACCTGTCGGCAACTGGCTGGAGATTCTTGAAGGTTTTATGATTAGGAGGGAGCCAAAATGAGCTCAGCTCCTTGGCTTAGTGTGCTGGCAGCACAGCAACAGGCTGCAGGGCCGGACTGCAGGGCTTGCTCCTGCAAGAGGACTTTTGTTATTGTCTCAAAGGGATGAGCTCTGCAGAGTGTGTTCCCTGTCAGTCCAAGCTCATGCATATTTAGTTTCTTCAAGTCACTCATACTATTGCCTGCATCAGCTCCTCATTTATTATTTTAGTTTTAGAGGAAGCAAAAGACTTGTCTTAAAAAGTAATTAGTCAATGCTAATGTTTATTTGCCATATTTGGCACGTCCTTTTGCAATAGGCAATTATGGATGTGAATGGAAACGCGTCAAGGACTCAGTGTTGCAGCCCAAGAAAATATGTCCCCATCTCATATTTATTCCTCTGTATGGGGCAAAGTATTGGGTTGCTGTGGTCAATGAGATCATTGATGTGTCAGCATTAGGTCAGGCATGGTTTGCAAACACTATCTTCTTTTTACAGCCATCTAGTGCCTGTTGGCCTGCAGAGGACTGTGTGTGGACAGCCACCGGCAGGTTCTGACTCATGGGTCTCTTGTTTTTTACTTTTGTTTCCAGAAAGAGGAACAGTACCCAGAATTGTGTATATGCAGATCTTAAGTTATTACCAGGAAAGTCTCAGTTGCGAGACTTTTTTTTTTGTTTGTTTGTTTTCCCTTTGGGAAAAGTTGACTAAATAAATCAAAGCATTTTGTGAGCTGTTTTGCTGATGTTTTCTGAGGGAAATATGAAAATGCATAAGTTTGAATTTGATTTGCCTTTGATATTTAGATACATGGTAATGGAGTATACATTGAAATTAAGCCTTTCAATAGATAGAAACAATTTTGTGTGAGCGTGGGGAGAGCTTCGAGTTTGAACAGTTCATTCCAAAATAAGACAAATATTTTCGACAACTGACATTTTTCTACTGATCATGAAATCTTATTCCCATTACTCAGAAGGAATGAAAAAGATCTGAGTTTAACTTCATGTCTTTTAATGGACATTTTCAACACTCAGCTTTCTAGTACAACATAATATTTGAGCATTAATATATAACTTGAGGTTGATGCTTTAAAAAATGGTGATGTAAGTACTGAAGGCCCATTGACTCTTAATGCAATTTATTGTGAGAGCATTTTCCCCTGCCTACAGGAGCTGTTAATTTGCCCTGAAAACTCTCAGTGAGACCAGTGTGATTCCTGGCTAACACAAGTACAAAGTTACAGAGGGACTTTTGGACCATGGTGGGGAATCCCTCTGCTTTGGATGCCATCTTCAGGCTGTGGCAATGATTATGCTAATGTACAAGGAAAGTTATTACATCAGAAAACTGGAAGGAAAGTTTCCATACCTCATTTCTTTCATACCACCCAACATTTTGCATTTTGGAAAATGTCTGGGAGCGTTTCACCACAAAGTAAATGAGGTAGCCGCTCCCACACAAGCAGCATATGATGAGGACGTTGGCCAGGACCCGCAGGAACCTCCTCAGGTGGATGTTCTCATCTTTGTTGCTTTCTTGCTCATCCACGATAGATTCCTGAAAAAACAGAGATACTCACAGAATTGGAGCAAGTAAGTTGTAGCACTGAGCCTAAGGCAACATCGGATAGTTTTCTACGTTATAAAATGTAATTCTGAGCTATGATGGCTATATTGAACATGGTATTTGCGTTAAGCTCAAACAAAACTCCATGAAGGCATCTCATTTTGCCTGGAAGGCACAAAGTGGCAGACAGCCTGCCACATCCCACAGGAATAAGGTGGGGGAATGAGGCTCTAAAATAAAACATCTCCCAGCCGAGTCTGCAGCTGGGTTGCAAGGCCTTTTGGATGTCACTGCTAGCTCCTGGACAGGTGATTGCACACCGTCATCAGGTCACCTCTTGCAACTCATCTTCACAAAAAAGAAAACTGATCAAGGCTTTGAAATCCACAGCTGTTAGGCTTTTTCTTCACTCCATGTGTAATTTTTTCCTGTGGCTAATTCCTGCTCAGTATCCCAAGCCCTACCTCTTTTACAGTCCAAAAATTGGTTTGTGCATTTTAGCAAAGATCCTTCTGGTTTTATCTGTGTGCAATACTGCTATTAAGTTCCCTTTCTCTGGGATTTTACGTGAAGTGTTAGCTCTGAACAAGGTTAAACTGGATGAAGTTACTTTTCAGATCGAGCAGCTACATGCTGACTGGCGGCTCTTTTATGTATTGCCTTTTCCTTACCCAATCTGGTATGAATATGTAAAAAAAAGTGTGGGGCGAGCTATTGTTGGAAAAGTTCTTCCCTCCTTCAGCAGATGCTCAATATATTTGGCCTTGCTTTGTATGTGTTTTATAATCACAAAACTCAGTCCAATTTGTTGAGTATTTTCTTTATTTTTTATTTGTAATTTTTTAATTTTTGAAACAGTTTTTGGTTAATGGAGCTCCTAGCAGCCCAGAGGCAGAACATTACATAGAAATTTCTGTTAACCAAAAATAGTTTTGGATTTTTTATTTTTTTCTCACAGTTTCAAATAAAACTGTTTTGCTTTTTACAAACTTTGTTAATTAAAAAAAAAAATAAAGCCCTTCGAAAGTAGGCTTTAAGACCAAATTTTTTGACAGAAAAATATTTTACATATTTTTTGTTAGGGGTTACCTTGAAGCTGGTGGTGATGGATGCGAACTTGTTGTCTGCAGTCTCTGGGTTGCCAATGAGGTAGTCCCAGCTTGTGAACATTTTCCAGCTGAAAATGAAGTTGTCATCATCCCCATCTGCTGTACTCTCATTGGCATTGCGTGCCATCCTGTGTAAGGGCATGCACAGTGACAAGGTCAGGCCAAGTGTTTCACAGAGCCACCACACATCCTGTTTCACAGAGCCACCACACTTGAGTTTTGCTGGGGCAGCTGGTGGGTGAGGAAGGAAAGCAGGGTGGTCTTTCATGGGGCTTGGGTGTGACTGTCAGGGCTATACAGGCCTTGTAATAAAACCCATAATGTATAGAAAAACTAGAATAGATGATGAAAGCAGGCAAGGGATTGCTTCCACTACCTCGTGCATGATGAAAGACTATTTACAGTGTTTCTGGGCCCTAGGGTAGAGTAAATGATAATGGCTACCTTTAGGTAGTTAAATTTAGTCAAAAAGCACTGGTACTGTCCGGTAAAGTCATTGCAACACAACATTTTAGTGATATTTTTGGTAGCTGCACAATGTTGGAGTGAAAGAGCTTGCAGCAAATCATGCAAGGAGAGGAAAAGGATTATTCTCATTAATCAGCACAGGAGCAGATACGGCTTCTGTTGTTTCCTCTCTGTTATTTGATCCCTGAAATCCTTGTATGAGACAACAGATGCTGCCTTTTCATGGTAAAAATACAGTAAATCCCCATGCCCCACTCCAGTCAAAGACTCAAGAGGTTCTTTTTGCTGCATAGCAATAGTCTATTTCGATAGCAATACAAATACATTGGCTTATCCTTTCTTGTAAGGGAAGGATAACCTTTGCATGGTGTGGCCTCCAGAGAGAGATAGGGAGTTTTATTTTTGGCTTTGCAGACTGTCTTCACAGTGTGACATGATAGCTGTGGGGCTCACACTGGCTTTCC
The DNA here is from genome assembly GCF_009769625.2 of Cygnus olor. Lineage (NCBI taxonomy): Eukaryota > Metazoa > Chordata > Aves > Anseriformes > Anatidae > Cygnus > Cygnus olor. The sequence continues at coordinate 66,332,944 of NC_049170.1, read as the reverse complement.
ACAACTTTTTTTTTTTTTTTTTTCAGTGAAAGCATGTGAAAAGGAAGCTTTGAAACCTACTGCGGGTAAAATCCTCCTTCATGTTCACAAGAAGGAGGGAACCCAGATTTGGGGACCCAGCTAGGAGACACTGGCCTTACTTACGATCTTATAACAACCATCAGACTGTAGCCAAACACACTGATCCCAACCATGAAATATGCCATTGGTAGCCTATATTTCAACCAGCCAATGGTCCGCTGGTTGTTGTAGTAGCCATAGAAGAGTGCTGAGTACTTGATGTACCCCTAGAGGAAAAGCAAACACAAACCTTTGTGTAAGCCATGTGGCTGTTCCTCTGTAGGAAAAAGGTTTCTGGTGAAAACTGAAAATTTTAAACAAGGAAAATCATCTTGGCAATTATTTTAGTGTCTCACTCTGAGCCGTTTGCTGCCTTGTCATTTTTGAAAGCCATCAGTGCACTTATCATTTTACAAGAGGGAAGAAGGGGATTGTGTCAGAAGATACTGGCTCAAAACTAAAATGCAGTTTTTTGTCTATCACTGTTTCATCCTTACCAGAAAAAACTTCCTATTGTTCTTTGTGGCTTAGCCCACCTACTTCTCTAAGTCAGTATCAAACACTCATGATAGAAATGCTGTAGTAAAGGGGCTTCCCACCATGATATGAAACTTTTTCAATCAGCTAAGATGCAGTTGATGCTTGGTACCCTGTGGATTTAGCTCCTTTTACTGGCTACTACCTGCAGAGCAAATATAACTAAAGACTAAAATCAAAGTATTCACAAAGTATTTTCACATTTCTGTGAAAAGCAGAGCTCAGACAACAACAGCTACGTTGTCTCAAGTAGACCTATTTTTTACTTGCAAACTGTGGGTCATTCAGCAAGCATGCAGTTCTCCTAACCTGATCTCTCTATTTTTCTCTTACCTCATCCAGGTTGATGTGTATCATTGTATATTGTGCCTTTCAGCTCGTAAGTTAAGTGTAGTTAATCAGTCTGCCCATGATAGTTGAGTGAGCTCCCTTCCAATCAAGGTTTTGGAAAAAGACAAAATTGAGACATCACTTGAAAACCATATCAAAGGCTGTGCACTGGGTCTAGTTTTGGGACATCCCTGGGTGCAACATCAGCTGCACATCTGTCCTGCACAAAGCACAGTGCCACAGGTACAGCATAGTTTTGCGTGTTTTTCTTCCGGTGCTGCAGGCTGCAACTTGGGGAAATGCAGCAAGCCTGTGGCTGGCAGACCCAGAGCACATTGGCTTGGGGTTTGGAGCATGTTATTTATAGCATGTACTGGGTAACCGCAATGAAAAAAAAGCCTTATAAAACATAAAGATTATGTTTCTGGAGGGCACTAGTGACATTTTTTTCTCAGATTGGAATCCCAAACTTTCATCTTTTTGATCCATCAAATTGTCGGGACTGAAAAATTAGTTTCTCTCTGCACATCATCCAGTATACTCTTTAAACTTCATTTGTGAAGCATGGTGTCTGGTATCCAAGTGAGATTTATTCCTTTCTGCTCCTCTGGGAATCCGTGATGTGACCTCCTTTCTGTCAAAGCATGCTTTTCCTCTGACTCCTCTCTCTTAAAATGTATTTTTCAGGTTCACAGTATTGCCTCATTGTTTTACCCCTGCTCTGAAATATGTTCCCCACTGCACCTCTCCTGTGGAGCACACTGGACATCCATTCATTTTCAAAGGACAAGCCTCTGTGAAGGGCTTTATTCAACATCGTCTGGCTGCAGAAGGCAGTTTTAAGTTGTTGCCCCATAGCTGGATATTGTTTCACAAGCTTGTCAGGTGGGCGGCTGGCATTGTTTGGCAGAGAGACTCATGGGATCAAGCTCTTGATGAAAGAAGGGTGATGTAGGTTTATTTACCAAGCCAAAGGAAGGAGACTGGCAGGTGCTGGTAGCTAGTCTTTGATATGATGGCACAGCCTCAGCAAAAAGAAAACATCTTTACTGATGTGAATGTGATGTGCGTGGTTTATTTTCTACTAGAGAAAACCTACAGCTGTGGTTCAGCAACACACCTGTTTGGTTTTTGTTGCTGGTGGTTGTTGTTTTGCCTGTTTTTTAGGTAGGGAGGTGTTAATTAAAATGATACTTCTTGTATTCTTCCATCATGCTGGTCAGATGAAGTTTTTGTTCGCTACAAACTTATTTGAAATGTTGCTAATTGACCCCTGACTCTGGTGAATTTTGGATTCTGACAAGCAGGCGAAAAGGCTGGGAGAAGGAAACATAATGGAGCAAGTTATCTTGAGTGTCATCACGCGGCACTTCCAGGACAACCAGGTGATCAGGCCCAGTCAGCATGGGTTTATGAAAGGCAGGTCCTGCTTGACAAACCTTATCTCCTTATATGACAAAGTGACGCGTTTAGTGTATGAGGGAAGGGTTGTGGATGTGGTTCACCTTGACTTCAGTAAGGCTTTTGGCACTGTTTCCCACAACATTCTCCTCAAGAACCTGGCTGCTCTTGGCTTGGACTGGCATATGCTTTGTTGGGTTAGAAACTGGCTGGGTAGTCGGGCCGAAAGAGTCGTGATTAATGGAGTTAAATGCAGTTGGAGGCCGGTCACTAGTGGAGTCCCCCAGGGCTCAGTACTGGGGCCAGTTCTCTTTAATATCTTTATCGATGATCTGGATGAGGGGATCGAGTGCACCCTCAGTAAGTTTGGAGACAACACCAAGTTAGGTGTGTGTGTCGATCTGCTCGAGGGTAGGAAGGCTCTGTAGGATGACCTGGATAGGCTGGACCGATGGGCTGAGGCCAACTGTATGAAGTTCAACAAGGCCAAGTGCCAGGTCCTGCACCTGGGGCACAACAACCCCAAGCAGCACTACAGGATGGATGATGAGTGGTTGGAAAGCTGCCTGGTAGAGAAGGACCTGGGAGTATTGGTTGATAGTCAGCTGAATATGAGCCAGCAGTGTGCTCAGGTGGCCAAGAAGGCCAACAGCATCCTGGTTTGTATAAGAAACAGTGTGGCCAGCAGGACTAGGGAAGTGATTGTCCCCCTGTACTCGGCTCTGGTGAGGCCACGCCTGGAGTACTGTGTTCAGTTTTGGGCCCCTCACTACAAGAAGGACATCGAGGTTCTCGAGCGAGTCCAGAGAAGGGCAAGAAAGCTGGTGAGGGGTCTGGAGAACAAATCTTACGAGGAGTGGCTGAGGGAGCTGAGATTGTTCAGCCTGGAGAAGAGGAGGCTCAGGGGCGACCTTATCGCTTTCTATAGGTACCTTAAAGGAGGCTGTAGCGAGGTGGGGGTTGGTCTATTCTCCCACGTGCCTGGTGACAGGACGAGGGGGAATGGGCTAAAGTTGCGCCAGGGGAGGTTTAGGTTGGATATTAGGAAGAACTTCTTTACTGAAAGGGTTGTTAGGCATTGGAATGGGCTGCCCAGGGAAGTGGTTGAGTCACCATCCCTGGAGGTCTTTAAAAGACGTTTAGATGTAGCCCTTAGTGATATGATTTAGTGGAGGACTTCTTAGTGTTAGGTCAGAGGTTGGACTAGGTGGTCTTGGAGGTCTCTTCCAACCTAGATGATTCTGTGATTCTGTGATTCTGTGATAATGGGTTCCTCATCAGAAAATGGGTGGTGAACACAACTCTGTCCCTGTCAGCTTTCTTGATGCATCAGTACTTGAAGCTTTGTTAATAAACTAGTTTAAATTGTCTGGTTTACATTAGCTTGTTAATTTGTTTGTTTTAACAAACGAAGTTGTGATGGTTTTTATTACAGAAGGACTGGGTCCCATACATGCAATGTGTGGGCCAGCACCAACAAGCATTTCATAATTGTTTCTATAAGCAGCAGCTTTGAAACTCGGATTCCAAGATATTGCCTGCAGCAGCATCCCTTCATGCCTGGCCCATGGGGATGGTAGGGATGAGAGGATAATTCTCTTCCCAAGGCTGTGAGCAAACTCTGTGGTATGAGAAGATGTTCCCTGCCTACCAACCAGGAGTGCTGCTTGCATTTCCTTTCTGGCTTGCTGGGTTGGAGCAGCTCTTGTTTTTCTTCTTCGTTGTGGTTGCCTTTTCAGTTGAAAGTCAAATGGCTCTTGTTCGTACTAGAGACTTTGGTTTTTCAGGATAAAATTCTACATTTATGAAAGTGAGTTGATACAGATGCAATATTTGTTCTATGCAAGCTAAAGATAAAGCAGAAATGTGTTCTTTGGGCACTTTTTCCTTGGAAAAAAGATTTTTTTTTTTTTTGCCTGACTTCACAGGGCAACTCTGTGAAAGTGGTGTAAGTAAGTTGCACCAAGCTCACGACTGGGCAATTTACATTGTCACTGGCTTCTATTAATGCTCATGCAAAAATGTAACATCAACTCTGGTGTCTCATTAGTAAAATTATTGTGTAGATAAAAGGGCATGGGGTTCCTAAATCTGCTTTGACTTCCCTCAGCATGGAGCTGTACAACTCCACTGGCCTTAGTGGATTTTATTTTGCCCCACTGCACCTCATTAACCCCAGAAAGCACATTTTTGGGTGGTGTTAGCCAGCTCTGTGTTGGGATGTGACACATCCCATTTGGACTAAAAGTGCATTTGTTTTGTTCCTGATAAAGCAAGAAATATACACGTGTGTATACAAACACATATGAGATATGCCAGGAAGCACATTTTTAGATGGAAGGATTCAAATCCATATGCATATGTCTTAATACACATATGCTATTTTGGCCAGGAATCTCTGGGGATCTGCACTATGGCATCTGCACTGTGGCACTCATGGGTGCGGGCATCTCTTCATCTTCTAGAAGAAAAAGATTCATTGTTGGTTTACCTCAGGACAAATTCATCCCTGTAGCTTCACTAACTTCTGAAGGGTTTTATCATGTATTAAACTGATCTACTAATCTCTTATGATTAACAACCCTGTACTTACCTCAAAATCCCAAAGAACAGAAAAATCCATAGCTGTTGCTTGTTCAGCCCGGGGTACAGTTTTTCTTGGCATGCTCCCATATGGCATTCCCATCAGGATCTGGTGATCATTAATAAGAGAGATGTATGTGTAGTATAACACACTGTAGTTTTTGTTTGTTTGTTTGTTGTTTTTCTTCCTTAGTGAGTTGCTTTTGGTTGATTTTTAATATGTATTTTATTTCTTAGTACCTGCACAGCAGTGTAAAATATTTAGAATTAATTTTGCTAATGAATTAGATCCCTCCATGAACAGCTCCAGTTTAAATGTCCTTGGTTTAGCAAGAGGTTTCTTTGTCTGAATTTCATGGGTCTAATGCAATAAAGGGATTAGTTTTATCTATTTATTCAGGACTCTTCCTTTGAGAGAAGTCAAGAGCACTGGGTTAAGCTTGCAGTAGATTCTGTATTATACAGTCTTGAATTGAAAAATGGTCTCAAGGTGAGGTGAAAGGCAGTTAGGTTTGGGCAAGAAGCATATGACAAAATGACATAAAGAATAGTTTTCATAGCACAGCCTCTCCTGATGACACCATGCATAGCACTCCTTGCAGCAAGTCCCACAGCTATTGAAGTCCACACAGAGAATGTCAAGGGCTATGGAGAGTTAATAACATATTTACCAGCAGACTCTGGTGTCCATACCAAAATATGTCAGCATTCCTAGCCTAGAAAGGTCCTAGCATATCATCTACCACTTATTTTTAGGGCTATCTCATTAATTTCAAAATCATTTGTGACTAAATGTTTATTGCCTAGCTACTCTCCATATTGTAACAGCTCAGTAGCAATGAGTAACATTAGGCATACATTAAAAACAAATTATATAAAGCTTCTTAGTCCTCTACCATACACATAGTTCGCAAAAACAAGACAAACCAAACCAAACCAAAAAAAAAAAACCACACAAACCACATTTGTATTTTTCAGTGCTAATGGCTACATCTCTTCATTCTGGGAGGAAACAGAGCTTTTGCTTTTGGTAGTGTGAACAACTCCATCAAGGAGAACAAAAGCATGGTCCTCAGGAGAGACTCTATGCTGCATTTTCGCTCCATAAAAATCTGTGTTGAACGGAACAGATGCCACTGTCTGTGTATTACACAGCCTTTAAAGACTGTACAGAGTAATTTAGCCAGAGGTATAATGGCTACATTAAAAAATTCTTCAATAAATGACCATATAAAGTTAGCTATTAAATCCTTTTGCTTCTCCAAGTACAGCGAGAAATGCAAAAACTAAAAATACAACTCATCCTTGTGAATCATCTGAACTAGAAATACAGAAAAGGGATACTTCCCAAACAAACATTATTTGGCAAAGTGCTTGGGACACCATTTGTTACTTCTCTTGATGGTTCCTTTTCAAGAATCTCCTATGCTCATTGATCTGAGACCATGGCCCTTGTAGGGCCCAAATGGGCTCCTGAGCCCAAGGTGGGATGTTGGCATTGGTACTATCCATCAGAAACCTTGGCAGTTTTTCCAGTGTGACCTTATCCTTGAGCCTGTGAAAGCTCATGCAATGGCATGTTTGTCAAAGCTGGACTCATCAAATCTGGTGAGGATTGCATTGCAGCTGATGGCTCTGGTCCTTCATAATTATGTAGGAAGTTATATATGAGCCTACTTCATTATCTTCACTGTGATTCATAAAATGCAGAGAGGTGAAGAAAACATTTGGAAATGTCCCATAATGTCATTGGGGTTTTCTTAATATGTTTAAGAGCACAGTCCATTTCTTATGGCACTTACGGACATGAACCTGTACCTAGGTTGTGTTTTTCACTTTAGTCGAAACAGGAAAATAGCTTCATGCTAGGTCTCTGAGTTCCTATGTGAGCTGCTGGATGGGCAGGATCTTCAGCAGCCTTTTAGGTCTACTGATTTCAATGCAACTTTTGCTCCTGTCTCAGTAACATCCTTGTAAGTTGTTCTTTGTAAGCAATCATCCCTACACATTTCATTTTTCTAAAGCACTGCCAGTTACAAATCCTTATTTGAGCCAACAGTCTCGCATTCATGTTAAGCAATGGGTATGATATTACAGAGAGGATTAAGCACTTACCTCTGGAATTATAACCAGTCCAAATATTAAACCAAAAAGGACAAGATTTACACCGTACATCCATCGCAGAAATATGAAGTAGGAAGCAACTGAGGAGCCAAAGTGACCTTAAAGCAGAAGATACTTAATGGTTAGGAGTTTGGGGGGGGGGGGGGCTAAGCTGTCTTCAGCAAGACCTAGACCCATATACCCCATAGATCTTCCCTCATATATTGCCGAAGACCCTCCCAACTGTCCCCACTGCTGGTGGAGACGCCAAAGACCGGTGTATGTGCTCCTTGTGTGTCACTGGTGCCTGGGGTGAACAGGGACCGGGGGAACTGGAGCACGGTTTGAATGAATGCAAAACTGCCTTAAAAAATGTCTCACTGCCGTCACATGGCATGGAGAAACTTCCACTTACTTTCCACTTCTTTTATCTTCATCTCCCAGGGTATGCACTGGGTTTTAAAATTGTCAAAGTCTCTCTTAAATTTCACCCATTTCTGAAACAAGACAACATGGCTGTGAGTAGAGAGGTGTGAAGCGCGAGGCTGCTTTGTCTGTAGGGCTTCCTCATGCCAAGGTTTGGCAGCACTGCTAGAAGTGGGTGTAAAGCCCTGAAGACCAAATCAAAATCTCTGGTCTAGATCTGGGTCTGATCTTTTGGACTATTTCAGAAACTACCTTCATCTCCAAAGCCCCTCATCCCCCAAGTGTTCATATTTGTTATCTGAATTTATCCCTTCCCAGGCTTTTAGAAAACTACAGTTGTCCTATGATTTTACCATGTTATAGAGGGGTGGAAAATTCAACCCTAGCTCTGGATTGAAAGAATTGATGCAGAGATAACTCTTTAAAACAAAATTTAATTTGATAAAGTTCAGAGCTTGGATCCTTCCTTATCAGACCAGCATCTAAATTCCCATTGATTGCATCAGCTCAGGTCTAGCTCTGGTTTTCACTTCTCAATATAACCTCCATGACAACATGCAACTTGGTAATCAACCTCAGTCTGAAAACACCATCAACGCCCCCCCCATCATCTCATCATTAACTGGGAGGATGATACTTTACAGGAGTCCATAGGGCAGTCCAAGAGGCATGGCCTCTCATGTCTTTAGGGGTACGTTGTCTCACACTTCAAGGTTTCTGGAGATCACAACCAGAAAGCTGTGCTTTTTGCTGTTCACCCAAATCCCTCCTTACTCCAGGGAAGGTGACAATGAGATTAAGATAGGGGGAAATTTCCCTCTGCTCTTTCAATAATCATCATAGAATTTAAGCTGGCTAGTATTTTTTTGAACATGGACAGGAAGTTTTATCCTGACATCCTAGTATTCCTTCTGCCTATTATGAGTTAATAATCTACCAAAAGTATGCTGAATAAATAAACAGTTTCCATGCTTTTCTCTGCTGTCATTTCCATACTTACTTTTGCCATCATCATCTTATACGCATACAGCTTTTTGCCTTTCCCTTTTCCTAGGGCTCCTTCAAACTTCTCAACAAAAGCTTGCGCATCCCTAGTTGGAAAATAAACAAGCATGGATTACTGAAAAAACAAAGGGGCTCTTTAGCTTTACACCTCTGCTTCTTTGAACCCAGCATGACTATGATAATTTCTCTCCCCTCATGCATTGGTCAAGAAGAAAATGATATTTTCTAGCAAAACAAACTCCAAGAAGATGCAGAATTTCCTTCCAACAAACAACTCCATAGAAACAATTTCATTTAGGTTCCTTAGAAGGTAGTAATGATTGCAGTGGTCCAGGGATAACAAGAAAGGACAGAGGTACGTGATACTAGGTAGAATTTTCACCCTGGTCCTACCCCAAAGGGAAAATATGTCAGAAATAATATTGCTTTGCTCTTTTTCCTTTTATTGCAGAACTCCAGAATCTGAGGGTCACAAAATTTTATTTGTAATGATCTCAGGCTCATAGTGTGCCTGTGAGACAGAAATGCTGCTTTAATGCAGTTTTCCTGTACAGAGCTACAATCAGATTTTTAGAAATACTTTGGGGTGTTCAAGGCTCCTGATGCTAAGGGAAGATAGAGCAGGTATTGGTCTTCAGGGTGTAAAAGAGTAGCAGAGGCACACAGGGACTGTCCACCTTCACAGCCCTATTATGGCACCTCTGAGCAGCCATTTAGCAAAAGCAGAGTGGGGACATCACCCACATCCATAGGGGGCTGTATGCACCTTACAATGCTATTTTTGAAGTTGAAATTGTTCTTGGGATAAAGGAGGTTTCATATGGTTTTTAACCAAAGATCTGGGATTTGCCTTGAAGTAGGAATGGTTTGTGACGAGCCCTTCCCTGTTGGCCTGTGAGCAGCAAAGTTATCTTTGATCCACAAACCTTTGCAAATAATACACTATTTTTTTCCAAGCAACACCTTCTCAGGAAGTCTGAAGTAATACGGCACCTTGCTGCTTTGATTTCTGTCTAGCAATCGGTATGAATAAGCAAAGCAGGGCACAGAGTTTGCTTTAACAAGTAGACTGACAGAAGTGAGTCACTTGGTTTTAAATACAAGTGTAGAATGACATGGTAGCGGATATCAGTTGAACAGATTTGCACCTTGTCTGTTCTCTGGTTACAGAGACTGAAAATCAAATTCCACATTTTAACTCTGATCCTCTGAGCCCAAATGGGCTGGCCAGGTTCAGCTGGTCACTTTTTCTGAGGCTGAGGTGTTATGGTAACAGCAGCAAAAAATGTAGTTTCTAGGAGAGGCAAAGTGCAGCTGACAGCTGGTGAAGACTCCAGGGGTGAAGGTTCCTGGTACCTGAGCACTGAGAGCTTCTTCACCATTCGCCAGGGCTTGTTCCTCATGGTGGAAATCAGTTTTTTCCTTTGCTCTACCTGCTCCATCAGCATCGCAAGCTCTTCCTCTGACAGTGATTCCTCATCAAATGAGTTGGAAGACTCAGAGGAAGTACTGTGAGAGACATAAAATTAACAGCACAAAATTGAAAAACTCACAGGAGTTAGAGGGAAGCTCTCATGGGTGGGGTGGGCATGTTTACTCTGGCTCCCATGTGTCCTGGGGCAATGTGCAGAACCATCAGCTGGCCTGCAAGCGACAGTCTGTATCCCATGGGGACCACTGTCTGGAGGAAAGAGTGGCCAGCTTCATGGGAAGGCCTTTGGGTGTTTGTATACTGAAATCTCCAGATCTCATGGAGCAGGATAAACTGAGGGGCAGTGCCCCCTGAGCATGCAGCACCCACCAGCATGGTTGATCAAGAGCTGATTGCATTCCACCATAACTCAACTGACATAGTGCTTTGGACCATGTTACAGATATAGAAGCACTGCATAGTGCAACAACTGGCTCTGGAGAAATGTTTTTCATGCCTGGGACAAGATTTAACAAGGATGAGGCTTGAAAACGTGACAGATTCCTTTTAACTTTAACATTTCCATAGACCAATCTGGAGAACATGCCTGGATCTGAAGCATTTGGGCTGAGAAACAGTAATGAAAGAAAACTTTGGAAAGAGTTCGATTGCATGGCAATTTATGTTAATGTTTTTTGCCCTTGTATTTTTTTGGAAGAGCAGTAATGTATTTGCAGGCTATTAGTTTTGTAGTTCTGACCCATACGCCACAAACTCATGGCGTGTCCATACAGCTGCACGTCTGTCACCTGGCACACTAAAAGGATCATCAAATTACCTGTTTTTCCTGCCTTTCTTCTGTTTGTTCTCCCCTTCCTTTCGTTTTTTATTTGTTTTCTTTTCTTTATTTTCTGAATTCTTCTGATCTTTAGTAGAAGCCTTTTTGTCTCTCTCTTTTGCTTCTGCCTTTTTTCCATCACCATTTTTCTTTTGGTGTTTTTTTCTCCTAGAAGCTCTGTTTTGTTGGGGACAATTTTCTTCCTCTTTGCTTTCATCTTCTTTGTCTCTCTGTGGCTTTTTTCTTTCAAGTCTACCTGCTCTGACAGTTTCCCTGCGGGGCTGTTTCTTAGATGTCTTCTCCTTTCCTTCATCTTCTGCAAGGGATTAAAAACAAAAAACGAAACAAACAAACAAACAAAAACACTTTGGAAAACACTTAGCTTTCCATATTGGATTGGCACAATAAGGATTCATTAGAAAAGTGCCAGCAGGATGCCTGCTGCAAACCTGAGGGAAGTCAATGAGCAGATTCCTGTTGACCTCAGCGGGTTTTGCATTATGCCCTGCCCAAGAGCCAAATACGGCACTTTGGTATGCAACTATTTAAGATAGCAAGGCCCATTTTATCACATCAGCAGCTGATGTGTAACTATGAGAAAATCGGAGCTTAGTTACAAAAGCAAAAGCCCATCCATCAGAGAGCATAAACAGATATCTTCCTGACCTGTAAACACTCCAGAGCAGCAGAAACAGAAACTGCAGTCAGTTAAACAGCATGCAATGTGCTGCTTGTTGCAATGTCCTTGAAAGCTCTTTACTTCTTTAAACTTGGTACGGAGGTCTTCTATTTATATATAGAAAAGGTAGTGCTTAGGCAGCACCAGGTTTTGCTTCTATATTTTGCCTTCTATAAGAAGGTCTATATCCACACAAGGAAAGAAAAACGGGTAATCTTTGATACACATTTTATTCTCACTGGCATTGCAAATAAGAAACTCATTTGTCCAGGTTAATAAGCATCTCCAGCTTAAAGGATTGAAATGCAACATGCTTTTTATTGCAGAATATCATGGAAAAGGGGAAAATAACATTCTAAAAACTCCAAGCCCCTCCATCCCTTTTGCCACCAAGTACATTAAAAACAATAGTAAAGTTTTTCAGGTTCTCTTCACTTCTAATTGTCCAAAATTTGACTGATGAATATAAGGTTCTCATGAAAAATGAAGTTTGTAGTTTTGGCATGGATTTTTTTTTCCCAGGGTTGAAGAAATTACAATGGAAGAAGGAAATTGTGCTGGAGTAGGATTCATAGTCAAAGATGAACAGCCTAAGAGGAGAGGAAAATGGAAGCAAAGAGGATTTTAGTATTTGTATTTTTCTTTTCATTAAAAGATAGAAGTTAATAACAAGCAAATAGTTTTTGCTTGCTAGTCAGAAAAAATAGAAGGAGATGGTAATCATACTTGTCTTTGGGAATGAGAAAGAACTTTTCAACTCATTTCTTGAGAGCCATTAGGTAGGTTTCACTTACTATGTAATGTTCCATCTCAGCTGAATTTCAGATAGTGATCTAAATCAAAGGACCAACTACACTCTTTGAGAAAATTATCATTTTGTGCAGCCAGCCATAACAGTTTTAATTTGCAACCTATCAAATACTAGGGTAAATGTGGAGCATTCATCTATTACTTTTATCTTATTTCCTTCTTTTCCTGTATGGGAAAGGTGGATATATTTTAAAAAAAATCATAGTCATTTTGCTAATTACTTTCTCACATTTTATGGATAGTATAGACCGTACAGACATGGTTGTGAACCATTTTTTCAGTTGTCTAGACACTCGTATCATCTACCCAGTGTTGTTACAATCATAAGTCTTAGCTATCTCTATTTAGTGGTATAATCCTACCCCTTAGCTATTTCTCCTTATTAGACTGTCTTCAATCCATTTTCATTTTTATCTTCTTGTGGTCAGGGTTAATCAAGACACCAGTGCATTATAGCAGCATGCATTGCAGGGAAAGCAAACAGGACCTTGGCACAATACAAAGCATTCACAGGGTGATGCTTTACTGGAATACCTGTTATACTTGGGGTGGCTGTAGAGGGACAAGGGCTACAGCAGCCTCCCATGCTAGGAGCATGGATGAAGAGGGGCAGGCTGCTTAAGCTTGGTGTTTTACATATCGCTATCATAAATCAAACCTCAAGGGAAAAATCTGCATGCTTACAAGTAGCTCACAAAATGGTTCCCATTGTAGAGCATGTCAAAACCCAGAGAGAAAAAGGAAAGATATCACCTCCTGGATTTAAAACAAGACCATATTGTTTAATCTCTACATTACCTTCACTCTGTGTGTCACTCTCGACTTGTCCATCAATCTCTATTCCAGCTGCAAGAAAAAGAATGAAGAGTAATTGCACTTGTTGCTGGGATTTACACGACGCTTTACGCAGTGGATCCTTAAGTGCAAACTGAGCTTGGCAGAACATCCCTTATTGATTACACATTATATTCTTTTCCTACAGTGATACTCTTAATATTCCCTTTAGTTTAGCAGATAGACAAAAATTCCTTGCATGAGCAAACAGAAATTGCACAGTCTTTGAAAGACGAAACATGGTGCGCTTGGGAAGTCCTGAGACATTTTGCTAAGTGTGTGGCAGCATCTGAACTGAAATGACCTCACAGTGATACCAACCATCTTCCATGATGACCTGTAATGTGCATTTCTTTTTCTTCCCCATGACAGCCTCTGTCTTTTGCATGGATACCAAAGCTTCTGTGCACCTTGATCATAAGCAGGTTACTCTCTCTTGCAGCATCCACGTGCTCCTTCTCTCAGCATTGCGGGCAGACAGGCATGTCCAGCTGTGGCTGGGCTCCTGCGTGTAAGCCATGCGGGCAGGGAAGGCAGAGAGGAGCACAGCTCTGCCTCAGCCCACCCAAATGCTTTCCCTTCTTCTTCCCTCTCCCTGTGAAAGGCAGCTGTCGGCGTTATGTTGCATTTCATGATTTAAACATGAAGGAAAGCCCCATGGTGGATGCTTGGCAGTATCGTATGAAACACAGACACAAGTCACGTCTGGTTCTGACATAAGCATAGGGCTGCAGACTTTGAAAGTATCAGCTGTCTTAATGCCATATTCTTTACTGACCTGCCTCAATCTCTGTAGCCGTGTTAGTCCCTCTCTTGCACCTCAGTAAACATCTTAGTGTGGTGCCTCTTGGCAGTCTTGTTGTCCTCCACCTGTGTCCTCTGTAGGGGTCTCAGGAACAAATAGAGGCAGTAAGGAGCCAGCACTCAGGATGCTGGCCTCTGTTTTTCTTTCCCTCCTTCTGCTCTGTGTGACCTCTGCAGATTCATTGTGCTTGCTGGTAAAATGGGATAGATTTTCCTTCTAGGTGCTCCGAGGCTTAATTAATTAATGCGAGACCCTCATTTGGAAGGTCCTTTCGTACCGCAAAGTATTGTGTTGCATCCTGCAGCTTGTGTCTTTCTATGGGCTGAGCCTCCAGTGGTGATAGGTTTGTCTGAATTATCTCTGGTTTAAAATCCACAGTGTCTGCCCCAGCGGCTGGCCTCAGGAGAAGGATTCAGCAACAGCTTTAGCTTTCACTCAAATTGATGCATCCCCAACACTGGGTTTCTGGGAGGTGCCAGCCTAGATGGGAGATCCTTTTTTTTGCTGAATTTTGGTCCACAGACACCTTCTGAGTATTTTAAGCCTGATCCCATGGATTGCTTGATCTACCTTTGACTTCAGCTCAGTTTAGTCTGAGCTAAATACATAATGCATTATAATTTTAATTATATATATATTATTTATAATTTATAATGTATGTGTCCATACATTATTAACTGCCCTGACCCTACAAGTTCATTACACAGGGCATTTCCACCATGCTTCCCCACACCTGTGAGTCTGACTGGGGCTGAAGTGTTTAAAGGTCTTCCCAGTGAATAAGTTTCACCTGTAACCCTACCTGTTGTTGCAGTAGGCTGAAAAATGTTTGCAGATGTGATCACTGGACCATTGAATTAATACTGCTCCAGGCCAACTTGCAGCTGCTGGAGGCTACTGGACCAGATATTCTGCAAACCACTTCAAATGCCTCAGGGCTCAGACCTGATCATCCCTTTTCTAAAGGGAACTTAATTTCCTTTGTTAACTGAAAATCATGTTTCTGGAGAACCAACTGCTCCGTTCAGATTAAGAGATGAAAGGGGTGCAGGTGCACATCACAATTCTGCAGGACTGCTCTGGTGCTGGCGCTGCTTCTGTTTTAGGGCACCCTACTTCTTCAGCAAGGTACACCTAGCTGCTGCTTACATTCTCAAGGTATATTCATGTGAGCATCTCATTGCTGGAGGTATTCAAAATGCTTCAGGAAGGAGTGACTTGAGTGTCCCAGTTTCCACCCTGCCATGTGGGCAGTTATTCATCATTCATCTGAAACGGGGCAACCATGGGCTACAGGAGTACTTATGTGACTTTGCATCCCCACAGATACTGGTTACATGATTTTTGGAAGGTGTTACAGACTGCAGAAACATTTTACTGTGGTTCACTGTGTCTTTGAGATCTGCATAGCCATTCCTGCGAAACACGGTGCCCCCCAGAACAGCTGCTAACACATGCAAATACATGGCCAGGTAATACTGCTGCCTCCTGTGCTGAGCCAAAATGCCTGCCCTCTGATGTTATAATCTGTACTCCAGCTCACAGATGTGATGGCAAGGTTGCAATGTTTTCATGGCAGTTATAGGTGTATTGGGCACAACAAACTCAGAGGAAATCTGTGGCCCCCACATTGTGCCCCTCACTGCACAGAGGATGAGATCCCACCACACCATAGAGGTGTGTTAGATAGAGGGTGTTAATGAGGAGTCCCAGAGTACAGGAAAGAGCACAAATATTAGCTGTATTTAATGTGAGGAAATGCATGAACATGGCTGTTTAGTTGCTCAATTTATTTGCAATAAGCTCTCTATCGATGTTGCTTTCCATTCACTGCACCTACAATGTCAAACATAGCAAAGTTGACCATAACCAAACAGCACTCTTAGAGGCTTGGTGTCAGCATTCTCCCTTTTTTATAAGGAAGGATCATTATCTTTCACACTGCCAACTTCATCGGGCTTGCTCATGTGAAGAAGAGGGAGGTGCATAGTGGTGGGTGATTATGTCCTAATAAAAAGGATTATTAAGATGTCTGACTGAGTGTTTGCTGGTAAGGTGAGATCCCAACATTGTTTTTCAGATTTGGTGTATTATATTATACATCAGTCTCCTTTGCCTGAGAGTCTCACATCAGCATAAACAAAATAACCACTCCAGCTGGTGTTGCCTTCCTCCTCCAGAAGCAGCGGTCCACCTACAGCTGATCTACAGCCACATGAGAATGATAAAAAACCTGAAGGTCTTTGACCCTCGTGACACATATCCTTGGGGGAGAGGCAGAGGAAGACCAGGCAGTGCCAGATAGTGGGATGCAGAAGACAGGCTGGGCAGGTGAGCCTGGGGAACCTTGAAAGGGTAAGGTTTGACGTGGTTTTTGATACGTGCTTAGAGATCTGTAATTTTACCCCAGAATCAAGCTGAAGGAGATCTTCCTGTACCTCTGTGCTATTCTTGCATGTGTGGCATTTGGAGTGCATTTCAGGTAGGCTGGACAGCAAAGAACGTTGGTCAAAAACAGGAAGAGTGAAAAAAAATACTGTTTATGTATAAAGCTGAACTACTCATAAAAAAAAAGCTGAGATAGTCTATAAAAATGCTGTACGTGAAGTTGGAAAAATACACTTTGTTTCATGCCCTTTTGGTGCTCCTCTTTCTTTGAAGGTTGCTTCATTAAAGGAAATATATACAAAAACATTGCAACAAACACCCATCATGGCAGGCCTGAGAGAGCAACAGGACATCTGTGTTCTGAGAGAGGTCACACAGGAGGACCTTCCATGCATCAAACAGATCCTGAAACAGCTCCGCTTAGGACTGACCTGGGCTCACATACCTGTACAGTGGGGAAACAGTGCCAGACTTCAGCATCAAATACTATCATCCTCAGCTATGAGTTTGATTTTCCTAAGAGGGTAAAGTGTCTTGCAGGTTTTATGATTTCTTAGGATTACAGATGAAGAGGGATTAATGGATTAGTCTGTTACCTCAGAGTTATTCCACACAAGGTATGAATAAGTAATGCACAGTCATGAATCCAGCTATTACTTATGTAAATGTCAGGATTTTATGCATAGCGTGAGCAATTTAGGGAGTTCTAGCACAAATTTTCTGGTCCTATACTATTTAGTTTGTTTCTCCTCACATTGGTGACTAATACCACATAATTTGGCAGTTTCAAGCTTTAACATACAAGGACGTTAGACTTCTCACACACCTCCAAGTGTTAAATAAAAAGCAGTTGTGTTATGGAGAGAGGGTAACTGAATCCTGGAGGCACATACAACATGCTCCTAAATGCTTAATGAGATAGTGTTTCTTTCTTGCTTGCTTTCTTATTAACATAGGGCTTTGTCTAATTAATCCATGCATTACATTTATTTAATATTCATCTCATCTATAAATAATCTTGACTTGAGAAGGTTTTTCAGTAATAACAGTAATACCTGAGCTGTGTGTGGATATTTTGGTCAGAGCCTAAAAGTTGAGAATTGTCAGAGCCAACTCTAATGTTATATCTGAGACAGACATTTAAACTTAGAGATCACTTCCCAGAACTGACTCACTTCTGTGGGACTGACGGTTAAAGAAAGCTACATACTTTTGGGAAGGAAAATAATTATGTTTTCCAGGGTCTCTCAGACATGCTCGATAAAATTGGATCGGGCACAGTTGTGATCCAATTTGTTGACCAAAATATGCATTTTATTTTGCAAAACAAATTCAGACTGAATGCTGCAATGTTGCTCTGGACTTTGGTATAGGAGTCTGGAGTGACCTCAGTTAAGGCATCAGGGAAATGCTCAGAATGTAAGGACTCATCAGCAGCACTTGCTGTAAATATGTGGGTAACAGTTTCATTAATTAAACATAATCTGGCAAAGAAATTTCTCAGCTTTTTGCAGTCTCTGCAAATTTTAAAAAGTCCTCTGTCTCCCAAGCAGAATGGTTGGCCTGGACTGTG
The DNA here is from genome assembly GCF_009769625.2 of Cygnus olor. Lineage (NCBI taxonomy): Eukaryota > Metazoa > Chordata > Aves > Anseriformes > Anatidae > Cygnus > Cygnus olor. The sequence goes on along the minus strand of NC_049170.1, from coordinate 66,315,161 downwards.
GCCGGAGGTGCCAAACATACATCCTATGCTGTTTATGCACCATGGGCATTAGTTACTTTCAGGGACCATTTGGTTGCACTGAGAGAACATGTGTGAGACTAATCTTATGGTGTTTGGGATGTTCAGCTCAGTGTCTTGCCACCTCGTGCTTTTACCCATGGAAATAACCTTTATCTGAATAATCTCAAGCCAAGGTGGGGAGCACAAGGTCCTCAGAGGCAGAGCCATCACTTTTTCAATTTCTTTCTTGTTATTATTTCACAGTGTTCTATTTTTGGCTTTTGCTTACCTCATGCCTGAAGGCATAACTGAGATTTTCCTGGGAAGGATCATAGCAAGCTCTGAACATGCGGTTGGTTTGTATTTTAGCTAAAGAACAATTACTGCCAGAGGGCTGCTAATTCCGGTGGCCTGTCATGGAGAATTGAAGCAATAACAAAAAAAAAAAAAAGGTGAGGATGTGCACTGGTAGGTCCTGGAGCTGTGTCATGCCGGACAGATATCTTCAAGCTTCAGATCAATCACAGGATACAGCCCTCAGTCTTCTACTTCTTACTGTGTAGAAGCCAGCAATAAATTATTGTTCTTTGTTTCTTGAAATGATACTTATATTGCCCAGCTGTGTGAAGACAGAGCACTGCTTTACCAGCAGCTTCATGGGAAACACCAGTTATTAATGCCCCAGCCTAGGGCAAAACACAAGCCTGTGTCTGACCACTCACAGCTGTCGTCACCAACTCCATGTCTCAGGTTAAGCCTGTGCTTGAAATTGTCCTGAATCCACAAGAGAACATGCCTCTAAGTGCTCTCCAAACACAGCATGTAGGTTTTTGGTAGCGGTGGTGCTGGACAACCACTTTGATTTCTACCTGAGACAGAAACCCCTACCCATCTCCCACACTTTTTCTGCACAAAGGTTTTTCCATTTTCTTTCAGAAGCATTAATGAAGTCCAAAAGTGAATATTGTCATGAAGTTTTCAAGGACAAGAAAACAGAGGAATTATTAAAATAACAGAAATTTCTTGCCTGTCTCCTAAAGCATGAAACTAAGGTCAACATACACATGCAAGATTTAAGTGGAGAATGATTTCATCATAAAGGCTTTCTATAAGGAAAATTCTTGTTTAGAGAACATATGTGAAAAACTGGGAAGAAAGCAATTTTATTCCATGAATTCTGGAATAAGAGGTTTCTTGGGGAGGAACATTTATCTTGGGCTCCCTTCCTACCTTATACATCTGCTCGTCTCTGTTCTGGAGGAGAAATTCCAGCATGGCCCCTCAGCTTTGCAGGAGGTACTCAAAAAGCCTGCAATGTAGGGCTCAGAATAAGTCTAGGAGAAGAATGTCCTTCACTGGTGTTGAGCCTTTTTGCTGCTTTTTGTCCAGCCCCTCCAGACACAGAGAGATGTGATTGCTGAGTTTCCCTCTCTTTCTTCCTGAATCTGAGAGGATTTCCATGGGGAAAAAAAGATAAATCCTTCACTTTTGTCTGGAATCTTTTTTTTCCTGAAAAAAAAAAAAATATATATATATATGTACATACAGAGAGAGTGAGAGGGAGAGAGAGAGATAGAGAAAGACTGAGGGAAAGTTTCCTGACAATCTAATCATGGCAAGAGGATCATATGTGCTTCTTATTTCTTCCTAAAATGCACAAAGCTCCCAGAAGGGCTCTGCTATAGGCTCTTAAAGCTTTAGTGACTTCCTCAAATCTCTGACAAGTTACACCAGCCACAGATTTGTGCCAAATAACTCTAAAGCTTCTGCTAAATCCTGGGCTCAGTGATGCACAGGACTTTGAGGGGTCTTCCCGTAAAGCATGTGCAGAGTCAGAAGTACATGTGAAGATATCAGAAGGGAGGAGGTGAGAGACAGTGAACAGGGACTGGGAGTCAGAACCAGTATCTCTGTTCAAAATTATCTCAAGGCCTTACTACACAGACAATTTCTATTGGAAAACAAAACAACATAGTCCTGTGCCATCGTTAGAAACATAAATCTGTATTAATGGGATGCTTTGACTTATTTTTTTTTTTGGCTTTCCAGTTAAGTTTTTATAAGGAATAAAATGAAGCACAAAAACAACATCAAGATATTGCACAAAACTCACATTGCTTGAAAACGAGTTAAGACAGAACAGAAGCAGTTTGTTTGGGGACGAGAAATACAATCAATAGGCATCCTAAGCAATCTTCTGGTACATTTACATCATGCTATAGTGTGGTGGTTTCACACTGATGGCCAACTGAACTCCACTACGTTGCTTTCTCCCTCCCACTCCTGAAAGGAAGAGGGGGAGAAAACAGGATGGAAAAAAAAAAAAAAAAGGCTCACAGGTTTAGATAAGAACAATTTAATTAAATGGGGAAGAAAAAAAAAAGAATAAAACAAGCAAAGGACATGTAGAAGCGAAAAGACAGGAAAAATTATTCTCTACTTCCCATCAACGAGCGATGTTTGGCCACGGCCTTGGAAGCAAATCCTCAACATGTGTAGTGGTTGTTTGGGAGGATGGACGTCTTCATAACTAGAGCCTCCCTCTCCTTCCCCTCCCCCAGCTTTTAGCGCCAAGCATGAAGATATGTGGTGTGGAATATCCCGTCGGTCGGTGCAGGCCATCTGCCCTGGTGATGTGTCCCCCCCTACACACAAACTTTGCCTCAGTCTCAGCTACTCTGTGAATGATAAAAAAAATACTATTCACAAGAGTTATACCCTAGGGAGGTGTGGGGGTGTGGGGTTAGATTGGATGTCAGGAAGAATTTCTTCACTAAGAGGGTGGTCAAGCATTGGAATAGGCTGCCCAGGGAGGTGGTGGAGTCCCCATCTCTGGAGGTATTGAAGAGACGTGTGGACATGGTGCTTAGAGACACGGTTTAGAGATGGGACTCGGTAGGTCAAGTTGATGATTGGACTTGATGAACTTAAAGGTCTTTTCCAATCTCAATGAATCTATGATGCTACCATTCTATACTCTATGCAGCCAAAGTTCAGTGTGTGAGAAACACACTATATACCCCTTCCAAGGTAAAGTGCTTGAGAGTGTGAGAAACACTCCGTAGCCAATAACTTAGGCTCAGGCGAGGATCTCAGTGAAGTAGTAATTTATTTGCGATTGCAACGGCGGGTGTCCCATAAGCAGGAGCACATCTACTAGTCACATAGTACAGTTTATATACTTCCTTTCTCAACGACTGGGACCCTCCCCTGTTTTCCCATTGACTGGGTAATCCAGGTTCACAACCTATCCGATGCTTCACAGACAATACATGGCCTTCAGTTGCCGGCCTGTTAAATTTCAAATTTCTTTTGACATTTTTACTGTTTGAAGTGGTAATGTTTCTTCACTTATCTGACTTGACACCCTGATTTTCGCCTAATTGCTCTAAGGAGTCTGGTTGTCTGCATTTTACAAGGTCGTCTGCTAAGCTTTCCTATCACTGCAAGCGTATTTCAATACCACATTCCTTACCTTTAGACAATGTAACTCTGTGCAAAAACATTTTTATTCCCACATATTGCCCTCATATTTTTCTGAAGCCCTTAGCAAAGTTTTCAACCTGCAATGGGATTTTTTATTATTTTTTAAAGCAGGAATACTGAATCTGTGAGATATTAAGAAACTGAGCCTGATTCCAGCTGTGTGTGCTTAACATGGGTCCAACTCTCTTGACAGTAGGTGTGCTGCTCTTGATTTTAACAGATGTCGCATCAGGGTACAAAGATGACAAGCTTAAATCAGATCCAAAATTTTAGTTCTTCTGTTGCATATTCTTACAGCCTTTTTCACAGTCATGCTCTTACACATACTCAAAGAGATTTATCATTTATTTGGTTGATTTTTATCAAGCTTCAATTTTTTTTTTTAGAAAAATATTGAAAAACATACTTGTGTTTGAAAAGGTAAAATTAAGTTTTTAGTCTAGGCTATAACTGTTTGACTAGAGATGCTCTGCATGAGGGTTGGTGAAAATAGTCAAATTATTGCTTTAGCTCATTGGCAGAGAAGCTGTCTTAAAAGATTTGCTGAGAAAGAATATAGCCTGCCTATCACTTTAATGTGACTGTAACTCATGGCTCTTCAATGTATGCTTGATTTCAGAAGTATGACTGCTCTAGGTGCTGCACTGCTGGCAGATGCATGCTTTATGTAAAAAGCAGATCTTTCATTTAGCATGAAATAAACCTCAGCACCAACTCAGATCTATTTGCAGCCCATAGAGAAAAATATTGTACTCCCTGCTGCATTTAATCTTACCGTCTCTCTAGTATCAGAAAAGGGTCTTGCTGTGAAGAAATCAGCATTAATGGGGGCTTGCTGTCTCTGCACAGAGTTCTATTACCTCCTCTGTCCCCTCTCACCGCCCCCCCCCCCCCCCCCCCCCCCCCCCCCCCCCCCCCGTTTATCTCTAAAACATAAGGAAAAAATATGATGGATACCTGCTGTGCAGAATACAGAACATAGAAATGAGCCCTCTCTTGCAGAGTAGCTTGAGAAAGTTTCCCCTACAATCATTTTCTCTGCATGTATTGCATGTATTCACCTACCTCCTTCCTCTATCTGTTTTCTTTATCTTTTTAAAATGGTTGCAGCTGGTGGTTCCATTGTCTCTGATTTATTGTTTAAAGCTAGAACAGGTGGTGATATGTCTATTACATACTAAACTGTGCCATACAGGAATCACTATCACAGCTGTATTGGCCTCTTGTAAGAGTGATTTTCTCCTTTGAAATAGATTAAAGGAAGAAATAGATTAAAGGAAGAAATTCACTGCACTGTTGGATACCTGTGGTGGGCTGAATGGATGACACTCCACTCCTGGCCAAAAATACAGTGGGGAGGAACAACTAGCATCCTTTCCTGCAGTAGCAGATTTGCCACAGGATTCTGTATCCTTTAAAGCCATGCAGAGGGAGCAGCCGAGCAGGGCAATTTGCTGGAAAATGGCCTCCACAGAGCAACAGCCCTGCCAGCTGCTAAGCTACTTCCTTGCTGTCTTTGCATGACTAGCTAGTCAGAGTCGTATGAGGATACTGCTACGGGAACCATATTTTCCTCTGTTTAACACAATTTTCCATGACTCCCTCTGCAATTGGTTTGAAGAGCTCAAAGTTTTTGGAGCAGGTATTATCTTCTCTTTGAAATTTAGAACATACAGTGACTGGGTCAGTGTGCCCCAGTTCTTCTCTTGGTCTCTCATTGCCATAGTGCAATTAATTAATAAGAGGACTGGTTGTAATAAGCCACAGGAGCTGCAGCCCTCTGAGTGATGCATTACAAAACAGGATTCAACAGGCCTAGGTTGGATTCCCTGGAGTATAGTAGTCTCTAATGCAAATGGATCAAAATGTTCTGTAAAGTAAAATTAGGATGTTTCCAAAGTACAGGACTGTATTTTGGTCTAATGAAAGTTGCCAAAAGGTATTTGTTTACACAGAGTAATTCCAAATCCTCCATTCCTTTTTTCCTCAGTAAAATCGATTTTGCTGTTGAGATAGTTAAAATATCCTTTCCATCCATTTCAAGTGACACCATACAGTGCAATCAATACATTTAGAGAGTTTCATGTTGTTGACACAGTGTGGAAACACACTTTGCTGGTGTTTCACTCTCTGATGGAAATGTGGTGGGTTGTCAGACAAGGGTTCTTCTTGTACTGCAATTCACGCTTTCATGCCAGCACCTCCCAATTCAAATAGCTCCAATACACTTCTTCAGACATAGACTTCACTGAGGGCTCATTTCAGTTCTCTTATGCTCATGATTTTCTCTGTTGAGGCGTCAGCCAAGCTGTGCTGTGAGCCCTATGTGAACTTGGAAGCATTTCTATTTGTCCTGGAGAAGCGGTATTTTGCTGCATAGCTGTTTCAGGAGTTCATCAGCATAATGGAACTTGTGGCTTTTCTCCTTCCCTCTTTTCCTCCCTCCCTCCTTTCCACTGCTGACCATATTTTTTCAGCAAATGTTTTTTAAAACTTCGCTGATTTTTTCAAGTGAGTTGGAAAATCTTTATACTGGGCTAACACTGCATATTTTTGAACCATAACAAATGAAATTGCATTTTATTGGGTCACTGACTTGGCTGTCTCCCAAAGCAATCCTCCACTGGTCCTGTTCAGTGTTTTTGTTAGCCATAAAACCATGCTTTTGGTCTGCTAGAAAAAGGCTTGCTCTGATACTACAATGAAAGGAAAGCAAAAGCTTTTAAGGCCCAGACTTGATTTGCATGTCTGTGTTATATAGAAATTTATAATTCATAGAAAAGAAAGCAGTATCGGTTAGGCTATAGAGGTATAGTACCATGTACTTTTCCTCTACTCATTACTTTAATTGCTCTGGTAGGATGCACATCAAAGGATGCATATCTCCTTCCAATTGCAGCTTCAGCACGAGTTGTAGACTAGGGTAGCAGAGTAGACCTTGGTTTACCATGTCAAATCCAAGTATATATAATGGAAAATTCAAGTATAACCAAGAGAATATAACACTGACAAGCACTTTGGGACTTTTACTTCTCAACTTCTGTGTGTGGCTTTACAAGCTCTACATCCCTATCTTAATTTCTGTCTGGGTCAAGCAAATAAAGGATGTGTCACTCTAAAACAAGTGATTTGAGGCACTTTGAACTGACTGTTAATACAGTTCAGTTCTGCCATTTAGATAATAGATTTTGAAGCTGAGATGCAGATGTGGATTGATTGGTTGACTGCTTGGCTTTCTTGTAACTTTGATGAAATTCAGCTAGTAATGCTAACCTCCAGAGAGGGTGCATGCATAAGCAAATATCCAAAGGCAGCTAGAGTCTTCATCCTTAGCAGCTAGTTAGCTCTGTCCCCTGTACTCTGTGTGCATGTTAGTAACTACATTTCCTATTGTTCACAGACATAGTCTCATCATCATCTGAGTATATATAGTGGTAAGAAAGCTTTTTCATGGTCTCTCTCTCTGACTTTTCCACCCTTCTAGAGCCAGCAGCATTTATTTTCACTATATTGTTAATAATATTTAACTGAGGTTTCTCAATTTAGAAATATGAGCTAAACCCTTCTTTCTCTACATACTTCCACTAAGCAGACAAACTAAACAAAATTAGAGTCTGGCAGTACTGGTCTTGTTATCAAAACTCTTGAGAGTCACTGGCAAATGTCAGAAGAATAAATTGCATTATCTATTGATAAATGACATGTCCATGGATAGTTCAAGCTAAGCAGAGTATAGTTCATTCATTTTCTTTGCAACCTGAAGTCCGTCTCTGCAGTGAAATAAACATTTCTTTTCCCTGCTAAGCTTTTCTTATTAGATTTTAGTTCAGTGTTGAAGGCTAAAATCTCAGTGAGTCATTTGATTCATCAGAAAACTTCCTGAAGTAATCACCATTCTTTGAGGCATATTTGTGGTCCTGTCCTTGCCAAAGAGATGAGGTGTTAGTGAAGGCCTCCCAAAGTTGGAAAAATAAGTAACTGCAGCTGCAGCAGGAACAGTGGCTGCAACCAAGCAAGCCCATGGAGGAATACACAGGCCAGTCCCCTCTTCTGTATGGTCCATCTTTAATGCTTAGTAGATAGTACCACTATATAAGCAATGAATCTAAGAATAAATGCATTGTGGTACATCAAAGCTCTGTTCACTGTACACACTGGGTGTTGCAGTGCTTTTAACCATGATACGGATTCATTGCAGAAGGTCAGCCTGAAGGAAGGTTTCTCAGATGCTGTTATGGCAAGGAGACAAAGGTCAGCAGAGGCATGGGGCACACTGATGTCACTGAATCACAGAATCACAGAATCATCTAGGTTGGAAGATGACAGCCTTTTCCCTGACAAGCCAATAGCCTCAGTAGACAAGTGTCTAAGTGGAAACACTGACTTCCTGAAGAGCACTGAGTGGATTTATAACAGAGTTGGGGATAACATCAGGACTTCTTTCTGTGTCTTAACCAGCAGATGACACCACCTTTGTCGTTATGCTGAAACTCGCTTGTCCTATCTAATTCCAGGGAAACAAACACAACCTTTCCTGCTCACCCATTCATGGGAGTGAGGATCTGGGATGGAGAGCTCTTATCAGGGTATCTGAAAATTTATTACCCCAGTTTAGGAGCTTACTCTTGCTCTTTATCCCTTTTGTGTTTTCTGGTAATGGGCATGGCCTAGAGCCATGGACAGTTTTTTGTTGTTTGTTTTTCCCCCCATGTTACTACATCTAAAAACATCACTCATTGCATGTTTTGACAGTAATCCATCACTGTGATAGTCTCCTCTACTTTGCTGGTTTAAATGGGGGAATGAGTAGCCCAAGGCACCACTTTTCAAAGTTACACTTACTTTTAAGATGTTTTAAGATGATATATTGGCATAATATCCTATAAAAGATATCCACATTATAAAGATGACAAGAGTCCTGAAGCGTCAGAGTGTGGCAGAGCAAAGCATAAACTTGCATTTGCTGGGATATAGATCAGATTCGGGCCCATTAGTCTATTTTGCCCCAAAAGTGGCCTGTAGCCTCTAAAGTTTTCTTATGATAATGTTATGTTAGAATTCTTCACCTGTAAAGAACAAAAGGCTTAACTTTGTTCCACCTCAACCATCTTTTTCTCAAACCTCTTGGTCCAGGTTAACTATTCACTTTCTCATGTTTGAGTGGAAGAGGCTTCAATATGATTGAAGGCATATATATATTACATATTTTATTATAGAAGGCAGCATATAGTAGATCATGGAAATCTAAGTTTTTGTTAAAGTCAGGTGTGAGTGTAGATATCAGTATTCCTGGATGACTTTGCCACCAAGAGCTCTGTATCCTTGCTGACAGGGAGTGCATATCTTTGTCAAAAACTGCCCTTGCTGAAGAGCTATCACAGATGGCAGTACCTGATTCTGTATTTGGCAATTAAGAAAGCCCAGCTTAATTATTTCCCTTAACACTTGGAAGTTTAATTTTTAATGGAAAACTTGGGGATTTATAAAGTTTAAGAAGATGAACAAGCTTTAATATGGAACCCATAAAACATTAATTAAAAGCAAACTGGCTACCACATCCTTAGCTGCCCTTTAACAAGTAAATTTAGCTAATGCCTCAAGCAATGATATTCTAGCTAATTTCACCATTTGCAAGGGTCACTAATCATTTTTGGATGATGCTACAGCAAAGGGAATTTTAAAACAATTATATTTCTTGATATAGCTTTTGCAAGAAAACATTGTGAACTGGTAGCTTGTATTTCTGAGCAAGTGATTGAAAGAATACATCAGTTTCTGTGTTCCTGAGTAAAAGCAGGCAAGTTCACAACATGGTGATGTAAACCATGCAAATATAAATAGTTATATGTATTGACCATGAATGAAACCTTACTTCTATGGTCATCCATGAGTACTCAGACAATAACATTATAGGGCCAGGAGTTAAGCTCAGAGGTTTTGGGGTTGTACTCCTTAAGAGTCTTGGATCTGGAAATCCCTTTTCTTGCATGTAGCTGGTGAAAATGTATGTGAAACTCCTTCACTGGAAGCTACACAGGTAAAGTTAGATTGCTGTACATATGAAAGATGATAAGAGAGAATTGAACGTAGGCATTTAGAAATTGATTTGCTAGGTCAGGACAGTTGTTAATCTAATCCAACAACTCATCTCCATCAGTAACTTAAACATGGTGTTTCTAAAGCATGATCTAGAAACTCTGGAGCAAGAGACATAAGAGAGAAGCTTTCCCAAACCATTCTCTTAATATTTGAATTGTCTTACACATTACTACTTCCGTTCTTTTAAGAAGTGTACCCCTCCTTTATTGATAAAAATATGGATCACTTCATGCTCCAAATGGAAAATCCTTTTTTGGGGTTCACTAAATTGTTCACCTAAAAACTGTGTCTGAATGGGCAGCAGTCTGTTCTCTCATATCAAAAAGTACAGTAAAGCAGCACCACATACAAAATTCTACCAGCTTGCTTAACACTTGAATCCAGGCCCTGAGCTCTGAAAATACCAAGCCAGCACTCTGTGTAGAGGTTTGGCACTCTGCCCATAAAAAAGCCCCATGCAAGACTCTAGTTTGATCAGGAGGATGCCAGGCTGCCAAACAGCTGATGCACTTCCATTACTTGCAGGTGATTGGTTAAACTCTCCTTCTGGACTTCCAAGCCTGGCTCTTGCCCACGCAGTGTGGGATCTTTCCTCTGCAGCAATGTTGCAAGCTGTGGATACCCCCACCTCCTCCCCAACAACATGCTATTTCAGAATACTTTGCTGTGTTTCTATGTGTTGGATCTTTTCTCCTTGCCAGAAACTTTCTGTAGAGTAGGAAGGGTGTGGAGAGGAGTTGATGATATGAGGATGTTATCTGTTGTACAAGCTGGTTTAATATGTGACAGGGCTCAAAATCCAGCTTCACAGAGCTTGGTCTCCAAATCTGAGTTCAACAATAGAAGTCTGCATCAACATAGTTATTAGGGTATGGAAAGATTTAGTGACATACATGAGATTTTGGAATATCCCTTTGACAAATTACTGCTATGGCTAGCAGTGTCTGAGAAAGCTTTGGGAGTTGTAGGTTTCACTGAAGATGTACCCTCCTTGCCAGGTTTGCTTTCTGGCTGACAGCAAGCAACCTATGTATGGATGACCACCACCAACTCCTTTGCAGAAGTCGTTAATGTGGCTAAAAATGTTTGTACCTTTACTTTATCTCCTTTAAATGCATTAACACTGTCTAAAGTGGAAAGGTCTATTCTGCTTTAGTTTCATGAAGTTCAGTGTACTACCTTAATTTTAATGCTGGCAGCACTATTGATTCTTCTGGGAATGGCACTGTGATCTCCATGGGGAAGGGAGACTGCTGGTTCTTGGGAAACAAAATGAAAAAAAAAAAGTCATGAAGTTAAATTGACACTAACAAAAGTAAATAATATCCCAAATAAAAACCAGGTCTTGTCTCAGTCACTCAACGTTCATGCTCATAGCTTTTGCCAGTTCCTGGTTAGTCACAGTCTCCAGGGAAAACTGAATGACTCACCTTCAATTTCTAAGATGTAGGCCCCTCCATCCTCCAGCAACATCGTCTTCACTTTCCTCCCCCAAAGGCAAAAGTAAAATATCTCACATTCTCAGGCCAACATAAAGCATAAGGAAGCAAACCAGACACAAATACATTTTGCCTTTTCAGTGATCTTTAAATCTATTTGTTTGGACTGTAGGAAACAATTCAAAAGGATCTAGAAAGAGTGTCAAATTTGTCACAATATTTTTTAGGTGCCAGATGGATTGCTCCCTTGACCCATCTCTCAAATGCATGAATTTACACATTAGAATACCATGAAATCTTCTTCATACAAAGATTATCGTTTGAACTGTTAAAGTCACAGGTAAGGTCTTTATTTTTACTTTGCATGCTGCTTGTATTCTACTGCTGGTAGTTAAAACATTGGAGAGGTTGAAGGGTGATATCTCCTAGGCAGCTGAACATTTCCGTTATTTCTCATCTGAACATGACAAACTCTGGTGAGGTCAGAAATGGTTTGAATATATCTTTATAATGAAAGATCTTCACACACACAGTCAGGATCCTGTTCCCATTTATTGAGGGAAATGGGAAGATTCACATGACCTTCTAGCTGTGTAAAAGTGGTGAAGGGGAACAGTGGTTAGAGCAGCCATGGGATCAGGCTCCGAACTAGTCCATGCAATCCAGCTGTGGAGAGGTTTTGGTTTAAATCTATATCCTTTTATTTGGAAGAAAGCTTTATTTGGAAGAAGAAGCTTTATAAATCTGATCAGATGTTTGTTGATACTAGGAGAAGCCTGTGAAATACTGATAGCTGTCCAGTATACATGCAGCAGTCACACAATTTTTTCCATGTTAGTTTACTCAAGCCGTTATCTCTGATCTTGTCTTGTTGGGAAAGAGTTTGCCTTTCCCTAGCCCTCTGCAAGACCCACTTGGCTGTGCAGTGCTTCCCCAGCAGTGCTGTGCTGCTGGCTCCTACGGGGACACTGCTGAGACCAGCAAGGCACTGACTTGCTTTCCCAAAAATGCTGCACAAGCACCAAATATTGCTGATGTGGGTTCACAGAACTACAAACAGCCCAGCAGAGAGGTGGTTTGTCTAAGGAGGAATGCAGAGGTAGCAGAAACTGCAAGAGCTTTAGATTATGCTGGCAGAAAAAGTGTAATTGGCTGAAGGAAACAGCAAACCTTCCGGGGCTGCATGCAGGGAAGTGCCACCACTGTGACAGATTGCCTCTGCTCCTCTCCAGCCCTATGCTCCTCTCCCCATAGGAAGGTGCTGGACATCCTGTAGGAGCATTTCTGAACACCCACCTATGTGCAGTTAGGTGTCCTATGCTCACCCTCAGTTGCTTTTGGAAGAAGCCATTCTCAGTTTTCCCAGGTTTGGAGTAAGGACATTTCTCTTCCTTTAACTTACACGTCTTTTTCTTCAGCTTCTCCACTTTCTCAGGCACTGTGAATTCAACCCCCATTTGCTTTAGCTGCTTTCTCTATTTGTCTTTTCCGATTGCCTTCATGCTGCTAACAGATGAAAAATAATTCTGGGCAGGAAGTACACCTGTCTGATGTGTTGAAGGAGCAACCCTAATTGCGTGTGCCACCATAGCACAGTGTACGATAATTGCTAGAGGCATATCTTCTGTATTGTAGATACATTCATGATCCTAAATCTGCAAGTGCCTGTAATGATAAAGGAAACAAACTTCAATGAAAGCTGATGCTTTTAGTCAGGAAAGTGATTGACTGGCATGTCAGTTGTGTCTGCAAACTCCACCTCATGTATATCTGTCTCCAGCCCTCAGAGGGATTTGGGGTCTCTCTGACTGCTGACTGTCAGTTATTTTAAAATGTAAGCAGGCAGTGATGGACTGTCAGTTGAAATAACACCCTATATTTATACAGATTTAAGAAGGTATGCATAGGTACAGGGTTCTCTCTTTGATTAAAATCATAGTAATTGCAAATTGAATTAAACCATTCGTGTTTCTGTTCAACCAAGGCTCAGACGCTGGACCTGTGATATGCCCTGTGTTGCTGGTTGAACTCAACCAATATGAAAGCATGTGTGGCTCATCCAAAATCAAAGTTTTATAGTTTTAATTCATAGAATCACAGAATGGTTTGGGTTGGAAGAGACCTTAAATATCATCATCTAGCTCCAGCCCACCTGACATAGACAGGGACAACTCCCACTAGTCCAGGTTGCCCAAAGCCTCATCCAGCCTGGCCTTGAACACTACCAGGGATTGGGCCTTAAACCGTTCTGGTGGTTGCTGGATCTTTTTGCACATAGCCAAAAGTCAATAGACATTTCTGTGTCTGTGTTGGTTTTGAAGCTTGTCTTCTGTTCTCATTGCCTTTTCATGTGTCGTGTTAACGAGAGTCACAATATCAGTTTTTGGGATTGTCCTTGAATAACACCAAAATACAAGTTTAAAGCTGCATCATTTTTATTTCCCTTTGGTGGATCACTGGCTTGCTGAAGAGTCTGTGGTCAGCTCATAGGACATGGGTGTATTGTGTGGTAGACTCTCAGTCCTTGTTTCCAAATACTTCTGGCCTCTAAAATATTTGCTGCCTTCCTAAGGATTTGGGGACCAATCCTGACCTCCTCCCCAAGTCCCAGGGTTGGGTAAGACGCTCTGTAAGGGGAATGGGAAGTGATCAGAAGTGTCAAGAAGCAAGTTCAACACAGGTCTCTTAACCATTGTAGCTACTATAGGGTTCACCCTTCAAGATTATTCCACCTGATTCTTGAAAGTTTTAATTCTCAGATTAAAATCTGAATTGAACTCTTGACCACTCGCACTGCACTCTCTCAGTAGTTTATTTGCCTTTTAAGAACAGCAGAAAACAGAAAAGTTTCCCTTCTATGGCATTCTGCCTACCCAAATATCCATAATAGGATTTAATAACTTCTTGTCTTAAAATCTGGCATATTTCTGCTGTTAAATAACTGTCATGTTTCATGTCTGAACTGGTTCTGCATTTCAGTGATAGATGGTGTGCTGCATTTTTATGAATTGTATTCCATCCACAGACTGTAAATTCAGTGCAATCCTTTTGGGGGAAAAGCACTAGGTAATCGTAGGTATGAATCTTTTTATATAATATCTAACTGCAGTTATTAGTGGTTCAGCTCACATCAGCACACAGATGTTTAGAAAGCAAGCTTAAATTAAACAAAATTAAAAGAAGTTTGCCTGCTTTAGGGGTTTGCATCACTCACTGCTTTTTGCATTATGGAAAGTAGAGCATTTTTAAAATTTTATATTAAATGCTATTTCCTACTATGGCTGATATATTTCTGTTTCATGCTGCTTATTGTGATCTTATTTCTAAATAAAACTGGAAGATAATTAATCCCCTTCTTCTTCCCAATGGATCAGAGGATTAAGAAGGATAATTAGATTCTCATCCAGAAGTTATCTGAAGAGTGGCTTTTAAAAGAACAAGTTAACAAAGCCAGGGTGTCCAAGGAGTATTGCGAAGTGCTGACAATTAATTTATTTCCCATGTTAATCATCAATTCAGTGTTAATCTTCCTTGGCAGACAAAAAGCTGTCATATCAAAACCAAATTTTCTTCATCATTCATGTTCTGAGATCCAAGTTTTTTGGAGCATATATGTGTGTATTTCAGGTGTTCACATTCAGTGCCAGTAAAATAATATTATCTTTCCACATCTTGTCAAGCCACCATTAATTTCTGGTTTAACCTTGTTATGAGCAAGTGAAAGAATAGCATCACAGGCTGACGAAGAACAGCACAGCCAGTATTAACATGTGATGCAGCCAATGGCAGAGGGAAAGGGAATTCCATGCAGCTCCTATTGCATGGTCCAAAGACTAGTGTAAGGATGAAATGCAAGCCTAACAGGTAAACTGAGTGAAGTCCAGAAACAAGTGTTGAATCTCCCAGTGAGTGGGAGATTTGGTTGGTTGTAACTCCTTTTGGTTTGGTTGTAACTCCTTTGGTTACAGCACTGCTGGACCATCCTCTCTGGCATCTCTGGCAAGCCTGGAAGTACCAGTGCAGTTCCTGTGTACAATGGTTCCTGTTTTTTGTTTGTTTGTTGTTGTCAGTAAAAAAAGAAAAAAAGAAAGAAAGAAAGAAAAAAAAAGCATTCCAAATATCTTTTTTTTTCTTCTTCTTCAAGCTTCCATATAACATCAGAGAGCTGTCATGCATGGTTTTGTGTGTCTTAAAGACGTCATTGTGATGCCACAAGAGGTCTTTTCAACTTTGAAAAATGCAAATCACAATCTAGACAGATGAAAGTTGCAGAGGAGTGGGAGAAGAAGGGTTCCCATCTATAAAAGGAAAGCCTGTGCACAGAGTAAATGAACTTCATGAGATCTCTGGGGAAGCTAGGGAAACAGCAAAGGGTTGAACTTGGATCTGGAGTGCAGTGGTGACCATGAGAATGCATCCATCTGAGGTGTGTTTCCTGCATGGAATGCACATTCTTGTTTTCAACTCAAATCCATTTTACATTGTTCCATCTTCACTCTAACTTTACTAGAGCTAAATAAATATTAGTAACGCTTATTTTTATTTTAAGTTGAATGAAGCACTTGATTTAATGCTCAAACATTTTCCAACTCCAGTTCAGTGTCATCAGGTAAAACAGGACTGTGGAAATTGAAGTACAGATTTAAATCTCAGGTGTCCTTCAGTGGTAGTCAACCTCTCTTCCACTAGTCCTCTTGTCATATGCCTGCAAACAGGGCTTGCAGGAGAGATCAGCTCTGTCCCACCCCATTGCAGGGGACAGGGAACTGAGCCTGCTCTTCTCATCTGCTTTACTCCTTTAATTCTGTCCTGGTTTCAGCTAGGATAGAGTTAATTTTCCTCCTAGTAGCTGGTAGGGTGCTATGTTTTGGATTAGGAGGAAAAGGGTGTTGATAACACACCGATGTTTTAATTGTTGCAGAGCAGTGCTTACACTAAGCCAAGGACTTTTCAGCTTCTCGCTCTGTCCTGCCAGCGGGCAGGCTAGGGGTGCAGCAGGAGCTGGGAGGGGACAGACCCAGGACAGCTGACCCAAACTGGCCAAAGGGGTATTCCATACCATCTGACGTCATGCTAAACAATATATAGGGGTGACTAGCCAGGGTGAGGGGGCCGGCTGCTCGGGGATAGGCTGGGCATCGGTCAGTGGGTGGTGAGCAATTGCATTGTGTATCACTTGTTTCGTACACATTATTATTAGTAGTACTATTATCATTATTATTTTTTTCCTGTCTTAATAAACTGTCTCTATCTCAGCCCACAGGTTTCATTTTCCTGTTTCTCTCCCCCATCCCAGAGAGGGAGGAGGAAGGGTGAGCGAACAGCTGTGTGGTGCTTACCTGCTGGCTGGGTTAAACCACAACAAATCCTAAAGATATACACTAAATTGGTAGTGACTCTTTCTCCTCCGTTTTTGATTGTAATTTCCCAGCAAGTTTTATTTCAAACCCTTTGCTGGATTTGACAGAAACAAATGGTTAATTTCTAATCCTTCCTTCCTTCCTTCCTTCCTTCCTTCCTTCCTTCCTTCCTTCCTTCCTTCCTTCCTTCCTTCCTTCCTTTTCCTTCTTTCCCTCTTTCCTTCCGAGACAAACTAGTCATATGTTTCATTGCACTGTTTGGGAAGATCTTGTTTCCTTTTAAGTGATTCAGTTCAACTATAGAAATGCATATCTCCCATGCCACCTGGAAAGCAGGAGCTGGGGGAAGTTCCCCTTCCCACAATTGTGTTAGCTGAGGAGGAGTGGGGAGTTAGAAAGAGATATACACCTTGTGGATTTAATCCTACCTGTCCTTCTTGGTTCACCCATGTACCATGGCTGGTGTTACATGTGCAGTCAACCCTGCTCAGGACCTGCTGTCTCTGGGATAGGAGCAAGAGGACAGCTGGGAAAAATGTCCTCCCCAGTTGTCCCACCAGCTGGGAGGTTCACTGCAGGGTAAGAGCCTCATGACCAGGCTGTGGAGACACATGCTTATATCTCCAGCTCATCTGGGGTCATGGGGAAATTAACATAGTAAAGACAAATCTGAGCATGAAGTGTGAGAGCAGGAGCATCTTACTGCTGAATGACTGACCTGAAACATGGCAGGCTGTCATGTGCAATTGTGATGGACAAATTTGGTCTCAGTAACTGTTTAAGGCAAACCAATGTATTTAACATCTGTAGCTTGCACTGCATCTCAGCATTTAGTAAAATGAATTTTGATGGGATTTTCATTTGAGCTCCAAAGAGACAGAGTTGAGTTTGTTTAGTAATGGTTCAAAAGGGAACAGAAAACTTTCTGAAATCCACTTAGATTGTCATTTGTTAACTTATTTACATAAAACAGTTTGCCTGCTACTAGGAAACTGGGAATAATTTTATCTATCTATACATGTTTCTAGCCACAGTTTTACTCTAAGGAGCACAAAACCATTTTATCACTTATTTTAAGTCCACTACAGTGATATTTAAAGATCATAAAGTCCACTTGTTTCATTCTTATCTAACATAGTTTAAAAAATTAGGGTTTTGCTTTCCTCTGCCTGAAAACATTTATTTTGCTATTATTATTTCTTATTCATTGCAGAGATTAGAATCTAAAACATCTATCTGTTTTCTCTATAGAGTTGGAGGTAATAAATGGATGAAATCAAGGACTGTCTTTCAGAGGCAGTGCTTTCTGACATCATGGTGGTGTTGTCTTCTCCCTCCCCCAAGATTTTGCAAGTCTAGCCAGTTGGCCTCCAGCAAACAGCTGGAGGTGCTGCCTAGGGTATCAAGACTCTGAATTAATACAGAGACAGTGACTAGCTGGGCAAGTGCCCAATGCTGTCTTATTAGCATTCAGGAGTCCTGCCAATGTGTAAAGAGAAAAAAAAATCATCAGGGTGTTTTTTTTAAATTTGTTTGGCCTTTTTGCGTGGTAACACAGTGGTATGTGGCATAGCAGAAGGAGTAGGGGCAATGAATGTAAGTGACGTTAGCTGATGGCGATCGAAGGAATGGGATGACTGCTTTGGGCATGACAAAACTGTTCCATCAGGCATTAAACCATGAGTAATTTGTAATTATGGAATTTGGCAACACAGTAGTCTCCTCTTCCCATTAGGTTTTGGGTGCAGGGGTACTGACTGTACCAATGGGCTGATGGAACTGGGGCAGATTTTGGAGCATGGAGACCTCTTAGAAGCAGCCTGACAGGGTGGTCCTTGCTTTATTTATGATTTCTCCTCCTTGGATATATTTCTACTGTTTTTTAAAGCCTGTGGTTTTATAGCTTTGGGAATGATAATTTAAATAGAATTAGCACAAGAAGACAGGACTATGAAACCCATTCACACAATTCAGCATCTGTGGTGGTTTTACCGTGCTAGGCAGCTGAACACCACAATCGCTCTCTCACTCCCCCTCCTTAGATGAGGAGGGGAAGAAGTAAAGGAAAGAACAAGTCATGGGTTGAGATAAGGATCATTTAAAGTGAAAAAAAAAGAAATAATTATTAAGGAAAGATTATTATTAATTAAACAATTTAACTAAACAATTTAACTAAACAATTAACAATTTAACTAAAGGGGAAAAAAAGGAAAGGGGAAAAGGGAGGGGGAAAGGGAAAACAAAACAAAACAAGTAAAGGCTATGTGGAAGTGCAGAGGAAAGAAATTACTCTCTACTTCCCACAAATGAGAGATGCTTGACCACGTCCTTGAAGCAGGGCCTCAACGCACGTAGCCGGTGTTCGGGAGGAGGACAGATGTTTTCACAACGAGAGCCCACCCCTCCCCTCTTCCTCCTTTTTCCACCTTTTATTGCTGAGTGTGACATCATATGGTATAGAATATCCCTTTGGTTGGTTTAGGTCAGCTGCCCTGGTGATGTTTCTTCTCTCACATCTTTGCCCACCCCTAGGGGGGTTAGAGAGATTCCTGATGCTGTGCCAGCACTGCTCAGCAGCAGACACAACACTGGTGTGATACCATTGCTGTTTTAGCTACGAGTGCAGAGCACAGCACTGTATGGGCTGTTGCAGGGAAAGTTAACAAGCCAGCCCGACCCAGTAGAGCATCATGTAATGAATGGTGTATTTACTCGTCTCCACCATGGTGCTAAACCAGTCCACTTTCAAAAGACTGCCTTACCTCAATTTATGTGTCTTTGTAGTTTGTCTTCAATATCTGGCCACCTCAGATTTTATTTGCCTTTATCTGAGTTTGTGAATGGCGCGTTAGTGGTCACAGGTCAGTTGCTGTTATTACTCTTGCTGTTGATGAATGAAAAGTTGTGCTTGCTTCCTATTGAAAAGGTGTCTTCTCTTAAAAGTAGTTTGTGTCACAGAAGATGGCAAGCCACTGTTACAGGTTTTATTTTAGGGAGATACAGGCAACCTTGCTTGAATAATGAGTGGGTCTACAGTACATTTCATCACTGTTCATCACCTGCCTATGCCAAAGGGCTGCAAGTTGCCTACCCTAGTTGGAGTTCCGCCTGAAGAACATGCAGCTAAAAGTGAAAAAAAAAAGGGTGGGGTGGGGTGGGATATGAGGACATGGGTAATTATAGGGTGGGTAATTTGAAATTGGATCACTTGGTAGCTGCGATGTTTAAAAGAGACTCAGGTCTCCTTCTAAGGTCTCTTTTAAGTCTCTCAAAAGAGACTCTCCTTGAATTTAAGGGAACTGCACCCATCCTGCAGGTTCATTACAGGGGTCAAGAGTTGGTCCAGTCCTGTGTAACAGATTCATGAATGATCTGGAGGATGGGGTAGAGTGTACCCTCAGCAAGTACACTGAGGATCCTAAACTGGGAGGAGTGGCTGATGCACCAGAGGGCTGTGCTGCCATCCAGAGGGACATGGACAGGCTGGAAAAATGGCCTGACAGGAACCTCATGAAGTTCAACAAGGGGAAGTGCAATGTCCTGCCCCTGGGGAGGAACATCCTGAGGCTTCAGGGCAAACTGGGAACACCCAGCTGGAAAGCAGCTCTGCACAAAAGGCCCTGGGCTAGCAATACTCTCCAAAGCGCTGTAAGAGGTAACTTTGGCAAGGAATGTGAAGAATAATAAGAAGGGCTTTTACAGGTATGTTTGCCAGAAAAGGGAGATTAAAGACAATGCACACCCCCAGACACCCCAATAAACAAGACAGGAAAACTAGTGACAACCGACATGGAGAAGGCTGAGGTACTTGACAATTGTTTTGCCTCAGTTTTCGCTGGCAATCACTCTTCCCTGGGCTGCATTAGGAGAAGCATTGCCAGCAGCTTGAGGTGATCCTTCCCCTGGTGAGGGGGATCTCTCCAGGTGATCCAGCCCTGGTGAGGCCACACCTGGAGAACCATGTCCAGTTCTGGGCTCCCTAAACCAACAGAGACATGGCCGTACTGAAGAGAGTCCAGTGAGTGGCAGCCAAGCTGGTGAAAGGACTGGGGCATTTCTCCCATGACAGGAGACTGAGAGAGCTGGGACTCTTCATCCTGGAGAAGAGAAGGCTTGGGGGGATCTTATCCATGTCTAGAAATGCCTGAAGGGAGGATGGAAAGAAGACAGAACCAGGCTCTTGTCAGTGGTGCCCAGTGGATGTCCGGCTCTAGGTGGCCCTGCTTGAGCAGGGGGGTTGAAGCAGAAGACCTTCAGGTTCCTTCCATCCCCAGCCCCTCTGTAAGTCTGACAGTTGGGCACAAACCTGAGCTAAAGCAGGATCACTGAAACAGGCCCGAGCAATTGGGAAGGTGTGAAGTAGGCTGCCAGTTGGCTTTGCAAGCACAGACTCTGTCTCTGAGGCTTGGGCAGCTCCCAGGTGCTGTCATGATACAAAAGGGGGGTTACCTGGCCCATGGGTGCATAGAGATTGCAACATTGGGTTTAAATCAGTTAACATGACCTTCCAGCAAAACTTCAACCAGTTTAAGGAGGGTGAAAAAAAGAAACCCAAAATACAACCCAGCTACTAGAAAGAAAGGGAAGAGCATTTGCAACATGGGAAGCTTCTCAAAGAAAGTATCTCTGTTCTGGGTAAAAAACAGGCCCTTTTTATTCCATAGAGACATAAGATGGTGTAGGACACCACCATTTCAGGAAACTAAGAAAGATGCTGTTCATTTCTATTGTCTTCCTGAGACAGCCAATAGGTAACAATGTTCCTGATATTCTTTAAACAACTCTTGATTTCTCATGCACGTTCCCAATTTCTTGGGCCAATTTCTTCATGCCCAGGCTTTTTCACCTTCCCAGGTGATAAGTTGTTCCTCAAATTCTTGTTGTCTCCTCATTGATAGTCTCTTCAGGATGTCTCCAGTGCTTAGGTGTCCAGCTGAATGTCAAGGATGTCCCTGACTCCCAGGTGCAGTTTCCAGGCCAAAGGCTGAGCTCCCAGCCTGGACCCCAGCCTGGCAGACATTGCTCCTGTCAGCGTTGAGCAGCCATTTCATGTCAGCATCTTCCCATGACAGTCAGGTTACTTCTGTAAGTGCTACCATCAGGGGCATCCCGAGACCTTTGTGATGTCACCCCAGAGTCACTATGGCCTCACAAAAGGCAGCTGGCCATAAATGCCTGAGCGTCCAGCCTGCATTGAGTCTGGCTGGTGGCACTCGAGAGGTTGAGGTCCCACTGTTAGAATGTGAGAAGTGGAGGTGTTACTGATGGAAGGCGCGACATGGAGGTCATTCCGGTGTCACGCGAGACGTCAAAGTCCTTCCTGTGGCACGAGAGACATGAGGTCCTTCTGGGTGGCAGGTGAGGCACCCTGGTCCTTCTGGTGGAACTTGAGATGTCAAGGTCCTTCTGGTGGAACGCGAGACGTCAACGTCCTTCTGGTGGTACATGAGATGTTGAGATCCCTCTGGTTGCAGGCAAGGCATCAAGGTCCTTCTGGTGGGGCACAAGGTGTTGAAGTGCTGCTGGTGGGCTGCGAGTCTTTGAGGTTCTGCCATCGACCTGCAAGGGAGGTGCTGAGGACCAGAGGCACTTGATACCTGCTTGTGATCAGAGCAGCGTCCTTGGGAGAACAAGTATCTCCATGCCGGAGAAGCCATGGGCACCATGAGCCAGACACACCAGGAGCAGCCAGAGGAGGCCCCAAGAGAAGAGACCTGCACCATCTGCTTGAGCCCTTTGCACAAATCCATGTAACAGCTTGCTGGTGAGGGGGCAGGCACATGCTGTGTGGACACCCTACACTCATCCTCCAGGCTGCCCAATAGTCACTTCCCATCTCAAACAAGCCCCAGGGGAGAGGGACAGGCTCAGTGCATGGACGCTGTCATTCCTCACAAGAGCCCATAGGTGTTGCAGCAGCATCAACATTAATTACAAATAATAGGCAGTGACTTTCAGCTCTGTGGGGAAGTGCAGCAGCATTGGACATGGCAAGGGAAAGGTCTCTCCTCACTGTTTTGCTCAGTGTTCCTGGTGTGCAAGGCACCATTCACACCTGCAGGAGATATTTTTACTTCTCTGTATCCCAGGTGTCTTGTTAGCATTTTGTTTCTCCAGAATATTTCTGTGGACTTCCTGTTTGAAACACAATTGCTGCACACTGGTCACTTAAAAGGGAGCCACTACCAGCTCCCTTACAACCCAGCCTGGGGGAGGAGGACTGGAGGCAAAGCAACTATGTGATGGTAAAAATTAAAAATAGGTCTGCTGGAAAATAATTCAAAATTCATTTTTTTTTTTTAAGTAGGAGGTTTCTGTATATTTCCATGACAGACAATTTAGCTGAGAACTTTCTATAAGGCTGTCTGTGTTTACAGCAATTAATTAAAAAACGAACTTAATTTATACGTGTCAGCATGACCTGCAATTCCTTATAAAGCACCAGTAAATATGAATATATTTATATTCCTACCTCCAGTGAAATAGCCATGGGCAAATCTGATAATTAATAACCTCTGCTTACAAAACAAAACTGCATTTCATCTAAAGCCAAATACTCAGTTCTTATGAATGCAAAATAGAGTATTTTTCCATACCAGAATGTGATTTCTGCACAAAAATGCGTGAAGCTAAGCCTTATCTATCTGCTTGTGTAAGTATAGTTCTCAATATGTTTGTTTGTAATAACAGAGTAATATAATTTTCTCTCACTATATATTAGTGTTAGTAAGAAAAGAGTAATATAATTTTGAGTACGTTTTAACTGTACTTTGAAGTAGTGTATTTGGCATGGCAAGTAATGAAACAAACAAACTGCTATACAGATAGAGGAAGAGGTTGTAAAAGATGAGTTCTCTGAAATATCACAAAAGCATTTTAAATTGATAGCAGTAAATAACAAGGGGATATACTCTTGCTCAAGTTACTCCATTTTTAGAGGAGTCACAAAGCAAGAAATATACTGAAGCCGTCAGTAAAAATATTTTATCCTGATGTTTAAAGACGAGAGGAAAGCAAATTATGTAGTTATGAAGTTAAATTATGTAGTCGTGAAGTTATGTCATTGGGACAGCAATGCCATAGCACCTCCACTCTTCTCCTATATATATTTATTCTCTTCTTGGGAAGAATGGGAAGTCATGCTCATAGCATAATTTATGCCAATCAGCTTATATGGAGCAACTCTTGCCACATCAGCTTGGTTTGCATGTGGGAAGTCCAGCTTCCTGAACGTTGTTTCTGCTCTTTGTCAGCTCTGCTGCAGAAGGTAGCTTGCTGGGCTGATGCCCTGAGAAGGCTGTTCCAGGACCTGACCACACCTCCAGCTGTGGCATTCAAACCACACAGGCTAGGAGGCCAGATCAAGACTGACCTCTGCTTGCCAGACAGTCAGATATAGCTGGTGTTGTTGCAGGGGGTTACTGCATCCTAGACACAGGACTTTACATTTGCCTGTGCAGAACTTCATGATGTTCCTACTCACCCTCTTCCCCTCCCTGTCCAGCTCTCAGAATAGCTGCCTAACTGCGCAGTATAACCATCGCTCCCCCCAGCGATGAACTTTCTGAGATATCATGTCACTTCCCTGTTCTGATATTAATGACAGTGATACACAATATTGGCCCAAGTATCAATGGGCTGCCTGCTGGGTTTTATTCTGCTGATCACAGCCCTTTGAGGCTGGCCGTCCAGATTTCCACCCACTTTGTATTCCACTTTTCCAGGTGATAGCACACCAGGTTGGTTATAAGCAGACTATAGGAGACAATGTCAAAGGCCTTGCAAAGTCCAAGATATGCAATATCCAGTTCCCTAATCACAGGCATTGGAAATCAAACCCTCATGAAAAGAGCATTTGTGTTTGGTCTCATCCTGATACAGCCACATAGTCTACAGTTTGTCACTGATTTAGCTGATATTTCTGGCTGGCACATGCTTTTCTGTACAATTACCAATGCAGGTCTCTTCTTAATCCAAACATCCCATCCATAAACAAAGCAGAGCAGATAGACAGTATGCCCCTCAACACTAACAAGATGCAAAAATTTGAAATGGTTTCAGGGAAAAGGGCTGAGTCATGCTCATCAACGGAGTTCAAACAAGGATAATAACTATTAGTATTATTTGAAACCCTAAGAAGGCTTTCAGTAATCTCTCTAAAGTCTCAGTGTTGATCTTGGCCATTTTTATCTCATCTGAACTTTAAAACATATTGAAAACTTAGGTGTAATTCCTTCGGAGTGCCAAAAGAAAAAACTCCAGATAACTATGTTGAAATGTTGTGTTCACCACAGTCAGTGGGTTGCTTGAAATACAGACCAGAAGTCACCAACTATTAACTGGAATTTGCTGATTGGGTGGAAATAGTTACTGCTTTTATGTTCAAGTTTTTGTCTTAAGGACTTTCCACCTGACTGGTACTCTGACTAAGAGATGCATGGATGGCAGTGCCTAAATAAGAAAAATTACAATCCTACTAGGAATCCACCCTGCTCATGGAAAAAGCATGTTGATCAGGAATATTTTATGTCCAAAAGTTGTATATCCAGTAGAAGGTCAGGAGCAAAGCACTGGACCCTAGCCAATCAGTGAAACTGTGTCTGAAGATCTTCTCATCCTCTTATTAACAGATTTCATAATGGTTGAAATGAAATGCATTTATGATACACCAGTTTTGTGAAATGAATTTTACTGCTTCTTCTGCTAAAGCTGAGCTGTCACTAAGGGTAGTGGTTTAACCCAGCCAGCAGCTAGGCACCACTCAGCCATTCACTCACCCTCTCTCCCCCTGCCCTGCCATGGGATGGAGGAAAGAATTGGAAAAAAAAAAAAAAAAAGAAAGCTTGTGGGTTGAGATAGAGACGGTTTATTAGGACAGAAAAGAAAGGAAAACAACAATAATAATGATAATAGTACTACTACTAATAATAATGTGTACAAAACAAGTGATGCACAAAGCAATTAATTGCTCACCACCTGCTGACTGATGCCCAGCCTATCCCCGAGCAGCTGGTTCCCCCACCCCCCATAGCCATTCACCCTATATTAATTGTTCAGTGTGATGCCATATGGTATGGAATAACCCTTTGGCCAGTTCAGGTCAGCTGTTCTGGTTCTGTCCCCTCCCAGCTCTTGCTGCACCCCCAGCCTGCCAACCAGCTACTAGGAGGAAAATTAACTCTATCCTAGCCAAAACCAGGACACTAAGTAAAAGTTTCTGGTATTCAGGGCTCTGATACCAGTGTTTTCTGTGGTAGCGTGTTCTGTCATAGGCTGTTTTGCTGGCTTGTGGACTATTTTAGAAATTGTTTTTGTCTCTGAGCATCTACTTTGGGCACAGAAGACTGTGTGCCACCAAGACTGGGATTATTAGTATACAGGTCAGGTTGGGTGTTTTTATGTCTTCCTTCTTGAGAGGCACTTTTAAGAGTAGGATTTTTAGAAAAAGATGGGTACTAAGCCCATTCTGAAAACCAGCGCCTCTTAAACAGCTCTAAGTTGGGTGCCCAAAGCCATAAACCAGCCTGGAAAATGTTCAACCAGCATTTTTTTTTAAACTATTTTTATTTTTTTCTTTCTGGGATCTTCCTTGAATTACTTAAGGGCAAAAAAAGAGAGATTTCTCCTTGGCCATATTTGGGTTTATTAAAACAATCTGAACTTAATCTTATTTAGAGAAGACTTAGCGGTAAGGTTATGATTTGACCTTATGCCACCTTGTCAGGCACATGAAGAAGAGAAAGAAATATGCTCCCTGTCCCACAAAAGTAGTCTGGCTTCTCAAAGTCCCAGCAGAGAAGGCGGTATTGGGAATCCAGTGGGCAGCAGACAAGGTACCACCAATGTGTTTTCCTCTGCACTGCGAGGGGTGGGAAAGGAGCAGAGAGTTAGGGGTAAGGACGTGAGAACAAGCCAACACATTCATTATCCTTTCCATGATCACCAAACAGCTTCAGATTTGGAGCTATGGTGACTGAATCTTTGTGTACCCGCATCTAAAGCAAGATCATCAAAGCAAACTTGAAGAAGTTCACTGTTGTGGGAATAGAAATGTTGTTTTTGCAGTGTTACATTGTTTAGAAGGAAGGAATGTGGTATTGAGATATGCTTACAGTGATAAGAAAGCTCAGCAGGTGACCTCGTAAATGCAGACAACCAGACTCCTTAGAGCAACCAGGTAAAAATCACTATGTTAAGTCAAGCCAGATAAGGGGAGAAAACATTACCACCTCAAAAACAGGCCGGCAACTGAAGGCCAGGCATTGTCTGTGAAGCATCAGATAGATTGTGAACCTGGATTACCCACTCCAGTGGGGAAACAGGGGAGGGTCCTGTCATCAAAAAGTATATAAACTGTGTTTTGGAACTAGTAGGTGCGCTTTCCTGCTTGTGGGGCGCCCGCCATTGCAATCGCAAATAAATTACTACTTCACTGAGATCCTCGCCTGAGCCTAAGTTATTGGCTACGGAGTGTTTCTCACAATTTGGGGGCTCGTCCGGGATCCAGTCACCTACTGGGGAGCCCCACCGCCGCAGCAGCAGGAAGGCATGCCCCGCTGATTTCAGCGGTCCTGTGCATCGATGGTGGCGGCTCTGCGGAGAGCTGACAGAGGGCCCAAGACTGATTAAAGAGGCAGGATCCATGAAGTAGTGGGGAAGGGAAGAAGGTAGGCACTCCGGGTTTTAAGAATTGATCCGGTAACTCTGTGCACAGACCAAGGTAAGAAATATTAAGTATTGCCTTGGGGGTCGGGTGAGACTCTGTGTGATGTGTGATTGAGACGTACTTTTGTACGAAGTGAGTGTGGAGTCCTGATCCGCGGTTCCGTAGCTTCGCGAGGGGCGCGGCCGGAGACGGACGAAGCGTGAGATACGAGAGAGAAAGGAAGAGTCTTGGGAAATTTGGTGTATGGTAAGCCCTTGCACAGGGAAGTGCTTGGCAGTACACCAGGGAAATTTGGTGTGCGGTAGTCCTTGCACGGGGAAGTGCTTGGCAGCACACCAGGGAAATTTGGTGTACAGTAATCCTTGCACGGGGAAGTGCTCGGAAGTACACCAGGGAATCTGGTAAACTCATAGGTGTGCGGTACCCCTTTTACGGTAAAGTGCTTGGCAGTACACCCCCATTTTCCAGAATAGGAAAAATGGGAAATATGAGTTCCAGGGGACAGGGAGATATCCCTGGGGGAGTGCCTACCAAAAGTTCTTCCTGAAGAATTATAAGAAATTGGAAAAATAATCTCAAAATTAGAGGAGATGATAAAAGAAAAAAAAATGGTTAAATATTTTGTATTAGTCTGGACAAAAGAACCAATTAAGGGAACAACAGTATTTTGGCCAAAATACGGGCCTGATGAAAATTCAGGCTTTAAATTTATGTGTAAACAATAAGATTCCTTTTTTTTCCAGAGGAGGAGCCAAATTATGCTCCCTATAATCCTAATATTGCACCGGTGGCAGCAGCAGTCGCTCCAGGAAGGGAGACGGGGACTGCAATTAACACTGTCCCTAGAGAAGAGCGTACTCTAGGCTCTGGCAAGAATTAGAACAAGGTAGAAGAGGTACTGAGAATTTTGCCTTCCCTGATAATAACAGTACTAACACTGTGTATCCTCTTAAGTGAACTTCCCCCCTCCTTACCAGCAGAGAGGTTAGGAGTTTTAAGGAGATGAAGTCTTTAATTGAGGACCCCAACAGGCTAGCTGAACTATTAGACCAGTTCCTAGGACCTAACTTATACTCTTGGGGGGGGAATTATGTATATAAATATGTTGTTTACAGGGAAAGAAATGGGAATGATCAGGACAAGAGCTGCTATACAAAAATGGGAAAGAGCTCATCCTCCAGGACCAGGGGTAATACCGGCAGGGCAGAAATACCCACTTGCCGATCCTGGCTGGAATAATAATAGTGTGCAACACAGAAATCATATGAGAGACTTGGGGTCAGAATGAGAAAGTACTTGGGGATGAATCCTGAGGACCCGGTATCCCAAGGGCTCTTGAAAGTTCATTTTGTGATTAAAGCCTGGCAAGATACACAGAAAATGCTCCAGAAGGTGGGGGGATGTAGTGAACAGTCACTGGGGGGCCCTCCTGCAGGAGGCCCTGAAGGTGTGTGTCAGGAGGGGAGATGAGGAGGAAAAGCAGAGAGTGAAACTAATGGTATTGACAGTGTAGCAGGTAGTCAGGCAGAGGGTTGGAGAAAGAGGAAGAAAATCTTCAGGGGGAGTCAGGGCCAGGATGGAAAGGAGAGGAAGAGAGACGAAGGAATGGCAGGCAAGGAAAGCTACCTGTGTTGCGGCCTGAATCTTCACAGGGACAGGCTTTGATGGGATGTTTTAAGTGTGGCCAGGCTGGCCACTTCAGGTAGGAATATCAGGAGTGGAAGAAGGAGGAGAGAAGGAAAGTGGGATGAAATATGTTATACTGATATGTTGTTTCAGCATCCTGGAGGGAGAAAGGTATGGAATTAAGTTGGCCAATGACTGAGACTTTGGTGAAAGTACAGGCTGGAGAAAGATAAAAAGAATGTTAAAAAGGGTTATTGAAGGTGTTAAAGGTGTGGTATGTAATGTTTGACAAAGCTGTTTTCTGAATGAGTTGGGAAAGTTGAATGAGCAGGGAAAGAGGATGTAGGCATTATCTAAGTAACAGTCTAGAAGTTTGGGTATATTTGCTGTGGTGTTTGGTCAGTTTCCCAAGTATCGAGAAGGGGGAGGGACGGGGGGACAGCCTGCTCCACCAGGGGCCTCTCCACAGGCCGCAGGGGGCTTCGACTCCGGCGCCTGGAGCGCCTCCACTCCCTCCTTCTGCACTGACTTTGGTGTCTGCGGGGAGGTTTCTCTCTCCTCGCTCTCCCAGCTGCTGTTGAGCAGCAGGTTTTTGTTTGTTTGTTTGTTTTCATGGATGTGCTCTCACAGAGGCACGGACTGTGTTGCTCATGGCTTGGCTCTGGGCAGCGGTGGACCCCTTTGGGGCCGGATGAAATTGTCCCTTGTCTGCCACGGGGAGGCTTCTGGATTCTTCTCGTGGGGGCTGCCACTGCAGCACCCCCCCCCAGAACCTTGCCATCAAACCCAATACACTGGGGCAGCTAGGTCATTACTGGCCTATAAAGTATCAGGGATTAAATTAACTAATGAAACCCTAAAAAGTGATGGGGGTAGAAGGGACTGGGATGACAGTGCCACTTTTGGGGGATACCAAGCTGAGACTAGGGGATAAAATGATCACTGGGCAATTATTGTATGTACCCAAGGCAGGGACTAACTTGTTGGGAAGGGATTTGATGATGAAATTGGGCATTCAAATAGTAAATTGTTAGACTGGAATAACAGTGTTATTAATGGAGTGCTCTCAGGCCCTGAGAGAAAAGATATATTCACCTCTGACTGGAAAGACTCTGAAATGGGGGCGGAAGCAACAATCCATATGGACAGTTTTACCTCAGGGGTTTACAGGGCCACCGATTTATTTGGGCAAAGTTCTAGAACAGATTTTGGAGCAATTCCAACCTCCCTAGGAGGAATTACTGTTACAAAATGTGGATGATCGTTTATTGTCAGGACAGGAGAAAACAGTTGTGAAGGAAGCTACTAGCAAGCTATTCAACTTTCTGGGAAAGCAGGGCTTGGGAGTATTGAAAAATAAATTACAATATGTAGAAAGAGAAGTCGGGTATTTAAGGCATCTAATGTCTGAGGGAAAACAGAGAATAAATCCAGAGAGGATTCAGGGAATTGTTGAAAACTAAGAAAAAACTAAAAAGTTTTAAGAGAAAGATTTTTTTTAAGGAATCAGGAGCCACGAAGTCTGAGGGAAAATGGATACTCCCTGATGGGAGAGAAATGCTGAATAAAGCACCAATGAGGCAAATATTAATCATTTTACATCAAGAGAGTCATTGGGAGGTGCAAGCAATGTGTGATGTTGTGCTAAGTATGTCTGTGTAGGAATATACACTTTAGTGAAGCAAATATGCAGAGGATGTACCATATGTCAAAAGGCAAATAAAAAGGTCATTCGTAACTCACCTAGAGGGGGACGGGAGCCAGGGATTCGACCTTTCCAAAGTATACAGGTAGACTTTACTGAGTTACCTAAAGCAGGGAGACTTAAGTACTTGTTTGTCCTAATTGACCACGTGACTGGATGGGTGTAAGCTTTCCTCTCCATATCTGCCACTGCAAACACGGTGACTAAAGTATCACGGGAGCAAATAGTTCCTAGATATGGGATAGCTGAAAACATTGATTCAGATCAAGGAAGTCATTCCACTTCACAAGTACTGCAAGGGTTAATGCAGGCCTTAGAGATTGAGTGGGATTTTTACACCGCCTGGCACCCCTCCTCTTCTGGGAAGGTGGAGCGAATGAACCAGACATTAAAGAAGCAATTAACTAAATTAGTGTTAGAAACCCAACTTCCTTGGGTAAAATGCTTACCTTTAGCACTCCTCCAGGTTCAAACAGCACCAAGAAACGATATAGGAATTTCACCGTATGAGATGCTGTTCGGATTACCCTATCTGGGCAGAAGGGATGAGATACTACAATTCGAAACAAGAGAGTTTTCTTAAGAACTGTATTCTGGGGTTGTCCTGTTCTTTGTCATCTCTCAGGACCCGTGGGAAATTGGGTCCTGATTCAGACCTGGAAAGGATCAACTCTGGCCTGAATGGAAAGGACACTTCCAAGTACTACTAACCACTGAAACAGCCATAGGAACTGCGGAAAAAGGTTGGACTCACTATGCTCCAGTGAAGGCATCCGTCGACCCTAGTACCTGGGAAGCTGTTCCTACAGAAGACTTGC
Source organism: Cygnus olor (assembly GCF_009769625.2). Taxonomy (NCBI): domain Eukaryota; kingdom Metazoa; phylum Chordata; class Aves; order Anseriformes; family Anatidae; genus Cygnus; species Cygnus olor. The sequence continues at coordinate 66,283,962 of NC_049170.1, read as the reverse complement.
TGGAAGCTGAAATCGAAGAGAAAAAAATCTCATACTGGACTCTGAGCTGGATAAAAGCTTACAATTGTAAACTAACCTTTTATTTTCACAGGTAGCTAATGAGTGTGACTTGTGATTGAGAGAAAGGACAGACCTATAGTGAATTGAAGTGCTCCCAAGGGGGGTTTGTTCTAGTAGTAGTGTACATCTTATTCTTTGTATTGATAATTATTTGGAAACCTAAGGTTTAAAAATAATGACAGGGAAAAATCAATTATTAATTTTGTTTTTAGTGATTGTAGGCCTCAGAGAAAGCCTTGGTCAATTGGCAACTTGGAAAAGGTATGACCAGATAATAGTAAGATGGGATACCCCATAAAAATATGGGTGAATGTGACAGAGGGTTATGTACCACAATCTGTCATGTTTGATGCTTGTGAAGTGTTAACTTGTGGAGATTTAAAGGCTCAACGACAATTGAGCAAAGAGCACAAATATCTCTGTCCTGAACCTAAGACTAGCAGTATGTTTGAAGGACTCCCTTGCCCAGCATGGACTGATGTATGGTGGACGACCAATCATAAAGGGTGGTCACATACACCCACCTCAAGTGTTTACTTCATGAGGTTAAAGAAACACATTAACATATTTAAAGGAACTGTTATATTCTCTTGCCATCAGAGAAAGAGAGAAACTCAAGGCGAAAACAGGAGAGAAAACAGGAGGCCCTCTTCGAAATGCGGCAGTTGTCACAGTTAAAGAAATAAAAGATCTTAGGCAAACATTTGAGATTGAAACAGGGTATGGGGATGTGAATGCCTGGATAGAATGGGTCAAATATACTGTCCAGAGTCTCAACCATAGCAATTGCTATGCTTGTGCCTCGGGATGACTGATTGCCCAGATAGTGCCCTGCCCATTGAGGTGGACCAAGGACTCCCAGGGGATGCGATGTATGATTGCATTGTACCAAGAAAAGACTGCCTGGGGAAATGAGGCCTGTAAGTCTCTCTCTTTGCTGTTCCCTTCCTTGCGTGATAGCAATATCAGGGTTCCCCCTGTATTCTCTGCAGCTTGCCTCTCACGGCACGGTGTGAGTGCTACCCGGCATCTGGGAGAATTTGCCTTGTGCATGAGGACCTTGAATGCTACCAAGGACTTGATGGGAAACTGCTCAAGACTTGAGATCCCCAGGGCAGATCTCTGGTGGTACTGTGGAAGGAAGATCTTACGGTCCACCCTACCATCTAACTGGGGAGGCACTTGTGCACTTGTTCAATTAGCTATACCCTTCACCCTGGCATTTGAAAGAGAAACATCACAAATACCCAGAAGAAGTAAAAGAGGCTTAGGAGTATCATTTGATGATAGAGTATACATAGATTCTATAGGGGTGCCTAGAGGAGTTCCTGATGAACATAAAGCCAGGAATCAAATTGCTGCAGGGTTTGAGTCACTGTTCTGGTGGGTAACAATTAATAAAAATGTGGATCGGATTAATTATATCTATTATAATCACCAGAGATTCATAAACTATACAAGAGATGCGATAAGAGGAATCGCTGAACAACTAGATGCCACCAGCAAAATGGCTTGGGAAAACAGAATAGCATTAGAGATGATTCTTGCGGAGAAAGGTGGTGTGTGTGATGCTGGGCAACCGTTGTTGTACTTTTATCCCTCACAATACTGCCCCGGATTGCACAGTACCTAGAGCATGGCAAGGGCTTACCACCCTTGCCAATGAATTGGCAGAAAACTCAGGAGCAGACACTTCCATCACAGGATGGTTGGAATCTTGGTTTGGTAAATGGAAAGGGATGGTAGTGTCCATATTTACATCCTTGATTGTAGTAGCAGGAGTTTTGACAGCCATTGGTTGTTGCATTATCCCCTATGTAAGGGGACTTGTCCAGCGGTTAATTGAAACTGCACTTTTGAAACAAATGACCATGGATCCACCACCCTACTCAGATAAGACAATGATATTAGAGGAAATGGAAAGCAAAGAAAGTGAAGAAGAGGAAGACATCTACCAAATTACACCTTAGAGAAAAATTTTGCAAAAATCAACAAATTATAAAAAGAGAAAAGGGGGGAATTGTGGGAATAGAAATATTGTTTTTGCAGTGTTACATTGTTTAGAAGGAAGGAATGTGGTATTGAGATATGCTTACAGTGATAAGAAAGCTCAGCAGGTGACCTCGTAAATGCAGACAACCAGACTCCTTAGAGCAACCAGGTAAAAATCACTATGTTAAGTCAAGCCAGATAAGGGGAGAAAACATTACCACCTCAAAAACAGGCCGGCAACTGAAGGCCAGGCATTGTCTGTGAAGCATCAGATAGATTGTGAACCTGGATTACCCACTCCAGTGGGGAAACAGGGGAGGGTCCTGTCATCAAAAAGTATATAAACTGTGTTTTGGAACTAGTAGGTGCGCTTTCCTGCTTGTGGGGCGCCCGCCATTGCAATCGCGAATAAATTACTACTTCACTGAGATCCTCGCCTGAGCCTAAGTTATTGGCTACGGAGTGTTTCTCACACTGTGAAGGCAGGGAAAGGGAGGTGGGGATGTGCTGGAGAGCCGAAAGAGCAGGGTCAGATAAGAAGCTGTTGTCTTGCTGAAGAAGAATGACTCCAGTGCTGTGTCACACCTCGAGAGACATTTAAAATGTGGTTCCCTGAGGAAGAATGAAAATGAATCTGCAAAGTTTGAAGCAATGAAAATAAATAAGGAAAGCCCTAAACTTATAGCAACCATCAGTGTGACAGGGCTTGCTTAATAGCAACCTATAAATTCTGAAGGAATGTGGTATTCAGCTGTTAGCTCCTTTGTGTAGCTGGTTTGTCAGTGCTAACAAAAAGGCATTTTGGCTCTAGATCTTATTTCTGTGCAAAACCAGATATCTGAAGGAATTAATTACATAAAATGCAAAATATGTACATGTGCACAGGGAATGAAGGTAACAGTCAACTAATTCACTTCTGTTTTTGTTATTGCAGATATGCACACACAAGTATATAAACCTACAGACGAGTAAGAAAAGTCTCAGACAAAACCATATTGCTTTGCTGTTCGTTTTTAATAGACACTTTAAAAATAAAACAAACTATATCAAGTATCACCAAAGGAAACATAGGTGCTCCTTAGGAAAAGAGTGAAAATAGAGGATGGGAATGCTGTATCTGGATAGGGGGGTAGGGGGGTCCTCAGTCATCTTGCTGTCATTTTCTTGCTGCACAGCTGAGACTCTCCATCCCAGGACAGAGTCTCAGCCCCTTCTTGTACCTCTGCTTATGAGCCCACGCACAGACCAACGCACCAAGTAGGATCTCTGTTTTCCCTTTGCAATATTTCTCCCATCAGAGAGTGCTGATATATGTTTGCATGCAGAATCAGTTTAGTTTTGACCTTTGTTTTTGTTCACCCATATCACCACTCACCCATTATAGCATCCTCCCTGCATTGCTCTGGTTTCTAGCTCATGTGGGCAGCAGGACCCTGGAGGTCCATCACCAAGTGGGGACCCACATGCCTGGTTTTCAGGGAAAGCTTGCTATAGTCTTGATGTTACATACAGGAAAAAATGCCTTGATGAATCCTGGATTCCTTGTTCAGAACCTGAAGCATCTGGTAAAGCTGGAAAAGCCAGTGTGTGCACAAGAGAAAAACATGTCAGATAATGCTGCTATGGATGTAACAAAAAATACCTCTGTGGTTTGGGTTATCTTTTAACACAGGATATTACGAGGAAGCCAACTGGATGACTATGGTTGACTGGAAGAGCTACGGTATTACACAATCCACTATGTCTCACACACATATGACATAAAAAATGCACAGCTAGACTGTGCAAGGAAAAGTGTTTTGTGTAGCAATAAAGGTTGCTGGTAATGAGAGAATAGTGTTGATGTATATTTAAGCAGAACAGTTGAGTGCTGGAGACTGTCTTCCAGATCAGAAAGTTTGGGTTGATTTGCTATTCTATGCCATGTGAGCAAAGTAGCTACAAGATTATTAACACAATTATTTTGTAAGCAAGCATCAGGGATCTGTGTGTTCTAAAGAAGCAGGTTTCATTTTCAGTTTCATCATCTTTCCCTTTGCACACTTAGGTCAGGGTGGTGCAAGGCAAGAAGGTGCTTTAAGTGACATGACAGAGGTTTTTTCCCAGAGGGGTAGAGTTTGCCTGAGCCCTGGTGACTTTCCACATCTCCCATGGGGAGAGATGAACCTCCATGGCTGTACCTCCTTCTGTGCCTTCTGCACCTCGAGGTGAGAGCAAGATGTGGTGGAGAGTCCTGCAGCGAAGCTCTGCCTCCAGTGAGTTCATCAAGCCAAGATCGAGTTGCCTTTTAGAGGGGCTTAGTTCAAAGCTTTGCTGCCCACAGGTTAAGACCCTATTGCTTAAACTTAAGCTACATAAAGGGATTCTTAATGCAGCCAGGGATCATTCTGCATGCTTAAAATCTTGCATAATTCAGTTCCAAGTCAGAGGTGCAAGGGCCTGAGGGCTCCTTTCACTGTTTAATGGAATAGCTGTGAGAAACACTCTGTAGCCAATAACATAGGCTCAGGCGAGGATCTCAGTGAAGTAGTAATTTATTTGCGATTGCAATGGCGGGCGTCCCACAAGCAGGGGAGCATCTACTAGTCACATAGTCCTGTATATATACTTTATTTCTCGATGACCGGGACCCTCCCCTGTTTCCCCATTGACGGGGTAGTCCAGGTTCACAACCTATCCGATGCTTCACAGATAATACATGGCTTTCAGTTGCCAGCCTGTTTTTTTTCAGATTTCTTTTGACTTTTTTACTCTTTGAGGTGGTAATGTTTCTTCCCTTACCTGACTTGACACTGTGATTTTCGCCTAATTGCACTGAGGAATCTGGTTGTCTGCATTTTACAAGGTTGTCTGTTAAGCTTTCTTATCACTGCAAGCGTATCTCAATACCGCATTCCTTACCTTTAAACAACGTAGCTCTGCAAAAACAACTTTTTTATTCCCACATAGCTGACTCAGAGTCTGCAGGGTTTGAGGAGATTTGTTGATAGGGTTCCTGCCTTTTATTGTGGACTCCCAGGGGATCTCACCAGTCTTTGAGAGGGCCAATGTTCATGTTTTGTTTAAAGCTGCAGTTTTCCTTTCTTGTTTTGTTTCTTTGTTGAATGTGACATGAGATGGCTAGGAACAAGGTATCATGGTGTATTCTTCTGCTACCATACTAGGGCTCAGCTTTTGGTTGTTCAGCAGTATGTTTCAGCAGTTCAATCTGTATATTTGTTCCAATTATCCAAAACTATGAAACATTTCTATTATTTTCTATATAAACACAGGATGCTGTCTTATTTCTACACTAAGTGCAAGGACAAGTTGTCTCTTGCTCTATAGTGTTACCTTTGCAGAACTAGCTTAAAATAGGGTCTGGCCAAAAATTTTATTTATTCCAAACAACAACAAAACAGAAAAATTAAATTAGAAATGAAATCTCCTGAGGAGATGGGGTTATGAATTTCCAGAGGACATTGCCCCAGGCTATGGGGGTGGGTGGGCAGCCTGCCCATGCCCACACCTGCCACCCACCAGCTTACAAAACCATGAGGTAGATAGAGGACAGAGGAGATCCAACATAATTTGTCACTATTTGCTGGATCAGCCAGTTCTCTCCGAAGAAACTAAAGATCAGAAAGGGAGAAGACTAATGATTTATTTATTTATTTATTTATTTTTTTGAGGGGGAGGCCATAGCAGAGCAGCTGGCACTGTCAAGGTGGATGTTACAGCAAGAAGTACAGCTGCATCTGTCTGCAGTAACCATCTTCCCTGCTCGTCCTCTGCAGCAAAACATCAGTCAATACAGTCTGGTGGGACACTTCAGGGGGTGTTGGTGAATCTTATGTGAACCAGTGTGTGTGAGTGTTTGAGCATTGTAGACATCAAAGAGCCACCAGACAAGGGCTCTATTGTTGACACAACATGCAGCAATCTAGTGGCACGTCAATACCCACCGCAGTTCAGCGTTTATCAGGGTATTTATTGTGGTGTTGCATATACTTAGAGGAGAGACTGCTGCAAACAGCACCATAAAATTAAAGACAGAAAATAGGAATATTGAGTTTTTAATGGCAGTTTTAGTGTGCTGCAGCTCTAATGAGTGGTTTAGTTTTGTAGTGTGATTAATTTTCTGGCACAGAGTAGTTTTTGTTAATCTTGGAGGACAGAGAATTGGAAGGAGTGGAAAACAGGCATTTTAGGCCTAGAAATTTAATTGCAAGATAGTGCCTGAAATATAACTTGATATGTAGAACTACTTTGAGAGATAAGCATTTCCAATGACATTGTTTTCTGGCAGGCAGGATCATCATGCTATTATGAAAAAAGATACTGCTGTGGGCTTTTCTCTGTGATTTATTTGGGCAGGAATTTGTTTGACATGATTCTCCTGGCTGCTTCTTATCCTGCAATGTGGCAGCAAAGCTCTGAAATCTTGTTATGGGCATGTGGCTTCATGGAAGGGGTGGAAATGCCCAAACCCTCCCCGAAACACACAGTTGTAAGAATCAGGTTTATGCTTTCTCTCCAGTTGCCCTAAACCAAGTTTTTAATTCATGTTCCTACCTTGTCTCTGTTCTCCACAGTCTTCCCAAGGATTGGGTAAGCTTGTATTTTGCTAGAACAAGGCAAGGCAGTTCCCATTTATCAAGATGCGGCTGAATTAGCTCATAGTAATTAAAATCATAAATGGCATCACTCATCTAATTTCTTTATTGCTCTTCAGTGTTTGAATTTCCAACCCTTTTTTTTTGTTGTTTTGTTTTGTTTTTTTTTCGTTGGTTTGTTGGTTCTTTTTTTTTTTCTTTGCTGTTTTTTCTGCTCTTTCAGATGTTCATTAATTAGGAAGGGAGACTCATAACCATTTTAACATCACAGAAGTGGACAAAGTTTACAAGTACCACTAAAAGTCTATGAAAACATTCCCACAATGGTGATGGCTGAAATGTTTACAGCAGCCATTTTATCGACTGAAGTTGACCTTTTCTCTGTTAAGGATTTTATTTATTTATTTATTTATTTTTAATAAATGGATTCTGATTCATGTTTAAAGTGGACAGATTTGAATTCACAGCTGTGCTGCTCATTGCCTCTCTTGCCATAGTACTGACCCTGGTAAGGTGGGTGACTGCTGTATTAAGGGTCTTTGGAGACATCTGCTCTTCTGTAGACATCCCTCAGGCAGCTTCATCCCCCTGTGGTATCACCACACAGGACAACACCAAAACATGTAGAGGTACCAACCCTAGTGCAGAAACTGTGTCCATGGGCTACTCTAAGCTCATGGCAAGTCTGTGCAATGTCACATGAGCATAGCTGAATTGCTTTCAACTTTGGTTCATTCAAAGCTGATATGGTGCCTCCAGTCACCTTGTACAGTGATGCCCTCCTGAGCTGGGGTCACCCAGGACTTCTTTGTCATCCCACCCGTGAACCTGGTGTGCCCTTATGGATGGAACAGCTCTGCAGTCATTAGTGGTGCACCCTGCACATTTGAATGTATGACTTTTAGGGAAATAAATGGGGATAGTTTCATATGCAGACCTAAGCCAAATACCGGTCCCTTCTAACTTTGGCAGACAAGGCACCCTCAACTGTGGAAACCTAAAATCAAGACTGTATCAACTTTCTGGTACCATCTGGATTTAATCCAATTTAATTTCAGACACCTGAAAGCTAGTTTTCTATTTTAAATGTTATTTCCAATGGAAACTTACAGCAATGTCTTTAGGAGCTTTGACCTGCCATATAATTCCTATATTCTATGTATTTGCAATCTGTCGTAAACAGGAACTGTGTATTAAAGAAAGCAGATATAACCACAAGCCAACAGAAACAAAAGAGTTGGGTTTCCAGCTCTTTCTCCTTGGATTACCAAGGACCCCACAATCTGCCTGCAATTGCTTTTCATCACAACACATAAACCAGTGCTGCTAAAAATATGCTGCTCTATATCAGAGCAGCCCTGGCCAGAGTTCACAGAATCACAGAATCGTCTAGGTTGGAAGAGACCTCCAAGATCACCTAGTCCAATCTCTGACCTAACACTAACAAGACCTCCACTAAACCATATCACTAAGGGCTACATCTAAACGTCTCTTAAAGACCTCCAGGGATGGTGACTCAACCACTTCCCTGGGCAGCCCATTCCAATGCCTAACAACCCTTTCAGTAAAGAAGTTCTTCCTAATATCCAACCTAAACCTCCCCTGGCGCAACTTTAGCCCATTCCCCCTCGTCCTGTCACCAGGCACATGGGAGAATAGACCAATCCCCACCTCGCTACAGCCTCCTTTAAGGTACCTATAGAGAGTGACAAGGTCGCCCCTGAGCCTCCTCTTCTCCAGGCTGAAAAATCCCAGCTCCCTCAGCCGCTCCTCGTAAGATTTGTTCTCCAGACCCCACACCAGCTTTCTTGCCCTTCTCTGGACTCTCTCGAGCACCTCCATGTCCTTCTTGTAGCGAGGGGCCCAAAACTGAACGCAGTACTCGAGATGCGGCCTCACCAGAGCCGAGTAAAGGGGGACAATCACTTCCCTAGACCTGCTGGCCACACTGTTTCTTATACAAGCCAGGATGCTGTTGGCCTTCTTGGCCACCTGAGCACACTGCTGGCTCATATTCAGCTGACTATCAACCAGTACTCCCAGGTCCTTCTCTGCCAGGCAGCTTTCCAACCACTCATCATCCATCCTGTAGTGCTGCTTGGGGTTGTTGTGCCCCAAGGGGCAGGACCTGGCACTTGGCCTTGTTGAACTTCATACAGTTGACCTCAGCCCATCGGTCCAGCCTATCCAGATCCTCCTGCAGAGCCTTCCTACCCTCGAGCAGATCGACACATGCACCTACCTTGGTGTCATCTGCAAACTTACTGAGGGTGCACTCGATCCCCTCATCCAGATCATCGATAAAGATACTGAAGAGGACTGGCCCCAGCACTGAGCCCTGGGGGACTCCACTAGAGACCGGCCTCCAACTGGATTTAACTCCATTAACCACGGCTCTTTGGGCCTGGCCATCCAGCCAGTTTCTAACCCAACGAAGAGTATGCCAGTCCAAGCCATGAGCAGCCAGTTTCTTGAGGAGAATGCTGTGGGAAACAGTGTCAAAAGCCTTACTGAAGTCAAGGTAAACCACATCCACAGCCTTTCCCTCGTGCACTAAGTGCGTCACTTTGTCATAGAAGGAGATCAGGTTCGTCAAGCAGGACCTGCCTTTCATAAACCCATGCTGACTGGGCCTGATTGCCTGGTTGTCCTGGAAGTGCCGCGTGATGACACTCAAGATAATCTGCCCCATGAGCTTCCCTGGCACTGAGGTCAAACTAACAGGCCTATAGTTTCCCGGGTCTACCCTCCAGCCCTTCTTGTAGATGGGCGTCACATTTGCTAGCTGCCAGTCGACTGGGACCTCCCCTGATAGCCAGGACTGCTGATAAATGATGGAAAGCGGCTTGGCCAGCTCCTGGCCAGTTCTCTCAGTACCCTTGGGTGGATCCCATCCGGCCCCATCGACTCGCGTACAACCAAGTGCTGTAGCAGGTCACCAACTATTTCCTCGTGGATTATGAGGGCCACATCCTGTTCCCCATCCCCTTCCACCAGCTCAGGGTACCGGGTATCCAGAGAACAACTGGTCTTGCCCCTAAAGACTGAGGCAAAGAAGGCATTAAGCACCTCAGCCTTTTCCTCATCTCTCGTCACTAAGTTTCCGCCTGCATCCAGTAAAGGATGGAGATTCTCCTTAGTCCTCCTTTTTGTGTTGATATATTTGTAAAAACTTTTTTTTGTTATCTGTAATGGCAGTAGCCAGATTGAACTCCAGATGAGCTGTGGTCTTTCTAATTTTGTCCCTGCACAGGCTCGCAACATCCTTATAGTTCTCCTGAGTGGCCCGCCCTCTTTTCCAAAGATTATAAACCCTCTTTTTTCTCCTAAGCTTGAGCCACAACTCTCTGTTCAGCCAGGCCGGTCTAGTTCCACGCCTGCTCATCTTTGGGCACGTGGGGACAGACCGCTCCTGAGCCATTAAGATTTCCTTCTTGAAGAGTGCCCAGCCTTCCTGGACTCCTCTGCCCTTCAGAACCACCTCCCAAGGGACTCTGCCAGCCAGCGTCCTGAACAGCTCAGTCTGCCCTCTGGAAGTCCAAAACAGCGGTTTTACTGGTCCCCTTCCTGACTTCGCCAAGTATAGAGAACTCTACCATTTTGTGGTCACTCTGTCCAAGACAGCTCCCGACCACCACATCTCCCACCAGTCCATCACTGTTTGTGAACAGAAGGTCCAGCAGGGCACCTCCCCTGGTAGGCTCACTAACCAGCTGTGTCAGGAAGCTATCTTCCACGCTCTCCAGAAACCTCCTAGACTGCTTTCTCTGGGCTGTGTTGTGCTTCCAGGATATGTCTGGGAAGTTGAAGTCCCCCATGAGAACAAGTGCTGACGATTTCGCGGCTTCTGCCAGCTGCCTGTAGAACTCCTCATCTGTCTCCTCATCCTGGTTCGGCGGTCTATAACAGACCCCCACCAGGATGCCTGCCTTGTCGGCCTTCCCGCTGATCCTAACCCAAAGAGGCTCAACCTCATCATTCCCAGCCTCAAGTTCCACAACATCAAAACACTCTCTAATATAGAGAGCCACACCAGCACCCCTTCTGTGCTGCCTGTCCCTTCTGAAGAGCCTATAGCCAGGCATTGCAGCACTCCAGTCATGAGAGTGGTCCCACCACGTTTCAGTGATGGCAACCAAGTCATAGCCTGCCTGCTGCACGATGGCTTCCAGCTCCTCTTGTTTGTTACCCATGCTGCATGCATTAGTGTAGATGCACTTCAGTTGGGCCATTGCCTTCTCCCCAGGCCTTGCCATTGTTCCCCCTGGCACAGCTCCAACAAGCCTTATTTCAGCCCCATCCCCCTTCTTACCTAGTTTAAAGCGCTCTCAATGAGCCCTGCCAGCTCCTGGGCTAGGATCCGTTTTCCCCTTAGAGATAGGGACGCATCTGCGGCCATCAGGCCGGATGCCGAGTAAAGTGTCCCATGGTCAAAAAAAAACAAAATTTCTGTGTTGGCACCAGCCTCTGAGCCACGTGTTTATCAGGTGGGCTTTCCGTGTCCTCTCTGTACCCCTCCCTGCCACTGTAGGGATAGACGAAAACACCACCTGTACTCCCGCTCCATCCACTAACCGTCCCAGTCCCCTAAAGTCCCTTTTGATAGCCTTCAGGCTTCTCTCCTCAATATTATCACTGCCAGCCTGGACTATCAAAAGAGGATAGTAGTCAGAGGGGTGGACCAGGTTGGGAAGCTTTCTGGCAACATCCCTGACCCTGGCCCCAGGGAGGCAGCAGACTTCCCTATGGGTAGGGTCAAGCCAACAAATAGGGCCCTCTGTTCCCCTGAGAAGGGAGTCACCTACAACGATCACCCTTCTGTCTTTCTTGGTGGAGGCAGTCTTGAGGCGTGGAGTCGACTTCCTCGGCATCCTCCTGGGTAGACTTTCTACCTCATCCTCACCCACCAGTCTCAAGCTCCAGGGCCTCAAATCTGTTGTGTAAGGACACCTGGGAAGGCGGGGCCAGTGGGGGGGGTGGGCGTTGCCTGCGAGGTCGAGCAGGGACCTGTCTCCATTCCTCCTCAACTCCTAGGTCGCCTCCCTCTGCCCGACAGCGACAGGGCAGGGGGTCCACCCTCATTTGGGGTGTCTCACCCCGGTACCTCTCCTTCAGGCTCTGCAGGGAGTTGCTCCACCAGTCTATCTCCCGCTCACACTCCCTGATAGCCCTCAACCTATCCACCTCCTCTTTGAGTTCTGCCACCAGGCGGACCAGGTCATCCACCTGCTCGCACCTCACACACACGGCGCCTCTGCCTCCCTCAGATGGCAGCAACAGGCTCAGGCACTCCCTGCACCCAGAGACCTGAACTGCCGCATTGTTGAGCAGGCGGTCAGTCTGGGTGGTTACAGACTTCTAGAGAGAGCACTCTGCCTGGTGTAGACCATTGCAGCCTAGCTAGCGGTCGACAGCCGCTATATAAGTTGTTCGTATGGGCGGGGGGAACGCTCCGCCCTCTCTGCTCGCCCTGCCTGCGCGAACTGCCGCGCCCCGCCTTTCTGACGCGCTACGTCCTGTTTGTTCGCCGCACTCCTGGTCGCTTGCGCTCCCTAGGGGCTGCTTTTGAACGGCCGGGGAGGGGGCGCTGCTGGCTCCGCCTACGTCTCGTCAGCCTCCCTCGCGAGGGCTGCCGGGTTCTGGAGGCTCCCTCGAGTGGCCTCGATGCCGGAGAAAAGTCCTGCCTGTCCCGATCCCCCGCTCCGCTGCAGAACACGTCTGCCCCGGGGCCGATCGCCTCGGCAAGAGTAAGGAGCAGAGACCAGGGTACAGAAGTGCTTGCTGTTATTCTATATGGATTTCCTCAGAGAAAGAATAGAGGCATTTTTGCATCAAAGACTTGGGATTGCAACACATGTAAACAAAATATATAGATTGATCTCACCATATATAATCGTAATCCCATCCTTAGGAGGCAGCAAGAGGAAAAGGGATTTCAGTATCATCTGAGATCGAAGCAGAAAAGTGCAAGAGGGGTTCACATGAGGTGTCCCAAGTTCTGCCCAATCTGAGATCAAATCTTAGCTGATGCCTGATCAGATTTAGTTGATTTTGCTTTCTGCCTTGCTTAATTCCAGCCGTGGTGAGAGGAACTAGATACAGATACCAGCAGAGGTTTATGTGTTGTGTATATATAGATATATGTACTTTTCATCTCTGAAAAAAACGAATAATGGAATGAAAGTAAGAATAATAATGTTCCACTTGTATTTAAAAAAAAGTGCAAAAAGATCAAAAAATATCTTGCAAGTAAACTATTTTTGTTGTAATCTTCCTATTGTAATTGTAGTCCCTTTTCTATGCTGCATCCTCAGCAGGTTATGTAAAATTATTGTAGGGGGCATAATTTATTGCAATATTCAGTAATCAGATAAGTGGTGAATTCACAGGAAGGAAGACATTCTAGCATTCAGCCCTCTGTTCAGCTCAAAAATAGCTCAGATGTTAAAAAAAAAAAATGGAAGAAAAAAAAATAAAGGAAAAATGACATGATTGCAGGCACTTACTAACACTGGGTTCCAGAGACTTTTTCAGTGATATGCAGTGCATCACTAGACAATATAAAGGCAAGTCATTTGACTTAACAAAAGAAAACTGCCATGGCTAAAACAGGACAAATGCACCCAAGTGGCCACAATGCAGAGCTAGATCAATGACTCATGGGCAATTATAGCTGACATTAATTTCATTTGGCAAGAAACTAAACCAGGAATTTCAGTTCTCAGGAGAAAACCCTCCTAAGGTTTGTCAGCCTACCTGTGAGTCAGACACTTCCTTTTTGTTCCCCTAAATGAATTTTTAGCTGATATCCTTTTTAAATCACTTAGAGACTCATGAAGGGGAAAGCATGCCTGTGTGCTTTACTGTAGCTCAGAAATGGAGCATTAGCAAAAGGCAGAGAGGTAAAGCATGTGCAGGGCAGATACTGGTCAGGTCTTGAGGGGTACAGCAGGGGCAGCATGCCAAGTTGATGCAGGAAAATGCTGTCATTGCTGCCTTCCAAAGCACCTGCCCAGCAGCACTGCATGAAAACCCTTAAAAATGACAGCCCCAGTCTTTACCCTACCAGAGGCAGAAACCTCATTTTCCTTCAGACCCAGGCCACTTCTGGCATAGCTTCTGATTATTCCAAACCTGAGCGTTAGCAAAGGATTACATTCTGGTCCCACAGTAACCCCTAGCTCAAATAAAGACAGGACCTTTGAAACCAGCATTACCATACAGACCTGGGTCTGTAAACTGGTTTGAAGTTCTAATGATAAGTGTTTGAGACTGGGCATTGGATCAGGAGAAACAGGCAGCTTGATTTGGTGCTGGTGCCAGTAAAGAATTTCTCTCTAATGTTTGGCTTGGCCAAGTCCAAAATTAAAGTTGGGGTTCAGGCTGGAATCCATGCTTGAAGGACAGGAGGAGGAAGGAGTGGTTTCACATATAATTGAACTGGCTATACTAGTGATTGTCTTTCCAGTTGTAGAGTGGAAATGGCAGGTTAGGATGAGTTTCATTTTAAGACAAGATAAGGGTGGGGCGCTCACTAGGTGGAGTAGATGTGCACGACAGTGCTGACTGGGTTTAGAGCTCACTCTAGCAAGCACCTACCAGTTTGCAGAATGGAATGACAGGACTCCGAAGGGATAGGGCTAAATCTAGGCTTCCTCATCTCATCTTTAACCCCCAATTGCAACTAGAATCCAAACTTTTACTCTAAATCCAGAAATGCCTACTAGCATGAGATCTAAAAATAGAGATTAACTTGGTTTTGGCCTGAGTCATAAACTTCATCTGGAAGCTTTCTGGGGTTCCAGTGAAATCCTAACTCATGGGTTCCTGGTTGCATGAAAAGTATTTCCCTGAATTCTGCAATCCACTGATATTTTCATAGAATAGGTGAAAATTGTGAATGTTTTCACGTCATTTAAGACTCTGTAAATACGTTCCTTGAAAGAAGGGACCATGTGTCTGCGGGCTCTGCTATGCCAGACAACAGTCACTGAAACACATCTATTTCGGTTTTACCATTGTTACTGTAGCTTTCCTCATCCCCTGCTCTATGAATGACTTATCCACATCCTAAAACTGGGCATAAAAAAAAAATCTTATTATTGAGCGTATGGTTTCAGCTGTTTGTTCAAGGAATATCTAAAAGGAATAAATAAAATGTGACTAGTGGTGCAGGGAGGCACTACATTGTCTGCAGAACAGAATATTCTGGAAAACGGTTTTTGGAAACATTATGTTTAGTCAAGAGTTTTGCAACTCTGTTGGCTGCCATAGCACAGGACCTAGGCATAGCCACACCAAATCCATGCCAAAGGTTTAACCCATGGTGTGCTGATATATAGGCAAAGAGTATGAAAAGAAGGAAGCATACAGAAAAAACACCCCTTTCTTCACCATCATCTGTATATCTGTATTGTCTCTTAAGCTGGTACCCTCCATCTGAGGGTACCCAAATGTCCCTTGGAGGATCTGAAAAACTAGCAGTTTTTTTTTTTTTTTTCCTACAGGCACCATAATAACCAGTCATTGTGTAGCATTCCCAAAATCAAGTGTTGTATGTTTGGAACTATTGCACTTTCAGGAAAATGGATCTTAGATCAAATTGTAAATGCCTGTGTTCCCCACAGTTCACCCAGAGAACAAAACTGAGGCCACACACCCCTAGTCCCACACTGAGCAATGCACAGGTAGCATTAAAGGAGTTAATTATATTAAAAGAGAATGGATTTATATATATATATATATATACACATATCTTTTCAGTTGTTAGAAGTCATTTAATTAAGTGAAACTGAACTGAACAGGCAACAAACCAGTTTAAAAGTTTCCAGAGTTCTTCATCTTGGTGATTCAGTAAGGTGATTTGCAAGAATGATGTCTTGGTGACAACTCTCAGTGGTCACGGTAGGGTGGATGTTTTCTTAACAAGACAAGAAAGAAGCTACTGAGCTTTCTGATGAAGGACTACTGCTGACCTGTCTGTCAAATGTTGTACTGCACCTTAAAAAATTAATACAGAAATGGGAATCCAGGTTGGGCTGAGGAGTGGAGACCAGTATCTTGATGAGTTTCCAGCTGAGCCTGTTTTCCTATAACCAGCAGTGTGCCAGTGGTTATAGCAGAACAGTGTTAGGATGTCTTCAGGGCTCTCTCTGGATGTGAATTCCCAATGTGCCACTGGCATGTGAGCTAGTTCAGTGGGAGAACTAGATTCACACAAAAGCTTTCAGCCTTTTGTGATGAGAGCTCCTTCATGCCCATGCTCATTACTTGCAGCTCCATTGATCTGTCCTAGTGAACAAGGTCAGCAATAAATCTTGATTTATTGGCATATTAAGCAGACGAGGACAAGGTCTGGAATATCTGCTTTCCTCTCCTCCATCAAGAAGAGGATCCTCATAGAGTGGTGTTGAAACACATTATCAAGACCAACCTACAGGAGAGTCTACTGCACCATTTTCCCTTGTCATCAGTGGGGAAGCTTTTCTGAGCATTGAACTGGCTGATTTTAATTTCATACTAATAAAGAACAAAAGCAAAAGCAAAGATCTCACAAATGTGGTGATATACACACACTTGAAAAACAAAATCAGGTAGGGTCTGAAATTTGTGCTAAATGCTAGGTAGATAAACAGTCAGCTAGACTTGTTTAACAAATAGCAAGAATATCTCATACTTCAATCTTGGTTGTTGAAATCTCATATGTTTAAATATTATAAATCTTGCAAGCAACTGTAACATCTTATCTTGTCAATCTCTTAGCCTGGATGTAACAGAAGAAAGAAAGGGTAAGGAAAGAGCGTGGACAAGAAGGTTCACAGAACAAATGTTTATATCTTTGAACAAAAATACATCAAAAACTGACCATTAATGAAGGTGCCCAGTATGATTTTATGATAATACAGAAAGGCACAGATGAGGCAATTGGTGTTTAAAACAATCTGGAATGACACTAAAAAGGCTCACTCATGGTGAACCAGAGAGATCTCTGTTACTGTGCACCTCTGACCCTCTGGAATGAGGAAATACTTCCCTTTCAAATTTGAAACTTTTCTCAGGATTTCACTCAATTCTCAGACTTTCCTCCATATTTGCCAAATTCTCATTGTGTTTCCCTTGTTTCCCTTGATATGTCTGTGGAGGTACCTGCTGTTCTGCTCCTTTTGGAGCTATTGCAGTGGATGCTGAAATTCATGGTCTTTCAGCAAAAGATGGATTATTCAAAAGAAAAGTACTTCAGCAGTACACAATCTTAAGGCAATAAATGGGCTACACATGTCAGGTTCCCTGGGTCCATCTGTTTACTCCTCTTGATTCATGTGGGAAGCTCTTTTGAGCAGCTACTGTCTCCTTTGATATCTCAAATAATGTTTCATCTGACATGTAAAGAGCTTAACAAAGTGTATCTCGGGCCTAGCTGTGCTGTCTGCTCTCCATGTTGGATCCAAGAGGACAGTGTATTGACAATAAGAAATACAGACATTTCTGCCTACAACAGCATCAGCAAAATAACAATATATCAAACACCCTCTTAAAATATTCATTTGTTTACTTTGATTCTAGAAATATTCATAAAATTGGCCTACTCTTGCATATTTACCTGTCTTGAAGAAATCTATGTATAGTGAGTTGTGGGGATCTAGCTAACAGGGAAAGATAGTTGCAGTATCGTGGAACAATGTCATTTCTGGTCACTTGGGAAAGAACCTGGTACTAACTATCTATTTTGATTACACGTTTTCCCAGATAAATTAATAAATGTGATTACACACAGCATATGACAATATACAGGTTGAACATAGCAGAATCTGAAGAGGCGTGGAGGTTTTCAAAGACTGGATCCAAGAGTAGCCTAACTGCAGCTATTGTCACTGATATATCATGAAGTCAGAGCTCAGAATAGTGAAGAGGAGTTAGTCACTGGAAGGAAACCTAAATAGTTTAGGTTTCTGTCCCTAGCTCCCCATGGGCTCTTTTTCTCTTGTACTCAGCAGCTGTGACAGATTTCTTTCTCTTGTCATCTCCTTTGTAGCTTCATGTAAAAACACTTAACCCATGGGAGCACACCCGTATATTTTAGTGCAAATTCCGAGGCATGGAAATAAAGCACATTGTTTAGCTCAGGATTGTCCCCCCACCTTCTTGCAGTCCTTCAGATAGATAGCAAACATGAATTAACTCCAGCTGCAGTGACCCTGAAAATCTTATCTAGAGGGGTACACCATTTATGTCATCTGTTCCAGCTGTTTCAGGTAGTACTTCTCAATTGTCTGCTCATGAAGAGCCTCATGCATGTGATCAGAGTAGGTCCAACCAGCCAGTGTGTTGCCATATTGCACTGGCACATGGCAGGATCAAAACTCAATATCTGATAGCTATGGATGTCTCCGCTAATCATGGAACATGTCTTCATGCTCTGATACAGCCAGTTTGCAGAAGCACAGATCATGTTGCAGCTCATAATTAAGAAACATGCCTTTTCTTGTTGTTTGGTCTTCATCTTTCCTATTGGAATTTACCACACAGTTTGCAAAATGGGAACAAACAGACAGAGCCACCCTGGAAAATATATTTGAATTCTTTTTTTTTTTTTTTTTTTAAGTCTGTTGCTTCACAGACTCCATAATCACAGCAACTTGCTTGCAGTCTACTGGTAACATTACCCTTTGATGTTAAAAAGTTTATTAGTGGATCTTCATTTTGTATCTGAATAATACATTATCCTGTGAATTTGTACTTAGAGCTTCTCTCTACTTGAGGCAGTCAGAGAGGAACAAGGGAGTCATTTCCCACAGCATATTTACTACCATCCTTGAAATCTCTGACTTTTGTATGCAGAAGAGTGAGCTTCTGAGAAGAAAGTATTGTTTCCAACAGTTCAATGCTAGCATTCATCATCTCATTCTTAAGAATTAATTATTTCTGTCATGGAGCTACTGTCTCAGATGGATGCTGCAAAACAACAATGCTTTAAAGACAGGAACACAGGATCGGAAGGGATGCTCTGGGGCCACAACGTCTTACCCCTTGATATAGCAGACAACTGTATCATACAGTTCTTGCTGGCCAAACACTGCATGAAAAGCCACTAGGATGTTTTTTCCTATGTTTCCTTTTCCTACGCCTGTTTAGGCCAGATCTTTCAGATTCCCCAATAAAAACGTCTCCACTTGTTATCCTCATAGGCTTTATTCTAACTTGGTCTGAATTCTCTTAGACATTTCAAAGTGCCCAGGGATGTGGACTGTACACTAGATGAGGCAGCAGGAATTGCTTGTGCAGGAGCTTTAATAGTTTCCTTTCCCACCTGGAAATGCCTTTTCTGATGCATATTAATACCATTTTGGCTTTTGCTTTGTCAGCTCCTTTATCAGCATGTACTTCTGCCTTTTACTGCATCCAGAAGCCACCAGCTCCCAGTGCTCCAGGTGACCTCCAGAAAACTTTGGACATCCTACTACACTGGGAAAAAATACCTTGTCAGATTAGAGTGAATGATGATATTTTACAATGTGTAATTCAAGCATCTTACTGGTAACCGTAAGTTAGTAACCTGAAGTACAGTTATACATACTTTTTGACAGTTCAGCTGCAGAACTGAGCTGTGGGAGCAGGATGGGGCTTCCTAACTGCAGGCAGCAGTAGGGCAGAACTCAAAGCCTGATAGCACAGTGGTGCCTGAGGAAAGGTAAATGCTTGCAGCAGCAATATCTGCAAAGTTAGCATAATGTTCCCTCCTGCAATTAAAGGTACTTTCCTTTTGTGCCCTCAGAGGTTTTGGAAACACATCTGGTTCACCAGCTTTCTCACCTGCCCTAACTCCATGCTACAGGCACTTGTTCCCTGCTAGCTACTACTGCAAGGTTACCCAGCTCTCCTCTGTGATTTGCCACCACTTTTCCATTGTTTTAATCTCTAGTTACAAATTTCAATGTTTTTGTGAGATTTAAAACACAAACATGTCATTTCTGGATTCCTTTCCAGGGGAAAATGAAGTCTTTAATAGCCTGCATATCTACTGGCTGCTGTCTTCTGCAATATTTCTCCTATACCAGTCCTGATAGTTCACACTAGATCAAATGTTTCAAAATGTTTTTCACAAGTTTTATTTGCAGTTAGAGGAGTTTTCCAAGCAGGTAGCTTGAAAGATAGATATTTGCTTAATTATGTATATTTCATCTCTTCTGGTGAATAAGTTTTTAAAATTATTGGCCTGCAAGTGAAAAATGTTGTCTGAATTTTTGTAGACTGAATATTCGTAGGAGGTGAACATTTCAGAACATTTTAGCTGTCTGCAGGGTGAGTACAAATGCAAAAATTTACATCCTGGACCAATTTCTACTAGAAATTTCCTGCACAAAACAAAAGATTTTGAAGTGACAACACTTTTCCACTTCATAAGAGAAGAGAAAATATGATTTAATTATAATATTTAAAGCACTCACAATCAATTCTTTGATCAGAATTTCTTTCAGAATTTTAAATTATCTTGTACACATGGGATGTGGGCAGCTCACTGCTGGTCACCCATACAATATCCTCATCTTTGCTGTAGCTCTGCCATATATCCTTCCGGGAGTTTAATGCTGATAAAGCTGCTGAATACCTCCAAATTACTGTAATAATTTGCAGTAAGTTTAAGTCTGACAGAAAATGGAAATTTAAGGCAAGGACAAAGAAATAATTCCTTCTAGATTTTGCCTTGTTTTCCTAAGCTTATTTTTTGCCACAGATAGGTTTGTCATGTCTGTGTTTGGTCACAATACTATGGAATTGCTGCCCTGAAATTATTTTGCAGGAAGGAATGGAATATGTAAGGTATTTATTGAAAGATAAGGTAGAATATTTTTATCCTGAGGCTCCCCCTGGAGTTGTTTCATTCTTGTTTTAGAGCATGATTTTGGCAGTGAGAAGCACTGTGTTTCAGATGTTGTTTATGTATTTAATGCAATAAATCAAACTCTTCTAAGAGTCATCAAGGAGCTGTAAGAATTGTGGGAAATGATGTGGCACTTTTTGGCCCAAAGGCAATGAAATGCAGTGAGATGTTGGAGCCATGAGAAAAAAGACTGGGATTGGACCCAAATACATATGGGTTCAGATTGTGCTTTGGAGGGAGTGCAGTTAGAGCCCTTTCCTTTGGATAGACTGAAGTCAATTGGAAACTTGCTATTGATTTTAAACATCTCCATTACTGCAGTCTTAGTGGACACAGTTACAGTTTCTGTATATTTACTAGTAAGCTTCTCCTGTAGTCAGTGAAGTTATATTACTGCATAATAATGTAGAAATAATGGAAGAGAATTGGGCTTGCTTTTTTGCATATGGATCAAGAACAATCCAATGAGACCAGGGACATGGTTTACTGATTGGACTCAGTAGGTCAGGCTGATGATTAGACATGGTGATCTTGAAAGTCTTTTCCAACCTACTTGTTTCTATGATTCTGATTATCCTGGTGTTACAAGCACCAAGAGCTGAATTTTCCTAGCTGTCCTGGCTACAGGATGACAAGCATGGAGCATTCTGGTGTTGTCTGCACTGTTTTGCCTTTGTGCTACCTAACAGCCATGAGCAGCATCTTTCAAATCAGAGGAGATCTCCTTCCATACTGCTTGCAAATGACTAAGATATCTGAACCTGCCAACAGTTAATCTGCTGGAGTGCCAAGATTACTGGTTTCTGTCTGCACCAACATCCTTCCATCTTGATGTGCTATTTCTTGACATATTCGAGGACAGGAACTCTCTTTGCACTTCATGTAAGCACAATTCCTAGTAAAACAGCCATCTGGTGTGGTGCTTCTTTGCGTTTCAGCAATGCAGATGGGAAGTAACATTGGATTAATGCTATGCATGTTTGTCTCATCACTGTAAAGACTTTCAATGTAAGCAAAAAATGTGTTCGCCTTCAAGGCATGGCTGGCTGGCTGCACAGGGGCAAGGAAAACCAGCCCTCCACCTGCTATGCTCCTCTTTGGTGTCTTGGAGGCTAATACAAGTGTTAGTCACTCTGTTTCTGAAGATAGGGAGGTCTCAGCTTGGAAGACCATGTGGGATCCCTGCCAAGGAAATGGTGAGAAGGACTAGTGGTAGGGACTGGTGGCAGGGAGGGCAGTGCTTGGGATACTCATCCAAAATCTCTGCTGAAGAATGGAAAGCTGCTAGGTAAGCTTGTGAGGAACTTCTGGGTGGTGGTGGGTCTGGGGGAAGGAGGCTGGTGTGTGGGTGTGTGTGGGTGTGTGAGGGGGTGGTGTTAAGACTCTTCTCTCTCTGTTATACCTATTTGTAGTATTAGGGTAAGAGTGGCAGAGTAGTGTTATTCTCCCCCAAAACCTCAGAGCTGAGAGGTGTGACTTTGAGGCTGTAAGTCCAAGAGCTCTGTTTCAGGTTAGTGAAATCACTAAATGCTTACACAAATGGTATACAGCTACATGTTATATTTTCAAGCAATTAGAAAAAAAAAAGGGGGGGGGGTCACAGTTACAGGCAGTAGCTGACAAAGCATTTACCCACATATATTAAGGGCAATCTTTTTACAGGTTCTTGTTAGTTTTATTGTTATTGCTACCTCTTATTATTTGTTTTGGAAGTAATATTTTTGCTCTTTCATTGTAGACTGACAGAAAGCACAAGTAAACAGCATAATTTTTGAGCACTTTCTGACCCAGCAAATGGCATATTTTTCCTTACTTGGTAGGACATGCACTGTCCTTCTGGATAGCAGTCTGCCAGAAGTTGTCTTTAGGCTAATGAATTACCTCAGCTACCAACACTGCTTAGGACCTAAGCCAAAGATGAATCTGGGTGCAAAAGAACAGAGTTAATTCAAACTCAAAAGATAATATAACAGTAATACCAAAGTAATATACCAGTAATACCAAAGGGTTGAGGGAGAACAGAAAATTAATGGAAAAGTAAGTGACTTTATGAATAGACATTCATGCTGGTTTAGTTGTTTGTTTGTTTGTTTGTTTATGTTGGGTTTTTGTTTGTTTTGTTTATTATTATTTGCCCTGGTGTGAAACTCACTGTTAGAAGTAAAATTAGCAGTGGTATAGTATATTCTGTTTAATCAATATTAAACATATTAAACTAGCTAGATAGACATGGAAAACTATTATATAATCTGAAAGAAACAGTAACAATAATTATCTGAAGAATTATATGGCTTTGGACTTGGATATAAAATGAAAATACACGAAATGCAAAACTTTTTCTAAAAGATGTAGACAGATGGGGCGAAATGCCATAAAATTAATGTTGTCTGTCTGACATTTTGAAGAAAGATAGGGGTATGCACCTAATGGACAGAGAAATTCCTTTCAGAGTAAATACAATAAGCCATGCAGGGAACTACAAAGTATAATCGTTTTATTGAATTTCAAATTTGATGCTGGTTGAATGAAAAATTGCTGTCAGTTGATGGAAGCAACAATACCTTTTGGGTGGTTGGTTATAACTAATGAATTAAAGGTATAAATTATTCTGGTGAGGAAATGTTCCCTGCCTATGTCCCTGTGACTCAGTTTAGCATTGATCAGAGATGTGCACGGTACAACAACCTAAGGAAATATTTCTCTCTAGAGCATGTTTGATCTTAAGCTGAGGCTGTAAAGCAATAAATCAAAGCAACTGCAGCAGATAGCAACCATTCACATTTCTGCTTCCTTTCCCACATATAATGTAGGATGAAGT
Organism: Cygnus olor; assembly: GCF_009769625.2. Taxonomy (NCBI): domain Eukaryota; kingdom Metazoa; phylum Chordata; class Aves; order Anseriformes; family Anatidae; genus Cygnus; species Cygnus olor. The sequence goes on along the minus strand of NC_049170.1, from coordinate 66,260,618 downwards.
GCTTTTACATTTCTCCTAGCAAAAGGTAGTAAACTACTGGGAAACACAAAATCTAGCTATTAGAGCCTGGAGTATTGGGTGGCAATGAGAGCATCTGGCTTCCCTTCTGACTTCTGAGAAAGGTGAGCTATGTGACACTCGGAAAGTAATTTAACTACTCCATGAACTGTGAAGTTGTAATAACCTCAGTACATAGCACAAGTGCATAAAAGTCTCATTGTGTCAGCACCTATTGTGTGAGCAGTGGCAGAAGCACCAAATAACGTCTTCAGAGATACTGGGCATTGGTTTTGCACTAACTTTTTTTTTTTTTCTTTTTTTCAATTTTTGAGCAGCTCAGTAATAGATGTAAAATCTTTGCTTTATCAGGATTTATATAACTGTCCACCTCAACTTTGTGCTGTAGAAAGGGTTGCTATTCATATTGCTATTCATATATAGCACATTTATTTTTCTCTGACTCCGTTGCATTTAAGGTATCTGAATTCAGCCTGCAATGCACACAGCAGATCAAGCCCACTTCTGCTGTCCATCTCTGTAAAACATCCCACCACCAACAAACTGCTGCATGAGGGTCTGCTCACTGGGATTGGTCACCAAATCCTAGCAAGTCAATAGAGAGGACATCTGTACGATGACAAATCTAAGCATGTCTATTGCTGCTTGTCTTGCATGATGCATATGAGTACTTTGAGAGACCTGTGTTAGTTACACCATGCAGGGAGCCTTCTGGAGGATCTGCTTATTTTCTCTCCCTGCTTTATTACATCTTCCCCATGATGCCATGTTTCAGCTTGAAGTATTCACATAGACTGAACAGGCATTTCTCTGAAATCCATGGGTGGCACTAGTTAAATGTGGCTGGAGAGCAACTTTCTTCATATCAGGACCTCAGAAGTAGAGCAAACCTGCTTCTTTAGACTGCCTGGGGGTGAATTTAGTTGCTCTTGTTTTGTTAAACCACTTTGTTGTTGCTGTTCCCTAACAAATGGTTAAAAAGGGAAGTGGTTTGGTCTTCTATACTTCACTTTACATTCCTTCAAATAGAAAAAAACACATGTAAAGGAATTTTAAAGCCTGACCTAGGTGTGGCAGTGCCCCCGGAGCAACCTGGACTGGTGCAGAGGGAAGCATTCATTCACAGCAGGTGTACTGTAGGTCCAGGTGATCCATGATTAGGGATGGACAATGTATCCCAATGAAATGATCCTTTCCAACTCCTACAGTGCAGCAATGGAGTAGCTATTTAATTGCTTTGCTTAATTCTACAGAAAATATTGATGTCTTCATGTAGTATGTAATCCTGTAGGACTGAATGAACCACATCTATATGCAGGAAAATGAGGTTCCTTAGCCCTGAAGGATCAAGTTTGATCAAGGTCTTGTAAAGCTTTTTTCACTATATTATTTTTGCGCTATTATTCAAGGCAAGCTGGGAAGATAATTTTATGAACTATTAGTTGGATCATTTATTCTATTGCCATTAAAATATGAATACCTTCACCCTATACTAATAAAAACTTTCCCCCAGGGACATAAATAACTAGATGCTAAATGATGGTAACTTAATTTTGAAAATGTCCAAATTGTGCATAAAATTTTCAGAGCTCAATTGCATTACCACATGTTTTCACACAGGCCAATTTAGTTAATTCTATAACAGGGCTCAGAAATGGCAGCACTCTTGGGCAGCAAGATATTGGCTAAATTGACTTCTTAGGTGACCTCCACAAGGTGACGTCAGCATGTGTGACTTCTGAAGCTATATTCTGGCCTTTCTCACTTAACCACACATCCAAAAAACTGACACTGATTAACTTTGCAGAGGAAAAAGTGTCCCATTTCTTGTCTTTAATGAGCAAAACCGAGGACAGAACATTTGCAACCTTATCCTATTCTACCCTAAGCAAACTCCTGAAGAGTGTCAAACAGGTACGAGGGGCTATCATCCTGGCCATGAGATGAGACTGTGGGTTCCTGAGGCCAATTGAGAAAAGGAATCAGTACCCAAAAGCAAGCTGAAGAAGAAAGGTGAGAAGTGTGCTGTGGTGTGGAGAAAAGGCTCCTTAGCATCAGAATTTGCCTGTGACAGTCAGAGGACAAATTGTTGTTTGATTTGCATTTACCCAAAGAGCATATGGTTTCCACTTGGGCAGAACAAGTCCTCATAAATGTAGATGCAGGTTTCTTCTTAGTCTTTTTCCCAAGGTGGGGAGGAGACTGATAAACCTTCCTGGGGGAAGATGGCCCCGTTGTCACTCAGTACCCCTGTGTGTTTGCTACATGTGGGAGCTGTAGTAAGGAAATTGCATAGAAATGGGGAAACAAAAAATGCCTAAAAGTTGGTATCTCAGAAGCTGCAGAGTGGAGATAAATGAACAAAAGACATCTCCAGAGATTTGTTCAGCTAAATATCTGAATTGACAGTGCTCCAAAGATCCTTAATCTCGTGTCCTAGCCCTTGTCCAGCCCACTAGGTTTAGGGCAGTGCAAACACCTATCTCAGAAGCTCTCTCAGCAACTGCATTTTCCAGCCATTGGTTCCTTTAACCTTTAGCCCAGGGGCGCCTTGCCTCCACTATTCAAAAACATAAAAGCAGAAAGGTCATGTACAATGAAACACAAAGTGATTGGAGAACCCAAATCCATCACTCTCAAGGCACTTTAATGTTTGCTGTTTCAGGTTTTAAGGTTTCTAGATGTCTTGTCAGCACAGCGTCCCGATCTATCCCACTCCTCCTCACCTCTTAGAATTGTGCTGTTGATTATTTTATTTGGGTATTTATATAAATACAACACACTGAGGATTTGAGCTCTGTGCCTTTGATTTTGACTTGTCTTGTTCAGGCAATAATTGCAAACCTCTTGTTCAGCGATCCGCTGAGGCTACAGTTTGTGGGTACAGAAACAGTCTTCCAAACAGTGGCATTAGTCATTATTGTTATTTGTTAATAGAATTGGGACTTCCTCTAAACATTAAGATGCACTGTCCAGAGTTAAATGAGTTAAATGGAGTTTGTAAAAGGACTGTTGAGCAGCATAGGGAGATCTGAGTTGCCTAGCCTATGTGTCCCCTGGGCTAAGCAGCCTTGGAGAAGCAAGAAAAATCAACCCTCACCCTGAGCTCAGCATGTACACAGCTTAAATCTGTGTCCTTCATATTGCATCAATAAGGGCAACACCATTTCCTGCATTATTTCCTTCTTGATTTTTTTTTAGCTTGCATGCTCCCTTTTAGTTTCAACATTTTCTCAGTCATGATGGTGAGATGGTGTCAGGTGAGGTGATGAATGGAAAGAGGGACATGCACAGCCATAGATTTGCTGTGGTGGTGTCCTTCTGTCTCCTCCCACCCCGGCAGTGCCCTGGGAACATACTGTCCTCCTCCCACTCCAAGGATCTTGTTCCTGGCCAGGAAAGGGCAGAGAGGAGACAGCTAGTGGTCTTGTGATCATTGCCTAGCTCCTGGCCCAGTTGCCGGGGACTGGTGTAGGGCTTTGGGCAAGGTAGTAGAGACAGGAGTCTGACAGCTACTCTCTCATTTAATACCTAAAACCACCTCAAGTAACTTTAAGGATCAAATTTTAAAGATCTCACAGTAGATTGCCTGGGATTAAATAAATGTTAGTTTTCCCCTACCCTCATCCCCGTTTGATCTTTATGGCTCTTTTGCTAGCCTAAAGCCTTCATACTTACCTACTGTGACAGGTTAGAACAATTTGTTCTATTTAAGGAAGCAGCAATGGGCCTTTCTGTCACCTTTGTCATTTAATTTGGCCCTAAAACCATTGGCTCAGATGATTAAATATGCTCTGGAATTAGGAAGTGTTGGACAGCAGTTAAACATATCATTCTTTCCAGGTGTGCTGATGCCAAGCTTGTGTGCTTCTCATCCAGTCAGATATACCCCAGCACCTTCTGGGCCCTAAAAGGTGGCAGTAAAACCTCACACCCTGAAGTGTTCCTCCAGAGCCCTGCTGATAGAAACATCTCTGGATTTCATGGGAAGGAAAGACAGTAGGGGTGGCTTGCCTGTTTCTCATGTCTACATGGGTTTCCTCTGTACTTCCCTGTAGAGAGGGTAGGAAGTTTTATGCTAGTTGTGCCATCCTGACATGTGCCTCCCAGGACAATATGAGCTGGTGCTGAAGTCTGGATGGGGACAAACATCAGCCAACAAACACTCTTCACACAAAGACCAATGATTTTGAAGTACGCAAAAGACTGGGCATGTTTTAATGAAGCAATTCAAATCTATCTGGGGGCAGGGGTAAAAAAAGTAAAAACAGTGGTCCTAGAAATAGTTGTCTCAGAAATCATAGTTCTTTCTTGAGTCATCACACTGTTTTTACTGCTTTTTTCCCTTGCTCAGTTCTACATGTGTGTGTGTGGATATATTAAATTGCATTAAATCTCAGCAATTTCATTAGCAAGAAACACCTGTTTTAGCCCCAGAGGAAAATGTAAGGAGGTAAGCATATCCATTTCTAAGCAGTGAGAGGCTGACTTTCCCACTCTGATTCAGCATTATGGATTAATATTGAAAAAGTGTTTTGAAGTTTCTCTTGTTTAGATTGCCACTTCAGCAAACATAGGCAACCAAGACAGAGGCTCTACTTCAACAGAATACTTCATGTTGTGTCATAGGGTGATGCCACATTTCTGCTCTGAGATAATGGATGCAGACTTGAAAATTGGCTCAGCAGCTGCTACCTCTCAAAGCACTGCACAGCTGCTTAGAATGGCTTTGATAGCCTATCTGGGAAGTGGACATGAGGGAGAGTTCTTCTGTCCAATGACTGGCAGCTGTCATCCCATTGGGCTTCGGGATAGCAGAGTTCTTGCTTTGCAGCATTACGTAGATACATGTTTTTCACAGAATCATAGCAAGGCAGGGAAGAAATGGTGAGTCTCATACTCAGTGTGTAAAACCAAATGGAACAGTAGTGGGGAAAGCCATCAGAACCTCTAAAGAGCTGTGAGGCTTTGCTTGTAGACAAGGGTCTGGAATATGGCCATGGAATGGCAGTGATGTCATTGGTTCAGGAAGGAGCAATGCTACCCAACAGCTTTCAGGGGAAAGACCATGGCTCAGCCTAGGAAGAGGAGACAGACCCCAGGGAGTGGTCTCCATTCCTCACCAGCTCACCTGGCACTGCAAGGGCAGATTCAGCAAGCATTTCATAGGTCCTGGCTTCAAGCTTTTCTGTATATCTCCAGCCCCAGAGCCAAGTGGGGTTGGGCCAGTGGCAGGAGGATGCACACTGGGATAATTCTGGTCAGTCCTGTGTTTGATGGTTGGCAATGTGTATGAGTTTTTTTTTTTTTTTTTTTTTTTCATTTTAGATCTCCTACTTGATATTTTCCCTCTTGCTTTTTACTCCTTCTTGAGGAAATTAGAAATATTTTTGCAACCTCTTAAGCTGCCCCTCACTTCTTGTTAATTTTTTTAAGCCCTTACCTCTCCTAGAAAGGACTTTTACACTACTTGCCTCTGATGGGGTGGGGGGTAGGAAAGGACTTGGAAATCAGCTTTTTTTTTTTTTTTTTCTATTTCAGCTAGAAAGTTTTGCAAATGCTGCATTTCTGCTGGACAGTTTTCAGTCCTCTAAGGTCCATATATACTCTTCCTGAGATGACATCTACCTCTGGAGAGAAAATAAAAAAGAAATATATAGTCTGTGGCTGCTAGCTAAAGATTTGCCAACTCTCGCTTAAGCCCAGGGATGAGACCATACATACCAAAATGCCTAGCCTGTGGAAAATGGAGGTGATTCACTTGGGTTGAAAAAGCCATAAGAAACAAAGGATTCAGAAAGTTCTGCATGCTTTTTGATCAATTTCTTTTACAACAGCACAACGATCACCCCACAACAATTTAAACTGTTCTGTTGGTTATAGCCCCAAGGAAGCCTGTTTTGCTACGGATCTGTATCTTCTGCCTCCTGTGTTTTTCCCTACATGTCTTGACAGAGCTGGATGTTCCCGTGCTGGCCACATGTAGGATGGCTCTCCTCTCCTTCACTGGATGTGTTCCGCTGCCTCTCTCCCTCCTACCCATCGACATCTTTTCATGAGCTTTGAGGCATCTCCTCCATGAGATGCAGTTGAAATTGTCCTATCTATTCAAAGTAATTATGTGGGCACTTGCAGACAGATAAGACCATTTCATACATCCTTTTCTTGAAAAAACAGGATAAGAGTGTGTAACTGGCCAGCAGCATAAAGCATTTGCATTAAAAAATGAGAACAGCTCTGGGCTGTAATGTATGTGCAGAGTCTGAAACATAATAACAGGATATACACTTCTTCTAGGGTTTATTAATAAACTGCCTGACATTGTATTAGATGATAACATGTGATTGCACAATGGGGGAGCACTGCACAAGACACCCACCAGACCTGTTAATGCACCACACACAAGGATATGTTTTTACGTCCTAACCTCTGAGCGCACCTGTGAGGTCCTCATTCTCTCTGATATGCCCCTTTTTTTATATAAGTGTGTATAAGTTACATGATATGCGGAAAGACTAAGCCACCAAAAATACTCCTCGTGGCAAAATCAAGTATCTATCCATTTTCATTGGAAAATGACTGAACAAAACTTTTATGGAGAAGGGCACATCTGGCATGCACATCCTCACTATTTCATTAATCTAAAGCAAGAAATACCACAACTTTCAGTATATGCATTAAATGAACCAAAATATTTCCCCTTAGCATCACTCAGGGGAATGGATGAAAAATGTTAGCTCAAATTTTCCCTACTTTCCTTCAGGCAAGCTGTCTTGATAATTATATCTAGAATGGTTGAAATTTACCACATTTAGAAGTGTGTTCATTTTTTTTTTTAAATGTATTTTAAAAGAAAATATCCACAAGTTTGAATGCTAGACATTATGGCCTTCAAGCCAATACTAGGGAAACAGTTATTTGTGCTGTTGAACAATTTTAAGCAATGCCAACAGGTGTCTAACTGTACCTATCCATACTAACCATGAAATCACTGCCAGACCTCAGTGCTGGTTGATGCAGGATGAGTTTAGAGTGCTTGGATGCTCAGTGGTTAGGCTATATTGGGAATGGGGGCATTGCCATTAGCAGCTTTTTAGTGGTGATTATATTTCACCTTGTATGTCTTCTGTCAAGTCGTTGAATTATTTGTGTGTAGCTTTTTTAAACAAGAACAAACCTTGAAATTTGGAAACCTGCATGTTGTGACTCTAACGGATATAATTTAACAGTATGTCAGTTTGATGTTTAGACTTGATGATCTTGAAGGTGTCCAAACTAAGTGATTCTGTGATTCTGTATTTGGAGTGATCTTAGACGTCTTTATACATATCTCTTCTGCTATTTGACATCTGCCCGGTTTCATTGCTATGCAAAACCAAGATCTTATTCCCATGCTTGTCAGCCTCTAGTGCAGCCTAAATAAAAGTGCCTGCAAACATCCCAGCAGGAAGGATCTGTTGCTCCTATAACATCTGGGATGGGGTGTTGGTGCTGGGAGTCTCCTGGATCTCCCTCTGTGTTTTCACAGGCTGTGGGAGAGCCAAGCACCCCAAAATCATCTATTTCCTTTAACTTCTAAGAGCAGCCTCGTTCTGGGAGATTTGTAGATGGTACAACTACAAGTCTGTGGGGCCTGATGACATGCATCCCAGAGTCCTGAAGGAATTGGCTGGTGTAGCCGCCAAGCCTCTCTCCATCATATTTGAAAAATCCAGGCAGTTAGGTAACATCCCTGGTGACTGGGAGAAGGGAAACATCACTCCCATTTTTAAAAAGGATAGAAAGGAAGACTCAGGGAACTACAGACTGGTGAGCCTCACCATTGTGCCTGGAAAGATCATGGAAAAGATTCTCCTGGAAGTAATGTTAAGGCACATACAAGACAAAGAGGTGATCCAAGGCAGCCAGCACGGCTTCAACAAGGGCAAATCGTGCCTGACCGATCTGGTGGCCTTCTGTGATGGAGTGACTGCATCAGTTGACAAAAGAAGACCGACTGATGTCATCTACCTGTACTTCTGCAAGGCCTTTGACATGGTCCCACATGACATCTTGGTCTCCAAATTGGAGAGATAAGGATTTGATGGGTAGAGCAATTATCCATTATCCATTCAGTGGATAAGGAGTTGGCTTGAAGGTCACACCCAGAGAGTGGTGGTCAATGGCTCTATGTCCAAGTGGAGGCCGGTGACGAGTGGTGACCCTTAGGGGTCTGTCTGGGACCGGTACTGTTTAATATCTTTATCAATAACACTGACAGTGGGATCGAGTGCACCCTCAGCAAATTTGCAGATGACACCAAGCTGGGTGGTGCAGTTGATACACCAGAAGGAAGGGATGCCATCCAAAAGGACCTGGACAAGCTTGAGAAGTGGGTCCACGTGAACCTAATCAGGTTCGACAAGTCCAAGTGCAAGGTGCTGCACCTGTGCTGGGGCAATTCCAGACATGAGGACAGACTGGGAGAAGAACTCATTGAGAGCAGCCCTGCAGAGAAGGACTTGGGGGTTCTGGCAGATGAAAAGCTCGACATGAACCAGCAGTGCGTGCTTGCAGCCCAGAAGGCCAACTGCATCCTGGGTTGCATCAACAGAGGGGTGGCCAGCAGGTCAAGGGAGGGGATTGTGCCCCTCTGCTCTGCCCTTGTGAGGCCCCACCTGCAGTGCTGCATCCAGGTCTGGGGCCCCCAGCACAAGAAGGATATGGGGCTATTAGAGTGGGTCCAGAGGAGGGCCACAAAGTTGATAAAGAGGCTGGGAGCACCTCTTCTACGAAGAAAGGCTGAGAGAGCTGGGGATTTTCAGCCTACAGAAGAGAAGGCTCTGGGCTGACCCCATTGCAACTTTTCAGTACTTAAAGGGAACTTATAAAAAAGATGGAGAGTGAGTCTTTGCTCAATCAGATAATAACAGGATGAGGGGGAATGATTTTAAACTAAAAGAGGGAAGATATAGATTAGAGGTTAGGAGGAAATTCTTCACTTGGAGGGTGGTGAGGCACTGGAACAGGTTGCCCAGGGAGGCTGTGGATGTCCCATCCCTGGAGGTGTTCAAGGTCAGGTTGGACGGGGCCTTGGCCAACCTGATCTAGTGGGTGGTATTCTTGCCCATGGCAGGGGGGTTAGAACTAGATGATCCTTAAGGTCCCTTCCAACTGAAGCCATTCTATGATTCTATGGTTCCAGTGTTGAGCAGCTTCAAGGAAAGGAAAGGGATGGAAGAGACAACAAGGTACCATATACCAAGGGGGAGCTATTTAATGGGAGTTACCTTTTTAAAAGACGGAACAAAAGCAATAGGGAATCCCATCTGGATCAAACGCAGCTTTGAAACTTGGACGCAAGTGAGAGGCTTTCACTGAAATGGAAGTGAAAAAAAATATGCTCCATACCCAACAAATCACGCTGTTCTTCCCAGAAGGAAGACATTTGTTTTCAGGCACTTGACATCAAGGCAAAAGAAGGCAAATGCTTGACTTGCAGAACCACTTGTGTATGAATAGCCCCAGGGCATCCATCCAGGGGTGCTGGAAATCACAATTTAACTCCTCTCTGTGCCTCAGACGTCTGAATTTGGTAAATTTACAAGATTTACTTTTCAGAATAATGCCTTTGGATGTATTTGTCCCACTACAATCTGTCACTTGCACTGCAGGGCACTGTGGAAGTTAAATAAGGTATTATTCTAGTGGAACCTTCTGATTCAGAAAACAAAATCCAGGTGATATCTTTGAAAATGACAGTGGGAAGGTGGAAACGGAACACCTTTCGGTGTGTAGTGGTGGAGGAGCCTGAAAGCATAGAAAGGATGGTCCAAGGTCCCACCATTGCAACTTGGTTTGTAAGGTTAAAAGACCTAATTAAAAACAGAACTTCTGTGTGTCTTAATTACCTGCACAAAACCCACAGGGCTAATTGGTAAGCAGAAATGCTGTCTAAGGAATACCTCCAGTACATGAAGTTTATTGGCAAAAACACTTGAAAATGTGTTTATCTTGACCCTTGAGGGAAATAGCAGAAGTTTGAGGTGCAAAACCACTACCTAAGTAGTGGTGATGATATCTAGTGGTGGTGACCATTACCATTACCTAGCACAACATGAGGGTACGCATGTTGCATGCAATGCTTGGAGCTGATTGTCACTGCGCTGGGGACAAGGAGGAACTTAAGGGTCATTTGTGTTAAAATAAAAATAAAATTCAAAGAACTTGAAAGTATCAACTTGGCTATCTTGTATGTTTATTATCTCTTGCCTCAAGCAATAATGGTCTACTCTATTTCTGCTTTCTAACTTCAGGGAAATGGCCATCAGTGGACCTAAAGGGCAGGCGCAGTGCTGTTCCCCTGTATTCACCTCCCTTATAATCTCAGAGGGGTGACAAGTACAATCGCAGAGGAGTGACAAGTCAGGTGGCAAGGCATCCACTTTGCCATGAGAGCTTGCTCTCTTTTGGCCATGGGGACGTTGAAGGGCTCTCAGGAGAAGTAAATACAACAAGCTTTCTGTACAGCACCCCACAGGCTAGCTCCATCAGTTTAAATCCTTGGGGGAAATGTTCAAGTGACATGAGCCTGTAGAAGCTTGGAGAGATTTTCTACTAAGAAAATAAAATGAATAAATAAAAATGTGGCTTGCTTTGTTTGAAAGCATTTAATCACTGTTTTGATAAATTTATTTTGGTCAGCAGGCTAGTCCTGCACTAGGCTGATCTGCCAGCTGTGTAAGGGATACTTCACAATTTAAGTGCACCAGTTTCCCTTGACATTTTATTATGCCATCCACTTGTGTTTTGCTGCCAGGCAGACTTGCAATCTAGCCCTGCAATCAGTAGCATGAAGCAGGCGGCTGCGCTGCATTTCCAAAACACAGGTCAACACAGAGGTGCTGCATTGCCCTTCTCCACAAAGTCTGTGACTCTGTTTTGCCCCGTGTTAAGCCAGATAGAAACCTCAGAAAGGGAAAAGGCTGACCATACAGAAAATGTGACATTATAAAAATAGACAGGTTGGAAGAGGATTTGCTATTTAAGACAGGCACAATTAGAGTCACTTTGCCCTGCCAGGCTCAAGCATGCATGACTTTGCCGGAGGAGCTAGAAAGTGGACATGGTGACAGTGAGCCTGGGCTCAGCACACAGCAGAGCCAGTCTGCATCCCCAGTGTCAGAGGGATTTCCACCACTTGTTTGCAGTCCACCCCATGTGTTGCACATGGATACTCAAAGGTGAGGTTAGGGGCTCCTTGCATCCTAGCTAAACAAAAGCACCCCCTCCTAGCTAGAGCCAGTGAAAGAAGGATCACTACAGAGCACGTTACTGGGCTCGTTTCATGGGAAGCACTAGGTGCTCCCAAGTCCTACTGAGAGCAGCATTCAGCACATGACTGGAGAAGTGTAGGTGTGTGTGAGACAGAAAAAAAGATTGTGAGGAACCAGCAGAATAAGATACCACTTTCCTTCCAATTATTATTATTTTTGATCCATCTGGTGTTTAAAGCAACCTTGCCAAATCGTAAGAAAAAGATCTGCTTTTCAGCAGTATTGCTGTGAGTCCCAGTTGATGCATGTTCATGAATTATTAAGGAAGTTTCTGGACAGGAAACAGCCCTTTCAGGGCTAGGAGAAGCCTCACATCTTTCTGCTCCTTGTGTTGTGTGAAAAACAAACCAAAGGGTCAGACATCCACTCTGATTTCACTGCTAGCTAAAAGGAGCTAAGAATATTATTTTCTTACAGTGTTATAATATTAAAGGTCAAATCTTAGTGGGGCAGATAAACCTAAGTCCTTACATAGGTAAATAACATGTTTTAAATATAATGTAGGTAATTAAGCAAAAGTGTTATTTATATGTATTTCTAGTGTATATCTTTTGCCATATTAATATTTAAAAAATATTTTAAAAATTGCCTAAGTTGACTACAGATAAGTACTAGTATATATTTATCAGTCTACCCTAGGAACACAGTACATTTGCTCTTGCATGGTAGAAACCAAGGTCAGAACAAATGGTGATGTTATATATAAAGATAAAATTTGAGATTTAATCTTCTAAAAATCATTCACCTGTTTCTGGAGAGTATTGTAGCAATTATTTGGGACAGGTTTTTACTATGAAGACTTCGTTCAATGATTTTTCAGGATTTTATAAGCAGTCATTACTGAAGAATTGTATCAGATCTGTGGGGAGGTATAGGTTAAGTCCATGGTACAAAAAGAAGTGATTACAAGAGAAGTAATTGCAAGTTAAGGCTGAAAATTTCAAAACTTTTAATTTGCCCAAATGAGGAAAGCCATCTTCAGAAAAGATGACTTTTTATCCCACCTTTGAATAAATATTTTTCACATCTTTGTAAATTCTAGAAATTGCTAGAATGAACTAGAAAAGAGGAATGAAGTGAACAGGTCATTTCTTACTATGCTGTGCTTACCCAAAGTGTAAAACTTTTAATTTTCTGTCTCCTAGTGAGGTTTTTAATATCCTCATTCAGTGTGTGTATGTCTATATTAATGTCAGATTTCAGGCTGGTTGTCTGTGAACACTGATTTCATTACTCTCTCATTAATGATTCCAGGTAGAAAATTTCATTTGGACCATTTTGATTAACAGGAATAACATTTCAGGCTTTCTACAGCTAATTTTAGAATTTGAAGTTCACAGAATCACAGAATCACAGAATCGTCTAGGTTGGAAGAGACCTCAAATATCATCTAGTCCAACCTCTGTCCTAACACTAACAAGACCTCCACTAAACCATATCACTAAGGACTACATCTAAGCGTCTTTTAAAGACCTCCAGGGATGGCGACTCAACCACTTCCCTGGGCAGCCCCTTCCAATGCCTAACAACCCTTTCAGTAAAGAAGTTCTTCCTAATATCCAACCTAAACCTCCCATGGTGCAACTTTAGCCCATTCCCCCTCGTCCTGCCACCAGGCATGTGGGAGAATAGACCAATCCCCACCTCTCTACAGCCTCCTTTAGGTTACCTATAGAGAGCGATGAGGTCTCCCCTGAGCCTCCAGGCTAAACAACCCCAGTTCCCTCAGCCGCTCCTCGTAAGACTTGTTCTCCAGACCCCTCACCAGCCTCGTCGCCCTTCTCTGGACTCTCTCGAGCACCTCCATGTCCTTCTTGTAGCGAGGGGCCCAAAACTGAACGCAGTACTCGAGGTGCGGCCTCACCAGAGCCGAGTAAAGGGGGACAATCACTTCCCTAGTCCTGCTGGCCACACTGTTTCTTATACAAGCCAGGATGCTGTTGGCCTTCTTGGCCACCTGAGCACACTGCTGGCTCATATTCAGCTGACTATCAACCAGTACTCCCAGGTCCTTCTCTGCCAGGCAGCTTTCCAACCACTCATCATCCATCCTGTAGTGCTGCTTGGGGTTGTTGTGCCCCAAGGGGCAGGACCTGGCACTTGGCCTTGTTGAACTTCATACAGTTGACCTCAGCCCATCGGTCCAGCCTATCCAGATCCTCCTGCAGAGCCTTCCTACCCTCGAGCAGATCGACACATGCACCTAACTTGGTGTCATCTGCAAACTTACTGAGGGTGCACTCGATCCCCTCATCCAGATCATCGATAAAGATACTGAAGAGGACTGGCCCCAGCACTGAGCCCTGGGGGACTCCACTAGAGACTGGCCTCCAACTGGATTTAACTCCATTAACCACAGCTCTTTGGGCCTGGCCATCCAGCCAGTTTCTAACCCAACGAAGAGTATGCCAGTCCAAGCCATGAGCAGCCAGTTTCTTGAGGAGAATGCTGTGGGAAACAGTGTCAAAAGCCTTACTGAAGTCAAGGTAAACCACATCCACAGCCTTTCCCTCGTGCACTAAGTGCGTCACTTTGTCATAGAAGGAGATCAGGTTCGTCAAGCAGGACCTGCCTTTCATAAACCCATGCTGACTGGGCCTGATTGCCTGGTTGTCCTGGAAGTGCCGCGTGATGACACTCAAGATAATCTGCCCCATGAGCTTCCCTGGCACTGACGTCAAACTAACAGGCCTATAGTTTCCCGGGTCTGCCCTCCGGCCCTTCCTGTAGATGGGCGTCACATTTGCTAGACGCCAGTCAACTGGGACCTCTCCTGATAGCCAGGACTGCCAATAAATGATGGAAAGCGGCTTGGCCAGCTCCTGGCCAGTTCTCTCAGTACCCTTGGGTGGATCCCATCCGGCCCCATCGACTTGCGTACAACCAAGTGCTGTAGCAGGTCACCAACCATTTCCTCGTGGATTACGAGGGCCACATCCTGTTCCCCATCCCCTTCCACCAGCTCAGGGTACCGGGTATCCAGAGAACAACTGGTCTTGCCCCTAAAGACTGAGGCAAAGAAGGCATTGAGTACCTCAGCCTTTTCCTCATCTCTCGTCACTAAGTTTCCCCCCGCATCCAGTAAAGGATGAAGATTCTCCTTAGTCCTCCTTTTTGTGTTGATATATTTGTAAAAACTTTTTTTGTTATCTTTAACGGCAGTAGCCAGATTGAGCTCCAGATGAGCTGTGGCCTTTCTAATTTTGTCCCTGCACAGCCTCGCAACATCCTTATAGTCCTCTTGAGTAGCCCGCCCTCTTTTCCAAAGATTATAAACCCTCCTTTTTCTCCTAAGCTCGAGCCACAACTCTCTGTTCAGCCAGGCCGGTCTAGTTCCGCGCCGGCTCGTCTTTGGGCACGTGGGGACAGACCGCTCCTGAGCCATTAAGATTTCCTTCTTGAAGAGTGCCCAGCCTTCCTGGACTCCTCTGCCCTTCAGAACCTCCTCCCAAGGAACTCTGCCAACCAGTGTCCTGAACAGCTCAAAGTCAGCCCTCTGGAAGTCCAAGACAGCGGTTTTACTGGTCCCCTTCCTGACTTCGCCAAGTATAGAGAACTGAACCATTTCCTGGTCACTCTGCCCAAGACAGCTCTCGACCACCACATCTCCCACCAATCCGTCACTGTTTGTGAACAGAAGGTCTAGCGGGGCATCTCCCCTTGTAGGCTCACTAACCAGCTGCGTCAGGAAGCTATCTTCCACGCTCTCCAGAAACCTCTTAGAGTGCTTTCTCTGGGCTGTGTTGTGCTTCCAGGATATGTCTGGGAAGTTGAAGTCCCCCACGAGAACAAGCACTGACGATTTCACGGCTTCTGCCAGCTGCCTGTAGAACTCCTCATCTATCTCCTCATCCGTTGCCTGGGCAGCCTAAATAAACCCCTTCACATGAAAATGGGAAGTGGCTTTACAGAAGGATACAGACTCCTTCAGTCCAGATCACCTTCTCTTTCTTCACTGCTCAGGAGAGCACAAATCATGTTGTTCACATAAGAATAATAATATGAGAAATTATTCTGCTAAGGCTAAGGTTGAAGGCTCTGGCACAGGTGTAAGACTTTGCATCCACTAAAATTGAATTAAAAATGTTTGCTGCCCTGATACAGCCAAATTTAGGTTCCAGGATATAGAACAGACTTGGGTCCACTGAATCTATATAAGCTATTCATTTCCATAGAAATCATATATTAAGCTCTTCTTCCTAGTTCCCCATTAAGTAAGAAAATGAATGGTCTCTTTGAGCATTAAAGGGAGATGATTAGGTCAGCCTTCCTTTGCAGTGTGAGACCCGTAGTAACTGACTGGTTCCTAGTGCACGCAAGCCATTAGGCATAGTCTTCTCTCATTAAAAGCAAAACAAAGCAAAGCAAAACAAAATAAAACAAAACAAGCTTGTGCAAGGGAAAGTAAATGAGCCTAAGCCTTTATCCCCAAAAGGCCAGTTCTGACCCTGGTCACTAACTCCTTCCTCTAGAATGAGTAGAGCAGCTGTTCCAGGTAAACACAGAGCAAAGGCTAAGACAATGACAATGATGTGTTACATGTATACAGCTGTGTGATGTATTTCAGGCTCTTCTGTGATCCAGCAAATCCAAACTTAAGTGAAAACCTCCAGATACAGGGCCACACATCTTCCCATCTCCAGACTTCCCTGGTCTCTAAACAGCACAGAGCAGGGACAGCTGGCAGAAGATGCTCTGCTGGGTGTTCTCCCACCTGGAAGACAATGAGCACCTGCATCTCCATAAGGCATGAGGTTGCTACAGAGGCAAACTGGGACATGGTTTGACATTTTCTTTGACCTTTCAGAGCTACCCTTCTCTGCTGGGGGAAGAAGAACAAAGAGCTTGTGTCCTCCATGGTTGCTATGTGCAGTCCCCACCCAGCAGCTCTCCCCTCCCATAGCTGTGTTGTTTGAACAGCCAGAAGCATGGACAATTTGGAGCATGTTGAGAGAGGCATCTGCCATTACTTCTAACTTGGCTTCAGTGCAGCATCTTATGTGGGCACCTGACAGTCAAGCAGAAGCCAGGAACTGTTCTGTCTTCTAAAATTGAAGCAATGGCTAGAGATGTAACAGGTGAAGACTCTCTAAAAAAAATAGAGGGCCATCTTCATCTGTTGTATCATTTGAATATGGAGCACTAACTTCAGGTTGGAGTGCTTTTATACTCAGTGCCATTTGCTGTTCCTGCCTCTTCCTAGTTCATTTACTTGATTCCTAGGCGCTGCTTTGCACACTGGTCACCATTGAAACAGAGTGTTCGAAACACTCTCAAGCACGCTGTAATGGGAGACTTGTTTCAGTCGTCTGATCTAAATCTGAATTCACTCTGAGATAGGGTATTTGGATTTGGAGTTTCCACATGACCCAGTACAGAAGGAATGTCTCACATCCAAATCTCAGTCCCTATCTAGTTTTCCACGGAATACAGCTTGACAGAGGAAGTTTGGCAAAAGAAAGGTTGAAAATTTTATTTAAGCTCTTAGGAACAGAGGGAATTCTAAACTGAGGTTTATTGGGGTGGAAAAAAATATGTGTTTAAAGAGCCAGACTGACACTCAAAAGAACAAGGAATGTTTCCTGAGTCTAGTACAGCTGTCTTTCCCTTGCAACTTCAAGAAAGTGTTTTGAAATGCTTCATGCATCTGTTTTCTCCATCTATAAACCCAGGCAATTATTCCTAATTTGCTGCACCCAGGTTTCAGAATGATTTATTGAAATGATATGTATGCCAGCTTTCTGCTCCTCTATCTGATGTTATGTGCATCTTTCCACTGATCACTTGGATGTTAGTGTTGACATTTTCAATCTGGAGAGGAGGTATATGTCAAGTCCTCAGCATGCCAGATCCTTCATCTAGAGGAGTATGCTCTTGATGTTGGTCCCTTCCTTCTCAGCTTAGGATGGTTGTGTTGGGGTGATTTTTATGCTTGCTGACACAGTCTCCACATTTCTCTTTCTTCAATGGGCTGCATATCCACATTAGATCCAACTTTACTATCCATGGTATATTCCATGCATGTTAGATATATGTTCTTTGCTCTCTTTGTTAGTCCCTAAGCTGGTTATACTGAGCTGTCAAGGTTTCATTTCTCTGATGGCCAGTAACGGACCACTAATGAGTTGTTTATAGCCATGGGACCTCCTATACAATTCTGTCCCTGTATTTCTCAAAGCTCCATTTTATTTTATGATCATAGGCCACTCATTATACAAACAATAACTAAATATTCTCCTTATCAGTTCCAAAATCTATATAACAACAGCTGTTGCATCACACAATGTTGCAACACTGAGTAGGCAGGTAATAGTTACCTACATGGTCATTAGATAATTGCTGTTACAGGCAAAAATAAATCTCCATATGGGCTAGGCAGGGTCTGACAGGTTTCTGAGGGCTGCTTCAAGGCTGCTTAATACAACCCTGCATTCTCACAACCCTAGTTTTACTGATGTCTCCTCTGTTTACAACAGATGTGAAACAATCAGCAAAAAGGAGCTTTTAACAGGCATCTGTAATATTTTTACAGGCATCTGTAGATACACTGCATGGGCAGTGATCACAGTGTCTCCACAAATGGTCTAAGTGAAAAAAAAAAAAATCAGATGTCTGCAGGTCCTAAAGAGCCCTTGAGCCCCAGGATTTCTGTTCTGAAGAATGACCTTGTATCACACAAACTGGAAATCAACCTATCACACAATCCTTGTATCACACAAATGGGACCAATCCATCTAGCACTAATAGTACTTTTTCCAATGCCAGCAAAAGAGTCTATGGGCTTGGGGACATCACCTGAGCAGGGAGTTCCTTCTGTGCCCTGGGTCCTCTGTTCTCATTCATCACTTCTTGAGGAAAAGGGAAAACACAGAGCAAGAGGATGAGAAAAAGCCTCCTGGTACCCCATGCGAAGTGCCCTCCCCTGTTCTCACCCTGAGTGGCTAATCAGTTAGGACTTCAGCAACCCTGTGGTTTTGAAAGGGGCTTCCTGTGGACTTCTGTGTGCCTGGAGGAATCCTAGATGATGAGGATGTTCCCTGTCCTTTCAAGCATTGACAGAAATCTGCCTTTTTTTTTTTCTTTTTTTTTTTTCCTGGAGCTTTGTTTGCATTCATATCTGTTTCAGAGATGGCAAACACATCTATTTCATCTAGATTATTTAAGACTGACAGATCACTTCACCAAGAATACACGCAGTCTCATGTACCTGAGCAGTGAGGTAACATGCATGAAGAACTTTGCCAGTATGTAATTACAACTGTTTTTCAAGAGAAATGTAGAGGAAGAGATCCCGGAAGAGAGGCTGTCTGCTTGACCACGTGGTGATTGCTCCCTGGGACATGTTATCCAAGGAATCTAAATGATGGTAATTACCTGGCTGCTCCACACTGACAGAAAAAGCAGGTAAGAGCCAGGTCCTGCTTTAGGACCAAAGGGCTGTCTGATCGATGGAGAGGCTAGAATGTGAATTTAGTGGGGGAAAATCATGCAAATGAACCCACTTGCTGCTTCTGTACAAAGAGGATCCACTCCTAAGAGGAAAGGAGAATGGTGCGGAGAGCAACACAATGAGAGAGATGCTGCACCCTGTTCTGTGTGCTTAGTTTTGGAGGGACCGAAAGTCTCCTTCTAAGAAAGAGGTCTCTGCTAACATTGAATCAATCACAACTGAACAAGCAGCAGAGAGGTGTTCCTACAGGAAAAAATATAACGTGGGTGGTTAAGCTTCTCTGAAGGAGTGAAGGAGGAAAAGGGAAATTTATAAAGGTATGACTTCAGAGAGAAATAAAAGGGATGTGTGTTTCAGCTGCAAAAATAAACTACATAATAAGTTAAACTGGGAATTTATTGTCACAATTTTAGGGAAAGCATGTTCAGTAATATTTGGTTATTAAAATGCCTCTGAATAACTACAAGAAGTTTATCAAGGGAAAGTGCAAAACAAGAATGAGAAAAGGAAAAAATGGTGTTGAAAACATTTCAGCTAGAAATTGTTGCTAGAAAGGGTTTAAATGGACAAATAGCACTGGCTTCAGTCAGATGTTGGGTAATTTTATTTCCTTTTCCAGATTCATTACGGTACCAGTTTGTGGTGTGCAATGCTACTATTTCTTCTGGATAGTAAATGGCTCTGAGCAAAAATAATGTCATGTTTCATCCTGTAAATAGAAGATGACTGAGCTGAGGTCACTGTGTTCATTTGCTTTGTTCCCAGCTGATGTCTGAAGTTTCCAAAGTTGAAAGGAATCTCTGTCTTATTACAACAGAATTTGGAGATGAGTCAAAAGTGCCACCCTGTTGATATTTGCATTTCTCTGAATATTTTGTTGGAATTGTCATTTCATTTTTTGTAGTTAGTGGGGAGGGGGACAATTTCCATTAGAATTAGTGTAGATACTTCTTGAGTGTCTTCGTGCATTTCTTGCAAAGCTTTACAGAAATGTTCACTTTTCTGAGTGTGGGAACAAAAATGTTGTTTTTGCACAGAGTTACATTGTTTAGAGGGAAGGAATGTGGTATCGAGATACGCTTGCAGTGATAAGAAAGCTTAACAGAGAACCTTGTAAAATGCAGACAACCAGACTCCTTAGTGCAATTAGGCAAAAATCACAGTGTCAAGTCAGGTAAGGGAAGAAACATTACCACCTCAAAGAGTAAAAAAGTCAAAAGAAATTTGAAGAGTAACAGGCTGGCAACTGAAAGCCATGTATTGCCTGTGAAGCATCGGATAGGTTGTGAACCTGGATTACCCAGTCAATGGGGAACCAGGGGAGGGTCCCGGTCGTCGAGAAATAAAGTATATATACAGGACTATGTGACTAGTAGATGCTCTCCTGCTTGTGGGATGCCCACCATTGCAATCGCGAATAAAATTGCTACTTCACTGAGATCCTCGCCTGAGCCTATGTTATTGGCTACAGAGTGTTTCTCACATGAGCACTGGTAAAAGGAATCATTCATTTCCTCTTCTAGATGTCATCTGCTGTTCCCCAGTACTACAGGATGTGGTTCATTTGTAACATGAGTCAGGTGAGGGAACTTGAATTGTTTCTTCTGGGATTGTATGTAGCATCAAAGTACAAGACATCTCTTACTTGAGCCAGGTTAACTCCACCGATATGCTGGATCTATCTGTGGGTAGGGATCAGGCCTATAGAACAAACTATTTACCTTTTTCTCATTAGATTTCACTGAAGAACTGAATGTGAAACAGAGCCTAGAGAGTGCTAAATAACATGTGGTTGCCCTTAAAGCAAGAAAATTTGTTTCTTTGATTGCCCATGTCAATCTTGCTTTTTACTTTCAGAAAGTTTGATTGCTTTTGGATTCCAAATGCCTGGTCATAATTTTTTGAAACAATATGTGAAATAAGGAAAAATGTTATAGTAAGACTATACTTCTGCTACTTCTGAGAAGTAATATAAACACTAGAGATCCACTAAAAGCAACCCAGATCTGGGGCTGGCTGTGGTACTGTAGTGGGTTTATGTGGCAAGGTTTTGGTAGGAGGGGGGCATAGGGGTGGCTTCTGTGAAAAGAATCTAGAAGCTGCCCCATGTTAGGTGAGGGCTCCGCTGCTGACCAGATCGGAGCCAATAAGCGATGTTGTTTGCTGTGGCGTAGTGTTCTTCATGTCCCTGTTTGGGCACCATTTGTGGTGTAATGACCACACAGACACCAGGGTTCTTTTAGGGATCAGTAACTGCTACTACTTTATTGATGACATAACTTCAACTCCCTTATTGAGGGCAGGCTCCCTTCTTATACCATTCGCTCTACAGCAGTACTTTTCCACTAACTATTCATTGGTCAACAACTTTGCCGGGCAACAGCAAACACCCAGAAACTTCCATGTCTTAACGACTGGAGAACAAACAGTCTGTGTGACAGCAAAGCGTCTTTTGAATCACCTTTTTTCCTTCTAAACACTTTACATTCCTCCTGGCCTCATTGTTAAGAGTTCGATGTTCACACTCCCACAGTTTGCGCCCCTGTGAGAGCATATTTAAGAAAGGGGGAAAAAACAAAACAAACAAACAAACAAAAAAAACCACGCTGCTACACAGCAGCTGGGAGAGAGAGAGGAGTGAGAACCAGCCTTGCAGGAGCCAAGGTCAGTGAAGAAGGAGGGGGAGAGGTGCTCCAGGCACTGGAGCAGAAGTCCCCTGCGGCCTGTGGTGAGGACCATGGTGAAGCAGGCTGTCCTCCTGCAGCCCTTGGAGTACCACGGTGGAGCAGGGTTCCATGCTGCAGCCCATGGAGGAGATCACAGTGAAGCAGGTGGACCTGCACTGACAGAAGCTGCTGACTCGTGGAAAGCTGACTCCACAATCAGTAAGATTGTAAAGTAGGTATGTTTATTCAGCGCTGGGCAGCATGGGGGGTAGTCCCGCCAAAGTCGTGCACGCTCTAATGCGGCAACTTGCTTTGGTTATATACAGTAAAGAGTTATATATGCATGAAGTTTCCCAGTACGCCTATACATATGCATGACTTGTCCCTGCTCAGTATTAAAATTAGCTCCAAGAAGTCATTTCCATAAACTCCTCCCATCTGCGCTTGCACAGTGCCTTCTGGTGGTGGGTGCTGAGGGTTGTGAGGATGAAGTAAGATGTCTTCATCAGGGTTGAACTTTTCACCTCATCTCCTTGCGCATGCTCTCTGAGGCCTTGGTCACAATCTGGGCCATAAGGTTGGTTTGGTCCGGTTCTCAGGGTCCGAGGGGCTCATGTTATCTCGAGGCCTTGCATGTTTGACATTCTTTATCTTGTCCTTTTGTGAACAGTCCTCCTTATCTCTGAGCCCTTGGTCAAAGTCCGAACCATAAGGTTGGTTTGATCTGGTTCTTGGGGTCCTAGGGGCTCCTGTTATCTGGAGGCCTAAGTGCAGCACAGGCAAAGTACATCGCAAATGTAGCACATATTAAGCAATGAGTGTTGCCTACATATTCATTCTTAATCAATCACTCTCTAATTTCTAATCCCATGTTTCACTGCGGCCTGTGGAGGACCCCTGTCAGAGCAGATTCCGGGCCAGACCTGTAGCCTGTGGAGAGGAGACCACACAGGAGCAGGTGACCTGGCAGGAGCTGCTGCCTGTGGCGACCCAGGTTAGAGCAGTTTGCTCCTGAGGGATGGACCCCATGGTACAGACCCATATCTGGAGCAGTTCTTGAAGAGCTGCTGCCTGTGGGAAGCCCACGCAGGACCAGTTCAGCAAGGATTGCATCCTGTGGGAGGGACCCCACGGCACAGGGGATGAGAGTGACGGAGAAGGAGTGGCAGAGACAAAGTGCTATAGACCGACCACAACCCCCATTTCCCCATTCCCCTGCGCCGCTTGGGGGGAGGAGGTGGAAGTAGGTGGATGGGGAGAAGGTGTTTTTGGTTTCTTTCCTTTGTTTCTCACTTCTCTAGCTTGTTAGTAATAGTCAATAAATCTTACTATCTCCCTATGCTAAGTCTGTTTTTTTCATCACAATAATTGTTGAGTGATCTCCCTGTCCTTATCTCAACCCTTGAGTCCTTTGCATCATATTTTTCTCCCCCTTTCCCTTTGAGGAGGGGAAGTGAGAGAGAAATTGTGGTGGAGCTCGGCTGCCCACCCGAGTAAAACCACCACAGGTATGCAGGTAGGTCAATTTCAATGCTGAGTAAATTGTTTTAGTATTACCAAAGTCCTGGGGAGAACATTTCTGTCATTCTCTGCAAAGTTCATGCTAGCTGGAGTTTCTTAGTAAGCTTTCTCTTATTTTTCAGCCTAAGATTAAGGTGCTGAAATAAAAAATTCCCTTTACAGTACAATACACTGGTGACCGCTAAGAATTACCGAATCCAGTATGAATTTCTTAAAGTAACACCCTAAATTTCATGGGAATATTTCTAATTTTTAGTATGTATTAGCTAAGTGCTTATTAACTGGAGTATTTTCCATTTTCCACTGACATATTTTCACTGCAAAATAACTACCCATATACAATGTTATTGAATTCCTATCACAACCATTGTCTTTATCTTACTGCCAATAAGAAATTTAATTGGCCTTGTACAGCCCTCCACTAACCCATGATAAAAAGTTATTTAAATGGGATGGATATCGTCTCCACATAATTGTGAATGCCTGTCTTGGTAGGCAGAGCTGAGTATGCAATTTCTTTTCAGTAGCCTTTAGAGGTAATAGAGACACCTTATAATTAATTGCAACTGTCTTGATAAATCTGATCTTTCTAACCAAGCTAAGACTTTTTGTAAAAGACTGCACTAAACTGCCACTGAGGAAAACTGTGGAAAGAAAGCATAATTTCATTGTTAATTGTGTGCTTAGTTTGTTAAAAAGTTTGTGATTTCATGTACTGCTCCTGAAGTAAGAAATGAATGCTAAAGGGATTTCTATACGTACTGTAAACTAATCAGGACTGAGAAAGGAGGGCTCTGGAAGATAAGGGATTTCTATAGGTATTGTGAACTAATCAGGACAGGGTGGAGACAATGGAAATGATTTCCCGGAATTCATTGTAATAAAGACCACCCTTTCAGGGAGAGGTTATGAATATGTATAGGCAATCCCTTACCTGTGTAACCCCTTTTGTATAAATACAAGATGAACTACTGTGGTGGGTGTGCACGATTGTGGTGGGACTACCCGCCGTGCTGCCCAGCGCTGAATAAACACACCTACTTTACAGCCTTAACAGCTTGTGGAGTCTGTTTTCCGCAAGTCATTCCTACTATTTTAACGAGGAAGACAATAACAACATCAGGAATGTGTATATGATAGCTGGTTCCAGGAAGCTTGGGAGGATAATTCAAATGGGAAAATGCCCAGCCAAACACTGTCACATCCCCACTCTGTTTCGTAATCTGTCATACATCAAATTGATCTGCAGTAACTGACGATATGTTAACTTTTCTACTGCAAATATGTCTGACAGCTGCGTAAGTAATTAAGGCAAAAGCTGTATGATTTTTTTTGCTATGTTGGAGGAGCAGATTAGATAATGATCCCAAAGCATGCAATCCTTGCATTTTGACAGCTGCACAGCAGTGTGCCTTGCCATCCTCATTAAATACATACAGCAAATCGTGTGGTGACACTGCCAGCATTTAAAGTGCCTGCAGAAGCAGCATGAGGGGGAAAGAAATTCGGTATGTACCTTTCTGTACCCTTTACAGCACATCTATTTTTTAACATCTCACAGAGGACTTTGCCCCTATTCTCTTTAGATCATGAGCCTGTCAGCATTGCTTGTCACTTCTATTTTCCCCTGACTGGAATAACTTGTAAAAGGAATTCAAGAAGTAAGCAGACAGCAGACATGACATGTGCACCATCAGGGGCTGATAGCAAGCAGCTTTAAGCCATTCTCCAAAGTGCAATCAGTTTTATTTCATCCTCCACCTGCTTGCCCTGTTTTCTCAAGACTCCATGATTCCGCTCAGAATCGTTTTAGGGGAATTGGCCAAAGCAAGGCAGGCTGGAGGAAAAGGGGTAAGAAGAGGCTGCAGCACACCGAGAGCACTGGGCTCGGGCCTAGCCGGGGACGAGACAAGGGTCTGGTCCACAAAGGATGTTGCTGGCCCAGTGCCCTCTCTGTGGCAGGAGCACACAGATATGAATTGTGGATGTGGTTCACTGCTTTGCTATGCCAGTTTGGGGCTGGAGCAGATGGTGTTGAAACCCCATGGTTGGGCAGGCATGAAGTCCAAGTAAGCTGCCATGGTTCAGGCTTGAGTTATGCAGTGTGAGCAGAAGTTTGTTCAGGCCGAGTTACCAAACAGCGGTCACTGGTTAAGTTGGTGAGAGGACGTAGGTTCTTCCAGCCACCAGAAATCAAAGAGTGATGTTAAACTGTTTGGATCAAATGTCTCTAATTGGATGAAGAGAAATGAGCAAATAGCAGCCAAGTAGGAAGCTCTGGGTGCATTTTCATCATGTGCCAGGGTTGTCTGAGCTACATTTAACAATTAACACTTCTGTGGCTTAGCAGCTTGCTGGTCCTCCCGCTCCTACAGACATGTCTCAGCATGTCCCTCACGTGTCTCTTCCCTAGGCCCAGCCAGCCTTTTCTTCTTCCCTTTTCTTCTCTCAGCTGGGTCCTAATAAGACCTGCTGTGCTCATATGCATCCTGGGGTGGTGGCAGCAGTGGTGATGGTGGTGGTTATCATCTCAGTGCAGACAGTGCCCAGGTGCTCTATTTAAGCACTGGCAGGACTACATGAGTATAAACAGAAGCTTTAACATGTCCAGTGCTGGTCTAGAAATCAAAGACTTAGGTCCTGATTGTCTGGGATATTTGGCAGCCACTACAGTCCTCTTTTCTCCTACCTGTTTCATGGCAAAGCCATGTCCTCTCCTTGTATATTGAACAACTGCCCTATTTTGTGGGGACATGTCAGGAAGCAGAGCCTGCTCCTCTTGCTTTCTTGCCCACCTGTCTCATCCGAGTACACAGAGATGGATGACTTCATATCAAATGTGTTAAAGGGAACAGGAAGCTAAATGTCTTCCTATAAAACCTAGGCACTTTGCTGGGAGATGTCACTGCTTTCTTCAGACAAAGTAGTGAGGAAGAATGCAGGGGTTTGTAATGATTTTCAAGGAAACTCTCAAATACCAATCATTAACTCAACCTAGGCAGTCTTGGTATGGGTACAATTTATACAGCTGTGAGGTAAAACCGGGAGGGAGTGGTAGCTGCTCTTCAGGTTTAATTAATTCTTTTTGATGCAACAACAGAAACTTAATTTACAAGTTACCAGCATTATGAGACCTGCTCTCCTACTGCCCAATTGTTCTACTCATGGATTGTTTCCTGAGTGTTTCTCTCCTTTCCTTGGCCACGTGGTTTTGGACTTCTCTTTTTTTTCCTGCCTCACAACTGGACACCCTTCCAAATTGTGATTAGCTTTAAACACTTGCTCAGTCATCCTTGATGCTGAGCTTGGCTTCTTTCTTCTACCTTAGCAATCTCTTCTCCTTTGAAAGCAAGGTTATATACCTTTAAACACTGACAAGTATCTGTTCTTCTTCCTTTTCTCTGAGCTCCTCAGCAAACATTCACATTGTCATCAAACATAATGGTGCTTACAAGCTGTGATTTTTTTTTACATTTACTTTTGGTAATCACCCCCCTACCCCACCCCCCACCCCCCCAACTGCAAGCTGACAGCTTGTGGTGGGGAAAAAAAAAAAAGCCATTAATTTTATAGGCCCTGAATAACAGGCTTTGTTGAGGTTGCACCAGCAAAAGTAAAGCAATTTGCAGTGCAGAAATGAATCTGCGCTGTTGATGTGGGAACCTTCTCCTGTGGATCTGCTCTCCCTGATCTGCTGTTTGTGCAAACACAGTGGATTCCTGTTCCAGGAGCACAAACCTCAGCAGCCTGATGCAGAGGAAATCTGTAATGCTGCTGGGCTGGCTGGGGAGAAGCAGCAGTCCAAGCTGGCCCCTTGGAGAGCTCAGCTCCAAAGGAAATCATCTGGTTATCTTGCTGTGAATAGAGGAAGGCTGTGATTGGAACCTTCATCAATTGCAAACACTGAGGTAAAAACTTGTCAATGAGTCATGCTAAAAATCAGTATTTCTTCTGTAGGCTAGAGGAAATGATACAGGGAAGGTGGGTGTCCAGCATATCTTTATCTGAGCATGTTCTATACTGGCCTGTTCCCCTGTGTCCTGGGGAAATGCACTTGTGCCTGATCCAGCAAAGCGGTTAGGCAAACTTCAGTGTTAGCAGGCTTACCTGTGTTGGCACTGTATGTTAAAGGACATTGCTTAGACGCAAAGCAAAGGTAGAAAACCAGGGACAGATAGTGAACATCTCCTTCTGGAATAAGAGCACAGGAAATGTGGTGAGTCAAGTTAATGCTATATTAAGGAAAAACGGAGAACATTGAGATTTCAGAACACCAGGTGGAGATTCACTGTCATGGTAAGCTGATTGAAGTGCAAGTTGCTGGCTAAAAATGAACGTTTTGAGAGTTATATGGGAAGACAGTTTTTGGCCAGACAAGTTCCTTGGGCTAGCTCACCATGTGGCTGCCCAAGGAGAGAGAAACATGACTGAGGAGGAACTTAGTGACAACACCACTTGAATGCAACCTTCACCGAGGCTGACATCTCATTAGCAAGGAACTCCAAGCCTCAGAGATATGGTGATGTTTTTGCAATATGGTGTGTTCATGACAATTGTCCCCCATCTTTTTTCATCCCTGGTTCCATTTTGCTTAGCAGAGAGGAAACTTCAACCAACAACTGTGCTTATCACTTGAATGAAGATCAGGATGACAAATTAATCATGGATTCATGATTAACTCTTGTGCTATTGTGTAACTCATCAAGCTCAAATCCCTACAGAGCTGAGGTATTTTAAGAAGAATTATCATAAATATGGCCAGAGCATTGAAGATGTCTATTGTTTTTCTCACTTGCTCATGAACTACCGTGGCATATGATTCACTAGTACTGCAAAGAATGAGCTCTGGGGACATCATGCTTGCTTTGCTGTCCTACAAATACAAAGGTCAAATTTTAATATGAAAGGTCTTGAAATTTCCTATCGGAAAGATTCTGTTTCAGACCAGTAGAGGGAGAAAGCAGGCCAAAGACATAAATAACTAGTTTTCATGAAGATTTATTGTGGAAAAAAATCCAATTTATCCTCATAGTTAGAGTGCAAGAACAGTTGCTCAGTTTACTGCTGGATTCTTTGCTGATGTCCTTTATTATTTCATTTATTAAAAAAGTTAATGAATAGTAGGTATATATTTTCCTATCTTGACAGGGTAAAAAGGATAATTTAATTTGAGGAGCAGACTTTTAGTAGTTGGTAGATGAAAAGTACACTTGAATATTCAGATAGGTAAAAATAAAGTATTTGTACATATGAAATACTTGCTGCAACTCAACCAAATTAATTCTCTGAATGGGTGTGTAAGATATAATGTCACAGGAAACCATTTAAAAATCTTCAAAATAATAAAACAATAATAAGCAAAATACTAAATGTAGTCACAAAAATTTGGAAAGCAATTGGCTCATATTTCCCAAGGAAGTTATTTTTGCTATGAAATCACTGGTCTCATCTATTATAGGTCTGGTACAGTATAGGCAGAGGGATCTCACCAAAAATGACATGTGACTCCTGTGAAATGAGAGTTCACTGTTCACTTGTACTGCCAGCTCTTGAAAACGTCTTTAGGGTATTTTTTCTCCGAACATCTTCACAATTTTGTCTTTCCTGTGTTCATCTTCTCCTAGATAAGCCGATTTCAACAAGTATCCGAACCATTTTGCTGTTGCTTTGTCCTTGTATTGGTAAAGACAACCATTCACTTAACTTTTACTTTAAATAATAAATCTAAGTAATCCTATATATGAATAGTAGTCCTGCAAAGTAACAACAATCACAGCCACACAAATGGAAGTCAGAAATGCATGAGTTTATTTTCTTACTTTGCTGTCTTCTTTCCCATCACTTATTATATAATCATAGAATCATTCAGGGTGGAAAAGACCTCTAAGATCATCTAGTCCAATCTTTAACCTAGTACTAAAGTCCACCACTAAAAGTACCATTATAAAGTACCGTCTCATAACATGTCCCTTTTTCCCTTTCCTGTGTTCCAGATATGTCCTAGATTTGACATATCAGCTTCCATGAGTGTGTGTAGCTGCTTCTTTATAATTTTCTCTATAAGTAGGAAAGGATATTCAGGTACTACAGCTGACCAGAAAAGCTGGTACAAATGTCCCACTCCTGAATTAGACTTTCTCAACAGGGTGAAGGAATTTTATTTTCATTATTCATACAGCTGGTAAAATCCTATGCTTTTCTGTCTTGCTCTTTATCAAGAATTCATCCTTATCCCCACCACCTCTCATTCAGAGAACCTCACTTCAAAGATAAAGCTGCGCCTGGGGGCTACAGGGATCCTGAATCTTCTCTGCCTGTCCCTTTGCATTCCCCTTTCACTTCTTCATTGTCAAAATATCCACTTTTGTTAAGTAAAGAACCTCAACAATACCATCACTTGGGAACGGGAGAGTGGGGCTGCGTTTCAAATTGCATGTCAGGATGACTCCAGCTTCAGTATTCGGACATAAGTACATAAAAGTACAGAGCCAGGAGCACTGAAATCCAAAGGGCTGAAATTTCCAGTATGAGTTGTGGTCCATCTGCTGTTCCAGAAATGAAGCCATCAAGCAATTGAGCTGTAACAGCTTAATTGCTCATGCCCATGGAGGCCTGATCTGGATGGTTTTCCATTCAGAGAGGATCCAGACAACCACGGTTTTTCACATATTGGGTGGTAGCAATGTGCAGCACATCATTGGTACTGATGCATGGAAAACACCCACCCAGGAAGGCCATTTGCAACAGGCTGGCATTTATGGCCATGCTACTGCCCATGTGTGTTTAAAGTAATCAGCACTCTTGTTTTTTGTTTGTTTGTTTGTTTTGGGGTGGATTTTGTTTTTGTTTTTATTTTCTACACTGTCAGGGTCCATGCTCTTTCTCCTAGGACAACCAGCTGTCAGTCCTGCTGTGTCCTGCTATGAGGAGTCACAGGCATCTTTCTGGTCCTCGAGTTGTCTCCTCAGCCAACAGCAAAGACATCTGAGTAATCCTTCATAAGGATGACCACAAGAAATCAGTTGAGGGCCTCCAAAGTAGATGTCAGGAAAGAAAGGATGATTTTATCAGAAAGACCATTGGATTAAGACTTGGTTGCAGAGCCTTCTAGTCCTGACAGCACCGCATGTGAAAAATGAGACAAACATTCTCCATTCTAGACCCTATTTCAGTACAAATCATGTATAATTTTTATTGACTTTATTAATATTGCACAGATATCTTATTTGTACTCATTACTCAGCTTTCTTCATTACCCCATGGCCTACAGTAGAGATGCCACTGAGGAGAACGGTAATTGGCACCCATAAGAAATCAAACTATTTGAGCTTTACAGTTAGAGACCAGTCTCTCCCCTTAAATTCCTAATTAATTAATAGATGTGGGTATTTCAGATTTTAAAATCTCAGTGACTGTATTTGTATATATTCACCAGGAACTTGAACAAGGAAATGAAGATCAGTATATAAATATTTGTCTAGTATGACACACCCTGTTAGTTTTAGAGCTGATCAGGGAAAGAGGGCATGTTTGATTTGTTCCTGGGTGTATGGAAATGCTGGTATACTCCAGTTTCCAAACTGGAAAGGTGATTCTTATATGAATTATAAAAAATGAGAAACTCCTGAAATCTCTTTTGCAGTAAGATACTGTTAATTTTGGCAAAGTTAAAGGAGGAACAAGCCTTGCAGAGATATTTGTAGCCTTGCACAAGGATGTATTTGTGCTATGTCCGTAGCCCTCAATGAGGACTTAGCTAAAGTGAAAAAAGCTGGCATGGTCTTGTCAGGCACAAGAACTTTAAAACAAGATGGGAAAGTATAACAGCTAATGTGGGGTCCCAAGGCAGGCAGAAAAACAGAAGAACCTCCTGTGGATCTGGGACAATCCCTGGAGGATCTGATTTGCATAAACCACACAGTCATTTCAGCAGCTTGCAACAAATATAATCCTGCTCCAGTATGTTCCATGCTATTTTGGGGTTAAGTTAAGTAAGAAGAATTTTTTGTGTGTGTGAAAAAACACCAAGGAACAAACTGATTATACATAATCCAGGGAGGGGTATTAGAGCATTCATGGGGTAAGCTCTTTGAAACAAAAACGATGTATTTTCTAGGGGTTTGTAAAGAGCACAGCTCAAAGTATACTGAGAGCATAATCAGGGCATATGAGCAGTTGTGCAAGAATATGTCAAACAGTAATGTCATTTCGTGCGCCAGCATGTGACACATTTACTTTCATAATACTTTGACTCAATTCTTTTCTGCAAAGGGGTTATGGCATGCAACCATCTTTTAATTGACATAACTATTGCTGCTATGTGTTTGTCTCTAAACTTTGGGTTTGGTGACAAAGAAGCTAACTAAATGCAAAAGTCATCACAGAAATCATTTTTTCTTGATTATTTTTGTTTTAATAACTCTCTCTGGTAGATGCGCTGTGAAGACAAGTTCCTCTGTATCTGTTGTTAATACAGCTGGGTATAGCTTACCTGTCAGTGCATCTAATTAATATAGTCTGTGTTCCTGGCTCAGCAATGTTCATAAACTACACTGTGTTGTTCAAAAAAGCTTGCCCCACTGTCACTAGGCATTTTTACTGTTTACCAAATCCATTTTTTTCAACAACCATGTGGTAATAATTCTGAAAAGATGAATATCACAGAAGACTTAGATATAAGATAGGTACATAAAGTTTTATAATTGTATAAATACTTGTGTGCATGAAAACTTACCTAATTTCATACAGTGGCCTAATGGGAAAGAAAAAAATGAGCAAGCTCACCTTTTCTCTGCATCTGAAAGTGGTTAAATTCTATATAGCCCAAATAAAAGGTTAGAAAACTCTGCTCAACTGGTTTTATTGACTGTATTCCTGCACAGAATTTACTGTCAGGATTAGGCTTTATTTCACACAAGAATTTCTGAAAATTACTCAGAATGTACTAAAATCTAATAAGTTAATATATTTTAATTTTCACTAATCTTGCTTAAGGGAATTCACTGTTTTTGTACTGTCTAGTATTTTAAGACTGTGATATGGATTTGGTACATTACTGCTGTGATTTTGCTTGTTAAATGAAAGCAGGGGTTTATACAGTGTATAATCTTTGCATCTGAAGATAGATTGTATAGAGTTATTATATGGGGGGAAAAAAAAACCTCTAACACCACCACCTACATTTAGCAGCTTTAGCCAAAGGCAGTTGGGATGATGACAGCTTCTAGAATTTCAAATAATTTCAAATAATGAAAAAGCTCCACTTATTTGAATATGAAGAACATTTAGTAGGTCTTTCTATGAAAAATAACCTACTTGACTGTAGTCTGGCTTTGGGCATCAAAGGTGGAAAAAATCTACATTTAAATCAAATGAGCAGTTGGACACTGCTAGAGAATTGAACCAGTAGTCTAGGCAGTCAAGCAAAGAGTTTTTAGATGTTTTTGTTTTGACCCAAAATGTTACAGCCACCTATTGATTCTGCTACAAAGAAACAAAAAAAAAGGTTGAAAGAAAATACCTATAAGCACAGGAGGAACAAGAACTGAACTAATACTGGCTCCCATTTAGTTAGTGTTTGAATCTGTGAAGTCAAAGCTGACTTAAGATAAATACAAATATTTTACAAATATTTTCCTGGCTAGCTGAAGACTTTTTTTTTTTTTCCGTATTCTTCTCCTGACCACCATGCAGCTTTCTCTCTCTCTCTCTCTCTCTTTTAATTTGTAAACAAAACAGCACTGAATTGTACAAAAGATTCTACCACACCCTCAGCGCCACTTTGCACAGGATATAAATTAAGCTCCAAAGAAAAACTTCAGTGGCTCTCTTCCTGGTGCTGCTGCTTGTCCTTGCATTAATGAACAAGAAGGAGTTACTGCAGGAAAGGTGGGACTAACGGAGATAAGGATGAGTATAAACAAACCACTGTGGATGAAGGACACTTGCCTTGTGTATTTCAGCCACTGTAACAAAATGAAGTACATTCTTCAGGTCAATTAGAGAACGCAGCACACTTTCTAAGAAATTTCTTTTCAGTTGTAGAAATGTAAGAGCTGAAACTTGTCTTCTCCTATATACTGGCAGACATAAGGGAAGAGCATTAACGGAGCCTTCATTTCACTGCAGCAACATGTTTCCTCAAGACACCTTCAAGATTTCATTTATACACCCTATATGAATGAGGAAATCTACAGTTACAGAGGTACCATCAGCATTCTGTTCTCTTCCAAAACCTTTCTTCCCATTCTGATTCTTCTTCCCTATAATCATGGGTAGCTCTTCCCACCATTTTTGTTGCCCTGCCATCTCTCTTACTAACTCCTATTCCTGTTGTTAACTCTTAGCTGACCACAGAGAAAAAACAAAATGACACCCTCACAACCACTCACCTCTTTACACCACTGCTGATCACAACAAATCATTTTGCTCTGTCAGTTACAGCTTGTCTCTTTCTGTTCTCATCCCAGTTTTGAGACTCTGGTATACTTGTTTCCTTTCAAAGTGTTAGCTTGCCTAAGTTCTGCTTATGGTTCAATAGGAAAACTTCTTCAAGCTTTCTTCTTTACTAAAATATGTATATAATCTTAATTCTGTCTTCTCTCATCTTTCCTTTTCTCTGTTCACACTCGCATTGTGAGGCTCATAGGGCAGGGAACATGACTGTGGGCATCTCTGAAGAAAAGTCATGGCAAAGTGCCCTATGAAAGTGTATGCTGTATGTATTATAGATTTTTAAAAATTTGTCCGTTATTCTAAGCTCTTTCATTTTTTTCTTATTTGCCCATGGCTATGAATTACTTAACTGGTTTAATTGAGTTATCCTAGTACACCGTGTTGCATACTTCATAAAATCATTTGTATTTATGCAGTTCTTTGATACCGTAAGGTAAAAGGTTACAATGGCATCCAAGTTATTACTATCAAATTATTGTTCACTACATTTTATGGAAATACTTTGAGGTCTTAACAGATCTGTTGAAAGCAAGAGAGGCTTAATTACGTATTATTTTCTTTATATTCTGCCCTGAGATAGCAATGGGCTGACATAAATTCATAATGGGTCCCTGTGGCTGACACAGTGACTTGTCCCTGTCTAACAGGTACTGTCCCAATTTGCATACCCAGTTTCCATGCTCTGTTTGCCTAAGAAAGTCTACCTTTGTCACAAAGGCTGGGGACACTCAGAAAGCAAACTTTGCAAGTTTGGGACCCTTTTTCTTATTAGAGATATGAACAATGCCAAGAAGGCCAAAAACCTGGCCCCTGTCTCATTGAAATGAATGCAAATCATAAAGTTCCTCTGAGGTCAGTGGTCACCTGCGGGGCCACAGGACAGGGCCAGATGCCACCACAGTTCCCTTCCAGTCCCTGAGTTTTTTCAGGCAGGGGACACACAGGAAGGAGACTTTTCTCTGCTCCCAGCTCTTCTCCTCATGTGGATGGGGCAAGCTCCTCTTCCTGAATCCAGGAGCTGGAGTGCCTTTCCCCTCCAGTTTAGACACAGCCTTTTGATTTTCAGAACTCTTTGCATGCAATTATTTTTTAATTATTATTATTATTATTATTTTTCAGAAAAGATACCTTCCTACATGCCTGAGTATTCTGTGATTGTCAACAAAGTCCTTTATATAATGCAGTGTGAATGCGTTTGCTAACACTATCTCTTTCCATCCCATTGTATATCCTCTGAGTGATACCAGTGCAAATTTTATTCCCTCCTAAACCTATTTATTTGCAGGTTTTGTGATAATCGTATGCTGTTCAACAAAAGATGGACAGCCTGTTGGTCATGCAGTGCAGCTTGGGGAAAGGCTCAGGAATAGTGTGTTGGTCACTGTGGCCCCATATCCATGTGTAGCTTATGCCAACACCAAATGTAGTTCAGAGCTTTCCAAGGAAAAACCAACAGTTTATTTCAATCTACATTTGGATTACTTTTTTTTTTTTTCCTTATAAAAAAGTCTGACAAGAGAAAATCACCACCAGTAAAATACTTATTTTCTTGTCCTGCACCCCATTATTACTAGATACACTATTTTTTACAAGATTTTTCCATGCTACGGCTTATATAGGTAGCACTGTGTGGTTGTTGTACTACAGATGCATACTGGGGGGGTTTGACCACTTCTTCAGTCCTCTCCATATGGAGGTTATTGTCACTCAAAGACTGCGTGACCTGCAACATAACTCTGTTGTGAAGATAAGGAGAACTGGGAATTTCAGAGATATAGGAAGTTACATAAACATAGAGTGCATTCCCCTTTCCCTGATGACCACCTCATTGTTTCTGGTATCCCTTGTACCCCTCCATGCCCTGCTCCTCTTTACAGAGTCCCCTCTCCTTATCTTCATGTTCCTTCAGTCAGTCATTCCGGGTGCAAAGGGGTCAGACACATTTTGCTCACAGGGCAAAATTCCCCTACTATCACTTGGACCTCATCTTTGGCTTCAGAGATTCTCTTCCTTAGAATTCTGTTATACTGTGTCCGTATTTAGATACATATTCTAATTATTTAATGGCTGCATCTTATATGACTCTAGCAAAAGTCTGGTATATCTCACTTTCACTCATCAAACCCTTATAATTTTTTGTATAAAGGTGAAAAGGTGATTTTATTCAGCAGTTTTTTTTTTTTTTAACATGACTGACATCCATCAGAAAATACTTGCTACCAATGCAGAGAAGTTGATTTCTTTTGAAGTGAGACATCAAAACCAGTTTATGAAGACAAACAGGACATCCAACAGGTATGAGAGGCAGACAAAGAGAGAGGTCCAGCATACCATCCCTAAGACTATTACAGTATTCCTTCACTTGTGCTTTGCTTTTCTCTTCCCCTTCTCTTAGTTGCACTCTTGCAGTTGTTAATGATTGGTTAATTGTGGTGTAAGTTAATAATTTCCCCATGGAGTAATGTATGGAGTGCATAGAAAAAACATACTGGTTACTATACTAGTAGGGAACATATGATCCTCTATCCTAACGCTTTGCCTCCAGTGCAGTAGAACATGAAATAGTACAGGGAAAGGTATAAACTTGTGCGTATCTAATTGTACAATATTGAGGCAAGGGTGAAATGTTATTCTTGAACTCAACATTAATATTAGCTTACTAGCATGAGTGTGAGGAGTAGTCACACAGTTTCACCTACTTGATCTAATGGTATATAGTCATGGGTGTTATATTTAATTGATGTTGATGGCTGTTTTTAAAACATAGCTATTTCAGTGATTCAGCTAGAAGTATAAGATTGGAGATGGATTTCTACCCAGATATTTTTTTCAATTATTAAAAAATGCTTAGTGCATGTTATTGATTACTATTCTGAAAAAGGCAATGACTGACCTTTAGTTTAGTCAGTTCCTGATTTGTTCCCATGTTATGTTGCTTCTGAAAAATGTTATTGTTGAAGATGATTGGTTCCTTTTCTAGCTTTTATTTAAAGAAGTAACATTTTTTGTTGTTGTTGTTTTTCTGCTTGGGAAATACCCAAATATATACTTACGTATATTTATGTTTGTGAAATACAAAACCACTATTTGATGCAGAACAATTCCTGAAGTATTTTTACAAGCACTTTTGAAAATGAACAGGGTGTCTGTCTCACAGAGTGGCACTCACTTTACTAACATAGAAGTGTAAGTTAACATAGAAATAAACGTTTGATAAACCAGTTTATTTGTAATACCATGAAATTAATGTAAACAAAAATATTCTCCTAGAAAATATTTTCCTTGAAAACCTGCCAAGATTTACTGAATACATCTTGACAAAGCGCTTCAACTGAGATCAAATAAAATGTACCTTGCAGTGAACAGCTGCAGCTATTTTAAAATGAAGTTAAGCAAGCATTAAGAACAGGGTGAAAAATAACACCACAGGAAAAGTAATTAGCCCGATGCAGTGCAATCTGCAGTGATACCAGATGTGTAAGAAGCACGGTCGCATTACAGCAGTGACGCACTGATCACTTGAATGGATGACGATGGTACATCTTCATTAGGATTCTCCAGAGCACCGAATCCCTACGGCAGCGCCTCTGTCGGTTTGTACCTCTGGCCTCATTTCAGAGGACACCTCCACGCACGGCCTGCCTGCGGTACTCACAGTAAGGCTCAAACAAGCACCGCCTGGCAGCATCTGCTTGCCTTCCCCTGCTTTGTTTGGCGAAGGAGCTCTCTCGCTGTGGGCAAGCCGCCAAGATGACCCTCTGCGGTCATCTCGAACGCGTGTTTGTGGCAGGACGGGGCAAGGGTTGAGAGACCATACTACGGCACGGCCAGGATCGCTGCTGACCCCTGGGCGCACGCTGGAGCTGGAGGGAAGGAACCTTGAGCAACCTAGAAGGAGCGGAGGCGGGCGCGGTGCTTCGGATCCCCCAGCGATGCGGCTCACCGACCCCAGCGGTGCGGCGGGACTTGCGGGGACCGTCCTTGCCCCTCACTCGCGGCCTCCATCCTTGTACCCGGCACACAGCCCAGCCCTGCGGCGCCCGCCCCCACTTACCCCGGTCCCTCCGCCTCCACCCCGCCTCCCGCCCGGCCCCCGCCCGGCCATTGGCGGCGGCGGCGCCCGGGCAGGTGCCGGTGAGCGGCGGGGCCGCACCGCAGCAGCGGCTTCTCCCCGGAGTGGGGTCCTGTGCCCGGCGGTTCCTCATACTCCCCTCCGGGGGTCCGCAGCCCCGCCCGACGTGGCTTTGTGCTCGTGTTGCCGGCCGCCTTCCATCTTGCTGCAGCCCCCAGGTGAGTACCGCGGGGCCGGACACCCCCCCGGGGTCCCTAGCCGCCGCCCTCCCTTCCTGCGGGCACCGGCGCTCGGGATGCACGTACAGGGAAGGAGCCGTCTCGGTTTCATCGCCAGCCGGCTGTCCGCGGCGCTCTGCCGGCGGTACGGCTGCTGGAGCGCGGCGTTTGTTGTTTTGTTAACGGGGGATTTTACTCTTCGTTAACTTCTCCGAGAGGCACCGAGGGTGTGGGTGGAGGCGCGGCGGAGGCGCTGCCCCTGCCTCCCCTCCCTGCCGGAGCATCGCGGGGGCTCCGCGCTGGTAATGTATGCCTCGGGGTGAAGAGCATGCGTTTTCCTAGTATCAAGGTCAGTTTATCGTAACTCCCGAGGAAAATACCGTATGGCTTAGGCTGACTTTTCGTGGGGAATCTAATTAAGTAGGGCTACGTGGTATGCTTGGGTTTGTGTTGGGGTTTCAGTTTAATGTAAACACGTTCGATCATAAAATGCCTTGGAACGTGCGTGCATCCCTCCTGAAGCATGTTCCCGAGAATGTTAGCCGTGTCTGGCAATATATACGTTGACAGATGGTAGGTTTTAAGCCTTATAGGTACCGTTTTACTGTTTCCTGCATTTTTGAAGATGTGGGTAGCCTGGAGCTCTTTAGAATAGGCACAGCAAGGATTTGGGCAATAAAGGCTTTTACTCATTCCTCTGATAACCCTTTTCTGGAAGGCTAGAGAGGACGGAGGGAAAGATTGTTGGTTCTTGTATTACCAGACGTTTCTCTGACTTTGAGGGAGCGGTCCATCAGGCTAGACAGTTTTTTTTTCACTCGCTTATTAATGGTGGTAGCAGTTCACTGTGAGCTGTATTGAAACCACTGACTCTGTCCCTGCGGCTAACTGTCCAACCATAGTGCTTGCTGGTCACTTCTAGCTCTCACGTAGCTCTGTTACTGCATCATCTGCTTGAGAAGGTTATCTTCTACTAGGTCTTTCAGCCTCCTGCTTTACCCATCATTACTCAGGTACCAGATTGGACACTCAGGCTTAAGGCATCAGTACACATGTGCTGATACAAAAATGTATGCAGCAATTCGTAAGCCTTCCTGTGGACTTTGTTAGATAGCTTGGCACAACACACATAGCAGACACAAACAGTAGAGTATCATTTTCAACAGCTGCAATACATGAATTGCCTGTGAGAACTCTCAGAAGTCGATTCTACCCCAGTTGCCCCCATGACGAGAGATGCTTCATGAAGAGCTCTGCCCCCGTTATAGACTTGCATCTTCAATCTGCTTCTGATTCACGTGACACAATACTGTCCTTTCAGGACAGGGTTAATGCTTTTTAACAGACTGCCTTCATCCTAACTAGTGCTGTCTAGGGTGATACAAGATCACACTCTAGAACAAGCCAAAGCAAAACTAAAACTTCTATTTATTTTCCTGAGTTCATTTCCTGCTTCCAGCCTAACCTGATGAATATAGCTGAGTGTATTGACAGTTGATTGCTAAACCAGGCTTTTTGATTATATAGGGTGTACCCGACTTTATGAGCCATGGTAAGAATTCATCTTTCCCACTTCATAGTTGCAGTAAACAGAACACTTCAAGAACTTGTACTTAAACAAATAAAAAGTCCTGAACAATGCTTGGCCGATGCTGAAGAAAGGCTGTATATACCAAAAGTACTATTGTTCATAAACAGCACAACTGCATGACAATGTGACTCCTTTGTGTTGCTGCCAACATTAACATGACCTATTGTTATCAGACTAGAAACTGCAGTTTGCAGTGTAACCCGCCTTAACTTGCCCTCAGAGAGTTGGATAAGTAGAAAGAAACAAGTCAAGCAGAGACCATAGGGACAATTTTTCTCTTCAGGAAAACCCATTGATTTGAGGTGAACTAACTCAGCTTTCTGTGGAGTGCTGTACTTGCTTTTGTTTTGGGTCCAGGTAGGTTAATACTAGATAAATATATAGAGATAATAAAGGTTTCAGCTTACTAGTGAACTGCTGAGAGACAGAAAATAAACCACCCTCAGCCTCAAGTTTGTTATATTTTAGAGATTTGGAACAGTGTACTTTCAGAAGAAGCTTATTGGACTTGAGGAGGATGGTAAACTGCTGCAATTTCAATGTGGAGGGAAGCACACTGCATTGCTGCTCAAATTGTCAAAGAAACTTGGCCTATATATAGTACAAACAGGAAATTTTGTAGAAGGGCTAAAAAAGAATTTCAAGCCATGGTCTCGTTTTATGCAGGTCTTTCTGAGATTGGGCAAAGATGCATATCTCCAACCTTTAGAGAGACCTTGATTTGACACCTTACATGTGACACCCACACTATTAGGATCTGTCATTCATGTGGTGTAAACTAGTGATTATGATCTGTCCACTACTTAACTTTCAGTACAATTTCTGTTACCATGTTTCTTTGTCTTTTAAGAACGCTTCAAAAAAAATGCAGCATAGTATTTTTTCTGTAGCTTTGTTTTCAAGTAAATAAACTTCTTCAAATTTCTGTGTCCTGAAAACAAATGAATAAACACTGTAGTGGAAAGCAGCAATGAATCCCCTAACAGCATTATGTAGTATAAGTAGAGTATAAGGACCACAATGGCTTGACTGGTCATAGCCTAACTTCGGCATTATTGCAAGCACAGGCTTTTAAATTCTTATAAATTCTACGAACACGTTAATTTTCTGGGCCAATATGCATTACATTTCAACAGCAGGGCAATTCTTTCTTTCTTTCTTCTTTCTTTCTTCTCTTTCTTTCTTTCTTTTTCTTTCTTTCTTTCTTTTTCTTTCTTTCTTTCTTTCTTCTTTCTTTCAAGTTATTTCTGAAGAATTATACTAACA
Organism: Cygnus olor; assembly: GCF_009769625.2. Classification (NCBI taxonomy): domain Eukaryota; kingdom Metazoa; phylum Chordata; class Aves; order Anseriformes; family Anatidae; genus Cygnus; species Cygnus olor. The sequence continues at coordinate 66,220,046 of NC_049170.1, read as the reverse complement.
AAAACCTCTGTCGTGCAAATTTGTGCTGACCCACTAGCTCCTGAGCAAGTTCAAGGAAACAGACCTCCTTTTACTTCTTATTACCTGTGTGCTTTTTTCTACCTATTGATGGTCATAAAAGAAAAACTGAAATTGATGTTTGGTATTCATTATTGCAGTTATCTCCTGGTTGTTTTAAGATAAATATTACTGCAAGAAATTAATTTTGGATTGTCCAAGGCAAAGTACACCTTCAAATAAATATCGCCTACTGAAGTGGATGAAAAAACCCGCGGAGATTAATCTTTCAAACGAGACATTTTCATTGGCGTTGTCTCAAGTTGACTCATGGTAATCAATTAAGTAGTCTTTTTGAGTTCTGCTGATGTTGGCTGGCAGGCAGGGAGGCTCTAGCTTGCCCTACCTGCTGAAGAAGACCCAAGCTCAAGTTGTGCTGCACGGAACTTTTGGAACAGCAGGGAAGCATCCAGAAACAGATGTTGCTTGTTGATGGAGAAGAATAAGTAGGTAACTGACTTGATCCAGAAACTGTGGCTGCGTGAAGTCTGTTCAAAGGGTGCTGAGGTAGTTTACTGTAGAAATGAGATATAGTCTCTTGTTGCAATCTGAAATGTATAGCCTTGTCCAAAGGCTGTTGAAGTCCATTGCATTCCTACTGGTTTTAATAAGTCCTGAAGCCAGGAAACCACCTGAAATCTTTGCGTGCTTTTCTTCTTTAATAACAAAACAATCCCTTACCACACTGTCAGCCCACTTGCATGCAGAATAATATGTAGATCTGCTGTTGTAAACCAACTTTCTGTTCCTGGGGAAGACTGCATAATCTGTTATTTTCCTTCTGGAAAGGAGAGAAAGCAAAATGTTTACAGCTTGAGGATAAATTATCTGTTCTGCTCTTGCAATGAGGTGTTTTATCTTCTCTGAAACTAATACAAGAAGAACTTCTTTGCTTATTAGGCATTACCTCTGATACAGAAGGTCACTTTAACATGATTTTCTTCTCTCTCTTTTTGGGCTGTATGAATAGGATTTTGACACAGTGCAGTTCAAATGAAAAGTGCTGGTGGTTTGTGCCATTATTGCTTATGCTGCAGCATGGATGCTCAGCATATGATTTAAGTGCTGTTGACAGAAATATAGTAATACTGTCCTGGAATACCTCAAGTTGCACAGTGTACTTACTTTTCTAACCATTGTAAATCTTGCAGAGGTTTTATTCCATCCTGCCCTTCTGCCAGAGAACTGATCCCTCCCCCCCTCACTGGTCCCCAAGACTGCTTAGTGTGCCTTTCTTTCAACACTCACAACTAGCAGTCCTAAGTGCTTTGACATCTGTGTGACAGACCACAAGTAGGCTTTAAGTTAAAACTGTCGTGCATGAATTGGAACAACCTGGATTTTAAAAGCAATTGAAAGAGCTTTCAGGAGGATTCTAAAATACACTTTGGTTTCTAGAATCTATTTCAGATTTGATCTAAAAGTCCATGCCAAAACTTCTCCGTATGTTGATTAACGCAAGAATAAAAGTAATAGATTGAGTCCCAAATCATGAAGAAACCAATTTAGCTCTAGAGGAAGGTCAGCTGATTATACTCCCCCTTCCTCTTTCTCTTCTAACATTTAATGATGAGGCTTTAGATTCCTCTTCCAAGTTAGTAGTTAATATCACAGTTCAAAAGAGGGCAATCAGTGGAGAAATACTGTGGACTTGGATTCTATGTGTGATTAAGTGGTCTGCACCTCTTTTGTAGAAATATGCTATCTATGTAGTTGCGGTAGCTGAAAAATACCTAAGATTATGCTTTCAATTGGGAAACTGGTGGCAATGTTTTATCAAGGTCTATAGGACCCATGAAGGATACTGGATAATCTAAAAATTTGGAGAAGCTAACACAGGGGACTAGAAACTGTAATTTTCTAGGTATTAAAAAGCTGGTGCTCATGTAGGAGCATGCTTTTTCAGTGTACTGGTAATGCTGTGTACAATTTTGAGAGTAGACCTTAATAAAGGGAACAATAAAAAAAAAAAGGGGGGGGGGTAAAAAAAAAAAAACAAGTTAATTGGGTATGGAGGTGTCCCAACTTGCCCCTAAAGGTGGTGGCTTAATAATGCGATTGTTAAGTTGACCAGATAATAGTCACTGTGAGACCCAAGAAGGATGGAATAAAGGTGTCTATGTGCTGTCTGGTTGATTCTCTAAGCGTGTAGAGGATGAACTCTTTGGTTCCCTAATCTAAAGAAGCAGTGTGGCTGCTCCAGTTTAGAGTCAATATGAAGTGAGCCAGGAGTCAAAACATGACTGTGAAGTTGGTCTTTGACTCCAGCAAATGCCTGACTGAGTCATATAATTGAATGTAAATGTTCCTTGTTTGTATAAACTTGAGAAGTTCAGGCTTGTACTTATGGGCCAGATAACAGGGTAACTCCACATTGTGCCATGTTAATGTGTAAGAGTAAAGCTCACATCCAAAGCCAATGTCTCTTCTACTCCACACTGTGCTTAGGTCCCAGTGTCAAATCTGTGGTGACAAGCTAAACCATTAATGCTCCCACCTGAAAGATTAACCCAGCCTCCAGTTCAGTTTTCAGAGGCTCTTTACAGCTCTGGCTTTATTTTACTCTTGTTTTATATCTTAACAAATGTTTATCTAAAATATTCGAAGACAGCCTGCTTCTGAAACCCTTTTTTTCCATGTGTGGTGCATAAGTTATGTGTCGACCAACTGCAGCTCATCACCAAGATTCAGTGAATTGGGACATGTAGCTTTACAGATGTCACTCTTTGCTCTGCCGTAACTCTTACCATTCTTCTTTGCTCTAGCATAAATCAGGGCTAGAAGCACTTTGTAGGTGTCAGGGTGAATGCAGAAGGCACAGCCTTATGACGTGTTTTTTTTTTTTTTTTTGTTTACTTTGTTCATTTACTTGCTAATCTGTAAAATGCAGTAATTTGCAGTGGGTTTTCCTGTTAGTGGTTTGAATTAGTCATGATTTACTGTATTAAATTTGTTTTCACATCTGGCACTACTAAGAACACTGTCGTACTATGGCAACTGCTGCTGGAAGTATTTTCTTACCTCTGAAAACCCAAATTTCTGATTCTAGTTCTACAAAATCTCTCAGTCAAAGATTAGTTCTTGGTTAAAATTTAAGGATATTTGGATGAATGATTTAGTAAGAGGGGTGTGAGGTGTCAATTAAAATAACATATGGTGTGGGGGCAAAATCCATTTTATCATGTAGGATATTCAAAGTATACCTGTGGTGTGTTTACATATTGGTAGGTCTAGATATTTTGGTAGCGAACAATACACTTAATTGTTTACTTTTGTAACTTATATAGGTTTCAAGTTATGAGATTTGTAATTTATTATAATGATTTTCCTGTTTTATTAAAATGCAAAATTAAATTCCTATGCAGATATGAAATGTGTGGTGCTTCCAGAGCTGTTTGAGGTCTTACAAAAGCTTCACTTTTCCTTTCAGTGTTTCCTTCACTAGATAAAAGTTATGAATAACTCAGATGAGAGATCTTACCACTGCTTTATATAGTAATGATGGTTTGGCATCTTGACCTTGCAAGAATTGCTTTCATGGGTCTATGTTTTCTTGGCTAGCTTGTTGAATTTTTTTCTGTAGGATGCTTCTATGTATCTGTTCTTTCAAATAGAGACTTCTGTGGTACTAGAGAAAGTGTTTAACTTTAAAATATGTTTGTCACGTGCCGCTCAGCAGCTCATATGATATTGGACCTTCTTTATCATTCAGTTTCCTCAGGCCTTTCAGAAGATGGGATTTTAGCATCTGAAACAGGGATCTGCACAGGGATATTCTGACTTGTGTTCTCTCATATGCCTTTCTTCATGAATGAATTTTATATTACTTTCTGCATAGTTAAAAGCACACAAGGTGGAAAATGCTTCTGTTTAACCTCTCTAGAGTAGATATTTATTTCCCTCCCTGTGGAAGAGTATCTATTTGAACATTCCTTGGCTCAATGTGGCGTTGAACCTGAGCCTTTTTCCAGGTATTACTGTCACACAGATAAGGCAAGTTTTCCCATCTTCTCTGTCTGTCTTTTAAAACAAGATACAAACTGCCATCAGTTCTCTGAAGAAACAGAGGAGGATCTGCTCTTTCTTTCATCTCCCTGCGATCTGTGTAGCTCACTGCATGGCCATTGATTGTGTGATGCTGAGACTGACAGGTGTCATGGGAGAAGACTGTGGCATGCACGGTGCAACCCAGGTGGGTGAATGCATTTCTGCAGTTCTCACTCCCGTGCTAATGCTCAGGAGAGAGGCAGGAATGCAAATGAGCTGTTTGTTTAGTATTCTTCTCCTGTTAGCTCAAGCTTAGAAAGTACAGTGTGAAGACCTGTGTGCTGGTTGTGTTGTGTGCGCATGCTCTCACGTGGGTTTTGGTGGGAAGGTGGAAGAAAGGAAACAGCCCCGTTGAGCAGCCTGCTGTTCTCTGTGCAGGGCTTAGGGTCCCACTGTGCGGGTCAGGCACCCAGCGGGAAGCTCTTGCTGTCTCCTGCTTTGAGCTGTACAAACATCTAAATGTGTTGGACTCTTTGAGACCAGTTGCATGCCCTAACTCCACGTGCTGGCTTTCTCCCTGACCTGTGGTTATTCCCCTGGGACTTGTTGACAGTCCATTACGGTAATGAGCTGCATTTCATGCTTTGCATGGAAAGCATGTGGAAGAGAGGCCAATCATCCGAGGTACAATTGCGTCTCAGCGCATTACTGCTCCAATTTTGTCTTTCTTGCCAAGCTGTCTTCCTTGTTTTGGGAGAAGTAACAGTCTGTCTCTCTCTCAGAATGCTGTCAGACTGATCATCACTACTACACACTCTTTCATAAGACAGGTGCTGCTAACTAGAGAAAATAAGGCTGAACGTTTTTGCCTAAATTCAACATAAAGAGTAGAAGATGAGACTGAAGTGAAATGAGAGTATACAGGAACTAGAAAGCAAATGACAGTGAAATACATGACAAAATATATGCCAGGACAGCTGTGATCTTTCTCAGGTGTAGGGCCACATCTTGGATCAGCCTCTCCTTTAGGAGTTCACTGTTGCCAGTGAGAAGATTATTCTGGTCAATGAATTTGGCTTTTATATCACATTTGAATTCCCACTGGGGTTTATGCTTGTGTATCAGCTGTAGGCTTGGTTCATAGGTATAAAATGACCATGATTTATTATGAAGATTATCTTTTTGTAATGGCATTCATCTTTTCTTTTAATCTGTCAGAAGTAGATGACAGAAATGAAGTCCTCCAATTTAATCTTTGGTCTTCATGCTGTAAAAACAATTCTTTACTATTTAAATAAAGTAGTTTCTAGTTTTTAGAAACAGTTTAATATGCTTTGTTCTGGCTCTTGCCTACAGGTGAGAGATGCCAGTCTTTTTTAAATAAAATGTGATTTTAGTAGCGCTTTTGTACTTCATATTCAGTACTTAAGCTAATATAAGATATGGGAGCAAGAAGAATATGAAACTCCTATTTATTTCCTAAAAAGGTTGATGTGTAGAAACACACAGTGCTAACCTTTGACCTTTAAGATTTACTATTTCCCTTATTATAGTATGTTCCAGTACTCTTAAACAAATTACACACAGTTATAGTGATAACTTGCATTAATAGGGAACACTTCTAGGAGGAAACAAAAGAACTTCATGGTTCTTTTCAAAACCTGCTGCTTTACCCCAATCCCCAGTGAAACAAACCTAACATTGCTCATGGACTTGCAAGCTCTTCAGTCATCTAAATAATCTCATGTAAGATTACTGCAAGGCTGAAAGGAAGATAATTTTTGGCTTGGTTATAAACCAGGAAATATGTGCAGTAAATCTCAGTTAAAATCATTTTGGACATGGAGATAACATCCTCTTTCATGAGATCTTTGTTTTATGTCTGAGTTAAGCTATGGCACACCAGATACAAGTCCTCATGTTGAAGTCAGCTGGACCATACTTAATTTTTCAGCTGAAGAGGTGGCTTTGTATTTCCCATGATTTATTTTCCCATCTCATTATTTCGGGACATTAGTTTGTTTCCAGTGAAAAGGAAAGAATATTCCTAGTGCTGTTTACTGCAGCATCTAGACTCTAATAGAGTCTTAAAAAATCAAATTGGTCAGAAATTTCTTAATTATGCCTCATCTTAGGTTTAATGATGTACTAGCTGTGGTTGAAGTGACTTTGGACAGTAGTGTTCTTTAAATTTTTTCTGGATAAAGTCTGTTTTGCTCAATTGTGTTGAGATAATTCCAAAACCAAGAGCTTCCTTACACTTTCGACACCTGGGGCTTATTTTTGTCAGCAAGTAAAGTGTGTGCCATCATATGCTTTAGATGTTACATTTTGTATGACACTTACATTGTCAGCAAAAGGTTATTATACTACATTTGTTTCAATGTGATTACTTCTTTGGGACATACATTAAGCAAAACTTTTATTATGATTATTTTAAATACGGACTACAGTGAAGGATCTCTGCTGTGTAGAAATGCTTGTCTTCTGTCTTGTACGTGTTAAATGGTCAAATCTTCACCTTTAAGGTTAGAAAAAAATTTTTATGGTTCTAGAAGGCTTCTGCAGAAGCTGATATAATTCCCAACTATAACGACAAGACAGATTGAGCAGGATTACTTAAGTCCCGACAGTCTACTGGTGTCAGGACTCATAAAGATGTGTTGGTTGGTGACAGAGTCAAAGATATAATTGCTAGCATGCTTTTTGTTCTCAATTTTCTACCTGGAAAATACCTGAAGTAGTAAAGTAGCTGAGCAAAGTAGAAAAGCTCTGGTGTTCAGTTTGGTGAACTCTAAAACTGAGAACAGGCGAGGGAAAAGTATTTTATGTGAACACTTCAGTTGCAAGTAGCTGGTTGAATGAGTTTATGAGATTGGCTCCTCCAGTATCACATTTTATTAATGCATAGGAACAACATTTCAAATCAAAAAGGATACTGCATTGTTAAATTGCATGAAATCTCAATGCAAATTTGCTCGTAAGTGGAAAACGTAGGGCATTCTTGTCTGCAGTGCCAGGGTGTTGGAGGGATGTCTTTCAGATGCACACTGTAAGCCCCCTTGAAACATCTCTTCTCCAGGCTGAACAGTCCTAGCACTCCAGCCTCTCCTCACATGGAGGGTGCTCCAGCCCTTCACCGTCTCTGTAGCTATGTGCTGAGTTTGTCCCAGTAAGTCCCTATCTTGCTTGTGCTTGGGAGCCCAGAAATGGACCCCGTGTCCAGCTGTAGCCTTGCTAGTGTGGATTTCTTCACTGCAGCATTAAAGTAAAATAGACATCTCTGTTCTACAATACTCAGTATGACCATTTGCATAATTAACTTTGTAATGTGGCTCTCTGTCATACATAGGATCTGTTGGTACTTAAAAAAAAGGGGTGGAGGGGTTTTGTGGGTTTTTTCTCCCACCCTCATGTAATGCTAATCTTCTGCTGAGACTGCAAGTCCAAGCAGCATAGCTCTCATATGAGTGACTAGGAAATGTATTACTTGTCTTCATTTCTTGTGTTGCTCTTGTCTGTTTTAAAATGCAGAAATGTTGTTTGCACTTCTAGAAAAACATTTTATTTTGGTTTGTCTCTCTTGTTTGTTTAGAAGGGGCTAATTTCAAGAAAGTTTTCAATGTGGAAGTTTTAATTAGATTTAAACCAGACTGTAAGTAGTATTAAGTTTAGAGTATTATACAAACAATACACAATCAAGTATTGTAAGCCTAGGCTTTCTTGTTACAATGTGTTAATTTGTTGAGAAGAAGTTTTCTAGGGAATTATTTATTCACTGTAATTTCTCTGAGAGTGTAACTTTTGCATTCAAACTGATATTTAGTAAAGAAGTATTAATAATGAAGGCAAACATCTGAACAGCCTCATTCAAGTTATTTCAATTAAGGCTAGAATTTATTTTAGGCTGAGAAACTATTTGGTGGGACTTGTTTTCCTGGTAGCTCTTTCTATAGAGAGTTTGCCATTGTATATTTCCATTGCATAATCTGGATCTACTGAAAAAGATATTTGAGCATTGTTTATAAATATTTATATCCTCCTGTGATACTCCTAGATCAGAGGTGATTTGGCAATGTGAAGAAAAATAATTTCCTGGAGGAAACAAAACAAAGCAAAAACCAAGTTTCTTAGAGGTTAATGGAATACTGGAATAAAGACTGAGTCTTCTATGTAAATAAAACACATGAAAATCAGTATGTATAGTGACGGTATAGTATCTGGTGACTCTAAATAGACCTGAGATCAAGTCTTCGCCAACCCATAGAAATCAGAGGTAGAGGGGCTGCACATGTATCCCAGGACTTAGGTGTAAATTTTCCCCATCTAATATATGCTGGCAATCAACAGTGAGAAGTGAATCAAAGAGATGCTAGTCTGTACAGGTAGGCCATAGTTTGTATATCACTTTATTATTTGGAACACTTACTTGATGCTAAGTATTTACCTCTTTGGTACAGTATAAGAACTTTTATTCTTAATTATTACATATATATTGTGAGCTCATACAAAAACTATGAAAACTGTGCTGTTTCTGAAACTGTAACTTAACGTGGAGATGGATACCTTCATAATTGCCCAAATAACTCTATAAATGAAATTGTAGAAATTAATTCTTAGAGCTGAATTTACTGATTTTCAACACAATTAGGTCATGAGAAAATAAATTGGAACAAATTGATGATAATTCATTAATGAAATAAATGGACTAAGCTCTAATTCAAACTTCATAATACCTTCTATTCACACATAACATTGACCACTTTTTTTATCCAGTCGCCTTTCACAGGAAGGGGAAATAATGATACTGTGGTGGTAGGGACATCTAAATCTTTCCAGTAGCTCTGGGAAAAGTGTTTGAAATGTCTATGCTTACTCTTTTTCTATGGTGTTTTAAAATAATTCCTGATCCTTAGCTGGTAGTACAAAACACTTGTGATTGTTATAGAATAATTTGTTCTTGGTTCATGCACAGTCTCAGGGGTTGCATTTTGCAAACAGTTTTGCAAACTGCTGACATAAAATCTTAAGAAATTTCTAAACCTTATTTCAGTTCAGTCATTTTAATGTATGTCTCGTTGAGGGCAATATTACAGTCTTCTCTCAATATTTAATATCACAAATAATAGATCTTTTGCATTTCATTTTAAAATTGAGGGTGATTGCTTTCAACATGGGACTTTAAAAAAAATAGTTCTGCAGTGAATCATTTTCTTCTCTAATATTTATGGCAGAAACTGTGTTGTGGAGATGTACCTGTGATTTTAACACACTCAGGAAAATATCAGTACTTTCAATTTATGTTGCGTTTTGTTGCTGGTTTTGTTTTCAGATATTCCTCATAGTTGTTCACATCCATTGCACAGCATATAATGGGGAGAAAACTGGATCTTTCTGGCTTGACTGATGAAGAAGCTGAGCATGTACTGCAGGTGGTTCAGCGAGATTTCAGCCTTCGTAAGAAAGAAGAAGAAAGGCTGAGGTAAGATTTAAAACATGGTTAGAAATATTAGTTGTTTTGGACCATTACAAACTGTTCTGTGGGGAAGCTGGGAACACAGCTGTTTTGGCCTGTTTTTCTTTTATTCAGATACTTTGTCTATATGCAAACATCTGAAGGTGAAGAAACTCAACCCATCTCTTTCCCCCAAAATAAACAGTAGGATGCTACCCATTATACTGATAACTTAACTTTGCTTTCAGGAATCTAAACACAAAATGATTGCAAGCAGAAACAACCCAGAAGAAAGTAAATGAAACTTATTGCAAGGTAGCTTTTTCAGCCCTGGAACTTCTGTGTGTGACAAGGGGGGCTACTGGCAGAGACATGAATTGGATGCATTACTTTTCCTGTAGTTTCAACAATATTCTTGAATTATCTCTTATTTGTTTAATACCTTCTTTGAACACATCATGGTATTTTATTTTTTTCCCTGGGACAGTCTAAAGTCCCTGTCCATAGTTAGCAAATGCACATTCTCTTATACTACTAATCACAAATATCTGCTTCTTTATTATAGCACCATTCTGAAGTCAGCAGAGCAGGAAGATGACTGAAATCAATATGAAACTAGGTGTATATGTTATGTGCAATGGCGAACTGAGGGGAATCCTGTCTTTGTCACTTATTTTCTGTTATTTTCTGAAACTGCTTGGTACATTAGGAACAAGAGAAGACTTGCAGCATAGGCCTGATTAATTTTCAATGTGCTGTAATAGTTCTTGCTTGGATTGGTAGTGCAAGCTTGCTGCAGGGAAGAAAGACTAGATGAAGAAGGCATTCAGAAGGGTGTTCTTGTCTGTTTTGTCATGGACAGTACTTATTTATTTATTTATTTAAATTTTATTTATTTATTTTTTAGTCCTTCACAGTAAAGCCGAGAGATATTATGGAGACAGGTTAAGGAAAGTGAGTACAGGGGCTTTCTCTTGCCTCATTTGCGTGACTTTTGTTTTTTAATCTTATCGGGAGCAAGCATACAACAGCTAGCAAGCACTGGGCATCTTGCCTATTCTATACAACTAGATCCTCTAGTGAGAGAAGGACAGGGGAGGATGTAAGGCATGCCCACAGAAAGTTAATCAGAAAGCCTTGGTCTTGCTTTGCTAGCAGGAGCTGAAGAGTCAAATAACATGCCACAGGAACTGAAGTTTACCTTTACTCCCAGCAGATGCTTTTAAGGCAGCTGTTTCAGAGCTAGACACCAACGTCTTCTACAGTATTGCAGTTGTTTACATGTTCATTTATTTTTATGTATTCTGTAAACAAAATGATATAATGAACGTGTGGAGACAACTGTATATTTCTGTCTGAGTACTTTCATAGATGTGCTGCTAATCAAATGTGTGACCTTCCTAAAGCATAGGTAGTAGTTCAGAGCCTGGGGTTTGACTTTATACATTTTTGAGAAGAACTGAAGCAATACCCCAACTCCGTGAAAGTTGGGTTTGGGGGGAGTCAAAGGCCTTTCTTGTTTTTTTTTTTTTTGTTTTTTTTTTTTCTTGTTTTGTATTTTATGAATAAAACCTGTGCACACTGAAGTTCTCCTCCCACTAATACAGTAATATAATTTTGTCATCCTTCACATGGGTGCTGTGTAAATACTGAAATGAAATGTAACATATGCAAGAAGACACACTGATCATTTGCATTTTCTGCTGCAAAGCTGAGTTGAGTCTCTACAGTAAGAAATGTTAACAGTGGTTCTCTAGTTTAAATCTTTCTCCTCACTTTGTGTTGGTGTTATCAGACCAGCTCCTGTATATTTTGTGGAGTAAAAATAGTAAGATAACAATAAGATAACTGCATATAGTTAGTGATTAGTGTGGTTGATTTGTCATGCCTTGCTGCTTCCTGTCAGTGCAAGTTTCTTTTTTTTTTTTAATCCCTTGTGGCTCTCAGCCTGATATCAGATCAATAATATTTACTATTCTTTGTTGCTTGTTCACCCATAATCTTTCTATTTTGATTGTGATGGTTTTGTTCTTTGGCAGTAGTGCTATGTTTTTATTTACTTCGATGTTGGTGAATCATCCAGAGTCATTGAGGCTAAAATTACAACACAGTCTTGTAAATAGACAGTCCTGGTTTTCTGTGAATCAGAAGTAGGCAAACCAGGCAGATCTGGCACAATTAGGTAGGTGATCAGTTTGAGTTGCTTGGCATACATGCTCTTTACTGGGTTGTGGTAGTACAGCTTTCTGTACTTCACCTCTATCGTAGAAGCTCTACAGGCTGTCTGTTGGCTACTGGGATACTAATTATTATAATTTGCTTTTAGAGTAAATTTACTGCACATGCAGTAAATGCAGGTTTGTTTTCTCATGGACAATCTATTTTTAATCTTGAATTTCAGACTTCGTGTATTTGAGTGAGCAAAGAGGAAGATTGGACTGTTATGAGGGTTGAACTTTTAATGTTTTGCTCTGTATGATTTCTGTGTCGTGTCTGCAGTTTGCTTTTTGAAAAGAAACAGCACAGGAGCTTATAAGAGCTTATAAAGCCAAATGTTTTTTTGTGAGATAGGCCTCTTTACACAAACAGTTGTGTAAAAGAGATTGAATGCACTGGCAGTAAATGGAAACAAATAAAAGGCAACAATCTTCCAGATCATCCAGGTGCACTATAGTCTCCTCCACTGTGGGCAAAATATATTCCCACATTGGTTTTGTTTTTACGGTACTGTTATATTTATCAATGTGCTAGTCCATTTGTTTCAGGTCAGGACTGCTGTGAAGTAAGAATGTTTTAAAAAGTAAAATAATAATTTACAAGAAAAAGTGATGGATTTTCTTACTGCTTGGAGCTGTTCCTAACTTGTTATGTTTTGTCCATGTGGACAGATTGAAGGATAGGTGCTGCGCTGATACTGAGTTTACTATTCAGAAGAGACTACAGTAGAGACTACAGTAGGCTTCAGCATATGCACAGTATGTGTCATGGGTCTTGTAGTGGATAAAATATTATACTCCTCCTAACCTCTGTTAATAGAAATATTGTCCATGAGTCATATCAAACAGGCAAAATACCAAGTCTGACATTTGGGTAGCTATCTGTTGATTTTGCTTATCAGTTCTTGTTCCTTCTTCCTGTGGCAGATGTATCAAATACCTGAATAAAAACAAAACAAAGCTATCCTTCTTCCCTCCTCCCCTCCAGTCCAAACAAAGCCATTTTAAAGCTGTTTTCCTGGGGAAAAGGGAGTAGGAGATTGGTCTTGTCTTCTCCACAGGCTTCAGAGTTCCAGCAAGTGAACTGCTGATCAATACCTCTTGTCAGAAGGGATTTCCTAAGGTCAGTCTGCCTGCCCTTCGCTTCAGTAAACAGCATGGGCAGAGCGCAAAGAGCATTCCCCTCCAGAATTCTGATATTTGTAGCAGGTAGGCACAGTTCTGCTTCCTGTGCCTGCTCATTAACTCCTCAAGGGATCTGGTGAAGGAGGCTGTAACACCACTTCATATCTGTTTCTTCCCGTTAGCTCCGAGAGCAAGGCCCCATGCAGTGCTAAGGAAAATGGTTAGCACTTATTTATGGGCTGTCCTGACAAATGCGTTCTCTACCTATGGTAAAAAAAGCTTGGAACAATTTACTCCTTTGAGGAAGGATGATCTTTGCTATTCTCAAGTTAACACAGCTGCACACTTCTCCAATGCAAGGCTGTGCTGAGCTGTCATAAGCTTAGCACTCATCTGCCTAAATTTATTTTTGAGCACAATGAATGATGATTCATCAGAATTGTAGCTGCAACTTAATATGTTATTTTGCTACTGCTTTGGCTATTAAGACAAAATTAAATATATCTAGGGCAGTACCACTGTTTCATGGAGGTAAAGGTTCATTAACAAGATTAAGAGCAAGACAACTTTATTTATAAATTATCACTATATTTGCTACATAATGTTCCAAAATGCAAAGAAACCTTTTTCTGAGGTAATGCAGGCTGTCAGAGTTAAAGTCGTCATTAACTTCATCTGTTTACTAGATGCTTTATACTGTTATTTTGTAGCCCTCTCTAAACAGTGATACTTAATGTTTTAACAGAAGTCCCTTAACAGTATTCTTGGGTCAGGATAAGTTGCTTATCAAAAATAGTTGGATTAATATATAAAATACCTGGATTATATATATTATATATATTAATATATATATAATATAATATATACTACCTGAATATATAAAACCTGGATTAATTCTGAATAAAAGCCAGAGGTTGCTTTGGCTGCAAAGTCAGTAAGGATGAGCTTTAAAATGCATTTAGAAACTGGTACTTGTCATTAATTTCAAGAAACATTGATCCCAGTGTGCTGCTTGCAGTCAAATTATGCTGTATTTGAAATTATGCAAAGAAGTAGGTATCTCAACAGTGATACAACATGGCTGTTCACATGCAGTGCAGTGGTGTTGAGTTGGGATTCTGCAGCTTTTCTTTCTGTGGTTTGCCCCCAGCTCCCTGCTCTAACAGCTGATGGTCCTAGTTCAAAGAGCGGGTTGGTTCCGCTGGCTCAGCAATGGTCCCTGCTCCACCTATGAGCAGAGAATGTGACTGCAGCTGACTGTGGGGTAGGACCTAGCCTGTGCTTTACTGAAGAGAAATCAGGGCTCTGGAAAGAGTCTAGAATTAATAGCAAAGAGCTTTTAGTTGCTGAAGGTATAGGTTTAGGTCCATATTTATGTAGCCTAATTAAGAATTAAATACCACTGTATTTCCAAAAAGAACAGCTTATGCTTAGGTATATCTAAAAGCAGCTTTGCACCGCTCACTTGGACATACTCACTTGTGCTCTCCATTGCTCTTGACTGTAGTGGCAACCCACAATGTCTGTTCTTGTTATTTGAATGCTGTTTGGGTGCTCTAGGGAACATGTGGCCAGAACTGCTCAACAAGCTATTTGGCAAATACAGGACCTCATTCCCCAAACTGTCTTTCTTGAATTTTGTGCCAAGTGTTTTAATACAGACAATTCCAGATGGGAATTTTGTCTTCTGTTTTAATTGTGTTTACAAATGCAGCCTTGGCTGAGAGGAAATGTTGGTGAACAAAGGGTGAATAATATGAGATGATCTTTATGAAATGGTGCAAAAAGGAAGAAGCCTAATTTAGTGAATTTAGAGATGCTTGTTCAATCTGTGTCAAATTTGAATGGTCTGTTGGCATGCATTTAATAAAAGAGTTTTTGCAGAGAGTTTATAAAATTTATTGCAAGCTTTTTGTGATAATTTGGTCATCGTCACAGGTTATGACTCGTCAAATTAACGGCCATAGTTTAGCTAAAAGGAGTGAGCATGCCTAGTGGTAATGAATGGCAATAATGTAAAACCAATATTTAATCTTTGATATCTTCTGTATGAGGAGTCTAAGCTGTTAAATGTGACTTAACATTAGGATTAATCTTCTCACCATAGTAGCCCTGCACTGGCAGCTAGGGATGTTCTCTTGAGTATCGAGTAATGTCTGTACAATCTAATCATGGTGAAAATAGTTGTTGAAAATATATATTAAGTGTCTTTTGCAGAGAAAGTGTTTCAGCTTTTTTTCTGAAGAAACAAGATGATTAATCTTTTTAAATATGCTACTTGGTTTTAATTTATTGGAAACTTCTTTACTAGAGCTTATTGTTAGTTCATGGGAAAAATGTACAAATGTTCATGAGTTAGTATAGGGAATCTGATGAGGGAAGAGGTTGTTGAAGAAGTCACAGAATCAGTGTTAAAGGTTTTAAGGATGGTGTCCTGGTTTCAGTTAGGACAGAGTTAATTTTCCTCCTAGTAGCTGGCAGGGTGCTATGTTTTGGATTAGGATGAGAAGAGCGCTGATAACATGCTGATGTTTAATTGTTGTAGAGCAGTGCTTACACCAAGCCAAGGACTTTTCAGCTTCTCTCTCTGTCCTGCTAGCGAAGCAGGCTAGGGATGCAGCAGGAGCTGGGAGGGGACAGACCCAGGACAGCTGACCCAAACTGGCCAAAGGGGTATTCCATACCATCTGACGTCATGCTGAACAATATATAGGGGTGGCTAGCTGGGGTGGAGGGGGGCCGGCTGCTTGGGGATAGGCTGGGCATCGGTCAACGGGTGGTGAGCAATTGCATTGTGCATCACTTATTTCGTACACATTATTATTATTAATACTATTATTATTATTATTGTTGTTATTATTTTCCTGTCTTAATAAACTGTCTTATCTCAACTCAGAGGCTTCACTTTCCCGTTTCTCTCCCCATCCCGGAGAGGAGGGGGGAGGGTGAGCGAGTGTGTGTGGTGTTTGGCTGCCAGCCGGGCTAAACCACAACAGATGGGTTATTCAAAGCTCTATCTGAATACCATCAGTTTCTAGATCCCACTTTGGGCATGAAGATGAACCTTCTGGACCTCTTGAGTTCTGTCTCCCATTGTTCCCTGAACTCCGAGCTTTTGATCCCATGGAGGTCTTTAAAAGACATTTAGATTTAGAGCTTAGTGATACGGTTTAGTGGAGGACTTGTTAATGTTAGGTCAGAGGTTGGACTCAGTGATGTGGGAGGTCTCTTCCAACTTAGATGATTCTGTGATCCTTTAGAGGTTACCTGGATCTGGGCAAACATCATGTTGAAAGTTGAGCTTGTCTGCTGTGTGTCTGTCATCTTTTTATCTGTACTGGAACAAATGCTAATATGTGAACCAAAAATGATAATTTTCTAGTCTCACATTGGCACTGCTGGGTGGATAATTTTCCTAAGAGAGGGAAAAGCCCATCTTCTAGCATGTAGTCACTGGAACATTCAACCTTTTGGTAAAGAAAACTTGTTTTCTTAGTGGAAAGATGGAAAGGTTGGATGACCTCATGGACACTAAATGAAACGGAGTGCTGGAGAATAAGTTTTCCTGTGAGATGCCTGATTTTTTTTTTTTTGAGCAAGCAGGGAGGTTATTAGAGAGATGCACCAAATATCTTGATTAGTGTATGTGTTGGGCTATCTAAAGTAATGAGTAAGGTTTTATGAAAAAATAAGTAGCTTATACAGAATCTGATGTTCCTGAAGATGAAAACTGAAAACAATAATGCCTGCAAAGGTGACCTTCTGGGAATCGGTTGTTACAGTGCTGGGGAGAATGTTGAAGAGCACATGTGTCAGGTCCCAGGCAGCTGAATTTCAGGGCTTTTCTCCAGAGGAGGAAGTTCTGGACAAGGCATCTGCACTTTGGAAGGGTGATTAGATCCAAAGCTGGAAAAGCCAAATAAATACTGTGGAGGGGATCCAGCTACTGGATCCTCTTAACTTCATGGGCTTGTTTTTATGACATCTAATAGCTGTTACTGTAGTGCATGAAATAAAATAGAGATTGCTGCTGCAATTATAGAAGTGATTAAAAGGCCTATATCTGGTGTAAAGCATCAAGGTTCAGTGGATACATTGTATGAAACCTATTTTTTTGAAGGAGTGTTTTTATCTAGTTCAGGGATAAAACCTGGATTAAAAAAAAAAAAAAGCTTTATGGGTCAAAGTCTTGTTCAACTTACAGTATTTATTTACACAGGTCTACTTTATTTGTTGGTTTCTCTATTCAGGTGTTACTATGGTAATAAAACTTTCAGTATTTACTTAAGTTACAGTAAAATATAAATAAACATGAAAACAAGTGATACATATTGTAACTGATGGCTTACTCTCCTTACTAGAATTCCTGATACATAAATGCTCAAAATACATTTCCGTAAAATGTTCACCAACTTTCAAGCAGTAAGTTACCAAGTCAGTTGTGGAAGAAGTGGTATATTTAAATGCATTTTTTTGATGCTAGAAGGGACTTTTTTTTTTTATCTATAGCCACATGTTGTAGACCTGTCCTGTGGCACATTAATCTGTTTATGGATCTGTCTGAAGCTGTATGGCTTCCTATCTTAAAATACTTGCCTTTGGTTTTCAAGAAAATCAGAAAGTGCTCATCATTATGAAGTTTGTCAATTTGAAATATTTATGAAACCGTCATATCTGGAAAAGTAAAAGACTTCCCTCCACCTACAAAACAGTAACCATTCTTAAAAAGTACTTCAATATTTTAGAGATAATATATTTAAGGAAGTAATATTGGCCTTAAACTGTATTCACTGTATGTTTCAGTTCAGAGGAACTACTGTGGTGAATCAAGGGACAATCATTGCCTTCGTTAACTCTTATTTTTTGCAACAATTTGAATTTCTACTATTTTGGGATAAGACTCAAGAATCTCTGGTCTGTTGTTCATAGAAAAGCCCTGGTCTTTTCTTGTGGCCAGTTCTTCTGCCCTTGGTTGAGAGCAGAACCAAGAACATGTGTAAGTAGTCGCCCAGGGAGATGTCAGAGTGGAAGAGATGTGATGTTGAGTTGCTTTCATGCACTCAAATCAGAGTGGAGCTGTCTCCTATTGACAGTGGTTTTAGCTGTGAAAAGATGAATTTTGAATACTCCTTAACATATCCTTTCCAAAGCCTATGAGGAAATGAAAGCCTGTCAGAATATGCATGGCAAATAAATGAGTAGGGTGTAGAAGAAACACCTAAAGAAGGTAAAATCACTGTATTAGAATGAGCAAAACAAGTGATTTATGTCACTGTTCACTGTGCTGAAGATTAGGGAGAGTGTGACAGGATCTTCCCCAAGCTATTGAATCACTGGAGGTGAAAGTGAATTTTAACAAATTTGACATGGTAACTTTGTTTTTGCCTAACACTTCATCCTTCAAGTTCTTTACAACTTTTAGTTGTCATACGCAGCTTCTTAAAGCTCTGCGTTAGAAATGAGCTTTGGAATGAATGGGACACCAGTTCTTAGAAACCTGTCCTGACCCTAGGAACCTATGTCATGAGAAGTTCATGGAAAGACAGCTGCTTTGGAAATTAAAGTTTGATAGAACTTCTGCTTGATTCTTCACCATTCTACCACATTTCAAAGTGAACTGTTACAAACTGCGATCTGCTTGCTTTCCAGAAATCTCACAACATTTAGCTATGGGGAAGCTCAATTTTTATTGTTTGTAAGCATGTTCTGTGTTTATGTGAGTTCAAAGGACTGCCAGACAACTTTGGGAAGAGTACAGAGCTGACTGAAGTAAGGGGTATATTAAAGGGAGACTTTTTAAAATTATTTTTCTTTTTACAAATGGCAAAATTCTCAGCATTCTTCTTTCTAAACGAAATTGGTGAATATTTTTGCCTAAATGAAAAATGGGGTATACATGTGTGGGAAAATTACAAATGTCAAAACACTTTAATGCTTTCAAAATGTTGTTTCAGAAATGTCTTTGGAGATGCTTTGTTACTGTAGGTACATTTGTTGGTTGAACACGTGAAATAAAATGTATTGGCTTTTGATACCTTTGTGAAATTATTTTTTAAAATAGCATAAACTAACACTTCGATCTTCGCACTTCTAATATTTTAGACATGCAAACATCAGCTGTTGTATCAGTTGAGGATGGTATGAAAATTAATGTCACAATACATTGTTGTAATGGGTACTACCTGAGTATATGTTTCTACCCCATGATAAATGTGAGGTAATTGTAATTTACCCTTGAGGGATGAGGTAAGGAGCTTCTTGTTTACTTTGGGGTAGGAGTATGCATATGGGCAGTTACAATAGATTAATACTTCTCATTGTAATTGAACTTAGGGTAATTTGTTAATATACTGTTAATCGTATTTGCAGATGGTGCGTAACCACAGAGGTGGTAACCTCTGTGTCTGAGGCTACAAAAAGTCTTTGAACTGCACATCAAATAAGATTGTGAAACAGCCTGTTCCTTTATATTTGACTGGAATTAATTATTACTGGTCAATATTTGCTTATGTCTCTCTGTCTTTATTACTTTAATTCTTTGATTCTCCTGTTAGCTGTGACTTATCTGCTTTCAGGAAAACTTTGTGAACTCAAACGTGCTTTGTTTCTCTGTTTCCCTTTATGGTACTTACTTAAATTTAAAATACTAAAATAGTCTTACTATATTTACTCTTGACTACTATACAAATTCAGTGAAGAAAAATATATAAATCTCTATACAGATAAAAGCAAAAAAATCTGTCAAATCAAAAGAACATAGCAGAGAAGTTTGTTAGGGTGGCAGAGATTTAAACAAACTTTCTGCTGTTTAGAAACACTTTGAGTGAGATGGAACAACAATCTCTATCACTTGGCTTCTGTAACATTGTCAATGATGTTTGCTGATGAAATGCCGATGGCATGTTCTCTTCTCCCCTGCACACCTGTTAGTTTTCATCAATATATCAAGACTTCTGGGTTTTGCTCTGAGCATAACACTAGAAAGCATGGGACCATTGCATATCAATAGAATGCCTGTTCATTAACAGGAGGGTAGTTCTGTACTATTGCCACTGTCATAGTTTTTATGGTTTTGAATCTGCAGGAAGTGATGAGTTTCTTGTTTCTGATCTCCCTCTTTTTTTCTTACTTTTTTTTTTTAATTATTATTATAAAAAAAAGTGTGCTTTGAGAAGGAATTTTGAAAATATGTTTAATTTTAAGGTCTTTGTAACTGCATCTAGGCTGTCAAGCATCCTGGAGGGAAACCTGTGGCTATCTTTCTTGGTCACACAGAAGAATGAAACTGCCTTTGGAATTAATGTCGCTTCATTTGATAGGAAGATGTTAGCTGTGATTATACATCTTGAAAACTTCATTTTAATGGGTTATGAACTAATAGGAAAACAGAGGAATACTTCTATGACAGATGCACAGTATCTCGTTAGATAGGAGGCTGTAATCTAAATGATACTGTCACTAGTGAAGAAATCTATTTCAAGCTGTAAGATATCATTTGAAGTTTCTATATGCCTCAAATATTTTATGTTGCTTTATGACTATTCTGCTATTACAGGTAGAGGCACTTAGTCTGAGTAGAATGTAAGTTTACATTTCAAGTATAGTTAATTAGTCATCTAGATGAAGACAAATTTCATTTTACCATTAGTTAAAATTACTGTGAACTTATCATAGTTTTCGCTTTCATGTTTTACCCATTCCTGCTCTTGAAAACAGTTCTTTAATGATGACGTAAAACCTAGTTACCCAGTGAACAGCTTTGTTCTGTGATAGATGGTTAAGTCTGTGTGAAAGCAAGAGTGGATTTAAGTTCAAAATGGAACTCTTAAGCAGTTTAGATATCAGTCTAGAGCTAGTGGATTGTCTGTGCCTTAGCAGGCACAGTACAGTAGCCTAATGGTTGTTTTTCCTTCCCCTATCTGGACTTTCATTTCTTTTGCCATTTAAAATTCATTGCTATTTTTATATGTACTCTTCTATAATCGCACAACAACACTGTCAAGTGCCCTTCAGAGTGCTAGAAAGGTAAGAAGGTGGAAGAGGACTGACAGCCTTGGAATTAAGAGATTTATAGCAAGTCAAACAATGCACCTTGTTGTTTGTGTGAACATGGGCTTGACTTTGCATCTTTGGAGAGTTAAAACTTGAAATTTGAAAAACTACTTTAGAGTCTCTCAAGTGGCTCACTTTCAGACATACTATGCATTTAGATTGAATTAACATTAGTACACTTAAAATAGTGTAAATACAGTCTTTTGGATGGCACATCGGTCAGCCAGCTGTAAACAGGTTTTCCTGGCTTAGAGTAATACTAGTAGTCTGTAAGTACTGCTGGAAAGTGATACTTCTAATGTTTTGTATTGGGTCTAAGAAGGAACAATATTTAAATTCTTCACATTTTCAGAACACTTTATTAAGTTGCAGACTGTTAGTTTTATTTTGTTGTGTTCAGAATAAAATAAAGTATGGAAAGACGTATTTTTTCTTTCAAAAAAAAAAAAACAAACGAAAAAAACACTATTCTAGTCCTTAGCACAGTCCATGAGGCTCTAAGAGTGTTCACCTGGTCAGCATTCTCTCAAATTTCATTTGTCTTTAATCAATTGAGGAAGCAGCTCAGCACTCTAAAGACTTTCTGCCCTTTGGTTATGTAAAAACACGCAGAAGCTTATTTAATCAATTTAGGACTCAGTTTCATAAGAGAAGACAGCAACTGTATCATCATCTGAAAAGAGAAATTCACTTTGTTTACTTTTGGGGGAGTGCTTTATTTTGATCTACCTGTCCCTGATCAAGTTGATAGCCTTGGCACTTTGTATGACATGTATGTTGCTTGAAAATTCTCCCCACCCCCAGTATGATATATCTGTGTTAAGTAAGGTGTGCCTCAGAGGCAGTACTGACCTCTACTGGGAATGACAATTGAAGCTGTTGGGGTTCAGCAGTTGTGTTGTCTTGCAGTAGACCACTGAGCAACAACAGCCCAACAACACCCACCTTTGAATAAATCAGCAGACAGGGCAGTGTTGCAGGAGGAGAATGTGACTGTCTGATATCATCCCTTTCAGCAGAAATGATGATCTTGGTATGATCAGAAATGATATCTTGGTATTGCAGAGATTGATATTTCAGCATCAGTTATTAACATGACATTAATTACTACTAGCAGTTGAGCAATGCATAATTGTAGCATGTGTGAACAGGCAGGTATTTTGGAAACAGCTATGATGCTTTTTGATTCAGTAGGGAAAAAAAAATCTAATCCCAGTATTTGCTGATTGCCGCAGAAGAGTAACTTCAGAAATTTGGCAGAACATTTCAGGTGTGTCTTTGTCTCCACATTTAACACGCTCAATATGGTGGTGTTTACCTTTGATTTGTAAAATTCTGAAGCAAATAACACTTTTTAATGGTGATTGAGATTATCTGAGACAAGGAAGATTAGGAAAAGAGAGGGAATCCTGCAGTAAGAAAGAATATCACAGAAGCTACTGTTATCCAGTGAAATCAGAGGCTGATGTTCATTTTATCTTATGTTTTCATGATTTTGCTGCTTCTGGTATGACTTATGAATCTAGCTCGGTTGGCTTTGCATGGATAAAACTTCCCTTCAGTATTATAAATTTTTTCTTCACTTGCAAGCAAACACCTTCAACTTTAGGTAGCAGCAGATAGCACAGAGGACTTAAAGTCAAGGCTTAGACTCTGTATTCTGAATAGTAAAACCAAATAATGAGGCCCTAAGTCTTCTGCATTTTGGGACCCTGGTCATATTTCCCACCCTACATTGTAGGTGTGTCATGTAGTAAACCAGACTGAAACAGTTTGTTGTTGAGATGCTAATGGATATTAGTTTTTGTGAAGCTGTCAGAAATCGTGTGAGAGAAATCACAAGCACTGTATTTTTATTTTTATTTTTTGGTATGCTGCCAATCTTGGAAAAACAAGCAGGTTCTCCACAGATAATCTGCAGCTAGAAAATGTGTCACAGATTACCAGCAGTTATATTTGAATGGCGCCATGTTCTGAGTAAAACATCACCAGATACCTTATGTTTGAATATGTTAAAACCATTTATGATTATGGCTTTTTGGGGATTTGGGAAGGCAGAAGAAAAGCTTGAGGATACAAAGAGCTTCACAGGCCTCTCTTTTTCTATTTGAGTGGTTTTTCTTAGGGGACAGATAAATTCTTGTCCTTTATTGTTAGTGAGGGGTCTGGTCTTCCCTGAAAACATGTGGAATTTAATAAAGGGTTGAGTAAATAATACCTCTGGTTCCTTTACATCGCTTAATAGTTGCCAGTAGAGCTCCTTAGCTATAGATCAAAAAACTGTGCGATAATCTTGAAACCTATTTAAGAAGGACCCACATTACTTGTACCATTTCTAATGAGTTGTACTGACTTCACAGGTAACTGTCTGGTAGCAGTGGAGCACAGCCTTTTTCTGTGTTAACAATAAACCTGTGACTACATAACAGACTTTACTGGTTCATTTGAACCATTACTTCCATTTAAAATACTCTCTGTAGCAGAGAGAGGAACCTAAATTAGAAAGCTGAGTTAAAAATAAATAAGTCTGAAACAGGGAATCATAATGGGATGATTTGCCTATCATCTCTCATTGTGTAGAGTCATGTAGATAGTTCTCAAAATCAAGGTATTGTGGTACATGTCATAAATGTTTTGGAAGATTTTGATTTTAAGGATCTTAGTTCTCTAGAGAAGATTTCAGAGGAAGCCTTATCTATTCAAGTGCTGAATAGATGTATGTCCTGATACCTACATGGGTATACATACTGTAACAGTTCTCTCTTTTTCAACTCCTTGTGTTTTAAAGTATTTCACAGCTTTGCAAAGCTTTAAACTGTGGTAACATTTTCTTACCTGGCTTGTGAGCTGTTATTTATTGACTAATTTGGATTCATTGTACATAATAGCCTTCCTGGAAAAATATTTAAGGTTTGCTTTAATGGGTAAGCAAATATTTAGAAGATTGTACATATTGTTACAATTTTAGAGCTGGAGACAGTAAATAATCTGTTTCTATGGCCATAAAAAACCACAGCATTGTTCATTGCAGCACATTTGGGTTATATAATTACTGTCTCTGTTATTGATCTCAGAAAAGGCAATGTAAATATATTTTTAAACAAAGCTTACACTTAGCACTGATAGTATGTTAATAAAAAGCTGATTGGATTCCTGGCAGGAATCATTTGCTGGGGTGTCCGTTTGTTCTCATGATTTTGTGAAATCCAGTGGAATTATGCTCAAAAACTCCCTGGAAGGGGAGCCTGGCACAGTGGCACTCCACGAGGATACCTGTATGGTAAGCAGCTATTTTAGAAAGCAGAAAAGCCACTGGTACTGCTGTATTCCTGGCTGCTGGTACAGAGCACTGGGACTGCAGAAAGTTTCTTTCCATGATGCCAGAATACAATCATAAATTTCTGAATGTCCTTGTTTGGGGAATGGAAGGAGGTAACTTAACAGTTTTTGACTGAGACTTAGTGAGGTGCAGCAGGTACGATTGTATTGGCTGAAGGAGACCCTTTAATGTATTTGTAGTTCAGAAAGATAAATGTAAAAATGCTTTAAGTCCCATATTGACTGCTTCTTGGTGTTCTCTTACCAAATGTGTTCCATGTCGCCTTAATACTAACTCTATGAACTTGACCACTGCTGTAAAAGTTGAGCTTTCTTTCAGTTTCATGCCTTACTGCCCTTTTAAAGTCCCTGCAGCATTGGTAAGATGGAAGTATTGTTTGTGCAACCTTTTATTGCTGGTAGGGTTGCATGATTGTGAGTAATCAGAATTTTTTTTTTGTAAGATATTGCACAAGAAGTAATAAAACTATCTGCTTTTCCATTTAGCAATGATGTGTCTTCAGGGCTTCTGTGGAATAAGAAGTTGTATACTGATTTTCATCAAACAAATATGACTGTGAGAGAGTCTTTTTTAAAATAAAAATAGAGACTTTTGTTCAGTTTCAGTTCAAGTTAACGTTTCTGGAACCATCAGCCAAGGAACATACCCTGATGACATAACACCTCAGAAGTTTCAAATTTTAGGCATACTGAACCTTTCCTTTGAGCTCTTATTTACAACTGTCTTCATGTTTTCACTTTCCGTGGGTGAGAATAAAATAAAATACTATTTTATGTGTCTGATAGATAAAATGAATCTTCCATGACAAAGTCTTTAGCTTTAATTATGGACATAAATCTTTAGCAGTTGGAGAAACTTCGAATTATTTAAAAGGCAACTTGAGTTGTCTTTTGCCCATCTATTTACAATTGGCAATGGAATGTTAACGATAAAGTAATGATAAAGATTAAATTGTACCTTGAAAGGCAGATTTTAATTGATCACAAGTAAAAATATAGTGGACAATACTCAGTCTTCCCCTTTCTGTAGCTGATTTCCAGTAGCATCAATGGGTAGACAACCTCTCATTACCTTTTGTTGTAGAAGATGAAGTTGTTAAAACGGTAACAGTGAAGTAGGCTTTGAAGGACTTTGCCTGATAATGTTCGTCTTGTGCAAGAAACAAAAAGCAAAGACAGTATTCACTAAGACTGTACTGTGAATACTTTGGGTGAATACTTTTTTCTGAACTCATCACAAGAATTTGGTAAGCAAATATGTGAAATTTGACTTTTGTTTTTCATGTTTCTTTCTGAACACAGACTTTTACTGTCATTGGTAATGTTAATTGAAATCCGTAATAAAATCCGTAATCCGTCTTCAGATGCTCAGAAGTTCTTCAGAAAAATCATGTTTGCTCTATATGTCTCATTCTTAGCTGTTTCTGATTAATCTGTGTGTGCTGTTGGTCCATGCCCCCCTCTTGCTTGCTTTCGGTTTGCAGCTTTTGTTTCTGGTGCTTTTTGGCATGAGTCAAGGAGCAGGAAGAAAGAGGGCTGAACATGTGTCCATGAGCTAGGTGTCCCTTTCTTACTGTAGTCCAAGAGCAGCTCTAATACAGTCTAAAGGGAGTGTTGCACTTCAGTGTGAAGTTGGCTGTTCTGTTAGTTTTCATGTTTTTTGCACCAATCCAGCATGGTTTGTTTTTGTGGGTCTTTGGTCACACTCTGATAGTGGCAGCTCTGTCTGGCTCTGAACTATGCCGTTCCTTGGAGGTTGCCCATCCAGTTATTGACCCTTCATATGGGCATTTGAAGGTGGACAAGTTTGCAGTAGATTGAGGAGAAGCTGAGAGCCAATTTAAGCACCCTGGGAAATAAAGCTGATCCTTTTCTAATAGACTTGCAAACTTAGCTGAGTGCATACTTGATCTGAGGAAAGCACTGTGTTTCGTTCTGTGGGTACAAAGACCGTAGAGGGCAAAGACCTCTGTTTAGAAAGGATTAGCTGGGTACAGTGACCTGGTCTCCAGCCTCAGCCTTCCTGAGAGTGTTTCTTTAGCTTCATGGATTTGAGTTGGAACACTGGCATTTCTTGAAATAATCTTGTGTATCTGCTTTAACAAATGTTTGTTCTTCCATTTGCTGTTCGTAGTATTAATTAAAGCCAGAAGTTTAAGACATGAGTTCTCTGGAACCATGCACCCATGGAGATTTGTCAGCTTTAATCCTATATGGACCCTCTCAGCAGAGCACAAGAAGGCTATTATTGCTGCCTTGGCTCGTGCTGTTTTCATGTTACAACAATGAGCCTAATGCTTTTAAACTTTGTGTTTCTCTTTGTGTTAAAGAAATGTATGTCAATGAGCTATCAGCTCTATTTTTATTTTAATGAAGTAATATATAAAAAAGTATTTTCTGTGTTCATTGTCACCCTCTGAATTAGGGATATGCAGCTTAAAAAAAATAATAAAATCAGAATGGAGGTTCCTGGTAGGAAGGGAGAACTTGTCAAGCCAGAACAGTTTCTCTGAGATAATGAGCACAGAAGGACAAATAAGTTTGGCTGTGTTAAGCTACGCAAGGAAAAAACAAGGCAGGTGAGGTTAGTGTTGCATACAAATTTATCCCTCAGGAACATCCTGTGTGTCTAGCTTTGACACAATACTGGTGCTAACAGCTAGAATTTGGGTCAAAAACTGGGGGTAATACACATAAAGAGGTGTGAAAGTTTTGTGTTGTTGGTTTTTTTTTCTTTCAGTGTGGTAGTGGTGCTGAGACCAACTATGAACTGAAAGTCATTTTTTGTCTGTTTTGCTACCCTCTTCAGTTCCATCCTATTTTGCTATTGTGATGACTTCTTATATAATATCTCATTCAAAAGTCTGTGTATTTAGTATTCTTTTTTTTCAGTTTAAACATTTACTGCATAAACATGCTGTCCTGTTTTCAAAATCATAAAGACAGTAAATGGAGCTGGTCTTGCATCGTTTCCATTGTGTTGTAAAGAAGTCTAAAATTCTAAGATGTCATATTTTTGGGGGGAGTGTTCTTGTGTATGCGTACTTCTGATCTCAGTGAGGATTTTATCAGATTTTTCATAGCTCAAGTTGGTCACTGCGTTGAACTTGCCCTTTTCCATCTGTCAATTGTGGTATCCTTTTCAAAAATGAAGGTGTGTGTGTACGTAAATAAAATATATTTGAAGTTCATGTTATCTGTGCTCTCTTTAATGTGGTGTTACATTTTTCATATTGTTTCTAAGGTTTGAAGTTGGTTGCTGACACATACATACCCACAAGTTCACTCCCAGCTGGGTTCTATCGTTGTTTGCTCCGAAGCGTTGATAAAATCTTCCAGAGCTGCCTTATCTTCTGTTTGACAGGCTCCACCCTCAGCTAATAGCTTTCAAGTACAGTGTTCTCTGGGCTTGACATGTAGTGCTTCACTGATCCCTATGAACCTGAAGCATCCAGACCCTGCTTTCAGAACAGATGTATTATGAGTGACAGGCTGTCTATAAGTGTATATGTTATTCCTTTTGAAATCTGCTTGGGACAGGTTCTATGCCTTGGTACAAGTACCTCTGTAAAAGATAATTACAATTCAGAGCTAAATTAGAAGCTATTGCTGACCAATAGATGGAGGACATGAGTTTTCAGTTTGCTTCATAGCTCTTCCACTAAATTTTGAACCTTTTATTTTTACCATAATGTTTGGGAAATGTTTTAAAGAATAGCAAAGACTGTCAAAATAATTTGTAGTCTTTCTAGTAAACTGAAGTGAGTGCTGCAGTAATTCACAGCAGGCAGAGGTACAGTAATTTATCTGATGGGCATTTAACCTTCATATGCTTCCAGTAGAACATTTATCCGGTCAGTTTGTTAAGCCCTGTGTTGAAAATGCAACCACAGCTCAGTCGGAGGTATGAATAGGTCCCAAGGTAGCTGCTTGGGCAGTAGCTGCCAGCCACCTTTGCACTGAGTGGGTTTCATTCCACATTTGTTTCAAGTATTGAGTTTCTTGCCTTCTTGGTTGTGGCTAGAGCTGTTTTTAGAGCTTAAGTTAAGGCTAGTTGTTTGTGTGTTCCTACGGTTCTCTCTGACTTGATTCACAGCATCCCTGACCTGTTGCTTCTGTGGTGTAGTAAGAGCCAGGTGAAGGCCTGTTTGTGTACAGTGCTGCAGAAACCCTCCTGCCTTGTGCATTTGAAAGAGTAGCTCTGGCAGCAGAAGCACATCACAGCAGCTTGTGCTGCTTCTTGGCAGTGTTGGCTCAACAAGAATAGGTGATCTTTTTTTGGGTAATTTTTAAGTATGAGTGTTGAGGTTTAGCCCGGCTGGCAGCCAAACACCACACAGCCGTTCGTTCACCCTCCCCCCTCCCTCTTCGGGATGGGGGAGAGAAACGGGAAAGTGAAGTCTGTGAGTTGAGATAAAGACAGTTTATTAAGACAGGGAAAGGAATAACAACAATAATAATAATAATAATAGTATTAATAGTAATAATGTGTACGAAATAAGTGATGCACAATGCAATTGCTCACCACCCGTTGACCAATGCCCAGCCTATCCCCGAGCAGCCGGCCCCCCCCTCCACCCCGGCTAGCCACCCCTATATATTGTTCAGCATGACGTCAGATGATATGGAATACCCCTTTGGCCAGTTCGGGTCAGCTGTCCTGGGTCTGTCCCCTCCCAGCTCCTGCTGCATCCCTAGCCTGCTCGCTAGCAGGACAGAGAGAGGCTGAAAAGTCCTTGGCTTGGTGTAAACACTGCTCTACAACAATTAAAACATCAGCATGTTATCAGCGCTCTTCTCATCCTAATCCAAAACATAGCACCCTGCCAGCTACTAGGAGGAAAATTAACTCTGTCCTAACTGAAACCAGGACAATGAGCAAATGGCTATCTTTCTGCCTGAAAGTATCAGGAAGCAGATCTGAGTACGAATGTGCCTTTTTTTTTCCCTCCTAGAAGTCATTTTTTAGTGAGTAACTGTTCTTTTGTTCTGTCTAAAGCTGGCATGTATTATTCATTAAGGCTAGATTGGTTTTATTAAAGACAATTCTAATCAGATAACATAGGAAAAAAATACCTCATTTATTAGGTGCAAGTTCTTCATGTTCCTGGGTCACTGGTCATAAACAATAAGTCTGATATTGCAGGTTTTCTCTTTGTGTTGTGCTAAATGTTTTTTTCATTTTTCTTTTTTTTTTTCTTTTTTTTTTTTTTTAAAAACAAAAGCCCTTCCATTTTAGAAACCGTCTTTTGTCTTTCCACCTCCCAGATGTTGTGAAACACTCAAAGTTAAATGAAGGCAGCATGAAGTGGTTAGCCAGCTTGAGATTTCCATTTCTTTTTCTCAGGTCCATTTAGGAGATTTTTAGTTCAGGCTCAAACTATTCTTTTAAACTAATGAGTGTTGGGAACACTTCTGTTGTAAGCAAAACTGATGGCTTAGTGAATATATGTATATATTGCTATGCTATGTAGTGGAATTTAGTCAGACTTCTGATAGCAATAACTCCTGACAATAGCATGAAAAGTAAGGAAAACTTCATGCTAGAAGTATCTGCTGCAGGATTCAAAAATACCCTGGATAAAGACTCTGTATATCTGTGGGAGATCTTAAGAGTATGTTGAAGCCACAGCATGAGATAATGTAATTAAAAGCTGTCTCCTAATACAGTATTTACGACACATTCTGTATGAATTCATGAGTTTCCTGACACTTGTTTAGCTGTGCAAGCATGACATCCGGCAATGCTACTTTTTTTTTTTTTTTCAAGGAAATTCTCAGTTGTTTTAAATTGGAAGTAAAAATAAATTTCATTGCGGGAACAATTTTATCATCATCATCTTTTTCATGCATTATGCTCAATAAATGAAGTCAGGGATGCTACCTAGTCCTGCCTCATTAAGAGATTGATTCAGAGAAGTACTAAGTGTCCCTAGCTCTAATTTTCGTTGTGAGAGTTGAAAATACACAGTGCCTGAACAACAGATCTGGTGTATGATACTAGCTCAGTGAAGAGAGAGATCCTGTAAATACAAAACCGTAAGTGTTGCATACAATCTGAAGCTCCAGAAATATTTCTAACTCTTTTTCCTGAAAAATCTTGGGCATTGTAATCAGAGAGCACTTGTAGAATAGTGTATCACATACAAATTGAGATGGATACTAAAGGGTTTGACTATAAACAACATGTTTTGGGTGGTCAAACCAAATTTCTCATTAATTTCACATGAAGCCATCCACTAGACATGTTGTGGGGCTGCTCCAAAAGCTTTGATTGAATGCCTCAGAGCATCAGGGAAGATGCTTTGGTACACTTATTTTCAGATTTTTTTCCATAAAAGGTTAATAATTGATGACTTTAAATTTACAGTGGGGGAAAAATAATGATATTCAGAACTGTACAACTAAGATAGTTTCATTCAGATGAAGTTCAGTATGAAAATTGATGCATTTGAATTACTGTTTTAAATGCATTAGAGTACTGTTTATAGCTTTGTCTTTGTACTGGTCTTTTCTGGTTTAGGGTCTCGTTTTGAAAACAACCCGGTCTTTGTCTGCCCTTTAGTTTCTGATAGATATCTCTTCTTGTTTTCCTCTATTTTGCAGTTGGTAACAATTGTCTGACAATTTCATATTCCATTACCCTGTTAATTAACCTTGCTAGAGGTTTCAGATTTAATATAAAAGCATAGCACAAATAGGACAATTGTTGACTTATTACTGCTAAAAGAAATTCCAAAACATAACTTTGTATTGATCCAGTAGCGATAGTTCTTCAGAATTTCGCAATCTGTTTGTATTGAGCCAGGTTCTAAAAAGCATTGTATTGATGAGAACTACAGCTCAGCATTTAATTGCTGTTTGACTAGTATGTGCAGTTTAGCATGCAGTTTGTTCTGAAAAGATAAACTTTAATGGCACTTCGTACTCAGTTGATGCTCTCTGAATAACAGAGTGGTTCAGTTTGGAAGGGGCCTCTGGAGGTCAGCTGCTCCAGCCTCCCTGCTCAAGTAGGGGCAACTAGGGCAGATTGCTCAGGACCATGCCCAGGTGGCTTTTGAAGACCTCCCAGGAGGGAGACCCCACAACTCTGAGCAACCTGTGGCAGTGCTCTCTCATCTGCACAGTGAAAAAGTATTTCCTGATGTTGAGACAGCGTCCTGTGGTTTGGCTTGTCCATTGTTTCTTGTCCTGGCACTGGGCACCAGTGGAAAGAGCCTGGCTCTGCCCTCTTTGCACCCTCCTTTCAGGTATTTATAGACATTGATGAGATCCCCGAGTCTCCTCTTCTCCAGGCTGAATAAGGCCAGCTCCCTCAGCCTTCACTAAAAAAAGAAGAGATGCACCGGACCATTCATCTTCTTTGTGGCCCCTTTGCAGTACGTCCATGTATCTCTTGTACTGGGGAGCTCAAAACTGGATGCATTTTCTTATAGGTATTGCAAATGCCCCATTTATTTCGAGGTCTAATACCACTTTTTTTTTTTTTTTTTGTACAAGTTATTTAAAAAATTGTGTAATTTACCTACAGCAATTCCTCAGTGTCCTGTGGGGTTTTGTTTTCTTCCCTTCAGAAGAGGGGAATACCAGCCAGTGCCATTAGTGTCATAAGAATGACCAGAGCTGTGAATCTCTGAAAAGCAAGTCACAGTGATGCAGCTCCTCAGTGAGGACACAGAGGACTAACTTTTCAGGATGATATGGGTAGACAGTCCTTGAGGAATGATGCTGAGAGGAATTTTTCCTTGAGGAAAAATGGCTGAGAAAATGGAAAAGCTTCCAGACCTCAATTAGCTCCTTTTCTTCTTTTATTGAGGACTTCATTTTAAAGAAAAATATACCAAGAAGCAGGGGGGAGGAGAGCTTGGGACAGGGCAGACAGGCCTCAGGACTCTGCAGCATTTCTTCAGTCTTCTAAAGTTTTTATATTTTAAGTATATTAGGGGAAAAAAAAAAAAGGCAGTCTTTCTGAAACAGCTTCTAGTAATAAACTTGTTAATAAAAAACTATTTAGTCCTTTAAGTTAGGACCTTCCTGTCTGAGCAGTTTCTTGGAGAATAGTTCTGGTTTAGGCAGGGATGTTCTAGTGTGCTGAGGGGAGAGAAGTGGAAGAGGTCTTGCACTGGCTCAGTGTGCTCTGGTATACGATGTACTGTTACATGAGGATTAAATCGAGGGATCTCTTTGTAAGCACAGCACAAAAACTCACAGTGAGCTGATGGTAGACATATGGTTCAGTAAATCTGTCTTTCTTCACTAGTAGGAGCTTTTCAGTAGTTGTATATCCTTTGGATTTGTTTTGTTATGCAATTTTTACATTTTTTTAATTAAAAAAAATATATATTTTCTAGAAAAGATTCCTGTTACTGCATTCTGGAAAGTGAATGAAAAATATGCTCGTGTCTTTCCCATGAAAGCAGGATCAATGTTTCTTATAAAACCATCCACTCCTGATCATGTCCAGCATGACATCATAATCCTCTGCATATGACGGTACAATCCTCTTCACAGCAGCTGGCTGTGAAAAACGTTCACATGATTCAAAGCATTAATCTAAGTCGTTTTTAGGCCTAATTAATTCAGTGTTAGCAATTATATTTTTATTTATATGGAACAGAATTTTAAGATGTTAGACATATGTCACTTTAACATTGATGTTTTTTCTATGCTAGTGGTTCTTTCGTTTGTTCATTTTAATCAAAAAAACATTTCCCTTCCATTTTCTTTCATTTATTGACCCCTAGCTTTTTAGCAGCTTTCTTGAACTGCACCTAATCAATTTTCTCCAAATACAAATGGTCTCTTACACAAAGCTGACTGGCAGCAGATCACCCTGAAATATGAATGCATAGTATGAGAAAGACATATTGCAAAAGCTATTAACTAAAGAAAGTGAAAATAAGGAAAATGCAGTCATTGAGTTTGGGTTGGATAGAATTGTTTATTGTTCGGTTTGTTATTTCTTGCTAACTAAAAGCAGTTGGGTTCTACTGAGTGTCAGAGGAACTGTCCTTTGGGAGCTACGTCTCCTATGATTTAACAGAACTATTTGTGCCGAACAAGTATTGGGAAGGAGTTTATGGGGCAAGGCTGAGCCCTAGAGATCATTGAAGTAGTAGCAGTAAGAAGGGTGAATAAGCTGGAAGACTTGATGCAAATATGGAATTCAAAATGGTAAATTAAAAGAAAGCTGATATGTACATGGTCCCAAACCTTTAATAAATAAGTACAAATTTAGGGTGTAGAAAATGGTCCTCCTGTGTTTTACCTAATGAAGCAGAACACTACCAAGCCTACCTATGTTTGGCTTGCTTACTTGTTTGTTTTTTCTACACAATGACTCCCAGTTTGCAAATTTTTTTTTTTCAGGCTTTTCAATGGATTACTTACCAAATTTAGCTACAGAGAAATATACATAATATACTTTTGAAAAGAAAATTGATGCTTGAAACTACCTGTATAATCTTTCTTAATTAGTTCTTAATTTCTTAGTTACATCGACAACTTAAGTGTCTCTGATTTTTACTATTTATTTTTTCCTAGATATCATGCATCTTTTGCCAGAGACTGAATAATGATAGCTGCTGAACAGAAAGACCTCTTCTTGTTCGCAAAGCAATTTCAACAGAAGAGGTGGTGGCACTGTTGTATCTCTCTTGTGTTACCTATGTCATGTATACTAGCGTTTTGAATGACAAAAATGATTTTATTGTACAAAACAAAAAGAACAGCTAAAAGGGAAGACACTTGGAGGCA
This sequence comes from Cygnus olor, assembly GCF_009769625.2. Classification (NCBI taxonomy): domain Eukaryota; kingdom Metazoa; phylum Chordata; class Aves; order Anseriformes; family Anatidae; genus Cygnus; species Cygnus olor. Next base: position 66,186,059 of record NC_049170.1, on the reverse strand, counting down.
GGATGAAAGCTATAGACTCAAGTAAATATGTCCCACCAAGTAAAGGAAATCTGAAAAGACCAAAAAATTATTTAAAAAAAAAAAATGGAGTGGGGGGAAAGGGCAGAATGAAAGGCATCCTTCAAAAACTGACAGTCACATCCACTGAAGAAAATAAAAAGGAACTCAAATTCTGCCATTATAAATATAGAAACACAACAATGAAAGCCAAACCAGATTTTTCAAGGCCAACTTTAAAAGTGCATAACAGGTAATACTAAAAACAAACAAACAAAAATATATTCATATATTTTAATCCATAATAAGCAAGAAACAAGTTTGCCAGGGAGTCAACAAAGCTAGTAATATTTAAAATGCAAAGGAGGCACTACTGGAGGGCGATGTGATTGCAGCACAGCCATTTTGTCTGTAATGTATTTCAAAGTAACCTTATTTTTTACAGACTTAGAAGATAAGTCTTTCTTACACTGAACTGATGAGCTCTTCTTCCAGATATGAAACCTAGTTATTGATGAAGTTTGCATGTTATTAGTATGCATAACTGTAAAAGTTGTACAATTTTATATCGCTTGTACCAGACTCAGATCTGTATTTATGGCAAACTGTAATCTGGAAAAAGCAAAGATGCCTTCTGGTTATTTAGCATGTTTTCTCTGAAAAGAGCTACAGTCAAGTCTGAAGTCTAGACTGTCTCCATTTGATATTGTTTTGGTTTCCGCATAGCATTACTTCAATTCATTTTTAAGTGTTCATTTTAGTTTTAAGTATCTTGGTTGATATTTACTGGAATGTTGTTAGATTATAGTTGCTAAACTGGGGTGCTAAAGAGGAGAAGGAAACGGAAAGAAAGCCTAGTTGAGATGCCCATTTGAAAATACCAGAAGACTATTTTGGATGAGAATTAAAGGAGACATAGTAGTAAGTAGGGTTGTGTCTGAGCCTTTATACTAGACATAAACTCTTAGTGCATTGAACAGCAGAAGGCTCATCACAGTACTGAATATATCCCTTTATCCTAGTGTTTTGATGCCCTGTCAAATTTCACTTCATTCTTGTATTTTTTTCTTGGGTCTGTTCTAATTGTTTCTGATTTATTTTTTATTATTTTATTTTTATTTTTCGGCCTTCTAGGCTGTTAATGTTTTCAGTTTTTCCCTTTAATGTTTTCAACTTTTTGACCTATAATTGTGTGTGGCTTTCCTTGTTTTGAATTGTACTGTTCTTGTGCTTTACAAGAACTGCTTCTGACTTCTGAAATGCTGTGCCTAAGCATTTCCTTCCTTTAATTGTTGCTTACCTCACTGAGAAGTAAAGAAGAGTCCAACTAGGAAGTTACTCAACCTTTTTACTCAATCACAGATCGTCATGGTTTGGTTATCAATATTACTCAGGTTGGAATATGACAGCAGCAGTAATTATTTGTTTACAAAATCATTATGAAGATTTGTCCATGCAGACTGAAATGCGAGTTATAAGCAGTTGGCAACACTTTTTTTTTTTTTTAATGCACTGATTCTTAAAAAAAACATTATAATCTGAGAGAAGAAATTTGTGAATTTAACCTTTTTAGCGTAGCTTCACTCCTTGTAACATTGACTTTCTCTGTTCTGGTCTGCTTGCACCTTGAACTCTGCATGGACTGTGTTTTGGAGCAGGGGCTGGTTGAGTGGCAGTTATCACTGCAGGTAGAGATAGAGATCCAACAGCCATTCAGGAAGGTGATTTGTGAGAATACAACAAATAACATGCACTGCATCAGGTCAGAAAAGCAAGGAGCAGAACAGGAAGTGTTTGAAGCACTGTTTGGGCATGCAGGCACAATGTTGAGAGCAGCTAGTTGGTCATCTAGTGGTCTGGAATCCATCTTTCCAACTAATTCAGGTGGGCATAATTACTTAAAGGGAATTTAGTATCATCCATTACTGATTAGAAAGAAGAGTGAGCCCCTCTGTGAGATGGGCACTGTCAGGCAGGATGTGCACAACTACCAAGCAGACATGCAGTGTTGCCAGCATCCTCCTTTTCTTTGTGCACCACGTATAGCCTCACCTTGGTGTTCAGTTACAAACATGTTTTGATCTAATGACAGCCATAATGTGCTATTAAGGTGATAGGAAATCAGTTATGTTTTTACATGCCTAACATTCAGATGAGCTCCTGTTTCTTGATCTCAGGGTGCGGATGGCCTCTTTAGAGATGACTGTTTGAATATGAAGATGCTTTAACTAATGCCAAAAGGGATTCAAGCAGTATCGTTAAAGCAATGACCACATTAGAAAAGGCAGGTTTATTTCAGCTGATGCTATCAACTGAAATATGGGACACTCTAATATTTTGTTTAGTTTTCTTGTTATTTGCTTTCGTTTCATCTGGTTCTCACTTGGACAGCAGACTGAGTGAAGAGCGAGTCTAAAAATCCTACATGATTGCTGTGGCTTTGAATAAATATTTAGAGTGGGTTCAGGGTGTGACTTATGCTTGCAACAGCGTTAGTTGGGGGCTTTCTCTCCTGCCTCTGCCACTGGTGTAGTTATTTCTTTCAGCATTTAGTACATTGAGAAGGTCAGACTTGTGTGTGTTGCACATCAAACAGCATGGATCACATTGTAGTCACTTCTTACTCCATTGAACCCATGGTGAGTCTGTAATGTGTGAATCATGAGAATAAGTGAGGTAGTTGTTCTTAGCAAGGCACTGAAAGGATCAGTGAACAGCTAGAAATGGTACTGATGGAGAAAAATATGTGTCTGTGCTCAGAGAGGGCATGGCAGGAGTGCCAGAATTGTGCGCAGTGTCTTCTGAAAGCTGAGCCTGGTTGCTCCTTTCCCAAGAGAAGCAGGTGCCCAGTCCCTTCAGATCCGGGAGGGATCTGGGAAACCCATAGAGAGGTCTGATGGGCTGAGCAGGGGTTTTCTGCCCTGATCAGGAGCTAGAGACAACATCAGAGCAGTCCTGCCCAGCACAAAACTTGACTCTGTGGTCTTTCGTATTTTTCCCCTGTTGTTGCTGCAGTATCCGAAATACAAGGGCTCCGGAGACAGCATTTTCTTCAAATTGCTTCAAATTTTTCTTCAAAATATCTTCTGGGAAATGGGGAACCATCTCTGTTGCTCTCACAAAGGTGGGATGTACAGCTGAGTGGAAATACTGGTCCCCAAGAAGATTGGAGGTAAAAATATTAAGGCTAAGTGAGTCAGTGGGGAAAGAAGCAGCTAGCATCAGTTGACTACAGTCATATTATGGCCTCTCCCTGGTTATGTTTTCTCCTCCTGCCCCACTCTGTGTACTTCCTGGGGGCTTCCTTTTTGCTCTTCAGTGCTGTACCCTACCTGGAGACCACTGGAGGGGTCATACTGGACACAAACTGAGTCTGGGAGTCCTAGCAGTCCGCATCACTGTGCTAAGGTTGTGAGGCACTTGTTTCTGGGTTTATAGATTCTATTGATTTTTTTTTTTTTTTAAATAAACTTCCAGATGTTATTGTATGGTACTTGAAAAACACAAGAAGTAACCAGAACACTATATTTAGTTTTAAACATTGGAATTATAAATAGACACAATGGATGTGTTCAAATGATTGATTAAATATAAATAATGGAGCAACTTTGTCTTTTTCTAAAGGAGAAGAAACAAAGCGCACAAATGCTCAACTCAAATTTTAATTTGAAAAGACACTGTCAGTATGAGAACAACATATTCTACTCTTTATCATGCTACAATGTTATTTCAGGATCAGGATAATCTGTCTAGACTTGACTGGTGAATTCTGTTGGTCTTTAGCTGAATGTCCATAATACTTCAAAATGTGAGTTATTTCAAAATGCTTTAGATGTTGGCATGGCTCTGAATGTGGGGCAGCACTCTCCGCCTCCCTGCCTCCAGAGACAGTAACCTTTCTGGCATATTTTCCTGTCTTTTCTGTCTTTAGCAATCTGACCATCAGAGTACTGGCAACTTGAGATTTTTTCAGGCAACTGGAGTACAGCCCGGCACATGTACCACCCCTCCACACACCCCCTTTTGTGGATAATTTGAAGTTTCTCATTCTAATTTTACACTGTTGTACTGGTTATAGTGATGTAGTTCTGTATATTAGAAGGCACTGTTGTTGTGCAGTGCAAGGCAAAGAGTTTTAATGGTTTTCCAGTAAATTCATTCAGTGCCTATTCTCAAAGACTTCACCTTTGGGACTAGGTGGCATTATGTTGCGCTGAATTTAAATGGAATGAATGGGATCCAAACAGGAAAGGTATTTAACAGTATTTCATAGCTCTGCAAGATTTGTTAAATAAGATTCTGAGTACTGAGGCCCTGCTCGATCACAAAGTAGCCAGGTGTTGACTGGGGAAAAAAGAAATCTGTGTAAGTGTTTTGTGTAAGAATACAGTTAATTACAGAACTTTTTTTTTTTTTTTTTTGTGATAATGACATCTAGTTATTTCTGTATCATGTAAATAAAATTTCTGGGTTAAAATATTACAGGCAGACTAACCAATGCTTAAGAGAAAAGGAGAAAAAATAATCAGTCACTAAGGGGCTAATGGAGTGGGGTGGGCAACCACTGTTTTTGGCGCACTGACTTGCTCCCTTAAAAACCTCACAAGAGGAACACGAGGAAAAGGACAAAGGTAGGAAATGGCTCCCGTTTCTGCAGCTAATGTGCTAAAGGCAGATGCATGGCGTGAGCTCTCTGTAGCCTCTGCTTGCCAAGACTTGGAAAGCTTATGTCAAGCTTACCCTTCGAGGAGAGAAAATTCTGGTGGCATTCCTCTGAGGTGTTACCAATAGATACTGTCTCATAATGTCAGGGTTTTTCTCAAGATCATTGGGGTAGGTAATGAATTTAGCTCTGGTAATCAGCATTTTCCGAGCAAATACTTCTTGCATTCTGTCACAACTCTCATAAATGTATGTGTATGTCCGGTAAAACAACTGTGAGTCAGCTGTTTTAACTGTGATGTGCTGGTTTATGTGCCTGCCTACACTAAACTGGCTTTCCATTATTCTTCTGGCCCAGCGATCAGAGCGTGATCTTCCTGTCATAGTGCTATTTGGAGGTTTAGGTGGTGCAGGCATAGCTGGGATAGCAGGGTATTTTTGGCACTTGGCAGATGGCATAAATTAGGGCAGCTGAAATTATGGATATGAATGGAATTTGTGGAGAGGGAATAAGCAGAATGAATGATGTATTCTTGGAATTTATTTTAACCACATCTGTGTCATGCATGATATGAAATAGCTAGGAGTATTTTCATGGAAAAAATACAGGCAAGAATAGTAGAACACACAATGAAAAGCCCTTTTGGATAAGAGTATCTTCTTTTAAATTAATTTAGTACTGCAACATGCAAAATGATGTTTACAAGAGAGGAAAAAAAAAAGGAAACACTTTCCACAGTAATAGTGGGAATTTGTTAGTGTCAGTTTTAAAGAGAGGTTATTAGGATTTGCTTGGCAAATTCTCTGCTGGTTTCCATTTGTTTTGGAGTTAACAGGGAACACTTCTCCCAGGTTTTCAGTAGCAAATTCATTAATATTTTCATATTTAATGGATGCAAATTACATGTTTTCTGCAAAGTCCTGATATTTTCCATGGTTCTTACAAAAATCAAAGTTTCTGGTTTTGTTTCTTGTTACTGACCTCGTTGAATCACACTGCCTTTGAACTTTTGTTGACTCAAAATATTTTTTTTTGGTATGTTTGTTTTCACTATACAGTATGCAGTGTAATGAATTATGTTATTTTTCAAGGCTGCAGTTTTTACTGCTTTTAGGGTTAAGTGAGGCTATGCATTGAGGTTCATTCCTCAGTGCTTCAATCCAAAACACCCATCATGTAATATCCTGTAGTGGAGTGGGTATGTGTGTGACATGACACGACAGTCTGCAGTTTAGTTAGCAGCAGGGTTGCTAACACTAACTAGTTTTTTATTTAATCCTGTTTTGAGATTTGTAAACTTGCTTTTTTCCTTGGGATGAATGCTTCTTCAAGGGGAACAGTGTGTGGAGTTAGGAAATGGTAAGGAAACTCACAAAAAATGAGTTACTTTGTCTTGTGAATGCATGCATGGGGAAAATGATGCTTAGCTGAGCTGTTTGGTGCCTGGCTGGTTACTAGAGTATTTTAGACCATTGCGCTAGGAAAGGGAACGTGTGCATATGTGTACAGTGCAATGTATAATACATAGCGTTTTGTGCTGCTCTTAGCAGCAATAACCGCTCTCTGCTTTGTGGCTGGGACCAGCATGGGGTTGGGAGAGCAGAACAGCAGCACTGCCTACTGCAGTGGAAGGCTAGGGTGAATGTACTTTGGGGCAGACTGCCCCATGGATACATCCTCTTACTCCAGCTCATTCAGTACTAATTTGGATATGCAGCTAAAAATAGCATCAAAACAACTTCCCCTAGAATCACAAAGGAGTGTACAGAAAGTGCTCTGTGAACAGAGGCAGCCTGCTTGATGTCCTCCATCCTGGTAAGTGCAGGTCCCTGCCAGTGTGCCTGTAGCCTGTGCTAGCATGTGCTCACTGCCTGGCCTGCCAATGTTATCAACCAGTTGCAGAATAGCCAAGCTTTCCCTTTTAGCTGAAGAAAACTAATGCTCTCTCAGTGGGAGTCTAACTTTTTTCGTCCCCAAACTGCAGCCTAACTCAATGCAATCTCATGATTTTTGCCAAGTCCTTACACTATCTTGAAATGGGCTAAAGCCACATTAAAAATATTGCAGTCTGTGAAAACTTTTTTGTACTGATCTAATAATTGCAGACAGATCCAGATTGTTTCTCTTTAATAAGACAGTTCAGATAATCCCAAGACTGGCTGTGTCGAGAGTATGCTGTCTCTCTTGGGAACATTTGTGAATATTGATGCTTCATATACCATGGCACATTGTTGCTTCTATTGGCAGAAGCTTAGTGGTTTCTTTGTTCTGATTTTGCAAAGATAGTTTCTGAATTTTAAAATTAAGTAGGATCAAAGGCTAATTTCAGTATTCCATGCATAGAGAAGAAATTTAATATGTATAGGTATAATTTATAGTTATGTTTTTGAACTAGAAGCAGTGACTTTGTATTCTTAGTTAATCATTGGACACATCAGACAACGTAATTTTTCTGTTATCTGGGTAAGTGTGTAATGTTATGTTGCAAAGTAATAGATCATTATGACTGTTCCATAAAGCATCCTGATGTTTTGATAGAAAAGAAAGTTAATTAAGCATGGTATTATATCATGGTGTTTATTATTCAGTTCTGTTCAGCTGACAGGCTATTTATTTTTTTGTCAGAAGTAACTTGTATTAAATTCCTGTGCATGGTCAAGATGACTCTGTAGGACTTCAAAATAATAGACTCCATGTTCTTCAGAATCGCTGAACGGCTGATGTTGGAAGGGACCACTAGAGATCATTTTGTCCATCCCCCTTGCTCAAGCAGGGCCACCTACAGCTGGTGGCTCAAGACCACATCCAGGCGGCTTTTGAAGATACCCAAGGAGGGAGAGTCTACCACCTCTTTGGGCAACCTGTGTCAGTGCTCCATCATCTACACAGTGAAGCAGTATTATCCTGTAATTGCGGCGTCTGTGGTAGTATGTAAAGGCAGCGGTGTCTTGCAAGGTACTGGTAGAGTACTAAGTAAGTAATGATGCATCATAAGAAGAATGTGCAACCCAGTCTAAAAAACTTGGAATTTTTTGAGAACCACTGTAGCAGAGGTCAAGCAGTAGTGTTAAATAGCTACGTGATGTTACACTGTAGATAAGTATCACGGGAAAGTACAAAATTAAAGGGTAACATCCTATTTTGTAATTCTGTTGCATGTACTGTGGTAGAATAAGACAGTAATATATGGGAGGCTACATATGCACTTATGTTCGTTCATTCTGAGAACTGAGTTACATAAAACACATAATTAAGAACACTGCCTATTAAAATTAATTGCAAAATATAGAAGTTTAGAATAACATAATTTTTCACTCTTTAAGAATGAAACTATTGACAAAACTAAAGTGCCATTAATAAAGATGTACAATGTTTAAAAAAAAACACTCAAGCAGGATTATACTCCATGATAATAAGTAAAGTGAGACATTTGTTCTCCTGTCTTTCAAGCCGAAAAAGATAGGTAGTGTACATCACCTGTATTACCCTAAGATGAGAACAGTGGGTATCACAAGAATATTAACAACAGAGAAGCCGAATAGCTGAAAGGTACAACGTAGTGTGTTAGGAATGTCATGGCAAAGACTTCAGATTCCTTCCTCCATTTTTTTTCCTCTGCCTGTGTGATTTGCATTAGTGTTCCTGTGTTTAAAAAGCTAGATAATTTTAGGGCATTTTCAGGATATGAAGCTTTTCACCTTGAGATCACAAGTTCAAATTCAGATATAAAAGGCAATGACGAAGTAGTTGCCCTGTGCTCGTGCAGTGACTTGCTGGTCCTAGCCTAGAGCTCTGTGGAAATGTGCCCATGTAGCAAATGGCATGGAAGTGATCAAGCTTGCCAGAGGATAAGAACTGAATGGGCATCTGGGCACTTAATTATTCTCCAACTCCTACAGAGTATATGTGTTTTTGCAAATATGCAGTCAGACAGCAGTCAAACTCAAATGGATTGCCTCTGAGCATTTTCTTTGCCCCGAGTTTTTCTGAAGCTGAGACATGATATGAACACAAGGTCAGATATCTGTGTGTGGTTGTTTAATGTAATGTATACATGGATTTATTAAGTTATATTTAGGGAGGATTAATTTTTCATGTGGATTACTTGAACAGAGCTTCTCCAGTGATGTCAACCATTAAGTTGGCCTGTCTCTTACTGTTCATAAATAAAATGTCCTGTTTGTTACTATTGATAAATTAAAAAGAAACAAACAAACAACACACAGAAACAAACTGTTTCTTGGATGGGAAATAAGCTTTTCTTTTTCCTTTGTAAGAATTAATGAAGAGGTTTTTTGCTTTGGTCAACCCTTTCCTGTAACGATTACTTTGACTGAAATGCATTGCTGTAAATGTCTCTTATGCCCCTTTTAATCTGATAAAAAAATATTATTTAGCATGATTGAGATCCACAAGAAAAAAAAAATCAGTTTTAAAATGGCCTTTTAGTGCTACAATTAAATCTTTAAAAAGTGGGGGGGTGGAACAGAAGCATTATAGTGTTATCATTTTTGTGCCACCTCTTGCCTGCATTTCAAACTCTTTATTTGAGGAACGGAAAGTAGAAAGGTTCAAAAGTGGAGCTTCTAGTACGTGCAGGATTAATTGCTTTTCCTTTTTATTATTATAAGCAACACTGTTGCTATATAGTCATTACCTGTATTCAAGGGTTCCATCTTTTCTTGTGCATCCCACAAGATCTGTTCCCAGATCTTTGATCCAATATGTCTTATTGTAGGACGGCTGTCTTTCTACTGGTAGTGAGTTGATTCATCCTACCCTAGATTTCTCTCCTTTTTTGGAAAAACTCAACCTCCAGCCTATCTCTCTCTCCCCCCCCTCAAGCAAGGGGGATGGAGTGGGGTGGTGGTGGTGAAAAACATGGGACTCTCACTACCTATTTGTAGCTAAACTACTGCTCCTAAGCTTTGCTTACCCGGCTTCTTCCACTACCTTTTTCATTGCAGAGGATTAATTCATCATCCTGCCTGCACTTCGACCCTGCAAGCCAAGTGTCATCCTTGACACCTATCTTTAGGGCCCGGTCTCTGGGCTGTAATAAAAGATACAGGCACATGATGCCACCTGATTGAGTTGCCACACTGAATCTTTTTTGTCTATCTGCCTTCAAAACTGTAGTCCTTGCCTTGGTCATTGCATACATTTTGATTTCAGTCTGTCCAATCTCAATACCTGTTCCCTTGCATGCTTCAACCTTTCAGCTGCTCGCTTGGCTTGTCACTTCCTTTATCAGCTTGATTTTCTGCAGTCGCCCAAGTCAGATTCCTTGTCCTCCATTTTTCAAAGTTTCTAGTAATAGTGCCCCTTACTTACAGCTAACTAGGATTGATTCCTGTTGTAACTCTGCCAATTATGCCAGACTTCATTTCTTAAACTTTTTCTGTTCTGTAACAAATGTGCTTCACATATCTTTCAAAAGCAGTCTGTCCTGCTGCTCTGAATCAGAAGCGCTGGATATTGTTCTTGCTTCTAAAAGGGTTTGAAATTCTCACACTTTGTTTGCTGACTGCGTTTCATGTCTATTGTATTAACCCCCTTCTTTTGGTCATCTCCAGATCTGTCCCAGTTTTCTTTGTCTTGTCTTGTTTGGTTTTCCTCCCAGTGCTCTGTAGGATGTCTGGGGAGTGTGGGTAGCAGCTGGAAGGTTACGCATCCTCTGAGGGTGAACGGGAACAGCTACAGCATGTCCAGTTCGGGATTATGCTGGTAGCCGGTCTTCGTGTCAGGAGTGAATGCTTTCCTCTGTCTTCACTGGATTATTTTGAATGTATCACTTTTCTCTCTGCAGACTGGGTATGCTGGCAGTGTTGGATAGGAATCTGTTGTGCTAAATTTCCTGTTATAATATGAATCCTTGATATGGATAACTTCTGCATTCTTTGACCTACTTGTTCTGCCTTTTACGCTTCCTGATAAGGTCTAGAGGGTTGGTGCTTATGTTACATGTAGCTTGTCATTCATGCTGTTGTTGTGTTTTTGACTTAAGCTAAATGTCTGTTTCATGGCTACTTATAATTTGATGTTTTTTTTACATTTACATGCCTGTAAAATGGTATTATCCCATTACAATATCTGTCACTGCAATACTGTTAATACTCTTTCTAAAATCTCATCATCAACTTGTTTTAAAAAATTAAGATTTCCAATGATCAGATCCTTTCTTATAAACTGTAAACTTCATGTTCATTTCACAAAAGCAAATTTAAAAGTTCTATGTTTCAGGACAAAGTCCCACCCACCTACCTCCTCATGCCATTTTGTTGCTTTTCTCTTCTTTAGACAGCAGTTTCCAGTATATTCTTGTCTTGCATTGCAGACAAGTATGCACAGATCCTGGAGAGAAGTGTCGTTCCAACCCCTTGAAATCAGTATAGATATCAGTGTTCTTGCCTGTTATAAATACTGATTTCAAAAGCCCCAGTAGATTGCACTACTCTTTTGTTTCAGACTTTATCCATGCAAAGATAAAAACGATTCTCATCCAACATTATGGACTATTTCAACATGGAAAAAAAATATGCCACTGTGGACAAATCTGTAATATACAAGGCCATAAATGCAAGGATGGATGCTTTTTTTTTTTTTGTTTTGTTTGTTATTAAATGTCTGGCAGTTGGAACTGGAGAAGAGAGGTCAGGACAGAAACTTAGCAGAAATTAAAAGTATCAAAGTTAGTTTTGCTTATACCATCAAGCCTCTAAAACACTGACAGCAATGGATAGAAGTTGAGTGTGTAGGGGATTACTTTATTAAGGGAAAGTCATGCTGGAATAAAGAAGTTCAAATGAAATTGTTTATTCAGTGGAGAAACTGCTTATTGTGCACAAAAGCTAGAGCTACATAATGGATGTGCTTTAGTCCCTGTTATTTTCAAGGGAGATTTTCAGCATTGCTCTTTAGAGAATAGTGCAAGAGAGAAAGATGAAATAGCAGGGACTTGTTATTGTATTGTGCTGAATTTTTATTTGATTTGTCAGGGCTGAGCCTAGACTGTTTTTATCTTGGAAGAGAGACACATTTTAAGTTTGCTGCTGGGTCTCAGTTGAATCATCTAAATAAATATGATTATTTCATTACACTAACCAGGTTTATTTTTGATGGTAGTTAATCTTTGCAGGCTACAAAGACAAAAATACAACTGCATATACAAAATGCACCAAAATACAAATTTTCCAATGCAGCTATTCCAATGAAAATTAAAGACTAGTCTGACAGTTTGATTTCACCTTTCATCTGGCTTTTCAGTTGTTATACTGAAATAGTTTGTTTTTCTCACAACTGTAACTCACACTAGGACTAAATTATGCTTCATTTATGAAGTTGGGATAGCTTTTATTATCACAAAGAGAGGAGTGACCAAGATGAAAAAAAATATTTCTAAACAAACTGGTTTCTGCATCCATCTGCAAACACATTAAGTTAACTGCAGTAAACATTATTACAGCCACTCATACACTACTGTGAAAGAATCTTAAGTGATGAGTCCAGTCATGCTCGAAGTCTTTCATATTTTGAAATCTGGAGGGGGTTCAGAATATAACCTTTAAAATAACTCTATATTATACCATCCTGGAATGTTATTTGAAATTGGTCAACCATATCTTCTGCTACTTCAGCATATTGACTACAAAGCCTCTGAAATGTAAGCAAAATGCATTGAAATTATATACTGTGCCATCTGAAAAGCAGGGAAAATCATATGCCCAGTGTAAAGAAGACTGTGCTCCTATCAGTTTGCAATGTGTCTGCATTGTTAGTAGTGTGAAATGTAAGTAATAAACTTTTTATGTTGCTGTTTCAAAACAGTGGTTGCTTTTCAAATGTAAAAACAAATTTCCTTGTTTTACTGTATTCAGTTTTTGTGAAGAACACCCAACGGTTGGTATTGCTGTTTAAAGGCAGCAAATTGTACAAAATTTGCCAATCATTTCTGTTTATCTCAGTGTGAGACTTTGCCTGTAGTAGTAAGATGATTTCTTTCCTATCTGCTCAATGTTTGTCGCTACTATGTAGTCACAGTCCTAATGCTTGTTTGTGCAACTGTTTATTTTTGAAGTGAGATGAAGGCTTTACTTAGGTGCTTATGTTTGAATAGGGAAGAAAACCACGCAGGTGAAGAGGTCAGCGTATGACTGATGTGCTGTGAGGGGCAGAACCCTTCAGATACCTTAAATCTGTGTATTGCTTGGTTCCTCCCTTGCCTATAAAAAGATGACGGAGCAGCTATATTTTTTTTCCACAATTCCATTTCTTTCACCTTAAAAATGATATACTTTCAGGATGTATGTGCTGAAGGAAATCAAAAACAAAAACAAAAAACGTAGAGATGTTTGGATGTATAATGTTAATTCTGAAGAGCAGTGCTTTCAAAAGCAACAGGCCTGTTATCAGTAGGCCAGGGAATGAATAACAAAAATAAATAGCCTGTTTGTGTTTGTCCTTTTTTTTTTTTTCTCCTACAGGTGACAGTAGAGTTTTAAAATTAATAAACATATAAACTTTTTTTTTTTAAATAAAGATGCCTAACCTATTATGGATTGAAGTTTCTAGAAAGAAATGTCTGACCTGACTGTAGTTTAAAATCAAAGTATCCCTTGCAGGGATAAGCAGATATTTCCCATTCACTTTATATTTAGTTAAGAGACATAAATTACAATGACTTAATCATAGAGTCAACTCAGAAAAAGGTAGTATGTAAATTATTATAGATTGTCCAGATTTTAAAGCAGCAGTTAGTAATGTCAATAAATATATGGAAGTCTTGGGTCCTTACTTGCTATTTTTGTAATCTTTTCCATAGGCAGCTGAATCTGCTTTTAGGAGGCTAATGAAATATGCGTGATATATTTTGATATATACAGCAGAGAAATTATCCTTTCAGCAGTACAAAAGAGACCTGAAGCTAATGCATTTGTGCACTTCAGCATTCAGGCAAAGCCTGTAAAATCTCAGAGCACTTGTTGGACTCCTCTGGTTATGTTCATCAGATACCAAAATCTTTTAAGGCTTGTTTCTTTTTTTTTGTACCTCCAACTTTGCCGTAGCTACTCCCTGAATCTCAGTCATTCAGAGGGTCTCTAAAGGTGTGTGTGGGGGTGGAGGCTGCTCATCATCTCATGTCGTGATTGAAACAGGATTCTCTTAGTACTAATTTCAAGCTTGAGAGATGGGATGCTTCTTGCTATAGGATTAATACCGTCTGTGTTTTATTAACTGCTCCTTTCCTTAAAGGAGCGGAATCCCCTGTAACTCACCAGTGTCATGATACATTGCATTTTCTACCAAGTGATTGCAGCTCTTGTGACTTTGGACCGAGATTCAAGACCTTCTGTATGTTGAATGGTGTTGCCTACCTGGGTATTCCTCTCTGTTTCAGATCAGCTGTGGCAAGTGACTTCCATATCCTTAAATCTAGGAGCATCCTCTGGGCTGATCAAGGCATTAGAAGAATGAATCATCTCTCGGTAGCTAGTAGATTGCTAGCGGCCTCATTCCAAGTTTGCATAATTTATAAAAGTCTAGAGTTTCTGAACACAGTGCCTGCAGCTGCAAGGAGGTGAACAGTCGATTTGTTCACCTTTTGCTCTTGCATCCTTCACTTATTATAGCTTGGCCAAAATCCAAGCCTGGGGATCTTGCTTGAAAAATAACTCTTATTATTTTTAATAACCCTGTACTTCAAGTGAGGCAATGGAAGTTGAAGGTGGTGCTTGAAGGGTTAAGAAGCCTTATTCCAACTGTTTCTTAGAAGAGTCATTGTGACCTCTGCAATTTATAAGAAGCCAGTGTAGCATTTTTAGACTGTGCTGCTGTGCACTGCAGCATTTAACTGCATGTCCAGAAACTGTGCAGCAATCAAATGCTGTGCAAAATATGATAGCTGTCTAGCAAAGCTGGATGCTAAAGCCAAGTCAGATAATACCACATTCAGGAGCGTCCTGACTGTCATCAGTTTCCCAGGTGGAATTAATTCCTGGAGCTGGGCTAGCCTTTTGGAGACCCAGGTAGTTTGCTGGTTAGGAGACCTCATGCTGCTGCTAGCTCAGCTGATATGAAAGGAGTTAATGTGAAAACATTCCCATTTAAAATAGGGAAAGGTTATTGACGGGTGACAGTCTCCTTGAATCAAGAGCCTCCTTAATTTCCCTCATCTGCTTTGGTGGTTGGTTGTTGTGCTGCCCTCCCTCTGCAATCTACTTATTCACTGTTTATCCCCTTGTCTGCCTATCGCTTTCAGCCTTTTAAAACCATCCCAAATGCATATCTTGAGCCTTTTATTTAAATAATAATAATACATGAACTCAGAAAGGACCTTAGGAAGTTGGTCTTTTTTCTAGGCGTAATATTTTCATTGTGTAGATTTTCTTCCTTATATTCTTTATGGCTAGATCTCGGAATATTTTGGTTGGTGCTGCAGATAGTTCAGTTGGTCCCTAGATTACCGAAAGCAGTACCTAACCCTGGTCTTAAAGACCCTGTCTAAGACCTTACCCATATGCAGCAGGCTGGAGGGTCATTTCACCTGTTTCTTAGCTTGTTGTGCTTTCAGTACTTTTCCTTTGCAACGTTATTGAAAATACTGTTGCTTTCTAGTCGGCTTGTAACCTTCCCCAGAAGAATCCACCCGTAGAGAATGGCTGACCTACTGCTCTTCCATCCTTAGTTGTGCAGTTGGTTCTCTGTGTGTGCCTGCACAATCTTGGGTTTCTCCCGTAATGAATTTCAGAGGTTTCTTTTCAGGCAGTTTATCAATTTTGTAGGTCATTTAGAGTTTCTTCTGGCTGCCTTTGTCATCTGCAAATAAGCATATATTCTTTTGTCAGTGTCATTAATTAATGACTGACTGAAACAGACTACAGTGCCATTTGATGTGTCTTTCCATTTTGAGAGTGTTCTGTTGATAGCTCCTTTGTCTATGGTTACCCAGACAGTTTTGCATCTATATTTGTTATGTCAAGACTATGCAGCACAGATTAATTCTTCTTTATTTTTAACCTTTCTATAAAGGACATCCTACATACTTATCTTGAGAGCTTTTCATTGAGAGAAAAAATTAGATGTGTTTTTGAAGATTACCAAAAAGATTGGAGTTTGTTCTTGCTATAATAAAATGTTGTAAAACCTGCTTTTTCTGACAGATGCAGTTGCAGACCATAGCAGCTTAGATTACATTTTTTTGTAGATTGATTGAGCTTAAACAGGACATAGTAAAATAATGAAATTGTTGCCATGTGTTTTTTTTTTTTTTTTTTTTTACTTCATGTTGCCATATGTTTTTTTTTTTTTTTATTCGTAAACTGAACAATTAATTTCCATCACCGCTTTCACTTATGTGGGTGAGATACTGAATTACTTAATGAAATAGTGTGGAAGGCCCTAGGAACTGAAGTCATTCTTCCTGTATTCCTCACTCTGATTTAAAAAAGCAAAACAAAACAAAAAAAACCCTCCTCAGTCACCAAGTCTCAGTCCAGCCTGGCTTATGCTGATGTTTTACCAGAACAAGTTGGAAAATCCTGTTATCAGAGTTGACTTGGAGTTTTCTGTATAGACTTCACTATGTGAGCTTGGGCAAATCTTTTGGTCCCCACCTTTGGAGGTATATGAATACCTTACTTCCATTGATTCCTTTGAATTAAATGTACTTTTTATTGCCTCCCAAGGGATATGTAATACATATATGTACTCTTTTTACATTATTAAAAATCAGATTTGCTTGCAAAGGGTGAATTTCATCCTTTCTATGGAATCATTTTTGGGTTTTGTTTTTCTTTCAAAATCTCTTTGAGTTTTGGATATAGGAGTTGCCTTTTCTCAATTAATAACCAGATTTCAAAAGTTTTGTTTGTTTTGGGTTTTGTTTGTTTGCTTTGGGTGATGGGGTAGTGGTGATCATTAGGTTTGTGTAATTGTAGAGGAATGTTGTAATGTCAGCCTGGATAGCCTTCCTCTGCTCTACCTTCCTTCATGATGTTGGTAGCGAAAAGCACAAAATCCTTGCATCCTTTTCCCACACAGTTGTGTTAACTGTTACCTTCATCATGTGAATTAAAGAATGAGTGTGCTTGGGTTGTGTTCTTGCAACAAATGCAAATTTCACAAGTTATGCAAACTATTTCAAATCTCTTCAGAGCTCCTAGAGGCAGCTCTCTTCTGAAGTTGCATGTCTCCTGTCATGAATAAGAGTTCTATATATTCCACTGTGAAAACAGGTGAAAACACAGGCAATTTTTTTAGTCCTCTTAACTCTGGTTTAGAAAGTAAAGTTCTATGTCTACTGATTTTTCAGATCTTTGTTTTGAATGGATCCAGAGTCTTGTAACTTCTACTCTTGTTCTATAAACTATTTAGAAATGCCTTTGCAACTGGTGACTTTTTCCTATACCACCATAATCATAATTAATATGATGTAATTTTAAATCATCAACTTTATGAATGAGAAAAACAGCATAGCAAACATAGGTTACTTTGTTTCTGCAGTGTTTATTAAGTAATATTTAAGTTAATTATAATTCAGGAAAAGCTATTTTGCCTGCAAGCACAATTCTACTCATCTGTATGATTTAATTAATAGTTAACTTTATTATGTAGGGATTCCGATATAATTATGCAACCACATTTTTGTCTAAATGACTCCTTACATCTGACACTTTAACATGGACAGCCTCGGGAAATAAGAGTAATTTTCACTTTTCAGCATCTTTGCCTTTCTGCTAAGGTCAGAAGCGTGTTTTCACCTCTTACTGAAGATGATAGGTGTTTTGCCAGAGACTAATGGGGGTTCAGGGAAAACAATTTGAATCAATGTGTGCAGATTGGAAATGCAAATGGTCTGGAATTGCAAGGATGCTTTTTGAGTGGCAAGAGCTGGTGGCATGCTGTTTGTGTATGGACTTAGCTCCAATCTGTTCTAACACCTGTGCCCCAACTGCATTACGTTTTCTTGTTTTCTAACAAGACTTTGACTTCTCTGATAACAGCAAGATTTTCTATGCATCTCTTTCACTTTAGTTTTTAATTGACCTTTAATTACAGTAGCATCTGCTCCTTGAGTCTTAAGTCTGTGTAACCTTTTATGCATCCTGAATTCTGTATTATATGCAGGTAAAATTGGGGATACAAGTGATGCCTAGAGGCCAGAAGACAAGAAGTGACTTGTCAGATGCCACAGGGGACGTTTCCATAGTTTGGGTTGCTATCTCTGGTGTCTGAGTCTCAGCCCAAGCCAGCAGGTTGTGCTTTCTCTGCATAATCTTTCTGAAACAGCCATTTCCAAAGTATTGTGTTTCCTGGTATGGAACAGACTGCAGAGTATACAGTTGAGAGATGTGTGACTATAATAGTAATCCTGTCCTTTGGTCTTCAAAAGTACTACTAATAAATTCTTTCAGTAACTGATTGATGCAGGCCACAAAGAATCTCTTTTCTATCTTTTCTACCATCTTAAATGTGCCTATGTATGTACAGAGAAATTAAGTACAGATCACTTACAGAAGTAGCCTGTTTTGCCTGTATGTGTTTTAGATCTATTTTTACATATGGTTTTCTTTTCAAGGTCCTGAATAGTATTGCTTGCTCATGGAATTGTGCGTATCCTGAGTCTCAGATTTCTAGTATATCTAAACTTGTACACTTCCTAATGTAAGCGTCACAAAAAAACATTCTTTAGAGACTGGGCACATTATGGATGTAAAAGCAAATGAGACAGCCAAGCTTAGAATGTAAGAATTTGTGGTATAATGCTTGGTGCTTATATACCAAGAAATAAAAACTAACGTTCCTTTGCATTTTTGGCTTATAGCATTTTTCCATTTATATTATCATATAAAATATCTTAACCTAACTCCCCTGACAGTATAACAATTAGTATTTTGAAAATTAATGTTTAGTATGCCAATTTGTTCTCTGTTCTGAGGTTATTTGGGAGTTACAAAACATAAAAAGGAACATAGTGGTGTAAGGATTATTCAAGCTGAAAGAACTCCAAAATTACTTCTCCTTAGGGCTTGTGGCTGTTTTTTTAACTGCAGATCTCTGCTTTCTTTCTGTAAGATGAGTAGTCATTTTCCTTTTTTTGGTTTTTGAGTCTGGGTAATTCAGCATTGTCTGACTCAAGCTGCAGGGAAATGTGTTGTGACCTCCACCTCTTCCCCCACCCCCGACTGTCTTATTGAAATTAGGAAAAAATAAAAATAAAAAAGGAAACATTTTGTCGACCTTTAAGTAATAGTCAGAATATCTCATTTTTCTGGCAAACCTTTGTGCCAAAATAAGTCCAACAATGTCCTTTAAGTTTTGTGTCTTTTAACATTATGTCATTGCTTTTTAATATAGAATTACAGTTGGCAAAGAGCCAAGTTATTTTGAACATTTACATTAATATTTTAGAAATCAGTATTATTTTAGTGTTTTCTAACTCTATCAACATGATTTGTTTTAAATAGTTCCCCCAAACTATTTAACATGATTATGGTGTCCTTCAGGTTTTGAAGTAAGTAGAAGAGCACTTGAACTGAGTAGTCATGTGAGTGTGGATAGAGAGGAGAAGAATCTAATTTTTGATGTTACTAGGAAGTAAAGTATTATCAGGGATTTAATTTAAGTCTGGGGTCAGTATTGCAGTGCTGATAAAGAGGGAGTTTATCACTCCGTATTTGTTGTAGAGCAGTTTTGCTTGAGGGCTGTAGGACCACATCAGTGGAGGGGGGAAAGGAACCATCATCTTGATTTAGAGCAAAAAAAAACAGTGAAATGCAAGTCTGAAATGAATATAGGGTGGATATAATGGTGTAAATAAAAGTTAGTGAATGTTTTAGTCCTTTTCCTTGTGCCCTGGTGTGTAGGTGTATTCAGTAAGAGGATATCTCTTCAGAACTGTGTGGTACAAGGGAAAATGCAAACCAGCAAACTAATACAGCAAAACCAAAAGGAGCAGAATTTGCTAGAAGAGAAAGGCATGGGGATATTTTGCTAATGTTACAGGTGCAGAGGCAGACAGGTGGAGAGGAGCTGAATTTGTGCATTATAGTTACAAATTTCTTGCCCTGAAACGCAGTGGTAAGCTGTATGGATGGGAGGGTTGTTCAGGCCTGTTAATGGAAAGACCTATGTCCTCCCTTGCTGTCAGTCCCAATGAGCTATGGAGACCAGCAAGTCAGTGAGAGATGTGTTTTGGTGAGTACTTAGTGCTGCCATACTGTTTGCAGGTGCTTAAAACCTTTGAGAGCAACAGACTTTTATTTTGATGATCTTTGAGTCACATGTGTGCAGGCATTTGTATGGATATATGTATGTGCATATGCTATATAAATATCACAGACTGGAGTTGTTGCTGGTGTCATGCTAGTTAAACACTGCAAGTGAGTGATAGCACTGCTGCAGCAGTGACAAAGTGGCATTTATGAGGTGCCTGTGGTCACTGCTGTTGAGGAATTGAGCACCATGAATTGTGAAAGTAGAGCTGGTACACAACAACCCAAGTGTTTAATTTTAAACGTTATTAACTTTCAGTGTCTCCTGGAGTGATTTCTATAAGGTGGTGTGTGTAGGCTGCGCAGGGCATGGGGTAAGCACAGAAGCGCCCGTTGGAACAACTTCGTGTATCCTTCCTCTCCTTCCCAAGTTTTCTGAACCACTTCTAAGATTTGTATTACAGTAAGAGTAGTTGTTCTTTATTCCTGGGTACGTAGTGTACTTGGAACTATCTAGCATCAATATACATTATTCAGACTCTACATAATGGCAGGCAACCAGCACAGACATAATTGCAAGATCAAAGAGACTTGGAAAACAGTGGAAAAGGAGCTGCTTCCTCTTTAAACTTAGAGATAAGAATACAGGCAGAAGTTGAAATAAACTTACTTCATTAGGGAAAATATTATTGGGGCCGCAGGATCCGAACTGCTTGCCAAATACTGCTAGGCTTTTAAGTATTTGCAGGCTTGTGTTTGGTGCATTTATTCCATTCATAATGAGCCTTCCTTGGGAAAGATAATCTTTGTGAGAGGGGGCACAGTGTGACCCAGAAACAGGGCAGTTCTGGTCTTGGGAGAGCTAGAAGAACATTGTGAGCTCTGTTACCAAGTAGTGTGTGTCTTGGCAAGTTAGTTAATTCTCCTCTTTGTTCCTCAGTACTTTGCCTAACTAGGCAGAGCAGGCAGGGCCAGTTATTGGCACAGTTAATGTTTCTTATTGTACATTTGTATAGTGCCTAGTACAGTATATCTCGAGTCATAAGAGGCTTCAGTGCCTGAGCTAATGTGTGCTGTAAGCTGTGCAAAACAAATGGCAATGCTGAAAATCCTCACAAAATGCAGAATCGAACTATGCTAGCCCACCAGATTTCTGTATCGTTCAACACAGTCAGGCAGTGCAAGTTTTAATGTGGTGCCTCATTCAAGAAGATATCTCATTGCTGCTAGCTTGCTCCAAGCCTGCAGAAGTGCCTAGCTGGTAGGGTAGCACTTGGTGTATTGAATTAGTAAGTTTGTGCCAGGGCAAGGATGAGGGCTTATTGTGTCTCTTCTGGTTTTGCATCTGAGACAGTGTGAAAGGGCTTGAGCTACAGATTGTTTGTCAGATCTTGGTTCTGTTTTTCATTGCTATGGCTCCTAGAGTTGTGGATATCCAAGTAACAGTGATGCCCAGTGCACCATCGGGGTGAAGTCTGCTGGCAGAACTTGGGAGGGAAACGAACACTGTATGGTTAGTCCAGAGTTCAGTGGGGTGTTGCAAAAATGGAAATGGTAGGCAAGGTAGTATCACTGTCTAATAATAATTAAATATATATATATATATATATATATATATTAGACTCGCCATATTGAGCAAGTTATTAAATAATGCATGTTTTCTTGGCTTTAAAAACAGGTATGAATGTTGTATATGACAATAGCTGGGCTCAAAAAGTCCTTTCTGGATAGACGGCTTTATGAATTGGAAAATTAGCAATTAAAGTGATTAAAAAAAATGCAGCTTCAGGTTCAAAACTTTTATCTTATTACTGTTGTTCCCCAGATGGCAAAGTTTTGTGGTGGTTAACTGTAGTGGAAAGGGGCAGTAGTATGACTAGGAAAATGTTAAAAAGCAAGTGCAACATTTTGTTTGAGTAACAATTCTAAATTTTTTCCCTCGGGTAAATATGTCAGGTGTGTGTGTGTGTGTGTTTTTTTTTTTGGTTGTTTGTTTTTGTTTGTTTGTTTGTTTTATTGATTACCCAGGAAATTGGAATTGTAGTTAGGCAATAATTAAAAAATGCATATTGTGTGTCTAATAGGCCAGTACTGTTGAATATATATAATATTTCTATAGCTTTTTTTCCCTAATTTTGGGATGTTGTTAATTTCTGAATAATTATGTATTTTGGATTTTTTTTTCTGTTGAAAAAAAAAAAACAAAAACAAAAACCAATAACACTTGTTAATGCCAAATGGAGAAACCAAACTGTAATTCTGGAAGTCTTTGACTTCCTTTTTTTACGACTGAATTTGTTCTTGTGTTGTCTAGAACCTGTACATTATCTTTTCTCTGTTTCAAGGGGCAGGTAGATATTTTGGGAACATTCTAAGAGAGTTCTCACAAATTGAACAGTTGTTACATTAATTCAGGGAAATAACTTAAGGCTAATTACACACACAAATTTTGAACTAGTTCTCTTCCATGTGACATCACTTCTTATGTATCTCCTTTGCTTGCATTGACTTTACAGAAGTTTTGTATTCTCCAAGCCAGCTCTTCCCACATTAAAGAATGGCAACATAGAGCTAAGTTTTCATTGCAGACTGTCTGAACTGAACAAAACAAAACAAGCTGAGGTCTAATCATAATCTAAACTATATGAGAACATATTATTGAACGTAATGGAAACTCACACTTTTTTTGCCAGAGTAAAAGCTTTAAATCATAGAATGGGCTGGGTTGGAAGGAACCTTAAAGATCTCCCAGTTCCAACACCCCTGCCATGAACAGAGACATCCCCCACTAGACCAGGTTGCCCAAAGCCCCATCCAGCCTGGCCTGAAACACTTCCAGGGATAGGGCATCCTGATTTAGAATTATCTTGTTTTTGTTAAGACAAAACAAAATTTGTGTGAAGAAAAAACACTTCCATTAATACTTTAATGGGCTAATGACAGTGGTAATGCTTCATAATTTTTATGGAGTACAAGGATACTGAGTATCTAATGTAGTAATGTGTATGGTAACAGATTTATTTTTTTTTTCCTGCTAGACAAGTTAGCAAAAGTAATATTGCATGCTAAAAAGTTCGGTTATTCATTATGCTGGAAATTGAATATTTCTGTTAAAAAAAAATAAAAATAAAAATCAAAGCTGCTTGATATGTCTGTGTCACTGAATGGTATTCCGTGCAGTTGAACACTCCTTCCAGTTTATGTACACATAGATAATGCCTTCAAAAGGATGAAAATACTGAAGTCTTGCATGGTAAAGCAAAACAGTGCTTTATTTTGATTGCAGAAAGCTCTAGTACTAAGGAAGTGAACATAGAATTGGCCTTTCCAGATTAATAGAATGTGATGGATCAAATAACATATACTACCAATAAACACAACAGGAGATCAGGAAAATTAAAATGTCACTGTTACTATCTTTAATATCTATGGAATTTTACCAGCTTGTTTTTGATCCAGAATAGGTTAGTTAGGTTTTCTATTTTAAGTTTGATTCTGTCGGTGTATGAGTTTGCTTTATAAATCATTTTAGCTTCTGTCTTGCCTCTGATGTAGTTTTTCCTCTCCATCCAGGGATGTGAGTAGGGTCCCTCTCCCTGCTGAAGTAAGATGCAGTCTGTCACTGTGCAGGAGAACCTGGTAGTTCCCTTGATAGCCAAGGTGAGGTAGGAGAATGCTTCTGTCTCCATTTCATACATGAAGACTGAAGTTAAGAAAGGTGCTGTGATTGTTGTCCAAATGTATTATGGAAAGACTTCTTGAAGATGACTGGGTGACCTCTTCACCATGGAAGAAGATCCAGCTGTCAGTCAAGAGAGGGTCTCTTGTGCAGATCTGGGATGAACAGGCATCAGAAGAGCTAGCCTAGACCTCCTGGGGGAGGAGAGCTAAATGTCCTGTACTGAGGCATCTTGGACTTGATGCTGTTTTAGGTATGGCCTTGAACATTGCCCTGATGGACCTCTTTACTAACTTTTGTCCAATATGGGTCTCAAAACTGATTGTTGCCATAATTCATACTGGAGAAAAATGCATGCCACCATGAAAAAAAGTAATAACAATAATAAATGTACTTCTCTAAGCAGCATTTGAGTATAGGGATTGAAGGGAATTGGCAGGAAAACCCTATTTTGTTTTAAAGCTGGATAAATTTCCACACTTGTGTGTCTTTGTAGCTTAAGTTGTTATTATTATTTTTTGACTCACTGTTTGATCATATAAATGGAACCATTTTAATGGTGTTTCAAGTAAACAATAGCTAAGGGTTTATTTCTGAGAGTTATAGTCTTTGACCAAATGCTATTGATTCTCTGCTAATTTGCATGGAAATTACACCCACTGGTTGTTTGTCAGTGCCAAATAGTTAGACAACCAGGGTTAGAGCATATTTTTATTAAAAGAGGATACTTTTAATAAAAGTACAATTTTTCAGAAAAAAAACCTGTGTATGCTTGTGAGATATTTGATAAAGTAACACTGTAAAACTATATCTGGGAGATGATTTATGCAAGCCCTAAGGCTATTTTTCATTTGTTAAAAGTAAAATATCCTATTTCTTGAAAATACATTCTCTTATTTTGGTGATGGTAGGAAGTCTATCCATGAAGTGCTTGTTGGTAGTAAAATTAGACTTATTTTGTCCAGGGAATTTGAAAAGCAAGAAGTCAGAAGCTCACCAGAAACACTTCATCTAATCAAATTTGAGAGATTTGTTTATTCCTGTATGACAAAACTGGTCTAGACCTTCAGCCTGGAGCTCCATCAGTCCCGAGTGCCTAGGGAAATAATGGATATGGGAAATAATACTGGATTCTCCAAAAGCAAAACAAACCAAACCTAAAGCCCTAAAGTTCCAAACTCTGCTGTTATTTAAGCAGTAATATTTTTACCCCGCTTCTAAGATGTAGTATTCTATTCTATAAAAATTAATTTTCCATATTTTGTGGGACTAGAAATCCATACAGCAGAAACAATGCAGTTAATTATATTTACTGTTTTATCTGCTTCTTTTGACAGAACAATGTGACATTGTATCATGTGTCCTTTACGTACAAGGTGGAACTATATATATTGTGTAGTCCTGTTCATTTTTCACTGTGGAACAGTTGATGGCTGAATGAATCTTGATTTTTTTTTTTTTTTTTTAATCTCACTTTATTTACTGGCAGTCAATATCATAACTCTCTTCATGTTGCTGGCCCAAAATGTTGAAAATCATGAACCATACAATTCTGAAGTCAAATACAACTTCGAGTATTTTTGTAACTTGCATAAAGGAGTTTATCAATTTAGTTTTCTGTTAAGATTTGTTTGACCCTCAAACTTCTCTAAGTATTCAGGTTCGTTAGAATTTTATGTGTACTGTTGTGTGCTTATGAATGCACCATGCGAATGTATGCTACATACATGCTTTATTTTTGGATGAAAGTAGAAGAAATCAGTATCTTGAAATCAACCAGTCAGATTCTTTTCAATATAATATTTAAATAAATCTGTGGCTTTCAAGTATATCTGTCCTGGTTTCAGTTAGGACAGAGTTAATTTTCCTCCTAGTAGCTGGCAGGGTGCTATGTTTTGGATTAGGATGAGAAGAGCGCTGATAACATGCTGATGTTTTAATTGTTGTAGAGCAGTGCTTACACCAAGCCAAGGACTTTTCAGCTTCTCTCTCTGTCCTGCTAGCGAGCAGGCTAGGGATGCAGCAGGAGCTGGGAGGGGACAGACCCAGGACAGCTGACCCAACTGGCCAAAGGGGTATTCCATACCATCTGACGTCATGCTGAACAATATATAGGGGTGGCTAGCCGGGGTGGTGGGGGGGGGCCGGCTGCTCGGGGATAGGCTGGGCATCGGTCAACGGGTGGTGAGCAATTGCATTGTGCATCACTTATTTCGTACACATTATTATTATTAATACTATTATTATTCTTATTATTGTTGTTATTATTTTTCCTGTCTTAATAAACTGTCTTTATCTCAACTCACAGGCTTCACTTTCCCGTTTCTCTCCCCCATCCCGGAGAGGGAGGGGGGAGGGTGAGCGAATGGCTGTGTGGTGTTTGGCTGCCAGCCGGGCTAAACCACAACAGCCCATTTGGCGTCCAACGTGGGGCCCGAAGGGTTGAGATATCGACAGATTTGACCAGAGTGTGTTAAACTAAAATTGGTATAAGTATTCGACCTGCTTAATAGTTGCTAGTCACAATGTTGATTGCCTTAATCTCAAGTCTGCTGTGCCTGTTTCCCAAATTGAGTTTTATAGCACGTTACTTTCTGTATGTGCTCTCTGTCGTGCTGTTTATCCTTTCCAGGCCCTGGTTTAAGATTGTTATGGTACTGTGTGGTGTAACGATGGCTTATGAAATGATGAGGTATCTGGTCATGACTCTAACCTGGTATTTGTACTCAGCACTGTCGTCGACTCTATACTTCGGAAACCATATCTCAGAAACTATTAGCAATTACACCTATTGCCTTTTTTCATCAGGGAGCCAATCTGTGGAGGGGACAGGGGAAGATATTTTTTCCTACCTGTTCACTCTCCCTTCCTCCTTCACCACCCTCTTATCCCCCGAGCTAGTTACGGTAGCTCTCCAAGATGTTGAATATCCTTGGGATACTCAGACCAGCATGTTCTTGTTGTTATGTCTCCTGAATGCGCTTCAGGTTTTGTTTAAGGTTAAACAACTACTTAGGAATCTCATCCGGAGATCTGTCTTGAGGCGGGATAGTTGCAAGTGGCAGGGAGTGTGGGAGGATATGGGCAGGTTTCTAGAGCAGTGGGCACCTCCAGTGTTTTGGACATTCACCCCTGAACAACTGCAAAATCCTAAAAAACTGGTAGAATGCTTGAAAAAAAGGTGCCATGACTCTGGCAGTTCCAAAGTGACACAAATCACTGTGGCGTGCTGGGGTCTGGCTTGTGCCTATCAAGCTGCAATTGATGCTACTATCAACCTAGTGACAGACCCTGCGGCCGTTCCAGCTCCAGCTCCCGCAGCCGTTCCAGCCCCCTGCAGCTGCTCCAGCTCCTGCAGCCGCTCCCACTCCTGTGGCTGGGTCAGAGAAACGAACTGTAGCAGTGCAAGTTGTCCCTGCAGAGGGTATTCCAACCCCTGTGGCAGACCCTGTGGCTGGGTCAGAGAAGCAAGCTGTAGCAGTGCAAGTTGCCCCTGTAGACAAGGTGAAAAAATGGTTATAGAGACTCAGGTCGTTTAGTACGCAGATGGTCTTCTGCTAAGTCTGGGTATGGAGAAGACGAGGCTGGGCCATCAAATGTGCAGGAGGATGAAGATGAGGGTGAGGATGTCGAAAAATCAACAGTAACTACCCGAACCCTATACCAGCGTGAGCTACGAGATGTGCGAAAAGATTTTGGTCGCTGTATAGGTGAACAGCTTGTCACCTGGCTGCTCCGGTGCTGGGACACTGGAGCCAATGGTGTGGAATTAGAGGGCAGGGAAGCCAGGCGGTTGGGATCCCTTGCTAGAGACGCAAGCATTGACAAAGCAATTGGAGATGGAGCATGATCTCACAGCCTCTGGAGGCGTCTCCTGTTAGCTGTGAAGGAAAGGTATCCCTTCAAGGAAGAACTTGTATGTCTACCAGTCAAGTGGACCACCATGGAGAAGGGAATTCAGTACCTGAGGGAATTAGCCGTACGGGAAGTAATTTATAAGGACCTAGACGACGCACGGATATCCACAGATCCAGATGAAGTCCAGTGTACTCAACCCATGTGGCGGAAGTTTGTACGGAGTGCACCATCATCATGGGCCAGCTCATTAACAATAATAACCTGGAAAGACGGTGAAGACCCCACAGTGGGTGAAATGGCTAAACAACTCCGGGAGTACGAAGGAAATCTCTCCTCTTCCCTACAGGCCTGCGTCTCGGCTGTGGAGAAACTCTCTGAAGAGTTCCACCAACTTAAAGAGAATTTATCTTCCCCCCCACCTGCACGAACCAGTGGCCACCAACTAAAAGAGAATACTTTGGAAAAACTTTTTGAAGAGGTCCACCAACTTAAAGAGAGTTTATTTTCTTCCCCACTTGTACAAACCAGTGTCTCGGCTATTAGGGGTAAACGTTCATCCGTGCAAAGAAGACGATATGGTGGGTACACACCCCGCGCCACCCTGTGGTTTTACGTACGTGACCATGGAGAGGTCATGAGAAAATGGGATGGAAAATCTACTGAGACCCTAGAGGCACGGGTACGTGAGTTGCAAAAGAAAACAATCGGGAGAAAGGGGTTCTCTGAAAAGTTTGCTGCTCCAACTTCCAGCAGGCAGTCTTTTAAACACAGAAACGAAGCTTCTGACCAGGACTAGAGGGGCCCTGCCTCCAGCCAGGGGGAGGAAAGGGACAATCGAGTTTATTGGACTGTGTGGATTCGATGGCCTGGCACGTCTGATGCACAGAAGTATAAGGCTTTAGTAGACACCGGTGCACAATGTACTCTAATGCCATCAAGCTGTAAAGGGCCAGAGCACATCTGTATTTATGGCGTGACAGGGGGATCCCATCAGTTAACTGTATTGGAGGCTGAAGTAAGTCTAACTGGAAATGAGTGGCAAAAGCACCGTATTGTGACTGGCCCGGATGCTCCGTGCATCCTTGGCATAGACTATCTTAGAAGAGGATATTTCAAGGACCCAAAAGGGTTCCCGCTGGGCTTTTGGCATAGCTGCCTTAGAGACAGAGGACATTAAACAGTTGTCTACCTTGCCCGGTCTCTCAGAGGACCCTTCTGTTGTGGGCTTGCTGAGGGTTGAAGAACAGCAAGTGCCAATCGCTACCACAACTGTGCACCGGCGGCAATATCGCACCAACCGAGACTCCCTGATTCCCATCCAAAAGCTAATTCGTCAACTGGAGAGCCAAGGAGTGATCAGCAAGACCATACACCTTTTAATAGTCCCAAATGGCCAGTGCGAAAGTCTAATGGTGAGTGGAGACTAACAGTGGACTATCATGGCCTGAACGAAGTCACGCCACCACTGAGTGCTGCAGTGCCGGACATGCTAGAACTCCAGTACGAACTGGAATCAAAGGCAGCCAAGTGGTATGCCACAATTGATATTGCTAATGCATTTTTCTCCATCCCTCTAGCAGCAGAGTGCAGGCCACAGTTTGCTTTCACTTGGAGGGGAGTCCAATATACTTGGAATCGGCTGCCCCAGGGGTGGAAACACAGCCCTACCATTTGCCATGGACTGATCCAGTCTGCGCTGGAGCAGGGGGAGGCTCCTGAACACCTGCAGTACATTGATGACATCATTGTGTGGGGTAACACTGCAGAGGAAGTTTTCGAGAAAGGGAAGAAAATAGTCCCAATCCTTCTGAAGGCCAGTTTTGCCATAAAACAAAATAAAGTTAAAGGACCTGCACGAGAGATCCAGTTTTTAGGAATAAAATGGCAAGATGGACGTTGTCAAATCCCAATGGATGCGATCAACAAAATAACAGCTATGTCTCCACCAACTAGCAAAAAGGAAACACAAACTTTCCTAGGTGTCGTGGGGTTTTGGAGAATGCATATTCCAAATTACAGTCTGATTGTAAACCCGCTCTACCAAGTAACTCGTAAGAAGAATGCTTTTGAATGGGGCCCTGAGCAACGACAAGCCTCTGAACAAATTAAACAGGAAATAGTTCATGCAGTAGCCCCTTGGGCCAGTCCGAACAGGACCAGATGTAAAGAATGTGCTCTACACCGCAGCCGGGGAGACTGGTCCCACCTGGAGCCTCTGCCAGAAAGAACCTGGGGAAACTCGAGGTCGACCCCTGGGGTTTTGGAGTCGGGGATACAGAGGATCTGAGGCCCG
This sequence comes from Cygnus olor, assembly GCF_009769625.2. Lineage (NCBI taxonomy): Eukaryota > Metazoa > Chordata > Aves > Anseriformes > Anatidae > Cygnus > Cygnus olor. The sequence continues at coordinate 66,156,357 of NC_049170.1, read as the reverse complement.
CTATACTCCAACCGAAAAGGAGATATTGGCAGCATATGAAGGAGTTCGATCTGCTTCGGAAGTGGTCGGTACTGAAGCGCAGCTCCTCCTGGCACCCCGACTGCCGGTACTGGGTTGGCTGTTCAAAGGAAGGGTCCCCTCTACACATCATGCAACTGATGCTACATGGAGCAAATGGGTTGCACTGATTACTCAGCGGGCTCGAATAGGAAACCTCAGTCGCCCAGGAATCCTGGAAGTGATTATGGACTGGCCAGAAGGCAAGTACTTTGGGATATCGTCAGAGGAGGAGGTGGTCCGTGCTGAAGAAGCACCACTGTACAACAAGCTACCAGAAAATGAGAAGAAATATGCCCTGTTCACTGATGGGTCCTGTCGTATTGTGGGAAAGCATCGGAGATGGAAAGCTGCTGTATGGAGTCCTACACGACGAGTTGCAGAAGCTGCTGAGGGAGAAGGTGAATCGAGTCAGTTTGCAGAAGTGAAAGCCGTTCAGCAGGCCTTAGATATTGCTGAACGAGAAAAGTGGCCAGTTCTCTATCTCTATACTGATTCATGGATGGTAGCAAATGCCCTGTGGGGGTGGCTACAGCAATGGAAGCAGAACAACTGGGAACGCCGGGGCAAACCCATCTGGGCTGCTGCATTGTGGCAAGATATTGCTGCCCGGGTAGAGAACGTGGTTGTAAAGGTACGCCATGTAGATGCTCATGTGCCCAAGAATCGGGCTACTGAAGAACATCCAAACAACCAGCAGGTGGATCAGGCTGCTAAGATTGAAGTGGCTCAGGTGGACCTGGACTGGCAACATAAAGGTGAATTATTTATAGCCCGATGGGCCCATGACACCTCAGGCCATCAAGGTAGAGATGCAACATACAGATGGGCTCGTGATCGAGGGGTGACCATGGACACTATAGCACAGGTTATTCATGATTGTGAAACGTGCTGCAATCAAGCAAGCCAAATGGTCAAAGCCTCTTTGGTATGGAGGACGATGGCTGAAATACAAATATGGAGAGGCCTGGCAGATTGATTACATCACACTCCCCCAAACCTGCAACGGCAAGTGCCACGTACTTACAATGGTGGAAGCAACCACCAGATGGCTGGAACATATCCTGTGCCCCATGCCACCGCCCGGAACACTATCCTGGGCCTTGAAAAGCAAGTCCTATGGTGACATGGCACCCCAGAAAGAATTGAGTCAGACAATGGGACTCATTCCGAAACAACCTTATAGACACTTGGGCCAAAGAACATGGTATTGAGTGGGTGTATCACATCCCCTATCATGCACCAGCCTCCGGGAAAGTTGAACGATACAATGGACTGTTAAAGACTACACTGAAAGCAATGGGTGCTGGGACATTCAAAAATTGGGAAACACATTTGGCAAAGGCCACCTGGTTAGTCAATACTAGAGGATCTGCCAACTGAGCTGGACCTGCCCAATCAAACCTGTTACGCACTGTAGAAGGGGATAAAGTTCCTGTAGTGCACGTAAGAAACATGCTGGGTAAGACAGTCTGGGCTACTCCTGCCTCAGGAAAAGGCAAACCCATTCGTGGGATTGATTTTGCTCAGGGACCTGGATGCACTTGGTGGGTAATGCAAAAGAATGGGGAGGTCCGGTGTGTACCTCAAGGGGACCTAATACTGGGTGAGAATAGCCCATGAGTTGAATTGTAGTATGTTAATTATCATATTATACTGTATGTCATCACTACCATGATTGCTATATATCATAGATGAAAATGGTGATTAAGTAGAAGGTATTGGAAAGAGTGTAACCTGAGCATGCCTTAAATGGTATGGAATAAGGGGTGGATATCTGTCCTGGTTTCAGTTGGGATAGAGTTAATTTTCCTCCTAGTAGCTGGCAGGGTGCTATGTTTTGGATTAGGATGAGAAGAGCGCTGATAACATGCTGATGTTTTAATTGTTGTAGAGCAGTGCTTACACCAAGCCAAGGACTTTTCAGCTTCTCTCTCTGTCCTGCTAGCGAGCAGGCTAGGGATGCAGCAGGAGCTGGGAGGGGACAGACCCAGGACAGCTGACCCAAACTGGCCAAAGGGGTATTCCATACCATCTGACGTCATGCTGAACAATATATAGGGGTGGCTAGCCAGGGTGGAGGGGGGGCTGGCTGCTCGGGGATAGGCTGGGCATCGGTCAACGGGTGGTGAGCAATTGCATTGTGCATCACTTATTTCGTACACATTATTACTATTAATACTATTATTATTATTATTATTGTTGTTGTTATTATTTTTCCTGTCTTAATAAACTGTCTTTATCTCAACTCACAGGCTTCACTTTCCCGTTTCTCTCCCCCATCCCGGAGAGGAGGGGGGAGGGTGAGCGAACGGCTGTGTGGTGTTTGGCTGCCAGCCGGGCTAAACCACAACAATATCCCTTTCATATATATATATTTTTTGTTTCTTTGTTCTTTACTTCCAAAAGGTCTGAATTTCATATAGACATTTTCTTCTGTTATAGAAATGAACTCCACTGTATTGTAAAACTAGAAAACGATGAGTATTGGTTAAAAACAGCTAGCAATCCTACTCTCTCCTGTATATACAGATAAAATATTGAGAATTTCCCTTAAACTAAAAATGAAGATAAACAGAGTGGGAAAAATAATAATTCCTTTGCAGATTTTCAACAGTCTTGGTTTACTTTTGAACTAGAACTTGATGAAATATTTGAAGTGGGTTCCAACTGGAATGCAAATGTATGCAAAAATTCAATCAATTTAGGTTAACATGTCTTATTCTCATTCTTAATTAGTACTTTCAGGTTCTTTAAATCCCCAAGGAGATCTTAGTTTATCCTGCTGAGTATTTTTAAAATTAATTAGGCCTTTATGATTTGACCTTATCTGTTGAAATTCACTTAACTGAAGCTGTCATGAGTAATTATAGATACCTAAGAAATGAAGGAAGAACACTTCATTTTGGAGAATTTATAGCTAGATGTTTTAGCTCAATTAAAAACAAAATATATTTTTGACATATTGTGTAGTTTGCTGTACGATAACAATTTAGGTAGCATTAAGACCATTAAAGCAAGTTTTATTCAAGCTCAGAAGACCAAGAGATAATACAGGAAAACATGAATTACAAAGAATCAAAGATAAGATTACTTCATACATCCAAGTGTTAAAGCCTAATTCCATGTGGTGCAATACAAAACATCATGCTGCAGTTTCATTGAAGCCCTATTCAGGGCAGAAAAATGGTCCCTCCACTAAAGGGATTTTGAGACTTGTCTTGAACGTAGTAACCTAATGTGGACACATTTTCATATTTTATTTTAATTAGTTAGGATATTACAGCTTTTCCTGAAAACTCTGATTACTTTGAATGAGTAGGAATTAGCAGTTTTAGAGAGATCTTTAGCTACTATTTGTGATTATTTAAGACTGATGGTAGTTGTGAGGACTCCATTGCTCTAAGATGGATTCCACATCAGTAACTTAAATTGTAACAATTTTGGTTATATCCATTTTCCTGACATTCTCTTCTGCAGCAGATTTCAATAACTTGTGGGTGTTTTTACCCATTTTGTTAACCCTAAACTGTTTTCTACTTAGATGAAAGCTTTCACATGTACCTACTCTTTTACATTGAGTTTCTGTGACCTATCCTCTTACACATCTGTGTTTTTTTGTTTCAGCTTGGATGAAATTGCTTCAGAATAATCCAATTTGTGTGGTCTACTCAGGGAATGTTTTCACTCTGTGCTCAGAGGCTGGTCAAATGAGTGAGTCAGGGGGGTGCATGATACAAAATGGAAAGCAATATCCTCAGAGTACATAAAAACAGGACAAAGGCTAATTTCACGGTTGTGTAGTAGAATAGTAGAAGTAATGAAGTCTAGTTTTAGAAAGATTTGTTGGATTTCAAATACTTCAAGTAGTTCTTAGTAGTGTAGAAGTATTACATGAATTTGTAGTGGACCATCTCACATCTCTTTTTTTTAAAGATTAGCCTTGTTAATCTGGGGTGTGTGTGTATAACACATGCTTGAGTCAAAGAGGTTAAATTGTCCTAACATCAACCACATTAAAATGTTTATCATCTACTACTAGCCTTTGGATGGAAAATAAGTGGACTCATATTACTGTGTGTTTACCTTTTCATTGCAGACTTCACTAAGTGGTAGAAAGCCAGGGTGGCATGTTGTAAGGGGTGCATGCATTTTGGATCTAATTGTAATTCTAACAGAAATATGGAAAGCAGTTATAGTGAGTTAAGCTGGACTGGGAAACTATCTTGTAAAACATCATATAAGCTGCTCCTTGCATGTATTTATTTATTTATATATTTTATTTATTTATTTTCAGTAGGTAAAAACTTGTTTTAGTTGGTACTTAGAATAAGTAAAGTGTGAAAGGCTTGAACTTCTCAGAAAAGGATGAATGATCTGTAACAGTCACATGAGAAACAGGTGGACTAATGAATGAAGGTCAAAGTCTATTAAATTAGAAAACAAAGGTGTGCGTGGTCTTCCCATGTCCTCTTACGTGCTCCCCATTTGAAGATCTCTGATGTACTTTGAAAGGCGTGGAAGCTGTCGTTCAATAAACATACAGGTCCTATAGCTGTTATCCTGATTCCTTATTGACCAGCATTGACAGAGAAACCTGAATTAGGTGAAATAAATATTGTATGCACTAAATTCTGGGTTGAGTCCGGAATACTTTGTAGATATTATACTTCAAAGTTTGGATAGGCTAAATTGTACCATATACACTTAAGAAATAAAAAGGTTCGTGTAAAAAGACAGGGGCTAAACTACTGGATATGAATTAATGGCTTTAAATTGGAGCAAGTGTAAGTGTTGTACAACCCTTAAACCCTGAGGTCAGTGAGGCCCTGCAGTGCTTACTCACAAAGACTGAAGGATCTCCATTTCAAAAAATGTTTTAAGAATAAGGAAATATTTGCCAGAAGATATATAGATGTATGTGATTTTGCCTTGGGTGTGAAGTATGGTCTAAGTGATCTCATGTAGACCCTTCCCCGCCCAATTTACCTTGGCTCTTCATCTATAACCTAGGTTGTCTGGTCACCTGCATGAAACATGTCTTCAAAAAGTAGAATTTTCTGTCACATGGAGCACCGAGAGACACATCTCAGGTGCCCGGATCTCTGCTTTAGTTGCTTGAAGCACTTTTTAGTCACCTGGTCTCTTACTGGAACAAAAGACAAGAAGTAGGGCACTGAGGATAACTGAGAGTATTAGTATTAAAAAGTTGTTTTAAATTCTGTGCTTTGAATCTTGAGTAAAATGTTTCTTCTAGTTAAAAATAATACATAAATAAATAAAAGTGGGTGAATACAAGGTGCTCAGCTACTGTTTGGCCATATTACCAAAGAAAAAATAATACCCCATTTTCACAACAACTACCTACTCTCTGTAATTTTTTTTCTGTCAGCCACAAAGGTTTAGAGTTTAGTTTAATGAAATACAAAGAACTATGAACAAGTTAGGAAACACTTAATTTAGTCTGTTTTGTTTCGAATTATCTTCTCATTCTTCGTGCAGCTGCAGCAGCCAAGGTTGCAGGTAATTGCAGCCGAGGTTTCAGTAATAAAATGTCTTGATATTGTAAATTAGCCAGGTGATACTTTGGGGTATCCAGCATGACATGAATAGCAATGTTTTCTCACCTAACCTGTGTTAGAAACAGAAGTATGTCCTGATATTCTCATACTGTTTGTTTAATCTGGGAAGTACAAGCAGTGTTTGGCTGTATTCTGAAACACATTGATAGGATGTAAATCATGTTTGTTTCATGACAGAACTTCATAGTATCAGTTATTATTGGCCATTACTGTTAGTAATCTGCGGACTGGCCTTTCCCAGGCAGTTGGTCTGTCTAGTCTAAGCAGACAGCTCACAAATGTTGTCAACTGACTCTTTATAGGTGCTTTCAACTGTGTTTATATATACCCACTGAATATCTTCACTGACTCACATTACTGAAAGCTTTTTTTGCCCCCAGATAAGCAACATTTTGAAAGTTAGAATTGTTCTGGTGTTTAAAGTGTCATCTATTTTATATTAATTTATATACGTGTGTGTATATTAGACTATTTTTGGAAAATTCTTATCTCATATTTTCCATTTTCTATTTCCATGCAGAGCTGATACTGTATAAAATCATATTAAGAATCTGCATGCAGTTTCATGTGAGATGTTATATGTTACAATTCCTCTTGGTCGTTTTTTTGTGTGTGTTCTGCATTCAAGGACTGTAACTGACGTCCTGTGCCAAATCCTATATAGTTACAAATATTTGATCAGAGCAATTGCATGACTGAGAGCAAAGAAAAGGCATGTGTAAGCACCAAGTCACAACTTCACTGACAACATTTAACTGCAGGAGTTAATGGACACTTCAGTCTCTCCAGAGACTTGTGCTTGTCCATTTGAATCACCTGTATCTTTCATGTTTGAAGTGGAAGGGAAAAAAGGATCAAGATACTGGTTGGAAATGGCATTAGTTTTTCTTCTCAGACACTGTTCTCTAGGAGTTAGCTTTAGTATTTGTTGATGGGTGGTTACAATAATGTCTATCAACTTGTAATCCTGATGTCTGTTAAACACTGTTCTCTGCTGTTGGGAGGGAGGTAGAACAACAACATAAGATACGAGGCCTTTGACAACTTGCATATTATGAGAGAGCATTCTTTTCTAATTCTGCTAGCCCTAGTTGCTCCACCTAAACGAGCAGTTAGTCCTGCCATGCTAGAGCATGCCTGCCAACCCAAAGGAATACAGGGTTGAAAAGGCTCGAGCATAACCCTAAAATCATGAAGATGGAAGCAGTTTGACTTTTCCCTTCTCTTTAAAAGCTGCTCATTGCACATCATCTGTTCATTTTCCCCCCTTGGTAAAAGTTGCACTGTATTCATTTGTGTTACATTGCAGGTTCACTCTGAAGGATGTGCGAAGGCTGAGTCTTCATGGGGATTCTGCTCTCTGGGGCTAGAGAAGAGCCTGAGGGCCATCACCTGTATAAACCTGCTTGAGATCTGCAAATGTAATGAGCAAAATATGAGTGTCTCATCTCATGTCAACCATGGCAGATGGGGATTCAAGTGAAGAGGGGAAAGAGTCCAGAGTGTTGCTTGTTAACAGTAATTCCTATTAGTCTAACATAGATCTTGGTTTCACTAGATGTTTTTCTACTAGCAGGAACCAAAGCTGTGAGTTAGTAATGATTGGTCATCCTTCTCTTCATGCAAACATACTTGAGTTATAAGTGGACGGTGTGGAAAGTTATCCTACTCAATTTTTCTGTATAATTGGGGTTGCTCTGAGTATGTCCTTTTATTTAAACTCTTAACACTGGAGAAGATTATAAATAATATGGAAGAAGTGCAGGGAAAACTAACTCTTTCAATAATGAGTCACTCAGCTGAATTTTTAGCTCAAATACTCTACTGGCTCAAATTCCCATCTTGTGTGTGTATCAAAGCAGTGAATTTAATTTTCTTACTGCTTTCTAAAATATCCCCATAATATTTCTGAGGATTTGGGGAAAAGAGAGGAGTTGTGTTTTTCTGAATCAGGAATGATTCTCTTGTTGGGGAAACCTTGAAATTCACCCTGATGCTCCAGCGGACCTAATCTGAACATTTGATTAACCTGTACTCTGGGACTTCTTAGGATACATATCTAGATGCAGCCAGAGTGATCTTCCCATGCTCAGGTGTTTTTCTTTTTTTCTTTAATTCTATATTTTATGTTGAATGCAGACTGTTAAATGAACACAAATGCATTGTTAAAAAAAATGTTGAAGACAAAGACGTGACTTTGATTCTTAGCTGTGAACTTTTTTCTCTCCCTGGAAATTAATAAACTCAGGATTTTTAGGTATTAAGACATGGAGCCCTTGAGACTTGGCATTGGAACAGCTACTGCTACTTTTTTCAGCACAATAATTTTCATTGTGTCTTCATAATAAAGATGCCAATAACAAAGTGAATTATTTTATACACATTGTTCTCAGTGCTTTGTGTTTGTCCTTTCCCCCACATTTTCTTATATTTTTCCATTTTTTGAGAATGTTAGAAGTATTCAGTTAATCATGTTACAATATATGAGAAAAAAAGTCCTTCATAGGTGTAAACACTGTTTCAGACAGATAGCTTGTTCTTTGTGATAAAATTATATTCAAATCTCTCATAGAACACCAACTTGAATTCAGTGTGAAGGCACCTTTACTGAACTGCTTTATTGTACTGAGTAAAAGAGGGCATTACAGAAAATAGAGGAAATAATATGATTTTAAGGATATTGTGTGAGTCAGACTGTTTCACTGACTTTTAGACACTTCGTGTTTTCTAGGATTTTACAGGATTTTGTGGTTTACACCTGTTAAGAAATGAAGGATTTACCTAGCTGATCCATAAGAAAACAAATGTATTCAAACCAAGAGACAAGCAAAGCATGACTACTAACACTAGTTTTGTTTGCAATTAATAACTTTCATTACAGTGATGCTAAAACTTTGATTTCATTTATCACACAGTTCAAAGGGCTGTAAGAGAGGTTGGCTAAACTTGCTGGACGTTGGTACAGTGTGCTGCCAGGTCTTGAGTGTTTTCTGATCCTCCTTTTCTAAAGGAGGACAGTTCATTTGCTTAATCTGCAGTAGTAGAGGCCATAGTTTAGATTCACAGCACATATTAAGGAAACTTAATCACACATGCAGTGACTTGGAGATCTCCTGTGTAAGTATCAAACCAAATGCAAATGTACAAATCCTGTTCTGCTTTTCTGAGAGCTGTTATTAAATTGCCTCTCTTTTATCTGAATTTGTTGAACTTTAGTCTTGCAGTTGTCAATGACATAAATATCAAGAGGTATATGTGAATAAATAACTGTAGCTTTTCTGTCTCATTGGACATGGAAATCAAAACAAGATAGAGCAGAAAACCCACACCTTCATTGCAATTATATCAGTTCAGGTAGTGTCTGAATTTAGAGCTAATTCAGGTATACCTGTTTGCAAGGTAGCAGAAACTACATGAAATTTACTCTAGGTGCACCAAAGCGTTTATTGGTCTAGCTTTGTAGGGGGCTTGAAATCCTCTTGGTAGGTATTTTGTTGAATGCAAAGCAAGTTGTGCAGCCTCCAGCTACCACCACATTCAATGCTTTTGTGTCCCAGCTCTCTTCACAGGGGATAAATAATGGCAGGTAAGGGATGTGCTGTCATGGCAAGGTGTAACATAAAGTGGGACGGTCATTGTGGAAGTCTGAGGTGAAACTAGGCTTCAGCCAGCCATGATTTTTGCTGCTGAGGAATGGGAAAAGTTGTAATGTCTTTGAAATGGACACGTTCCTCTGGGCTATCTTAGTAATTAAAGAAAAAATGCTTATCATACCAGGTATTTAATATAAATTCCTCCTTATAGAAGTTTTTATACTTATTTTATACCTTTATATACTGTATTCATGAAAAATGATAGTCTTAATCTTGCAACCTTCTGTTTCTGAAAGCCCCTCTGGGCAGCTGTATGCTGCCAGTAGCCTCACATATCTTTCTGGCTAGTAGCCCTTGCAGAAGTTAAGAACGTGCTGCTTTTCTCTAAAAATGTTAGGTTATACTGTTAGTTTACACATCCTCCTGTGTATATTAGAATATACTTCTACTGAGTGTGTGCTCCACTGTTACTCAGTCAAAGCTTGTAGTGCCATCTACTTGATACAGTAACAGATCCTAAATTTAGCAGCTAAAAGCAGAGTCTAGTGAGACAGAAATATCGCTAGGATAAGGATCTTGGCAGATTCATTGCAGGTTTGCATTGTGGGCTGTAAGCCTTGCATTTGATGACTTCAAATTTGTCAGGTGACATTTACAAAAGCACTGGAAATCATGGTAAAGCAGTGTGACTAATGATCTAACCGGAACGTTCAAGACAGCAGGACTGTTTGAAAGAGAAGCCATATGCTGCTACTGTGACTTCTGCTCCGCACACCTCTCTCCTTTAACATCATTACTTTGGTGTAGCCCAGAGAAAGCAAGTGAAGCTGGGTTGTTCTCAAATTCCTAGCACAACTCTTCCTACTAAAGTAGGTGTTTTATGATCAATTCCTGCCAGTTGGCTGTCAAATGAGCAAAAGTTACTCTCAGCAAAGTTAACTTCCATGTAATTTATTTGAATCATCCTAGTTTTATATGGTTAAAAAAAAATCAACAAAACAAAACCGACAAACTGTCCAAACATCTTTATTTTCTGCATTTTTCCATCTTATGAGTCAGTAATTGCAAAGAGATGGTGTTACTTACAAATCTAAGGGCATCATCCCACCCTAGGGTGATGGTGGTAAATGCTGCCAGTACACTGCCACACAGCAGTCTCATGATGATTACCAAGTAATCAGCCAGACAAGCTGTGCTCTTCCTTTTTTTCTTGAAATTGTTAGCTCTGTTTCTTTTCGAAGATGCTAAAAGTCTGCTTCTTAGAGTAGAAGTTACAGGTGGTCTGTACTTGCAGAATTTGGATCATACAACTTCTGTCTGTCCTGTAGAGCATATAAGTAGCATCTGGGTTAATTTTCTATATATTGTTACTGGTTATTTTATTTATTTATTTATTTATTTAAACACTGTTAAACAAACTGTTACTTTTGCTTACATGGAGAACCTTTGAGGACTCTTACGAGTTACAAACCATAGTTTGGGGGCACAGTCTCAAAGATTGTTATGTTTTTCTGTGTACCACATACTGTAGGATTTGAATGTTTTTCTGATTCTTGAAAGAAAAGTGCATAATCTTTCCTTCTTTTCCATTTCTAAGAATCACAGAATGGTTGAGGTTGGAAGGGACTTCTGGAGATCATGTTGTCCATCCTCCCCATTTATAATTGACTGAGTGAAACTCTCGTTGTAAACTACGGTTTGGTGTGAGTAAAAGTCTGACCAGTGCATCAAAACAGCTGAGCTACACTGAGAGTGTAAGAACTGATGAATTTTTCCCTTTGATGTGATAGGGTTTGGTACAGTGTTGTTTCTCATGTCATGCAAAAGATATGAGCTCAAGCTGCCTGTCTTTTCCTGTTTCTAGATACTCACTATTGCACTCAAGAAGCTTACATGTTCAAAATTCAGGAAAAAAAATCTGCAACAGATTGTGTCAAGCTTTGATTTGGCCTAGGTAGTGCTTTAGTGTTTTTCAGTTAGATTTTTTTTTTTTCTTACTGGGAGAAAGACGGTGGCAGGAAGACACTGCTATTCTTGCAAGATGTCAAGAAAGGGGGACCTGCTGGGAAACGGCTCTACTTTCTCTTTTGGGAGCTGTGTCAGGAGTGGAGCGGGAGGGTCTGCTTCTCAGTGGGTTCCTTATGCTTTCTCTGGCTGGATCTTCAGCTGCCGAGAGGAGATCTGAAGAACTTCAAAGTGAGAAATTGCATGACTGCATCTTTTCTCATTTTTGCTCTGTTATTAAGGTTTTTCAGATGTAGCCCTTCATTACAAAGGGACAGGTCGAAAGGTGGATTGTGAGAGGTCTCTTATAGTTCCCGCAGCCTGGGAAATGAAGATTTGGGAAATGCTTTTCTTGTTTCTGGGACGGTAGGTGGAGCTGTTTATTACACACTCAAAACCTCCTTGAAAAATGAAAAATTCAAAAACGTGTCTGAGAACCAGTTTTCATGTTCACTGAATGAGTGCAATGTCCTAGCATCCCCAAGATGCTAATTCTCTAAATGCAAGTCTGTTTAGAAGTGAGTTGTCAACTGGCTTTGTAAAAATAAATTAATAATAATAAAAAAACCTGCAGCTTTGTCCAGTCCCTTTACTGGCATTCGTGTAGTTTTCCATACTTCCCAAATGAAGCAGTTCTGTCCTGGTGTGCCACATATGACTTCTCAGTTTTTCTGCCTTCTTTTTGTGAGCTTACACAGACCTTTACAATTCAAACTTCTGTATTTCTAATTTGATTCATTTTGTCATCATATAAGAGTTTTATGTCAGGTATGTCACAGGGGGGATAATCCTGCTATGGAGGATGGTCTGAGAGTTTTTATGTAGAACTCACATTGCTTGCAAAGGCCTCCAGCTTCATCCCTGTTTGATGAGCTGTTGCATATACTGGGCACATATTGTACAAGTCTGCTGGAGCTCTGTAACTGCTCTGCTTGTAGCTCTGTTCTAGCAACACTTTCTCAATCCCTTCAGGTGGTGAAGTCTCCTGTAGCATTACAGGAAATTAGTCCAAAATGTAACAGATTAGATTAATGGAAATTGATATTGTAACTGAATTTAAGCCCAAAACGTTAACAAATAAATTAAAAATAATTATGTTGCATGCTTGCAAGCTCAAAAAGCAGAGCAAATATTACTGAATTAAGTCATAGGATACTTAGTAGTAATACATACACTTGCTGTTTTCTTTTGCTAATTACTGCAATTACTGTTTTATTGACTTTATCTTTTGTCAGACTGTGCTTAATGATAACCTTTGATGTAAATAAACTTCTTTCATATAACAGCTTTCTTTCCAGTGTTGGCAGGTGAGAAATTTCATTGAGTAAGCACATAATTTAATTTCCTACAGCGGGTAATGTAGCAGAACATTACGGTACGCAATCAAGAACAGAAGCAAAGCATTGCTTGCAGTCTCTGTTTTCTTGGTGTTGTACAGGACCTCAGCTAATGAGGTTTATTGGTGAAATGATCAGGTTTACAGGTGAAATAATAAAGAGCATTACATCATTTGCAGAGCCACTGGGTTCTTGCTTAGCTAATTGTATACTCAGTAAAACTATTCTTGGAAACCAGAGGGATCTGCTTTTGCAGAATTGCATAACTACAGGCTGAAGTCAGGAATCAAAGGCTTACAAAACAGTAGCAGCAGCTCAGCATATCATTTTAAATAATCTGAAATTGTCTAATTACTTCTAAAGTGGATTACTTAGTAATGAAAAAATAGCAGTGCATTGTTCATTATTGCTATTATTCATCAGTTCTGGAAGACTTTGGGATGTTTCATGAATACATGGTTGTATTTTATTCCAGTCATTTGACAGCTCCTGAGTAGGCGCCTTACTGTAAGTTAGAGATAGTAGATTCCTTCTTTCTGAAATACTTTTGGGATTTTATTAGGATGCGAGTATTTTCATATAAGAATTTCCTGCAGGTATGTCCCCTTCTGATTTTGAAAATCTGAGCAAAACATTTGGATGCTGGTTTAGTAGTTCATACTATCATGGGGGAAAAAATCTAACTGCTTAATGGAGAAAGCTTTGGAAAACATGGTTAGAACCTAACCAATTCAGTCATGTTTGCATGAATTTGCAGAAAAATGGAAATGAGATTTTGGAGGTGTAAACTATCCCATTAATATCAATTCAGATGGCAGTGATGATATTGTTAGTGTTAATGGTTTCTTTGATGAAGGGAATGTGCAGGGAAGAAGAGGAAGTAGCCTATTCTTAAGACTTGAAATGAACGTGAAGCTTCATTGCGGAATGACTAGTAATGACATTTTGATCACTAGTTTTGGTTTTCTGTTACATAGGTGACAGAACTTGCCAGTGAATTAGGAGATCTAAAGCACATCATAAGGGTAGGAGTAAATAATTAAAAAAAGCAAGTAAAAATTTGTGCAAAGATATCAGAAGGAGGATACTTAATGGAGAGTCTTTGCTGGAGTCCTCTGTCTAAAGAGGACGATGGAAAAGGAGCAATCCAGGAAGATGAAGTCTGTTAATGAATACAAAATAATTATTTTGCATTGGCTCTTTTTGGAAGAGTTTAGTAGAGTTTCCCCATCAGTCTCTCACACTGTGAGGGTCTGCCTTAATTGGAAGTGTCAAGAATAAGTTCTAGACTAAGTGAATAAAAGGAACAGAGATGAGTCTCCGGGACCATAAGGCAATTACTCATAGGTTCCAGAGGAACTCAAAAATGAAGTCTTTGAATTGTGATATAAAAACAGTCTCCTAAATTGTTCCTGGTACCAGGAAAATGGATGAATTTACTATGTGATGCTGGTTTCTGTAAAGGGGATGCAGTAACAGGGGAACTGCAGACTAGAAGGTTTGGTTTCTGTGACTGAATGAATGACAAAGTTAATAAAGGAAATAATTCTCACACTGGGAATGCTGGAGAGGAATCAGTGTGATATTGGAGAGCTAGGGCACTCTTTACAAATGTGGTAGACAGCTATAAGGGAGCCAAGAAGCATGTGAATTAAGGTGATCAAGCTGCTGTACTGCACATGGGATTTAAAAGTCTCTCGATTTCCCTCACTGAAAGCTCAAGGAAACAAACCTGTTGAGCACCAAGAGAATATATTTAATGGATTAATTACTGATTTTAAAAAATGGGGCATAGAAAAAAATAGAACAAAATGATTGCTTTCTTTAGTGTGAGTTTATTAGTGGATTTCCCATAAAAAACTAATACTACTATTCAGGCAGAAGAATAAGTAATGAAACAATTAAGTTTGAGTAAGTTGCAAAGAGGCTTCATATCCTTAATGACAAGGCAGCATGTGAGAATAAATATTGGTAAGTTTAGTTTTTTATACACACACATATATATGCATATAAATGCACACGCATATATTTGCATATAAATGCAAACATGCCAATGTTAATATATATGATATATGCAAAAATAAATATGCAGCAATAGGGTCTGTTGAGAAAAGAGACCTTAAACATCCTGAGTGATAAATTTTTACACAGATAAACTCAGTATTTGGTGGTGATCAAAATACAAGTTGAACATTTAAGTATTAGTGTGAAAGGATTGAGAAATGAGACTCTGCTGTGTTGCTTTAAGTTTATAGTGTCCCAGCATTTTGGATGGTGTGGGCAGTCCTGGTGGCTATCTAGAAAAGAATGGTAGAACTGAGAAGGCACAAAGAAGGGCGGTGAATGTGATCAGAGATGCAGAATGGCTTTTGGCAGGGAGAATGGAAACAGCACTTTTCAAACCATTTGCTGCAATTTGTAAAGAAGTAGTAGAACAGGAGTAAAGGAGTAGTGTGACGCTTTATGCTGGCCTGGGAACAGTAAGCAGCGTGCCTGCTGCTAGCAGTGAAGAGGAATCTTTACAGCTAAGCATGGAAATGCTGCCTCCTTTTTCACAGGGTTTGAAAACTCTCATGCTAGGAAGGCCCATCATCACACTGTTTGGATTAAATGCCTGGAAGTCTCCTGAGCTGAAGAAGAAATGGGTCTGTGACAGGAGTCAGAAAATTTCCACTGTCTCAAGAGTGCTCATTCAGCTGTGTGAGTTAAACTAGCTGAGCTGAAAGTGTCCTGATCTTTTTGTTAGGTTTAAACTGTCTTTTTCAGAAATACCTGCAAGTCATTTGACCTATTTGGTGTAGTCATCTGAATTCTGCTTCACAGAGGAATTTCAGCATTTTAAACTGTAATTTGGCAAAGTGAGGTAAATGTTCACCAGTAAGCCCTGCCTAATATTGCTCCAGTGCTCCATTATTCAGAATTCATAACTCCTAATTTGTGCCTAATGATGCTAATGTCCATCAGCCCTGTTTAGGCAACATGATCGAGCCAGGGACGGTTGATTATTTTAACCTCCATTTAACTGTGAAAAAAGGTTTATCTTACTCTCTGTCATTTTGACATCTAATTAAACACAAAGGTAATGAAACTGTTCTGGCTTATACTGGTTGGAAAAGCTCTTCACATTATATGTTACCTTGATAATTAATACATGGTTCAGTTACTGCACCTTTACTACACTTCTATTTTGCACTAAACAGACCTGTCCAGGGATTTTAGAGCATGCAGTCTGTATTAACAAAAGTAATTTTCCAGACTCCTGCTCTCCTGAAATACCATCTTCCCCCATCCCTGTTCCTGCTCTTCTCTCTAGGCTTCAGTTCCATGATGAATGGTAACCACACTCAACTGCAACTTAGTTACCCACTCTATCTCTAACTGCATAATCTTTTTCCTTCCTACCTGTGAAGCTAGCGTCACACACTACTATTGGCTTCTCTATTGCTTTTAACCACTGTGGATTTCAGCTTTATTATGCTGTTAGGCAGGATTCTCTTATTGCACACACAATTTAAATGGTTTTATTAAGTAAATTCATCTGTTTCATAGCCAGCATGAATTCTAATGCAGACTAGGCAGCTTTGAGCAGCAGCGTGTTGCTGACACCACCAAAGCTCCTCTGACTGTCTCCAGGACTCCAGAACATCCTCTAGCATCTACGCTGCTGCTGAAACTTGTTTCAGCTTTGTGGATGCTGCTAAGCAGCCTTGAGATGTGGCAAGAATTGGTGGTAAAGATGTGAGGTGAACCTGCTTTGCAATGCTGATAAAATACAACGTAGTCATTTTAAAGTTTTGTCTGATATGGTCTGCCACAGGCACAGGTGCATTTAACTTGTTGCTTAAAACTAGAATTTTATTCCACGTTTTTGCCAGATTGCTTCTAAGTTGTCCAAAGCCACATGCAACTTTTATCCACCAAAATTGTGCTTTTAAAAGTATGCAGCATGTCTGGATGATAAGTGATTTCTTTGAAACTGGTGAAATACCTGAAAAAGTAACTGTGGTGAGTGCTATATAAATGAGTGATTTGAGGGTGGTGGTGTGTTTTTTTTTTTTTTTTTTTTTTTTGCACAGTCTCCAGCTTTGCTCGTGCTTTTTTTTTTTTTTCCAGTTATGATCCTGGGAGTGTATGTTATGGCCTGGTGGTCATTTGAAAATACTTTTTCTGTCACTTAACATTGGAAGGTAATGTTTCCAGCAAGTCAGTTAGTGATTTTTTCCATCAAGGATTATGTTGAGATGGTTCAAAATTAGGTTGTTGCCCAGAATTTGTGATCTCCATTTCTTAAACGATCTTTACTAGTAGTAGAAAAGCTAACTTGTTCTTGAAACTTTTTACTTCCAAAGGTACGTTCCCAATGTCTTTGTTACTGTGGTAGAAGATTGTCCTCTTTTTTTTTTTTTTCTTACCATTTAGAGGGAGCTTGCTCCA
Organism: Cygnus olor; assembly: GCF_009769625.2. NCBI lineage: Eukaryota > Metazoa > Chordata > Aves > Anseriformes > Anatidae > Cygnus > Cygnus olor. The sequence goes on along the minus strand of NC_049170.1, from coordinate 66,139,350 downwards.
CTGACTATTGAAAACCATTTTCATCCAATATTCATAGAAACACTTTTTTTTTCCCTAAAAATAAATAAATAAATAAATCACGTGTAAGTTAATAATTTTAAGAAAAGAAAATGCAAGAAACTCAAGTACCAGCCCTAAGGCCCTTATAAATGTTAACAAAAATAGTGTGCATTAAGCAGTGTTGCATTTTGGTATAAGACTTTGTGCCTCAGGCTGAGCTTCACCCGAAGGGTTTTTTGAATCCATCTGGAGCCTTTCACTGATTTCAGTAAGGTGTTGCAAAGATGTAAAATTCTTCTTACTCTGTTTACCTGCTTGAAGATTTGAGGCCCAGATTATGTAGTTCATGTCATTGTTCTACACTGGGGAAGGTAATTTCAGCCATTCCTGAAAACTGTAAAGCATTCTTTTCTTATTTCTTTATCCAAATGTTGGTTGCTGGTTTTGCTTAGTAGCTCACAGGCTTCATGACTGGATCACAAATAGGACTTTATATAAGTAAAAATTTATTTAGGGCTAGACAGAGGCACCAAATAAAGCTTTCAAAGTTTCAAGTTTTAAAATAGTTTTGATAGTAACATTTTCTCCTGTAGAAGCTTAAATGAGTATGGGAAAAGTTTGTCTTCGGCTTTGAGGGACATAAAGTTTTCCTGGGCATATCTGAGTAACTTGCGCAAAAGAACATATGATGAGGATATTTGTGGTTCAGGAGATAATCACATCATCATTTCCAGCAAAACATTTTGATGTGCTGTGAAATTTGGCTGTAAGTAATACATGGCATTTATGTTCTGGTGTACTTCAGGGTGCAGTGTTTCATGCATATTTTTGTTGTTTTGGAGAGTATTTGAATGTTGTTGTTAATGTAATAAAAATTACATTTTTGCTATTTGTTGTATTAGTCATTAATTAGTAAAATGAGAAGTGATAAGAGTTGGAAACATCTTAATTTGCGTTTAAATTAAAGTATGTTTTCAAATCTGTGATGCCATTATCTCTAGCAACAAAACAAATTAAAAGACATCCACTATGTGTGTCTCATATAGCACTTTGTCTTGTCGGTATGATTGTGTCTTACAAAAGAGTTGAGTAAATGTTGTCATCTCCATTTTAGTGAATGGACTAAGAACAAAGCTATTTCTCTGGAGAATTGTATCATTAATGAAATTACTTGTGTTCTGATTTAAATAAATCCATTAGGGTCTATTAAAATATATATTAAAAAAAAAACAGTAGGCTTCATATTTAATATAAACTCCAGGTGCCAGAGTAAGTTTCTAGTCTTGACTCATTTTGCTATTTGCTATGCCTGACTCCATAGGTTTACTTTCTTTTGATTTCTAAAAGTTTTTGAAAAAAATCCCATGTGAAAAGATCAAAAAAAGGGTCATGATGTTATCAGGAGGTTAGAAAAATGAGGTGCTGTAGATTAGAAACTGCAGCTGAAATTAAGGAATAGAAACAAACAGTAAATTTTCAGTTTTGGCTAGAGGCATATGGGGCTTCATATTAAAAGACTTATTTAGTTTGTTAAATGATGATTTGGAAATGGATGGCAAGATGTTCAGAAGAAACAGAAGGATTTAGATTAGGTAAAATCAAAAGTCCATGCAATGATATAGGTGAAGCATTTATTTCAAGATCTGACTGTGGACTGGGGTTAGGATTACATTGGGCAATGCCACCTGGGTAGAGGAACCTTGCTTGGTATGCTGTACTGAGTTTGAAAATTCATGGGAAATAGTTGGGTAGGAAGATGCCTCAGCAAAAACACTCTACCCGTGCACAGGAAGTAAGTATGGTAGAATGCAAGAATTTTGGTGAAAGATAACACTGATGGCCTTGTAATTCCATTGTGCAAATTGAAGGTGCCTTCTTGCCTATAACAGGCATTGCTTCAGATCAGAAAAACAGTTCATAAATGATTGAGAGCTTTCATTAGAAGCTTTCATGTTTAAAAATAAAAAAAAAAGTATTTATTTACAAAACAGACCAGAGAGGACACAGCAAAAGTACAGATGTTGTATAGAAACAAGTGCTCTTGCAGTTCTTTTTGATAGCAAATGAACCATAATAAAATTTGCATTAAATAAAACCAATTATTCTTGCATAGTTAGGCTGGGAATTAATTTTCCAAATAATACTGAAGTTGACATTTAACAGGATTTTAGACCTAACAAGTAAGCAACAAGATCTCACATTACAACCCCTTTATGGATTTTCAGGAGTTAAAGTAACAACATTCACTCTTTGTAGTTTAAGGGTATTTCTATAGGCAGGAGCAGGAAGGGAAGTTAGAAATACAGCTTCTGTGTTCCAGTTACTCAGACACAGACACAGACACAGACACAGATTTCTAGGTTGGAAGAGACCTCAAGATCATCGAGTCCAACCTCCGACCTAACACTAAGCACTCCACTAAACCATATCGCTAAGCTCTACATCTAAACGTCTTTTAAAGACCTCCAGGGATGGTGACTCCACCACCTCCCTGGGCAGCCCGTTCCAATGCTTAATAACCCTTTCGGTAAAGAAGTACTTCCTAACATCCAACCTAAAACTCCCCTGGCGCAACTTTCGCCCATTCCCCCTCGTCCTGTCACCAGGCACGTGGGAGAACAGACCAATCCCCACCTCACTACAGCCTCCTTTAAGGTAACTGTAGAGAGCGATAAGGTCGCCCCTGAGCCTCCTCTTCTCCAGGCTGAACAAGCCCAGCTCCCTCAGCCGCTCCTCGTAAGACTTGTTCTCCAGACCCCTCACCAGCTTGGTCGCCCTTCTCTGGACTCGCTCGAGCACGTCCATGTCCTTCCTGTAGCGAGGGGCCCAAAACTGAACACAGTACTCGAGGTGCGGCCTCACCAGAGCCGAGTAAAGGGGGACAATCACTTCCCCAGACCTGCTGGACACACTGCTTCTTATACAGGCCAGGATGCTGTTGGCCTTCTTGGCCACCTGAGCACACTGCTGGCTCATATTCAGCCGACTATCACCAGTATTCCCAGGTCCTTCTCTGCCAGGCAGCTTTCTAACCACTCATCTCCCAGCCTGTAACTCTGCTTGGGGTTGTTGCGCCCCAGGTGCAGGACCCGGCACTTGGCCTTGTTGAACTTCATACAGTTGGCCTCAGCCCATCGCTCCAGCCTATCCAGATCCTCCTGCAGAGCCTTCCTGCCCTCGAGCAGATCGACACACGCACTTAGCTTGGTGTCATCTGCAAACTTACTGAGGGTGCACTGGACGCCCTCATCCAGATCATCGATAAAGATATTAAAGAGGACCGGCCCCAGTACCGAGCCCTGGGGGACACCACTTGTGACCAGCCTCCAACTGGATTTGACTCCATTCACCACAACTCTCTGGGCCCGGCTATCCAGCTAGTTTCTAACCCAGCGAAGCGTACGCCAGTCCAAGCCCCGCGCAGCCAGTTTCTTGAGGAGAATGTTGTGGGGAACGGTGTCAAAAGCCTTACTGAGGTCAAGGTAAACCACAACCACAGCCCTTCCCTCATCCACCAAGCGCGTCACTTTGTCATAGAAGGAGATCAGGTTCGTCAAGCAGGACCTGCCTTTCATAAACCCATGCTGACTGGGCCTGATCGCCTGCTTGCCCTGCAAGTGCCGCGTGATGACCCTCAAGATAATCTGCTCCATGAGCTTTCCTGGCACTGAGGTCAAACTGACAGGCCTATAGTTCCCCGGGTCTGCCCTCCGGCCCTTCTTATAGATGGGTGTCACATTGGCTAGCCGCCAGTCAACTGGGACCTCCCCCGATAGCCAGGACTGCCGATAAATGATGGAAAGCGGCTCGGCCAGCTCCTCTGCCAGTTCTTTCAGTACCCTCGGGTGCATCCCATCGGGCCCCATCGACTTGCGCACATCCAAGCTCCTTAGCAGGTCGCCAACCATTTCCTCATGAATAGCGAAGGCCACATCCTGCTCCCCATCCCCCTTCCGCCAGCTCAGGGCACTGGGTATCCAGAGAACAACCGGTATTGCCGCTAAAGACTGAGGCAAAGGCGGCATTAAGCACCTCAGCCTTTTCCTCATCCTTAGTAACCAGGTTTCCCCTCGCATCCAGTAAAGGATGGAGATTCTCCTTAGTCCTCCGTTCGCATTGATATATTTGTAAAAGGATTTTTTGTTGTCTTTAATGGCAGTAGCCAGGTTGAGCTCCAGATGAGCTTTGGCCTTTCTAATTTTCTCCCTGCACAGCCTCGCTACATCCTTGTAGTTCTCCTCAGTGGCCTGCCCTTTTTTCCAAAGATTATAAACCCTCTTTTTCCTGCTAAGCACAAGCCGCAACTCTCTGTTGAGCCAGGCCGGTCTTCTTCCACGCCGGCTCGTCTTTGGGCACGTGGGGACGGACCGCTCCTGTGCCGTTAAGATTTCCTTCTTGAGGAGCGCCCAGCCTTCCTGGACTCCTCTGCCCTTCAGAACCGCCTCCCAAGGGACTCGGCCAACCAGCGTCCTGAGCAGCTCAAAGTCAGCCCTCCAGAAGTCCAATACAGCAGTTTTACTGGTCCCCTTCCTGGCCTCGCCAACAATAGAGAACTCTACCATTTCGTGGTCACTCTGTCCAAGATGGTTTTCCGACCACCACATCTCCCACCAGTCCTTCTCTGTTTGTGAAGAGAAGGTCTAGCGGGGCACCACCCCTGGTAGGTTCACTGACCAGCTGCATCAGGAAGCTATCTCCCACACTCTCCAGAAACCTCCTAGACTGCTTTCTCTGTGCCGTGTTGTGCTTCCAGGATATATCCGGGAAGTTGAAGTCCCCCCACGAGGACAAGCGCCGACGATTTTGCAACTTCTGTCAGTTGCCTATAAAACTCCTCATCCGTCTCCTCATCCTGGTTCGGCGGTCTATAACAGACCCCCACCAGGACGCTAGCCTTGCCGGCCTTCCCGCGGATCCTAACCCACAGGGATTCAACCTTATCATTCCCAGCCTGGAGTTCCACAACATCAAAAGATTCTCTAATGTAGAGAGCCACGCCACCACCCCTTCTGTGCTGCCTGTCCCTCCTGAAGAGCCGATAGCCAGGCATTGCAGCACTCCAGTCGTGGGAGCGGTCCCACCACGTCTCCGTGATGGCAACCAAGTCGTAGCCCTCCTGCTGCACGATGGCTTCCAGCTCCTCCTGTTTGTTACCCATGCTGCGTGCATTAGTGTAGATGCACTTCAGCTGGGCCATCGCCTTCTTCCCCAGCCTAGCCATTGTTTCCCCTGGCACAGCTCCAACAAGCCTTCTTTGAGCCCCGTCCCCCTTCTTGCCTAGTTTAAAGCTCTCTCTATGAGCCCCGCCAGCTCCTGGCCTAGGATCCGTTTTCCCCTTGGAGATAGGGACCCGTCTGGGGCCATCAGGCCAGGTGCCGAGTAAAGCTCCCCATGGTGAAAAAACCAAAATTTCTGTGCTGGCACCAGCCTCTGAGCCACCTATTAACCACGTGAGCTTTCCATGTCCTCTCCGTGCCTCTCCCTTCCCCCGTAGGGATAGACGAAAACACCACCTGCACTCCCGCTCCCTCCACCAATCGTCCCAGCCCCCTATAGTCCTGTTTGATAGCCTTCAGGCTACTCCTACCCATCTGGTCAGATATCTAACCCAATGTTACTTGGACCATAGTCCATCTTGGCTGTTTTGGAATTTACTTTCCAAAAGTAAACTTTACTTTTTTTATGTCCATCATTTTATGTCTGTTAGTCACAAAACTGAAATAAGAAAAAAAGAAGAGGAAGCAGTACTAAGAACAGTGATTAAAGTGAGGGAGAATGGATATCTGTGTAAGCTTCAAAGTCTGTTACAGACAGCACAGAGACCCTATTGAGCCTTGAGAAACTATTGTAGTGCTGATAGCAGGTTTGGATCATGTGCATTTCAAAAGAATAGTATGGGTGAAACTTAATTCTGAGACTGGGTTTTTAAGTGAAGGCTGAACGGAGAAGCTGTTGAGATAAAGTTTTAGCAGTTGTTAAAAAAGTTCAAGTTAGGCAAATTATTATTTTTTGGATACTTATGGTCTGTTAAGCTCAAGACATATGAAAATCCTTATTCTGAGAGCCTTTTAGACCCCCTGTGGGACAAAGAAATTGACAACGTTGCTGAATAACAGCACCAAGAGCACAAAGTATAGCAAGTGGTCTGTATGGCACCTGCTTTAGAAGAATGGATTGGGGATGAATGGAAAAGGTATGGTTTATTATAGAAGTATACTGATTTTTTTAAAAAAAATCTACACACAATAAACCTAGGTGATCTGACACTTTTGCAATATGATGATGAATTCTTTGGTCTCTAGACAATTACCAATACGAGGCATTCTACAGTCAATAAAAATAAGACACTGATACACAGAAGAATGGTAGAACAGACAGAAGTGGGTATTGGGTAATAATTGAGTTAATGTGTGTTTTGGAAAGGTGATATTTATTTCCGGGGGCAATGCTATACTGAGACCTTCATGGATCCTTTTCTATTGAAACTCTTGAAAATGTGAAGTAAAATGAGATTCATTGCTGCCTAGTTTAGCCTAATGTAAGATGAGGTAAATGTTAGTGGGCACATACCTGCTCTTACTGTGAGCATCAAGTGATATGGATGCTCACAAATGTATCAGTTGCCATGACTTCCTTTCTGGATGTGCCAGCACAAAGCTCCCCATGAGGACAGCTGTGTAGCCATTGCCTGTATCCATTGTGGGGTGAATTGCTCTATTAGCAGGAGACAGAGAAACAGGAAGGGAAAGTGGAGGGAAAAGGAGTAATAGCAAAGAGACATAATATTGTGGAGTGGCAGCTAAAGCAGCTTCTGCCATCCTCCTGCTTGCTTTTGAGAGTGGAGAGAAAGCAGGAGTCTCTATACTTTGGCTCTTAGGAAAACACAATGTTCACTTGATCTTTCAGAAAAGTACTTTTGACACTGGTGGAATTTTTTCAGTGTCAGATCAGGTGGAAGGACCATGTTTCTGAGTGACAGTTCAACACACTGCCTGTTTCTTCTCACTAAAGCTGAGTGCTGTCGCTAGTGCTGGAATGTGAAGTAATAGGGAGGTTATTTAATCACATATCTGGTGCAAAAAGCAGATTTGAACCTTCACTGTGATTTGGTCTTGTTGCTGAAGAAAAGAATGAAACAGGTTGGACTGGACATTTTCTTTTGTTCTGTTATTATTAATAGTAGGGGTTTGTTGGGGTAAGTTGTCACTTTTGCATTGTTAAGGCATATATATATGTGTGTGTATATAAACACTTTACATAAATACACTCACACATATCCACTGTTAGGTGCTGACATGCAAACATTCAGGGCAAGAGGGAAAGTAAAAGAAACTGCAAGGCAGCTGTTAATCAAGTAGAAACAGTGGAGCTCTGGGAAGAGTATCCCAAGTAAAATGCTGCATCCTAAATAGTATCATGCTCTCAGGGGTTTAGTTGGGTTTTTGTTTATTATAATTGGATACACACAAATGTATAGGCATATAATGCATATTTTAAAATGTTTATCCAATTTATGTAGCTTGCTGCTTTTCTTACTGGATCTGTGTATCTTTGATCTTCTACAAACTTCCCTTTATGTTCTTCTGATTAAATAATAAATCTGGGGATTTCTGCCCTGTTAGAAATAAATATTTTAGCAATAAGGATTTTGAAGAAGTTGAAGTCACTGAAGACTTCTGAAATTATTTTGAAGAAACTTCTTAGCTATGCACAGTAGAGGCAGTTTAAAGAAAACTAAGTTTGTTTCAGTCCAGTGTTTTCTTTTACATGGATATTTGTAGTATATTTTCATTTAAGATAGAAAAAGTTACAAATATTCAAATATAACTCGAAAATAAACAATTTTAATGGGATGTGACAACAGCTGATATTTTAGTGCTTAACGGTACTGGGTAACAAAGCGCATGTGTGATGCATGCTTTTCGATCTCTCAAGACTGAGGTTTGCAGACAGAAAAAGAGTAAAAAATTAAGGGACCTGATTTTCTTGAAGGGCTGAGCCATCACTTAAAATCACCACCTTCAAAGCACCTGTCATTCCACATCCCATAACTAAGAAGACAAAAATCTGGCCTTAATCATCTGGCTCAGGTTATATACAGTGGCTAAAAGATACGAATTGATATTCATATATACCCATATATCTCTAAGTATTCATTTTCACACATAGATATGGTAATGAGTAAATAGCAAGGGTTTAAATAAAAATTGGTTATTTTAATATTAATGAAAAAATAACACTATAATAAGAGTTTGGCATTTGTATTCTATTTGGTGGGCTTTCTCTTTTAGACTTAACCAGATGGAAAGAATTAAAAATGTGGTTTGAAAAACTCATCCTGAACAGACACTGTGGATGACCAAACCTAATGAGATTTGATTTTTTTTTTTGGTGTTGGTATTTTATTTTTTGCTTCGCTTCTGCTGTGGGGTTTAGCTGGCTGTTGTACAACCAACAGATCTGTGAAAACTGCTGCTTGCTTTTTTTACAGCATCACTATAATTATTGAGTGTTAGTTGAGCTTAGTCTATTTATTTTCTACCTGGTGGTAATCCATCCTAGCAGAAATGGTAACAGTGAGATGAATGAGCCATCCCTTTCTTTTCTTTTGAAGTGCCCCTGCTTAATCTGAGACAGACGAGTTTGTGTGCAATTAGCTTACAGCAGGCTGCTTCAATGCACTTAGCTACCTTAGAATCTATCTGCTTCTGCTGCGTCCTTCCTAGAGTTGTATTCAGCTTGCAAAGCATTTGTTGTCATCAAGAATATAGGTTTTCTCAGGACAGGGCCTTCAAGGCACCTTCTGACAGCAATAATGACACGGTGACGTGTCAAAGTGGGTACATAATCCCACTGACATTGGAGATTTTCCTTCTCTTAGTATTTGTGGTACACACACGATGCAGATCATCAATCTGTTCAGTGTATTTTTCAACCAAGCAACTCTAGGTGAAGGACTGTGGTTTGCCTCACAGCTCTGGCCTCTGTATTTATTTCCTTGACATCTCTTAAGCTTAAAAACTGCAGCCTTGCTAGAAGTGGTAAGTGTTCTGTCCCTCCTTGTATGCTCCCTTCTTTTTTTTTTTTTTTCCCTGAATAATATTTCATAGCTTATGGTGTTTAAGAGTCTCTTTAACTCAGGGATATGGCTTACTTTTCAATTAGCTGACTTGGATGCTGTTAGTATGGGGATTCATCACAGTGCTCAGCATGGAAAAGTCAGCCAACTGTTTTTCCTGCTTCTAGCTTTTAGGCAGTGCTTAATTTCTTACACGTGTGGTCACATTGCCCAAGTAATTGTGGGTTATGTCTACATGAAACAGAGATGTAGCAGTGACTGTAATATAATTGTGTCCTAATGGGGCTTAACAAAACCATACTTCATTCAAGAGCTTTCATTACACAGCATCATGTAAAATAGAGTTCCCTGCAACCTCAGCTCTTTCAGTCTCTGTGAGCTTTGGTTTGTGAGATTATAGTAAAGAGATCAGCTTGTGAAGACTTATGTTCACATTTTGAGGGCAAATTAGGTTCATTTCTCATTTTCAGGTCCCTTCCAACCCGAGCTTTTCTATGATTCTTGATTAGGGTCAGAATTCTCAGTGGGTGTTTCTGCGTATGCAAGCTTCTGGATAGATAATTTTATTGGTGTTAGAGGAAGAAGAACTTTGAGTATGACCGTAGTTAATAATGTTTTACTCCTTACTTCCTCTTGTTTTCATACCTCCATTACAAATCTAGCATTGGTCTCTTGTTCATTGTCCTGATCCGTATTATTTTAACTCCAGTCAGCTCAGCATCTCTTGGTTTGCCATCCATATGCTACACCAGAACTAGTAAGATAAAAATCACTGGTGAAGGCTAGGTATCAAATACACATTTTTCTCCCTTGGCATTACACATTATATTTGGAGAGCTTTGTACAGTGTCCTGTTTTTAGGCAAGTTAGTACCTTTACTATTGAGCTACTTTGTGTGTGTATGACTATACCTACATGCCATAAAGCTGTTTTATTTCCTTTCACTGTTTAGTGATGCTGAATTGTGAGAGCAATCCACATGACATTTGAATTTCTAGGAAGCCTTTCCAGTAGACATCTGGCTGCCTTGATCCCTCTCAGCAAATAAACAAGACTGAGAAACATAGATAACGGTCTTTGTTTATTATTGATAGTTTTTTATAGTTTTTCAGTTTCAGAAGATACTCTCTCCAACAACAATGAAATGGAAGACAAAAAGAAATTAGGAAGTTCTGAAAACTGCAGAAATGTGGAAGGTGGGGTAGAAGAAAGACTGATGGAGAACTTTCTCTACACAAGTTAAGGTACTGGCACGGGTACCATGGTAAACGCAACATCTGTTCTATGCCAGAATAGTACCAGAACTTCCTATGCCAGAATACAAACCTTGAGGTCCAAGTTAGTATTTCAAGGTTAGAGAGAGACTCAGCCTCTTAAGTGAGCTGGGTATGCTTAAGTGTGTATTTGAAACATGTTAAGTACTTGGCCACAGACTGTGTGGTGGCACTGTTCAGAAAATGAACTGAACTGAAATCAAGGGAATCTGTTAAACTTCAGTGTTTCCTGAAAGGAGAAAATATATCAGATAAAACAACCTTGTCCATCACAGCTTGTGTGTTTTGCAGCCCACATGTGCTTTGCCCTTGTAATAAATATGAATTACTAAGCTTTAATTGGTTGCTGATTTCAAATGATGTTTCTTATAAAGCAACAGCTCTTCTCAAAGCTGCTCTGACTTTTTAAGTAGTTTTGCTTTGATTTCTAAACTATCGATCATTCTCTGAGCTTTTGTTTTGTCTGTTTTTGTAGTTTTATATATATATAAAACCAGTGTACTGAATTCTGATATTTTTTTTTTTTTTATGCTCAAGGGGAGGGGGAGTCCTTGATTTGAAGTGTCTATGCATTCCATTTTGGTTTATAGCTCTCAAAAATATTATATAATTGGCCTTTTACTTTACTTGTGCAGTTTTTTCTCAGTAAAAATAATTGACCGTTGGTCACGATTTCTAGGGGATTTTTGTGTTTTGTTACAAGTGCTAAATACTTTATTTTTTTAATGTTTGATTTATACATATTGCAGTAGTAACTCGAATTTGCACCCTTGTCTTAGAATGGTATTTTGAATAACACTAGGAGCATAGTACAGAATTGAGTAAAAAATTTGGTAGCCCTGTATTGAAAGAAAAGCATCATCATGCTATTTCTGTATTTGCCTATGTTTTTCTTACTCTTGGTTGAACATAAATGGCTACTGATTTGCCAACAACACTTGAATGCATGTTTTCTTAGCCACTGCTTGGGGTGATAGCTACTTGACTTTTGGTACTTATGACATAAATTTGGCCCTCAACTTGCACCTTTTGCAGGATGATTGTGCTACGGCCAGAAAATACATAATCATGCTGTGACAGTGTGGCACTCTATAAAAATGAACGAACAAACACAGAAAGAAATTGTGACTGCTTTGGCTTCTATGGAAAGGAAAGGGAAGAAAACTTTGTGTATGTAGGTCTGGAGGGAAAAACATTCTGTGCTGATGCTGTAAAGGAGCACTGAGATAGCAGTCTTGCGTGCATCCAGCTTGGAACTGAAGGGCAAGTCTCTGTACTACACCAACCCTCTTGTGGCATTCATGTCACTGGAGGAATCTGTATTGTCTCATTGGGTGTTACGTTTTTCATAACCATTATTTTTTTAATAAAAGAAGCTACTTTTCTCATCCTTTATATAGCACAAGATTGTGCGGGGAAAAAGCTGCTTTGCTAAAGCATTGACCCTCCTGCACCCAAATCACATTGTTGAGACAAAGACACATTCCAGATGGAAAGCACCTCCACAGATATGGAATATTCATGCAAAATATAGTTATGCCTTTTACCTTGTCTGAGCAGTAAAATCTTGGTTAAATTCTTACACATTTTTAGGACAGTTTTGAAGGACATCCCTGCTTGCTTTTGCCTTAACCTCTAAGAATCAAGCTGGTCACTGCTTAGCCTTTTCACATGCAACTATATCTGTAAAACTGCTCTGAGTAATTTGGTTATTTAAAAATACTTATTTTGTCAGAACTGAAATTCTAGTATTAGAATTCTAGTATTAAATTAATAAGAATTATATTGGTATGGTTCCCTTTGGCAGAGCTTCCTCGACTTGGAGTTTAATTAAATGCACTTGATTATTTGTTATAAATCAACAGATATTTCAGTTACAGAGATATTCCCTTGTGACCACTTATGTGACCACTGTGAATTTTGCAGTCCTGCATTTATGGAGAAGTCAGTGCTTTTGTAAGCAAGTTATTTTTGAATGATTAGTGTTTCACGTTATTCTTTTTTTCTTTATTTTTGAAAATAAATGTTTGTATTTAAGAATAAATTGTTGCCTTTATACCAACAATTCCCCTTTAGGTGTATTTAACATTTTAGATCACTGACTGTCACACATCAGAAGCAGCTGTGATCTGTAACTCAGGTGATTGTACATCAGCCCAACTCTACAGAGTGGGTTTTAGAAGAGGACTGTGCCTGGTTGCCCAGTCCAGCAGCTGAACTTGGAAGATAAATCAGAGCTACATTTACAAAGAGGAACTTTGGTTTAATTTGGAAGCACGATGAGGGAGGAGTTGACTGAAGCGCACAAATCTTAAAGCAGTAGTAAAGCCTGAGAAAATGACGGTTTTTTCCAAAGAGAACCCATAGGTTATTCTGAACTCACTTTCTACTACTTTCTACTACTGAATAAAAGCTGACAGTCTGACCATCTTCTGGTAGCACTTCAGGATGTAGGTACAAAATATGGACATTTGATTCCTTGTTCCATCACCCCATCTGCCTCACCATATCACAGCACTGATGGAATTTGTGGAGTAACACCAGCAAAAACTGATGCAGTGATATGGAGAATTAGATCAGTTATGTTTAAAGGTATTTCAAAATAACTGGTGCAAATTAAGTTCATAGAATCATAGAATATCCCGAGTTGGAAGGGGGACCCATAAGGATCATCAAGTCCAACTCCTGGCACCGCACAGGTCTGCCCAAAAGTTTAGACCATGTGACTAAGTGCACAGTCCAATCGCTTCTTAAATTCAGACAGGCTTGGTGCAGTGACTGCTTCACTGGGGAGCCTGTTCCAGTGTGCGACCACCCTCTTGGTGAAGAACCTCTTCCTGATGTCTAGCCTAAACCTCCCCTGCCTCAGCTTGACACTGTTCCCACGGGTCCTATCACTGGTGATTACGGAGAATAGGTCACCTGCCTCTCCACTCCCCCTCGCGAGGAAGTTGTAGACTGCGATGAGGTCCCCCCTCAGCCTCCTCTTCTCCAGGCTGAACAGGCCCAGTGACCTCAGCTGCTCCTCATATGTCTTCCCCTCTAGTCCCTTCACCATCTTCATAGCCCTCCTCTGGACGCTCTCCAACAGTTTAATGTCCTTTTTGTACTGTGGTGCCCAGAAGTGCACACAGTACTCGAGGTGAGGCCGCACCAGCGCAGAGTAGAGCAGGACAATCACTTCCCTCGACTGACTAGCAATGCCGTGCTTGATGCACCCCAGGATACGGTTGGCCCTCCTGGCTGCCAGGGCACACTGCTGGCTCATATTCAACTTGCTGTCAACCACAACCCCCAGATCCCTCTCTGTGGGGCTGCTCTCCAGCATCTCGTCACCCAGTCTGTACGTACAGCCGGGGTTGCCCCGTCCCAGGTGCAGGACCCGGCACTTGCTTTTGTTAAACTTCATGTGGTTGGTGTTCGCCCAGCTCTCCAATCTGTCCAGATCTCTCTGCAAGGCCTTTCCACCCTCATCCGAGTCCACAACTCCTCCAAGTTTGGTGTCGTCAGCAAATTTGCTCAAAACACCTTCTAGTCCTACATCCAAATCATTTATAAAAACATTGAAGAGGACTGGCCCTAAAATGGAGCCTTGAGGGACCCCCACTAGTGACCATCCGACAGCCAAGTTCCTATTAGTAGTGCTGTATAAAGCTAAATTTTAGGTATAGCAACCCGAGGATATGTCTTGAAATAAAGTGAGTGTATTATACATTGGATTTCTAATGCTGTTACATGGAAAATTTTCAAAAACCCATGCACTAGTATTGTGCACCACTGAATTATTACTATTTTTTTAGAACAAAAATAATTTCTAATCAGAAACTACTTCTTGCTTCTTATGTATAATTATAAATCATCATCTTGCATCTCTGTTAACTCTCAGTGATACAGATGTAGAAATGTATAAAACTTAGCTGTGTGTGAGATTGCAGATATCAGAATGGTTTTCCAAATTCAGACAATGCTGTTACAGGCAAAATTGTAAGTGAAAAATGAACTGCTGAAAGTACCTGTGTTGTAAGAGGCTCTTCTAGTTGTCTGTGACTGTATTTGTTGTATTAGTTAAGAGCAGTAATACAGTTTTGGAGTGAATCTACTTATCCTTATTAATCACAGCATGGTTTACTTCACAGGTTAGTTTTGGTATGCACAAACTAGATTCCTTCTGGAAGAAACTAAGCCAAAGCTTACTTCTAGGTGCTTGCTAAATGTGCCCTGTTTGGTTATAAACTCAACCCCACTAAGCATATCCATCTCGAAAACAATGTGAATCACACCCTGCTATAGCTTTGAACTGTGAGCAAGGTGGGAATATTTAATCCAGGGAATCAGACCGTCTTCCCTGAAGCGAACCTACAGAACCATGTACAGTGTTAGTGTAGGCCTTCAGCACTGTCTGGTTCAGTCTACTGGTTTGTCCTTGGTATGGTGACTTACCTGCTCATTCAGACACAGCCAGAAGGTCTGTGCAAAGTGAGTGAACCAAGCCTGGGGTCTGACTGTGCTATGAGCTCCGCACAAATGAGATCTCTTCCATCTGCTGCTTATAGAGAGGGAAAATGCATAGGGAAGGGAAGTAGGCATCAGATATCTGAATGGTAGGATCCACAGAAGAACTGAATAATAATATTTGCAATTTCATTGAGGGAAAAGTCACTTTCAGAACAAAACTTGACATTTTAAATGTTCAAAGTAATCTTTTAAAATCCCTGAAGAACCATTCTATCTTTTCCAAGTACTTACCATCCAATCATCTTTCTGAAAATATTTGTGAATTCTAGTTGTTGAATTAGATGAATTTAAGTTTTTCAGAAACTTTTGGCTTATTTCAATTGTTTTTCTACTGTCCAAAAAAATCCTATTGAAGCATATTCAGTGTTCTTCAGATTGATAAACACCTAATCAGGAAGAAACAGAGGGCACATAGGGCCTCAGAGGAGAAATCCATATTTTGGGTGTTCCTCTATCTCCTTCTTCCCCTGTGGGAAAGTCCACAGTTTATAGCCCTCTGTGCTTTGGGAGAGACATTCTTTAAAGGGTGGAGGAAGAATTGCTGGGACACATACTACTATGGGAGCATATGCTCAAGAGGACTTAAATTAATCACTAGTTCATTAATATCCTACTAGTCTTGTAACCTGTTTCCTCTTCAATACCTGCACTTCCTTTTCAAGGATGATACTTCATAACATATTTCAATGAGGATAGGGTGTGGAGAGTTACAAGGTGTGTGAGATTTGCAGTCTTTACTTGCAAAAGTTATTGAATAATGTTTTTTTTTCCATGTGTATGCATGCATGCACACGCACGCAGAGTAAAGCTAAATAACTTTAAGTACAACTGCAAAATAAAGATAATTATTTCCTTAATAAATTCCAGATTATTAGCTTTTCTTATTATTTGTCTCTCTCTGAATCTGTGATCTCACTGATTTTCTTTCATTTCATTACTCTGTATTCCTTTAGATGTTAAAATATTAGTATGTTATTAAATTTGCAGAATATTCACATAATAAAAATATTCTGGATTAAGTTAGGAGCATTAAATATGAGATACTTGAAACATTGTAATGGGGTTGAATGAAGATTGGGTCTTTGGGTAAATACTGCTGTTACTATAGCAATAGCTATGTTTTTTTAAAGGACTACCTTAAATGTGTGTTTGAATGGGGAGGTGGGGGTTCTGTAGATATTTTCCTGCCCCTCTGCAGAGATTTTTTTGTTTTGTCATAAGGGACACACTATTGCTTCTATAAGGTGTTAATATTGCTACTGTAAAACACACTGGGGTAATTTATGTTAAACATAAATTGTATTCTGTGAGAACAGATTCTTTTGTCTGCCAAAGTACTGTCTTGTGTACAATAGAGGTATATGGTAAATTTAAACTTGCAAGTCTTGGTCTTTAAAACAAATAAAACCCCACATGGCTGTTGCAGGCAATTCCTATACTCAAGAAAATCATTATTTATAGGAATAAATTTACTAAAATATATATATTTAAATTGCAGAGCCTATGTAGAATATCCAAGAACATTATTTACTATACTTTAGGAGTTTGGGCAGTATGAACAGGATCTGGACTAGGGAAATGGACTTCAGGAGCTATGCACATGCAGACCTGTTGAAAATACTGAGTTACAATTCACAATTGCAATGGCTTGCAATTCCACAAACAATTCACTCAGACCAAGTTGGCAGGGCCTCTTGCTTTGAGGCTTTTCTTTCTTTTTCTTCTTTCCTTGTCACCTTACTTAGTATGAGCCTGGTGTGCTTCCTAGAGCTGCATAAGAGTTTCACCTAAAGCGAATGCCTGCTGTCTGAATGGTCTGGAGTATTTGGTAACACCTGCTTTCTTCTTGTTGCATAGTACGGCTTCTGTGGCTCTTGCAGGAAGTGGAAAAATACTCACAGAGTTTTCTGTGGGTGAAACTGAATGGATTTGCCTGTGTTGCATTATGTGCTTCCCAGTGCTGGCAGAGAAAATGTCTCTCTCGGCTCCCATCCCACTGGGGTTCTGGAATGGCTGGTGGTGCTCTCAGGAGAAGGCAGCAGTCATGATGGGCAGATTTGATCGCCAGCCTCTTGAGGCAGAAGACCCCCACATATGAAGCATTACTCATCTCATCTGCATGTGAAGTGGTCTTTGTGTTGTTTTCTAACACCACACACACAGCTCTCTGATGTTGTCATTTCTTACACTGTAAAGCCTGCTTCCGTAGCAAGCTCTGCTGCTTATTCTGCTACACAGCCTTGTTTATTCTGCTGCACATTCCTTGGGAAGGGTCAAGGAAAACTCCCTTCATTTTCTGATGCAAAGAGAAGTAAATAATATTAACTCAGCAACAACACTGATTCTAGCACAAATGTTAGCAGGTCTGTGTTGTTTGAAATCCCATCAGGAAGAAGGAACGATTACTCACGGTGAATACTCTGAGTTTTTCAGAGATGTATGAGTTACTCTCCCACTGTACACTAGCCAGGCTATGAATCAGATTTTGTAAGGTCGAACTGGATTGCACTGTGAAAGGAGCACTGGAAGAAGAACTGTTTAATGTAGTAGGGGCCTTTCTGCTCTTAAAGAAAATTGTACAAGTTGATACAGGCTTAAATATGGATGCCTATCAAAGGTAGACTCACAGATGCCACTAGAGATGCAGAGAAGGTATCACACGTGTGATGGAAAAGTGTGTACATGTTAATATTTTCACTAGTTTTTCTTTGTTCTGTTTACACTGAACAACACTTCAGTCTTAAGAATGCTACTCTGTATTTATCGTTCAGGTACAACCAAATGGGATAAATGAAGGTCATTAACCTCAGATGACTTTCTACTGCAAGTCAGGAGCTGACAGGACAAACATGAAATTTCCTAGTGAGAGAAACAGGCAAGAGGTGCAGAGTGACAAATGGCAGGGAGGAGTGTAGATAAATGCTACTGCTGTAAAGTATTTGTTTTAATATTTACTTTCTTTTGCTGGTCATGAATACACAATGAAATACTTGGAGAAGGAGGAAGTTGGTCAACGTGGTCAGAAATTCAGTTTTTGTCCCTTTAAAATTAGATGTACCCAGGAATTAACTCTATTAAACTATTTTTTTTCCCACTCAATTGCAACAAGGAGAAAAAAGTCAAGATTAGATATTTGACAAAATGCACTATCCTGATCTGTGAAATGGTAAATAGAGGCAGTGACTGATGTAGAAATAATGTATTTGAGAGGCTTTTAGACACTTGGACTGCTTAATATGTAGGTTAACCCTTAATGGATGGTAGAGAATAGATGGCTGCTAGACTGTGGAGTTTAACAGGACAAATCAATAACTGCTTCCCAAAAGTAGTTTGTGCTGTTGATTGAGTGCAATTCTGTAGACTTCTTGATATTTATAGATATGTTTTGCATTTCTAAAATTCTACCATAATTACCTAAAATATGCAAGAAACATTGACATATTGCAAGAAACATTGACATTCTAGTTATAGAAAGACACCACATAGGCAGTGAGAAATACACTTTTAGGGAGAGCAAAATGACATTTATTGAGAGGAAATGAGATAGATGGGAATGTAGTAAATGTTTATATAAGTATGAATCACTATATAAAATGTGGGAACTATAAAAAAGGGTAGGAATTTGAGAAAGGTGGTAAAACTCTAATAGAGTTTTGCTAGGTTGTTGGGATTTTTCATGGGGAAGTACAATGTAGTGTTCCATGTTTGTAATCTAACAGAAAGGTGTCACAAAATAATAAAATATTAATCAAAGTGTAAAGATTGGTAGTCAGACTGGAGGGAATATTATATACAAAGGAGAAATTATAAACTAGATGAAAACTGGCTGGATGAGTAAGCTCAGATAGTAGTGGTCAGTGCCTAACTGGTTACAAGCATTACTTCTTGGGGATTGATAGTGGTATTAATTTGGTTTAATGCCTCCATTAATGTTCTGGGCTTTGAGATGCAGTCCACTTTCTTCAGGTCCACAGATGACACAGAGTTGGTTGGAAGGGTTGACGTACTGGTAGATGGGGCTACTCCAGCCTTTCAAGGTCCATCTCAAGAGAAATGGGTTGCTGGGAACTTCCTGAAAAAGCAATACCAATCTTGCATTTTGGATGGGACAAGCCCTTGCAGCAGAATGGGTTTGGGCCTGACTGTCCAGTGATCAGCTCTGCTGAAGGGAACCTTTTGATTCCTGATGGACAGTGAATTTAAAGCAGTCAGTCCTTGTAGCGGTGAAAGTGTGGTCAGTGGGTTGAGGCAAGTGATCATTCTACTTTTTTCAGTACTTGTGAGTCTGTATCTGGAGTAGTGTGTACAGCGTTAGGTCTCCCAGTACAAGTAACGCATTGCGAAACTGGAGCATAAGCCTCACCACCATAACCACAGAGATGGTTAGGGACTGGAGCATATGACATGCACCAAAAGGCTGAGGGAGCTGTGTTTCTTCAGTGTTATGAAGACTAAGGGAGAATCTACCTGCAGTCTACAACTGCCTAATGGGTAATTAAGAGAAGATAATGCCAAAGGCTAATAGACTACCAAACATATAGTACTGCTTCTCTGAATACTCTAGGACTCTGCATACCAGGATTTTTCTAATCCAGAGAAGGTATCTCTGTATATATTAACTCAGGACACATTTTTCTTCTATTATTTTTTCCAGTGGCTCTTTGGATCTGTGCTAACTTTTAACATTCACACTGCCCAGTGGTAAGCATTCGTATGGATATAATATAAACCCAGGATTTAACCTGAAGGTCCTGAACCTGCAGAAGTGCTTGTCCCAAATACTAATGAAGCATTTCACCTCAGAACACCCCACCTGCCTGCAAAGTGGTCTCTTAACTGAGCTAGGAGGGCAGAATAGAAAGAAAAGTGAGGAAAAAGTGTTGAAACACAGATTTATTTCCACGTGTTCCATGTGGCAGTATTAGAACAGGAGGGCAAAGCGGTCTGTACTCACAGCACTGCTTCTTGGAAAAGATCATTTCAGCTTTCACACAGAGATATCTGATGTCATCAGAGCTCCCCAGAACATCTGCTCTGAAATTTCAGACCTACTTCTCCCTCTCTGCTCCCCTTGCACCCAGATTTCAACGTCGAACAGTTAAATGAAGTACACAGTCTGTGCTCCTGTGATATCCAATGTTAGAAAAGAAAATGGGGTTAAATACAATCTCTTGATGATTTACAAGTTTACAGGGTGAGAATAATTTTTAAAAATACCAGTGTATTTATTTCATTTAACTACACTCTATGTCAAGTCATTTCCCATTGATGATAGACACTGATTGACAGCACTTGTCAGCAACAGAAAAGGAAATCTTCCTTAAGAGCCCCTAGTACAGTATCTATAGAGTAACAGAGGACAAATCCTTCATGTCCTGAAGTAATAAAATTGTTAACAGATTAGGATAGAGCCTGATACAAGAAGCAAGGTATCAGTCTGCGGCAAGTGAGCTACATCTGAACTTGGTGCTGATTGACTCTGTTCTCTATGTAGCAAGTTCATTGTCTGATACATGTTTTTAAGACAAGGCTAAGTGTCAAGCATGTTGGCATTTTTCTGGTTCTATCAGCGGTGGAACTTGTTCGACTGTAACTAGCATACAGCTTTCACAGCTTGTTATTCACAACATTTATTTTATGGTATTTAATAAGAGATACAAAGGTGTTAAAGCAACTCGTTTTCCATTATCAGAACTGCTAGCAAATGTAAAACAAAACAAAACAAAAACAAAAACAAACAAACAAAAATTATCACCACGGTTGTGGATTTCTTTCTTTTTAGAAAGAGATTGTCATCAGAATCCATGATACTTTTTCATATAGATAGCTGATTATTTTTCACAATGCTATCCCAGACTGTAGAAGGATAACTTTATTCGTTAAAGGTGAAATATACATTTTTCTTTCAGTGATAATTTGTTCAGCATCCGTCTAGGCAGGTGTGTATGTTGCTAGGGTAATACAGAGTCCATTTAGCCTCTACATGCTTGTTGTAAAACCTTGTTCAAAATAATAATAATAATGAAATACTGAAATAGGTTTTTATTCTTGTACCTCACTTAACCTTAACTAAATATAAAAATAAGTTATCCTAAGCTCCTAATACATTGCTATCTGATCAGACTGCTGACGGTATTAAAGTTGAATGCTACTCGGCTCACTTTTTATGTGTCTAATTCCATTGTTATTTTCTTGATGGTGTTCACACTGACGGTAGCCACATGGTGAGCGCTCCGGACATAGCGGCTTTCATAGCAGGCTTGCTGTCAGTCAATACTAAAAATTGTTATTGATTTTAGGCAGAACATTGCTACATCAGTTCTGGATGCTTTTTAAAAATCTTATCCGTTCAGCCCAATTCCCTCATCTCCCTATGTGCATGGATGCTGCTTTCACTTTTTCCAGTGTGCACATCACCCCTGCAATATTCATTCCTGCTTTATAACCACTTAAATAAGAGAAAAGTCAGCACTGTTCCTTTACCCAGTGGTATTCAGTTTGAATGCACAGTAGTCACTGAATGTTTAACATTGATTTTTGAAGGCAATGCTGTCATCGTAGGCCTTTTGAATTAAGTGGCAGAGGCAACGTTTGGACAACAATTTAAAACAATTTAATGGGACAATATCATCAGTTTATACATAGGCAGCACCATCTAGCTCTTAGTTTTGAAAAGAGAGGCCAAGAAAAACTACAAAGAAAGATTTGAGGCTATTTTTGTAGAAATGAGTAACTCAAGGGAAAAAAAGAACCTGAAGAAATGCTTGTGAAATAGCACATAGAATACAACTACAGCTGCAGTAATTGGACTGTGAAATATTTGTCTTAATTTTTGATACAAGAAGTAGTTTATTCATAACAGTTTATGAGCCTCTTAGCACTGGAATGCTGAGGTGTTTCCCCCAACCTGCCAAAGCTTTGTGTTTTTCTGGTTTTGAGGGATTTTTAATGTTACTTTTTTTTTTTTTTTTTCCCTCTGGTACACTCCCTGCTGTCTAATCCTTCCTGAAACTCAGCTACTGCTGGTGGATCGATATCCCTGTGCAGATTAAAGGGCTGTGTGTTCTTCGAAGGGTCCCCAACTGCAAGCAGTGTGTTTGCACATGTACTAACATGTTTTTGCTGTTGTTGTTGTTTTTTTGTTTTGTTTTTTTTGACAGCACTAATAATGTGTAGAATACTAATAGACATACTATGTGTTAAATATACCACAAGGCACAATTGTGACTTGTGTTGATAGGAGCCTAGAAAAAAGACACTTTCTAAGATTATGGCATAACTTGGCATATGCTCCAAAGGTACCCAGTACAATCCTGTGCTCCACTTTTTGAAAGAGAGGCAAATAGAGTTTCCTTGGGGACAATTTAGCAAAGACATAAGGAGAAATAAAATGTCTGTAGCGATGGTGTAGCACTGCCTCTAACAAGGGATTTGTGTTAGATGCCCATCCTGATGGAGAAGAATAAACTACCTGAGACGGAGGCAGCTAAAATAAATGAGTGCTGAATCCATAGAGAGTAAATAATGAGGGAGGCATATACCTGCTGGAAGAATTTGGTTCTTACTGTATATAGCAGGGGGAAAAATATATGACCCTGTCAGTATATAGCTTTACCACTGTTTGCACAATACACTTCATGGCATAGAGACTATGGAACTGATGAAATGCTGAGGAGTTCTCCTTGGCATCTCCGGCTAGTTAACTCCAGGGCAGATGTTGGAGAGGGGCTATAAAAATTCCAGTTAGTGTTTTCCCTAAATTTAGTGGCATTGCACTCAGCTGGTTGTCCACTTCTAGAGGGGAAAAAAAAAACTGAGGAAGCAAGAGCAGAGGTGGGGACCCCCTTTCAGTAATAACAATCTGGGACCTTGAACATCAAGTTCAAAAGGTGTGAATGGGAGAGAAGTTTCAGCAATCAGCCTGTGACTTCTCATGGTAGCCAAGGAGTAAGGGACCATCAGGTTCTGTACAGATTAAAGGAGCACCTGATACACAGCTGGCAGGTCTACAATTATATTTGTCCATCACCTGAGGAAGCTACAGGGGGTTTGGGAACCCCACCAGCTGGACTTGGCCTTTTGTAGTGTGCCAGTTTGAAACAGAGGCTGGTGCGAGGTGAGTGTCAGCTGGCTGCATCCCATCAGTTGGAGATGCTCCCTCAGAGAGGAGCAGAGGAACAGGTTTCGGGGAGCCTGGTAGCAAAATTGTGCCAGGACTCTGTCCTGGAGCTTGACATCCTGCGTTGTAGCTGATACATTTCATCCTTTTTAAAGGACTGATACCAGGTTTCTGCAGGTAATTTTTCCCCTTGTTATATGGAAAGCAGGTGGGTTTTTGTAGTTTTATATTTTAATAAAGCTGACTGGGGCCTTCAGCATTGCTGTTTCATGAACTCCTTCCAGAGCAGCTCCCAAAGGAGAGGCCTGGAGTTTGATCATCCTAGATTTTTTGTTTTGTTTTGTTTTGTTTTAACCTGTTTCTCAATCATATCCTAGTCTTCCCTCCAGCTTGTTTTAAACTTCACAATATGTGTGGCGAGTTGCCAATGTACATTGCTCTTAACTTCGCATTTAATGGTTACAGCTCTACCTACCCTCAACCCTTGAGTATGTAATCACAGCAAGGCCTCTAGATGGGAAGCAAGAAAAGTTTTACAGCTTTTTAGAAGGTTTTACAATCTGAACAGACGTCATAAAGATTATTTACTTGAAACTCTGAAGAATATTTATTCAAGTTCAAGCAGGTGGGCCAAACCTTTATACTGGGGACAAACAACAGAAAAATACATTGTTCTAAAGTTTTAAATTCATAAAACCTGTATCTGGAATGTGGTTAAATATGACATACATGCAAGTTCAGAAATGACATGCTTTAGATCACTACCGTAATTGCCTTTTAGACTTGAGGTTTAGAATTGACCTGTCAGACCTTAATAAACAGGCTGTTTTTATTTTAAATTGTTAATCTGAGACAGAAATGGCAAATTAGAAGATGTATAGCCTAGTAAAGTGAGTCTTTTTAACATTCCAGGCTTGGCTCATAAGGATGCTTATAGATTATCTTGGTTGAGTTTCTGAATAAGTATGCAATAAGAGTATATATTTTTTTCCTGTACCAAGATATTTAAGCATAAATTTAAATACAAGTCACCGTGTCACGACTGTCTTCCTGCAGCTTAATCCACCTCTTATGGTACCTCTAGATTTTGGGGTTTTTTTTAGACTTTTGTGTTACTCTAGTCTTATAAGTGGTTCTAATCAGTGCTTAGAAATAGTAAGTTAGATACTACTAACTCTGAAAAACAGAAAAAAATGAATATATTTATAGTTGCGCTGTTGTTCTAGGCTTTTGCTAGCATGTTTTTCATGAATGCTGTTTTCTTTTAATACAGATACTAGTTGTAGGTGCCAGAAACTGTCCACTCACACAACTGTTCATTCTGACTGTTTTTCATTACTCATATTGTGTAATATATTGCTTCATTTGGAAAATATCAAAAGCACTATAAAATGGGAGATAGCAAATTAATAAATGCCACACATAAAATCTTTTTTCTTTTTTCTCTCTCTTTTTTTCTTTTTTTTTCTCTCTTTTTTTCTCTCATTTTTTTTTCTTTTTTTTTTTTTCTTTTTTTTTTTTTTAATAAATGAGCTCTTTTGCTGGAATACAGAAAACTCTAGAGGTCTGCAATAGAGGTCTGAAAATTTTTTCACAAACAGTTGGCAGTTGGCTCAGTGTTGGTCCTAATTTAGTTAAAAAAAAAAAAAAAGCTCTGGAAAGAAATATGCGATTAACTTCCTTGACTGAGCTATTATAAATAATATGACTCCATGAATTAGAACACAGAAAACTTAGCACTTTTGTTTTCAAAACTATTGAGCAGAGTATTTTTTTTTTTTTTTATTACTGTACACCAAGTCTTTTGACTTTGATAGCCTGGTTTTTGATTTGCGAAGTGCTCTGAAAGCAGACATGAATTCTCAGATGTCACAAGGGCTTTGTACAGCTGGAGTAGGTAGAGCAGCAGTCTGGTTTTGCAGAGTGTTACTGGAGCTGTGTGAACGGAGATTGTTTGCTCTGACACAGCAGAGTTTACATGGACCAGCCACATGTGACTCCAGAGAATGTAGGAGCTTTTGCTTCCCAGTTCTGGATTTAGAATATGCATTTCTGACATTTGTTTTACACCTGCAGAAGTTATTTAAACAGTATCACATGAGAATATTGAAAGAGGAAAAAGGCAAAGAGATTTATATTTGTTCTTTTGGTTTTTGTTCCAGTGAAATGAAGCAGAAGTTGGATGAAGAGGGTAACAAGTGCAATATCCTTTCCAAGCAGCAGAAGTTCAATGAGCACTGCTGTATTCGCTGCTGTTCCCCTTTCACCTTTCTTATCAACAGCAAGCGACAGTGCCAAGACTGCAAGTACAACATCTGCAAGAGCTGCAGCTCTTACCAGAAGAAGGAGAAGGCTTGGATTTGCAGTGTCTGCCAGCAAGCAAGGTAGGGACCTATTGTTCAACAGCCTGTATAAAGCAGCTGTGGCCTGACCTACTCTTTTCCCTGTATTTGTCAGTAGTTAAGACTAGCAGGATGGGACACGAAGTACCTGTTTATGATGGGGTTGATTTGTTCCTGAGACATGATGTACCTGTTTTTCTAGGGGTTAATTTGTTCTAAGAATGTTTGGTTACCTGTTGCATTTCCCAGGTTTGTTTAGTTGATCTGATGAATCAGCAAGCACTAGTTGGACTTAGTTTGTACATGGCTGTGATCTTGAATGTCTAGGTAACTAACCTAACCTGAGTGTAGTTAATCATTTTTCAGCAAATCCCGTTGATAGGTGGGGCATGGAAAGAAGAATATTGGTGACTAGATCATCCATCTGTGAATGAGTTTTGGAGTGCTTTTCCAAATGCTGGCTTATTGGTAGGGATGCTTTGGGCTTACTTTGGCAAATAACTATACAAAGCAGCAGTGCAACCTGTTTTAATTCTTAACATTTGTTAAGAATGTGCTGTCAGGCCTCTGTTTATAGACGGTATCAGTGGTTTACTTGTTTCACCCTTTTGAGGATAATATAGCCAACACATTTAAAGACAGCACCAAAAAACCAAAGCTAATCCAAGCAAACGTAACAGTGGGAAATGGACCACTCCCTGGAGGATGACTCTGATAGTCCTTCTTATCTGCATTGTAGGCCAGGTACCGAAAGCAGCCTCAGTTGCGGTAGCATAGTATCATCTCTGACTTCTTTACTTGGATGAGAAGCATAGATGAATTTGATCAGTTCCTCATAGTTTACTTTTGAACATTGGTGAGTAAAACAGCTGAGCAAATACGACAGAGATGGCTGGAGGATCAAGACAAGAGCTGTGTCCTTTTCCAATGTTGTACAATATTTCTGTGCTTACCAGCCACTCATTTTTCCTGCTTGCTTCTGATCAACACCCACTTGAATCTTAAGTTTCCACATCGTATCTGTGAATGAAGTGTGTGCCCTTTTGCACAGGGCTTTAAGATCGTAGGGATCCCAGGTGAGTGACTCTGTTTCCAAAATGCCAGCCTTTGAGCCCAAAGGAGGATGTATTCCCCAGGGGCATCTGCTCCTCCTCTGACATTCCCTTAGGGAAACCTACTCCAACAAACCCCTGTCGAGGCAAGAGAAGAATGACAGCAGTCTCTTTTCCAGCAGCACAGAGAGATGCACAGCCAGTGTTCAATTCTGCTTTATTCATTTAACCATTTCATGACACCTCTTTCCTCCACTTCTCTCAATTGTAATGCGTTTACAAACATTTTCCTTATTTATGAAATGTGGGACTCAGCTTGAGTTGTTTTTCAGTAAATAAATTAAATAACACTGATGCTAATAATTTTATGCCCTAGGTTATTGGACCATGTGACTTACACATCCCTGCAGGGAAGCTGGAGTGAGGATTCCCCAGAAGCTGCTGAGTTTTTTTTTTTTTTTTTTTTTATTTGAGGGGGTATTGTTTTGAACTACCGCTCAGTATTTCTTCCAGGGAAAACCTGGGGTAAATGCCACAGTTTGTTTTCAGTTCCAGTCCCTTTCTCAGTGACTTAGAAGTAGGGAGCATGGACTATGCCCTTCTATTCCTCCAGATGTCCTCTTCTTCTTATGTCTTTTATTTTTTTCCTATAATAAGTGAACACTAGTAGTAAACATAGCTCTTTGTTTAGCTGCTACTTCTCTGCATGTCTTACTACACTATTAGATACTGAGCTAGAAACATCTCAGAGGACTGCGCTTTCAGGTTGTTCTCTCCCCCCCCCCCCCCATTTTTCTTTAATTATGTAAGAGTTAATGTTGTAATTCTCTGCTGTGTAGAAAGGGCTTAGTTGAACTGGGAAAGCATGAACACTTTCAGTTCGGATTTTCCTTAATGACCTGCTTGTGCTCTTCAGTTCCACTCTAGAGCAGTGCTGCAATACCCTGAGTTTCACTTCTAGCTTTTATTTTGGACTATGTCATACATACAGTTCTCTTATGTTGGAAGCAGTTTCTTACTGATACAAAAGGCTATAAAGCATTCCTAGCAGTAATTATTTTTTTAAAGATGGTTAACCTTATACATTAGAGCTTGAAACTCTAATTAGGTGAATTGAAAGTCGCTTTGTGTCTATATGTACATGCAAAAAAAATCTTAAAAATTCCTTTATGATTTGGGAACCAGGACCAAAGACTTGGGGATGATTTTGTTTGTTTTGTTTTGTTTTTGAGAGTAATACATTGCATAAGTGTCACTTGGGTTTGAATTTAAAACACTTCTGAGAGCTGTGTCCTTACCTTTAGATCATCATTTTCTCTATAAGCTTCCTCTAAAAGAGTCGCATCAACTTCTGCAGGCTGTAAATAGTTTACTGGTAGATTTCTACACGGAGGTGGTCTTGACACTGAAGAAAATCTGGTATGTTTAGTTAATCTCTCAAGGCATGACCCTACTGCAGCTATGAGTTCGGTGGAAATTGGTTTTCATCTTCCAAAGCAGAGATCTACATTAAACATTTAGCAGAGAGCAAATAATGCAGGTCAGGATTTGAATATACAACATTTGTAGAAAATGGGGCCAAAATGTTACAGTCTTCACTTCTTCTAAAGGCAGTAAGCTCATCCGTAAGCCAATGGGGAAAAAAAAAAAGTGTTTTTCCTCTTTAAAGCGCATCTCTTCTTTTGTTGCATCTTTTAGGTATTACAAGATTTGTCTCAGCATAGAATCTCAATACTTGGAAATGGCTTTCTAGCAATGTGGCTGTGAGGAACTGCAGAACCTTTCTTCATTTTCCCAGTTTTTCAGTTCTGCAACACCTTCTGCTAATGCATTCTGGTTTAGATTTATCTCTGAAGGCCTTTATTAACATTCTAGTGTTTTGGTTTTTGTTTGTTTGTTTGTTTGTTTGTTTGTTTTGCTCATGTGTATCTTTCTAATTTCTAAGTATGTTATGATAAAATTGTATACTATTGGTGTCAAGTTTTCCATTTGTGTATAGTGCATTTCTGGTTCTTCAAAAGCTTTGTACAATGTCTTCTAGTTAGACACATATAAGATGATGTGTTTGGGCAGCAGTCTGTACATATTATTAAGTGCTTTTGGCTAAGTAGATTCCAGACACAGTTGCTCTGCCCTCTGGATTAATACTTGGTGCCAGACAAGGGGGTTCTTTGCTCATTTATCAGTAATAGGGCATTATTTCCATTTGTCTGATGCCCTCAGACGGAGGTCTTTCCTTGTCTTTCTTTTCCAAACCATAAGGAGTCATATTGCACAGCACCCTGCTAAGGGATACTCTGCTTTCCAGTTTAACACTTGCACTAACAACAACAACAACAACAACAACAACAACAACAAAATGAAAACATATATAGTGTAAGCCATTAAAATGCATATTTTTCCAGGCTTTCTACACCAATCCCATAATACTTCTAGGCTGTAGGAGGGGGGGGTTATACAGGTCTATCCAAAATAAGATACACAAACATCTGAAGGCTATCCACCACATTTTTTTTCATAACTCTCTAGCATTCTAGGTTTCCTTCTTCTGGTGTCACTTATTTGCCTTATTAGAAGATCTCTGTGAGAATGTGTGCACCTAATCTGTTCATGCCTTCACATCCATCTGCTGTGTGATTCTCTCACTTGTTCTCAAAAACCTCACTCAGATAATGAGATCATCATCTGGTGGCCTCTGCTTAGCTCCCTTGAACCACGTTTTGAGTAAGGGGGCATTACAGGGGACATACAGGGGTCTGCAGAGCATCATCATTCTGCTTCATAGAAGCTGCTTTGCTGCTGATCGTCCTTTGCTAATGACAGTTATTAAGACACAGAGATCCAAGCACTGCTCCTTTTCTCCTTAATGGTGTTGACTAATGGAAAATGCAGTGATGCTGCATAAACTTGAACTTCGTGCAGTCAAAGTAGTGGTCTGAGCATCTCAAAATGTGTCTCAAAAATTGTCACTATGGTTGCTTGCAGCACAGATTTTTTGTTTGTTTGTTTGTTTTTTCATACTTCCAATATTGACCCAACTTTTCATGATAATTTGACTGCTGCTTTAAGAAAAAAAAAAAAAAAGAGGGGGGGGTAAGACACTATTATTTATCTTCACAGGGTCTCGATCCAGAGCTATTTTTGAGTGTTCTTTACCGCACTTTATTTTGAGCTATTTAGAGCACACTTGAAAGGTAAGGTAAGGTTCTAACTAGACTAGCAATTAGCATTAGTAGCAAATGTAATTGTGTCCTGGTTTCAGTTAGGACAGAGTTAATTTCCTCCTAGTAGCTGGCAGGGTGCTATGTTTTGGATTAGGATGAGAAGAGCGCTGATAACATGCTGATGTGTTTAATTGTTGTAGAGCAGTGCTTACACCAAGCCAAGGACTTTTCAGCCTCTCTCTGTCCTGCTAGCGAGCAGGCTAGGGATGCAGCAGGAGCTGGGAGGGGACAGACCCAGGACAGCTGACCCAAACTGGCCAAAGGGGTATTCCATACCATCTGACGTCATGCTGAACAATATATAGGGGTGGCTAGCTGGGGTGGAGGGGGGGGCCGGCTGCTCGGGGATAGGCTGGGCATCGGTCAACGGGTGGTGAGCAATTGCATTGTGCATCACTTATTTCGTACACATTATTACTATTAATACTATTATTATTATTATTATTGTTGTTATTATTTTTCCTGTCTTAATAAACTGTCTTTATCTCAACTCACAGGCTTCACTTTCCCATTTCTCTCCCCCATCCCGGAGAGGGAGGGGGGAGGGTGAGCGAACGGCTGTGTGGTGTTTGACTGCCAGCCGGGCTAAACCACAACAAATTGTCTTACTGAACATGAAAATGAATTAGATCAATTAGATAGCTTTTTAAAATGTACAGTACAGCAAGAAATGAGGACAATTTATGAAGGTCTAGCCTACCTGCAGAGCCCAGTACATTTGTCTCTGACTAGCGTGTATTAGAAGTAATATTAACATAAAAAAGGAGCAATAGGCAGACAGAACACCCTTCAAATAGGCTGGAGCTTTGCCACACCCAGGAACAGTCCCAAATAAAATTTCTCTATTTCAGATGGTTTTGTTTGGAGCATGTATTTAATATAATGTGCTGTAATGTCAGCAAAACAGTGTATTTTTGTGGAAACATGGTAGAGTCAGTGTGAGGTTTAGACTTTCAAACAGTACATCTCCCCTGCTTAGCTGATGCAAGTTTTAGGTAAAACTCTTTACAGTCTCTGCAGGAATACTTTGGCTGCTCTGTGTGGATGAGCTGGATGGGGAACTCTGCTAAAGTTCAGTCTGGAGACAACTTGCAGCAATGGTGTGAAGTTTGTCTGATGTTTGTCATGCTCTCATTCTCCTCCAGCAATTACCAGAAAAGGACTGTTCTTCCTGCTGGGTACAGTTAACAAGGAAAGCATCTGAGAAGTTCTGCAGAGAATTTGGGAACATACATTAAAATGCAGATGCAGAAATGCAGTAAAGGCACCCTTGGCAGTGCTCACATTCAGCCAAAGCTCACCTTGGTACCTGAGCTCACAGGCCAGACACAGTTAACTGTGTAGTGGAGGCCTATCTTACAGTCACCCGTATGTGTATTTGCCTCGTGTATCCCTGCTGCCTGTTTTGAGGTGATGTGTTGAAATCACTAAGACATTTTAGAGAAGTTTTGTGGATGGGAAAGCATCTCATAATGTGAGGTACCAAAACCACATACATTTTCTACAAATTTAATCTCTGGCGTTTGTTAGCGAGAACTGCTGGCTGAAGTTCTTTCATCTGTGTAAAGAGAGGATGATAATATTTCTTTATTTCCTGTTTATTTCCTGTCTTGACACTAACACCAAGCATGAATTGTTCCCAGTTTCAGGGCTGCATGAAGCCATGATGTTGGGGCCTGCAGCAGCTCCCCTGTCCCATGACCTAAAACACCCTGCAGCTGAGAATGGGCAGGCGCTGCCAAGTGAAAAGCAGATGAGCACAACACTAACTTCCATCTCTCTGTTTCGCCTTCCTCTTTTTCCCTTCCACTCCATTGCTGAGGATTGTGTATATTGGTAATGGCTAGTAAATTTTTGTGAAGTTTTGGCCTGGGCGTTCAAAGCATGTGCAGGATGTTTCATGGTAAGGAACTCCTGTGACACTTTTGAAATAAAATGGTGCCTAAGCTTAGCTTTCAAAGGTACTTTACAGCTGGAATTATAAATTACTGTGTCTGTGGGGAAAGAAAAAACACATGCACACAAACGAAAGCAAAATTTGGCAAAGCCTTGGGATGGTATTTATGAAAAAGAAGTAGTCCTAGTTAATAACTGAACCTTGTATTTGTTTGTTGATGCATTTTAGCTGTAACAAAACAGTTGGTTTCATGACTTAATTGTGGAAAGCTGATTAAGTATAACACTGCTTAGCAATCTTGTTTTGTTTTCAAGCAGGCTAAACCATTTGGTAAAAGGAAGCTGAAGTATCTTTTAGATAGTCTACCTCAACTGCAGCTTTGTGCATACCTATATGAAAGCTGGATATTTCTGTTGTGTGAGGTTCCTGTCTGAGATTTGAGAGAACTTTTACAGAATTTGGAAGCTGTGACTTTGTCACGTAAATGGCAGGAAATGTGCATTTTTCCTTCAAGATAGAATTGGATAGGAACATTTGCTTGCTTTGTGGAAGAAAAGAAAAGATGTTTTAGCTCTGCCGTGTGCGTGTTGTCTTCACTGGACCCATATGGGTTTTGTTGTCTCTCTCTTTTTTTTTCTTTTTTTGAAGTCGTCTAATTTAGTCCATTCATATTCCACCTAAGGGATTTACTAATTTTACATAAATAGCAGTGAAAGTTATTTTCCTCAGCTCCTCAGCTGCATGTACTTGTACAAATTGATGCAATTCCTTCCAAAAATGCCTGCCATTCTATTGCAATTTTCTTCCTCTTCCATTTCCCACCATTAACTCCCTGGTTTATATCTCATCTCTTCAGCTGTTTCTGTTTACCATTCTTTAGGACTGTTAAGCTCTCTAGAAACTTGTGAAAGCATCACATGTTTGCTTACAGCATCCCTGAAGAGCAAGGGCCGTAGCCTGGATTTTGCACATGAGCCAGGAAGAGTCTTTGCTTTATTTAGTTTTTTCCTAGCTGGGTGGGAGAGGGAGAAAAATGTGCAAACTGTTTGCTTTGGCAGGCTGATCTCTACTGTTTTTATTTTTTTATTTTATTTTTTTAATGCTATTCTGATCTGTTGTCCTGGTTTCAGGTAGGACAGAGTTAATTTTCCTCCTAGTAGCTGGCAGGGTGCTATGTTTTGGATTAGAATGAGAAGAGCGCTGATAACATGCTGATGTTTTAATTGTTGTAGAGCAGTGCTTACACCAAGCCAAGGACTTTTCAGCTTCTCGCTCTGTCCTGCTAGCGAGCAGGCTAGGGATGCAGCAGGAGCTGGGAGGGGACAGACCCAGGACAGCTGACCCAAACTGGCCAAAGGGGTATTCCATACCATCTGACGTCATGCTGAACAATATATAGGGGTGGCTAGCCGGGGTGGAGGGGGGGGCCGGCTGCTCGGGGATAGGCTGGGCATTGGTCAACGGGTGGTGAGCAATTGCATTGTGCATCACTTATTTCGTACACATTATTACTATTAATACTATTATTATTATTATTATTATTATTATTATTATTATTATTGTTATTCTTCCCCTGTCTTAATAAACTGTCTTTATCTCAACTCACAGACTTCACTTTCCCGTTTCTCTCCCCCATCCCGGAGAGGGAGGGGGGAGGGTGAGCGAACGGCTGTGTGGTGTTTGACTGCCAGCCGGGCTAAACCACAACATCTGTCTTAATTATTTCCGAAGTATGCACTGTGAACAATTTCAATTCTGCTATACAGTGTACAGCTGTACTTGTATACACACAGCCAATTGCAATGCTGCATTCAGTTTGAGAAAAAGTATCAAAATGGAATCGGAGAAGAGAGTAGAAGAGAGGTCTATTAAAATGGCTAAATAGAAATGCTAATTAGGTGATCATTTCTAGCTTTGAGTAACCTCTGAAGTGAGTGTGCAGCTGAGTGCCCCAGAGGACTAACCTGTTTTTTAGGAGATCTAGATTCCAGTTCTAGCTGCTCACCTGATTGCCATGTGACCTTGGGGAAGTTCGCATGTCTCGAATTTCCCCATGTGCAGAATGGATTGAATGATGCTGAGGTCTTGGAGGTCAGTTGTTGAAAAGTTAAATGCTATGGCTGTAAAATGTTAAGTATTTATAACATACTGTTATTATAGACAGTTTGCTGCAGTCAGCTTAGTTAAAACTTTGCCTCCTGTGTTGCAGTAGCACAGGAAAGTAAGTGCTTGGATTCTCCCAAGCACATTACTCCTGTTTCTGAAAAGAGTTAAAAGGAGGACTCAGGGAACTACAGACCATTGAGCCTCAGCTCTGTGCCTGGAAAGATCATGGAACAGACCTTCCTGGAAGCAATGTCAAGGCACATGCAAGACAAGGAGGTGATCCAAGACAGCCAGCATGGCTTCATCAAAGGCAAATCATGCCTAACCAATCTGGTGGCCTTCTGTGATGGAGTGACTGCATCAGTTGACAAAGGAAGACCGACTGATGTCATCTACCTGGACTTCTGTAAGGCCTTTGACATGTTCCCACATGACATCCTGGTCTCCAAATTAGAGAGAGATGGATTTGAAGGGTGGACCATTCATTGGATAAGGAATTGCTTTGAAGGCCACACCCAGAGAGCGGTGGTCAATGGCTCTATGTCCAGGTGGAGTCTGGTGATGAGTGGTTTCATGATGAGTTGATCTTTATCAACAAGTTTGATAGATGACACCTCAGCAAGTTTGCAGATGACACCAAGCTGAGTGGAGCAGTCAATACACTGGAAGGAATGCCATCCAGAGGGACCTGGACAAGCTAGAAAAGGGGGGTCCATATGAACCTAATGAGGATAAACCAGTCTAAATGTAAGGTGTTGCACCTGGGTTGGGGCAATGCCAGGCATGAGTACAGACTGGGAGAAGAACTCACTGAAAGCAGCCCTGCAGAGTTGGTAACTTGGTGATCCAGATGAAAAAATAAATACTGTGTAAATAGTATGCAAAAATATTGGGACTGCTGAACTGGGAGATGAGTAAGCAGGGATGCAGCACATTTTTTTCCACAACATATGAATTATAGATTGATCTTATTTAGCCTTTCAGTTTTTCAAAAGCCATGGCCTTTCAGTGAAGTTAACAAGTGGAAAGCTAATTAAAAATACCCACAATTCCTTATTTTAAATGTGATCATTCCTGTGTGTTGCGATGGACTTTTCTTGGTTGACAGGTTGACAGGGTGAGGTTTGCTTTCCTGACACCCCCTCTGCTTCAGCAGATTTATGAGCTGATAGTTATAATAAACTCAACATGGCCAAGCACTTTTGGAATCTGATAAACCCCTCTGAATATCCCATACTGCATCGTCCTTTTCTCTCCACCTGCTGCCTGTATGTGGGCAACCTTGTGGATGTTTCTCTAGGCCCCTGCAGAAGTTCGCAGGTAAGCTTTTTGAGAGGAAGAACATTTTGGCTCAGTCCTGTGGTAACATGAGTTGAAATGTAGGATAGTGTGCTTCAGAGCAGGAGCTCCCCAGACAGGCTGAACTGTAAAATTCAAGAGGAGACATTTGCTGCCCAGGCATTTCAGCCCCAGTGCTCCCCCTCCAAGCTCATGTGGCAGCACTGGGCTATCTGCTGGCCTTCAATGTTCTGGGTCATCCTGCAGCTCCACCGAGTGTCAGCAATTCCTCGTCCTCTCCAGGACTACAGGATGCTTACTTGCCTGGCAGAAGCTGACTTCTGATTCATGTTTTTCTCCTCTAAGCTGGGTTTCTAAAATCTTCTTAGCATAACATTGTTTGGGAAATGTTTTTCAAAACATATTAATCTGAAAAAGCTGTTAAATAAAATACCCCTCCGACTTTTTTTTTTTATTTTATACCAATTAGTTTCAGTGTAAGTGCCCTTGGAAAAAAGGTAGTGAAGTTTTAGTAATGAATTTACTAATCTTTAATTTAAAAAAAATGTATAAACAGTGATTTTCATAATTTCTAGATGAGATGTTCCATTTTTGGGTTAAGTCAGAGGGTCTTCATGTTTCACTGTGTTAGAATTTCTTTTTGCTGATTTCTGCCAAATGACAACTCTGATGAATTATTTTTTAAGGTGGAGAAAAATCACATTCCAGTTATTAAGTGTTATTTTTTCTCAATTACTACTTTGCAATCATAAAATGCACAGAATAAATAAAAAGTACTTTTGGTTCTTTCTAGCAGCTTTTACAGTTGCCTTTAAACAGAGCAGACTTTTCAAGTGGACATACTTGAACATCTTTATACGATTGATATGAAAGAGTGCTAACTGACTTGGCATATGGTTGTTTCTGTTAGCATGCAATTGCTGAGTTGTCAGGTTTTCTCCTGCTGTATTTGTGCAACAGTCAAGCTTTGACAAAGAACAGAAATCAGTACCATGCTCCCTCTGCCACTGATGCTGCCACCTCGAGGAGCAAAGTCAGGGACCAGCCTGTGCTCTGCCAGTCCTCTCTGTGTGCTTTTTGCCTTTTTTTTTTTTTCTGGTTGGAAAGTTTGTAATGTTTCGTAATGGGTTAGTAATGGGTTTGTAATGTTTTGTTGGGCCCAATGTGAATTTAATGAACTGGAAATCAAGAGGGAAGATCTCTGCAGTGAAGGAAGAGTCTTCTCCCACATTAAGAGCGCAGTATAACTTACTTATCTTGATACTGTATGTCCCTCTGTCATTATGAGCTAAAGATTGTATCCACAGTCCACAAGTATGAGCCAAATCCTATATTTATTCCCCTCCCTGTGGATCAAAGGTCCTCTGTGGCTCCTCTGTGCATTTTTTCCTTAGAAAGATTTATCCTGTTAACTGTGAACAGCTGCCCAGTTATGTGTGGGTACACTTAGAGCATTATAAATGCTGTGGTTTGCACAAGTTTTCTTTTCCTGGTGATAAAATTGGAAATTCTCCAGATTTGTAGCCACTAGCTGTGAATGGCAATAATAAATGTGTCTTTCCTGTAGCTAATGTGCTTTGCTATCAGAAATAGTATCTTCTTAAAAGGTTTTTGTGTTACCAAAGAAGTTAAAATGAAAATTTAATTTGTCATTTTTATAAAGCTCAGCGACACCGATAAGTAAATCCCTCGTATGCTGTTATTCTTCAGAAACACCTCTCACTTGAAATAGATACTGAAGCACATACCACTTATCATCTTCAATATGAATCTATGAGACTACGAATTTATGTATTTTGTAAGGCAATAATTTATCCTGCTTCTGTGACCTAGGTGTAAAGAAAGGTGGAAAATGCAATTGCCCTGTCTTTCTGCCAAAGACAAGGAATGGTTACTAAATTTGTATGCAAAATTAAGTATATGGCTTTTTGTACTTTTTTTGTAGTAGCACATCTCTTCTGCAGTCAGGCGTTTGTAAGGTCTTTCTCCAGATACTGGGACAAGTGTATGGCTATTGGAGTTAATTATGTTTCTTGCATCCTCCACCCTATCTACTTTCAAAATATGACCCTACACTTGTGGATGGTGAAATAAGTGGTTATGCCTGCCAAAAGTACCTGTATTGTAAATATGTTTCCTACTTTTTCTTATTGCACATCACATCTGCATCTTGTGCTACAGCTATTCAGGCAAATATAATTTTAGCTCAGCAACTAGTAGGCAACCCTTGTATTTATTTTGTATCCACAAATAAAATAATTTTAACGTAGGGGGAAAACAATCTGTGACCTAAAGCTGTTTTTGAGTTTGCATCTGCCTTTATTTCAGGCTGTTGTATCTTTTTCTGCAGAAACTGCTTTAGAGATGAAGATTGGATATTGACAGAGTGCCTAAATAAAAGCTTTCTAAAAACAAGATACTTTTAAATCTGCTGTTTGATCATAGCAAAAGAAAGCTTCCTGTTTATTTCCACATTACTGCTGGATTTACAGCGTGCTTAAGAATTTCCTTGATGAAATGCTTTCATCAGAAAACTGTGTTAGTGAAAAATGGAAATTCTTCACAGATGGCACACTTCTTTTGGCTGGAAAATGATGAGGTCCAACATGGAAATTTTACAAAGGAACAGTCCCCTGAAACATGGGAGCTGAGATTAAAAGCTTTCCTCAGAATCAGGTGGATCAGTTAGTTTCCCAGTATTTAATAGTTTATTTTAAAATATGTCTTTTATTCTCTCCGTAGTCCCCCAAAATATTTTAAACTGGTAAGTTTCAGGGAATTAATGTGATATAGTTTTATGGTTTGACTTCTGTCTCTGGATTGTTGGATGCCAGCAGCAAACTTCTGGCACATTTCTGGAGCTGTTTTATTAGTCCTGTTGTCTAGGGGATGTTCTGTGATGAAGAGATCTTGCTTATTTTGGGGAGATAAACTTTGTAAGGTAATGAGATGGCCTTTGCCGCTCTGGTTGTAGTAGTGATTGCCCTTATAAAATTGATTTCAAATTTTCTATGTGGTAAAGCTTGTTGGAATTTGGTGAGTGATGTCCTTTGGCAACATCTACAAGCCAGATGTCCTCACTGATTCTTTTAGGTCTCATCCCTGCTTCTGCCCATTGATGTGCAGACTAAAGGATGCTTTTCCAGGCCTCAGCTTGAGAGACACTTCCTTCTCTTTTCATTAGGCTTCCAGGAGATAATTAGCAGTGAATGAAAAAGTTAGTTCATTTAGTAAAGAAATATTCTGTTCCATCATCTGTCACAGTCTGAGGTTATACAGGTTAACAGGATAATGAAGACAGCGTGGTTCACACTGCCTTCAATTTGCTGATGACAAATTTGCTTTCTATTTGTGTTTTTTTTTTGTTTTTGTTTTTTTTTTTCTCAGGCTGGTCAATATTGTGGCATGTAGAGTAGAGACTGGAGTATGGAAGCTTGAATGAATGCTTATGTGATAGAAGAAATCCTTGTGAAGAATGGTAGAAATTGCATAAGTAGTCATAATTGTCCCACTGATGTGTTTGCAAGTGCTTCATAACCTAGGGAACTTCTTAGGTTCTCTGTAGCTCAGATAGCTGCAGTTCTCAAAAGCACTTTCAATCTCTGATTCTGATTCAATCTTCGTGATAAGAGTTAGAGACAAAGACGTTTATGACATGGTTCCATCATCCTGCAAACTCACAGGTATCCAGGTGTCTCTCTATGATGGCAGTGCATATACATCTGATCAAAAATGTTTTTGGAAATTTTCCTGAGGGGAAAATAATTATAGAGTGTTGTACTGTGAAGAAGTGCCCACCATGAATGACGTTTTGAATTCCTCTGTCTTCTGTGCTTTGGAAGTCTTGAGCTATTCATTTCTGGAGGGAAGTAATTCAGTTGCATTCTGTTTGTCTTAAACAGACAAACAAAAACAAACAAACTACCTAAAAAACAGCAAACGTTGCAATTGTTTCCTTTAAGTCTTAAACAGGCATTTTGACACAGATCATGGAGTTTGTGTTTTGCTTCTAGGATCAGAGGGCTGTTGGAAGTAATGGAATTTGAGGTTAATAATTTAGAATTTGTTGGCATTAACTTTGCTTCATGAACTAGTTTCTCTGAGTATAGAAACTAGACCTCTCACATGGAAAAGAGTCTGTTGCTCCTAAACATGTGTGGCAATACATTTTCTTGTTTCTCATCAATAAAATTATTATTAGAGATTGAAAATTCTCAAGAAACACCAGGTTTCCAAACAGTCTTACAAAGAGTTTGAGTAGTGAGGGCTGTTTTTCAGACCTGCAGAAGCATAGATCTCTTGAGTCTGTCCTGTGTAGTGTGTTTAAGTGCCATATTTTCCACTTTTGATGTTTTTTACTTGTTACCAAAAAATGGGGTTATGGCAAGAGAAGCAGTAACAAAATAGAGTGAAAGGAGATTGATAGGATAATTATGAGGAGGAGGTTGAGGGGAATAGTACAATTATAGTTTGAAAAATTAATCATGTAATGTGTCGTCGTAATTCCCGACTTGCAATTAAACAGCACAAATCTCCATAAAAGATCAGTAACTCTGGAGAGCAATGTTCAGGATCCTGAACAACACTTTCAGTATATAATTTGCAAATTGGTTGACAGATACCTGCCTCACATGTGCTGTACACTAACATACTCCAATACTTACTATAAATACTTCCAGCAAAACCAGAACTCCAGTTGCATAGCTAGCTGGCTGTGATGTTGCAATATGCCAGCTTCATGAATAGCTTAAAATAAAAATAAAGTGGCAGATGGGGTGTAGTTAGGAGCTATCCAATCAGGATTTCCAATGTTTTCATGTATTCTCTGCCTCTTGTCCTTCCCTGGTGACCTCTGAGGAGAGTCTGGTGCTGCTTTCTCCAAGCCCTCTTCTGAGGTTGTTGTGGGCAGCAGTTTGACACCCCAAGCCTTTGATACCCCAAGAGGCCACACAAACACCTCTCCCTCAGCCTCTCTGAGGCATGATGCTGACTTGTGCTCAATTTGTTGTCCACCAGCATCCCCAAGCCCTTCAGTGCCCAGCCACATCAGTGCCCAACTTGTGCTGTTGCCTGGGCTGTTCCTCCTGAGATGCAAACCCTTGCTCCTGCTCTTCTTGAACAATATGATCTTCCGGTCAGCGCATTTTTCCAGCATGTCCAGGTCCCTCTGAATAGCAAGCTCTGCCATCCCATGTGTTTACTGCTTTCCCCAGTTTGGTTTTGTCTGCAAACTGGCAGAGTGCACATCATCCCATCATTCAAATAAATAAAGACATTAAATATAGTTGGCCTAAATATGAGTCCATGGTAACTGGCTGCCGTTTGGACCTTGTAATGCTGCTCACAATTCTTTGAACCCAGGGTTCTACTTGTGCAGTCAACTCACCAGTTTGGATACAGGAAGACTATGGGACATGACTGGAGCCATATTCTTGGTCTGTCTGAGCTGGTAGCCTGTGTCCTATAGAAGACTCAAAGATGGCCTCAAACTCTGGTGTTTAGTTAACTGTAAATGTCTGAAAGCTGGATACTCAAAAGTTATTTCATGGTTTTTCTTTGCAAATAAGAATCTGAGGAAAAATGCAGAGATAAACCTGAAGCCACGCACTTTGCTGAGCTCACTGTAGTCATAGTATCACTTTTGTGATACTTGCTTTTAGTGATAGCTCACTTTTGATAGTGGAATTAATGGATGCCAAGAGAACTTCTCAAGTGGTCAGCCTGGACTAAGCTACAGTAGTAGGATTTCAGGACAGAAATCCTTTTTTATCTGAGATAGCCAGGACTCCAGCCCTCCAGGCTCTTTGGGGGCTTTATTTAAATCTGCTGACTTTTAAAAGGGATACAGAGCATTATGTTAAATGAGCATATATGTAGACTTTTCAAGGCTTGTTCCAGGTTTGGCAGTATTTGACATTTCAATTGCTCAGATGCACTTGATGATGTTGAGGAGTCATGTGATGTAATTACCACCTTGAAATTCTGCAAGCCTGGACTTAGCTCCCGGTTTTCCTTCAGACCATCTCTGTCTAAAGGCAGCTGTGTTAAACTTTGTATGCCCTAATTCTTTATTGGGGAAATATAATAGATAATGGTGGCAAATTCATTTGTCTTTTAGTATAGAGATTCTCAGGGAAGAACCGCCTCTGAATTGTGCCCAAATCTTGGGTACAGATGATGACTGCTACGAGAATCCAAGCAGAAATCAGCACCATTTCTGAACGCTGGCTTCTTACAACTGGGTGCCTTTCAATATGTAGTTTAGCCTTTGCAAAACCTTAGTTAATTCTTGTCACACAAAGATTGTGCTGTTTTCAGTTCAAATGTACTTTTCCATTTTTAAAAGGACACCCTTTCTGTATCACAAAGAAAGTTGCTGTCCCAGCAGTACTGAGGCTGAAAAGTGTTAGTTCTCAGAATTACTTTTTTAAAATAGAAAGTGAATTTATGTAATCTTGATTGACAAAGTTTCAGGATTGTGCTGAATCTCGTGAGCTGTCTGATATTTGCACACTTTTCATTTAGGTTATAAAGGCATCATTGTGGCTTCCAAAATTATTTGGACACTTCCATTTTGCTGGATGATTGCTGATGCTGATTCTGTGCATTTCAAATGTCTTTGAATAGTTTATGAAAGGCAGAAGGACTTCAAATTCAAAACACAGCTTTAGTGTATATATAAAGGTAGAAAATGAATACAACAATTTTGCCACAGAGGAA
Organism: Cygnus olor; assembly: GCF_009769625.2. Classification (NCBI taxonomy): domain Eukaryota; kingdom Metazoa; phylum Chordata; class Aves; order Anseriformes; family Anatidae; genus Cygnus; species Cygnus olor. Next base: position 66,097,723 of record NC_049170.1, on the reverse strand, counting down.
AAGAGTGTTTCTTTCATGTCTTTCCATGTCTTATATAGAAGTCATATAGAAAGGCTTGCAGATCGTTGTTTGTTTGTTTGTTTTTTTTTTTTTGTTTGTTTGTTTTTGTTTTACAGTATATAGAGGAATTTTTTTTTCTTCCTCTGCAGGTGCCTGAATTCATCAGGTGAGGAAGCAGGCAGTGGACCAAGAGCTTGCTTCCTACTCATACCTTACTTGCTGCCTGGTGACAAGGCCACCCTGCCTTTGCCTTTTTGGCTTTATTTAGAGAGAGCGAGTAACCCCTACCTTGATAAAATGTGTATAACCTTTGCATAACTATTGTTCAGCTTGAGATTGTACAGACCTGGAGTGTTCAATTAAAACCATTGATGTGAGAGGAACCATATGGAAAACGGAGGTTCTGGAAGGATCTGATAATTTTATGGTGTGTTAGTAAGGAACCACAGCTATGCCGTCCAGACAACCAGGTGAGACTTTTCAAAACTTTTCTCCTCCTGAGCCCTCTGCAAGAATCAGTTCAGAGTCTCATCTATCAGAATGCAACAGTCAACTTTTCTCTGTTAGCTTTACTGTTTTCATGCTTGCTCTGCAGCCTGTGCAAGAATATGAATTTGAAGAAGGAGTTTTCAGGTTAGAAGAGTGTAAGTTACTCAGTTTTGCTGGAGAATTGTGTAATCCCCCAGGTTCGTACTGAATCAAAAAGGCATCAGAATGGCTCAGAATTTGCTCCCATGTCTGCTGTAACATGGGGAAGCAGATCTGAGGCTTTTGCCATCAGATCCAAACCAGATTTTTACTACTTTTAATTGTTAATCATTACTGCTGTTACTGCAGTGGTGTGTTTTTCTATGGTCAAGGCAATGCAATTGAACATCAGAGTTCTGTAGGAAAAGCGGCCTTTCCTGTCCAAATGATTTTCAAGTGAAATGTGAGGAGAGGTTGCTGGCAAATTCCCTTAGTTGCTAACATAACAGATGGAAAATGGGGTCTTGATCAGAAAGAAATAAAAATGAGCCTTGCATTTAGTGAAGGGGAACACTTCCTCCCTACTGTCTTTAGATTCTAGATTTCACGTTTTAATTTTTTTTTTTTAATAGTGAGAAAGAATCTAAACACAGTACTTCTCCTAGTTACCATGTAGACTGGAATTGACATTCATCCCAATTAACAGGCTGGTTAAGATTGGCATCTGATGCTAGCTGATTTGGTTGAAAATGGGCAGCTGATATATAAACTATAAGTGTTTTCTTCTAATGAGATTTTTCCATGATTAACCTCGTCCATAGTGATGTGATTTCTTAAATCACAGCAAATCCTGTTCATGGAATCAACTGTGGGCATCCTAATACAAATAGCAGCATCTCCTGACCCTTCTCTGGGTACCAGCTAGAGAGTTTTTCAAGGATGATGATGCATCTGGGGGCAGGAGTAAGAACTTAGTATAAATGAGAACTGGGATTCTGAAAGTCCTTTACATTTAGTAGGAATTGTAGAAAAACCTGCATGTTACAATTTTCACTGCTAGAAACCGTGGAAGATAAAGTCAGCATGTAGCAAAATGAATGATGCCCTTCATTTGTAAGATCTGGATCATTCTGCAACAGTGCTCTGGCAATTGCTAGTTAAGCAGTACAGGCAGCACCTCCCACATTCTGTTATTTATTTATGGCAGAAGAGAAACAATATCTGGTTGGGAAAAATCAGCTTCTTATGGGAATGCTCTTAACTGTGACTCTATTACCTAGAATTTCCTTAGTAGTAAGAAGTTTCTGTTATGCCAGGCTAGAAAGCGTAACTGTCCTGCCATGGTTTTGTGAAGGTTTCTTCGAGCTAAAAATGTCTTTTCCGTGCAGTAGCATACTGCAACAAAACTAAAGAGGGTTGAGGTGGGGAACCAAATGTTAAATAGCATTATTGCTGCCCCATGATTTCTCCTAATCCCTGTTATTTATATGACAGGCAGAAATTTTTCACCTTTTTTTCATTTAAAATGAGTAGTTTTGCTAGTGCACTGCCTTCTTAGAAGGAGTCAAATGCTCTGTGGAACCAAATCCCATATACCAAATCTTTAATGCCTCAGGTTGCAAGGCACTGGCAGACCGTCATTTCTAGAGAGAAAAGATTTCCCCTCAGATGCAAATCTCACAGGTCTGTTCTGCTTTTAATGCTTGCTGAATAATTGTCTCCAGATGCTTCTACAGGTTCATCTCCAGTCTGAACACTGCTCTCAGAATAAATGTAGCAGTTACTGCCTCTGAGAGTCTTCAGAAAGCAAAATGATTTTGATGTTATCAAGTAAAATGATTTTGCCATTAACCCTACTGTTGGGATTTATTGAGAGTGCTGCTTTTATGCCTAATAATTTAAAAAAAAAAAAAAAAAAAGCCTGCAGTTTCGTGGAATGTTGTGCTGTCTGTGTGGTTTTGCAAAAGAAATTTTTTTTTTTTCAAAGTGATAACAAACTCTTCCAATGAGGGTGTGTTGCCTGGCTTTCTGTTGTTACACCTTTATCACAATTTATGGTTATTTTGTCCCAACTTATTCTTGTTCTCGTAAGTTTACACTGAAAGTTGGATTATACAATGCTTCCAGTCTTTTACATAGTTTAGATAAAGTCTCTGCGAGAAGTCCTTGCAGGTTCTGCATTTTCTTTGATGCCATGAGTTCAGTTGTGTGTAAAAGCTCCATGTGTAAATGGCTTTTCTGGGTGTTTACAGACTGTTTAGCCTTGTTACAAAAAGTACACAAGACATGCTAATTTTGAATGTTTAAAAATCCGCAGTGGTGCTGTCAGAGTCATGGAAAAACACTGTGAAACCAAATCTGACTTCTACAGTCAGTATGCAGATATCTGATATTATCTTGTGGTCCTGTTTTAGTTTATGTAAATAAATATTCACTAACATCATCTGTGAAATGTTACTTGATGTTATTATGCCAGTGCTGTTTGTGCTTCCATAATTAAAGTTAATTTAATATTTGAAGTAGAGCATCATAAGAGGGATACTTCACAAGAAGGATACTTCGTATTACTCTTAGTATTAACAAATATATTTAGGGATTGAAGTAAATATTCTGAAAATTTTATAAGCATCTTGATTAATTTGAATTTAATCTAATTTCTAATTCATTTCTGTCCATAATATAAAGTAATAGCAGAACAGGGTAGGCTGTTTAGACTTCCCATTACACTAAATCACTGAAACCATTTGCAGTTGAGTATATTTGGAGAATATACTCTTCAGTCATCATTTTTTCACCATTCTCTATATCTGAAAGCTGTTTTCTCAACAGGGAATGAAAACATAATCTTTCAGTGTCACAAACTCTTTAAATACCTTCCCTCTCTCAAGATGACTTCCACTACTCTTCTGTTCAGCAGGACAGATGTCTTTTAAAAAGCATGTTACTGATCTCTTACAGGGGCTAAATCTTAGCCCGTTCTTGGGAAGACAGTGACCTTGCATTTAAACTATCCCTGAAGTGTGCAGTACAGACATGTTCATGTTGCATTCCCAAATGAACCATAACTTTTGCTGTGTCATAGTACAGTCTGAGTAGAAATGAAAAATGTTCTTTAAAAGTATTTAAAATCTAACCTGGAATTTGTGAACCTTGTACATTCACCAGAGGGGTACACTTAGAGCATGCAATGGTTATAAATTTTAGTTGCTTGAGTAATCCTGCTTTGCAGTTCTGTAACTGCATCTATTTGAGATGGAAGTTGATGTTTTAGTTTTTCTTGGGATAGTTGGCACAAATTTATGATTTTTTTTTAGCATGAGTTTACTGCTACAGACTCTCAAATGCAATGAGAGACTAAGATAGGCTGAAGAATTAAAACCATGTATTTAAATTATATAAGGGGAAAAAAAATCCTTCATTTCTGGAGATGATTTGTCCTTACACTGGATACCTGCTATTTTAAACCTGAGCCATTTTTCTAGAGCCCTTCCATTTGTCTTTGGTGTCAAACATTTCCATGATAACATGTCACTTTTCTGCTTTCCTGTTTTCTACCTTTACCTTGAAATAAAAGAGGTGGCAATTGTTGAGAAAAGGTACACTTCAGATAGATTGTAGTGGTCTTGGATATTTTTACTGATGTTATATTTATTTTATCAGCTAATACAGTAGTTTTATTCTTTGCATTAATAGTGATCTAGTTCTTTTTAGCTTTTCAGTTCTTTAAATATTTCTAACATTCTGTAAAAGCTTGAAGGGTACCAAAAGAAAATCACTGGGATTATTTAAAGACAATCTGATGGTATAGTTACCTCAGTGACATGCACAGATATTTAAAGGGCATTTAAGTTGCAATGGTAAGCACATAAATGTTTTGTGATGCAATGATTAAAGAGACTGTGAAGTGATGGCTCAGACATGATCATTATACATTTCTTCAATTTGTGATTTCTTACCAGTTTATCCATAGCACATCTGCCTTAGTGTGGGAGTAAAAAAGAACTGTCTAGTGGATGAAAATGAAACACTTCATTTGCCTCAGAAGCTGGCAGTAATGTGGTCAATAAGCCAAAATTTGTCCTGGAGACACAGTATACATTCCTGCATGGGATTCCAACTCCAAGCTTCTGTACTCCTTCTGTCAATAAATAAATACATAAATAAATAAAGTCTTCCCCATGTGCCACTAGACTGAGAGCTATGTGCATCTTTAGCAAGGCCAGCGCCTTTCAGCAAATACTGCATGTTTTTGGCACTCAAGGCAAGAGGAGTAGCAGGCTGTTATCCTTTGGGAGACTACGCGAGAGGCAAATGGGACACTTTGTCAGTCTGTTTCACAGAGATCTGTCACCAGCAAATGACTCAGACTCCACTCCTGTCTTTGCTTTAGTGAGTATTTAATAAGCATGTTTTTTAATCGAGAGTGTGTTCACAAATTACCTGATTTTTCACTGGTGTAGGATATTCACACATGTAGGTGTGGAGGAGCAGGGGGGGGTATCTGAGGGGCAGCTAAGTCACACAGCTTTGCTAAGTCTCCTGTAAACTTGACTATGATTTTGCAAAATGACATACTTTTGCCAAATTTTGTGCATTTTCATGGTGAAGCACAGAATTCCTTCTGTCCATTTAAGATGTTATCCTCCACTGCATTCAAGTGCTAACCATGTCAAAGATCGCAATATTAATTTTTTCAGATATGTGGAAGGCATGCTGTTCTTTAGCCTCATTCTTAGAAACTGCAGAATTATTATGATTATTTTTTTCAAAATATTTAAACTAAGACAAATCCATAGCACATGTAATTCAAAGGAGCTCAAGTTTATCCAAGTAATGAGCAACAGATGGAGATGTGTCAGGTAATCATAACAGGAACAGCAAATGACAAGCCAGATTATGCTATACTTCAGACCTTGCCTGCCCACCTCCTGACAGTCATGTAATTAGCTAACTTAATAGGAATACACTTGCTATCACTGATTAGTACTTCCAGTTATTTCTGTGTATTTCCATAGCTGATGTTAATAAATCTTCTGATCATTGTACCTCTTTTGGGTTTAGAAGATAATTGCAGTACAGGACATGCTCCTCTCCCCTACATTTTAGCAGATCATTTCAGCAAGTGAGACTCCATACAACTGTGTCTTACAGCCTTGCAACCCTATCACTTTCTTTTGTAACTGTGCCAGTTTTTGCAATGCAGTTTCATTTGCTGAAAAGCATTAAGAAACCAGCAGGTACTGGGAAACAGGAGGAAGCAAGAGTGTTACTTTAGTTCTGAGCTCTTTTTTTTCCTTGTTTCCATTAGCATAGTGGGGATCATGCTGTTCCTATCCTGTTCCTATTGCACAGTTCCAGAGGAGTAAGATGTACTCTATGAAAGCACCCATGTCTCTAATCTGTAAAGGAGTTGATCAGTGTGTGTATATATATTTATATAGAGTTATATAGATATATTTTAAATGCTGGTGTGAAGGTTTCCTTCCCACTAGAGGTGAGTTTATGTGCAGATGTAATGTATAATCTCATCCCTGTAGTGCTGCTCTGTGTGGCAGGAAGACCTGCTGATTTTGCTACAGCAAAGACTGCTGAGAAGTCTGGAGCATGTCGCTGCCATGCAGCCATTCATGTGCTCCATGTAAGAGCTATCCTTCAGTAGTTCAGCAAGCTTAACTTTTATCTCATGGATTGTTCCCCATGCTGACAGACTGCTGGCTTTTCTGTGCAGAGGTATTTCCTCCTACTGCTTTTTGTTGTGGGGTATGGTAGGGTCCTAACACTGACAGACCTGCTGCAGAAGTCCTACAGGAGATGTGACAGCAAACTGTGGTGATGGTTTCCCTCATCTTTGCAGGGGGGGCTTTCTTCCTCCCCGCCCAGCCCCCTGTGGAATCTTTCTTCAGAGCCTGAAAAGCAAATTAAAGCCTTAATTAACACAGAGCTGGGGATTATTTGACGGCGTGAACATGTCGTGGTTTTTCTTGTCATTGCAAGCCAGGCTGAACTCAGAATTGTTTTACTGCTCCTGATGATCAATTAAGAGTTAATCATGTAAGGGAAAATTTAGTAGGGGGGAAGATTGTCTTTCTGACTTGAAAGGTACAGTGGACTATATTGAAGTTTTAAGTAAAAGTACTGCTAACTTCTCTTTAAATTTTACTGTCTATCTGCTGCAATCATCTTTGTCTAAAGAAGTTTAAAGAGCACAAGATCGATACTACCCTAAAGTAAAATATATTGAGGTGGTTGTTTTTTTTTTTGTTGTTTGTTTGTTTTCATTTTTATGGTACCAGTATGTGAAGATATGATAAATATTTGTATATATATCTATATGTGATGTATATATATATGTATATATATATATGTACATGGAAGCTTCATGTTAGCGTTACTTAATGAAACATTTCCTACATAAATGCATATTTATACTATTGCCAGACCCAAGAGAGTGATTTTGATGCAATAACTGCACAATGAATGAGCATTTTAAATAATGATCAGGAATAGAGTCTGAGCTGTATTTCTTCAACTTGCAGACGTGTTTGTTGATTATTTGGGAGCCACTGGATTTAACAGTTTAAATGCAAGGCCTGCAGTTTTAGAAATATATAAAGAAAAACCTTTGAATTCAGTTTCTCAAAGGCCTCTTTGAACATTACACCTAAAAGAGCAAGGGGTTTTCTTAAGCACCTTGCACTGTTCTACCAGAACAAACATAGATGGGAACTTCAACATTGTAAAAATCCTGTTTTAAATTGTTGCACCATTCCCACACCTGATACTTCCTTTGGGAAGTTGTGACCATCTTTTTAATAGCTTCCTGCAATACTGGGCAAAACAGTTCACTTACAGGTAGAACAGAGTGTATTTATCAATGTGAAAAATCTACTGGACTGAATACTGTGAAGTCTTCAACCAGTCATCCAAATTTCTCCCACCTTGCTGGCAGAATGGATTTGTTCCTAGCATAACTGCTTTTTTGTTTTGTTGCAACCTACTATTCCCACAGAATGCTGCATATCTGCAGATCCTGAAAAAGTGTATTTGCATGGAAGCAGATATGCCTATTTCTCTGCTGAATTTTCCAATCAACTCGCCATAAGCACAGCAGACACTCTGCTTTGAACCATAAGAGAAACAAAATTTAGTAATTTTTTTTTTTTTTAGAAGTCTCTCAGTTTAATTGGTTACACAACAGTGCTGACCTGAAAATGGCAAATTGTGCGGCTTCTGCAGATTTTCTGGATATGATTTATGCTGCACTAACATCCCTGTGCAACTTAAGTACATGAGAGATTTTAGAACCTAGAGAAGGGGAACCAGAACTTCAGTTTTCTTACTTTACTGTGAATCTGTGAATGAACTTAAGCTGTTTTGGAAATCCTCCTTTTTCAAAGTTTGCCACCTTATTAGAGGTTTTTTTGTTGTTTTTTATTTGTTTTTTTTTTTATGTTTTGTTACAGAGAATTGCACTACATACACTTCCTGAGTTTGAGGATTTTTTTTTACTCTACTTTGACAACGTTGTATTCTGAAATGTTGTTGTGCTGTGAGGAGTACAATGGGAAGCTGGTGTTGCCATAGCCACAGGTTTTAGAAGCTGACTATTGAACCAGTTCCTATACCAACACTGTCATCAGCATAAAGAAGTCAATATTTTAGCTTCTGTTGAATGTCTTATTTTTTAATATAGCAAGGTTCTTGGAAAAAAATACTCTTCAGGTGGGGGGTATGTTTGCTCTACTTCAAGTAGAAGAGTATACAGTTGTGACCATCGTTTCAATAATTTCCTGTGATACTGAGCAAAACAGTTCACTTACAGATAGAATAGAGTATGCTTAGCTATGCCAAAGTTCAGGGATGAATCTTAGGGTCTGGCTTGTAGATGTCAGTCTTAAATAGGTAATATCCAAACAAGAAATGAGAACTCATAACTGTTTGCATTGCCACGTTAATTGGAAGTCTTGCCCTTCTCCAGTCTCCCTATCTTAATTTTCAAGCCCCATAGAGTTCTCTTTTAGAACTATATTTCAAAACTGCAGAGATTCAAAGTAGTTTTATAAGTACTGCTTTTTTGTTAGTGGGATTAATTTCTCTAAAACCTCACTAAGTCCTTTGTATACATTTAGGAATTTTAATGTCTTTAATTTTAAAAAGTAAAGTCAAGTATAGCTGCAGAATTTGTATTAAAAAATTAAGAATGCAGTGGGTAGCTACCAAGATAGGAAATTTATTTTTTCCAATACAGCAAGTCTTTAATCCTCTTTCTGATTTAAATGAGAAGAGAATTCTCATGAAAGAAGTTGCATCCAGAGATACTTATTCTACTATTGTTTTCTAAAAGCACCCATGAACTAATTGGTATTATCCAAATATATAGAAAGACACAGTTCTTCCTCAAAATAAAGAATAGCCTATGCACACAATTCTGTAAAACCTTTATCTGTAGCTTATTTTATCTGAGAAATTATAATAGATTCTATGCATAAATATTTTGTATTATTGAATTTCTGACATTATGCTGTTTCTTTTTATATTATTGAAAAGAACTCCATCCCAAGATACCTTTTGAAATGTGGTTATGTTTTTTTTTTTTTTTTTTTTTTTTTTTTTTCTGCCATCTACCTTCAAATATATTTTATATTTAGGTATATCAGAAGTAGATAGAAATCCATGTTACAGACATCTGGAACTGCTAGTTTCTAAATTAAGTCAGTCTAAGAATAATGAAAATTTCAATACGTCAAAAAAGCAGATTTCCTAAGCTTTTTTTTTTTCCCCCAAGAGAAGAACAAGTGCTAAGGATCCATATTTAATAATGTGTTGAAATTTGTCTGCTTATTGCTTAAGAACATTACAATGCTTCTAACATTGCTAAACAAAATATTTGTTATCTTCTTACCTTTACTGAAAGTATGGTGTTCTGACACATATCAGTATGTAAAACTCAGTCTTTCTGCTATTTATAGTAGACTGCAATTTCTTTTAAAATTGGTTTGTTTCACTCTCATTTTGCTTTTTTATTCTGTCCAATGTGATTGTTAAAATAGTATCCTCTGTTTGTTATAATGAAGACACGGTTGTGTACTTGCCTTCAATTTGAGTTTATTTCTGCATTTTAACTGTCAGTGGTAATGAGGCAAATGAAGGTAGTTCACATGCCAAAAGGTTGGAAGTGCTGGAATATGCACAGCAGTTGTATGAACGGTACAAGATATAAAGGTGAATTAGCATTGCTTCTTAAGGAGTGAATTAGTTGTCACATTTAAGTCTTAAAAGTAGCATTAAATCCTTTAATTTGATGTGATCTGCTGGTGGCAGAAGGGGAAAAAAACACACCAAGAAGCCATGATGAGATGTTTCCATATGCTTACAGTCATTGTAGTTTGATCATTGCACGGAAACTACTGTTTGTGTACTGACTGAAGCTTTGGCAAATCATGGAAACATTCAGATAGGAAGGAACCTCTTGAGATCATCTTGTCCAATGCCCCTGCTCAAGCAGGTTCAACTACAGCAGGTTGCCCAGGACTGTGTCCAGTCAAGTTATGAGTATTCCCAGGGGTGAAGACTCCACAACCTCTATAGGCAGCCTGTGCTGCGGTTTGACCATTTTCAAAGTAAAAAAAAAAAAAAAAAATAGTGTTTTTTTCAGATCAGATGGAGTCCCACATGTTTTAATTTGTGCCCACTGCCTCTTGTCCTGTCACTGAGCATTACTGAGAAGAGTCTGGCTCCCTATTTTTCATTTCTTCTCATCAGATATTTATACATATTGGTAAGATCTCCCATAAGCTTTCGATCTCCAGGATGAACAGCCCTCTCAGCTTCTCCTCATATGAAAGATGCTCTAGTGCTTTCATCTTGTTGACCAACTTATAATTCCCTGTGTTTACCTCCTTGCCATTCTTGAAGAATGGAGTGACATTTGCTGTCTTCCAGTTTGGAGGACTAAGGTTGTGCACAAAACAAGCTGTGTGTTTAAAAAGGTGCTTGGAAGAGTTCTCTGTGGTTTTGTTACAAAATGAGTGGAGTAAAATGTTGATGTACTCAGAATGAATTGTGCTTGTGATGAAATGCAGGTAAGCGAATTTTTCCTTCTGTTTCTCCTACAGAGGCCTGCTAGCATTATGTTATATATTAGGGTTTTTTGAAAAACTGCTTTGGTTACACACTGGTAGAAGTCCTGTTTTGCATCTGTAATGCCTGAAGTAACACTGGTGCAGCCTTTATAAACATAGGTGTTAGTCTTATGGAAATCTTTACCATGTTTTATGTTCCAAAAATGCCATTTAAAGGATATGAAAACCTTGCAGTTGGGAGTGGTGTACAGAAGATACCAGGATTTTGATCAGCCACCTGCAATAGTCCAGGTTTGGCAGCACCAAGTTCTGCTCAGGAGCATTTACCTTGCCAGTTTGAGAGCTCTTGCAGACACACTTAAAATCCTAAATCCTTCCTGTTCTTTTAACCCTTCTGCAAGGCCAGATGCTTTCTGGATTCCTAATGGTGTAGTGGGTTTATATGGCAAGGTTTTGGTAGCAGGGGGCCATAGGGGTGGCTTCTGTGAGAAGAATCTAGAAGCTGCCCCATGTTTGGTAAGGGCCCCACTGCTGACCAGAGCTGAGCCGATAAGTGATGTTGTTTTGCACCTCTGTGAGAGCATATTTAAGTCAGGAAAAAAAACAAAACAAAACAAAACAAAAAAAATGCTGCACCACACACAGCAGCTGGGAGAGTGAGAGGAGTGAGGAACAGCCTTACAGGCGCCAAGGTCAGTGAAGAAGGAGGGGGGAGAGGTGCTCCAGGCGCCAGAGCAGAAGTCCCCTGCGGCCTGTGGTGAGGACCATGGTGAAGCAGGCTGTCCCCCTGCAGCCCATGGAGTACCACGGTGGAGCAGGGTTCCACGCTGCAGCCTGTGGAAGAGATCACCGTGGAGCAGGTGAACCAACGGCAGCTGCGGCCTGTGGAAGACCCCTGCCGGAGCAGATTCCGGGCCGGACCTGTAGCCCATGGAGAGGAGACCACACAGGAGCAGGTGAGCTGGCAGGAGCTGCTGCCTGTGGGGGATCCAGGTTGGAGCAGTTTGCTCCTGAGGGATGGACCCCGTGGTATGGACCCGTATCTGGAGCAGTTCTTGAAGAGCTGTTGCCTGTGGGAAGCCCACGCAGGATCAGTTCAGCAAGGACTGCATCCCGTGGGAGGGACCCCACAGCACAGGGGACAAGAGTGACTAAGAAGGAGCAGCGGAGAAGAAGCGCTATAGACTGACCATAACCTCCGTTCCCCTGCGCCGCTCGGGGGGAGGAGGTGGAAGAGGGTGGATGGGGGGGAAGGTGCTTTTGGTTTCTTTCCTTTGTTTCTCGCTTCTCTAGTTTGTTAGTAATAGGTAATACATCTTACTATCTCCCTACACTGAGTCTGTTTTGCCCATCACGATAATTACAGCACGATCTCCCTGTCCTTATCTCAACCCTTGAGCCCTTTTCATCGTATTTTCTCCCCATTCCTCTTTGAGGAGGGGAGTGAGAGAGCGGTTGTGGTGGAGCTAGTCCACCCACCCAAGTAAAACCACCACAAATGGCATCTATCCTTAGCTGCATTCATCAGCTGGACTTCTTGCCCAGGGTTTGCACTGGAAAAGTTACTGATGCCGAAAGCCTTCAAAACTGAAGTTGCCCTTATCCTTAATGGCAGAGGAGTAGCTGGTAATCAGGACGTGTTTTCTAGACCCAGTGTCCAGGGGCCTTGCTTTCTTCTTTTAGCAAAAGTTCCTGGTGTTTTTGTTTTTAAATGTGCCTATGTGGCCTTGATTACAGCAACTCAGTACAGAGATGTTACCATCGTGCCTTATTTTTAAAAATGACAACAGTAAAATAGAAATACCAATTTAATGTCACATCCACCATAGGAGATTCAGTCTAGTGGAGAGGACAATGGGATGACAATCAAGGGGTCAGCATCTATTTTTGGTTCACTCGCTGGCTGGCTGACTGGCCTTGGGCAAATTGCTTTCACCTCTCCGTGCTTTTGCTCCCCCTCCAACTCTGTCTGTCTTTTTCATTTAGATGATTAGCTCCCCTAGGCAAGGAATACATCTTGTTTGTACAGTTCCCTGGGTTTCATTTGAAGCCTCAGGGTCTCCCATAACAATAGCGATTCACATGAGTTCTACAACTTCTCTGATATACAGATCTGAGGAACCTAATCTTCACAAAGAGATGGAAGTTCCTGGCCATTGTGTTACTGATGTACAACAGGGAGATACATAAAACTGCCAGGCTCTTCTGTTTTTGATGTGCCAGGCCCATTCTGTCCCCAGTGCTTTTACCAGGACTCATACAGGTGTTGTTCCTGCTCTGTGACACTGGTGTCACACATGCAGGAGTGTGGCATGACCTGTGCTTGTGTGGGTGGCCAGAGGGTGAGACGTGCTCAGCCAGCACATAGTCTGCCAGCCAGTCAGCCCTGCATATCTGCCAGATAAGCTCGTGCACCAGCCTGCAGCCACATAGAAAATTTCAAGGTACCTGTAGCCCTGGCTGGTGTATCTGCATTGCCACATGGAGTCTGGAAAAGCAAAAGAGCTTGTATTTTGTCAGAGATCAAGATCTGCATAAGGTGAGAGAGAGAATACACAGTGTTGTCTTCTCTTTGCACTGGTGGGAGCCATGTCCTGGGTTTGCATGTAAAAGCAAACCAGGGTGCACATCATTTACTAGCTATTGGAGAGGTAAGTGGCATGTAAGTGCTACAAGGTAATGATTTTTCATTTCCTGACTTGTTAGAGGGTCTCTGCAGTCAGCCTTGAGGGAATGCGCTTGTTTTGAGTCTTTCAGTAACTGCATTTGCCTTTTTGACATGGTACTCACCAGAGCAGGCACTTTCAGTGCAATACATAGGGCACTGCCACTTGGACTGACACTTGTGCCTCCCTCCCCTGCCAAGTACAAGTCACTTCCCCTTTCCCCTCCAGAAGTGTCACAGCTGTACTCTGTTCACTAACATGGCACTCACAATCTAGCTTGTGTTACTTGCTGTTCCTTCCTACTAAGTTTTCAACAGTTTGAGCTTAGTGACAACTTCATGTTGTTAAGGGATTTTGTCTTTGCATACTACATGAAGTTGCTGACAATCATCATTTTATTATGGATCTTGTTGTGATTTCCCTTAAAGCTTCAGTTTACACAGTGGTGGAAATCTGAGATCTCCCTTTTAAAAATAGTTGCAATGCTCAGCTTTTTAGAGCAGAAAATATGAATCTTAAAGGCTAGTATATTGAAATGATAAATAAAAACACATCCATTTATTCTGTTTCTTAAACTCTGAGTTTTTGAAAGGCTGGGATTGACAGTACTGATTACATAATGTAGGAAAGAAATGATAACCTGCTGCCACCCACTGTCCATACCATTTCAGTGAACACCCACCCCCCAGAGTGGAGGATAGGGATCCATCATGAGAGCATATCTCATTTCTTGTCCTAGCAACTGTGTGTGCTGCTCCCAGACAGGCTGGGACATGCTCGTCTTCCAAAGCATTATAAGAGTGTGATGATTTCACCAAATCCATGTACAATGTAGGCAAGTATTATAATAGGATGTGTCAGTGGGTTCTTAATTTGCATAGGAATTAACATGTATAAACCACATTGGGATGAAAATTCTCCCTGAGAGTAACTTCTCTGAGCTATTATTACTAGATTACAAAGTGTAGTTGTTACTATATTGTTGTGAATACTATTAGCAGAACAATGATTAAAAAAATAAAGTGTAAATAATGTTTTTTTAAACAACATGGGTTGTGGGTGAGAGAGAGCTGGGTTCATATCGCTTAGAGCTGATAATTAAAGTAAGCAAGGACAAGAGAGGCTGTAGTAATTTGAATTCGTTCCTTAAAAAACAAACAAACAAAAAAATGCTATCTGTAAGCAATATGTATATGAGAATTTCAGTTCCTGTGGTTTAACGCAAAAGGTGCCATTTGCAGAGCACTGGGGCTAACTGTGAGATTAGGTGCAGGGAACACCTAGGATCTGGCCCCAGAAAAGTAGCTCCTGGGGCTGGAGGGAAGCCGCAGAAGGGGACACCAGGTGAATAGCCCTCTTCTACAAAGAAAGAGGCTCAGCAGGTCTCTCGCACCCCAGTTGCATGATGATTGGATAAGCCTTGCATGGGTCTGATAAAAAAACTGTTTTTGTCTTCGTTTTTAGCATGTGTGCTGTGTAGATTTGTTGGTGGTTTGTACATAGAAAATAGTTTTTCATCTCTATGGTCACCTCAGTTACCATCCAGCAATGGGCTGCAAACAGATCTAAGTCCCTGTGAGGGTTAACGTCTTAGTTGTTTATTCAGCATCAGAGCGAAAATACAGTGGGGAAAATGCTATCTGTAAATTCAAACAAGAAAAACAGTGGCAAATGAGTCTTGGGGAGGGGTACCAGAGCACGACTGATTCTACAACTAGATTTCAGGCCAAAGATATTATCTCACAATATTGCTGTTTGTCTCAAAATGTACATCATGTTACAAGAGCTACAACAGGGAGGTGTTGATGTTGCTATTGGAAACCTAATATTTTGCACTTCCTAACCTTGGTTATTTTAACTAGCTGTCTGCATTAGATCTCACATAGTGTATCTCAGAGCCTTGAAATCTTTTGTGTGCCTATCCTCAGAAGACCGCAGGGACATGCAGCATGCCTGAGCTGTGAAGAGAGAAGCTGCTTCTTGAGCATTTTCTTTCCTTGCTTTCCCTCACACCCCCTTCCCTCGCTTACTTGAGAAATTCTCTTGTTATTCTACTGCAGGCTGTTCCACTGCGAGTGAGCTGCATTTGCTGTGGAGAGAAGTGCTGCTGAGAGGAGCTGCATGCACTGTGCCTTCTCTTCAGCAGAATCTTCCCGTCCACCTGCATCATGAGAGTTTAGTTGCACGGGCTGAGAATGGGGGGATTTTTGTTCCCCCTCCCTCTGCCTTCCATCTGAAAACCTTGCAGTTCTTCACTTAATGATGAGGAACACACGTGTCGTGAATAAAATGTTAGTACAAAGCAGGAAATATACTTTAGGAGTGATTATCCTGAAAGGAGTATGAAACAGAGCAGAAATAGAACACAGTAACTACTCCAGGTAAATCTTCTTATTGCTTTATTTCTTATCATTTGTACTGATGATACCCATATCTTTGTCTTGCATGATATTAAAATGAGATGACTTCATCTGTTGTGTTGTGCATCACTGTCTTTGCAATGCATTTCTTTCAGTTCACAGCATTAATGCTTGATTTAATCACAGGTCTGAGAGTATCTTTCAATTTTGGAGACTGAGATGCAGAGAAATTTTTAAGTTTCAGTGTTTTGAACTTGTGACAAATGCATCTCTGCACAGCATTTACTGGATTAGCTAGGGGGAGCTTTGTTTTTCCTAAAGAGGTTTTGATTTATCATTACATTTGTAATGACTTTAAAAGATGTTTTGAAATAGCTTTGTCCCAAAATGCAGCCTTTAAAAAAATTTGGAAACAGAGAGGTATATGTGAATAAAATAATTTTACTTTTCAAATTAGTGAGTAAATACAAATGTATACTCAATGTTTACTGGCACTGCTGAAATCCCAAGCAGTGCAGCGCTGTGAGGCTTGCACGGGGAAGTGGACGCAATCACAGCAGTAGTTTTCTTGGCCAGATAGATATGCTGAGAGCTCTCTGATGCAAACAGCTGATGGATTTAATCATCCGCTTTGATGATCCATGATATTCTTTGTAACAGAGATAGGATAGGTTTCCTTCAGCATTGTTTTTTTTTTTTTTTTTTTTTTTTTTTTTTTTTGTCTTGACAGTGTTTTGACAAAGATTCCTTAGCACTTCTGGAGATATTCTATCTTAATGCCTTTTAAATGTATTCCAGGAAAGCAGCATTAACACTGAACACTGTTTTCTGCTGCTGCAGTCATAACATGGGGTTTACAGGCATCAATGTGAAGTCTTCCCAGATGCATCACAGCATCTGTGTTGTGACGATGGAGCAATGATATGTTATACCACTAGCATAGAGGGAATCACAACTTCTAAAGTGAGCAGAAGCTGAAGCCTCATTACACTGCATATGCTTAAGTATAGGTATTGGGAGGATAGTTCCCCCTTCTGTGTTTTGCCTTGGCAGCCACAGCAGCTTCAAAATCTTGAATATTTATTTTTGTTATAGGATGGATAGGAAAAAAAGAAGTTAGTCATGCTCAAATAATCATCTCTTTTGGGTTACTGTGAAGCATATTCCTGCTCGTCTATAAACACCTTCATAGTGGTGGCAGCTTTAAAGGATGTAATTGTCTCTCTTGCAAGTATAATCAATTAAAACTGATACAGAGCAATTAGAAACTGTACTTTGAGCTCATTGGTGCAGAGTTGTTCCCATCTTTGCTCTCTGTGTTTTGGAGATGATCTATTACTATCAGTCTTTCTCTGTGCTATTCGTAGAAAATACGGCTGTATGAATAATTGGTCATTGTTTGTAATTCTAGAGGCAATTGAAAGCATAGCTGTGGCTGTCAGTAGGAGAATTAGCTGCTAAGATCTGATGATATTAAGGAGACCCTAGCCCTGGGATCCCATCTTTTTTAATAATAACACTTGTATGGAGCTCCATCCTTTGATAACCGGTTTAGGGTTGTTTTCTGACCTAAATTTCTCCTTTGCTAGGAGACTGGTGGGAATTTTCCCCCATCCCTGCTAACGCTTCTGCAATTAGAAGAGAAGGGCCTTACGATGGAAGAATACATATGAGCTGCTAAAGAGAGCACAGGAAGAATGCTGAGGGAGAGCCCAAGAAACCAGACAAGTCTTTGTAGCTCCTGAAAGCCTGTAGTGCAGACAAGATCAAGGTAGGGCATGAGCAAGCCAGGTGCCTGTGTTAGCTGCGGAGGGACTGCCCAACAGGGTGGGACAGCCACTTGCTTGTCCGTATGAAGCTTAGGTTGCTGGGTGGGAGCTGCAGGCAAGGTATCACCCTCTGGGCCAAGTTGTTGGTGAAGTAACACTTAGCACACCCGCCAGAGTATTGCTCTGATTTTGTAGTTCACACAGTACATAGTTGGGTTTTCAGTCTCTTAAACAAGAAACTAAGTATGAGGATGTAGCAGCAGGCACGACTAAAATGTTGCCTTTGTCACATGTTTACAAGCAGTTCTGCAGGTGCAGGGTAACAGGTGCACCAGATTTCAGGTGTTTTAATTACATGCACTGACATACTTTCTGAATGTCTGAGTTGTCAGGTGAATGCTTGATGCAGGAAAGAACAAAAAGGGAGGCACAGTGGTACAGGGAGGAGGCTGCTAGACAAAGTTAAAGCAGCATATGGAAAACTAAGGTGTCAGATTCAGCTGATGATGAGCTACGAGCATTTATCCTGGAAATGTCTTGGGAGTTCCCTGCAGTGCAGGGTGTGGGCAGGTGTCTTTGGGTTCAGGTCTGCCACTTCCCACACTCTCATCTCTTCCCCTTTTAGTGTCTGTGTGGCTGCTCAGCGACTTTTAGGAGCCTCTCCCTAGCATTTGGTTACATGCAAGGCACAAGCACCCGTGGTTCAGCTCGCTGTTGCCATGCCATTCCCCACTGTCTTCTGAGGAGCAGCTGGACCTTGCCTCTTTCTGCTCTATAAAGCTCTCCTTGCTGAGCCTTTGCTCTTGGGCTCTCTGCAGATCTCTTCACGCTTCTGGGTATAATTTTGGGGTTATTTCTAGAGACGTCTAGTGAGAAGAGGGAAAGACTACACAGCTTTCACTTGGAAATGCTGACAATTCCACATTGAGGTGGATCTGGTCTTCTGACGCTGGTTCTGCCCTAGCTGTAAGAGCAGGAAGTTGAAGTCCACAATTGGAGTAACCTGTTGCTCCAAGAAATTACTCATGTAGATTAGTTTTCCTATTTTAAAAAAATATATATATTATTCAGTGAGCATTATATTATCAAGGAATTATTATTATTATTATTAAAAATAATAAAGGTGGATTTGTGGCTTAAACATCATTAGGAAGAAATTACTTGAAACCAAAGAAAGATGATCTGCTGGGAACTCTTAAAATTGATACAAAGTTACCCCAGCCTGGAATTGTATTTAAAGGACAATTACTGATATAAATACTTCTTGACTACTAGTAAAATAGCAAATGATGGAGGTGCTTTAAAAAATAAATAAAATTTTTTGTACACTTGCTGCTGTCTGCAAAGAAATATCAGAAATATTTCAGGCTTTCCTCATGCTCTCCCATTCAGGAAAGCACTGAACAACCAGAAACCTCTCTGGGTAAAATTACAGAACACCATACCATAGTGTTTGCTTTTGTAAACTGGTGGATTCTTGTCAAGAACAAAATGGTTATCTGATGGCAAATTTAAAGTGCATTTTCTATTCTACTTTAGAGGGACTTCCAGTATGTCTCCGACTGATAAAATAATCTTTTCACTATGTACAAACAAGTTAAAAAAATACAAAAAGGATTATTTAACATATTAGATGATGCTTATTGACTGCTGATGAAACCAGCAGACTATTTGTGTGTGTTCATACAGCAAAATACAAATCCTGCCTCCATGTACCTCTTTGTATATTTGTATGTGAAAAAAGACATAAAAAAGCAGTCATTCTGATGGTGCAAGTGGTAGGAGAAAGACTCACCCAGCTGGCTATGTACAAAATCTTATTTCATACATAATAGCCATTTCCCAATAGTTGACAAGATGAAAACCTGTTAATTAATTTCATTTGTAAGAGCTGGATAATAAATTTGAAGAAATGGAGAATAAGCAATCACTGAAGAACGATGCCGAGAATACAATTAGCTTTGTTGTACTGCTCCAGTTAAGTTCATGAATGATACAGAACACAAAGATCACTTCTGCACAGAGATTAGGTGAGATATAACTCAATGATTAGTCACAAAGCCATTTTGATAGTGCCTTGATGTATTGCAATAGACAGTTTCACAATACAAGAAGAGTTAATCATAAATGAACAGTCAAAAGCATTTCTATGATTTTATTAGTTACTGTTATGATGTGGCTGATGACAGAAATGTGCCATTATATGTGACATTCTCATTAATGGCCTCATTTTACACCGTTAAACTCCATTGCAAAATTCCTACCACCTTCAGAAGTGGAAGTATTTACTGTTTGCACCACAAAGGGCTTGTTGAGGGCTGTATTCCAGCTGCAGCATGTGACTAGGTAGATGAAAAGGTAAAAATACACGCAAGAATGACATGTGAATAGATTTTCATTCTGCAATTTCCATGTCCCTACTGGCATTTCCTTCACTTTGGCAGAATAACTAGGCTGAATATTTTTAGGCACTATGGTTCTAGTCACTCCAATCCCTCTAAAATGCTTTCCTTTGGTGAATAGGGGGATTTTTTTTATTATTTTTTTTTTCCAGAAAGTTTAGCGGTGAGCAGAAAATAACAACGAGCTGCTAATTTCCTTTGGACAATGAACAAGTGAAGTCTATAAGAATTAATGACTCCTTTCACAAGCTTAGCTCAGAAGCATTTGTTGCTACACAAGGCTCCTGTAATGGTAACAACTACGATATAATTGCATGGCCTCGATGTCCACTATATTAAGAAAATAATGATCACTTGCAACAAAAATGAAAAATCCATTCAATCTCCAAGGGAGAGTAAAAAGTATCTGGGCAAAATATGACACTAATTATCATCATTCTTCAACTTTTCCTACATTCTCTGACCGCAAAATGTATGTAAAATTGTAGTGGTTCGAGAAAAATTCTCCATATATCTAATTAAAACGATTTGAGGATATTTGATTTTAGGGTTTGTTTGTTTGTTTGTTTTAAAGAACTCAGCTAGATTAAAATTGCAGTTAAAATAAAATATAGAAAGTATTAGGAAGCAACTTGATAATGCTGATAAAAGGCTGTTAAATGTTGTCTGTAATTTTGCAGCTGTAAATCTTGCCTGGATCCATGTAGCCCCCTGTGTCCTGGTGTTCCTCTTTCTAAAAGTAGTTCATAGTATTTCCCCACTGCTGCAATGCAGGTTGAGCTTTCCTAGAAGAAATCATTGTTCAGAATTAGAGATAATGTTGCCTTTTTGTGTCTGATGCTGCCTATATGTAACTCAGGCTACTTTCCTGACACAAACTTCATTAAACTCCTTAAACTGAACCTGATTTGTTCCCATTGAGATTCTGGTTGGTAATATCCAAAGAGGCAACTATTATTGCTTCATCGTACTTTAAATGTAGCCTATGTTGTCCTGCCCCTTCCCTCCACCTTCAGTTTATCAACACAGAAAATTAAAATTTTATGAATTGTTTTAACAAGAATTAAAAAAAAAAATGTCACCTGTGTTCTGTTAGATTTATCCATTTAATTAGAAGAGCTACATACATCTAATTACAATTATTGAATACTCCAGCCTCCTCTTTGGCCTGCAAAATCTTAAACAATCTAATGGTAAGTGGTTATTCTCAGTTATTCTCTCTGAAAAGAATAAGTAACCCTAAAATTTGTCTTTTTTTTTTTTTTTTAATTGTTTAGAATTTATGTAAATGAAAAATGTCCTCTTGAGACGTGCATAGCTGAAAATATTACAGTGCTCAGATTTGGTCAATGTGCCTACTCTGCAAGGAAAACAAACAAACAAGCAAACAAAACTGACAAACTTGGGGGTTTTGCTTGTTTGTTTTTAAAGCAGACCAAATTCTGCAGTTGCCATTGGGCAGAGTGACTCTGCCCTGCACCCAGGACAGCACATACATGTTGGGAGCAACCTAACCTCTGCAGTGGGTCAGTGTTTTTATGCTTTTTAGTTTAAGCTCTCATTCTTTTGCCATGTTTGAGATGTAAAAGGCGACAGCTCATGCCTTGACAAGAGGTTGCTGTTTTTTGGCAGAGCACCTTGACTCTTTCCTCAGTGGCTTTCAGCTTTTCCCCAGCAGAGCTTAGTGCGGTAGCCCATCACAGCTGCCCCAGCCCTGCTGGCCTTCTTGGGGTCCCCTTCTCACAGCCTGTTAGAAAGGCCAGAAAGGAAGGGACTGAGCACCACCTTGTCAGCAAACTCAACATACAACACAGTTTCCAGTGAGTGGTTGAGAAGCAGTTAGTTGGAAATCAGTACAGTTTCTAGACCATGGGCTTGCTGAAGTCCAGCTGTGGTGGTTCTTCTTACCTGTGCAGCTCTTCTGAATTTTTGACTGTGGCTGATGCCTTGTGGCAAAAAAAAAAAAAAAAAAAAAAAAAAAAAAAAAAAAAATCGTTCCATGTGCTAATTGTGGATTGCATCAAAAACTGCAGGCTCATTAGCCCTCAATGCAAGCTAAGAGTTCTTCAATATCTATTTATGTAGGTCTGTTGCAACTCTGATTCCTTTAAACATCCTTATGAGGTCTCTTTGATCATGGCTTATAGTTTACTTACGTTCTGATCAAAAGGTTTAAAAAAGGATAAAAGGGGGGGGGGGGGGGGTAAAAAAGGAGAGAGGAAAAGCTTAAATGCAGGCCCTCAACTGGAAAGTTAAAAGAAATCTGAGAGTTTAGTAAGAAATTTTGTTACTTTGCCTTTCTCCAAAATGCACATTTGTGAAAACTACTAAACGCTATATATGTTTCATGAAGAAAAAATCATAGATGCACTTTTTAAGCAAAAACCTAACTGCAGAAAGCTGGAAGATAAAGGAAACCTTTAGAATGTGAGAAGATTTTGAAAGGTATTTGCCCTTTGTGAACTATTTTATTTTAAATCTACCCTTCATCATTTTTTTGATAGCATAGGAGTAAAGGAGTAGATATAGGGTGTCAGAAGAAATGATAAAAGAAGAAAGGTACATTAAGAAAAAAATGAACAGAGAAACCTCGAAGCACTTGACAGTATTGACAAATTATTCTTTTTCAGTGCAGGAGAAATATTTTTTGCATTTAAAAAAAAATATTAAAAAAACACTCTTCTAATTAAATTGAAGTATAAGATGATGATTTCAGAGACCTGGGAATGACAAAAATTCAATAATGTCAAGAAAAAAGTAGAATTTGTCCAAAAGAAAATTTATTTGAAGATTGTTTCTGAATTTTCTATGTTATAGTTTTCTATAGTTTCTGTAGCTTTTTTTTCATTACTAATGCCTGTAGGCATTTCAGCTCAGAGTATGAGCACATCATACTGACAAAGACGAGCAAGTATGATCTGATGCATTACTCTGAATGGCTCTGGGATGTGGTTTGCAGATACAGAATCTTTTTTCCTGAGTTTGAGAAGAGCCAATATCCCAGTGTTGATAAGGGAAATAGTATATTAGCTGTATTGGTATTCTGTGATTTTCTGTAGTATTGTGTAAGTGTGGTGTGATTTTAGTGCTTTTTCTTTGTGATAGCTCGAGAGAGAAGTCGGGGGTTTGGGTTTTGAGGATTTTGGGAAATAATGCTTTGCTAGAAGTTAATTCAAAACTTGCGTTACCAACAGCTCCCAATTTTTCTGGATGCTTACAGAGGCCAGTGAACTCTACAGCATAATTCAAGGAAGGAAGAGTTTGTGACCAACAAAAGTGACTTATGTTCTGTGAAACGATTTATGAGTACATTGGCTTTCTGGTGAGCATAGATTAATAACATTTAAATATGCCTCAGAATAAATCTTTCTAAAGAGATACAGAAGTGATTAAAGATGAGGAATGAAGGAAGCATGGAGTGAAGCAAATGGAGCTTAAAGCTGGTGCTGCACTTTTGTATCAGGAACATTGCTTCAAATGCACTCAAGTTGCATGAAGCAGATCTGTATGGTGTTTTGCAGTGCTGATATAAGTTGTTTGGGTAATTCAGAAGAAATCCTGGCTTGCTTTATAGCACTTCTTCTGTTGGTGAGTTAAGAGACCTGCCTGTAACTCCAGAACAGATCCAGTGTGGGAAACCTGTAACATATTGATCGAATTTAAAATGTGCGTGGGAACTGGTGAGGTATTTCTGTCCACTTTCCTGCCAAGCTTTCAGAAGTTGGCATTCTTCAAAAATTGCAGAGTAAATGATCTTACTTGATCCACAGAGTTACAGTAGCTCAGTAACTTGACCAGGCTGTAAGCATTACAGGAGCAAACAAGTGGTTTTAGGGAGAAGGCTGAAGCTGATTTTTTTTGTGCTACTAATCACATCAGCTCCAAAGCCACATCACAAGAAAACTTGAACGGAAGTGGGAATGAATACTGATTTTGTTTCAGATATTAGTATGGCCTCCTTGTATTTCATAACTCTTATGTAATTAGTGTATGAGGAAAGAAGTATTCCTGTGTTGTTGTTTTAATTAACCCCAGATAAAAGAGGGAGAAGGGTCTAGGAGCCCTATCTGCTGAGTCAGTCTGCAAGCCTGTGGGTATTCAGATGGAGGGAGGAGTGTTGTTGATTTTAATATCACATGAGGGATGGACAAAAAGATTTGCAGTTTCTAAGCAAATACAGTTCTTCCATTAGACCAGAGAAAGTTTTTAACTTTCTTACATTTCTTAATGTTTGTAATGAGCTTGGCATACTTGTTGCTTTTTCAGTATTATTCGAGCTGCTGCTATAGCTTTTGTCCTACTTTGGCTATCATCATTTTTAATGAAAAGAAAAATCGCATCTCTGTGGGGGAAAAGTGGCTTTAGAAAAATGGTATGTCCTCCGTTTAGACACATGAAATAACAAATTAATCACAAATACCTTATGAAAATGTGTCTATATCAAAATCTATGAAGTCAAATGAGAAGAACATTTTAGTAAGTAGTCCATCAGATCTTATGTATCATTTCTCTGATCTAGGTTACAATGATGAGATAAAAAATCTCTCAGTTAGAGAATGCCTCAGTTAGAGGAGGTGTTCAGGTGGACAAAACAGAGTTCATAAAGTAAGTTTTCAGCAATAACACAAGGTTTAACACTCCCATAAAGTGCCAAGAGGTCCTTAATAGCTAGAAGTGGTGATGAACATTATCCAAAAAGTTGCCTTTTGGGGGAAAGATTAAGGCATTCGTTTAGTATTATTTCATATTAGAAAGTTCTAAATTTACC
The DNA here is from genome assembly GCF_009769625.2 of Cygnus olor. Lineage (NCBI taxonomy): Eukaryota > Metazoa > Chordata > Aves > Anseriformes > Anatidae > Cygnus > Cygnus olor. Next base: position 66,073,208 of record NC_049170.1, on the reverse strand, counting down.
ATTATTTTACCAGTGTAACACATAGTTCATTGGAAATTTTGTGTAATTCTTCCTGCAGTTGTCCCATGGAGGAGTTCACACAAAGTAAGCCAGGACAATGTGTGTGCTTAACCCTCTCTTCCTTCCTGACTTCCTGAGGGACAATCAAGCTAAATGAAAGTAGCACCAATGGTTTCTGAAGAGGCTTCCATCCAGCGACAAAGTAGGTGCCCCGGATTTTATGTATGTCAGGGAAGCAAGCTGCTTCTGCTTCACAGGCCTTGTTCTGTTCCACATTGGAAGATGGTGAGATTGCCTATCTGCTCACCTGGGTAATCTTTTTTTTTTTCCAGTCTGAACTATTTATCATTTGTTCCTTATCTCTTGTCACTCAGTATGTTTTTCATATGACTCTGAACGCTTTTGAATTTGAAGGAACTTGGTTTTGTCAGACATGAGAAATGCGAGGCAAGGGGATTGACGCTTAAGGTATATTGAAGTGCTGAGTGTTTGTGGTGACTTTACTCCTTTGATGTGACCAATGAGTGACCATTTCAATTGTATGCTGCGTGCCAAAGAGATTTTAACTACCATTGAAGCACTCCTTTGTGTGCTTATGACTCTTGTATCCCATCTATAAAATGCAGATAAGATTTGGGATACTTGCTCATCAGGCTTCCAGATCTGCAGATCCAAAAGTGCCACAAAAGACTTGGGTATAGTCAATTCTCCTGGCATAGACACTGGATGATGTGCTGGGATGTCAAACAGACAATTCTTGTGTTCTGTGTAATTACCTTGGGGTCTGTGCAAAGTACTAGCCTGGGTTTCAGTTGCTGGTCATGCCAGACCATGTCTGGCTGATGGAGGAAGATGCTCCATGGTGGCAGGTGAAACATATGTAGCTTTGAGAAGCTAGGCTTCCAGACAGCCTTTCAGTCATGCAGAAAACTTTCCAGTTCTCCAGACAAATAAGCAGTACCACTGAAGAATGAGCTCTGTTTGATAAGCTTTTAGCAATCCGTTTTATTTCCATGTATCTGGGGAGAAAAGTGCAAAAAACCTCAGCTTAGTCTATTTCTCTTTCTTCCCCAGCTGTCTCATGTCACTTTTTATCTATGGTTCAGACTATCTCTGGAAACATCCTCTAAATTGTTTTGCAGGGAGCAAGATAGAAATTGTACATTGTCAATAGTCCTCAGTTCATTTGCTTCTTGCGTCACTGGGGAACACAAGTCATATGAATGGCCTCATGCAACAGTGTCTGTACTTTCATAAGCCCTGTTATTCACTTGTTATTCTGAGTCATTTGATAACGACTCTGTCTGACTCATTTTTAGTGGATTTGCTTGTCTGCCCCCTCCTTCCCCTGTTATGCCAGCAATATTACAGAGCTGGTGAATGACTTGGCTGGGCTCCTGCAGAGACAACACTGTGTCTGTGAGCCCAGAGGATCATATATGCAGGCACAATCTTCTCTACTTCTTCCCTTCTGTTAGCACCTGCCAGGCTACATTTTTTAGCAAATGTCAGATGACCAGGTAATAAATAGATGGAGGAAGGGGTCAAAGGAACCTGGGTTTCCTTCTTCCTGAGTGAGCTGCTGTGTCACTATCGCTGGGGACGTGTTGTCCTGTTTGGTGCAGATGTGTGGACATGAGTGTTGACTCCACATCCCTTTCTGCTTTGCAACCACACAGTTACAAACCTATTAGGTTAGCAGTGTTAGAACAAATATATTTGTGCATGTCAGTGCAAGAAACTAAGATGAGATTAGCCATGCCAGGGCAGACTTCCCAGCTGTGCTGGTGTTCCCAATCTCATAGAAAACCACGATCTGCTCTGAATATCAGTAGAGTTATGGAAGGAGTGGGGTCCAGTTCATGGAAATTTGTCCCCTTTTGTGCATTATTGTTTGAGGACACTGATGAATATAAACCCAAACACTTAGGCTTTTCAACATCTCCGTCCTTTATATATTTCTGTAGGATTTCAGTGTGGATCCTGAACGACACTGAAGCATTAGGCATGTTTTGGAAGCTAAAAAAAGCTCGCAATTGATTTATGTGCTGCTTTACCTGGAAATCACGTGGTGTACCTGAGCTGTACTCCACAGTGCTCAGTGCAGCAGCATTTGTAACCCAGAATCTGTGGATGAATCTATGGGAACACTGAGGGTACCTGAGTGGTGAGTGATCCTGACTTCCAGGTGTCGTGCATCATCTATGCTTACTGGGTGAATTTTCCTGAAGTCAGAGATGCCCTTTACTTCTGCAGGCCTTGGGGTAGGTTGCTTCTTGCCTGTAGAAGTCCCGTTATACACGGAGCAGCTCTCTGCAGCCTCACGTGGCATGGAGGCTGTGCATACAGGCTGGCACAGGCTGGCCCCTAACTGTGGCCAACAAGGTTCCTCAGGGGAGCTCAGATCTAGTGGCTGAAAAAAAAAAAAAAAAAAAATGGAGCAAATGAGAAGAACAGAGAACAGGCAAGCCTGAGAGCCTGAGGCTAAAAAGGAGGAGAAGTGGTGTTCCTGAGCCTGTGAGAACAAGCATCACTCTGGCACAAAGGCAGCTTCATTTGAAACAGCAATGCTATCTTCAAATGCTCCAACAGTCATGTCACCTAGCTTGTTCATAAATTGAAAATTAGTGTTAGTGTTAGTGAAGACTTTTAAATGGATGTTTCTAATAGAAAAAAAGAAGGTGGTGTGCTAACTGGTAAAGAATTCATTAGATCTTTTTGTACTGAAAGCTAAGAATGCCCTTTACCCTTATTTCTGAGTTTACCGAGGTTACTGTAAACAGTAATAATAGTCATGTACCTCCAATGCAGATCTAAGTGCCTTTCTGAGTAGTTGCTGCCACCCCAGTGCAGATTTTAACATGTTTTCTGGAGAAAGTACCTCTCTCCAGAATTGCAGGACTGGCAGCCTTTGGAATTTGTGGTGGTCACTTTTCCTTTTTGCACAACAGCTTTGTGTGTGTTATTACTCATCAAAGGCTCCAGTAAAAGTCTGAGAAGTGAATTTTACAGCAACAGCAGCATCTTCTTACAGCTGTCAATGCAGGGGAATGTTGTGCAGTTCTAGGAATCCAGTCGTGAGTATAACACCAAGAGAAATTTGAAATAGTGTCAGTGCTAACAAAGATGTTAATGTAGATAAAGAGGGTAAACTGGCACGTAACTTTTTTACTGGAGCATTTCTTCATCCAGATATTCTGTGTTACTTTCTAATGAGGAAAAATACCTGCTTATGTTGGGCATATATCCTCAGGATTCTAGAAACTATTTATTTCCAAAAATAAAGCTGACCCGTCTACTTCCACTAGCCAAGTTTTGTGAATAGCAAAGCATGAACAAATTGGCAGTGCAATAATAAGCAGTTTGACATTAAAAGTACCTTTTAATCAGAAGAGTTTAAAGATGTGATTCTTCTACAGAAATCTTGTAGGTTCTTTTTGGAATGCCTTTTCTCTGATGCAGTAGAGATTTACACCTGTTGGAAGAAGCATCTTCAGAACAAATGCCTGGAAATTTTTCTTCAGTAGTGCAGTCATCCTACTTTAAATTCAATATTTCATTTTTGCCTATATAAGTTCTGTAAACTGTCATACTTAAATTCTGATTACGCTGAAAATCTAATAAGTGGAGTACAGAAAGATTAGTTAACATTAAGTTTTCTATTATAGACCTCATAACATTTAGGCTAATCCTCCATACTTTTTTTCCCTAAATTTGATACTGAATTAATCTGAATAAGCATTCTAGGGCTAATTCAAATATGTGAGATGTAGGTGGGTGCAATCTTGTGATCACACTTCTTAATCCTAAGGTACATGTTAAGAATAAAGCCCTTTAATTTTATCTGTTAAATGTATTTGCAGTCTTGGTGTCTGGATCAGAGGTCCATCTGTAACACAGAACATCCGTAGTCTTCTGTGCTGTGTATTTATGACTCATTAACCTTCCTTGGACCTGCATATGAGCAAGAATCTTAACTTATATCTTAAAGCCCAGCCAATGTAGCTTAGGTTTATCTGCTAATGATTAGTGAAACCACAAATGCTTGACAAATTATCCAAATGATTCAGCGGAGAATTTAGGAATTAATTTCAGAAGCTGCTGCTACAAACCGCTTCCTATCAAATATCATGAAATAATAATGGTCCTAATGCTATACTGAACTGTCTGGCTGAACTTTGACATAAAGCACAGAAATGACATTTAACATATTGGGGCAATCAATGACCTCTCTGACCTCTCATTGAACTGAATAGAAATGCATACTTTCTCACAATAGTTCTCTTCCTGCAAGTATTCTTAGGTATGTCTATATAAAGTGCTCCTCAAAGATGCTAATTCTATGTAGCTTCTCTCAAACCTTCTGAAATACCTTAATCCACACAAATCTGCAGGTTGTATAATGTTTTGAACATTCTGTACTTGACAAAATCACTTCTGTAGCAAGTGCAGTCAATTCACCTTTCTCTAAAAAGAATGAGGAAAAAATTCTTGCTGTCTTTTACTCTTACAGTTTTCCTGACCGTTTTAACTTGGAACGCTGTTAGACTGCACTTACATAAAATCTATTTTGTTCTTTGTTACCTGCATTAGATGGTTGGGAGTTTTTGTTTGTTTGTTTTCTTCTGTGTTTCTGAAGGTCACTACCAACATGCTGACACTGGAAGGCAATCTGGTCCAGCCAGCACATTAGGAGGTCTCAGTTGGACAATGAGCAGCTGGTTTCCTTGGTCACCCCTGGCTAATTCTCATGCCAGCATCCTAGGTGTGAACAAGAAGCTGCTGTCCGAGATCCTAAGTGGAAAAATTTCAGTAGGTCCTTAAGTGGAGAAACTTTTTGGAATCAGATGATCTTCACATTTTTAATTTTGCTTTGAAATTTAGTAAGTAAGGAGAGTATCAGTAAACATAAAGCTAGAGCCAAGCAGACGGAGAAGATTCATCTGCTGAAGCCAAGGTGGGAGGCAGCATTTAATTATATGAGGTTTTGCTAAGCTTAAGGTGTTGGTGGGATAAAGTGTTGATGTGAAATTGGCATAGTGGGAGTAATGCAAAAAAAAATAAATAAGACTTCATATAGGGATTTTGTTTTGAGGGAGAATTTGGGATTTTTGCATACCCCTCTCTGAGCTAGACTGCAAAAGAATTGGACCAGTGATGATGAGGGAATGAAGAAAGAAGTGCAGCACAGGTAACCCAGACCACCTCAGCCCTCTGACACTTCTCCAGATAAAGCATTACACTTTTACATCAATAACTTGCCATCAGTGTGGCCAAGTGAGTCTGTGTCAGGGCTAGAACTAGGTTGAGATGGAAGCGTTAAACATTATGACTTTGTCATGTAAGGAAATCCCAAAAATTGCAGAAAATAATACAGGTCTTTCAGAGTTATTTTTTTTTCTTTCATCCTTTGAGTCAGACTGTTAGGTCTCATCTCTTTTATGCAGTAAACCCATTTTCTTTGTTATCTCCCTGGTGAAGCTAAGGTTTTCACATAGTAACAGAGCTTTTAAAACAGACACGTACAGGCATGCAAATTTTTGCAAGACTTAGGTGATTGTTAGTGACACTCACTGTGTTTTCTCCTCAGGGGAAGGGATGTTTGTAGTATTCCCATCTTTTGCAATAGTTCTAGTACATCGCAGTAGCTTGTGGTGACACTGGCAAATTGTAAAAATGTACAGTTTTGGTTTGCCCTAAATCTTTCAGAGCAGAGATACACGACAAGTAAAAGCAAGCTAGCTTGGTTTGGATCTGTCACTCTTCCTTTCGTTTCTACCTCCAGTACTGCCTTATGTCCCCTGTCTTGTCCCCACCACAGGATCAAGCTCTTTCTGGATTTATAACCTCTGGCTAGCAGGCTTAGGAAAAGCAGTCGCACACTCTGGCTAGCCTAGACTTGATGGCCAAAATGGGCAGCCTATCCATTTAGACAGACCATCTGATGGATGCTTGGTTGCTGTACACCAGCCAGCCAGTGTCTGTCACTTGCTGGGCATGCCAAAGACCTGTGAGCTGGCCCAGTAGGTAAAACCAGCAGATACACTAGACAGTGACTGTCTGGAGTACAAGCATGTGCAACTCTTGACCTAACAGGATTATTAGAAGAGGGTGAAGGGAAAGGTTAGGAGGAAAGAGAGGAACCCTGCACACTGTATTCATGTAGCCTCTTTAGTTGCTCTAGATTTGTGAGTGTTCTGTGTCTAATCCTACTGTCATCATGGAAATTTGAACGTTTCAATACAAATATCATACACCTTGGGAACGCTTTCTTCTTGAAAGAGATACTAATGGCTTAGCAGCCAAATATTCATGCCTCAGTGTCCTGAGTTACAGTTTCCAAATCAAATGTCATCTCTCACTAGGAACATACATTTTCAAAATACAGTCTTGATCAGTTACTATAAAGAGTATCATTAAACTTTATATTACTTGTGCATTCTCTGTGTTTCTAATCTGCTGGTTAGTGCTGTGTGTGAATGCTCATGGCTGTTACTGACATTTTAATGGCAGTTCTTGCCAAAGCCATTGCAAGTCTTCAGCTCACTCTTTCTCCCTCTGTTTCTTTTGAAGGCAGCTGTTTAAGATATACTTGCTTTTGCTGAGAAAGAAATAATGAAAACTTGGTCTAGCAGGGATGAGTATCTTGTAGTCTCCTGTGCCACTGAAGTGCTCTGTACTCAGCCAGCAACAAAAGCTGTGATAGCAGCTGTCTTTACCAAAACCTATGAGTTTTGAGAAAAGAGGATAGGCAATGGTGGAAGTAGGGAGAGTTGTTCTATTTATATTTTTGCATGTGTAAGAGTAGACATTGCATTAAACAGGGAAGATGGTGGGAGGAAGGGTTGAAGGACATTGGCGAGGGTATAGATATCAGTGTTGACCATGGTGAAGATGATCAGAAACTCTTTTATGACTGATGTTGAAACCAAAGTGTTTTACCCATCTCTCTTATGTGCATGGATTGCCACCCCACACCCCCATCATCTGTAAAGGGAAAAGAGTTTACAAAATGCCCTTCAAAAATATCTGAAAGAATTCCTTTTGCATTATCTCATATGAGACATGTTACCTGTGATACCTACAGGAGAGGAGAGTTTGCTTTCCTGGATACTGTTGCTCTGTAGCCAGAGCTCACCAAGTGAAGTGGTACCCAGATCTTCTACCTGAAGGCTCGAAGAGAGGTGGGAGCATCCGTAGAGCTGTGAGAGATCATGGAACTGTCTGCTACTCCCACAGCGAAGCACTGCCTGATCTCAGAAGTCAGGCTTTGGAGAAAGCCTCAGGGGAGACGTGTAGTCATAAGCCAAAAGTTCAATACATGGGAAGTAAAGGCCAGCTGAGGACTTTACGTGTTTTTGTCTGTTTCTTCCCAGTCAGACAAAACAAGCCATTTGCAGGCAATGTGAGTCCCTGCATCCAGCTCTATTGCTGAAGAGAGGTGATGAACTATCAATTTTTTATCTGCAAGAAAAATTAATCTCTCTAGGTAGGATAAATTGGGCAAAAGGGACCAAAAGATGTGTTTGCAAAGGTTTAAAGATGGTGTATAGGAAACATCAGAAAAGATTACATCTGCCACTGCATTTTTTTGTCTAAGGATCTCTGAAAGGTGCCTGGGTGTGAAGGAAAGAAATAAATATATGCGCTTCTTGTCTTTTCTTTGCAGTAATCATCACAGTCTTCTCTTTTGAATTTTACTTTTTTAAACCTCAAAAAACTGATCTGTCAATATCTGTGGGTTCTTAGGGATTTTTTTTTGGTGGAAATGCTTTGGTGGTTCATGTCAGAGAATGTATCACATAAACATGGTGGTTCAAGTGGGAGAACATAGTGACTGTGCAGATATATTGGGGGTTTTACGGTTATTTGGTGTGTTGACACCACCAGTTTGTTACATTTATTACTAGAGAAAAAGGTGAAAATGTTAGTGTAAATTTTTTAAGAGGACCAGATAACCTGCAACGTGGTGAACTTGGATTTGATCTGTGTTTTAAGCCATGTTGAATAGCAAAACACCCAGGTCATTGCTATCAAGTTGAAACATAGAGCATAAGAGATATGAAGAAAAAAAAAAAGTATTTGTTGACATCTGCTTTTACCTGCTAGGCTGCATGTCCCCCCAAGAAATCACAAAGGATGCTTACACAGAAAGGAGAGCAAGTATTTACTCAGCCGGTGTCAGATGTAATAGGGGCCACTTGCATGCATGGCTGTTTATGAAGAAACAGCTGGATGTGATCATTGTTCAACGACATTTAGAAAAATAATAATGAAAGAGTGTGTGTCCTGCTGTAGTAACTGGCACCGTGCTCTCAATTTTTTATTTCTCTTTTGTTCTTACTCTATTCCCAAATTGCTAATTAGAGTCAACAAATTGGCTGTAGAATACAACAAGACATCATGCAGTCTGCCAAAAGGAGTGGCTGGCATCTGTACAAATTGGGTTATGATGTGTTTGAAGACTTAACGTTGAAAAATGCTTTCAATATTCTCCTCATCCTCCCCGTCCTCCTACTGAAATGACTCAATCCCAAAGGCAGCAACATACTACTCCATTAGTATCAGAGGTTTGGCTAACAGAAATGAGCTTCCCCATGAAGAAACATGTTCCTCTACAAATTAAGTTTCATCATTGTTCTAAGTAACTGGTAAGTGCAGCCCCAGAGTGATGGGTAATTTGGACATAACCCAGCTGAAACAGGTAATAATCACTGCAGTATCTCGGCTTGGCACAGTTGTCTGGAATGCAAGACTTCTGTAGCTCCAAAGCAGCCTCCGTAGATCTATTGCAGTCCTAAGGTGCTGCACAAAATATGCCGTGGCTGTATTGTCCCTCATTATGCCTCATCACAGAATCACAGAATTGTAGGAGTTGGAAGGAACCTCAAGAGACCATTGGGTCCAACCCCCCTGCCAAAACAGGCTCCCTAGAGCAGGTTGCCCAGGTAGGCATCCAGACGGGCCTTGAATATCTCCACAGAAGGAGACTCAACAACCTCCCTGGGCAGCCTGTTCCAGTGCTCCATCAACCTCACCATGAAGAAGTTTTCGCATGTTTGTGTGGAACTTCTTGTGATCCATTTTGTGGCCATTGCCCCTTGTCCTGTCCTGACAAACCACTGAAAAGAGGTTGGCCAAATCCCTCTGTCTCCCACACTTCAGATATTTGTAAACATTAATAAGATCCCCTCTCAGTCTTCTTTTCTCAAGGCTGAATGGAGCCAGGTCTCTCAGCCTTTCCTCATAGGGAAGATGCTTCAGGCCCCATATCATCTTTGTGGCCCTCCGCTGGACTCTTTCCAGGATATCCCTGTCTTTTTTGTAGTGGGGAGCCCAGAACTGGACACAGTACTCCAGGTGTGGCCTGACCAGGGCTGAGCAGAGTGGGAGGATCACCTCCCTTGACCTGCTGGCCACGCTCCTTTTAATGCACACCAGGATCCCATTAGCCTTCTTGGCCACCAGGGCACACTGCTGGCTCATGGTCAACCTGTCGTCCACCAGGACCCCCAGGTCCTTCTCCTCAGAGCTCCTCTCCAGCAGGTCATCCCCTAGCCTGTACTGATACATGTGGTTGTTCCTTCCCAGGTGCAGGACTCTACACTTGCTCTTGTTAAACCTCATTTGGTTTCTTCCTGCCCAGCTCTCCAGCCTGTTCAGGTCTCACTGAGTGGCAGCACAGCCTTCTGATGTGTCGGCCACTCCTCCCAGCTTTGTATCATCGGTGTACTTACTGAGGGTGGACACTATTCTCTCATCAAGGTCATCGATGAAGATGTTGAACAAGACCAGACCCAGCACCAACCCCTGGGCAACACCACTAGTCACAGATCTCCAGCCAGACTCTGTGCCGCCAATCACCACCCTCTGAGCTTGGCCAGTCAGCCAGTTCTCAACCCACCTTGCTGTCCACTCATCTATCCCACACTTTCTCAGCTTTGCTAGCAGGATGTCGTGGAGACAGTATCAAAAGCCTTGCTAAAGTCAAGGTAGATGACATCCACTTCTCTCCCCCCGTCTACTCAGCTGGTGATGCCATCATAGAAGGCAACGAAGTTGGTCAAGCACGATTTCCCCTTGGTGAATCCATTCTGACTACTCCTCATAACATTCTTCTCTTCCAATTGCTTGGAGATGGCATCCAGAACAAGCTGTTCCAACACCTTTCCAGGGACAGAGGTGAGACTGACTAGCCTGTAGTTTCCCAGATCCTCCTCCTTGCCATTTTTGAGGACCAGAGTGACATTGGCTATCCTCAAATCTTCAGGCACCTCTCCTGTTCTCCAAGACCTTTCAAAGATGATAGAGAGAGGTTCGGCAATCACCTCCGCTAACTCCCTCAGCACACATGGATACATCCCATCAGGGCCCATGGATTTGTGTGCATTGATCCCACTCAGACACCCCTGAACTCCTCCCTCATCAACTAGGGGGAGCTCTCCACTTCCCAGACTCTTTCTCCTCCCTCCATGGTCCAGGAATCCCGGGGTGGGGGAGGTGTTGTTTGAAGCAAAGACAAAAGCAAAGAAGGCATTCAGTATCTCCACCTTCCCAGTGTCTCCCATTACCAGGACACCGGTAATGGATATAGGTGCATGGGTATATAGTCATGGTATTATATAGCATGGGTATGGGTGACAGAAAAAGTTGGATTGCCTAGAATGGAGGTTGATATTTGCAAGTTGTTCTGTACCGCTCTGCCTGGTATGACAGCATCTGTACCACCCTTTGTCTATTCCTGGTGGTCTTCCTGTCCTCATGTCCTCATATCCCCATGTATAGACCACTGACTTACACTGACTGATTTGCACTGAATCTGCATGTGTGAACATTAATCAAAGTCCTGATGTTAATTTTCAAGGAAGGTTTTTTACTGGTATAGTGGAAGGCACATTTGGCTTTCAAGGGTATGCAGCAATTTGTACATTTGTTTTCTTATAGGAATAATACAAGACTGCTTTTTACCCAAAATAACATGCTACAGGTGAATTCAGAGGAGACATTGGATCTGAGGATGATGTCAGGTGAAGAAGCAATTCCCTTTTCTCCTGCAATCTCCTGCTTTGTGGAGCTTTCAGTTAGAGTAGATTTCAATTGCTTTCAGTAAGCCAAAACATAGAGAGATGATCTTTCTTATAAAGGGAAGAAAACTAAAAGCATTCAACTAAGTGGACCTGACTCCTGCTGCTGTGATGTCTCTGTGAATGCAGAACATTTTTTTATCACCTTGGCCAAAAATATTTTTACAAGTGTTGCCCTATTAATAATTGGGATCTTGAGCAATTACAGTCTTTTCTGAATGAGGAAGCGTGAGAAACTGTGAAGAAGCCTGTAGGTGTGGGCTTGTAGGTTTCTGTGCCATCCAAATTCCTCCAAGAATAAAGCCAGACAGTGTTTGGGCCACAGGGAGTGCAGAGTTGCACAAAGGGATTTGTACAGCAGGAGCTGGCTGAGGTATATGATATATATATTTGTGGATCCTTGGCTGTGAAGTGTGAATGTCTTATTTCTCTGATAAGTTTCTGAGTAAAGAAATGTAGCTGTTGTAATAAAAATAGTGCTAAATAAGCTTAATGCACATGATCACTTTTCAAGTTTGTATCTGTCATTACATATTCAGCCATTTATAATTCTTGCCATATATCTTCACAAAACAATCTGCAAAATCCTTGGCTAAAGGCTGTTTCCAAGTTCAGATATGCTGATTGTCTACTGGATGTGGAAGACGATTGCATGCGTTGTCACGCTGACTTACTCAACCCTTTGATTTTGTTTAGAGTTACTCAAGCCTAAAGATTTTGAGAATGTTGGTTTCCTTTTCTCTTTGACACAAATATTTCATATAAAATATTTAATCCAAACAAATTGCAGATAAAAAAACAGAGCTTTTACACAAATTTTTACACCTCAGGGGGAAGATGGGTCAGCTTGAGTCAAAAACACCAGCTTTAGAGTCAGGCTATCTGAATTCCTTTCTAAACATGCTAGATTTCCAAAGTAACTAGAAGCAAGTCTTTCAGCGTCTTCTTTTTTTTTTTTTTTTTTTTTTTTTTTTTTTTTTTTACCTATAAACTGGCTTTAAAGGATATTTAGTCATTTCTTTTATTTACTTGCTGAGACTTAGTGGGTTTCCTTTCAAATATTTTAATTGCTTTCAAATAATTGCACTAATGTCCATGAGTAAATAAGTTTTAGCAACTGTGATATATGGTACACAGTGGATTATTGTAGAGAGTAATAAAATTCTAAATAAAAATGAAGCATGAAGTAGCATGTATATCAAACATTTTAATTAGTTTCTTCACCAACTGTAGAATTGTGACATTGGTCCCTTAAAAAATTATTTGTCCAAAGATTAGGAATTGGATCACAGAATTTAGTAGTTGGCTCTGATCCAAAAAATATTTTTGTTACTATTAATTTAAGAAGTTCTTGTTTTTAATTCTCTTTCTGGACTTTTTTTTTTTTTTCTGGAAAATCTTTTATGTTCCCTACACGTGGTCCTATTTTAGGTATACTCAGTAAATATTCCCATTGTTGCAACTAGTGGAGTATTTAATATTATCTCAGATTGTCTTATTTCACTAATATTGTAGATGGATTAGACATATAAAATCCAAATATTTTAAAACAGTAGTACTAACCTGTCATCACTCATGGTATGATTCATTCTAGGAGTCAAATGTCCACGAATGTAGATCTTTTTATTATTTTCCTCAATATGCTGAAAGTAAATAGATTTTCCTACTGCTTATATTGGTACAACTTCTTACTTTGGGGGGGCAGGGAGAAAAGAAGGATTTATATTTTCATCTTGAAACTCAAGTCAGGGTTGTTGTTTTTTTTTCCTGATTTTTGTTTGTTTTTTTCTTATTTCCCAGTGTTTCTACCCCTGTGGTCTCTACCTCTTTTGGAAGAGAACTTCTGAAAAAAAAAGAGTGTTGTTGTTTTTTTTGTTTGTTTGGTTGGTTTGGTTTGGTTTGGTTTTGTGTATGTGTGAAAGTTCATCATAACTGAAAGAAAACTCAGTGAGGGCAAACATCCTTGAGTAGTCAGTATATACATCTTTTGCTTCATAACTAGAAGAGAGAATCATTTTTTGTCACTCCGCATTTCATTACACATATAGACTAATCTGTCATCTTGAACAATAATCTGTTTTGTATTTCACTTATATGACTCTTTTAATGTTTTCCTAGGTCCAAAGTCATTTTAAACTTATTTTGAGGAATAGAAGTTGTGTTAGTGAAAACATTTGTAGTATTTCTAAAACATGCCTGCGGAGGGATTGGTTGAAGTTTCTGGCCTTGGGTAGCACAGCTCTGTATTTCTGATTCTTCTGATTTCCACTCTCCTTTTGTTGTGTCCTGAGCAAGTAGTCATTTGTTTGTTTGGCATCATTTTAAAGGCAGGCTGTCTTTTGCCTTGGGTGAAAACAAATCACAATAGTCTATCTTTCTCAACTGTTCTGTTTCATGTCAAATAATTCTGTCTCATGTAAGACTGGTATTCTCCAGCTTTTTCAGACGTGTTCTGCTTAGTATACTGAAAGCTGCAGGTGCTGTGGCTCCTGTCTCAATGCAATCCCACAAGTGTACATGCAAGTCCTCTTCCTGCACCATGAACCTTGGGCAGGATGCAAATTGGTAATGGTAAAAAAAATTGGTAAATTGGCAAATTGGTTGCAATGCTACCCCACGAAAGCTTTGTCCCTCTGCGTTGTCTGACCAGCTATGTGCCTGTCCCAGGATCCTATGTGCATGCATCCACCTCAGATCTTGTCTTCGTTGCGTGACCTGGCTGGAGCTCTCTTGTAAGGTGGGACAGAGGGAAGTTGAGAGGTCTCTCTGCAAAGCTGTGCATCATTTGGATGAAAACATGCTTGCACTGTCCATAGCACTATCCTTAAAAATTGTCATTAAATGATTTTCCCATGGGTATGTATGTAATGGAATCCACTTCAGCACCTGCCCTGTCTTTCTAACAGGGCAAGTAAAGAATGACATCGGTCGTGAGATAATATTTTCACATTTTATATAATAGGCTTTTTCTTGTCCCTGGATGTGTTGCAGAAGGGCTGGTGATTTCTCTTATTCTCACCACCTAAAAGAAGGTCAGTACACTAATGGAGCAGCAGGTACACTGAAGACATCCCTAATGCACCACCTTCTACTGACTGCCTGCCCCAGTACTCCCCAAATTTATCTTCAGCAATGCAAGTGAATCATTTATCCCACCTTCATGTTTTCCTAAGGAAAAAGAAGAATGGAGAAAGAAGAATTACAAGAAGCTTTCTCTGAGAGCTTGAGAGTTACTCGAAAACCTTTTGACAGAAGAACTGTGTATGTGCAGAGAGAAATGATGTTTTAATTTGTTCCTGTAAGGCTCCCGCCTTAGATGCACAGAAGCAGAGAGAGTCATGCACACACCCCTCAGTGTCTGACCCACTTGGGCTCGGCAGCCATTTGGCAGGCTGCACCACGAGCCACAGCAGCAGGCAGCAGTTCCCAGTGCAACCAGCTTGCTCAGCTGGAAATCCTAGTAGCAGGAATTGCTTCCCCAAAATGTGGTCAAGTTTCCTTTCTTTATGGGATGAGTTCAGCTTGAGAAGAGACCTATATTTTCTCCCCTTTGATGGAAGATGAGGGTAAGACAGGTAGCTTCTTTTGGCTCTGTCTCTCCCTATCGCCACCACACACAGGAGGATGCCTCCTTTTACTGCACTGAGACCTTCTCTGCTACTATCAGGTGAAACAACAGTGTCTTAATGCAAAAATGTCTACTGTATGCAGCCTTGTATACAATGGATCTACAGTAAGTCCCTTTGTTTGCTTAGGCCCTAAACAGCATTGTTGGAAAAAAAAATGCCACAAAAATTGCCTCATTGGCCTTTCCTTAGCAAAACATGAAAACCTCTTTTAATGAAACTAAAGCAATTAAGGCAAGAAGAGAGAGAAGGGAGATTTTGGTCAAATAACAGCCACTTTGGATGCATTTCCATCTCAGTGTTATGGGAACTCAACAATCCTTGGTGTGCTTTTTGAGCAAAATCCTTGGTGTGATTGCTCTTCTCGAATGAGCACTGTGGATCTAGCTGAGAAGGGCTGTGATTTTTGCGCTCCACTGGCTGCCAGCAGTTGCAAGCCAGCACTATGGGACTTGACAATCCATTGAACATCGTCATCTTTGCTGCGTGACCAGGTGGCTTTGCAGCCTCTACCTGCTTTAACCTCTCCTGTTCATATCCTTTCTTCTAGTTTCTTACATTTTTCTTGATGGCTCTTGATTAAACTTAGAGCAAACATGCTGATATCACACATGTATTTCTGCATCTTATCAAAACTGGCTGGCCCTGTGAGGATACCACCTGCCTTGTGCAGAACAGCATAAGCTGGCCCTGGAGAAGACAGGAGGATAAGGCCTTGAAGCTTTCTGATGGTTAAAGAAGCGAATTCTGCTCTGGAGAGCAGTTCAATATTACCCAAGAGCTCTGAGCAGGGCTATTTTACAGAAACAGCTGTATTACTCTGACAGTATGGCTAATCTGTACTTATAGGACTGTTTTCTTTTTATTATTGTGATACAACTATTTACAAAAATAGAGTTGTCTTTTTTTCTTTTTCTATTTGTCATTATTCAAATAGCTGAAAATCCATACGAAAAGTATATTTGTACGTGTGCCCAGATGTTAGTGAGGCCAGCTGGGATTAAAGTCTCATTTATATAATTTGTAAAGGCTTTGGATTTTTTCCTACAGTTTTCAGCTGTAAGCTGGAATTTAGCTTTGTCAGACTGCTGAACGGCTTGCACAATAAAGCTTCCAACTAAAAATATTTTCTGTGCAACAGGGTAAAGCACACAAGGGAAAAATATTCATTTTAAATGTGGTGACTTCAGTTGGTTTGAAAAAAGAAATTATATTTAAAAAAAAAAAAAGTGCCCTGTTTTTTTACAGCTTAATCAGAGAGCTCTACTCACAAGTAGCACAAAACAGAGAAAGCAAAAGGCAAAGAATGGTAAAAAGCTCAGTGGGCACACACTGTATGTTCAGGACGCTCACTGGCATGCGGTAGCAGACAGCAGACAGCACCATTGCACAGCATCTGATACCCTCACCTCAGTCTTGCCCAAGGGAAGAGCTGCTGAGATGCAATTGGTGGCTGAGCTGACCTTCTAGGGCTAGCCAGCTATTCCCATTCTAGCCTGTTTCCCACTGTAATTCAAGAAAATCTTTTTGCTTGAACTTTGCAGGATAACTATCCAAACTGTGTCTGGGTGGTTTGCTTTCTGGGGAGTGCAGCATCACTCCATCTCATTCTTCCTCCTTGCCATAGCTGGATGGGTGGCAAGGAAATGCTTTCTTATATCCCCCAGCTCAGGACCTCGTGAGACGTGGATTTGGATGTGTTATGCTCCTGCTGTGTATATAATACATTATGTATACTGATATATATATATATATTTATATTTATACATATATAAAAGAAAGCAGTGCCTCCAGCTCAACAGCATGTTTCTTATGCTGTCCTGTGGCTTGTGGAGTTGAAAAGCTACAAATACATGTAATCTCAGGAAGGGGGTGGTGGAGTCACTGTGCGCTTTAATTCCCGGAAGAAGGCTTTACAGCCTAGCTTAGCACAAGTTGGGCTTGCAAGGAGAGAGTACCGCTACAAAAGATGAGAAATTAAATTGCATCTCTTCACTACCCATCAAAGTCTTAGGGTTTTTGGCTTATTTTATTTTATTTTTTAAATTTCTTTCTTTAAATAATCTTGAAATGAGCTCTGTTTTCTCTTTGATTTTACATGGTGATGCTTCTCATCTTTGCTGGCATTTCACAGCTGCTTGTTCACAGCTTTCTCCCGACACAAGAGCAGAAACAGACCTTAAAGCACAGGATTGTTGTCTTTTTGGTGTTCTTTAGCTCTATATTAAAAGCCCTGCATATTTTTCTAATCAGGATTACAGAATTAATTTGCATAGTTTATCCTCTGTTTTTTTTTTTTAAGGAGTGGAGTTTGTATCTCTTGTGAAAATTTTTATGCTGCATCGACCTCACTTATTTTTTGTTCATCTGTTTTTCAAGAATCTGTGGATTAAAAATGAAGTTTGCAGAAAGAAAATCCTTCACTTAGGTAATTCAGATAACTAATCAAAATTGCTTAATGTTCTGTTGTTTCATTTGGTATCTGCTATATTTTAGTTGTCATATTTTGACTGAAAATAATTTCATTTCATTAGCATTAATGCAAAGTCCAATGACCAGATTTTCCTGAGAGTGTTTTGATGTTGCTCTCTGCATTCTGAAGTTGATTTATAATTTTTTTTTTGTTTGAATTTTGCCTTACTTCAGTGGATAGGTACAAAGGATAAATTTGTAATGTTTGCTTTAGCATGTTGCATGCATATGAGTGTCATAAATTTGCTAATGATGCATATTGATTAATTCTTGTTATTTGCCTTTAAAATATCCAGTACATGGTGACCAGGATACAGAATTTCTTCCCTTTGAAAAAATATTGAGATACTGAAGTGTATACAGCAAAGTAAGATAGGGGAAAAACAAAAATACAAAATTTCACCTGAAATGAAATTTCTAGGAGAAAATGCATTCAGATAAAGTGAAATCTTTCCTTTTGTTTATGGGGGAAGGTTTGTTTCAGTGGGAACATTTTTGTTTGTATATTTGTGATTTCTATGTCATAAAATAAATCCTGTAGATCATACATAAATAAAATGAATGTATCCTATAATTTAAGATACCCTCATAAAAAAGCTTTTTGAAGCTAAAATGTGAAATGTTCCATTTTCGTAATATGAGTTTTCCAGCTTTAGGCAAGCATTTGGATTTGGACTTCTTTCGATTTGGTTTCAAATATCCAGTGGCAGCTTACTTAATTTTCATCAGGGCTGACTGGTAACATTAATCAGCTGTGTAAAGAGAAGCACTTTCTAATGAAAAGAAGAGGAAAATGCTTGGCAGTAGTGTGGGGAAGTGGTTTCCGGGCATTGAAGGAAACACCTGGAAGGGCTGAGAAAAGAAGGTGATGGTTCTTGGCATTTATTTACACCATTGAGATGAGGATTACAGGACATTTTTGGCCACTGAATGATCTACAGTGGTTGCAGTAACATTTAGGGCTTCCTGCATGACAACCTAGATATGAGAGCAAGAGTAAAATGAAGAGAGATGGGCTTTTTGTGCTTTTTGGAGGGAATTGGTATGAGTGTGATTATAAGGCTGCTAGTGAATGACAGGCTTCACAGTTCTCTTACTCCTGGAAAGCTATTTGCTTATTGATAAGAAGATTTGACAGCCAAATGCCTAGATTCCACCTATGAAAGTGACATTTTAGCCCATTGGTATATCCGGCAGCATACAGTCTAAACCTCATTTCTGAAAGTGTAATCCATGTAATTGTCAGTTTGAAAAAACGGGTGGAGTGAAAATACCCTTGACTTAGTCTGAGAGGATCTTTCTTTCTGAAAAGTTGGCAATTTCAAAGCTACAAGTCTCAGGAAGATTTTGATGCGTATGTGACTCACAGCATTGCATCACCAGATTCAGTATAACTATGGCATATCTGTTGATTGCCATGTCATCTCATCCATAGGGTATGCTCTGTGATAAGTCAGATCCCAACACTTAGATTTGGCTTTCTTGAAAGAAAAAATACTGGTAAGACCTCATATTATCAGTTCTGGGATTTGAATTTAAAAAAAGATATAGGCCACCTGGGGCTTGGGGGATCTCAGGAAAAAACAACAACAACAACAAAAAACACAGTAGGAGCAATCAGAAAACATGATGTGTGATGAAACAGGATTCATTAGGCTTAAAAAAAAGAAGGAAAAAAGCAAACATCTTAAACTGTCTTGTATAAATCGAAACAAGGAGATGGGGCTTAAATGTTAAGAAAACCTTTCAATGTTAAGATAGGAGAACAATGGAGTGGATAAGTGGAGGAGCTCTGCATCCGGGGAAGTCATTAAGAATAAGCCAGCTGTGTATCTGCTGGGAGTGATCTTCATGTGTGGGGCAAGAGGAACATCTATGTGATCCCATTTGTTTCATGGCCTAAGGCTCTACCAGAGTGGCTTGAAAGCAGTGGTAACTTGTACTGCAAATTCTCTCCAAGCTCCTCTGCAATGCAGCCTTCTGAACTTACAGGTTCAGTGGTCAGCTCTGAATAAATAAGTGTCACTCACTGATGTTTCCTTTACAAAATAAAAACGGAGAAAGAATTTCACTAATGGCTGTTAGACACAGTAAACATCCCTATAAACACACCGTTACGGCAAAAACTTATTAGCTTGTACCAAGATGCTGTCAGGAGCTACATTGGACATGGCCTCTTACATTTTTCACTGTTGGTAGATACCTGAAGAGAGGTCCTGGCTCTACTTTGGTCATTGCTTTAACTCCCATTTACTCTCCATGGTCTTGATGTCAACTCTGGTGTTTAATGTCAGCTAAATTACAGTGCAGGAGTGGGTGTGAAAACCCTCTTCTTTTTAAAATTTGACTTTTATAACTGCTGCAAATTCCATATTTTTACTTGAGTTAGCCTAAGACACAACTGGGGCAGCAGGTAGGGTTAATATGCTAAATATGCATTTATTCATGAGTCAGGTGTTCCTGACATACAGCCTAACAGGGAAAACACAGGGCAAAACAGCTAAGTTAAAGACTGGTTAAAGTGCCTGGAGACTTCGTCAACCAGCTGGAGCAGCCCAGTAGCCTGTGTTAGTAGCAAAGTTTGGGATGTTCGGAGGAAGCTGTGGTTATTGGGAGGAAGAAATTTTCTGGAGCAGCACTTCTCATGTGATCAGTGATCTGCAGAATACCATTAAGAAGAAATAGGATTTCAACTTTAAGTTTGGGAAGAAAGTGTCATAAAGAGTTAACAGCAGCATTTTGGGCTTCATGTTTAGCAGGTGTTGCTCTCGAGGTGTGAACAAGGTGCCTTTCACAGACAGAGAGTATGTACAAATATAAGATCCATCTTTGAAATGACAGGAGCTTGGCCACTATCTGATGTCTAGAAGTTCATGTTCAGGGCCTTGGGGGGCTGAAATTTTTCAATTTATGTATTTAAGTTTGATTTTCGGGGAACTAAGCATTGGCAGGATATTCATATGTGCTGTGCTTGTGTACTACAGTAATGGTCCATCCTGAAGGAAAAGAAAATGAAGTTGTATTCTTTACCCTGGAAGTATATTTGATTTTTAACCTAGAATTAAGTTTGATTTCACTGAAACTGAAAGAAACTGAAACACTTTAGTTCCACAATTTATATAGATCAGTACATTGTAAGCCCTAAAATATCAGTGCAAGGAAAAAAAAAAAAAAAGAAATATTGCTGTTGGCACAGAAAGAATACTACAGGATGCTGAGTTTGAAGAAAGTTTATTCTAAAACTGGTTAAATAAGAAGTGACAGGCTAAATCTTAATTGTTTCTCTGGGCCTCAGGCTGAGACCATGTAGTGCCTAGGAAATGGAAATGAGGATCTTGAGCTTCGTTTTCTGTGTGAGGACAGTACAAGGATAGAGTCAGTGTATGGGGGTCTGTGATTGCCATTGTAACTTTAATTGTTTCTTTGGTTTGACACGGTTGCATTGCAATTGGAATTTCCCACAGAGCAGCAGTTCTGGTCTCTGGATAGTCCTGTTCTGTATTTCAAAGCTGGATTTGTTTGTGTTTGTTGTATTTTTTTTGTATGGTTCGTTTTGTTTTGTTTTGGTTTTGCTTTTTTTATTAGTTTTTTTTATTTATTTTTTAGTTTTGATTACTTAATGTAGAAAAAAAATACCATATCCACAAAAATAAAAATGTGCAAGAACTGTAAAGCAACTCCCTTCCTGACTGAATCCAGACCATTGCTGAACACAAGCCAGGAGAAATCTGACATTGTATACTATGTAGGGACCTCTGCAGTAAGTGGGCACAGCACGAGAAGCACAGAGTAACAATTTTTAAAGCCCCGTTTTCCCCCCCATGTAGAAGTTATTTTCAGCAACTGCTTTATTTGGTTTCCTGTGAGCTTGATTTGGTGTGAGCTGATCATCAGCTGCCTGAGAAATTGCTGCTGTGTGTCTGCATTTCAGGGCTGACCGGTGCAGATACCCATTCAAGAATATTTAGCAGCTGGTTTATGAAGATCTTCTATATGGCTGATATCACTTCCGTGGGTCTGCTGTTGGGTCCTTTTCATTACTTATTATTTTATGAAGTAAGAACCATAGGGAACATTTCATAACAACGTTGTAAGACCCTGAAAATGGAGTTAATAATGAAAATCACAACCGGCCCCCTAAATCTGTTACTAGTAAATGCAGTGCTGGACTAGTAAGGGGAGGGGAGGAATGAGCTAAAGAAGAAATGATTTGAAGGAACAATTTTTCCTGTCAAAAAGAGACAAGTTCTTCTGAATTACTTTGAGAGAAAACTTCTCACAAAGTTCATGGAAAAATGTCATTAAACACTGCTTCCTTGTAGTTTACCTTGCATTATAAGTAGAGATTAAGGTCGCGAGCATTACGTTGGTACTACCTTTTAGAGAAAATCTACTGCAGAAGCTTCCTACAGCCTTCAGACCAAATAAAACCTCACAACATTTTAGAAGAAAAAAATAAAGTGGTAAATAAGTTGCTAAACAATATCTTCTGAATTGATTAGTGAATGCTTGTAATCACCAGTGGAGTCTTTCACATGATTTTCCTGTGATCACCACTAATAATGACAGATATGGTTCATGTCCCCACTCCCCAGCACAGCTGGTGTACTCTTTTCCTCAGGAGAAGCCTAAAAATTGAGTGGTTGAGTGCTGGAGGTGAGAAATGTATTGAAAACTGCATGGAATATTTCTGCTTATAAAAATTTTGCATGAGCTTATCCATTACTCCTATGGTGCTACTTGATTAAAGCAAACACGTTGCTGCACTAAAAAAAGGGCTGGGGCTTTTAATACTCGTTCAAGTTTTTCTGTTATTAAAGCACAAGTGTTTGCTTAGCTTTCACACTTTCTAGTAAAGCAGAATTTTAAAATCACAGTATTCCCCGCTGTGAAAAGCATGTCAAAATGTAACTCAGCTCCATGGTAATATTGTATAACACAAAGAATGTCCTTAACATTTAAGGGTATTTAAAAATAAAGACGTAGCAGTCTTTGTGGCACAGAAATAAAGAGAAATAGCTTCAACCATTCCTGCTTCTTTAAAATGCATACAATTAATATCCTTTCTGTGTGAATTTGATTTTGTGGAGAGAACTTGCACACATTCTGGTAGTGGTAATAAGGGAAGCGTTAAATTTTCACAATTTAATGCTAGTAATGGCATAGTCTTTCGTTATTCTGGCCTCATGGAACAGCCTTTGCAGAACATGACTTTACAATACAGGTCAATAGTAAAGGATTTTGAAACAAGGGGAAAATGCTCTTATTTCTCTTTTGAGTGAGCCCTTTATTTTAGCATCTATAAGGAGAACTGCTCTGTTCTCCAAATCCTTTCTCCCCAGGAAGAGTCAGCAGGCACATTGTGACTTACTTGAAAGTTAAGAGGCTGAAAAGCTTTAGAAGAGACCTTATAATCGCCTATAAAATGTATGCAGGACAGAATCATAGATTTGGAGCTGTTGGTAGCTCTCCAACACATAAGAGAGAAGCGTGAGATGTTTAGATTACTCACACAGTGTTAATCCTGCAGAAATGAGGAAGTTTAAAAAAATTCCCAACCCTGTTGTTTATACCAGATTAGCTAGTACAAAGAAGCAAGCATGTCTTCTTTCATTGTTTCTTTGAGATGTGTAATCTCTTATCAATTTTACTCTCCCAAATTTCATGTATGGAAAATGTTATCATTACAAATACAGAGTCTACCCTTAAATTGTGTTAGCTGCAAAGCAGCGTATTGTCCTTTTAAGAAAACAGCGCTATTAGCTTTCTGTTCTTACAAAACAGTATTGATCAGACCCAGGAAAACATGGTAACATGGGAAAAAAATACAGGGCAGAAGAGCATTTTTCCTGGTTAATACCTCTTGCTAAGCCTCTTCCAGCCCAGATATCCAAACTTAGTTATATCCATAGTAATGATTGTGACTCCATGCTATTGACTGATATATTATGCTCCTAGCACATGCAGAAACTGAGTGGACAAAATGGAATCAAATACAGCAAGTAGAAGACAGTGTTTATTCCTTTCTGGTACAGTTTACATGAAAGCACACAGTTCCTGCCAACAATGAAGGTAGGATCTCAAAACACCAAAGAACTGCAGGTTCTGCAGAGCAACTTGCCTCCATTCACAGATTCATTGATGTGCCAGCTGCCAAGCCCTGCTCTGGACCTGATTCCTGATCATAACTGGTTCCCTAGTGGCAGAGTTGCAGGAATTCAGAAATCTGCTTCACAGACAGACCTATGCATAGAATCATAGAATCATTTAGGTTGGAAAAGACCCGTAAGATCATCAAGTCAAACCATCGCATAACACTACCAAATCCACCCCTAGACCACGTCCCTAAGCACCACAGGCACACATTTCTTATCACTGCTGTTGTTTGCTACTAAACACTTCCCAATGGTGACAGAGGAATGAACTAGATCGTGATGTTCTGCTTTACATGAAGCAGATATTCCTGTTTAACTATACTGACACTCGAAAAATCCAGAGATTGACTGGAAGCACTTAGTTGAAACCTCTGCTCAGCATACTTGGTCTCTATTGAGCATCTCTTAAGGGTTAGTGCTGAGTAAGAACTACACTGTTAGTCTCACAAAAGGTGAGATTTTATTTTCTTGTGAAATGGCGTATGTTAAACAAAAACTGTGGATTTTCGTGTGCTTTTCATTTTATAAAGAAAAGTCCAGAGTCCCTGAAGAAAAATCTAAAGTTTAGACTGGGTTTTGTGTTTTTCTTTTTACCCAAGGCCCCAGATTTAATAAATGGAGTTAAATCATTGAATTTCTTCAAGTATGGAAGCGATGAGAGTCCAGCACTACTGACAGTAATAATTTCTGCGGGGGTTAGCATGTTGACACTGGTCACTAACCTTAGCATTTTGATTTCTAAGTTCTTCTGCGTCATGTCTGTAACAAGCTCATGGACTTTCTAGGTTTAAGACCTCTATTTTAGTAATTAGTACAAGGGAGGAATTGCCTTCATAGCTGTTGTGGTTTAACCTGTCTGGCAGCTAAGCATCACACAGCCGTTTGCTCACCCTCCCCGCTCCCTCTCTTGAATGGGGGAGAGAAACGGGAAAGTGAAGCCTGGGGGTTGAGACAGAGACAGTTTATTAAGACAGGAAAATAATAATAATAATAATGATGATGGTGATGATGATGATAATAATAATAATAATAATAATAATGTATACAAAACAAGTGATGCACAGTGCAATTGCTCACCACCTGCTGACCGATGCCCAGCCTATCCCCGAGCAGCCGGTCCCCCACCCCGGCTAGCCACCCCTATATATTGTTTAGCATGACGTCAGATGGTATGGAATACCCCTTTGGCCAGTTTGGGTCAGCTGTCCTGGGTCTGTCCCCTCCCAGCTCCTGCTGCACCCCTAACCTGCCCGCTGGCAGGACAGAGCGAGAAGCCGAAAAGTCCTTAGCTTAGTGTAAGCACTGCTCTGCAACAATTAAAACATCAGCATGTTATCAGCATTCTTCTCATCCTAATCCAAAACATAGCACCCTACCAGCTACTAGGAGGAAAATTAACTTTATCCTAACCGAAACCAGGACAGTAGCCTGTACTGTTTTCATGTCATATCAAAATATCTTGGTTCCTGCATTTGTAAGTGCAGTAAATTAACTAAAAATAAACAACTGTGGCAGTATGCAGAGGAACAAATGGGCCCAGACATGAAAGAGAATGCACAGAATTAACTCATATTTACTGGCTCAAGCTTATTTCTCCTTCCTGCAGGCGTCTGGGTAAATCAGCTTTAACTTACAGATAGGACCTTAGTGCTTACGTGCTTAGGACCCAGTGTCACCTTCTATAGGAAACACATGGGTGTGCTGTGGGTTTCCCTGCAGTAACCTGTGGTTATGTTGCCTGGGCATACGACGTATGATCCACCACCAACCACTGAAGGAACAGAGGTGAAGTGAGTGCCCTCTGCCAGGTGGAAAAGAATACAGAGCTGAACAGTATCTCATGGCTTTCTAAAAGTTTGTGAGCTCTGGGGACAGATCCAGTAGGTTAGGTTAATAACATCAATGATGCTTATTGCTGGATGTAACAGACCAAACTGCAGTTGTGAGAACATCCTCCCAAAAGGTTGTCTGCCTGCTTCTCTTTCTCATTCTGCTTTGAGGTCCTCAAAGTAGTGTTTTCCACAAATAAAAGCAGTGATATACTTTTAGGAAAATTTTATTTTTGAGTGTACTAATGGGCTAATGTTCTTGCATTATCTCTTAACCTGTGGAAATAAAGGCTATTTTTAAAACCTTCCTGTGCTGTTCCGAGGCTTGTTTATGCTTTTCAAAAGGCTGTAGTGTTGGAATTGTAATGTAGCAGGGGAGACCAACTGTTTTGATAGTAGTCAAAACAAAACAAAACTTTGAGTAATGCCAAGCAGATATTTGCTCAGTAATTACCTTTACTTTTTGTTCTAGTATCAGACACATACAAGATACAAACTCTGAAGAACTATTCAGAAGTTAGTATCTTTATGCTCTAACGCTGTAAAGATCCCTTTTGATATAAAGGGATAGTAAACAGTTTGGTTTATTTATTGTAGAGTCATTCCAAATATGTTTATTTTTTGTTTTAGGTTCCTGAGGACCCAGTCTCTGGATTGGTACTATAATAATGTGAAGAGCCGTTTTAAGTGTTTTGGAAGTGCCAAAGTCCTGAAGAACTTATACAAGAAGCATAGACTGGAAAGCGGAGTTTGTCCTGATGTAATAGGTAAAAACAGCTGTGTTCATGTCTTATTAGTTTACCTACTTTAACACACGAGCTAAAACAATGAAAATTCTGAGATTATTCCCAAAAATAATAATTTAAAGGTTATATTTTTTTCAGAAATATCATAGTAGAGAGAGAAAAAGAGGTGAAGTGCCTTAGAGAGCTGTTTTAATAATTCAAAGAATATTTGATCTTAATTATGCCACTCCTTCTAACAGCAGAATTGTGATCTTCAGTCTATAAAGTAAATTGCAGTTTGCATTCTAGTCCATGTCCCAAAATTTATCATAGTCCTGAGTAGTCAATTGATAAGAAAATAATCTTGCATTCAACATTTGGCTTGAGGACATATTTTATGGCATTTGAAGCAAAATTTTGTTAACATAGGATACATTCCATATATCCAAGTTGACCAAAACTTAGATTGTCCTCACTTAAGGCTTTGCTTTCTTAAAGATTTCAAACAGGCCACATTTTATTGTAATGATGTTTGTAAATGGTTAAAAGATGCTGTGTTGGTGGCACCCTTTTAAATGAAGAGACACAATCCTTCCTGAACTATTGTGTTAAAAACCCTGTAATAGTAATTGAAGATGTAAAATAGATTAGAAGGAATGGTATTTTGTGTCAGAGTGGTAATTTTAGTGAATTAATCAAAGCGCAACTGGCTGAACATTTGAGATTTCACTGGCTTTATTAGACCGGATACTTTTCTAATGTAATTCCTTCAAAATTTCTACAGCAACTGCAATTTTTATGTAGTCTTTAGCTTGTCTTTTTCTGAAGTTACATGATGGTAAGTGGACTCTCTAATCCTGAGTGAAAATTCTAGGTGTTTCTTATGAATACTGGCATAAAAACTTCTAGGAAGAAATGAGCAATGCATTAAATTCTGATATATTAGTCTTTCTGCTGTCTCTGCAATCAATTCATTTTTCTAGAGAAGATTCTTTAACAACCAATACACAAATATGTGTAAAGGCAAGAATGCTCATACCAGTCAGGATGGAAATAGGACAGTGGACTTAAAAATTGTGGGGATGGATCCTTCAGAACTTTACTATGACATGTTGTCTTTCCTCAAGCCATATTGTAACTGAATTTGTCCTTGAGTGGAACTGTGAACAGTGCAATGGTGAGTTGGAGTGGCATGTGCTCGATCTATGAGACTTTTCTGAGGAAGGCCTTTGAGTCTAAATGTTGCTGATAACTTTCTTCTTCTGCTCTCCGTGTGACTGTTAGGTAAACCTTTTGTTCCATTTGAAGATATATGCTAGTATACATGTCTAGGTTTTGGCTTATTTATACAGCGTTGCCCTTTAAAATATATAATCAATTTCAACCCCAAATGCCATATTAAAAGCAAATTCCGCAAACTTAACTTTCACCATGTAAGTTTTATGTTCTAGTAGCTTCTTCCTCTCTCTCGTTTACAGTACAAATAATTTTCTAGGGCTTTCATATAAAAGCAGTGTGGTTTTTTTTGGCAAAAATGGCTGCAATCATACTTTATACAAAAAGGTAGGGGGAATTATCTGGTTATCCCTCTTTGTGTGTGGTGTCACTGTACCTTAAGAGAATATTCTAATCTAATAATATCCCTGCTGTGAATGGATATTTCTTATACTAACACATGGTACTGTCTTTTTTTTGAGCAGAAGGAGGTTTTTTTGAAGGGAGCTTTGAAAATGAAGGAAGCATTTGTGGCAGTGACTCTACATTCTGCAGACAGACAGAAGGTACACTGCTAAAAACTCATTCAATTAAAACTCAATCCTTACACTTTGATTTACTGGACAAATAGCCTAGAGTGTTGATAAGTCTTATTTACAGATCCAACAGTCTTTTAGCTAAAATGTTTAGCAAGATACTAAAAATCCTCTGTGTTCACATGAACCTTGCTCGGATTTCTTGCTTTACTATTCCAGATATTACATGCCTATTCTAACATGATTGTCTTAATGTTCATTATTTGCTACTTCTCTCTTACTTCCTTTCCTATGCTTATATTTTTTCATTCTTTTTCTGATATCCTCTTGATGTTTATAGGAAGCTTATGGATTTTCCTCCTATGACTTCCTCCTAACTATTTTTCTGGATTCTAAGATAAGCAGCTTAGAAATACTATGTTTATCATGTTTAATATCTAAAATTAACAAGTTAAATAGAAATTGAGATTTATTGCTCTCTCTTAAGGTGTTTATTTTGCTATGCATGATTATGGATTGAGGAAATAAATTTAGCCATGAACAAACTGAGATTTGAAAATATGTCCAGAATATGGGTCTGAATTTTGCAGTTCTTTTTGCAAAATATATGTATATACTGAACACAGTGATTTCAATTTATTCTTCACCTAGGACACAGCATGATGGATACCCTTGCTGTGGCCTTACGTGTTGCAGAGGAAGCAGTGGAAGAAGCTATTTCTAAAGCAGAGACCTACAGTGACAGTCTGGTAACACTTTCTACTACGTTTTGTTAATTTAAACAGAACAATTATGTTGCTTTTAATTTGGGTAGTAGTATGAAAACAAGTAGATACAAAAGAAAAAAAAAGTGACGACGTGTGCATCACCTGCAGAGTTAGGTATGAGTTTTATGAATTTGCATTCAAGATATATGCTGTGTTTCAAAAGGTGATGCATGATGTAAGTACCTGCAATTTCTTCCCACAGTGCCAATAGGGCATATTACCCACTTTCTGATATATACAATTTCTGTGGAAAGGCCATTTTTGTGTGGTCTTAGCATCTACAGATAACTGTCTTCATGCAGGACAAGCAGAACGAGGCTTGCTACTTGCAAAAACACAAGGAGGACCTCATAGAAGAGCTGGCCACAACCATCGTGCAGAAGGTATGGCAGACATTTTTTCCATAGCTTGTTCAATAGCCAAAACACAGTTCTTTAGTCTGGTGAGCTGTGGTTCTGCTAACAGAGAAGAGGATGACACCAACGTAGGAAGTATACAGTAAATGACAAGTTGCAACTTGAACTACAACAATCTAGGCTTAATCAGCTGTATCTGACAGAGAGATTAATCTATAAATAAGCTTAATCCAGTGCCTAAATTGATAGCCTACACCCTCAGAGCTGAGAGGTAAGACTCCTTCAGGTCTGTGATATGCTTGCTGGGAAAAGGAGGACCCTCCTTACTAGGATTTTATGTATATACTTCAGTTCCCAAAAGGCACAAAGTTTTTCCACTATAAAGGAGCAGGCATTTGACTATACCAACTCTACTGAACTCTGCATCTACAAAACATATGAAAAAAACATTAATCATTAAAATACAATTCTGTTAAGGATTCTATGAGAGAGATGCAAAATACCACAGAACCCTGATTTGTGTGGCTTTTTTTGGGAAGCTTTGTCTTCTGCCTGTAAAGCTGCAGTTGGCTCAGGTGCAGGGCCAAAATGGAGGGCTAGTGGGAACAAATACCCCTTGAGTTTGTCTGGACAGGCTGGAGCAAGGCAAGACAAACATAAAGAGTGATTTTGAGTTTTAGGGATCAGAGAAGCAACCACTCTGCTTATTCAGTCTGCCTCCATGTGAACTAAGCTCATTACCACATCTGTATATGCTCAATGGGAAATGATCTGTCTTCTTTTTTAATAGGGATATTAGAAGATCCATTCTCCTTATCAGGAGATAGTCCAAATATCCAAAGTCTATATCAGCTAAACTTGAATTGCCACCACTTCTGTCAAAAGCTGCCTAACGAGATCTTTTATGCTGTAGAATAATATTCTGTATATATTTTAAACAGAAGCCAGGAAAGTTGTGGAAATGAAGTGTAGCAGGAAATAATCTGTCAGTGTAGGGTGGTAGGTAATTTATATGATGTCTCTCTCAAAACAGTGTAGATTTGCAAAAACAAAAATAGTGTCTAGACACCTAAAACCTCTTTGTTTTCAGTAGAAATGTGTCTAGATGTCATGGGAGCCTTTGAAATTCCCCTCATATGTTGTATTTTATGTTTCCTTGCAAGCGTTCTTTATCTGAGAAAATACTTGACATTAGATGCTGCTAATATTTAAAGTGTTACAGTAGGAACTGGTTTCCATGTTTATTTAATTCACCTCTGATGTTCCTACAGGCATTGATTATGATTTATTGTATTGTTGCTTATGTGCTTGCAAGCAGTGTGACTTTAGATGAGAAACTTGCAAGCAGCTTGTCAGAATCATCCCTGCATGAACTGTGAAAAACAGCAAAGGGAAACTCCAGTGTTCTTTCTGGATAGTTTGCCTTGACACAGAGTTAATGTGATGTTCTAAAAAAGAAAAAAAAAGTACTTTTTTTCCCCCTCTCTCTCCATCTCCTGTGCTCCCACCCCACCTACCCCAACCTTACAGATTATAAAGAAGCCAAAAAGCAAAACCGAGCCGGCTGAAGCTGACTTTGAATGGCCACCATCCAGGAGCAGTGGCCTGGCATCCGTTGCTGTTTCAGATCAGAGTATGCTGACTTTTCCAGGGAGTCGCAGGGGATCCTACACATTATGGGTGGGTGACTAAATACAAATATTGATGCTTTCTGCTGCACAAAACTGGAATATTGAAATCCTGGATGAATATACTTACTGCCTAGAAAGGTACATACAGATTTGCAGAGAACAATAAGACATATTGCTCAGTTGCGTGATTTCCATAGCACATCATGAGCTATGGAAGTACATCAGAGACATTGTCTTGCATTGGTGAGTGTGTTCGGGAGAACTAAGATCATAATACAAGCAGTCTTGCTGCTTGATTTGAAAGCTAATAGGATGCCATGCCTCAGTGTTTATTCCTTAAAAAGTTTTATGCTTACTTAGATTTAATTTGGATTTTTGCTGAATGTTATGTCTTCTTTTGTACAGTGTTAGATTTCCGTAAGTTATATTTTGTACCTTAGCCATCTTAAAGAAAACAGTCAGTACCACAACAACAAAGAAGTAAAAACTTTAGAGCACCATTTATGCCTTACACTGAAGAGTGTTTCTTCCTCCTCTCAGTTATTTCTCAGTACAATGCCTTTAGCTCCTGCTTATAAAGCTGAAGAAAATCTGACAAGCTGCATTAGTAACATTTTAAGAAGAGCAGCAAGGGAAAAGAAGTGAAAATAAGCCATAGGCTTGGATAGGCTGTTTCACAATAGGAGAGCAAAGACAGTGACAGATGAGTTCCAGTGAATTTTGATACAGTGACTTAAGCTGCTGCTCCCAAATGTCCTGCTATTGCATTCATGTGTGCTTCCCCCCCAGCAAAGCCATCAG
Source organism: Cygnus olor (assembly GCF_009769625.2). Lineage (NCBI taxonomy): Eukaryota > Metazoa > Chordata > Aves > Anseriformes > Anatidae > Cygnus > Cygnus olor. The sequence goes on along the minus strand of NC_049170.1, from coordinate 66,042,011 downwards.
AATTGAATGTGTGCTGTGCCTTAGCTCCAGTTTAGTATGCTAGCTTATGTTGCCAGTGAAAATAGATTTACACCAGAATTTAAGACTGTGGGCCAGAACTGCTGAGATATGTATGGGAGTATCTTCCCCCATCTATTTCTAAACTGGAGGAGTAATGCCTTTAAGCTGCGGCTGTTTACTGAGCAATCACAAGTCAGAGTGAGCATGTTTAAGCCTTTTGCTCTGTAGCTTCTAGGCAACTTTCTTGTAGTGCATAGGAGCCAGGAGAGGGAGAGCTGATTTTCCCTCTGACACAACCAAGCTTTCTTTCTGGAGTTTAAGGACAGAGCCTAGGGGAACACAGTTTTCATATCCTCAGTTATTACATCAGAAGCCTGTTGCTGTTTTGAGTTTGGAGAGTTAAACTTGAACCCAACACATTTTGAAATTCTGTTCTGAAATAACAAGTTTGAGTCTCAAATTTTCACCAGAGGGAGGTTCTCCTTTCATTTGAGAAATTGTAAACTTTGTGGAGGTAGACATCCACAGGTAGACTTGTGGAAAATTTTCATGCTATGGTGAGAACAGCTGCAAAGAACAGCTTCAGCTTCAAAACTTCTGCAGCCATCAGTCGATACGAGAGATTCAGGTGTGTTAAGTGGTTTATAAAAACTTTGTACCTTTGAAAAGTTTCTTTTTCCAGATTTGTCACATTTTGGTTTGTCTTCCATTAAACCAAGTTCTCCAGATTCTGTCAACCCTTCCACAAATTCAGTTTCTGCATTTTGCTTTGCTAGTGTTGCTCTAGTGTTTGCTTTTGTCCTTTGAAGTATGCATGTGTTTATTTTTGCTTTGTTTTGAATAGACAGGAATTAGTATAACTAGACATCTTTGGAAAACTAGAATAAGCCCAGTAGCTAATGTTGATGCAGTTATGTTAGCCTGCTAGGAAAGTATACTGAAAGGCCACTTGTGCATTGTTTGATTTGGAGGACTGAATTGCATCAATATCTCTTCTGTTTATCATTTGAGAAAGTTACCTTTTCTGTCAAAATTATTGCAATACTTTTTCTTTCCAAAACAAAAACTATTACAGAGAAGCTGGCAGTTATAACTATGCCCAGATGCACTTCCCAGGAAAAGCTCCTTACAGCCTTCCAGGAGGATTTTGGAGCTCTTGAGTCCAAATTTGTGACAGAAAATCTTCATGGGCTCCACTACAAGAAGTGAAGTTTTCACATTTCCTAACTGATGACACCAAAATAATGCAAACCCTCAATTTTCATGTACACATCCTACCACTGAGCTGTATGTGTTTGTTGCCTTAGTTGAGCAGAGGTCAGCCACAACAACCCTAAGGGAAGAAAAATAAAAGTTTATTTTTTCTTTCAAATCTATCCAAGTTTGCTGTTACAGAGGCTGGAGTTATTTACATTAACCTGTTTCCGCATAAGGATTATTTAAGTAGAGCTCTGTCTATTTAAGGCTTTTTTTTTTACTTGGCAAACAACTTATTACTTGAAGCAAGCAAAAGCAGTATAGATTAAACATAAGGGAAGAATAAATTAATAATAAAACAGAACAACAGAAAGGCACAGGAAAGTGCCTTGTTGCATTGCATTGTATTATCAGACACTTGCTAACAGAGTGGGGGGATCTGTATTAATCCCAGATTACTAACAGTGTGGTTACAGCTGCCAAGTAATTTTCTTCTACTCACAGCTATTTATGTGCAGTTCATCCACATCAGCCAGAAAATTCCAGTGAGCTTTGGAAGCCCTGGGTTACCTCTCTGCTCATCCAAAATCACTTGCTTTGAAATGACCATTAGATAAGTTATTCTACATCTTTGTAGTATGAAGTAAATGCTGTATGCAGAGAACTTGAGCTTTGGAAGCTAGGAACATCACAGCTTCAACAGACCAACTGTGTGAGACATGCTTAATTAGAGCAAAATCTATTGATCTTTGCATTAATGAGCCCACCCCCCCTTGTATCTCCCTGAAATGTATTATTGATTGATTAACTGCAGTACTGAAGTTATTGTCTTTTCCTTTTTTATCTTTTCAATTTCTTTAAGATCTCTTCCCCATGCTAAAAATACATTTTTTTTGCATGGCTGAATATTTTATTTCTCCATCTCATAAAAAGAGATGGATGGCACCATCTGTTTCTCATTACCAATAAGCAAAGGCTGTATAGTGTTGGGATAGGAGGAGCTTAATGCAATGAACAGATGATTCTGTGCTTTCTCACTCCATTTCTTCCCATACGTCACTGCCAGTGAGAGCAGATGACCAGTTGGCATATTGTATCCCATTTAAACACTGATAGAGTGCAGGTATCCTGGTGTGCTTTAAGTGCTGTATTAGCAGTCTTTATTTTACAGCTAAAAGACTGCATATATAAACAGCAGCTCACCCATAATTTATAGTATTTAAAACAGCTAGGGATATAGGGAAAAGGAGGATTTCATTAAATACACATTATGGTGCCCCTCAAGGGAAGCAGAAGTTTACTGGTTAAGCTAATTATAAGGTCCCCTGTGTACCGCGAGTTTTTTTTTTTTTCTTTCTTTTGATCTGGTTTAAAGCCCGAGGTCCAACACTGCTTTGGAAATCCCTGAAGGTTTTTCAGGTGCTCTGTACCTTTGTAGGTTTGTCCCAAACAAATATTTGAAGAAAAGCTTTTTATGGAGGAGTCCTGTTTAGCAGTCTCATGATGCAGCAGAAGAGCTGCTTCAGATGAGGGAGGCATAACACTGTAGAAGTTTATGCCAGCAGATATCAGTTCTTACCTGTCAATGACTCGTATCAGAAGCATCATATTTACTTCTAAGTAATAAATATGTCATGTCATAGATGGAGCTTTTCGCTTTTATGCATAAGCTGGGATCAGAAGGTTGCACAGAACGTGTTGCTGAGACCTACTTCCAATAAGGCAGGTGTTCATTTATCCAGAAACCCATCAGCTGTATCCTCATGAGTTATTTACTGTCTTGTTTCCTTCCAGCAAAAGCCAGCTGCAGCACCATTTTCTCTGCACAGCCTATCACAGAACAAGAAAGAACAATAAACTTTGAGATGGAAAAGCTCTTGGTACTTTAGAAATAATGGGTCTTTTTTTATTCATACTTATTTTGAGACAATCCAGCTTTCTCTAAGTACTTTGCACGCTACAAAATCTGCTGGTTTTGCAGGTGTAACATTGTGGTCTTACTAGAAAAATGATCTGGAGTTACCTGACTATATGGCGCTTCATGAATTTCAGATCAAGACAGTGTTGGCCACAGCAATCTTGTTGATTTCCCGCCTTCCACTGTAGCAAAAGGATAGGCTACAACAATCAAAAGATAGGCCTTTGCAATCCTCACTCAGCAGTTATTATCGCTTTTTAAGGTTTCAGGTGGCTAAACATACACTGCAAGGCTCAACAGCATTGTCCTTTTAAAGTAGTATTTGTAGAATTATTTTAAAGTAGAATTTGTTTGAGATGCAGCTTTTGCAGAAGATTACTTATTCTCAGTTGTATAGTACTATTCATGCACTTGACAAACATCCAAAAAGACGGTTTTGGATGCTAGATATATGATCAAGCCCATGCAGGCCTAAATTCAGCTGAATTATATTTACTGCCAGCAAGCCAAGATGGGTTTTAAGGCATGAAAGGGAATAGGAGAGGGACAGAGAAAGGTGGTCATTCTACAGCGTTATTTTCTGAAGAATATAGATCATATATGGTTCTTTCAGTTTTTTTTTAAGACGCTATCCTAACACCCTGTTGGGTATCACAAAGCTTTAATGTCTTATGTAAAACTTATAATGCTCAGAGAGAGGCTGCCTGACAAATCTTACTATATTTTTAGATGAAAACAGGGTGTATATTGTCACAGAGAGAAGCAAATAGCACGGAACACGTAGGGCTTTCTCTGTCAAGTTGTTTGACTAGGACATGCAGTGATCCTCTGTGATGGGTGAGTGCTCTTTTGATCACGGCTTTGTAGATGAGGGTCAGAAAGGGACATGAAAGGTTGAGCAACCTAGAAATTAAAGAAAAAGTAAAAAAGATTGTGTTCAGTAATGTGTATTCCCTTGAAGAAAATGTGAGTTTATGTGTGAGGCTGCAACTAGACTTGAGATGAAAATGCTGTTTCATCTATGCTTTTATACACATCCACTCTTCCAGTGGAGTAGACTAGTACCAACTTATAATTATATTGCCCTACACCAGAACAGATATCTGTCCTTTTCAGTTTCTCTGCTTTCTCATCTGTAAATAATACAATGATACTGTCATCACAGGATGCTAACTAAGCTCTCAGTGTCCCCAAATGAAGGGTGTTATGCCACCAGGAAGCATCTGCACTGCTGGTTTTTTGTTTGTTGTTTTCTTAAAGTTCAGGAGGAGTGAGCCACTGAGGAATAGGTGATAAGTAATAACAACTGACCTAAAAAAGGTACCTGCAAAGGTACTATTTAGATTACAATTGCATTGTTACGTCTCTCTATTCCTGTCAGAGCTTGTAATAATTGATTTACCAGAAACTTCTACAGACTTGCTCACATACATCCATGACATTGACTGAACTATGCTATTTTATGCATCCTACCACTTTCCCAAATTGTTAATTCCGTAAGTACAAAAAAGAATGTCTGTACTCATCTTATGGTACCAATATTTAAATATTCCTTACTACTAGCTTACAAATCCTTTGCGCTAAAAGCAATAGAGTTTTCTTATTTGGAAAAAAAAAAAAAAAAAAGTCCATCAAACACCGGATTATACTACTATGTGATAATGTGTAGAGCTGCTTGCATACCCTGCATCAATGGGGTTGTTGGGGAATAATCTCCTGTCTCTCTCCTTTATAATCTCCAGGTCCTCAAGGTCAGCTAATCTAGGCTGAACCAAAATAAATGCACACCCATATGTGGCTCTACATGTTCTTACACAGCTGTGCAATTCATTTTGCTGATGGACCTATCCCTGATTAACTGAGCATTACTTTTGAACTCCTGTTATAGGAACAGAAATGTTAAAGGGAATAGCTGTCTGAGCAGATGGTGAAAGGATAGAAAACCTACCTAACATGTAGCCAAGCTATGTCTCCTCTGTCATTAGCAAACAAGTCATCTTGGGCAGACCCTGGAGGGGTGGATGCTCTGAGGCTTTTGCAGGAGAGAGAGCAGTTTTGCTTTCTCCCAGTCTGTTATTCAAGAATTTGCCCTGATGGCTCAGGCACAAATCTACCTCTTGAGGTGGCATTTCAGGATAGTGTGATACCCTAAGCAGGGTTTGGAGCGAAGTATGAAGGGAGTTTTCTTTCAACTGAGTATGAAAATCTCCCATTTTTCTGCCTGTTCTTGCCCCTTTTCAGAAGCCATAGAGTTGTTAACAGACACTTTGCCACATACAAGATTAACTAAGAAACAGATGCTTGGTATTTCACTCCCACTGCTAAATGTCTGGATTGCATACATTTAAGCAGAGTGAAAATCACTTCCAGAGATAAATATGATGTGGCAGAGCGTCACCGTTCTCAGGCTCATCCTGTCTTCTTCCTGGTATGAGAGTTTACTTACCAAAGGATGCATTAGCTGCTGATGTTTAAGGATTGATACAGTATTTGCTCAGGTGGGTGGGACCTGCTGGTTCTGTCTATGCACTGACTGTATTTATAGAGCACAGATGAGAAGTGGGTGATAGTTTTTTAGCTGCACCACTAACAGGTGTAGCTGTAAAATTTGCAGGTGAGGAGAGGGGATGGTTATGGTTGTACCTAACTCACCTGTGTTTGTGCTGTCAATTTTAGGCTTCATCGCTGAATAAAAAAAGGAATCTTCAAAGCCCAACTTAACAGCTTCCCCACAGGTTGGAGCTTGCACAGCACACAGGGCTCTGCTGCTCAGATCCACAGGTGCCTTCGCTGCTCTCAACTCCTGTGTTGATGTCCCAGTGCTTTCAAGGGCTCCTGTCACAGTGGCCCTGCAGCTGCCTTACCCTTGTGGCACCAGGGGTTTAAAACAGTCCTTTATCTACTGTAAATAAGTACAGAATAAACTTAGGTTTTACTAATTACACAAGACCAAAGAAATAGGGGGAAATGGGAGAGAAGTGAGGAGAAAAACATGCATGATCCAGAATATTCTATGTAGAATTCAACCAATTGCTTTGGGGATCTATTTTGTATTACTAATTTGGCTTCTGCTTAGAAGCAAAAGGAATTAACCATTGATGATACTTTTTAATCTTTTAGGGAAGAATGTAGAACAAAGTAGGTATATTATCTCCCTATAGAATATGTGTACATATAGAAGAGTTGTTCAAGCTAAATAATCAATAGATTATCGTATTCACAAATGTATTTTATAAATAGTTGTTCTTCGCTTAGGTTACTTGTTCTGGTTTTATTAATCCAGTGGCCAGAAGCTTGCAAATTGTTATAAACATTCAGATGAAATATTTATATTTGTTAAATAACAGAAGACTTCATATCTGGTTACCAGATGAAATATTTATATTTGTTAAATAACAGAAGACTTCATATCTGGTTACTTTTTATCCAATCCTTCTCTAATCTTCAGAAATGACATAGGACAGCAGTGAAACGAGATAGTACATGCAAAAATTATTCCTTTTAGTGCTACCCCAGTACAAGATGAAGGCTGAGTTCTCTCTATCAAGATGTTATAACTATGCAGCAGAAATTGCCTGAAGAGGTGGGGTAGAAAAATAATGTGTTTGGAATTTCTTTTTGAAAAATAAACAAAACATCTCACAGCAGATGCCATTAGGCAGGATTCAGTGGGCAACTCATCTAACTAAAGTGTTGGGAAATGCCTGTCAATACTGTAACTGTATTTCGCAAACTGTGCTGTACGGCACAGCAATCTGGTATGCAACATGTATCTCCAAGAAGGAAACATGTGCCAGGAGTATAGCAAACGACCTGTTTGGTTGCAGTGCCATCTCCCGATATACTAATTTATTGCAGGAACTAACAGTAGAACTTCAGTGTCTGACTGCAAACATAGAGGGCAGGGCAGCTTTGTAATTCATCACAAATAAATACACCTAAAATACCATTTGGCTGACAGGTGTATGTTTGTTTGTTTTTTTTTTTTTTTTTTTTTTTTTTTTTCTCTCTGAGGAACCAGAACTTCTGGTTAGAAAAAGTATCAGTGTTTTCAACTAGGACGGAAGTGTCTTGACTTCTTGTGTTTTTATAAATCAGGACCAGAGCTCCTACATTTTTGTCTCCTTTTGAAAATTGTATTTAGGTTACTGTATTATTTGTGTGCTTGAGGCAAATGCACTAGATTGGTTTGTCTGCTTGAGATCTTGTTTCTGTCCAAGTTTGTAGGTAATGGATAAAGATTCTAGGCTACGATTCCTCCATTCATTCAGTAAATGCCCCTTTTTCCAATGCCAGCTGATCCAAGAGCCTATCAGTGTAGCGGGCATTACCTCTGTCTCCTTTCTGCCTCCACATGCAGCTACATGAAGCACCAGGTAGCACTCAGTCCTGTTCCCTCAAGTTTAATGTTTGCTTCCTATATGAAAAACATCCCATGTGGATCTACAGATGGGCTGTTATCTCCAGGAAGAAGGCAGGCACAAATGCAACATGGTAATATATACTTCTGCTGTCTGCCACGAGTAAGCATAGCAGTGCAGTCAGCAGGCATCTACATGGGTTTATAGCCCACACAGGCGGCCATGCAACTATCGCTGTACGGCTGCTGAGTAAGCAGTGCCAGCTGAGCTGAAGGTGATGCAAATGTGCCAACCAAGATTAGAGCTTTTGCTCTGCAACCTCACCCCAGATGACTAACTTTCTATTTTGTCTCTGCTCTTAATTATGAGGGAAACAAAAGGAGGTCTTGAGTCATTTGTTCTTCAAATACAGTCACCAGTCAGGCCAGTAATTCATTAGAGGTGAACTTCTAGACATTTGCTTTTGTGCTTTGAAAAAAAAAAATAATAATAATAAAAAAAATGGGCATGTCTATGCCACTGTAGACCAATTTTTTCTCATGCCAAGACATGTTTCTGTCATATTCCTGCCCCAGTCTTGGGTATTGACCTTCCTTTTTTTGTATAGTTATCAGGGTTACCTGTGGTTGTACCGGTCATTTGAACTGCTATCAGGAATTAGTATTTACACTTCCTGTCCACCCATATTTGTCTGAGTAAAACAATTCTATTATCTGTCCTTCCATCCTTATCTAAAACTGACTTTCAGAACAAGAGATAGCCCAGCGCTCTTCTTTTATTTACAACTTAATTGGAGCTTATTAGCAATGACAATAATTGATCTTTTTAATCTCTCCAGATAAAACAACTACATGGAACTGCAAAAGTAGTAGTGAAGAGTGTTAGTTCAACAGCTTCCTCAGTAGCATCTTTTTACTCTTTTTCAGAATCTGAATGCTGGGATGCAGTCAGCTGTCATAGCATGGCATTACTCTTCTCTCCTCAAGCCTTCTGTGACATTGAACCATCTTCAGTGAGAAGAGGTTGTACTTCTAGCAGAGCAGTCCAAGACAGATTTTATCAAAGATTCACATAAGGCATAGAAAAGGATGTGGAAGGCTTCAAGCCAAGTTCTAGAGGCACCTTTTTTCCCTTTCTTGCATTTGGAGGAATTTTCCTGGGAATTAGCAGTAGTTTAACATATTGTTTTTGTGCTGTCCACAGAAAGTTGACAGAAACTGTGGACAACAGTTTCCCTCTGACCTGCCCCGAAGGTTTCAGCACACAACTTAAAAGAATCCGTTTGTCTTCTATAAGCATCCAGTGTATTTGAGGTCCTAGGCTCCAACACCACATGGGACAGTGTCTTTGCTGTGCTTCTGTCTTTCAGTGCTTTTTGTCCATCAGGCCCCTCGTGCTAGCCTTCTCCCTTTTAAAATTCTTCATGCTATTGCCTATTTTATCATCCATCTGATGGATGTATCTGTCCCACAGTGCAGATGCCTCCAAGCTAGCTTTAAGTTGCTCAGGTTCCTTCTTGCAGTGATGCTGCAGAAGCAGAGGTCTTAGGGCAGGATTTGCTGAGCTCCTTCCATGATATTTGCACCCCATGCCAAGTTCTGCATTATCATAGCTTAGCTGTTAGCAGATCTCAAGATAGCTGAGAGCTAAGTGCAAATACTGCCATTGCCATAATGCAACCTTTACTATGATGTTTATGAAATGGTGAGCAGGGAGGCGAGAAGCTGCCATTTAAACAAAACACCAGAAAAGTTGTCAAACCTACAGATTTTCCATAAATAAGAAAAAACATGTTGCTTTCGTTATCTAAGCCCAGGTTATCATTAAACAGACTACTTAAGGTTTTCGTGACTTTTTTTCTCCTCCTTATGATTCAGTTCTTTAAGTAATAATGGAAAAGAGATAACAGTGATTAAACTGTTACTGTAGGGTATTCCTTCTGGGTTCTTCAGCAGTTCTTCTTGTGTGTCTGTGTTTGCCACATATATGACAAAAATACTCACTTAAGGGAATATTCTTTGTACTGTGCACATAGGGACAGACACAACCACTTGCTGCTCTCAGTATGTGACAACTTAAACACAAAAATATCAGAGTATATGGCAGACATGAACTGGACCTAATTGATTGTAAGAATGTGAAGTTTGGTAGTCCTTTTTTTATAACTAAGTGAAGTCAGTCACAGCAAAGTTAAGCTTTATCATTGTTTAGGCAGCAACTTTGTGGGAAAATTATTTATACTGTCCATATATCCTGGCTTTCACCAAGTTGTATAACAGGATGAAAACAAAGTAAAAGGAGCAAATTCTATAGTAATATAGTTTATTTACCTGTCTATATTGTTACATTATTAACCCTTTCACAGGGTTAGAGAGGATTTAGGTGATCTTGATTTGGTTGGAGGTTTGTAACAGCCTGAATATATACCAAACTATAGGTGAAGTTTGTGAAAGTAAAAGTGACTCATTTGAAAGACTCCACAAAATAAAATTATACAGGACTGTGAGGTGATTCTTAGTTGTTCATGTCACCAAATTTGAAAGCAAACATTCCTATGCATCACATTAGGAGCTGTCTTTGCATTGACAAGTTTCACCAAGTTGTGTGGTCATTGTGTTTGTAAAATATTTGATTCTAGGACAATAATTCTGGCTTTTCTTCCAGAGTTCAGAAGCCAAACTAAACCCTAGTGCATGGCTATGTTTCATTTTACTGAATCTGTTATGAAATCATGCTGCTGAGCCAAAGATACCGGAAGATTTGCAGTTAATTAAATCTTCTGGCATGATGCATAGGTTCCATATAGGAGTATTTCAGATGGGAGGAGTTACAGCCAGAAGAGCGGTGTGTAAGTGTTGCTCTCAAGCCAGCAGGACTCGCAGCAATGCTTATGCTGACCTGGGAGTTGAAGGGACTTGAAAATATCTCAAAGTCAAGTTATCCTTTTCCTCATCAGCAACAGTGCAAAGCAGAGCTCTGATGCAGGCAAAAACTGGCCCTTTTGAGAATAACAGTTTTAGTTAACTATTTGTAATTTGAACATGAGTTAAAATGTACAAAGATTTGAGAATGCCAACGTGGCCTGCATAAAGAAGCTGAGCTACTTGAAAGCATACTTCTTAATGAAACCCTAGTGTATACAGGTAATTTCAAATGACCTTGCAAGGGAGGCCTAGAAAGAGTTTTTGAGTGGTAAGAAGTTAAGGGGGAAAAGGCTAATTGTCATTTCAAAAAGTGATCTCTTATGCCTTACAAGAAGCCTAAGCATGTAGTCATCAAAAGCAAAATTATTAATTAAAAATAAATAAATTTTGCTACAGCAAAATAGTGTCAGACGGATAATAAAACTTGAGTCAATCTGCTCTAGCCATGTCTCTAGAATTACACAGATGATTTGACATGTAACAGTGAATTCTCCTGAAATCAGCAGGGCACTGCCAGCTTTCACCATTTTTGAAAACCTGACCAAATTTAAATATGACTTCTGTAACTGATCCCAATACCTAAATCAAAACTAAAATATCTGATGTATCTATGTGGATCCAAAGAGAAACCCTTTTCCCTCAGTAATAGGGCTTATTAACCAATCACAACAGTATTTTACCTCATTTTTGCTTGAAATGTGACCTTACTAGAAATAGAGGTGCAATTGTAGGCTATGTTGAATGCATTAGCAAGATTGTATAAAACTGTCCAGCATATTGTGTAATATGCATATCCTAGCAAACAAAAGAATTCAGCATTAAAATTAGTTGAGTTGCAGATTTATTTCTGGGGAACAGGCTGTTTGCTTTTTCTTCTTAATTTTTAACTTCTGAAAATTGTTACAACAGATGGCCTGTTGAACCAACAATAGATCATCATGTCTCACCACAATGGGATCTCTTTCTGGCTAGCTTGAATTGGGAACTGTTAGATATCAGTCCTCATCAAGCGCATTCTGAACAGCTACACCTTGATTACTTCTTTCCATCTGGTCCCTTGTAGTACAAACATGTTCCTGCCTCCTTGCATAACATCAGAAATGCACATAAATATGCAGTCTAGCACTGAAACTTAGAATCATCATAGAATCATAGAATGGCTTGGGTTGGAAGGGACCTCAAAGATTATCAAGTTTCATTAAGTTCCACTTAAATTCCATTTCTGGATGCTAGCAGTCCCCACACTTCCATGCTCATACTAATTAAAGAGTTTGATAACTAAATATTTCTATCTTAAAATTATGCTCATTGATTTTTGTTCCCACAGAGGTCTCAGTCTGCATTTTCCCTGGCTAGTGAAGATATGCCGAGTAAAGGACTAGACTCTGCATCGTCTGTGTCTGAGGCTCTTTGGAGGCAGCAGAAAGGACAATTCAGGAAACAGAAGGAACGCAAGCTCTCTGCATTACCCAGCTGGAAAAGTGTGGACAGGCTAAATGAAACAAGTAAATATTTCTAGTACGAGTATGATTCCTTTTTTGGTTCTCACACCCATGTGGAATAAGTAAGACTTAAAGCAAGAACTTTGCCCACAAAATTTCTGTTGACATCTGTGCCTGCAGGTGCCACATATAAAAATGTCTGAGAATTTGGCGATGCTGTGTGTCATGGTGCATTGGGCTGTATCATTGCTTATCCTACCATTGCTTTTTTCCAAGGAGAGATTCAAAATCTGGGCATTTGGGAAGTTGATTTGGGAATTTTAGGAAACATTAGGTATCTAACTTGGATGTGTTTCAGAGCTTCTAAGACACAAGAGCCTAAGGGCCCTGCTTTTTTTTTTTTTTTTTGCCTAGTTACTTGTCCTCCTGTTGAAGGAGTTTGCATATGCCCACAGTCTACCTTCTGTTGCACAAGTTAACTGTTTTTGAGGTTACATAGTGAACCAAACAGTGAAATAATTCAAGTTTAAGATTCCCCCTCACACCTTTATTTTCAACCCTCATGAATTCACCAGCGCAGCGTGCTGTGCAGCCTTGAAAACAGCTGTTTCTGCACACATTGGAGGAAGCTGGGGTAGGAACTTCACAGACCATCAGCTTCCCTAGACCAATGTCCTCCCTCTTTGTGTGCATTAGATATGGATGTGAATATGGACAATGTATGGAGTAACATCATAAGTCAGCTCCGTTACTTAACCAGCACCCTGGATTAGAATGCAGTTCCCTGCTTACTTCAAGATGCCGTTAAGTACAGGCTGTCATTGAAAAAGTTGGTTCCTGCTCCTGGGGGGTCCAATTTCTTCTGGTTTTCCTGTTCTGGCTTTACTGTTCATGAAGCCACATCAGGCAACTGCTGCACAAAAGAGTTGGTTAGCTGTCATCCTCACAGGTGTGCTAATGATCATGTTGACACAATGGGAAACAATGAACTGCTCATTTTAGCAGCAGCACCTGGCTCCAAGTGATGGGGAACAGCAGAGCTGGCCTACCTCTTGCTGTTGTTCTCCCATGACACAGGGCTGCTCATTCCTGTGCCCTCTCTTGTAGCAGCTGTAGAGACCATCTGATCCCTGTAGCAATCCCTGACAAGGCTACCCATCAATTTGATTCATGCTGCTGTAATGTCAGTTGAGAGGCATTGCAGAACTTGGGAGGCTGGATATTAGACAGCGTGAATAGTCTCCTCCCCCTGAAAATTAAGTGATAATAAATTAGTATTAAAATCTGACTTAACTAAGTATGCTTTACTTTGTGAACTCTTCATTCAACCTCCTGTCAGAAATGTTGTTCTGGGCATTTTAGCCGAAGGCCTATTTTCAGTAAACTAGGGTGCTTAAATTTAAGAACCCACTTCAATCCCATTGAATTCAACTGTTCAGCAATTTAGTACTTAACAGTTGCTTAACTATAGCAGAAAGGAAAATTGACCCAGTTTCCTTTCAGGTGCTCTACTCAGAGGATTTGCTCTGCTTCTATCTTACAGTAAATAGCTGAGTGTGCTAATATGTGTAAATAAGATCTCACCTATGCAGTAGTAAATAGCTCTGTATTAGGCTGCAGAAAATGCAAGAAGTCTCTGCCAAGTGTCTGGAGTGGTAACATTAGTGGACATTTTTAGTCATGTAGCCTGTTCACAATTCATTTTTTAGTCATGTAGCTGTTCACAATTCATTTTGATTACAATTTGCACTGGTTTAAATGATGACTCAAGAGCCAAATCCTGAATTGTGCTTTTTTTCTCCTTTAGCAATAGTATCATAATGAGACTTATTAAAATCTATTTTCATTTTCACATGTATAAATTATAATGTATACCCAAAGAACTGTGTACAAAATCCATTCTTTCAAATAAGTGACTTTGTTTTGAAAAATCAGGAAGGAACCATTTGACATTAGTTGAAGTTGGGATAAAACTGAACCAGGTATTTTCAAACAAATTCTCAGCGGCTTGCCTTTCTGTCCTGCTTACATTCTAAGATGTAATCAACTATTATCCTGTCCTTTCTTCAGTTAACTGAGGATGTTAGACTGATTCTTATGTGTAACTGCTAAGCAAAATAAGGGGTTGTGGTTTGGGAGAGAAAAAAACAGAACAGTATGGCCCTCAGCTGCATGATGTTTGTGTGATGTGCTGTAGCTGAATTCAATTTTTGTTGGAGATTTATGTCTTCCAAAGCTGGTTGCTTTGTTTGAAAGGAGAGATGTTTTTATGGAAAGAAGGTCTTCTTTCTCTCAAGAGAATCCTGTACTGAGATTAGTCAGCATAGTTGGAAAACACAAGAAAGCGTCTCATGCAGGAGAAAGATTCTCATGCTTGATAGTGAGTTCTTTTTTTTCTCCTATATCAGTTATTACAATCAAGAGTATGCCTCAGTTGGAACTGTTTTGGTGTATTTAGTAACCTTCAGTGGATTCTTCCTGCATGTCCATAGCCATCTCCATTTTATCACAGATTAATTACCAGTATCCATAACACCCTTGGCAAGAAGCTCTACGGGTCTGGTACTCATTGCATCCCTCTTTTTTTTTTCTTTTTTTCCCCCTTTTTTTCTTTTATTTGTTTTGAACCTAGATTTCACTAGTTTTACTTGACGTTCTCTAGTAGTTAGATTGGAGGAGATTCCCCCATCTTTTCTAGCATGAATCTTCGTCTTCTCTCCTCCAGATTTAATCATTCCTTAAAAGGAAGCTATTTCAGAACCTGGCTCATACTTTGTTGCTGTTCTCAGATCCTTTTCCATCTTTCCTTTTCAAGATGGGGCACCAAAACTGCACACAGAATCAAAGACATATGCGAAACATGGGATTTATACGTGTCTGTGTATTGATGTTTCTTCATTCTTTCCTAAAAATTCTTTCAGGAAAAAAAAAAAAAAAAAGCCTTGTTCCAAGCATTCTCACATTTGCAGTTGTCATCACCATGACTTTGAATGGTGACTTCTGATTAAACGTATAGTAGCATAGCTCAGAGAATGAGAGAATTCATAGTAGCAACAATGCATTCATTTGTTCATTAGCTTTGCTGAACCTTCCAATTTGCAGCCAATTGATTGTAAACTGGCAAGCAGAATGAGCTCTACACACTGTGATAACATAGTGGTAATTAAAGAGTTTGTTATTCTTTCATTTTCATAGATCCTCCCCCTGTTTTACAAAGCACTGATGGAAACTGGGTGGCTTTGCAGAATGTTACTTTGCCTCGTCCTCGAATGCTCGCCAAACCGAAGAGTCAAGTATTTGAAGCTTTGGAGAATGAATCCAGTGTTGTGTCTGCATATGATGAGATGGGCTCAGACAGCGAGGATGACTACAACTGGAATGTGGCCTTGAACAAGCTGCGTCGAAGACCTCGGCAATTACCAGATGATTTCTATTATACTAGTTCCCAGTATGATTCTGAGAGGGGGTATGGTAATGATCAGTACCAGGCAGTAACCTCACCTTCCTCTGGGTTATATATCAATACTGAGACACTGTTCTCTGATTCTGAAACATCTTCAGTAAACTCTTCCCAGGAAGCTAAAGGATCTAGCAAACTTCTCTGGTTACAAAGCAGAACTCAGAGTGATGTGCCCAGAACGGAAAAAAAGCATTTCCACAGAGAGCTGGATGTAAATTTCAATCCGCAGGCAACCAGCTTGGAATATTCGGATAGCAGCGAGACTGAAGAAGTCCATTATGATTTACAAAAGAACTCAAGAAGGTGGAGGAAGAACAAAATCTCTGAAGAGATATGTGAAGCAAAAAAACACACAAAAGCCAACATGAAGAATTTAAGTCAGGTAATTGTGTTTGATCTTTCTGAATGCGATCTCAAAAATAGCAGGGCAAAACTAATCAAGCTGTGCTGGCAATAGCATGTGAGTTGTGAGTGGAAGGTGCAGTGTTCTTGCAAGCTTTGTCCTCCTCATGCCTCATAACCAGGAAGAACCAAAGGTAAAGTGTTAAACATATCATGAACAGGCTTTGTTTCTTTCTCAGATATGCCACTTCCATCTATAACTATAGTTAATTCTGTATCTATTCCTTCTGCTTTTAGGAGACAGGTGTGGGTGTTCTGTACTGACTCATTTATAGTCATGTCCTCATACATTTATGATCTACAGCTGTTGAGGG
Source organism: Cygnus olor (assembly GCF_009769625.2). Lineage (NCBI taxonomy): Eukaryota > Metazoa > Chordata > Aves > Anseriformes > Anatidae > Cygnus > Cygnus olor. The sequence continues at coordinate 66,025,993 of NC_049170.1, read as the reverse complement.
GGACTTAGATATGATACTGTGCTCCAACAACACATCAGTGGCCATTAAAGACTTAGAACATCAGACAGAATAACAGAACTTTCCAGGGACTGTACAAAGACCATGTTTTGTACACAGAAATATATTTCAATTTCTGGCTTTACATATTTGTGCATGTTCTGTATGTGTGTGCTTATATTCATATTGCAGCTTTCTACATACTGCTGCTCTGCAGAATATAGATGAGCATTGCTCACAGGTGTGGTGGTTTCACCCTGTTGGGCAGCTGAACTCCACCACAATCCCTCTCTCACTCCCCCTCCTCAGAGAAAGAGGGGGAGAAAATACAATGGAAAGGGCTCAGGGGTTGAGATAAGGACAGGGAGATTGCTCAACAATTATTGTCATGGGCAAAACAGACTCAGCATAGGGAGATTAATGTAATTCATTGCCTATCACTAACAGACTAGAGCAGTGAGAACTAGAAGCAAACTTCTAGCAAAAAAATAAAATTAAATAAGGGAAAAAAAAAGCCACAGGGGAACTTCTGCTCTGTGCTTGGATTACGTCCTGCCCTCCTTCTGCACTAACCTTGGGGTCTGTGGAATTGTTTCTCTCACGTTTTCTCACTCCTCTCTCCTAGATGCTATTGTGAAGCAGTTTTTTTTCCCCTTTCTTAAGTCTGCTTTCCCAGAGGCCCAACCAACATCACTCCCTGGCTCAGCTCTGGCCAGTGGTGGGTCCCTTTTGGAGCCAGCTGGAGCTGACTCTGATCTGACATGGGGAAGCTGCTGGGCTCTGCTCACAGAGAGCATCCCTGCAGCCCCCCTGGTACCAAACCCCTTTCCACATAAGCCTACTACAACAGGTTAGGTCCCCTCCAGGGGAGAACAGAGAGGCAGGGTGCTTCCAGGCTGTGACTGCACCCTTCAGCAGATCAGTGTGTATTTCAAAGAGCAAGCAGGTGCAGAAAGTGATAGTTCTTTCCAACTCTCTTGTGAGTTGCTTTGTATCTTCAGGGCTGCTCAGACCTCTCTGTTGTGCTCAAAATGCAAGGTTTGGGATTCTGAGCCATTCTCCTTTTTACCTTAGGCAAAAAGAGACTGTTCCTGCTCTCCTGCTCCCTCAGTCACAGTGGAGCAGGCAGCGGCACTCTGGTTCCATGTTTTCAAAACAATGACATTCTCATTAGGAAGTTTATGTATAATAATATGGATGGGTGTGCATGCATTTCATTTGTGTTTAGACACACACACAGACCCCAGTGGCTGATGTGACAGTTGGTGCCTGCCAGCAGCCATCTGTTCCTCCAGCCCCTGGTAGGGAAAGCACTGCTCGGAGCAAGAATGGACTGGTCAGTACAATTTATAGCAAGGATGTTGCTAGGGGTGAGAAATTCTAGGAAGTAATTAAAATGGTGAAGACTATAAGGAATGTGATTTGAGGTATGATACTAAATTAACCAGGCATCATTTGTGTTGCTCAGAAAAATGAGATTCAAGAGATGTCAGGATCTCATGTAGTCCCCAAAGTAATGTATTAATCTAGGTAAAATGTAAACTGAAGCAGAGAGAGCCCTACATGTGAACAGTTTGCACAAAGTGATAGCATACATATGGTAAACTGCAGACTGTAAATTTAAGGAAGCTTCATTGTGTGGCGTTAAGCCCGTCATAGATTTTCACGCCCTGAGATTAGTGAGAATTTACTGAAACCACACAAAATGCTCTCCTAAACCATGTTGCATCAAGACATCAGACAATGAACAGCTGATCATATGTAAATGACAGTGAAGAAACTTAATTTTTCCTTACTTTACTGCATTATAATAATAACGGGATAACTTGTTAACCACTATGTTTTCATCAGCATTGTAGATTTCAGTTTAGCCATCTAAACATTGGATTTTCTTTTATATTTTTTCAAATAGTGAAGACTGATTTCTTTATTGTGGCTCCCTGAGACACGCTAAAATGAAAGTGGGCCCTTTCCTCTCTCCCTGCTCCAAATCTGGAGAGTTGTTAGTGGTAACATTCTGGAACAATCACAATCATTTCATAGCTCACAACCAAATTTCTATTAAAAAGTATATATATATATATATATATTTTTAATCCAGATTTAGTACCTAGATTAGAAAAATGCTGTGGCATGTCTTAAGATGTGTTTCAGACTCAAAACTAGAATGCTGACTTTATGTCTGACAGAAAATTTATAGTCTGAAGTCTGCAGTGTCTTAAAAAGGAAAACCTGAAAACAGATATCAAGACGTGCTGAGTTAGGGGAGACATTTTGCCACTTTATGATACGTAAAAGAGCAACCTGCTTTAGTGGGTTTTCTGTAGATAGGCTGTAAACACTGTCATGAAGCAGGTAGAGCAGGACATTAAAACTGTCCTGATAAAAACAAAGTCCTACTGTAGCAAGTTTCTGGTTGCTTATGTAGCACAGGAAACAAATTCCTGGGGAACGTGAATTGAGATGTGCAACCTTACATCTACCTTCTCTGATTTTAATGATAATTATTTTCCAAATTGTCACTTTTTTACAAGAAATAGCCACTCAAACCATCAATCTCTGTCTCTTTTCATCATTACTATTGTTGTTTTATTGGCTTTCATTGTATTTTTGAGACCAGGATATGCTGCGTATTGTAGCTGTAATTCTTATATATCTGATGGAAAGCGGAGTCACTTAATTGCTTCCAGTGACAGAAGTGTCCTCATTATGAGTTCGGTTCTTTTATCAGAAGAGCCTACCTGTTAATTACAGCTGTCCTGCCCCTGCTGCCCTGCAGCCAGGTAAGGGGTGAGCGCTGCTGGACTGCCAGTCCCCACGGGATGGCGCTTGGGATTTGTTTATCGAAAATAGCTGCCCCGAAATTACACTGACTCATAGAGAAACTGCCTGCAAACCTCACAATTTGTGTAATCTTCTAAAAACTGGAGTTTCTAGTCTCTGTTTCCTATTTCAGTTTAGAGCTTTCTGTCTATGATCTAGCAGAGACTTGTGTCTGGAGTGAACTAGCCAGGACTTTGCTTGCTTGGTTTATTTTGAGGCTTTGTGTTCACTAAGATTACATTGAGTTATCAGCCATTTGTACACAAGGGTTTGTCCAGTGTGTATTAGGAAAGGTGTATTTCATATCTCATTGCCTCCTGAAGGATTTAAGCTTGCATTAGAAACACTTGATTTACTTTTAGTGAGACTGTTTTGTGGCTGTGTCAGTCTGCCGTGTCCTCACTGAAGCTCTCTTTCCAGATAAACTAGTGTCCCTTTATTCTTGTTTTCAGGTGTTAGTGTTATTTGCTTCTGATAGATGCAAATGGGAACGTACACAATGATTTATACAAACACAAGGATTTTGGTAATCTTAACAAATAGAGCAAAAGTGAGGCCAGTAAAGAAACATGAAGTTTAAGATAGCATCTATTAAATAAATAATAATTCCTTTCAATGTATTTATTTTTATTTGTTGTCACAGCTTTTAATGCATTTTTTTAATCTGTTAATTCATCTCATCACAAACAGTTCACTGCCACCACCTGAAAATCTCAACACACAAGCCAAGCAGCCTACCAATAACTAAAACAGCAAAGTATAGCATTATAGGATATCATTATCTCTGCATGTAAGCAGGAACTAATAATTCTTGCAAATGTAACTACTACAAGCAGAAAGATGAATAATAAGACATATCTGAATGCAGCTATAATAAAATAAACACCTTCAAGGTAAGTTCGCCCCCCTGCCCTCCCCACCAAGAAAAGATGTGTATTCAGTAACACACATTTAGCTAACACAGAACAACCGAAGGGATGACAAGGCAGCTCATAACTTTCACCTGTGCTGGAAAATGTAGCAAAAAGCTATTTCCCTTCAAATGAATTAGGAAAGTTCCTTTAAATATTTTAAAGCACAAGCTAGAACTGGAGCATATCAGTGACAGTGTCACCTGTTGATGCCTAAAGAAGAATTCCTGCTTTCCTGTCTGCCTTCCTGTCTTCCCTCCCCCTGCCTCCAGCATGGTCCAGTCTCTCTCCTACATCATCTGTAGCACACGCTTGGAGCCTTTTGCCCAGCCTTCGTGACTTGTTACAACAGGGTGAAGGACAATTCTTTCAGCAGCATATGAGCTCACCTTACCTAGGAAATTACATTTTTGATTTTTCATCCTGCTGAAGCCTCACAGCTTAGCAATATTGTCCCATCAGGCCTTCACCTGAAATGCATGGGAAGCCAGCTGGTAGACTCCAGGTGATTTTGCTGAGCTTTGGGTAGAGGCAATAAAGATCAACCCAACAGGTGCTGCCATGTGTGATCTGGGAGACCAGCATTTTTTTCAGGATCAAGAGTAGTTGTGATTCTGCCAATCTCACTATGGATTCTTGTATACATTACTATTGTGATATATCTGCTAAACAGATATATATAAGAGGCCCCTAGAGGAACTGTGCACTTCTTGCATGGTACAGCGATGAGGTAGAAAAGTGAGAAAACCTACATCTCTGGACAGACAGCCTTCCTCACTGCTCTGCTAGATTTTGTACCCAGCTTATTTAAACAAGATTATTAAACTTTTATTTTTGCAAGTTTGATCTGCTCAAATGTCTGCATTGAATGATGGTGTTTGTTTGGTTGTTTTTTGTTTGTTTGGTTGGTTGGTTGGTTTCTCTCCCTTGCAGACTCAGCCCCAAGGTGAACTCTTTCTGTCTAGACATTTCTAGAGGAAGCCCACATTCATGGTGCAGAGCTGTCAGAACTCACTAGCAAATCTCATAATCCTAGACCACATGATTTGGTAGATGTAGGTATGTGGTAGAGTAGGTCTTTGGAGGTACCTATTAAATAAATGCAAGTACCTCATTTAAATAAAAAGGGATTCTAGTAATGAGCTGAGACCAGATAACTAATAATACATATCTCAACCTTAATACAATGTATCTCCACTAAACTGTATTCTCTCCTAAAATACAAGTGCACAGTTTAGCTGTGCTTTCTATCCTGTAAATTCTCTAAGTTATGATTGTTTTTCTCCAAATTGATGGGTAGATGCATTCAGCAACAACTTTCAGATTTTATTGTAATTTAGAAACGTGTATGTTTCATTACCAAATTGTTGGAGGGGAGTGTAATGAATTGTTGTGTGAAATGCAAGATATATCTGAAAAAAAAATATTGTTACTATTTTTTTTACTAAAAAGTTGAAAATATACCAGTCACGTAGAAGCAAGTAGAAGTATATCATAACATATTATAAAACTAAAGTGGAAACTCACTGATTTGAAATCTTGTTCTTGATCTTACTCAGAACAGTTTGGAAGTTCATTTGAAAGAAAAGGCCTTTTACTCAGCAAAAGTTGATTGTACAGGAAAAAAAATAAATTATGACATGAGCCTGTGGTTCCCCTTTTAAAATGGCTTGCCATGTATTTTCAAATCCTGATTTTCTAAAAAGGCCTTCCACATTCTGAAAGTGAGCTATAAAGCAATAATCTAGTTGTGTAATTGATTCACAGATAACTGCAGAAAAAAATAGTCCAGAAATCTGTGAAAGTGCTAGACAATACAGTACAGTTTACCGTGTGAGAGATGAATGCTGACACTACAAACATGATGTGTCAATCCATTAAGAGCACTTGGGCAGGTAGAGTTTCTGAGGGAGTTGTCAGTTAACATTTCCCGTGAGAATTGGAGGTAATTGGACTGTCCATAAATATGACTGCTGAGCCTGCAGACAGAGTAGCTGTGCAAAGCAAATCTCCTGTTTATGTGTTGCCAAATGAATGGTAAAGAAAACATAGCTTTTAGTCTCTTCAGACAAATCTGGTCCTGTCACAGTAGGGGAGCATAAGGCAAATAGGAATAATTTCCTGGCAAATAGGAATAATTTCCTATCTGAGAATTGCTTCAAATCACCATCTTAGACCTGCTGCAATGTGCCTGCCACTTCTGGGTCCCAGGCTGCATTCTTTACAGCCTCCTCCTGGGTGTTTTTGTGATGATTACACTCTGTGTCAAAGAATTTGTCACTTCTGAAACCCATCACATTCCACCTTACTTTATGCACTTGGTTGAAGCACTGAACAAAGTGGCCAATTATTCTGAGCTCTCTCTTAGCAGTCAGCAGAGAAAGAATAGCATTTCCAGAAAGCAGTTAACGTTATAGGCTGTGTTGTTCTGGGAGATGCTCTCTCTCTCTCCATGAACTGTAGTGGGAAACTGGGTCCTAATCAGACAGCACAGATCCAGAAAATTAGTTGGTACATATCCAGACATTAGTTTTTGATATAGTCATCAGGCACTTTTAGATTTCCTGCAAGGAAAACAAACAAACAAACAAACAAAAAAAAAACTTTTCCATGTCATTAAATATTGGGCAGGCAACAGGCCAGGCAGACTTGTAAAAGGATTTTGTTTTTCTTCTGTTTGGCCTGCAAAGTAAACGACTTGTCATGGTCAAGTCTGTAGCACCAACCATATTTAACCAAGCATCTGAGTACTTCCCACCTTTAAGGATCCAGAAGTAAGAAAAGAAGGTGTTCCTGGAGATTGAACTTGTTCTAAGGAGGCTGGTGTTTGGAGAATAATTGTAGCTGTAGTGGATCCACCTATGTAAATGTTCACTGGGAAAGCTGAAAATCTTAAATACTGTCACTTAAAAAAGGAAAGATTTTTTAAAAACTTGTTTCTAGTAATCATAAGAAAATAAGGATAATGCTCAAGACCAGCCAGCAGGGAATTTGAACACAGCTTTCAGCTGGAAAGTGGACACAACTGCCAGGTTGTCATGGATAAGTGATTTCATTCCCGCACTTCAGTTTCTTTATATGCCCCAAAATAGAGAGTGATGGAAATGCGGTACTGAGAACAAGAATCGCCATTTATGCTTTTGTTTTATTAGCTGCACACAGACGTAATGATTTTGACAGTTCCTTTCTACATAATATAAAAGTAGCCAGGAATGATAAATATTATCCAACAGGTGTGGGTTTACTGGCCTTCTTCTGTAAAGATGTGGTAACTTTTTATCAGTACGCTTTGCTTTCTTTCTAGCTTCTCTTCAGAGTGATCTTATCTACCCTTTTCTAGGAAGCTGCTTGTTTTCCTGCTATACCTATAGAGTAATTATTACTGTTCTTCCAATTTCTTTGTAGGATTTTGATGATTTATCAGAAACAGATATAAGCAGTGAGGATCAGCATTGTAATATCAAGCCCGACCTTACGGAAGAGGAGCTTAAATCCAGGTTATTTCAGCTTGGAGCTAAAATGAGTGACAAGGAAACATCTTCTGGTGAAGAACAAGAGTCTGGACCTAGAACAGACCCTGAAAACCAAAAGGAGAGTTTGTCCTCAGAAGAAAATGGCAAAAGTATTCAGGAGGAGTTAAAGAAGGTAAGTGGTCATTATAGGGGAGTGAGCTCAATACTGTAAAAGTTAGAATCCAGAAATAGATGCTTGTGGTTAGAGAGTAAAACATAGCTGATTAAAAAAATAGGTCCTTTAAACTGGGTCTGAGCCTGCAACCCTTGTGCAAGTAAAACTTCGATTAAGGTGTGGGCTTCTTCCTGTGAGCCTACAGTATTAACTCTAAAGCAGTGAACTTAGTTTGTGTAATAAACGTGTTAACTGATTGATACTAGTGAAACTATGTCTGTTTATACTAACTGTGAATCTACTTGTATATTTTTATTTAAAGGCATGTTCAGATCTCCTTTTTTCTCCTTACTAACCAGCAACAAAGGTTTAAGTTTTTTCTTTCTTTTTTTTTTCTTTTTTTTTTTTTTTTTTTTATTTGCTCCCCTGTTTTTGGTATTTTTAGCTCATTCTGATATCATAGATTCTTCTTTTGCCTCTCTGTTGGAATATTTTGTGCTTCCCTAAAACTTTATGGCCCTGTTACACTGTCAGCTAATAGGTTTCTGGTAGTAGTAACGTATTCTGGTGAAACAGTAATCCAGTGTCAGTTCTGATAATGAATGAGATCTTCCATTCACACCATTTCACCCAACAGTAAGATGTCTGACTTAAAGTGTCACTCCACTTAACACCTGCTCTCTTCCCTTCCTGCTTCTGAATTTCTCTTCATATCATATAGTGTACTGGAATGTGGTATTCAGCCATCTTTTGTGCTCAGTTCACCATAGAGAAGAATTAGAGAGAGAATTAGAGGAATTGATAGCAGAACTTGCTTCAGCTGTAGAGAAACAAGCAGCCTGCTTTTTTTCTTATCCCTGACAGTTGTCTTTAAAGGTGATTTAAGTCTTCTGATGTGTGCCTTCTCTTTGGAAAGGTGGCTGTCCAGCATCTTACAATGAAATACTGAAGAAGATGATGGTGTATAATACCAGCTGTGGCTATGGTAACCTAAAATATGAAGACATACCTAAATTCATTAGGGTGGAGTGGAGTGGAGTGGAGTAGAATAGAATGGGATAGGATAGGATAGGATAGGATAGGATAGAATAGAATAGAATAGAATAGAATAGAATAGAATAGAATAGAATAGAATAGGTCATTTGGAAGGAACCTTCAAATATCATCTAGTACATTTGCTTGACCACTTCAGAGCTAACCAAAAGTAAAATCATATATAAACATGCAATACCTTTAAAATGAGTGTATGACATGTCTCAATGGAGACAAGCATAGAACACTTATCTTCAGGGAACCAGTAATTTTAGATGCCTCAAAAGCCAAATGTCCCAGTATGCTGTCTCTTTAAAAAGCCCAATTTCTGAAGAATACATGTGTAGAGAATTGATCTTTCAGGCTGGTATTTAACATTCTCAGACAGAGACACAGACTTCTGATAGGGGCATTGAGTTTCAAATTAAGTTTACAGAAGCTCTAATTCTGAGCAATTAAAATGAGAGCTCATTTGCCCACAGTCTGCTTTGAGCTCCTGAACACAGATTAAATACTGTATTTTAGCCATCCTGCTTATATTTTATCAGTGCTGATTGTCTTTGTTAGCTGTTAGTTTTCTATTCTCTGGCTTTATACTGGAACACATTAGCAACCTTAAATCACAAAGAATTTTTTGTTACAATATACCTGACAATAGAATAAAAAAAGATTAAAAAAAAAAAAGTCTCTTTCATTGAATCACTGGAAATAGGATACCTGTTGGTCATGACGATCTGACTTCTACATGTCTGCACCTTTAAAAATCTAGACTTCTGGTTTTCAGTGGAAAGTGGGAATCTCATGTAGTCGCACTGAGCTGATACTTTTATAGGATATTTATTACATCAAGACTTTTATCAATGGGAAGAATTGGCACAGCTTGAGTCTTCAGTGGGGAGTTTGCTGAAGTTGGGTTCTCAGTGTGAAGTTATGGGTTCTCAGTTCTCCCCTTAAGCTGTGTTTTTGAGTTGTATAACTGCAAACTTGTTTGAGATAGAAGGCTGAAAATGTTTCCTTTGAGATATTTGTCTAGGTCATGTGGGATACTCGAGGATTTAGGCAGGTATTAACACTCATTAGTTTTATGCTTTAGATTTAAACCCTTCTAGACCTTCAGCACAACCATCTTCAACATTTCTAAGCTTATGGTTGCCTAAAATGGTCTTCTGGAGATTCACAGCTCTCTAAAGCAAATATAAGCCTACAGCAGGCTTGCTTTACAGGTAATGTTTTGTGCTTATTATGCTACAGAAGCAGTTTGTGGTCTTTGAGGGGGTTGCAGATTCCTGAAAAGCCTGCTTTTTCCAGCTGTGTAATGAAAGGCCATGGGGTCCTGAATGCTCAGGCTGGAGTTAGCCTGCAGCCTCTCTATATTTCAGGTGTGAACAAACCATGTTCATGTTGTGCAACTATTCTATTAGTGAAGCAACTTGGACTAGCACAGTGATTTGCATATTTTTTGTGCCTTGCTTTTTTTTTTTCCTTTTTTTTTTTCTCGTTAAAACACTAACCAAATACTTAAAGAAAAAAGCAAAATCTAAATCTCCTTGGGAGTATCTTAATGACACTAATCCTGAGAATGCCAAGCATGATAAATGGGGTATATTTAGCTCTTGTTCTCTCCTCTCTCCTTCTATTTTTTTCATAAAGATGAACAGGACAGGTCTATAGTTCATGGTACACCACAGAATTACATTCTAGAAAACAATTTTTGCAGTGCCTACATAAATGTGGCATTTTGAATGCAGTCTATCACTGTGACTACTTTATTGGATACTAAGCCATAGAGATACTGTTTAAAAAACAGACTAGCTCTTGCAAATTTTGCAAATTGTCCCATGTAGCATAAAAACTGAAATAGTTGTTAAAACCTCACTTGGGCTTCTGGCTTTGGTTGCTTTCATTTTGTATTCCTTCTTTCTTAAGGTACAAAAATTAGGAAGTTAAATTTTGGTAGTAATGTTCAGTTCCTGTCCTTGTTGCACTGATTTGCTGCTCACAACTTGCTGTGTGCTTGAGGAATTTCCTTCAATCTCTCTCTTCACTTATTTCTGCTCATAAAATCTTACAACCAAGGCTTAGGAACTTTTTGTTTAAATCCTGTGTTCTGTTGACATTATTACGTGACTAGGCACACCACAATTCTTTTCTCAACACCAACCTGTGAGTAAGTTGGTTAAGTAGCAGTGAGATCCTGCTCCCTAAGTGAAACCTTCAAGTTCCTTGATCATATGAATGACAGCATAAATATTCTTCCCATACAATATTTATGCCTTCATTTCCTGGAAACATTTTGCTCATCTTAGGTTTTACAAAGCTTTATTTTGGGTAAAGTATGAGCTACAAGCACCATCTTCATGTGTATTTGTGCCAGAGTCCCATGTTCTTTGTTTTGGGAGAGTACATCTTACATTGAATTAGCACTTTTCAACTACCAGTATGATGAGATTGACATTTTCTAGAAAATCTGCCTGGCACCTCTCTTCAGTGTGAGGAATAGCCAGTAGCTGTGGATGTGGGTGCATGTTTCTACAGCAGAAAAGACAGCCAGCTCCCTGGGGTGTGTGCTGGTGGCTATGCCTGGGGTGCCCAGGGCTCACTGGGGGAGATTCAGTGAAGGAGAACTCATGGGACTTGGTTGCTGGAGAATGTGCTCATGGCCTTGATGTAGCTGCGGAAGTGCTGTTTTTTCCAAAGACCTGCAGGCTGTGGCAGGAGGAAACATTTGTTCTTGCAAGTGTGAGGGGTTTCACTCAATTGCAATCTCATTTTCTATCTTTCAGGCAGGTTGCCTGTTAGGTAGAGGTCTGAAGCTGCTTGTTGGCGTTGGAAGTGTACCACATGGTGAACTCCTCCTGTGTACCACAGAGCTGTTGCAGCATCCCAGTACAAGTGGCTGCAATGTTGTAACAGCGGTGCTGTAACAACGAGAGAGAGCTTGTGTCTCCTGCTGGCTGGGTTTCCATGAATAGTTTACTCCAGTGCCTACACCATCCTCACAGAAGATAATGTAGTAGTTTTTGTGGTGGTTATCTTGCAGCTCTCTGAACTGAAAACTTTCTGACAAACTGCTAGGTATTTTGGTTGTTGGTTGTTTTTTTTTTTGTCTGGGCAGGTTAACTGCCATCCAGTTTTGTATGCCTGAAAGCTTTGGAAATGATTGAGTAAAAATTCCCAAAGAAGCAGAACTCTGTGGCTCACTTAAGCAAGAAATTTAATAGCATATTAGCTTTACTACATTGCTATTACTATGCTAATAAAACTGGGCAGTGTAATGCAAGGCCATCTTCCTGGGCTGACAGAAGATGCTTGTATATCTTCTCAGTATCTCAGTAGATACTTGCTGTTTCACATATTTATATGCAAGATTCTCAAAATAATTCATGTATTTTGGTGGATGATGGCTTTTATTATGATGTTAATTATCTGGGCAGTATTCCAAAGTCCAGAATTGAAAACTGAAAATGGGCAGCATTGTAAAATATGATCTTTAAAGTTTATGAACTGCAACCAACCTACAAACATGATTTTGAATGACAGTAAAGACATTTTTGCAAAAGAATGTGAAACAGTGTTTTTGTTTTCTTCTAAAAGAGGCATGAGACTTCAGTCTTCATATTGGATTATGGATCTAAAGTTTTAAATTCTCAGTTCAACGAAGCAGTCAAAGATATGTTCTGTTTTGAACTGGGGATTTGCTGGACACAAATCCCATTCAAGAGATTTCTCCCAGATATTTGCTATTACTTATTGATCCTTACTATGGAAAATTAAATTGATCCTGAGTTTGTTTTGTCAGAATATGAGTCTGGTTTCAGGCAACATAGTTGCTTCAAGAGCATTTTTTATTGCTTTTTTTTTTTTTTTTTAAGTTTTAGATCATCGTCAGTGATGTTTGCGTTCCTCCAGTTCTGACACCTTCTGAGCTCAATGCAATTGTGCCATCTGAGATGTCCTAGCATATCCTACAGGGTCATAAGCTACTAGTTCAGAGGAAACATTATCTTCTAGGTCCTGTATCACATCCATCAGCTTTGTTTGAGAGTCCTCAGGTACTTTAAGGTGTTTCAAATTGTACCTTGTCTGCCTGTGTTTAAGCAAGTGAGTCTACCTGTAGAAGTGCAGAATGTAAGATTTCAGCTGGCTTCACACAGGGATTGCAGCACTTCTGTAAACAGGATTCCCATAGTTTCAAATTTGATACTTATTTATGTGCATGCTTGCCCAAGCCAGCTTTGTCCAATATGCATGAAATGGGAATCTCATTCGAATGGCTGACTACCAAAGACTTATTTACTTACCAAGAAAATGTAAAAGCCATTTTACAGGTACAGCCAGAAAATCAGTGAAGATTAGTGTAAGCTGCTTTAACAGAATGGTGGGAAAAATAGACTGTAACAACAACAACAACAAAAGTTATTATTTTCTTGTTTTTTTATAAGCAGCCCAAAGACTTGGCAGTGACAGATGAGGTCTATCAGATCTAGCTGGAAGACACTCAAGAAAATGCTGCTACTCACTTAGGTGATACCTGTCACAGCACAGCCTATAGTGCAACTGTGGTTGTGTCATTGCTTCAAGAGAAAACCACATGAGTTTAAATAGACTTAAGTTAGGGGGGATTAAGGTAAACCTACTGACTTGACACTGGAGAGTGGTAGTGCGAAGGATTTCACTTGTTCATCTTGGGACAGTGAACTCCAGGCGAGGGACAGTGGCAAGCAATGGGAAGTGATTTGGCACAAGACATCTCAGTTCAGCATAGGTGTTTCAGATGTAAGCATCTGGCACTAGTGAGGTACACGCCCTTTTGTAACTGGAAACACATGCAGTATCCAAAAATTGAAGGGATGGCTAGCTTTTCATTTTCTTAACACCACTGTAAAGGTTTCCTTCTGTTGCTAGTGCCGCTTTGTTTTGTCATGGTGGAAATCAGTATTTCCCATCTGCTTCATTTTATAAAAAATGATGTGTTATTTGCAAAATCTGCCTTAATGAGATTGGTTATTTTGAATCCTACAAACAAAAATATAATAGGTATTGCTTTGTTTTAAATACCTTGGTAATAAAGCTAATATCTAAACTTTATGGTATTTTATATTTGATAGTTTCTTTATCCTTGCTGTTCATCCCAAACTTCTCTCTAAGTCTGAACCTATATAGATATTAACCTCTGTAGATGTTAAAATAACTTTTCTGCCTTTTTATTTAACTGCTTTTCCACTATCTAGGAAAAACAAAAGACTTTTGATCTTCATTTAAAGCTGCAGTTTTTATCCACTGTATTGCAGCAGGTGAGAGCACTTTATTTTGTCTGTGTCTTCTGACATCTCTTACATAGTAAGAGATGTTATAAAGTGATATTGAGGGTTTCCACATTTCCCAAGCAAAAATTCTCAAACTCAAATTATTTTCCTAGAAATATCAGGCCTGAAAAACCAAACCTCTTGACGAGATTCAGTAAGCATTGCAGAAAATGATTTTCTCATCACAGCCAGACCTATGTTATGGGAGTGCCGAGCATAAAGTAGACACGTGGAGCAGACTGGTTCTCTTATTTGGATTCATTATGATAATTTGTATTTATCAATTAAGAAGAACAGAAGATAAATATAAGGTATATGGTCTTCATATTCTGATGTACTCACCTATATTAAGAGATTTGGAAGGAAAAAAAAAATTATTTCAGCAATATGTTTTTAGCAGTTTCTGACCGTGGTGGTCTCCAAAACTCTTTGTAAACTCCCAGTTTAAAAAATGAACAAAACCCTTAATTCATTGTAGAGGTTTTTGACAGTGCATAGGTACTTTCTCACATTGCTGATAGTGTCTATTGCTTATCGTTCTTCTTGGTGGGATGAAGTTTCATACTCTGTGCTATTTGAGTCTTAGCTTATTGGAATCAGGTTATTAGAACAGGTTTTCATTTTATTTACTGAGCAAATATATGCTTACCTTGTATTTTAAAATACATGCTATTTTTAGTATCTCTTATGTAGTACTAAGCAAATTAATTTTGTAGCATTCTCTCAGCCATAAAAAAAGGAATCACTTTTTTTGTGTCAAAGGTTGATGCTTAATTCAGCAAAACACATAACCCCCTCAGCTTTTTCATTTTTTCCATAATCTTAGAGTTAAGTTTTGTCCTGTAAGTTTTAATTGCCTTTTAGATCTTTTTTTTTCTTTAGTAAAAATATCAAGGATGATTTTAAAGAAAAAATATTTTTTCCATTTGTGCAACATCATCATCCTGTAGATACTCTTACAGAATCCTGTGCAGATTTTAAGACTTGAATATTTCCATTTCCAACTTGAACCATAATATTATACCCACTGGAAAATAATTTTTTTCCTCATGAGTATAGGAACCTTGGTTTTATAAACAAGACATTGCAAATTATAAAAACTAACATCTGTAACTATATTAAGACAGTGGACTGAATTCATTAGTTAAAATGTAGTATTGAGTATTACCTACCACAACCAAAAAGACAGAATAATACCTGATAAGGTAATTTGGCTGTGAGGTAATTTAACTTTCATTTTCTAAATGAGGACACATAAATGAAGTTATTGACGTTAAAGTCAAGGCAAGAAGTCCCAAACTTACACTTGTGAGTCATTTCGTAATAGCATGTCTTTTCATAGTATGCTTGTCTTCAATCAGTTATCAAGGGAAATTTTAGCTTTCTTTCCCAGTTTTTGTGGTATTGATTAGCTAGGACATACTTTTAAGCCAAAAGATCTTTTGAAGGTCAGGGCTGATGACTGCAGTTAATGGTCGAGAATTGATGGCTTTGTTCGTCCCACACTGTGACTTGACCCGTGTCCCAGATCTTGCTTGCCTGTACAGAAGATGGACTTTTGGTGGGCTTTTCAGGGCCTTCTCAAGGCTGTAATATGAACTCCCACACGGTTTGGGAGAAGGGGAAAGGCAGGGTTGGGTTTTGGTTCTGTTTTTTTGTCAAGTCTGGATTCAGTCCAGTTACTCTGAAAAGATGAATCAACCAAAGGCAAAGCAGAGCTTCTCCCCAGTCCCTCTCAATTCCTCACGCAAAGATGGTAGCTATTAACTGAGACACAGACACACAACTGAGAGGGTTACAGAACAGTTTGAGACTGGAGCTAAAAATGACTGCACTACAGGTCACCAAGGACATGGTCAATACTGCCAGGGCTGTTAGTGATGGAAAGCTTCCCTTGCTCGGTTTCTGGATCTAACTGTTGATATCAACTGTTCTCTATGGAACAGTAAAGTAAATAATTTACATGCAAAGGAAATGGTGTGGAGATGTCATAGGCTGCTGAGTTCCATACATGTACTTAATATTCATCTACTCTTGGCAGTTTGGACACTTACGTTGCTTCAGGTTTATCAATCTGCTTTACTTCCATTGCTCATCATTCTTTGCACAAGAATGCAAATATAGTTCTAAAAAACACTTTCCAGTGTAGCATCCCTAATTTAGAAAAAAAAAAAAAAAAAGGGAAATTCTGGCAGCATCAGTAGGGAAAAGAGAGACAGCAGCAGAGAGGGGAAGTGGCTAAAGGTCAGTGATAGGTAGTTTAGACCACTGAAACATTCTCTTCAGCAAAACGGGAATCCTTTCCATCTGTCCAACAACACATAGAAATGACAGTATAGATGTTTCATAAGATGCTGTTTGTTGTATTCAATGTATACAGGCACACGTGTATGTATATGTGTTTGCACACACACACACACTTTTTTAGTATTTCATTGGTTTTAAAACTGTTCCACCAAGAACTCAGGAACCTGAACTTCTCGTTTTGATTGTGTCTAACGTATTTGTAAGCCTGGTTAGGAATTATCATAATATATATATATATATGTTTTCTTCATTCCATTAAACTCTTAATCTCAAATTCAATAGAAAATAAATTCTCATAATCAGTATATACATTCAATTTTGGATCAACTGCATCAATTTAATTTGAGAGGAGTGGTGTCAATTAAGCAGCATGGTAGCACAGATGAATTCATAATGCATCCCAGTTTTTTGAGAAGACTGACTGTGCTTATTTTTTCTGTGATAGCTATTTGTAATAGAGATTGCTTTCTGTGTCTCACATCCATATTAGTTCTTTGCTTGACGAGATGGATGGGAGAGACTTCATCATGGCATGTCATCTGTCTCTTTGAATCCGTTATAGGTGTTAACAATGACCTTTCTTGCAAAGGCAAAATCAAATCAGACAGCCAAAGGTCTTTACAGCAATTTGAAATGTCCACCTACCAGCATGATATTGTGTGCGCGTCTGTGAATTTTAGGTTATTTTCACAGAACCTTGTAACTTCTGAGTTTGACGTAGGTGTTTGGGGAGAGGATTGTGAAAGACTAAAACTCCAGGATAACACTTTTTCTTTTTTCTTTTTTCTTTTTTTCTTTTTTCTTTTTTCTTTTTTCTTTTTTTCTTTTTTCTTTTTTTCTTTTTTCTTTTTTCTTTTTTCTTTTTTCTTTTTTCTTTTTTCTTTTTTCTTTTCTCTATTTCCCTTTATATATCTTAAATAATTGTCTCTAGATTACCCCACTAGGTTTGCAAACTGGCCATTTTGGAATATAAGCAGTTTGAACAGCATTTGACATTTGCTGGAGATAGAAACATATGAGACAAAAACATTAACTGAGTAGCTGTTTTGTTTGTTTGTTTGTTTTCATTTTGAAAACCCCTGAACTCTTTACATATTAATTTTATGTCTCCTTCAGGCAGTCCTTAATCTCATCTCACTTCTATAAGTATGCAGCCCAAAGTAAAACCGATTTCCAAATATCCTTTAGCAGAAAACTTACACAAAGTTTGAATTTAAATAATTCCAAGATATTGCTTGTACTCTTCAGTTTTGTGAGATCTACTCTTCAGATGTACTCCAAGGAAAATCACTTCTTCTGACCATTTAATTTCTTTATGGTGTTTAGTGCCGTATCTTTGTTGTGCTATAAAAGTAGATGTTTCACAAGCGTAAAGAAAAGCTTTAACTCTTTGACTCAGATACCTCAGATACCTGCAGGCTAGCATCAAGGTATTTTCACAGAGACAAGCACGTTATGAGCATTTATCTAGCTGCCATGCACAACATTTAATGTGAAGCAAATCTTAATCTTCAGTTTTAAAAACCAAGCAGCATCTGCCACTAAGAACTTATCAAAAATCTAGAAAAGCTAAAAATCACATTTCTTACTTGCTGAACTTTTCTTTCCCTGTCCATTACATACTGAGAAGGAAGGGTATTTTACTCAAAATCTTGATTTCATAAAACTTCCTATCATAGAACACTTTACCAGGAAAACAATAACTGTGTTCTGCAGTAATTGGTCTCTGAAACTGGATAGGAAGGGGGATGGGGATGAAATAAGGCTCGTTAGAGGTGTGCCAGGGGGAACAATGTCAGGGTCCAGGGAGAAGGCAATCGCCCAGCTGAAGTGCATCTACACTAATGCATGCACCATGGGCAACAAACAGGAGGAGCTGAAAGCCATTGTGCAGCAGGCTAGCTATGACTTGGTTGCCATCACTGAAACATGGTGGGAGCACTCCCATGATGGGAGTGCTGCAATGACTGGCTATAGGCTCTTCAGAAGGGACAGGCAGCACAGAAGGGGTGCTGGTGTGGCTCTCTATATTAGAGAGTGTTTTGATGTCGTGGAACTCGAGACTGAGACTGGGAATGATAAGGTTGGGTCCCTGTGGGTTAGGATCGGCAGCAAGGCCGACAAGGCAAGCATCCTGGTGGGGATCTTTTACAGACCACCAAACCAGGATGAGGAGACAGATGAGGAGTTCTACAGGCAGCTGGCAAAAGTTGCGAAATTGTCAGTTCTTGTCCTTGTGGGGGACTTCAGCTTCCCAGACATATCCTGGAAATGCAATACTGCTCAGAGGAAGCAGTGTAGGAGGTTTCTGGAGAGCGTGGAAGATAGTTTCCTGATGCAGCTGGTTAGCGAGCCTACCAGGGGAGGTGCCCTGCTAAACCATCTGTTCACAAACAGAGAAGGACTGGTGGGAGATGTGGTGGTCAGGAGCTGTCTTGGGCAGAGTAACCACAAAATGGTAGAGTTCTCTATTCTTGGCGAAGTCAGGAAGGGGACCAGTGAAACTGCTGTTTTGGACTTCCAGAGGGCAGACTTTGAGCTGTTCAGGACCCTGGTTGGCAGAGTCCCTTGGGAGGCAGTTCTGAAGGGCAGAGGAGTCCAGGAAGGCTGGGCACTCCTCAAGAAGGAAATCTTAATGGCTCAGGAGTGGTCTGTCCCCACGTGCCCAAAGATGAGCCAGCGCAGAAGAAGACCGGCCTGGCTGAACAGAAAGTTGTGGCAAGAACTTAGGAAAAAAAAGAGGGTTTATGATCTTTTGAAAAGAGGGCAGGCCACTCAGAAGGATTATAAGGTTGTTGTAAGGATGTGTAGGGACAAAATTAGAAAGGCCAAAGCTCATCTGGAGCTCAGTCTGCCTACTGCTGTTAAAGGTAACAGAAAATGTTTTTATAAATACATTAACACAAAAAGGAGGACTAAGGAGAATCTCCACCCCTTAGTGGATGCAGGGGGAAACTTAGTGACAAGAGATGAGGAAAAGGCCGAGGTGCTTAATGCCTTCTTTGCCTCAGTCTTTACCGGCAAGACCAGTTGTTCTCTGGTTACCAGTACCCTGAGCTGGTGGAAGGGGATGGGGAGCAGAATGTGGCCCTCACTGTCCACGAGGAAATGGTTGGCAACCTGCTACAGCACTTGGATGTATGCAAGTTGATGGGGCCGGATGGGATCCACCTGAGGGTACTGAGAGAACTGGCGGAAGAACTGGCCAAGCAGCTTTCTATCATTTATCAGCAGTCCTGGCTATCAGGGGAGGTCCCAGTCGACTGGCAGCTAGCAAACGTGACGCCCATCTACAAGAAGGGCCGGAAGGTAGACCCGGGGAACTATAGGCCTGTTAGTTTGACCTCAGTGCCAGGGAAGCTCATGGAGCAGATTATCTTGAGTGTCATCACGCGGTACTTGCAGGACAACCAGGCAATCAGGCCCAGTCAGCATGGGTCTATGAAAGGCAGGTCCTGCTTGACGAATCTGATATCCTTCTATGACAAAGTGATGCACTTAGTGGATGAGGGAAGGGCTGTGGATGTGGTTTACCTTGACTTCAGTAAGGCTTTTGACACCGTTTTGCACAGCATGCTCCTCAAGAAACTGGCTGCTCATGGCTTGGACTGGCGTACGGTTTGTTGGGTTAAGAACTGGCTGGATGGCCAGGCCCAAAGAGTCGTGGTGAATGGAGTTAAATGCAGTTGGAGGCCGGTCACTAGTGGAGTCCCCCAGGGCTCAGTACTAGGGCCAGTTCTCTTCAATATCTTTATGATCTGGATGAGGGGATCGAGTGCACCCTCAGTAAGTTTGCAGACAACACCAAGTTAGGTGCGTGTGTTGATCTGCTCGAGGGTAGGAAGGCTCTGCAGGAGGATCTGGATAGGCTGGACCAATGGGCTGAGGTCAACTGTATGAAGTTCAGCAAGGCCAAGTGCCAGGTCCTGCCCCTGGGTCACAACAACCCCAAGCAGCACTACAGGATGGATGATGAGTGGTTAGAAAGCTGCCTGGCAGAGAAGGACCTGGGAGTATTGGTTGATAGTCAGCTGAGTGAATATGAGCCAGCAGTGTGCTCAGGTGGCCAAGAAGGCCAACAGCATCCTGGCTTGTATAAGAAACAGTGTGGCCAGCAGGACTAGGGAAGTGATTGTCCCCCTGTACTCGGCTCTGGTGAGGCCGCACCTCGAGTACTGTGTTCAGTTTTGGGCCCCTCACTACAAGAAGAACATTGAGGTGCTTGAGCGAGTCCAGAGAAGGGCAGTGAAGCTGGTGAGGGGTCTGGAGAACAAGTCTTACGAGGAGCGGCTGAAGGAGCTGGGGTTGTTCAGCCTGGAGAAGAGGAGGCTCAGGGGCGACCTTATCGCTCTCTATAGGTACCTTAAAGGAGGCTGTAGCGAGGTGGGGTTTGGTCTATTCTCCCACATGCCTGGTGACAGGACGAGGGGGAATGGGCTAAAGTTGCGCCAGGGGAGGTTCAGGTTGGATATTAGGAAGAACTTCTTTACTGAAAGGGTTGTTAGGCATTGGAATGGACTGCCCAGGGAAGTGGTTGAGTCACCATCCCTGGAGATCTTCAAAAGACATTTAGATGTAGAGCTTAGTGATATGGTTTAGTGGAGGACTTGTTAGTATTAGGTCAGAGGTTGGACTAGGTGATCTTGGAGGTCTCTTCCAACCTAGATGATTCTGTGATTCTGTAATAAATGCCACTATGGATTCTTATATTCTGCTATAAGAAAACCTTTTTCTAATTTAATTTAATCTTCCTTGGAAATCCATCATTAGCTACAACTAATAATAATAATAATAATAAAGAAGTAATGAAAGCTGAACTGGGGCTGCAGTTCTTGAAATGGAGAACATACATCAACAAAGATGATGAAGGAAATGTACATGATGCAAATGTAGTGTCTGGCCTTTATCCTTTTTTGTTCACTACTTATAGAATAGAATAAGAATTAGGTACTTGTAAAAGCAAATAATAAAACAAAGTAACATTGATTTCCTTCTCCATCCTATAAAATTATTGATCTGTTTTTAACCTAATTGGCACTTGTGAAAATAAATGGAAAAAACAGTAGGCTATTTATGGGGTTCAAGTATTTGTTCTCCTTAAGAGAGCCCTAGGCTTCCTTGTTCAGGTCTGTGTTAGCTGTCCTAACAAGCTAAAGATCTGTATGCAGTAGCATACTGTATTTGCTTTGTTCTCGTTCTCTTTAATCTCATGTATCTAATTATGTCTTGTAATCCAGAGAAATAACAGTGCTAAAGATGCCTTAATGTACTGATATACAACAATTGAGCACACACTGCTAAAGAAGTAGTTTTTCAGTAAAAGTCTTACCTAACAAGAACGAGCAGCAAACTAAAGGAAAGACATAATACAAGAGGTTTTCCAGTTAAATCCAGTAGAGTCTGTATGAAGGAAAGGAATGTTATTTCTCCTATATCCTGCTAGGGAAGCCAGCTGGCATATTGATTAATATACTATTTAAGTGATGTGCATTTGTTGTTAAAGACATATTTCACCAGTTACACTTTTCCATACTGTACGATTTACTGCGTAGAATCCAAACACTGTTTCCTCATTTTTGATTCTGCAGATATTTTGTTTTGGGGAAAATATACAGATGGGTGGGTCCCTCAGTCACATGCATAAGTATTTGCAAGTTCGAGGAATTAATTAAATTTTGGTCTGAACTTCCCACACTGTCTTTTAGGCAAAGCAACATTGAAAGTGTTGCACGTAAATTCAATGGGAGTGTTTGTATTGGCTTCAACAGGCTCTGGCTTGATCTCAAAGCTGTATAGTTTAGATGTTGAATTTGATGCTTGAGGGAACATCAGGTAAAAATTTATTGCCATCAAAGGGGTTGTCCTGAAAGCTAAAGCTCTGTAAAAATCATCAGAATTGGGATAGGTAATAACAAATTGCAAATTGATTAAAAATTGCACATTGATTAAAAAACCAGAAGTCTTACAGTTGTGTTTTTTTGTTTTTTTTTTTTTTTTTTTTTTTTAAAACATGGATAAAACTGCATGCTTTTCCTTGGTATTTGATATAAGTTATTTCATAAATACTTTTAAAAACTGGTTAATTGATTTTTTTTAAAAATGGGATACAAATGTGTACATGCCTGTATCTCAACCTTTCGTTTTTGAGGCCATCATATAATTCCTAGCAATCATCTATGTAAACTGCTGTCTTCATGGGGCTTCTGAAGATCTGAAGATTTCTCTCCCTTGTACACAGCTGCAATGTGATAGCTCCTGTATGGAGACAGGTGATTTCACATCTGTTTGGCAGGACCCCAAAAAGATGATTGTGGTTAAAAAAAACTGTTTAAAAGCTATTGCAAAAATAGCTGTATCTAGCTCACTTGCGTTTTAAAGCTGGGTATATGTAGGTTCCTTTGACATAAGTTTTGGACCAGCCCTCTAGTAGAACTAGTGTTGTGGAATAATTGTGTGTGTATCTTATTTTGTATGCTGTATCACTGTGCATGTGTTGAAAAGGGAGGGAGAAAAAGTAGATTCCTCAGCAACTAGCCAACTGTATTATGTTAGCATTTTTAAAGCTACAGCTTTAAGCTAAGCCATGTTGCATAATACCTCTCTGTGCTAATTTAATGCTGTTTTCTCTGTCTACTCTTGTAACAAAGCAGAAGTACTCTGCTGTCTCTCTCTGCAACATATCTACAGAGGTCCTGAAAATCATCAACGCCACCGAGGAACTGATTGCAGAATCCACCAGTCCCTGTGATTTCCCAGATGATGCTCAGGACAAGGGAAGAGGGACGTTCCCACTGGGGACAGACCCCATCAGACTTGATGAGCAGCTCACTACACTGGAAGAAAACGTAAGAACGTGAATCAGTGTATGAGTGAGTGTATGTGTGTGTGTGTGAGACAACTGAAAAGAGAGAGTGCTCAGGTAGGTATCATCAGTGTGTGTTGAGAATGAATCCCATGTTATTAATTCAATACACAGAGAGAACAAAAGATCTTATTTCAAAGAGGTGCTCAGCTGCTTGATGTTTTGTTGTGGTTTTGTTTTTTGTTTTAACGTGTACTTTAAAATATTTGAAGGAGGGGAAGAGTTGCATGTGCTGAGTTTTAGAACTAATTTCAGAACCCCTACATTAAAAATTAATTTAAGCCCTCCAAATCCCTGTGGCTGTGCTGCTGTGCCATGCCTTGATGAAACCACACATCTCCAAGTCCCAGCACAGCCTGATTATTTTAAGGGCAGGTAGGGAAAGCATTTTCCAAGTCACATGGAGAAGAAATGGAGGACCTCTTCCTCCACCCATGCTTTCCCTGCATACTGAGATGAGTACCCAGGGAGCCAGAGCTGCCCACTGTGCTATTAAAAACAGCTGGCTAGAGAAGCTGAATTAAACATTTCTGTTCAGCCACATCTGAATCTTCTGTCCTTTTTCACGAGTACCTGTCATCTGCAGGGAAAAGTGTAATGCTGAATCAGAGAGGGAAGCCACTACTCATTGGAAATTTTCATGCATCCACTTAATGGAGTTGGTACACTTGCAACTTTTCTCCTCTTGCAAATTTCTCTACACTTGCAAATTTTCTCCTCTTCCCACATTTAACTGATTACATTTCAGTGATTTTTCTCTTTGTTAGGAGCTTTTAAAGATCTTACAAGAATCCAGGCTGTCCTATTATAACATCCTGATCAATTCAAGAAAATAGATCCTGTTTGTCTTTAGTCCCTAGAAAATTTTCAAAGACAGAATCTCCTCTTGGGGGATAAAATCAGTTTCCTTCACAGAAACCCACTCCCACAACAGCCTGAATTCCTCAGAAAGAATGCAATTTGCAGAGAGGTTCTCCCACAATTTTTTGTCTGTGGAGAACTGTGTTGCAGATTATCTGATGTGCGTTTTTTCCGCACTTAAGCTCCAGCAATCCTTCATGTCTTTGTGACTATTTGACGTCTGTGGTGCTGTGACCCCTAGTTGTTCATTTGAGCCAACCATTCCTCACTGGTCACTGAGGCAGAGCATTTCTTGCTGTGGTGTTTCCCTGCTTGCAGCGTATTGCTGATTTATCTTCTCTCAATGGCCTGCGTAGTTCATAAGGCATTCAGTTGGGTCAGCCTTGCTGTGTCCCCACACTATATCTTTCTCTGCCCCACACAGGATTTGAAGTACATGACAAAACTGCGTGGTTTCATGATTTCATCACTACAGTCAATGTGTAAATTTAAAAAGTCTTTAGAAATCCAGGAATCCACATTTCTTCCCAATGCAGATGGGGGCATACCTGCATGCAGCATATCTTCTTTGCGGCAAATTGTGAAAGAGGATCTGGGTGCACATGTAGACAGACACCTTACTGCGTTCGTTCTTGTTCTCAGTGTTTTGTTGATTGTACATGCATCAGTGGGGAGAATGTAGGGGCCACCTGTCCCAGCGCTAGGTCTGGTGGGTGTTAGTAGAAGCTATGCATACCTAGATGTTGGTAAAAATAAGTCTCCTGAATCTGAATGTTAATGTATGCAAAAGGGTGTAATTTCATGGAGACCTGCAAGTACACCATTGCTGCTTGAAGTGCAATGATTGTTCAGGTAAAGAGAATCTTAAGTAAAATCTTCTATTTAAATCTAGATGGAAAATGTTCAATAAAACCAAAATTTAACAAATATGGGGGTTCTTATGTTACAAAAATATTGTTCACCTCTTGCCACGTTTTTCTATTGTCCTGTTTTATTTATTTATTTATTTATGCTTGTGAAATATCCAAATTATTGTGAAGAGAATTTTGGCATAGCATTTAAACGCGTCTTTCCTTCAACTTCCTAAAGAGGTTTCTGATCATAGTGCTCTTCTTTCTTCTTTCTCTGATATTTAGATGTGATAGAGAAATCAAAAAAGAACCTTTTAATCTGAAGTGGCTGTGGTACATTGCACCAGAAATATGTACCACTGATGTAAATGGAAAGAATAATTTAAACCCACAAAGCAGGAACATTTCTATTTAAATCAGAACGTTAACTTTATGGTCTACCTGTGTCTCCAAGTACTTCAGCAAAGATGTTAAATCATATCACTTATCTGTCCTAGGTACACTTTTCAAGAATTTCATGCTTGCAGTTAGGTTGTCATCTAACAAGACGCAGTTCATACAAAACATAGTGAATTTGCTTCTTAGCGAAGTCATGTACAGGAACAAAATGTATATACCTTGTATATGTATATACCTTGAAACCAGTAATACAAAGGAGAAAAACAAACAAACACACAAAAACAAACAAGCAAAAAACCTATTGCAAGCAATTAAAAATCAATTACACAATAAAAATAATAGTCATTCTCCACCACTTTTGATCCATGAAGTTACAGCATGGCCAGAAATTATTTGAACACTTGTTACCAGTGGATTGCAGGGTCTAGGAATTATGGGCAGATATGATGACTTGAGTGGAAAACATATGAAGTGAAGGTATGTGCTCAAGGATCTTGTTCAGATCCTGTTTTCTTGCCCCTTGAACCATAAAATCTGCCACAGAGTATGTTTAATTCGTGGTAGTTCTGTAGCACTGCAGCCTTTATTGGTATTGGAGTAAGTGATGCTGCCAGTGGGGAAAATCAGAATATAGATTTAATTCTACTGTCCTGATCCCAGCTTCATCGAAACAGTCTCTTGACAATCTCGTAAACAGGCAGAAGTTGCAGTATTGTCACATAAGTAGCACAATTTTAAACACAGTTATCAAAAGATAATATTTGAAATTAGGCCGTTCACAACAAGAAGGACATTGAGGTGCTCGAGCGTGTCCAGAGAAGGGCAACGAAGCTGGTGTGGGGTCTGGAGAACAAGTCTTACGAGGAGCGGCTGAAGGAGCTGGGGTTGTTTAGACTGGAGAAGAGGAGGCTCAGGGGCAACCTTATCGCTCTCTACAGGTACCTTAAAGACGGTTGTAGCGAGGTGGGGTTTGGTCTCCCACGTGCCTGGTGACAGGACGAGGGGGAATGGGCTAAAGTTGCACCAGGGGAGGTTTAGGTTGGATATTAGAAAAAACTTCTTTACCGAAAGGGTTGTTAGGTATTGGAATGGTCTGCCCAGGGAAGTGGTTGAGTCACCATTCCTGGAGGTCTTTGAAAGATGTTTAGATGTAGAGCTTAGTGATATGGTTTAGTGGAGGACTTGTTAGTGTTAGGTCAGAGGTTGGACTGGGTGATCTTGGAGGTCTCTTCCAACCTAGACGATTCTGTGATTGTGTGAAAATTAGCATTTTCTATAAACTAGGGACCTTCATCCAGCGGAGTCTTAGATTTCTTTCTGAAATATAAGAAACACATAAAACACAATTTATAATGAATTATTGCTCTGAGTAGCTGAATGTGAAATGAAATCTTCACCCACGGTGATCAGAGGTGTTGCAGATGGGTCAAGATATTGTTTGTTTTCAGAGAAGATCTCTAAATTATAGAGTCTGTTATTCTTATGTGGCCCAAATAAGTCTACAGACCCTCCACAGATTCACTCCAAAGGGCCAGGAGATGGAAAGGATTTTGGCTGCTGTATAATTTGGTGAGTGCAGGATGCAATGGAAAACTCCGTTGTGCATACAATAAGCACAGGTGTAGTGTAAGAATTTTATATCCATATGCTGATGAACAGTTATTCTCGCAGATTTTTTGATTGACTGAAGGCCTTGAGTGCGTCTTACACACAGTGTGGCAGTCTTTAATTGCAGTCTTTATGTTATGAAATTGAATATCAAAAAAAAAAAAACTTTTCAGCGTTCTTTTTTTTTTTTTTCTGGTGTATATGGAATAATTCTGTTTTGTAGTACTATTGTAACACCTATGAAATTTGGACTTCAGCTACTTCATACCCTTCTTTTTCTTTATGGATGTGTGTTTCCAGATTATTCCTCCCTGATTCACGTCTGCCAGCATCTGCTTGCAGTGAGTTGGCAGGGGTGGGGGGTGGGGCTCAGAGGTGTCATGGACGATGCAGTCTGCTCAAACCTCCATGCTCACGAAACAGAAATCGCCGACAGCTCTCCCTCCTGGGCCCTGCAGGTGTACCTGACAGCTGTCACGGTGTATGGGCTGGAGGGGCAGCTGACCGGCCTGGAGGACGCAGCACGCAAGATCAACAGCATTACAGCAGAGTCGGAGCTGGCCGAGCTGGAGGATCAGGTGGCCACAGCAGCCGCCCAGGTTCATCACGCGGAGCTTCAGGTGAGGACGGCAGCTCCTCCCCACCTGCAGTTTCACACTGACTTCCCTCGTGCTTACCTTTTGTCTGTGCATGCTTAGTTGTAATATTCTTTTGTATCATAGCGAACTTGTGATCCAAGGATACACAGCTGCGTCACAGGAGCTGAGTAAAGCATAACTGAGATGTGTCACTCAGCACAGCCAGATGTACTGCAATTGTTTCTTCCCCCAGCTAGTTTTCGGACAACAGCATGTTACTGTAGTACTAATACTGTACCTGCTCCTTGTTCCCAGGCAGCTCACATGGTGTGCTCTGTCGTGTGCATGCCTGTTGTCTGACTGCAGATATGGTCTTAGGTAGTTCTTCTACTCAGCAGACTGTAGAGCACTTTGCAAAAGAAGCCAGTGTCAGTACCAATCTACCAAAAAAGACCAAAGGCAGAACCCAGAATTTGCAAGTCTGCCTTGGGATTTAGCTGCTGAGCAGTGCACATCCCAGCCAAAAGGCAATTGCTCGTGTGTGCTGCAGTCTAGTTTCTCCCTAGTGGGCTCCAGAAAGTCTGGGGCTCTGAAGAGAACTTCATGACCTGGTGCAGAAAGCTGAATGAGGTAAGGCTGTCAGACTGCAAGGGAATAATGACCTGAATAATGGCTAGCAGCAGAGGCTTACTGACCAGTCTGTACCACAGGATGCACTCTGACATGCTTGTGCCAGACGTTAACAGGGATGTACCTGTTTATTTTCTTCAGTGACAGCACATTCAAATTAGGATTGAGCAAAGATCTCAAAGTCTGACACCTTCCTGATGTCAGAAGTGCACTGATGAAATAGATGGCAACCTGGCAGTGGCATCTTGTTGGCCTTGGTCACTAATTTACGTTACATATATTAATGGACATGAGAAGTGAGGAGGGGAGAGGCCTGAGCTATGAGAGCAGGGTGACAAAGAAGGTAACATGCAACTGATCCATCTGCAGCGTGAACAGCTTCAGGTGTCGTCGTGAATCAGGAGTCTGATTATATGTGCAGCTGAAGTCTGACTTCTCTGACACTTTTTCCCTTTTGGTGACACTTGTATCTGCTAGTCTCTGCCTCGGTCTAGTTTCTCCCTAGATGTTTGTTTCCTTGGCCTTTTGTTTTTCCTAGCAACTTGTTTTTCTTTGAGTGTTTTTACACAGTGTGTAATTGCGTTTCTGTGTTTGTCTGACATACATGTACATTCAAATTATAACAAATATTCAAGATCAAACGTTTGGATTTTGAGACAGAGGATGTACCTTGTGTGTGCATGAAATTAATTTTGAATTAGGAAATGTGTTCCACAAAGTAATTGTTTAAATGTAGCCTTTGAAAAACACATGCTTGAATGTTGTTCAATTATGTAGCTAGCAGTGACTGGGAGATGGCAGACAGGGGTTTCTCTCCTTCTTTGCTTCCTCACAAGGAACAAAATGCCTCTTCACTGGAGTCACATAGTAGGTTGGAATGTTCTTTTACTTCATCTTTACTAACAAATTAATCCCTCTTCGACATTAGGACTAAAGAATACAGGAGAGCAAAGTGTCAGAATTGATGAAGAAATCAGCCATCTGTTTATATTTTTTGATTAAAGAAGATTTGACTGGGGGGAGGGATATGTTTTAGTAGTGGCATCCGTAGTAATTTTAAAACTTCTTTTTCCCCCTCCCCATCTGTCTTTCTCTGTCTCTTATTTTCTTTGAAGATTTCAGATATTGAGAGCAGAATATCAGCTCTCACTGTTGCAGGCTTGAATGTGGCTCCATGTGTTCGCCTGACAAGGAAACGGGATCAAAAGCAAACAAACCAGGTGCCAGAACATTATGTAGTATTCAAAAATACATTGGGGAAATCTTGCCTCTTTTTCTGTAATGGAGTTGAGTAATGCATATGTGTTGTTTACAGATGCATACAATAGACACATCAAGACAGCAGAGGAGGAAACTTCCGGCTCCACCAGTAAAAGGTGCACTTGTTACATATGATAAATTTATAGTCCCTCTTTATAAGTTTCAATGCAATGTACAGTTCAGAAGAGTAGGGGAAAGATGAAGTTATAAAATGAACAGATGTGTCTACCTTCCTCATTTCCCATCGCACTTGCAAAAACAAAACATACATTTGGCACGTAAAACATCACCACTTCCTATTTCAGTGGAAAATATGACAGTGGCAAATTAACAGAAACAGAACAGAAGGTTGGGAAAAGCAAATGAGGACTGCTAGATGCTTGTCCTGTAAAAGTCAGGCCACTGCTGAGGTGTGGCCAGGTTTAGGCTGCAAGGGCCAAGCAGTCACAGTGCTAACTATGAATAGCCACTTGCCACTCTCCACAGCCCACAGCTGCTTTCTTGAAGACTAAGCCTACTGAATTCAGTCCATGTTATCTGGGTCAGTAATGTTGCTGGTATGTTAGGGTATGGCTGTGAGTTGTTTGTTTGTTTGTTTGTTTTTTTAAATACGGTTTTCTTTTCTTTTCTTTTCTTTTCTTTTCTTTTCTTTTCTTTTCTTTTCTTTTCTTTTCTTTTCTTTTCTTTTCTTTTCTTTTCTTTTCTTTTCTTTTTTTTCTTTTTTTTTTTTTTTCTTTTTAAACCTGCAGTGCATTATCTCTGACAATTCTGGGGCCTGCTTCACCTTGTTTTACTCTTGTGTAATTCTAATGATTGACACGACCTCAAACTTCAGTAAACTTCGAGGTGCACAGCCTGCTGTTTTTCATGTAACTTAAATTGAGCTTGTCTTATGTGTCTGAGGGGAAGTTTTTTCTCTCTAGAAGCTGTGACTCTTCAAGAGCATTATTTCATTCGCTTCAATCTGTTAGGTGACAAATCTTTTTTGTATTTTTCGCAGGTGAAAAAATAGATGGTTCTCCAATTACCACTGTCAGAACGTTTAATAGAAACTTCATGCTTCAAGGATCTCTAACGCAAAGAACTAAAGAGAGGAAAAGCACTGCCAAGGACTTAATGGTAAAATCATAATAAGTGTTTTCAAAAATGCTATTAAAAGCAATAAGTAGAAATGTAGAGGTATCAGTGTATATGTTTCAGCATCTTCACAAAATTTCTCTTAATAGGTGGAGGAAAAAGAATAGAGACTGCTGAGGTAACTGAACAAATGTGTCCAGTGTCCTGGAAGCTGTCTGACTATAGCGGCATGTAGCAGCTGTGTGCTCCAGAATGTTAGCCTGTAGGAATGTATCACAGCTGCTAGGTCTACAGGAATGTGCTACCCTTATTTAAAATTAAGAAATAAATTAGTGGACCTGCAGTTCAGACCCTCCCAGTACCAATTTCACAGCATAATTCTGCAGGTGAGGGTCACCTCGAATCTTAGTGATTTTTGAGAAAAGTTCAAAGCTAGCATAAGTGAAATTTAAGGAGTAGACAGGCTGCACATTGACCCAGCAGGATTTGAACATGTAGGTTTCACTGTACAGCTGTCAATCATTTTCTTCTATAGCAGCTGTAGATGCATAAGAAGAAAAGATGACTAAGTGGTCTACCACTAGATATGTGTAAAACAGGTAGGGAGGTGAGAAAGGGAAGGATCTGGTTCCCTTCAGCAACCTTGTTTTGTGTTTCACTCATGTTTCTTTCTTTCCTGTCCCTCTCTGTTCTAGGAACCTGCTATAGGATCTGCTGTGATGTACTAAACTTATACTTCTCTACTGCCAATAACACACTGCCTAAGGCTGTACACTAGAGTGCCTTTACTTAACAGCCATTGTGTATGTCCAGCTGAAAATGGACCCTCAAGAACCCACAATGCCTCAGTTATAGGGCTTCGTTTGGATACCTCACTGAGAAAGCTGTCCAAGTCTTCAGCATTGTGGTCTGCTAAAGGAAACTCTGCCTTAAAGTTCTCACAACACTCTAGAAAGGATGATGAGTTTCAAAAGCAAGGCTCCACGTTTTAAGATGCACTTTTTCTCCCCATTGATTGTACTAAAGTATGTTGTCTTTAAACTACAGTATGTTTTTGTACACTCAGTCAATCATAATTACAGGCCAATATTTCATTCAAAAAGAATGAACAAAGCAGACCTGTGATCCACATTTTCTGGCCTCTTAATGTTCATGTAGGCATCTGTCTTGTCAAGCAATAAGAACAACTCTGTGCAGTGTATGCTGCTTTTCAGCTACTTGGTGGGAGTGGAGAACCTGTGTACCTAGCTCTGCTCTCCAGGAGCCAGTGGAAGTTTTGACAAGGTTGGTAGGAGGAGATGCGATATGCAGAGACTTCTCTGTTCCCTGAAAATACATTTGGCAGAGTTAATGTTCTAGCTCCAGAGCTAGGTATTTTGCAGTTGGTGGCAGGGGGGAATGTGGATGTCATGCTGAGCCATGAATTGGTGGTAAGCAGCAGATGTGGACCAGATGTCTGTTGAGTTACAATCCCAGCATCTGGATGCATCTGAACACTGTTGTGAAACCAACACCTTTGTCTGTCTCATTCTTCTTGGTATCATTGTCCCCTTGATGGTGTCTAACCATGCTGTAGTTGAGAATAAATTCTGACCAAATCTTTAAGATTGGAAAAAGAAAGTAAAAGCATTGTGGATGAGATCTCTGCTGACTGGCTGATGGCTGCAAGGTGGCTGCAAACTATAAGAGATTCCCTTTGGCCGCTTCCTTTTCTGAGGAGGGGACCAATGTAGCCCAGAAGTCTTTTCCTTTACTAGTCTGTAGCCATCGTGGAGTAGTTGGGGCCTGTCACTGGTGCCATATGCACCCCACTACCATTGGACCACTCTGAATCAGATTGTGGACAGTGAAATTTCTTCTTTCATTTCCTGAAACCCTTAAAAGGGGAACCAAACCCTGGAAGGCCCTTGATCAAATGCCCAGGAGTGAAGATGCCATTTACAGAGTGTTCCTCTGGCCCTTTTGGGGGAGGGCCTTGCCAATTTGTGGTACATTTTCCTCTGGGGAATACAAAGGAGGTAGTTAGAGGAGGTGATTGTGATATTCTACATCAAATTCAGTGCAAGTACCCAAATGCATTCTGCACTGATGTGAAATCATGCTATGAAGGAGGGCATGAGCTGGTAAGTTCCCTGTCAGCACTAAGGAATCTTGGGCCAGAGAACACCTCTCTTCAGTGAGATGTCTCTATCTTTTGCTGGTACTAGCTAGGGGGCTCTGAGGTTGCACCTGGCTGACTTCAAGGCTTTTTTTTTTTTTTTAAATTGCTGTTAAAGCATACAGAAAGCTCAAGACAGAAAACACTGAAAAAAAAATCAGACTGGTCTCAGTTTGTTCCAAATTTTCAGTCCACTCAGAAGACAGTAACCTGATTTTCAGAGCTGGCAATGAGCTTTCTCAAGAGCAGCGGGTACCAGGAGAGGAGGAGAGCTGCTTCTTTCCCCAGGTTCCCAGCTAGCAGAGCACCCACACGTTACCTGCCAGCTGGCACGAACATGGTCCCCTGGGACACTGGGCCATGACATGCTTTTGCTTGGGCAAGTATGAGCAAAACTTGGCAAATCTCCTGACTACATTGGGGTTTGGGGGTCAGGTGGGGTTGATAAAGGATGGCCGGATGGGATGGTTGGGAAAACAGTTCCAGTTACAAACCTATATTTGAAGCCAAGTTTGTCAGCGTGCTGATGTCCAGCTGTAGGTAAGGAACTGTCAGAATATATACAGCCATCTTCTCACCTAGAAGACACAAGTGTCACTCTATCTCTTTGATGAATTTCCATCTGCCGAAGGTCTGACTCAATATGTTTATTCTGGGTGAAATTATGCCTTCTCTTACTCTCACACAATACTAGTTCTCTGGAACTGGTTTGCACAGATGTGAGGGTAGAATTTGGCCCGCTCTGTTTAATATATAAATATATATATAAAAGATAGATTTTATTTATATATGCAGTCCAGTAAAGGAGATTAAACAGAGTAGGATGCTTAGGAATTTTCTTTTATTCAGTCTCCTCCTCCTCCCTTGACTGTTCTCATGTATGTATACAATACATTCCCAGGTTCTGGTTTATGCAGGTATGCGTGTTATGAAATGTCAATAATGTGGTTGGTCTACATATTCGTCTAATAATAATAACTAATGTTGTGTATGTAATATCAATGCAGAAATTACTAATTTTAATAGAATAACTCTTTGGCTTTTGTTCTGTTAGTGTGATTTAAATAAGCCAACAAATTTTGGAATAGGTTGTTTTCCTTAAGAGGCATGAAAAGCAACTATTATCATGTTACAATGTTAAAATATTCAGTCTTCTTTGACAGAAAAATGTGTACTGTGTAGGCATTGCAAAAAGAAAAAAGAAAAAAAATCCTACCTGCTATAAGGCATTTGAATTTTTACAAATGTTTATTGTGCCAAATATGTGCAAAGTTATAATTTACTGTTTAAAAAAATCATAAAAACATATGTTATAGCACACAAAGTATTTTTTTGTCATCAAGTGATTTCAATCTTTAGTGTTAATATTTATATTTAGATTAATTTTTATAAATGAAAATATTTTAACAGGTAAAATGAAGACTATATGATCTATTTGATTAAGTCTGAGTAAATATTAAGCTTGCCTTGTTGTTGTTATCAGCATACTCACCAAGAATTATTGTCAAGAAAATTATAAAAGAGGAAAAGCAATTTATGAAAATAATGCCTTTTTCAAGGACTTAATTCATAAAGAAAACACAGGCATTCTCCTCTGTGGTGTGGATTTATGTGCCCTTCCAGTCAGGAAACATGCTGACCATGCTGCTGCACGCAGCTCTTCAGGTACTGCCACATCACAAACCACCCATTCTCTGTTAAACACAGGAGATGGGCTACTCCAGAGTCACCTTGTTCAGTTGAGAGGAGGAATAAGCATTAACACACTTAGTTCAGGTTGTTTTTGGCTGGGTTGGGGCAAGAGGGATCCTGCTAAGAATATTTGATGGTGTCTTCTCCAAACCGTCATGCCTGTGCAGTGAAATACGATCTCAAGCAAACAGAATTTCTGTAACTCTCACTGGGATTGCTACCAAAGGATAAACTGAGCAACAGCCCTGCCAATAATCTTAGTCTGGTATTTTCAGAGCCTCATAAGACAAATGATAATCAATATATATTTTTTTATCAGCTTAGTTTCTACACCATGAGGGTGTTCATTTAAACTAATGTTTTTTAAGTAAGTAACACTTTGGGTAAGCAGATATGTTGTATTATAAATAGCAATAACTACCTTAGTATATAAAAATCCACTCCTTGTTGACAGACCACTCACAAACAGAAAAAAAGGATTGAATTATCTGTTATAATTAATTCAACCACTAGCAAATTTTAGTAGTAGTTGTAGCAAAGCACAACTAGAAATGCAAGTTCATTCTAATTTGCAATTTGCATTATGATTCATGGCCTGGATTTAACCATCATTCATTAGCTAAATTGTAAGCTATCTTTTTTGGATATACGCCATAGATTAAACTGCATTTGAATATTCTTGCTGGTAGTAGTAATCAATCGAGATTAAACATATTGCAAATAACACTTCTTATAAAATGAGTATAACAAAGTTAATTACTGTGGCAAATATGACTGTTAAACCACAACCCAAGGCTTATTGATGTGGACTAATGTGGTAGTTTGTACATTGCTTGTGATCCTCAAAGAGTGGCTTCAGCTTGATCAGATAGTATACTTAAAAACAGTAACATTGTTTTAAAGGGTATCAGATAGTTTAGGCCCTTAACCATTTTGGTACACGATAATACACCATGATAATGGTACGCGATTACACGCGGTAAGCACAAAACGACACTGAAGAGTTTAATTAGCCAATTTTTTCCTCATTTTCTGACCTTCAGCAGGGCGAAAATACTTATCTTTGACAGAAGCTCCTTTTTGTTCATTAATGTATCTCTCCAGAAGCATAGGAAGAATCATAAAAGGCCAATGGGTTGCTTAGGGCTGCATTCCCGGAAGTGGATGTTAACAATCTCTATAACATCTACACACAGAGCACCAGCATTTCATGCCATTAATGCAGGTACATTGAAAATTAGTGAGAGTCTTTTTTCTTTCTTCCAACTATTGCTTTTTATTTTTACATACGAATAGCAATTGACTGTGAAATGTGACAGAAAGGTTTCATGATACACTTAAGACTGCAGAGTTTAAATCCCAGCACAGAAGCTGTTCGTTTTTTGGTTAAACCTAACGCTACAGTGCATGGCATCATTATAGCTCAGGAAAGGGACTGGTGAGGATGTAGGAGGGAAGAAGCCCTTTTAAAACCTATGCTTGCACTTGGTGCTAGTGTCAATGCATTGTCTTTTACCTGCACCCCAAATGTGTTTCTTTTTGAAGGAATTTGCATAAGAAGCAGAGAGAGGAGAAGCATGGGATTGCTAGACAAAAGCAGAACTAGAGGTCTGATGTGGAGGGGAGGGGCAATTCAGAGAGCAGAAGTTAGGTCACCACCTCAGGACACAGACGTCACCAGTCACTGTCCTCTGCATCCAACACTTTTTGTTCCCACAAGGCATTCAAGATGAAATCCAGGTGCCTGTTCACGGGCCTCAAGCTGCCACGGCTGCTTCTCATCTGCCTCTTCCCAAACCGACCGATGGGGCGAACGCCACGTCCCACGTACCAAAAAGGGTCGATCTCGGGACCTGGAATTCAAAGCACTGGGTGAAGCATCTACTACTGTATGTAAAGGCAGCACTTCCTGAACACCTCAAGGGCGTTAAACAGTTTATTAGTAGCCCAGGAGAAAAGCCAAGGGGAAAGGCTGCAGCCAGACACAACTTTCTGGTGCCTGTGAGGGTCGCTTGCCATATGTCAAACCTAAAGAAAGAGCATTCAGATGCAAAATTAATTTTCATCTGTCTGGTCTGCATAACCTGCAATTCTGGAAGAGGTTACAAAGCAGCCTACATCCAGGAAGACCACAGCAGTTCCCTGGTCTGCCCCTTTTAAACTGTCCCCTCTGAGGTGCCCAAAATCCTGAAGGTCCTACTTTGCAGTGTTCATTTCTGCTCTGCGTACCATCTCTAAAGGCTAACAAATCCATTGGATTGCAGGGAGGGTTCCTGTGCTAGAGGTACACATACAAACCTAATTCTCCTTCAATTGTTTTCATGGATGATTTTTTTTTCCTTTTAATGCATATGAAATATACTCATAATTGGCTTATTTTATAGCCTGGTGTAGTTCTACAGCAGGTGTGGAGAGGGTATAGTTGTATTAGAAGACTAAGATATAGTGGCAGGGAAAATATGCAAAGGTGAAGCTTCCCCAAAGAAAGCCAAATCATTCCAAAGCCGGTGGGATGTCAGGAATAGGAAATAGATCTCAATTTAAGTGCATCATACAGTATCCAAGTCGCACTAAAGTCTCAGGCAAGGCAGCAGGATTTTCCCCTGTGTGTATCCCCGCTTGAACAGAGAAAACAAAACAAAACAAAAAACCCACTTCGGCTGTAAATTTCTCCATACACCCTGTAAGTGTTTCAGCACAGTGTTTAACATCCCGCTGCTCACCAAAACCTAAGCCATTTCATATTTTTCACTCAAGTACCTAAACCAAGGCTCCCCACATCTCTAATTGTCTTTGAAAGAGGAAAGATGTGCCACTGAGAACCCACGTGCCTTACTCCCCACACCCAACTCTCTCCCACTCCACGTTCAATCATCACCCATTGCTCCTTAGAGGGAAAGTGAGATATCATGATCCAGATTCTCTCAAAAATATGTTGTATTGTGTGTTAGCATTTCCTTAGGACATTCAGAATTACCCTTCATCTGGGCAAGCTCTGTTCTTCACAGTATATCTGAATGAGTATGCTTCAACCACTTGTATTTTGACTTTCAGACAACTTGTAATTCCAGACAGACATGAAGATCCCTGTAAAGCAAATTTAAGCTACTGGCACATGCTGCTTTGTTACTCCTTAGAAGTAGCCATGAACTGCCACAGATCTACAGAACATAGCTGAAAATTAGATGCTTAAATAGTCAATGTGTACTGCCTTGCATTTTCTTTGTCAGTCTTTTGTAAATTGGTGTCTCCTCTGGTATTTATAAAAAATTACAGTATTTTCCTTGGCAAATTAAGGGTCATGAGGTGGAGATTAAGTTAATGTAAATTGAAGAACAGGATTCCACACCACGCTTTATCCATCCATTTTATCATGGAAACACCCACGTGGATTTGCTGCTGATCTTTGCCTGACAGTGTGACCCTGATCCCTTGATGCACCAGAGGCCACGAGGTCATCATATAGGGGTCCACCACATTACGTCAGGTGAGACTCATACTTACTTCTGTTGTCTATCTGATGTTTAAATGGCCTGCTCTGTCCTGAAGCAAAGCTGAGAGATACCAAGAGCACCAGCATGTAGACAGTGACCAACTTTAAGTGCTTTGGTGACCACTGGGCGCGTGGTGTCCATGAGATCAGATGCCACATGGTGGAGTGGTGGTAGGAAGGCTGTGAGGAGAAAAATGGGCATAGGGAACACGTATGAGTTAAAGCCCTAAAGGTGAAGGAAGGTGTCAACTGTAACAGTGTGTTCCTATCACAGCCATTTCATGACTAAGTCCTCTGAAACCCAGACACTGAGAATGTCCTGGGTATTTCTGTTTAAAGGCAAAGGCTGTACAGTGAAACATCTATTGAGGTAAGTTTTCAACTTGAGCTTTTCCCCCATCATCCATAAAAACCTATGGCACAGCTTTACATGACACTTGAATCCTGGCCCTGAGGTTGCTGTTTGCTGACTTTCTGTGTGCCCCTCTGTATGGTCATGGGCATTGGCCATCAGAGTGTGTTTTAGCCATTATCTCTATCATCCTTTCCACACTTGTGAAATATATTTAACATTTGCAATTTACACAATCTCTTTAAAACTAAGTGCATTAGAAAGATTTACTGAAAGGGAATGTTTCTCCCCTGTCAGCTCATCCTTTTACAGACAGCATGCAAAAGTATGATTTCCAGTTATGGTTTCCACTGTTAGATGTCCCAATCCTGTCAATGCATCCAGATGCAACCAGATGAGAAATCCCCAAGAGAGAAGGACTGTGCCTAGTCAAGCAAACAGCATCCAGGAGGTAAAGAATCCCAGGCTCTGGTTATCACCACATCCTATCTATGTGACATTTTGGGCAAGCTACATTGCAGCAGTTCTCCCAGCTGTAATACTAGGAGTCTACCTTGTAATGTGCAAAATCTTGCCATATTTGATGGTCTGGAACCTCTGCATACAGAAGTCAGTAGAAGCCCTGTTTGCTTAAGTATTAGCTTAAGAGTAGATATACAGGCAAAGAGTTACAGGAAGTACTTTTGGCTATGCCCACACAGAGGCTGCGCCCTGTGTAAGGGTGGGATTTTTCCCCCGTTGTTGCCTGACCACTGTAATGCTAAAATTTTAGCTCACTTTCAGTGTGGGCAGAGCAGGAACGAGAATCTTTTGATGGAAGATGCTCCCAAGAACACTGCAAGAGCAACAAAAGAGCACATGAAAAATCTGTCTCTATCTTTCATTAAAATGCAGTCTAAAAGCTCTTTAAGCCCTAGTAATCAGTGACGGTGTTTTTTTGTTTGTTTGTTTGGTTGTTTTTTTTTTTCCTTCCCCACACTAGCAGTTACTTAGCAGGCAGCTAGGTGGAAAATGATTTTAACCAGTAATTTTAACTGAACTGTAAATTATTTTTGTAATGTAATATCTCAAGGCAATCAGAACTAAATGATCTTAGCATGTAAAACCACATGGGATGCATTCTGGCTTCAGTTTCAGCTGGTGTACATCTCTTGTTGCTCCATGTTTAGCAATGCTTTAAACTCAGTGAGACAAAATGAAGATGTTTTGAGGAATTTCTCCTGTGTGCTTAGATGGCTGTAGACAGGATTTCCAGATTACTTGCTGTATGGTTTTGTGTCTAGCTTTTCTGGGAACTGAGTGATCGAATGAAAGACCTGATGTTGAGCTCATTGGTAATAAAAGACAAAAATTTCCTAAGCAATGCTGTGTCTCAGTCTCCATCAGGGGGTCCTGTGCCTAAATCAGCCATTCAGGCCACTTCCTAGAGTGCTGTTGTTTATCAAACTTTTTGTTCAGCTCCTTGACCTGGCTGGGGTTTCAGTGAAGCACATGGTGCTCACTGCTCTTCACTAAGTAACATGCCATGCCATAGTCAGGGGACTCAGTACCTCTGATCCTCCCTATTTTTCCTTCTCCTAATTGTCCTACCCCTGCTTGTATGGGGAGAAACGTAGGCACAGATGCTGCCAGAAACTTGACCCCAAAAGATGCTGAGCATCTCCAACTCCAGCTCCACCCTGTCACTAGGCATGAAGGAGAAGTACAAAACTCTGGTTACCTGCTCACAGGCCTTTGCATTGGCCCTGAGAAGCAACAGGGCTGGGAGATGATCTGTGATCTCCTCAGATACAGACCTGCCTGAGCCCACAGCCCACCAGCCTTCTTCCAAAGAGAAAATTGGAAAACTAAGACCTTGTGTAGTCTTTTTGCCTGCTCTCCCTTTCCAACCATTAAATAATCACCAAAAAGGTTTAAAAAATTTACCAGTTTCAACAAAACTTGACACAATTAAAAGGTTCAGGAACAATTTTGTTCGTGGAGTGCAGCATGAAGTTAGCACCACTGCCAGCTCAGTCAGTTTGCTGGTTCTGCTTGGTGCCT
Source organism: Cygnus olor (assembly GCF_009769625.2). Lineage (NCBI taxonomy): Eukaryota > Metazoa > Chordata > Aves > Anseriformes > Anatidae > Cygnus > Cygnus olor. Next base: position 65,986,126 of record NC_049170.1, on the reverse strand, counting down.
GTGCAGAAAGAGCCTTTAAACTTTGGCTGAGCAATATCTGTGACAGCAGTCCCGTAACTTCAATCGACATCAGAGAAAGTTACAGCTTGTTTAAGTAACCGGCAAAGTTACAGTGAAGCAACTCGTTTTTATTTCCAGCTAAGCCATTAAGGAAGTCATTGCACCTAGGTCCTGTTTGTCAGCTCTGACCATGCTATTCCCAGCTGAGGATATCAAAGAAATGTTGCTTTCCAGCAGCCTTGGAGTATAGCAAGTATCCCCAGCACCTCTGGCCCTGTCAACATCACAATTTGCTGTGGATATGCCCCACACAAGCAGTGGGAGGCAGCCCGGCCCTCCCTCTGGGCACAAGGGCTCAAAGCACACTGAACTTGAGTTCTGCTACAGGTCCATCTGGTCTAAACCTACAGTGGATATCTTCAGAAGACAAGGTACTATTAACTCTCTAAACCCTAAAATAGCATCTTACTCAAGACCAGCAACTGTGTTACCCTTTTCCTGTGCAAATCCAAGTGGCTTTCAGGTTTGAAAGCAGTGTTGGAAACCTCCAAAGGAGCTCAAACCTAGGGTGACTCCAGGCCTGGGATCAGGCTCACATCACCACTGTGCTGCAGGCTCCAGCCTGTGCTCTCCCTGCAGAGGCATGAAACTGCCCACAGGTTTCCTCGGCACTGCCTCCTTCACTGCCAAAACTGGGAAAAAGTGCATGGGACTGAGCACGGAGCACAGCTATGTACATTAATGTAGAGAAGCAAAAGCCAAAAATAAAAATTAAAACAAGGAAATCCAGCAGGAAAGAGCCAGGACAAGTGCCAAAGCAGCTAGCTGTCACTCACCTGTTTCCACCAAGGCAGTTCCTCAGGTAGCCGCTGTTCTGAGGAAAAGCAGAGTGGCTGCTGGGGGCTTATGGCTTTTATAGTGCAGAGAAGTGGGCTTGAAGGTGGGGGGAGTCAAGAGGTGGGCCAGGAGGACGTCAGCAGTGCTAGTGAGCAAAATTTAAATTCACAAGGGGAGGGGAAGAGAAGTGAGGCTCCCTTAGAAAGCTATTGATCAGGGCAGGGAGCAAGAGCTGAGGGCGGCGCTATGGGGAGGCGGGGGCCTGGAAGGACACCTCGCTGAGGCCCCCCAGCACACCAAGATGAGAGTGGAGGGCAGGGGCCCACAGGCAGGCCGGGGCAGTGCTGGCTGCCACGCTCAGTACAGGGCAGAGCCTGGCTCCCTGCCCATGCTCCTCTGGCTGCTGTCCCACCTCCCCTTTTCGCGTGAGTCCACAGCTCTCATCCTGACCTGCAGCTGGGGCCAGCTCACCCCTGTGCACACGTGAGGCTCTTCAGCAACAAAGCACCCAAGTGACTGATCCACCCAAGCAACGGATCAAATCCCATCAGGCTCAGCTTTGTGTCTGAGCACATGCTTATGAGAGTTGTGGCAGAGAAAAGTTTCATCAGCACGAGGCTAAGATCTCAAGCAATACTGCATTTCTACAGTAGCCATCTCTTCCACATGGCTATTTTTACCTCTCTCTCTTGACTAATGTGTCAGCACAGTTCTCGCTGTTACAGATCCCACAGCTTTAACAGCTGTGACTGTATTTACTGTGAGGTTTTGTAGAGGAGCACCATTCACCCTGGCAGGTATTTCACTCCTCCGTTGCAACTCTGTGGAGAGGCTGAAATATGGAGGACCATGGGGCTCTCTGGAGACCGCGGGCTCTGTTGCAGATTCAGGATCGTGCTCAGCTCCTAGTGAGAATGAACACAAAAGAAACAGTTTGTAAACCTGTGTTTAAAAGACTTGGCCCTGAGACATGACTCAGTCCATAAGCTGAGACCAAGTAGGAGGTACTGCAATGTCAACAGAACAAAGTGGGAGTTCAATAGCGGAACTGTCATTTAGTTTTCCTACAAAGACACCTCCAGCTGAGGAAACCTCAAAGCATAAATGACACTTTTTCACTGCAACCACCTCCCAAAAGAAATGAGTGATTTTTTATTTTTTATTTATCTGGGGGGAGGGGAGAGTGTAATTTGCGAGGTACTTGCACAAGGAAGTGTGACTGAAATTCTGTTTTGCCCTGATCTTACTCAGTATCAAGGCATCAAGGTGACCCCACCACCACCATCCAGGGGAGGGGGTGATCACTAATATGGGAGTTAAAATAAATTCCTCCCTTATGTGTAGTATTCTCTACAGCCATGTGTATGAACACACACAGTAAGGAAGCCTAAGAAATACTCTTCGTTTCTCCAAATTCTGCTTAGTAACAGCTAAAAGAAGTGTCTCCCTTATCCAAGTTTTCAAGAGTTTACTCAGACTACTTAGGATCACAATAGCAACATATGAAGAGCACTTCAAGTCCATGACAGCACAAGAGGTCTTTCTACAGCCAACACAATCAATATACATTCTTTCTTCAGCAATCTCCTTTTAGCATGTTCCCTTTGAACCTTGCAAACACTCGCTACTTAAAAAATCAATCTGTATCCAAGAACCAGTCCATAGCTGTGCCTCCATTGTGCTAATTTTGTGTGCATGCGTGGAGGGGTTATCTTCGTAAGTAAAACCCTTCATTGTTTTGCATCGTAGCTCTTTTCCCTTATGACTCTACATGTTTATTTGGACCAGAAAATGTAGGTATCCTTTCTTGATCTCTAGTGGGCAATTGCTGGAGTGAGAGTTTTTTCTCTTCAGGATGTGTAGCATCTGTTCTTGTTTTGCTAAGTGATCGTATCATCTTAAACCAGAAGTAAAAGGCAAACTCATCCCTTTTACTCTTTCTAGTCTTGCTACCATTGTGATGTGAGACTTTCAATAGCACAAATAATTTTTACTGATTGATGCCTACATGACCATGTAAAATAAAATCGTGCAATATCTTCATCTAAACATGATATGCTTATTAGTAAATGATGCCTGAAAAATAATATGCTGTAAAAAGAAAAAGCATTATAAGGAGAGCCAGCATTTAAAATGCTCTAATATGCTCAGCTGCTTTCACTCAGGCCCAAGGTTCATCTGCTGCAGTATCTGGCTTTTGATGGTGGCTCACAGAGAACATCTAGGGAAGACTCTGCAAACAAGGCAGTATATTTTGATGTTCCTCGCAAGAACACCCTCCCAAGCCCCAGAGATTTGTGATTCAGAGACTTCCCAAGCCTAATATGTTTTTGTAGCAGGTAGCCCTTAATGGTCCAACCTAGACGATTCTGTGATTCTGTGATTACTTTATCTTTCAGAGTTGCCTCTTGAACGCATGTTAATTCTCAGTATCCACATCACGTGCCACGGATTTCACAAGGATCAAATCCATGCCTCTGTTCTGGATGCACCACTTGCCAGTTTCAAGCACTTATTTTTTCATTTTTGCTTTTGGTCATTCTGCCTTCATGAAAGGTTACTGTAAAATGTTCTGGGCAATGAAGACTAGTCAGCTATGAGACAGTCTATTTAAATGAGCCTCATCAGGCATTTCTCTTACCAAAGTACTATTTTACTCCACCTTCATTGACTATAAGTTTTCATCTCTTTCCAGCAGGCCACAACCAAACTATCTTAGTGCTATCTATAGCACTGAGAGGCTTCACATAAATCATCCTGACTTCTCAGAATCTTTTCAGGAAGTTGTGATCTTATTTTATTTAGATATGCTGTTCATAGCAAGACTTATGCTTTGGCTCAGGAAAGCAAGACAGCACAGAAATGCAAAAGACATTCATAATTAGGAGGAACTGGGAAAGAATGATCAAGGGAAAGGAGGTGATGAAAGCATGAACTGGGAAGATCATCTAGAGGACAGCTTGGCATGCAGTGAAGGGGCAGAGGTGTTACTACCTCCTTCTTTCTTCTGTGTTTACTGAGAAGTTGGGCACATGCACACAAACTAAATGTGAAAACCACCAAAGCAAAGGCATTTAATGCAGTTGGATAGAGAAACAAAAACTTTTTATTTTCCAGCCCACCACTCTCATTGTTTCACATGCCAGCATGAGAATAGTTCGAAAATACCACTGTGTTGAACTTCCACATAAGCCATGAAACTGCCCAGCCTTCATACTGAGGTAGAAAATGACTTACATGTTTGAAATGAAGGAATAAAATATGGCCATTCTGATTTTGCTTATCTTTGAATGAGAGGGAGAGATTTGAGATTTGTGCTGTCTGGAGCTGGAAATTCTTACCTGACTAACCAGGAAATATTTTATCAGTGATTGAGAAGAGGCCCAATTGCACTAATTGAGTTTGGAGGATTCATGGAAAGTTGTATTCAATCTATTCTGAAAACCATGTCAAGTCAAGCAACAATGTGTGACCATCAATTATGTCTGGATTTACACTGAAGCTCTTCTCTACTAACATTATTCAGGTTTAGAGAAAAGCCAAGACTGGCTTTATTTTTGAGTAATTTTTTTCTTTGAGAAACAGGACCATCTAGTGGTTAAGACAGAAATTAGCCTCTTGCTCATCACGGAGCAACAAATGAACCTCCACTAGTTTCAAACAAAAGCATGTGTATCTCAAAATCTAAACGTGTACCTGAAGCTAAACCGAACTGCGTATAAGCCAGCTCTCTAACAAGTTGGACTGGATATCCAAGTGTTTACCACCACCACAGTGCCAGCTTTGCACAGTTCTCCCAGTTATCACAGGCTTACTGGAACAACTGTTAGCAGCTGGGCAGCTCAGGCATGGGCTACAGATCAGGGCATCGATCAAGCTCCCTAAGCCCTTCCTTAGCACACTGTGGAGGCTTTGCATCAGATTTAGAGCCCAGATGGAAAAATACAAGCCAGACTTGGCATGGTTACAGCCACTTTCAAAACCACATTGCTGACAGTGTAGATAGAGGGAAGATTTCTTCTGAAACTTTTGCTATTCTTCCTCCCTGCTAGAGGCATTACACAGCCTTCAGCATAGCACTTAGCATGGCTGTCAAATGCAGCTGGGTATAGTAGGTAGACCCATGTAGCAGGAGCAAGGAAGAGTACAGTTCAAGAAAAGAAATCAAGGATGGAAGTAATTTGGCCTGTCTTGAAGCATCCAGCACTGTATTCCAGCACTTGGTCATTATTTTCAGATTATCAACATTAGGCCAGAACAGGCATACCTCTGGTACTGGAGTAGAGCTGAATTTGTGTATAAAGTAGTTGCATTGATAGAAGACAGGATTAGTGCTGCTATTTGCTATTTGCACATTCCATGCACAATTGCTTTGTCAGGCAACTTAAACTGATGTTTGAACACTGCATACTTCAAGCAATAATTGTCTGGGTTTCCAGGCTGTAGCAAAGGACAGTCAGCACAGGGTCTGCTATGGCCTGGTAAGGCAGAACACAGGACCATGTCCAGGGGATCTGCGTACATGACCAATCCCCAGTTAAATTAACAGACCTTTTGGCTTTGTAAAGGCTCCTAAGGAATAAAAAATTCAATATTAGGGTGCTGCACATGAAAGTGTGTATATATATATATATATATATGTACATATATACACAAACAAACAAACAAAAACCCCAGTGTTGTTCATTCCACTTATTACAGAGATGATTGAAGGGAGCTTAAGGTAAGGGCATCCTTATGTGTACACATGCCATGACAGATATCATTCAGAATCGTACTTAAAGCAAGGCTTTAGCCCTTACCACGTGGGTGACTTCTTCTTTCCTGACACATAGCTCTTGTGGTATTTCTGGCTCAAATTTCCAACACAACAATTCTCTGGAAGAACAATATTTCTCCCAACTGTCTGGCTTACTTGTTACTCCTGAAGGGCAGCTGAAGTACTTCTGGGGGTACTCAGTAAAAGTGGGGTTTTGAATTACCATGGCGTTGTGTGCAAAAGTATACTTGATGGCTCCATTGTGTCATATTTTTCATCTGCATGCCAGTGAGTCCCTGGATTTCATCCTTGCAGCTGATCCAGTCATAAATAACCTTCAATGATTCACATACCATTTGACAGATGAACTGAGATACTGTCAAAGGAAAGCTCTAATTGCTATTCATAACCAGGTCTTGCAACCATTACACTTAAATAGCTTGAAGCCACGATCAGGATAATTAGAAAAGATGTTCTTCTTTTCCTGCAGAATAGTTGCTGAGTTCTATATTAGTCATGGAATAGCAAGAATATTGGTCCCAGACCATTGCTTAAGCACTGATATCAAATAGATATTAGGGAATGGGATTAACTCCAGTCTTGTCTCTAGAACAATTAGCTGCAATCTGAAATTTAACCCTAAGCAACAACACCTCTGGTTTCCACACAGGTATTACACCTATTTTAACTGCTCCTACCTAATTTATTTGCTGCCGCTAGGCCATGCCTGCTTGGCCCACCTTTCCGCAGCCAGGTGCAGCTGGAAGCCTTCACTACCAAGATCTTCACAGCCACAGCAGTGGCTGCTCAAGGCCATGGAGAGGACTCAGTGAAGGCAAGGGACCTCAGGACAGCTGCCAAGGGGGCAAAAGTAGGACAAGAAGCACATCTCCAGCAGGATGCCACCTGTCTCTACCCACAGTGACCAAAACCTGGTGCAAGATGGTGGCAAAGACAATGTTTGTGTCAGACCTAAGTGACGGATATGACATGGAGACCTGCGGCTCCCTCTGAGGAGGGCAGCTGAGAGAGAGAGAGCTCTTTGCATTGGCACAACCTTGCAGAGACCGCACACCAAAGCACATGGATGCTAAGGCTGGCTGCCAAGGGAACAATAAGCATGCCTGACATAGCCTTTGTTTTAATTGTCACCCACTGCATGCCAAGATGTGCAATTAGGATTTGTTTCTGTTCCCTCTGCAGCTGTCAAGGTTTGCACTTAAGAACTGGTTGTTCTGATTTTGTCAGGACAATGAAGTCACATCTTCTCAACTTATAAAGCAGCTTTTTTGTTTCCCAGACACCAAATCTCTCATTTGTAAACTGTACAATAAATCTCACAGAGGCACCATGAGCCCATGGGCCTGGGTTAACCCTACTAAGAACTACAAGTACAAAACTATTTAAAATGTATAAAGGTTCAAAGTAAGCACAAGGACTTCTGCAGTGAGCAAAGAACTCGCCTAAGCCTGCACACTTAGGCTTTCGTTTTGTGTCTGAAGATCCACTGTCCTCTCATCCACAGCCTGTCCCAGCCTCTGTCCTCTTTGGTTGTCCCAGCAGAACTGTTGCAGTATTATGCAAGTGAAGTGGAGTTGAGGTTTTAAACTTTGAGTTTGTTTTTACAACCCCAATCAGTTTGCTGATCTATTTCATCATGATGCCTTACAGAGACAGTGGTAGTGGTCCAGACAAGGTAAAGAAACTATGAGCTGGGAGAAAAAAGGGGTGACAGGAGGCCTGCTTTGCTGCTGGGAAAAAAAGTTTCATCAGATGATGATGGGCAAGCAAAAGATATAACAACATTTTGCATAGAGTCTTAAGTGTTGGCAAAACCGCATCAGAGCCAAAAATTACCCATATTAGTAGTAATGTAAGTTCTCTGAGGGAGGTGCTGTAGACCTCCTCGGGACATGTCCCTAAGTTTGGGTGTCTTGAGCTTGGTCAATCCGCCCAGAAGGTCTCTCTGTGACTAGTTTGGCATCCTCAATCCACAGATGCTGTTCAAATTTGTAGCATGCCTCTGTGACTGAAGCAGGCACCGCAAGCCTTGTAATTTGCATCTCCCCATCCTCCCATTGCTGTCCCCATAATGCCCTTTGCAGCCACCTGGGTAAGACTTAGACAACCTTTCTCTGCAAGCCATATTGCAGTGAAAGGCTTCAGTGATGGCAGCACATGGTAGGTAGAGGGTTTGTTCCATGACAAATCACCCTGCTTCCCCCAGGGGAAAGAGGAAATCCTCCCTGCAAAATGCAGGGAGGGAGGGAGGAAAGGAAGGAAGGAAAGAAGGAAGGAAGGGAGGGAGAAATATTGGTCCTGGCAGGCATGCCAATGCAACTAGGTTATTGTACATCTGCAATGCCATTAATCACCTCCTGAGGACTGGCAAGCTTTGTAATGCAAGCACATCTTTTCAAGGCAGAGGTTTAAATGCAAGCGTTTACCACTGCAGCCCCAACAAGGGAAGGAGCACGTGAGGAGACACTGGTGGTTTGTGTGGTGCTGACCGTCTCCCCCAACACACCCTGACGTTGAACATCTTTTTGTCCAGGAAGGTATGCCTGAAGAAGAGGTTTTATTCCCAAATTGTCTGAATGGGAAGTGTTAAGGTGAAAGAAAAAACACCCCAATTCTAGGACAGCTTAGAAGGTCAGCCCAGCTTGGAAACACAGAGGGAGACCCAAGTAACAGCAGCACCCAAACCAGAGGCACCCAGACAAAGGGAACCCCACGGGGGCACCCCAAAAGTTAGTCAGCCTCAATAACGAGAGGCTTCCGTAACCAGGGGCTTATACTGTGGGGAAGTGGGCGTCCAGACCAGTTATTTCCAGGTGCCCGTGGCCTCCTCGGGAACACACTGATCTGTGAACACAAGCACACCCCCAACACTGGGGCTGCTCCTCAGCCGCCACCTGCTCCCTCAGCCACTTCGTCGCGGTGCACTCTGGGCACTGTAGTCCTTCGGCCCTCCGCGGCGCTGCGTGCTCTCCAGCCGCGGGGGGCGGGGGGACTCTCTTTCCCACGGCGCAGCGCGGGGGCGGGGGTGGCCATCAAGTACCCAGAGCGGGGGGGCGAACCGCTATCTTAGGGGGAGATGCGGCGGCTGCTACCCGGTGGTGGTGCTGTGGGGCGGCGTGCCGCGGGCAGGCGGCTCTCACCGCTCCTCTCCTCCTAGCTCTCGCGTTTAGTCTTTCCTCCCTCCGCCTCCCTCGCAGATTCGTTACCCCTCCCTTTCCTTTCGTTATCCCTCCCCGCCCCACTCCCCACCTCCGGCGGCGCTGCGGGGCCGGAGCCGTGAGCGGAGCGGAGCCAGCCGCGGCCTTTTCCCCGCCGCGCCAGCCTCCCGCCGCAGAATCGCATGTCCTCTATCCAGAACCTCCAGTCCTTCGGTAAGGGGAGCCGCTGCCGCCCCGCTCCTGCCCCCCGTCTTGTGTGTCGCCGGCCCGTCGCTTGCCTGGGTGTGTGGGAGCACCCCGAGCCGGGCTCGCTGGTGGCTGCAGCCCCCAAGGTCTTAAAGTCTAGGTGGGCAGAGGGAGGCCGGGTATGGTGTCAGGGAAGGGAATTTTCTGCTTAATACCTCTGCTCCAATTAAAAAAGCGCCTTGCTTTGCTGCAAGACTGCCTTTTCCTTGCTAATGCCCCAAAACCTGATATATGCCCTACCTATGATACTGTTTGTATAGATCGAGCTGTATGGATGGTAGGTTATTTCTCTTGTATTAGCATGGAAGTTTACCTTAGTGGGATGTGGTTCTCCAACTTTCTTATCTGTAGGCAACAGAAGCAAGCAAAAAAGACACTGTAAGATAATGTTGTCAAGCTTTTGGTGTTAGTTTTAACTCTGGCCTTGTGCACATAGGAGACATATTAGGAGGTTATGTAAATCATCATCTGGGAGTTTAGCTCACAGGATTTCTCTTAAGTTATCTAGTGTTAACACCTACAGTGTTGGCTCATCTCCAACCTAATCCTAAACTCTGTCAAGCCACCTTTGTGTCAAGGCTCCCTTTTTCTTACACCTTTTATTTGAAATATTAATTCCGTTCCTTTTTCTACTGAAGTTTTATTCTTTTGGTATGTTTGTTTTAAGTGGATGGCAAAACTTAATTGGTATTCTTGGATTTGTATTTTGGATGGAAGTTCGGGAAGTCGTAGCTTGCACAAATGTTGAACCTGTGTTTCTTGTATATGAGGCTCTTCAATATGGTTCTGACTAGTATCCAAAAATTACTTCGTATGTTAATAAAACAAACAAACAAAAACCCGAAACAAACAAACAAACAAAAAAAAAACAAAGTTCATGCTTCAAGATTTATTTGGAGGAGCTACTGATTAGGAAACTTGTAGGGCTATCAGGTAGAATAGAGTCAGTATTAAATAAGCTTTTGCGGAGAACAGAGAACAAGAAGTATAACTTGGGAACCTTTCTTCTTCAGTGCCTTGCAGTTTTAAATGTTAGATATATTTAAGCTTGGAAGCATTTGAGAGTGGACCTTTCTGTAGTTGAAGTATAAATGAACTGTGTTACAATTCTGGCCTAAAACTACTGACTGACAGAACAGTGCTGGTTTAGAAACAGCTGCAGTCATCTGTTAATGTATGTTGCTGTGTTTTGTTTAGGTTATGAGTTACAAATTACATTGGTGGCTTAAAAAGCTGGTAGTGCGGTAACTGTCAGAGTGTAAGATTTCTGAACTTGTACAGGAGTGTGTTTGCAAGAACTCTTTTATTTTTCTAAACCAGTTATCAGATAAAAGATATGACCTCTCCCTGCAAACTGTATTTTACTTAAGAAGTATATGGCTGTCTAAAACCTTATGTGCACTTAACATTCTTTAGAAACCATTTTTCACGTGCAGAGCTTCATGATTCATGGCTTACAAGAAATAGTACAGTCAATTAATACTGTAGCTGGCAATTGTTCATGTTCAGGAAGGTATTAAAGAAGCTAGATGCATGAGAGCACTGTGGTGAGTTAGTAGGCTAGATAAGGCATAATACAAATATAGAAGAAAGTAGAATGTGTTTTAAAATGGGAGAAAATGGCAAAGTTAACCCCTAAAGACCAAACTTTGGGAGGTGAGGAACTTGTCTGACAGTTTTTGAGCGTGAGTTTTTCTTGCATGGGAATTACACAAATCTTTTTCTTCTTGCAGACCCCTTTGCTGATGCAACAAAGGGTGATGACTTACTCCCAGGAGGGACTGAGGATTACATTCATATAAGAATCCAACAGCGAAACGGAAGAAAGACACTAACAACCGTTCAGGGAATTGCGGATAACTATGACAAGAAGAAACTTGTGAAAGCCTTCAAAAAGGTGAAGTTCTTGATTTGATTTTAAGAATAAAGGTACTATATAAAGGAGTATGATAGCTATTAATGCTAAGTAACAGAACAGTTGTTTTATCTCATTCTTGCCAGTGCACATCACTTCATATTCAGGTTGATCCCTTTCCCTGTCTTTCTCAAAATTTCTCTTGGTGTCCAGTGACATTGTTTCATGCTAAACAGCTAAACATTTCTATCCTATAAAGAATTAAGTGAAAAATATTCTGGGTGTTGATGTGAATAAGATCAGTTTGAAGTAGAACTATTTTTGCATTCCTGCTTCTTTCATTGGTGGGTTACTGTTGAAGTAGAGGTCATCCTTGTGCTAGGATGAAAATACTTTATTTTAAAGTAATCCAGAGTTGAAAGACTGTATCTTAAGCCTTGGTTTTTCATTCTTGTAATGAGCATTGGCTAGTTCCTCCTCCATGGTGGCTAATCCTATCTTTGCTTGAATTTACCATCAGCAGCTTGGTTAGTCTCCGTAAGCATTACCAGACATACTCCATTTACTCTCGAAACTAGTGTAGACTAGATCATGCCTTTGCCTTGCTTGACATCAGAATTTAGTAAGCAGCTTCTGTGACAAGATTCAGAATAAGAAAAGCAGAAAAGACTTTCTAAGCAAAATCATAATGTACATTCAGTGTCTTAGAATATGAATGTCTCTTTCTAGAAATTTGCTTGTAACGATACTGTGATTGAACATCCTGAATACGGTGAAGTTATCCAGCTTCAAGGTGACCGGAGGAAGAACATTTGCCAATTCCTTTTGGAGGTGAAAGACTGAAGATAAACATCTTGCAATATTCTGAACCTGTCTGGAAGCAATAGTGTAACAGGTGACCACTGATGTTAATAAAGCAGATGTCCACTCTTCCTTTATGCTTGCAGTCAAAAAGTAAATTGACACTTGCAGCACTTGTAGGATGAGAGTAAACCTCCAATAAGAATCGAAGTGCCTTAGAGTGCATTTACCCTGCTACAACATACTACTTGTTTTCTTGAAGTACAATTCAGGTTCTTTATTTGTAAAATGAAGTGTTTGCAAACAATAATTTTGAGACTGAAAGTACTATAGAGGAAAGAGGCTATCGCCACTCGCTTACTAGTGTAAATCATGGTGGAGAGTTTCTAAACTGCCAAAGACTAATTGCTAGGACTACAGAACAAATGCAGTATCTGATAGGATTTTCTTTTTTTGAATAGTAAATTCTTCTGTGTGACCCAGAAACGTTTCGGAAACAGAACGCTGCTTTCTTGAGGATACACTGTATTTCAGTTTCTTTGATCAAAGTACAAGATTGTGGTAATTTGATATCACAATACTCTACAAACATGTAAGCTTTACTGAAATATGTTGCTTTTCTCCTTTAGATTGGCATTGTCAAGGAAGAGCAACTGAAAGTTCATGGTTTCTAAAATACCTGTACTCTCATGAAGAATCCTGCAGTATTTGGTCTTACCTAGCCTGGCTCTTCTGTGAAAAATGAATCTTTGCAGTGAATGGACTTCCCTGTTATCTGAATGTTTAAAATCTGGTTCAGATTTGCATGACTGTGTGAAATGTGTGGCGTGTAGACTAGAAACACATAAGAAAACTTCAGTAAGGTGGTAATGAAGACAGTTGTGAACTTCAGCACATTTCCAATGGAAATGTTTTAGCGATGATTGTTCAGTTTTACTCTTCTTCATCTGACTTACCTGTGTGAGTTGTCTTAAAATAGTATGTGTTGCTTAAAAAAATAAAAGTTTATTCATGTATTTTCTGGAATATCTTGAAATGCTTTAGCTTAAGGTTTAAACTAGTATAGTAGCCTTGCTACAGAATGGCTAAAACTGTTTTGTGGCAAGTACATCTCAGTGTTTATTGAATAAATTGATAAATCTATGTGATGAAGTATTAGCTAATTAGTAGATTAGCTTGATGCGATCTTATGCTGTAGTGGTAAGACTAGAGCTTTAGATCTCTTGTATAGGCATATCTTGGTAGCAGTGTGGTAAGACATTGTTTGCTCAGTAACTGAATCTTCTCTCCAAAATTTACTACAGTGACTGTAGTAGTAGTGTTAAGTATAATAGGACTAACAGAAGCTGAAATACTTAAAAGTTGCTGTTACTGAGAGCATGTTAAACATATAGGTCTTAGATGCTACTGCCAAAAGATTTGAAGGAAGTACATAGAATTTTGTATATCTTCTGCTAGTGAGTGAAGGAGAAGGATCTTGAGTTGGCTTCTGCAATGACTGAGCATTTAATGTTGGCAAGCAGAGTACTTTAATTAGCTGGTAGTGTTAGCTGCAGAAGTAAAAGAGGGAACAGGCTCTACACTAAACTTTTTTCCAAGTTTGAAAAGTCTTACTGTGATTAATGGTTAACATGGAGGTTTATTGCTGTGGGGTTTGGGTGTTACTACAGAAATATGATTTGGGCTACTTTTCTAGCAAGTAATTAATTTGGTGTTATTTGAAGTTATAATAGTTATAGCCTTGGTATAAAAAAAAATTGTTATATGTTAGGCTATATGTTAGGCTATTGCAGCTGGCTTTCAGCTAATAAACTGGAGTAAGCTGTTGCATGAATTATTTGAATTGTCTTTTTAGAGCCTATTTAATGCAGCTGTGAGCAATGAGACAATTGCTTCTGAAACTGGCAGCAGTCAGTACTTGTAGAAGATGAGATGTGGTGATTTAAGTATGTAAACTTTCTACTTGCTAAATTATCAGATACTTGACCTTCACTTGTGGTCTGCCAAATTTGTCACATTCTTTGCACAGCCTAAACAAAAAGCATTTTATTCTGGAGAACTCCTGGGGGCGGAGGGTAGGGAGGCAGGGGCTGGGGGGGGAGAAGAGTAGAAAAACTTATTAGGACTTAAGTTTGTCTTAAATCTGTTTTATTAATTTAGATTCTCCTGGACTGAATGACCACTAACATTGCCATTCCTGTTTGTGTATCTTTCAAGGAAGTTTAATTACAGCTTTTAGAGCTTGGTTCTAAATTTATCTAAGCCCATTATAAAACTTGAAATCATGAACCCTTGTTGAAGCTTAAGTTTTAAATATTAAAAAAAAATCAGTTCTGCATTTATCCTATTCTGTCCTCCTGATTACAGTCAGTTTGCAGTTGCCCTAAAGATGCATAATGTATTCACAAGCCTTCCAGTAAGCAGAGATTATGTAGGCAGCGTACACTGCTGTAAAACCATACCCTGTTTATAGTTTTTGTAAGAGCTTACCTAATGTGCTGCAATGTTACAGACTGTACTATTCTAATCTTACAGTATAGGGCAGAAGAGATGATTTGAGTTTTAGTCAGCAATTCTTTCCCTTAATCCTTCTGGATGGCTTTAGTGTATAGGACTTGTGTGACACCCCTGGTTAAAGTGGCTCAGCAGCATTATGTGAAAATGTGTATGAGATTGGTATTTAGCAAGTTAAAGAACATGACAGGCCTTTTATAGATTAATTTGGAGTACAGTTGGGGCTACTGTTGCTTTTCATGTGTTCAGGGTTGATTTACAGGGTCACTGAATGTTGCTCTACTGTGCTGCTGTTGCTAGGAAACTGGAAATGTTCTTAGAGGGTTATGTGTATTATCGTAGTAAGGATCTGACATCCTCCAAAGACTCTCCATATATCTTTATTTGGTGTAGTCAGGAGCATGTCCCAAATGCACAGCAACATGAAAGTTGACAGTTGCCAGACCAAAAATTCTTAAGATGAATAAGAGAATATTTTCTTATTCGCTTTCCAGATGTTCCATGCCTACTGTTTTCCAGTTGATATGAAAAAATATCAAAAGAGGATTTATACTTTTTGGCATGCATTTTTAATTTTTGTTACATGCCTATGATATGAACAAGTCTTAACCTGTATTGCTAGAGAGTTGATACAACAGTCTTTTGAAATAAAATGTACCAATGTTGTTTTATGTATGTTTTTCTAAAGCAAATGTATGTTGTTTTATGTATGTTTTTCTAAAGTAAATGTAATTTTATGCTATTAAGAAGTTTTTTTTGGTGTTTTTTTTTTTGGTGGAAGTTAGAAGTGTAACTTAATGGTGATGTATGTGATCCTCTTGTAATTGACCATCTGATTACTTCAAGAGATATTATTTCTTCCTTTAAATTTCTGCCATAAGCCATGTTAACTGACTTAATAAATATTGTGACTTGTTCTGGGATGATCATAATTCTAAAATAAGATGACAGCTCTTGGCTTGAGGTCTAAAATTGTAGGTAGAAGAGGATCATCCATTTTCTTAAATAAGCAAAATACACAATGTTTTAAAATGAAGCCGTTAACGTGTGCTCAAGTTTGGTCTGTTATTTTAGAATGCCTTTCATCTGTGAAATGTGACATCACAGTTCTGAAATTAATTCAGGGACTGATAAAAATATTTTGGTTTATGTTAAACCATCGTTGCTGTGATTATGCAGAACAAAACAGAAACAAACAAAAAACAATCTAGGCTCAATTCTCCAAGCTTAGATTAGCTGAATTCTGCAGCTGTGGTTGCAGGAAGACTGGCCATGCTCCTCAAAGATGGAATTTACGTGTAGCTGTTTGTGGTCCCTCTCCCAATCAGGGAAACAGCACCGTTTGTACAGTACGGAAAGACAAGTCTTTGATATCATGATGGAACATTGAACTCCATGAAAGAGGAGGCACTACGGTTGTGTTGGTAGCTGTCCACCATGTGAACTAGATGGTTGTTCTTTTAGATGGACCCAGCAAATGATGTTAATAGATTCTGATTTTTGCATCAGTATTTATGTAGTAAGAAAGGTTAAAAAATGGTCCATACCCAGGAATCCTGAAAAAATCGACTAGCGGGCAACCTCTGTTTTAGAGGAGTTAGTCTCAGCCGCTCTCCAGAAGAGAGCTACTCAAGTGGTGGGGTTTCTTCCAGATGAATGACAGGCTGCACTTCAGTAAATATTATAACACATCTGTATTTGGTAACACTGGTGAAAAAGATGGCCCTGCAAACTGATACTTGTTTGTCCTGCAAGGACTACCAGTCAGAGCAGAGATCTGGATTAGAACTCGAAGCCAGAACAAAGCCACTGTACAGGTTCCTTTAGCAACTAGTAGCCTGTAAATCAATTCATAAATTCTTCAAGAGAATTTGAGAAATGAGTATGAAAAAGGTCATGGAATACTGGGAAGAGTATTTTCCTTCCTTAACTACCTTTTCTTTAGGTAAGAATTTGCAGTGTTATAGAAAAACGTGTCTGCTAGTGGTTTTACTTAGTAACGAAATTCTGTCAATGGTGCTCTGTTTGAAAGCAGGTGAGCACTGGATTCCTCACCCATCATCGCTTTACTTGGCTTGCTTGCTGAGCTATTTTTGAAAGACACAGGGGCCACTAGGGGGAGGGATGTCTCCTGGGGTCTTCAAAGTGTCTTCCTGTTAATAAAGTGAATTCCAGTGCTGGCTCAGAATAAAGTCAGGATGAAACCATTATTGTTCAGTAATGCTGTGGAAGATAAGGGGCATAATAAAAACAGCACGTGTTTCTGCAGAGGGAGAGAAGGAAGGTGGTGCCTGTACCTTGTTTCCAAGCAAGGCAGTGCAGAGCCCTTCAGGTTGCCCCAACCTGAATCCTGTAGCATCTGCTGCCTTGTGTTTTGCACTGCAAGGGAGCAGTCATGTGGTTTCCAGGCCTTAGCTGCTTTTGTTAGTAGTCAGCCTGATACATGGTTGTGTCTCTGGCAATAAATCTAAAGTACCAGAGTACACTGGTGAGGGCACGTGATACCATCATGCAAAGTAGAACTGCTACTGTGGGTAAGTCACTGTAGTCCTTTAATTACTTGTTGTCTTCGTCATAAAGAACATGTCTTAACTTCAGGGCAGTGCCCTCTGAACAGGGAAACTTCTCAGTTCTCCACTGTGGAGATTTGTGGAGGATAAGGGGGAGAACTGCAAAACCAGAAATCAGCAAGGCCAACATCCATAAAAAGCAAACAAGAATCTCAGGACATAAATTTATATGCAAAAGCAGTCTGTTGCTAGCAGCTGCCTGTTGCTGGATGAGGCTGCAGGCAGTGGAAATGCAAAGGAAATGTGCTTATCCAGTTACTTAAAGTGGCAATACCACTTAGCTGTCTAGAGGCTCTACAGGCTATTAAGCAGAGAAGGTGATATGTTGCCTGGAAATTGTTGTCTAGACTGTATCCTTGGCTCTGTTTACTCAGTGGATTCCATCTCCCCACTCATCTAAATTGCAGGACGTGATCTCTAATCTCCGATTAGTTTCCAGTATCTTACCAGCTGTATCTAAGTTGACTTTAGACTGCTAACACTCGTGTTATTAAGGTATGTTTTCAGGAGGAAGGCATTAAGGATACTTTAAAAGGAAAGCTTAGGTGAAAAAATTGAATATAAAGAGGCAATGTGAGAGTCCTCCCAGTGCATGATTTGTGGGGCTACATTTCTGCAAACCAGCTATAAGAGATTTCCTGCTCAGAGAAGTTCTCGTGCTTATTTCAGTGCCCTAGATCATCCCCTAAGCAGTGCTTTTTTACAGATCTCCTCACAGTAGACACAGTGTGGGTTAAATAAGCTTTTGACAAGGCTGGTGCAACTGGTGCTGCTCTTGAAAGTGCCAGGAATGTGCAGTCTGTGTCAGTGCGCCAGGCTGGGCCACGCAGCTGTGCTTACCAAGTAGCACAGCTGTGTGTTGGAAACAGCAGAGATGGCGAAAACAACCAATTGCAACTTCTACCTTCTGTAGTGGTTTAGTAATCTGCCAAAGTAGCTGCTGGGAGCAAAGGGGTTGACTTTTTTCACAGTGCCCCCACAGGCAGGGATCAAGACGAATTGTCCTAAAGTCATGAGAATTGGACAGATGATATTTTCCAGATCACATCTCATAGTGATGGTCCTGGCAAAGCATCCACTGTTTTTTATTTTTCAAAAATTGACTTGACTTTTTTTTTTGTGTGTTACAAAAAATAGTTTCAAAACCAGGCTTGTAGCAGTCAAAAATAGCGTGCATCCAAAAAGCCTTTGTTGTTTAAGAACGAATGAAATCTGTATGTGTTGATTAAAAAGTGTTCAGTATTGACAGCTGATGTGTTTGAAGTAGCATTCTGCGTTGCAGAAATGTGAGCTGACTTCTGTGGTGTGTGTTTCTGCTGTCCACTTTAATTTGGACCTCAGCTGGCACAGCTCCATAAGCTCTGACCAAAAGATCTAGTAAAATCACCATCTTGCCTCTTTCCCCACCTTCTCCACACTGTTTTTTCACATGAGCTGATTTAAATACTTTGGTTTGGAACATAAAAACCCTTGGTACGTGTTTAAGCACTTCTTTTAATTTGATGTCTTTTTCTGATAATATATTCCACATTTCCTCCTGTCATCAAAGAGACGCTGTACTTTTTTGGATTCTCTGAAGGGGCCAGGCATGAATTAGTGCATGAATTCTTTTGTTCCCCTGCCTCACGAAGAATCAAGCAGTCAAAATTTACATGGAGAAATCCAGAGCAGATATAGACTGTACAGTCTATAGACTGTACACTGAACTCCATGAAAGATGGAGTACACAGAGTCTGTTTTTAAGAAGCTAGTAAGGAGCTAGCCTATATGTTTTCTGCATCTTTGGTGTGATTTATTATTACGTGGGTGTGTAGTGCATTTTCTGTCATCCTATTTGGCTGTTCCCTGGCTATGCTCTGGAGCAAGTCTGCCTGTTCTCCTAGTAAAGAATTGGAGGCACAACGGGAAGATTTGCTGCTGCTTCAGATTTGTTCCCACAGGCAATAGGAACACGACTCCTTCAAGCTATTCAACAGCACAGACTCAAGTCTGACCTCAAGCCGGGCTACAAGGTGTTCTGTATGGAGCCACCATTCGCTCTGCTCCCCTGCCTGCACCTGTCAGTTGTGTCTTGCCATGCAGATAAGATCCCCAGGTCAAGACCCATGTCTTTGTCCTGTGTAGGTGAAACACCAAGCACAGTGGCTATGATTCACCACGGAACTGACATGCAAAGGTAATGAGTAAATGGGTAGTCAAAGCTATGAATAAATCGATCCAGCTATACAAAGCGACTTGCTTACTCTGTTTCCCTCGAAGTGTTTCCATCTTGCTGATGACTTTCTCTTTCCACATGCTTTTTCTTAGTAATGAAATACCTTCATCCTGCACGTATACTGTGTACCAGCATGAAATATTGTCTGTCAGTGTCACTTCTCTGGTATCACTTTATGAAATTAATGCTAATGCACGTGAGCTAAGGACTGGGCCTTAGGGAGTATAATGCGTTAATCCTGCAAAACATGAGGTTCTTTTTCCCCAATCTATATTGCAACTGTCCCCTAAGCCATTGGCTTATTTAAGGTGTGTAGGTTTTTTGTCCGTTGTGTGCAATAAATGTGATTGAAGTGACTGACAACAAATAGCTATTGTAAGATCACAGAAAAAAAAGTTTCTGGGGGGAGATAGGAGTCTCCTGGCCTTTTTTTTTTTTTTCAAAAGCAATTAAATAACCAGCCTCTATCAAACCAACCCGTTTTGTCAGCTTGAAATATGTTTTAAGTAATGTTTATGTAAATGATCAGCTTGTTATTTCCAGTCTGTATCCCTAGATGGCACTGAAAGACAGCACATGCTGAGCATGGTGCCACTGAAGCCAGGAGAAGTGACTGCAAAATTTAGATAGGTTTAGATAGAATGCAGAGGAGGAAACTTTGCTAAAATTCACAGGTGGTTGCGGGAATAACCTTTGTGAAACTGTACTCCAGAAGAAATTTCTTCTACCTGAGAGGGATAGGAAGAGAAATCTGTCCTTTGATGTACCCCTTCCCTATGGCTACTGCCCATCATCTCCTAGCTCAGTGCGTGCTTGCTGCAGTGCCCTACACACCATGCACAAGGAAGAGAGTCCCAGAGCACCACCTCAGAGAAAAGAAAGGAGTCTACTGGTAGAGACGGGAAATGACAGCAATGTCTTCATTACAGGTTAGAGTCAACTAATGGCACGGTACCACGGAAAGAGGCAGACTTTGTGCATCTCTATGAGTTTCCACCACCCCTGACTGCAAGCCAGTTCTGGGATGTAAACTGCCAGGAAATTACTTGCTGTTGGAAGAAAAGAGTCACTTGTCCAGTTAGTACTCTTGGGTTTGCAGGCTCAGAGAAGTGCTGGTGTTGGGAACTGGGCTGCTGGACTGAGGTGGAGGAGAGGAGCTCAGTGCAGTACAGGGGAATGGGAGCAGCTGCGTGCCAGACCCATCTGCCAACAGGAAAGAGTTGTAAGGAGACAGCATTGCAGAAGCAGTCAAACCCATGGCAGATGTCAGCAGAGGCCCCACTAAGGATCAGAAGTTTGTGTGGCTGACAGCCCTCCCCATTGCCACCCCAGGCTGCTGGACCCTTAAGGGTATTTGAGAATTTGAGTGTATTTGAGTGGACCTGGGTCTGGACAGTGCCTGAGGGGCCCATTCCTCTCCTAAGGCTGTAAGAGCTGGAAGTAGCCCATTAAAGCTGGGGTCCTTGAACAGTCAACACTTTGGATTTCAGTGGGTATTTGCTCTTTAAAAAGGAGTCTGTAACCAGTTTCTGACATCTGTAAATGGCTTTTATTAAAACTGTCATAGAAGAGAAAAATGTTCTGATTTGATGAGTAAGTGTTGGACAGTACTCCTAGGGCTTTGGCAGAGAAAGCATAAAAGCCATCACCATGTGATCTTTTAGGAAGCTTGTTTTTTTTCCTGAGCTGAAATTGTACAAAGAGTGATTTCTACTTCAGCACTTGATTTAGAAGCTGCTATGAATCAGTAGCAGACTTTTTCTTGACCTTAGCAATATTCAGGTGAATAAATGGATCTTTGTAAAATTGAAACCTCCCTTTTGTATATTAACTTTTTTTTTTTTTTGAGGCGGAGTAAGAGGAGGAGCAGTACAATGACTTTATGAGATTACAAAATTAGAAAGTACATTGTGTCCATGAGATCAGAGTTTCTGAAACTCTGGAGCCAGTTGTATCAAATGTGTAGGTGACTTGCATCAAGTGAGAGCCTGGTTCAGATCACTGGGTATGTGATTGCAATATGTGCCATGCCAGAAGATAGCACAGATGTGCGAAGTTATTTCTCCAGACAAATTTGTCGGTAACTTAAAGCCCATTTTCTTAAAATAATGTATATATATATGTGACTATTTTTTCTGGTCAAAGCAGGAATGCTGACCCCTCGGCTTGGGAATTTTAGATGTTCGTGGACTGTCTTAGCATACATTATAACAACCGGTGTCAGTGTTTGATGCTCTCAGGTCTTATGGTGGGATGCACTGTGATTTTGTAGGTCATATCAACCAGCGTCACCATTCAACAAATCCAGATACATCACTGAGACCTAATTTGGGAGTGTGGGGAGGAGAAAGCTCTGGATTGATACAGAAACATGACTATATTTTTGGGTCCCTGATAGGCAAGATGGGAATAGGCTGTTCACTGCTTATTCCTCACTCAAGCAAGCAACCACAGCTTTTTGGGCCAACCATCAAGCTAGCTCAAAATTAAGTTCACCATTCCTCCTGGAGGTATTTGTTAGTCTGCCTTTGCCTTGTGGTTGTGCTGTGGGGGACTTCCTGGTAGCAAGGTAAAAAGTGAATATCCCAGCTGAGTTTACTCAACTGTAAACTCGATAAACTGGACTGGAAAATTTTTGGTTTGTGTTTGTCTTTTTCTGTGTGAAAACAATAGAAAAATATTCATGATCAAGTTGATAGCTGGGTCAGCAAATGTTTGAAAATTCTCAGCTGTTATCTTTGGTGGCATATTTCACTCAATTACAAATTTCAATCCCATTCCTACAGGGCAGATGTCCCATAGCTATAAGAAACAACAAAACAGATGACAGGTGATGTTGGTGTTGCACTGTTTAAAACCCTGAGCTTCTAGTCTCTTTCTCATAAATGGGCCATGGGAGGAGAACTGTTCTGCTTTTTACTCGTTTGTTCATTGCCTGATTTGCTGCTAAAGGGCCTGAACTTCCAGCATGCACTGCTCAAAACCACAAGGAAGATTGTCCCAGGCCTTCTTGCATGACACCAATTCTGGGTTTCTGAAAAGCCACAAATGACAGAAAATTCAGGCTCACAAGACTTCAGGTTGGTCATGGTTTGCAGCAAAGGCATACTATGCTGTTTTTACTTCCAAGGCTGAAATGATTTGTTCTTTTATTTTCACATTCCTTCCCTTCTGTCTGTACCCTGTTAGAGCACGGTGAAATTGTGTATGAAAGCAAAAGTGAATTGTCTGGGAGAAATATATTTTATTTTCCTGGGGAAGTGGTTGAGTGGGACTATGGTACATAGAATGAAAATTCCCACCTGTAGGTTCATAAAGCTGAAAATACAGGTCTGTGTTGAGTGCTGCTTTCCAGAAGAGGCACTTCTCTGATGCACCTTCTCTGAGTTGCACCTGCCTTGAGCTAAGACCCTTCAAGCGAGAGCCTGAAGAGGCACAGACGTATGCTTCCTCCCTTTGCTGAGATTGGTATATGAAGTGTAGCCCAGGCTCGGTGATAGAAGGAAAGAAATTGGCACCACTCTGGCACCAGCCAGAGAAATTTGGTTGGCTCAGCCTCCAAAGACTTGAAAATACGCTCCATGAGAATGATGTACTACCCTCTAGCTGTTTTTCCTGCTGAAGGACCCAATTCTCATCGCTGATGAGATCTCAGACCACATCTAGTAGACATAAATAGCTGTTTTGGAGGCTTGAAATGGAGTTCTGTTAGGCATTGTTTCCATGGACTAGATCTGAAAGTCGTAATTTGGTCAGATTTTTGAACAAATACCTTTTGCAAGTAAAATTACATTCAGTTAGTAACTCAGATGCACAGGATCAAAAGTGTTTTCAGAGGTAGCTTTTCATTTTATCAAATTTCTAATATTCATGTCATTTCTTAACCATCCCCAAACACCCTTCCCCCAGCTGTTCTCTTTACAGAAAGAGTAGCCTTTTTTCTTCCTTCCTTTAGAGGCAGGGTTGGAAAGTGTGGGAATAGAAATGTTGTTTTTGCAGTGTTACATTGTTTAGAAGGAAGGAATGTGGTATTGAGATATGCTTACAGTGATAAGAAAGCTCAGCAGGTGACCTCGTAAATGCAGACAACCAGACTCCTTAGAGCAACCAGGTAAAAATCACTATGTTAAGTCAAGCCAGATAAGGGGAGAAAACATTACCACCTCAAAAACAGGCCGGCAACTGAAGGCCAGGCATTGTCTGTGAAGCATCAGATAGATTGTGAACCTGGATTACCCACTCCAGTGGGGAAATAGGGGAGGGTCCTGTCATCAAAAAGTATATAAACTGTGTTTTGGAACTAGTAGGTGCGCTTTCCTGCTTGTGGGGCGCCCGCCATTGCAATCGCAAATAAATTACTACTTCACTGAGATCCTCGCCTGAGCCTAAGTTATTGGCTATGGAGTGTTTCTCACAAAAGGATCTGCCAAAACACAATATTCATCTGATTGCCTTCTTCCTTTGCTACCTCCTTCAAACCATGATCCTCCGTGCCCCCTCCAGCAGCAAAAACAGAGTGCCAAAGTGACCTCCTGCTAGTGCCACAGTGGTGCACAAGGCACCACTGAAATCCAGGCTTTTGAGGCACAGGGCTGGCTCCATACGTCTGCAGGAGCCTTTCCTGAGGAACCACTGAGCTAGCTGGAAAGGCACAGGGTTGGCATTTGTATATTGATGGAAGGCTAGAGGCAAGAAAGGGGTGATGGAATGGGGTGGAAGGGAAGAGCTTGGTCATCTCTGCCCTTCATACATATTCTGGAAGTGCAAGATGAGTGTTTCCTGGACTGAATAAATACATCTCTTCAGCATTAATGAAATACTTCAGTGTAAACAAAGTTTCACTGTCCACCCCCACCAAAGAAACCACATAATAACAGAAGTAATCCTGCATAGCATGAGACTTCATTGGATGAAACAGCTCAATTTCTATTTCTGCTCCTACGTAGTTGTGACCCACATTTCTCAGAGGTGAGTAATTGAGGAACAGTTACTGGTAGTTTAGCAATAATGTTTAATGAGCTGAAAAATGATCTGTTTGTAGGAGGATTAATAGCCCTCTGCATTAACCTCATGTGGGTTGGTAAGTGAAAAGAAAAAATGTCTTACAGCATTGTCCTGCAGCTTTCAGTCTTCAACTTTCAGGATGCGTTGAAGTTTACCTCCCCATCTAGGCTTGGAGTTAGTTGGCAGTTGGGGAAATAGCAGAAAGAATGGAATTAAAGGGAGTATTCCCCAACATTGACACTGCAGGTGCAGTCTGTAGTCACTGTTGTGGTATGGAGAGAGCGGTTTATATCACCATCCACCACCACCACCCCATGAAGTACCTTTTGGAAATGTGCATGTATAATTGTTATAGTAAAGCATACGATCTACAGACAGCATGGCATGACAACTGGTACCTCCAGGTATTTGCTCTCCAGCATTAAATAGAACTTCATCTTGTGATTTTGCATAGGCTGAAACAATGAAGGCTTTCATTTCAATGCCCAAGGAATGTAAAAAGCCACCTCTGTTGCAGAATTCACCAATAAAAGAGAGAGAGAGATCTGGAAGGGAACTGAATGACCTATTTCTAGGTTTGTACAATGAACACCTTTGATCATTTATCTGCATGATGAGTTGGCTTTTCTACAACACACTAAATAAAAAGTTGGTCTGGCAAGAGGGAAGAGATATGACTGTGGCGTAACGACCACATGGACACCAGGGTTTCTTTAGGGATTAATAACTTCAACAACCACTTTAATGAGGACAGGCTCGCTTCTTATACCACTATCTCTACCAGCAGTACTTTCCCACTAGCTATTCATTGGTTAACAACTTTGCCTGGCAACAGCAAACATTTAGCAACTTCCATGTCTTAACGGTTGGAGAACAAGCAGTTTGAGACAGCAAGGCATCTTGTGAATCACCCTTCTTTGCTCCTTCTAACTTGTTTACATTCCTTATGGCTTCATCATAAGAAGTCCAATGTTATCACCAGCCACAGGGCTTGTCAACCCCCATGACGATACTCTTACATATGACAGTAGAAAAATGGGCATTAGAAGCATGGGCTTCTTCCCCACCAGTAAACATACCAGTAGATCTCCAGTAAACGTGTCTGGAAAAGCTAAGCCCACACTGACTGTCCTCCATCATTCACAGGTTTTGTCCATTAATTGAAACCCAAATTCTCTTTCAGAGCAATGGATGCAACATTGGATTAAAAAAAAAATACACAACTGTTTTAGGTTCCCAGATAATTCATTTCTACAGCTAGTGGTGGATGTGATATTGGTCTGTTGCAACATTTCTTTAATCAGCCCAATTCTGGCCTTATATTCCTGCCAGGGTTTAGTGCAGTTTCCTTTCTACATGTCTTAATTTCTGTAGCTTTGTGTTCTATCAGTTATTGCTAAGTAAAATTAGACTGCAATTTAATTATAACACAATCAGCAGTTCTGGTCAATTAGAATGAGCCTTAAGTGCCATGCAAATTTATTACAGTAGACAACAATGCTGAAAATAAGCACTTTGGAGTCTCTAGAAAAAGGACACCCCTGTGCCTGTGCAGTCCCGTCCAGGCAGTTTAAATTCAGCATATGCAAGATACAGGCGTGCACTTTCCCTGCCCTTTGCCAAGATGTGGGATAGCTGAGCCCAGTTCTCTTCTTTGCCAAAAGCAAGGATTTTATGGTCTGTTGTCTTTGGTGGCAGTACCAGATGACATTTTCTTCTGCCATGAAAAAGGAAACATCAGGTGCTGGAGCCAGAAAATACCGAAAATGACGGCCAGACCCTAGTACCTGAGCAAACGCAGTCGGTGCACTTGACCTGCTTGCACTAGCTGGTGGTCACAGGGGATGCTGGCATTTGCAGGGCCCTCAGACTGCAGGTAATGCTGCAAAGAGCCGAGCAGAAATTAGCTGGCAAGTTCCTGTGCCAGGGCAGGGGACTTGCCTTGAATCTGGTGTCCTGCTGCCACTAAGTAGTTTAAAGAGAGTCAGTGATCTAATGGTGCTACTCCATTATACTGTAACAGCAGGAAGTTACGCAGACTGCATAGACATTAGATGGCAGTAAAAACTGTGCTTTCCAGGGGCTCATTCAGGCAGAAATGGATATTTCAGCCAGGCCACAGTGGGGGAACCTGTTTGTGGAATGAACCTGTTTAAGTGAACCTGTTTGTTTCTCTTTAAGGCCTGCCATTGCTAGCAGGTCTCTGTGAAACACTGCACTGCCAGGAATTGTAAGCACACCAGAGCAATTGCCTAAGAGATCACCATGGACTAATTGCTCAACCAAGATCATTTTAATTAGGCATCTAATAAAAATTAGTCATCTAATAAAACTATACGGAAGGACTTGGGGGATATTTTAAAGTGGTCACTGAATGCCGGTGGTAATTTGCTGCAGATGCAAGGAGTAGCTAGTGAATGTCCTCAGGCAGGGTTATGGGTGCATAACTCCGGAATTGTAGGGGCTTTGAAATTTCCCTCTGTATAAAAGGGATGCTTATTGAATTACTGTTATGGTTGTATGGTATGATGATAGCTGGCCCAGAGGCATTACTGTAGCACTCTCAGGTTGAAGTTTTACTGAGACTTTGAAAAACATACACTCAAATAGAAGGGCAAATGTGTCACATGGTCTGCCTTGTACATGGGGAAGGGCTTCTGAGCAGATTAAAAAAAAAAAATCTTTCAATACCATATAAGCCACCTGTTCACTTAGCCACGGCAGCACAGCAGAGCTAACAAAACCAAATGTTGTCAACTCAGTTTAATTGCCATGCTGGTAAGCCTTGTAGTGCCTCTTAGGGTTTCTCTTTGGTTTTAAGTCAAAACGTCTTGCGAAGGCAAATGAGTATAGAAGATTTTGATTCTTTTGTTTACCCGTTTTTGTTTTAGTCCCTCTGCTTGAATGAATGAATTCTTGATTGAACTTAACTACCTGGAGGCTAAGGCATAGGCATAGCACTGAGATGCTCCAGTTTCACAAGCTATTGCATGTAAATCAAAAAAGGATACTTTCCCCTGTAGTTATAGGGCCCAATGACTATGTCTGATCTAGTTTGTGCCATGCCTTGAAGCCTGCACATGTATTTCGGTTCAGCTGAAATGTGGTGCCTTATTAAGTTGCAGTCTCATGATCATGCATCTGAGTCTCCAAAGAAGAGGCAAAAATGAGACATTAAATCCCTCTGAGACAATTTTATTGTTGTTTGCATATATTTTTTTTAAAGTCTACCTAAATGTCTACAGTGCCCACTGCGGTGGGTGTATGGCCGTACAGGTTGAGAGAAAGAGGGAGGACCAGAGGAGCATCCGCTTCTGAGATGGGCTCAAGCTTGTGTGGGCCTCTGACTCGCTGCCCAAGAGCTCAGCAGAGCCTCTTTGAGCGGTCCTGCCAGACTGGGGCTTGTAGCTGGTTGTTCTAAGTGGGGAGATTTTGTTCAGCCCAGACAATGTCATCTACTCTCCCGGCTGTCCGATCAGGATCTCAAACCAAAGTATTTCAAGGTTTGTTTTAGGGATTGAGAAGTTTGGAAGCACTTCATATAGGAGAACCCTTTACACCGCCAAACACATTATCTGGCCAAAAGGTTGCAAAGCTCCCTTTTTCCAGAGGGCTATCACACAAGTTTTGTGTGTTCACTCACCTCTGGCAGTGCATTTTCAATACAGTTCAGCAGGAATTTTAATCTGTCTGTTCATGCTTGGGACAGCATTTTCTGTTAAAGAACACACACAGAAACGGGCATTTGAACACTCAGATGCTGCAGT
The DNA here is from genome assembly GCF_009769625.2 of Cygnus olor. Classification (NCBI taxonomy): domain Eukaryota; kingdom Metazoa; phylum Chordata; class Aves; order Anseriformes; family Anatidae; genus Cygnus; species Cygnus olor. Next base: position 65,958,379 of record NC_049170.1, on the reverse strand, counting down.
TTTCTAGGAAAACAAGCCTTGAAAGATTGTTACCAATGAATTCATGACTTGTTCAGGGTAGTGAAAGGTTTTTAGCTGTCTGGCCCTTAGTGAACTAGATGGGAGTAAGCAAGCTCTCAACATTTGCAAATCAAGCCTTCAAGTTTTTCCTCTGAACCCAGTGCTTCAGGCTGCTCAGACAAGGCAGTTGCAGAAATGCACTTTTATACCTGCCAAAAAGCCCTAAAATGGGTAGCCAGAATGACCAGATGGTGATGCAGTTTGTGCAATGTCCCTTGGGGAACACAACTGGTTGACACAAACCAAGGACTCGCAGGCTCCTCTTATCTGTGCTGTGAGGTTCTGGGTGCCTTTATAACAAGTCTCTGTCTGAACCCAATCTCAGAGCGAAACAAGGTGAGATTTGTGAGAGGCACACAAATAAATGAGGCATGCAACTATTGTCAGTAATCAGTCTACATTATATATGGATTTTAAAAATTCAATGTTGCTTCTTGTGTTGGAGAGCTCCAAACTGAACGTGTACATCTACTTTTGTTTAGCCAAAAAGATTTTAACTTGTGACATCTCTTAGGAGAAATCCCTGAATTTAACATACTGTTTTCTGTCACTGAGGTGCTGGTTAATTTATGTTTGCCTTGTTATTATGTTTTCCTCAAGTACCCCATTAAAACACATTCAAGTGGTAATTAGCTTCCTGTGTTATTACTCTGGTTTCAAGCAGCATAAGTCCAAGTCTTCTTTTCTCAGCTAGACCCATCTCTGTATGGCAGAAAACTGTTTCAATATCCTTAGGTATTGCAGCAGGACAACTAGGATAAATAGGAGTGCATATATGGGAATGGCCTAGACATTAAATATTAATGTTAATCAAAAATGTAGCAGCAGGAAGCAAAAATAATGGCAATTTTTAGTCATAGGTGTCCTGGTGTTGTTTTGCAGAACAAGTATTTCTGTTACCTATACTTCAGGTGTCCCTTTTGTGTTAATGAGACTCTTTTTGCTAAGAGCTAAGTGTTATGGGCAATGTGAGCAGAGAATAAAAGCTAGTCCCTGCCTGAAGGGCTTCCACTCTTACTGGATATAACCAAAAAAAAAAAAAAAAAGGGAGGGGGGGTGTGAGAGAAAAGCATACAATTTACAGGCAGAAGATTAGGAAATGAGTCACTAAAAAAATGAGTCACTAAAAATGGAACTACTTAATATAAAAGACTTACACTGAGATCTCTTTAGCTTGCTCCAGTGTTTTCCTCTTAAGTCCATATTATCACGACAGGCATTTAAAAGTGCATGCACTCAATAGAATGACTGTACAGCTCTCCCATCCAGGAGTCGGAGTTGAGGCAGACGTTTTCTCTTGTTTAAATGTGTACAATAGCCACCAAGTGTGTTTTAATATAGACAGTAGTAAGTGGATCTTTCCAAAGGATTAGAACAGAACAAATATTTAGGAGGGCACATTGATTCATTACCGGCTTCCGGTGAGATGATGTATGAAGGGAACATGAAGATCAATAAGACAAGCCAAATGAAAGAGCTTGAGATAAGCAGCAGGAGACGAAAGAAATCAATGCCATCCAGCTACTGTGATGGTAAAACAGAGTCCAGAAGAGATCATATTAAACTGGTAAGTCACATATTTCAAATACCTGTCTGTAACATCATCTATGACAATATAACTGCAACAGGGATCGGTGTCAGTATATTTTTACAATTAATTGCAGTGAAATTCTTCAGATTCCTAGTCAACTTCTTCTACTACAAACTACCACAGTAAGTTCATGTCCATGACAAGACATGTTTTCCAAAATAACTTTTATATGTTTCGCATAGGAAGATTTATTGATAGATCAAATATTAACCTGCCTTTCATAACTTGGAAAAAATAAGTCACATCAGGAATAAAGACATTGACTATTACCCTATTGTTGGCTGTTGGTGTACACAGATAAATAATATTTATCTGAAGACTTTTTCTCAACTTCTTTTGCATTTATTCCTCACTTTAATTCTACTGTGAAAGTGTACAACTTGGTGATGTGAGAGAGTGAAGGCTCTTCTTATTTCTTTTCCAATTTAGGATTGTATCACGCAGTACATTCTCCATATCCGACAATAAATACATAATGTGGACTGTATTTTTTCCCAGTGTTTCCTCGCTGACCATGGGTTCTCTAACTTGTTCAACCACTTCTAGATCCATGCCAAAGCCTTCCAAGGGCATCCTTTCACTGTTGTGGTATTAGAATTTATTAAATTCTGTTGGTATATTGAAACCTCTGCATAAATAATTTTTGGACAAATCAAACATAGGCAAACCATGGTTAAGCTGAGCTCAAAAATGTATGAGATGGAGACAAAGGAGTTGTAATACAATTCTAATATTTTCAGGAGGCAACAAGGAACTGCTCCACAGCCCAATGAAATAGCTTAACTAAGGCTAAACCCACAGCAGCCCTTGCACCAGCTGTCCAGGAGGCCTGCTGTTGTAGAGCTGAGGTGTTTTACTAGCACTGTAGACGTTAGAGACCTTTGCCTATATGGAGATATCTTCTAGTGAACAGGAAATCCTGAGGACATCACCATTTTCGCACAGGTCTGACTTTTTGGGTTTTTTTTGCCACCTTTTTACAGTTTCTGAAATCAGAGTTCAACACACATTTCTTCTGACTGTTCCATACTCTGTAACATCTCCAGCCATTTATAATTTTTTAAAAATTACTCCAACCTATGGTTTAACAGCTGAAACTAGTGAAATGTCCTGAAAACCAAGATGTTGTCTTCCTAGAGTCTTGCAACAGAGGAATAACAAAATTCCTCATGTTTATTATATTCTTCTCCTGAAGTCTGTAACTGCACAGTTTTATGCCTGATTTATTTCTAACACTTTTAGCGTTTTTCCCTCCCATTGGAATCTAGCTGGCACTTCTTCCTCCTGAAATGTATTACCTTGTATTTTTCTACACTGAGCAATATTTTAGTGCCTAGACATAACTTTTCTGTAACAGCTCCCTCTCTGCTGCCTTCGTTCCAAACATCAGAGGAATAAGTGCTCTTCTGCACTAAGGTTCCCATCTGGAGATGCACCGAAATTTTCTTTGGAGCTCACCTTTCGAAACTTAGCAGAAGTCTGGCTGTAGTAGGCTAGTGACTCCACAGCAATGTTTGAGGTGCACCCCCCCCCCCTTTTTTTTTTTTGAGTTTGTAATGCAAAGTACTGGAAGATCTATTCATCTTTGTGCATCTTTTGCATTGCTTATTCTTCATTTATTTACTGTTTATGTGCTTACAGTCATTAACTTCCTAAGGAAAACAAAGACATGCTTGCAACATTACTTTAGAGTACTTGATTTCTCTGGGGCAGGTTTGTTAAGTTTCTTTGCATTCCCAGCTTATCTCTTAGGGGAGAAAATATGTAAGATTTATTTTGGTGATGTAACTGATTCAGTCCACAAAAATGGGATTCGTGGCCTCAAGCGCGCAGCTACCAGGAATCATATTTCCTAATGCAACAACTTGGTTTTCAAAAAAACATAGAAAAGTATATTCCTGCTGGATTTCAATGAGAGCTCATAAATTTTGAGAGAATACATTTTATGAAAATATTGCACTGCATAATAACCTTTGTGAATAATTAGATTGTACCTTAAACACTTTTTGATGAACACTTTACAAGGAGACACAGTTTTCCATTGCAAGGTATCAGTGAAGGTATTTTTGAGGAATTCGTTGCCATTACAGGTTTGATGCCTTTTCCTTTTGTGTTAGGATGCTATTTCATTGTCCAATTGACAACATTTCCAAATATCACCAGCAAATTGTCTTCCTGTAGTTATAGACTGATTAAAATTGCCTTTTTGGTATGTAGATGTAAAAATAATAATTTACCTAAGCAAGAGGAAAAGCATCAGCCATTCCAAACAGTTCTTTAAAATCGCTTTTCCTTTCTCAACTGCCTGAATAATGCAGTTCCTCACATTTTCACTGCTATAAACACAGCTGCATTCCAAAGTAACTGCATTCATTTCAGCTGAGTTACTCTGAAGTGGTGCACCCTAAGAATGGGACAGTACCAGTGAGACACGAGGAAAAAATTGGGATCATTTCCACCAGCAAATGCTCACCATTTGGCAGTGGAGCTGAGATGTAGCATTTACAGGAAAGTTAAAGTGAGAAGAGCTCTTCTTTGGAGAAGGTGCATCTTTGTGTACGTGTCTCAGCTAAACTCATCTCCTGGTGACATTTGTAAATCTAACTATGCCAGATTCAGTATGAGGGGACCATATGAAAGTCAGCTAATCTTGCCTTTCTGTTCAGTGGGGACTGTATGGTCTCCATGTATTTTAGGCAATTGTCTGACAGTAAGGGGAATAAAACTTTGCCTTGCTGTTTTACGCACCAGAAGTCAGCTATTAGCGATTCAGTATTTGCAGTCTCCCATCTCATGCTGGAAATTTACAGGAAATGAGCCAAGTCACAAACCACCCCTATTTCTATCACAGCAAAAGTAAGACGTCCCTCACTTCCTTCTCCTACCTCACGACTGCATCACTTACTGAAGACTGAGAGGATGGCAGGAGTGATTCAGTGTTCCCAGCAAAAATCATCTTTTCAAGAATAACTTTTGAGTGTGAATCTCCTCACAGGAGCTGTCAGAAAATAATTCATTGCCCTTAAAATAAGACATCCCTCAACCAATCCTCACGCACACACAGGGTCTGCAGTCTCCTAAATCTTGCTGGGTTTTACAATACTTCAAAGAGAGCTGAGACATGGCAGAGCCAAGATCCTGAAGCTTTCAGGCCAACCAGCAGGACTAAATAGAGGTAGATAGGGAAGTGTCCAAAGTCTAATGAGTCCATGAATCTCAGAAAACCCTTTGTTACTAGCTTGGTTGGTTGCCAGAAATGTCTTTGTTGTAAAAATCTGACCCCACAGTCAGTATATCTAGTATTTCTAGTCAGTATCTCTAGTATTTTGGCAAATGAGTGTTTTGCTGTCTGCATTAACAAGTGGCCTGAGTCCAGAGTCACTCGGAGACGTTTTTACAGGGTGGAACAGGAGCTCCTCTAAGTCTCACAGAGGCCAAATAACCAAAAGATCAGTTGCTTTCTTTCCCTTTCCAGAGATGTAGTGCTTTTGCTTATCAGAAACACATACATTTGTTCATGAATTTATTATCAAATAGTACAGAAAAGGGCTTTCTCTGAGGCTCGTTCTCAACAGAGCAGAAGAGGCCCCACTCATCAAAATTAGGACTGTAAATCATATTTTTTCCTCCTGACTCAGGTGCAACATATTTTATGCCTTCAGACCCTGGGGCTTTCTGCACTTGCAGGCCTTCCTGTGGCACCAGCAGCTGCACAAACACCTTGTGCTCAGAGTGTGCAGCACTTCGCAGCTACCCTGACTGCTAGGGAAGGAGGCGAGTGTTGCCTGACAAAAATACTGTTTTCAGGATGAAAGGATATTGCCTACTGTGGTACAAAGGGGCACTATTGTGTTAACTGTGATGGAGCCAGGAAACCAGAAGACTCCAAACTTTCATCAGTCGTACCATGTTTGAAATTCCTTGGGGGCTCTTCAGCACACCAAAGTTTTGCCATCTCTTCAAGCACCTCTGTGTGCTTTCTGTTAGGTCCTAGGCAAACACACAGGTTCAATACTCCAACATTCATAGGCTTCTCCATCTTTTCCTTAAGGGTGTCTTAAGGCTGCAGTGTGCATTTACCTCATGGGAAATGCAGGTGGGCTGTTTTGCCAGCTGTACAGCTCTTTTGCATCAGCACAGCAATGCAGGTAGCATAGAGTACACGGCTGAAAGCAGGTTAGAAAACTTTTGGCACCTATTCTTTGTGCCTAAAATGATTTGGTTGAAAAATAAAGGTCTGCTGCATCCATACATTCTGTGGGCAAACATGCATCCTTCCACAGAGGACAACCCTGTATATATAATATACTGTCTTATGATTTAGTTGCTCCTACAACAGAGTTACGTGCAGGCTCTTCCCCTCTTTCTTTGAAACATCAGCAAATGTGGAGGTCAAACAGGATAAAATTTGCTCTACCTGGCCAAATCACAGTGGTACCATTTGAGCACTAGGTCCACTTAGGCAAGTTTCAGTGATGCTGCCATGCCTCTTTGGACTTTTGTGCTGCCTGATGAGAGTCTGAAAATTGTATTCAGGCAAATCTCCTGTAAAGTCAATAACCCCTCCTAAGACGCCCTAGGAAAGAAATGCTGTTGATAGTATGTTGCTTCAAATATGCCATTGTTCTTGATTTTTCTTTCTCATTTTGAAACAATCTTTTATTTTCCACAGTCCTTAAATTAAATCTCACAGGGATGCTGGCTCCAGAAGTGTGAAAATTAATACACAAGCAATTGAATTTGAAAACAAAACAAAACAAAAACAAAAACAAAACTACAGCAATGGAGCAGGAAACAAGTCACTGGCATTAAAACCAGAACTATGCAAATTAGGCCATAAACTCTCAACCAGATTTAGGAAATTTTCTGATCTTTAATTTACTTCCCTCTGCCATCAGAATCCTTCTTCTTTTTCCCCCAGGGTGAAAGTCCACCATTAAATAATGGATGCATTAACTCCACTATCTATTTCCTCCTCTAAATAAAACTTTATGACAAATAACAAAGAGAAGCAAGAATTGAAGATAAGAGACTACAGTGATGTCAAATGACAAACAAAGCCAGGGCTTGACAGATTAATTTCATTCTCTAAATTACACTGATCTTATTTGCAGGGTCATTCTGTGCATCTTTGTTTTAGATTGAAGTGTCCTACACATAGAGAAAGGGGGAAAAGGAACTTGGTCTGAAGTACACGGCATTTTGTTTTACTTGTGTTTTATAAGCAGTTGGCCTCTTGGAATACTTGCCTGCAGAATCAGTAAAGCTATCACGGTGCTGTTAGCATTCAAGCCCTCTAAAGCAACAGAATAAACAGAAAAATAAGGCCACTGAGGCGCAACAAAACACAGTGGCCTTTAGGGAACACAGCAAAATGTGTTTTATGAAATCAAGGGAAAATTGCCACGTCCCAGGGTAGCAGGTGAGCTATGAAATTTTGACTTTTGGGTATTAATGCTGTGTACCTTTATTTATCAACCCAAAGCAGTTCCAGTGATCAACACTACAGCCTCCACTGTGCTGTTGAGGGAGGTACAGCTCAATGCTGGGATTGCCCTGCTCAGAGCAGACCTTTGTGGCTCCTGGAGAAGGTCTTCCCTTCTCCCTGCAGCAGAGCCTCTCAGTGCTGGAGTCACTGGTATGAAAAAAAATCCTCACCTATACAGACATTCACATTCATGTAGATCTATACTGTCTATATCTATATAGATATATTTACATAATAAATATGTGGTTAAGTAAGTGTGGTTAGCTAGCTAGAAATGTTAAATGGCAAAGTCAAGTAGCTATAAATTGGAAAAAGCCACAATTAAAGCTTCCGTTGTCATCTTCATTTGTTTTTTCATGGATATGCATTATGACATAACCAGATATTTAGCATTTTGTACACTGGGCTTTTTTTTGTTTGTTTGTTTACAGACATATCACTAGAGGAATGTAGTGGTGGAGGAGGGGAATTGCTGTCTCTTTGGCAATAGAGCACTATTCAGAGCAGTGCTGTAACCATTCATTTTGCCCCCAGGAGGATCTCTATATATCTCAGCTGTAATTAAAAGTTGTAATTGATAGATGATTAAGGGCTGTATCATAAAAAATGACTTGACCCTCCTAGTGTAGATTATTAGATTACCGAAGATAAATAGGCACTTTCCACTAAGACTCTTCTCTTCCAGATTATTCCTGACAGCTCCCTTAATGAAAATGTCATGATGTCTCTGTCAAATGCCTTTGAATTAAGAAGACACATTATGATGTTTTGCAAATTGTTACCAAATTACACTCATCAAAGGGGTATTTTCCTTCAGTGATTGTTTCCTTCACAGCAATGCATAACAAAAAGCTTAGAGATGGATGTACTTATGCAGTAGATTTTCTGTCATGTTGTCAAATTCCATTAATGTTCCTGTGGCTCATCTGTGCTTATGAAATACCTGCAGTATTACTTACATATCTGTACTATTATATATTATACTTCTCTAACACATATTAACTGTGCAAGCTGTAGACCTTGAAAGAGACATTAGAATTATAGGCACTTCACAGGGGGCTGAAGGCTCTATTGTCATTCATTATACAAAGGGCTTAATTAAAGAATTGCTGAAGGAAATGGTTTAAGAGCCTCTTGAAAATGATTAAATAGAAGGAGTGCTTCATTACCAGACCGATTCTGCTAGACCAGAACAATATCTATATTTTTATTTCTAAGCACAGCATGAATATTAAGCCTTGCCAATTCATAACATTTTCGCAGCCTGTCTTATGATAGATAGATAGTTATAGATGCATAACAAAATATATATATATACTGTGTGAGCTAGCTATGTAGATTATATATAAATCTCACAAAAATATGCATACATATAGATACAGAGTATTAATTATAGCCCTACTTCGGTGTCTTAGAATTGCGGGAATATTTCAGTTTTCATATTTAAAAGATTCCTGGCCCCTGTAGTCAGGAAAAGAACCCAACTATTCTTTCTCTGCTCATAAAGAATAAGAAAGGGGGAACAGAGTGCAAATAAAAGAATATATTTTCCTTCTTTTCCTTTTTATGTCTCAGAAGCTGTAGATCAATCCCTCAGTTTTTTAAAAGTTTGCACATACAGAAGTCAGTATGCAGAACTGGTTCTCAGCAGCAGATTTTGCTGTTTACAGTCTGTAATCTCTTCAGCTTTTAGCAAGGAACCCAGGAAAAATGAACTCAAAGTAAGAGTTATAACACTGATAAAGATAAGGGGAACAGTAAGTAAAAGGGTTTTTGTTTGTTTGTTTGCTTGTTTTTTAAGTCTATAGCAAAGTGGAAGAGGAAAGTGGGGTTCTCATACACAGACTGGAAAACTTCATTTAGGAAACTAAAACTTTGCATTTCCTAGTTAAACTGACCTTTGGAAGGAAGGTAAAGCTTTTTGCAGATATGAATTTGAGATCAATAGGAGATAGGAGGGTTGAGCTCTGTTCTGTTGGCTTTCTTTCCGGTGTGCAAGGTAGCTTTAGAGGCTTGACTTAAGAAATTCAGGTTTTAAATCACCTTCCCGGGTCAACTTTTGGACACAACAAAGCAGATACATCTTCACAACTATCACTGTTTTGCTGCTTCTCAGAGTAGCAAGCAAGAAAATGACTAGTCAGACTGGACACTGGCTTACAGAGCAGGATGTAAGCAGGGTCCTAGAAGGGCCAAGACGCTCATATTAGTTATACAGCTATGCAATAATGAGGCTGTGTGTGTGATCCTAATGGTACAGCAAAAGTGTGGGTATCTTTGCGTGGACCTGGAAAAAAGTGCAGAGGTACATGCACCGTAAGTACATAGAAATAGTTTATTCGCTCATACCAGTTTACCTTCTCATTCTGTGTTAGGCTGGAGAAATGATATAGATGCTGCAATAATCCTAGATGTGCCTGTCTGTCCAGTGGAATTTACAGTCCAGGTCATGGGCCCAGATTTGCCATCCGATGCCTAAGAAAAAAAAAATAAATGGAGATTATCAGATCCAGCATGTTAACTTGGAAGCACTTTTTTAAGCAAGGACAGGGATCATGCTGTCTCTTCCCCTGTCTGGTGTTCATGTGCATCACTTGGCAGGGAGACATTGTATTGGGTTTATGTGGCAAGGGCTTGGTAACAGGGGGCTGCAGGGACAGCCTCTGTGAGCAGAGCCCAGCAGCTGCCCCATGTGAGATCAGTGTCAGCTCCAGCCACCTCCAAAAGGGACCCACTGCTTGCCAGAGCTGAGCCAGGGAGTGACGCTGGGTGGGAAATCAAATTTAAGGAAGGGAAAAAAGAAAACTGCTGTGCAATAGCAGCTGGGAGAGACATTACCATCCCTGCAGCCCCCAAGGTCAGTGCAGAAGGAGGGCAGGAGTTGCTCCAGGCATGGAGCAGAAGTTCCCCTGCGGCCTGTGGAGAGGACCCTGGTGGAGCAGGCTGTCCCCCTGCAGCCCATGGGTCCCACATGGAGCAGATCTCCACGCTGAAGCCCGTGGAGGAGCCCCTGGTGGAGTAGGTGGATGTGGCCTGGAGGAGGCTGCGGCCCATGGAGAGCCCCCCTAGGAGCAGGCCCTGGGCCGGAGCTGCCACCTGTGGAGAAGAGCCCAAGCAAGAGCCGGGGGTCTGGGGGGATCTGCTGCCCTTTGGGGACCCATACTGGAGAAGTTTGCTCCTGATGGATGGACCCCATGGTACGGAGCCATGTGGGAGCAGTTCTTGAAGAAGAGCTGCCTGTGGGAAGCCCACGCAGGATCAGTTCAGGAAGGACAGCATCCCGTGGGAGGGACCCCATGTGCAGCAGGGGCAGAGGAGATGAAGCGTCAGGGACTGACCACAGTCCCTATTCCCAGTTCCCCTGTGCTGATCGGGTGGAGGAGGTGGAAGAGGGAGGGTGGGAGAGGAGGCTTTTTTTAGTTTGCTTTTAGTTTCTCACTGTGCTAGTCCACTAGTGATAGGTACTAATCTCCCTATGCTGAGTCTGTTTTGCCTGTGACAATAACTGGTGAGTGATCTCCCTGTCCTTATCTCAACCCTTGAGACCTTTCCATCGTATTTTCTCCCCCTCTTCCTTGTAGAAGGGGAGTGAGAGAGGGGTTGTGGTGGAGTTCAGCTGCCCAGCAGGGTGAAAGCATCATACACTCTTCCGCCAGGGATTCACAGCTTTTAACACCTTAATGGTGTCAGGATCCTAAAACCAGTTCTCATTTATAAAACACAACCAAAACACCAAGGAGAAGCTACAGTGACCATTTTTATTTTGCAGCTCTGAGTTTTGCATGAGACAGTTCAGCTTGGTTAGTGGTGAACTCAGGATCACTTCCCTCCACAGTGTACATCTTGCCCCAACACACTAAGGTGCCTATTTTTGCCCTAGTCTGCCTATCTGCCACTGGCTGGCATGGAGAAAAAGGAGAGAATCTAGCACCATTCTCTGCTGACAGTGTCAAAAATGCTTGTGTGTTTATTTTTAAATAATAATATATACGTGATAATGACTGCAGAATTTTCAGTAAATATGAATATAAAAATCACCATTTCAACTTGATCAGTGGGGTCTCAGATAAGTAGTCTTTTGTGAAACCCTGCAATTCACTCCAAGAATAAATGCTATTTTACTGCATTTTGAAGAGACAGGTTTTATAAACCATTTCTCATCATTCTCCCTTTCTTTTTTTCGTGTCTTTCAAAGCATTGAGGAATACGCTTTTTCTGTAGTACCTGCAGCCACTCTGCCAGCATCCCAGCAGCACAAAGCATACATATGTATGTATACTGAGTGGAAAATTCCACTGAATGGGAGCTCTCACAGTACTCTTCCAGGCTTATATCGGCTTCTACAAGACAGGGGAGTGAAGATATTCACTTTTAATACAGCAGGTACTTAGCTTGTGGAGTATGTTTGTCAACTGTTGTCGATTCCTGTCCTCTCTCTATATTCCATGGGAAAGCTGTGTGTGAAGATTGGCAGGACTCCTAACTGATATATGTCTTTATCTATGAATAAGGAGCCCTGGTGTATTCCTTGACACCTACAGCCAGAGGTTTGATTTAACTTCCTCATTCAGCTATAGTTGTAGTCAAGAGATTACTCCCTGCCCCACTTTGCCTGCTTATCCCACACTCCCTGCCAGTAACAATTCACATGATCATTCCCTAACATACAAGGATCACTGTACCAAACACTGACAGATAAAAATGAGCCGTTTGGATGGACAAGGCACAGCTGAGACTGCACATGTCCCCAGGAAGGGATGCACTGTGGCAGTGATGGTGATGCAGTGCAGCTCAAGGTATTATGTCCAGCTGGCCCAACCACAGGCAGGTTGAGCACTTGTGAATGCAGGCGTGTGCTTGCTCTCCCCATGTAACTGACATTGCTTTGTTAGTCATTTTTGTTTTACAGACTTGAGGAAATTCCACAGCTGGGGAGGAGGAAGGCAGCAAATGAATCCTGTGTTAGAGGAACAGTAACGTGAGACATATGCACAAACTACTAGAAATACCAAGTTAGTCTGTAGAAGTGTGACATGATCTTTGTATGCACATGCACAGCAATGTGCATTTGAATTTTCTGATTGGTGGCAATCACTCTGCAGAATCCCTGTCCTATATAAGTGAATACAGGCTGAAGAATAAGAGGAAGTGAATGCCTTCCTTTAAAGAAGTCCATGATACATGCTACACAGTAATCATAATAATGCCAATTAAAGGCTTCTTAATTCTCCTTCTCACGGTACAAATCCAAACAAAATCTGTACCTGCATAACCATTTAATGGTAAAATGAGCTACCAACAAAACAAAAATAAGCTGTTTAAAAATCATACCATGAAAGAGACACAAACTGGCTGCTGGTCTGTGCTGTGATTACACACAAGTGCACAAGTTGATACGTGACTTATTCAGTTGATGGGCAGCTGCTACAGAACATAAACCCCAAAAGAAATAATTGTACCTAACCAGCACCATTTCATGCCCTAGTCAATGCAGATGGTAGCATAGCAATGTATGGGCATGAGAGGAGTCTGTTACTGGAAGCTGGACAGATTAGAGAAGAGGAGCCAATTAGTAGTGTGTAGTGCTTTTGCCAAACATGCTGCCAGAAAACACAAGGAGACCCAGGCCAACCCGGTGAAAACATCCCTGAAAAACAGTTTATTCTGCTCCCTCTGCTGCTGCGATGAAGTCTGAATTTGCCCAAGCCTCTTTGCATTTATTTTCAAAGTTTACTTCTGTAATCTACTTGTTTATTGCAAGAAAATTGCCAGAGGAGGAATACCAGCACTGACCATGAGGAATAAAAACACGCCAATTAAGTCTCATCTAGACCTGGCTTGTCTTCTGGCCCAGCAGGGCTGGAGCACGACTGCTCTCCAGTCCAGGAGAGCAGCCCCATTCCACCCCAAAAGAAGGTGGCTTGCTCCAGACAGATTGCCGTGAACAGCCCCTCACTGCCCCTCGCACTGTCATTGTTTGCAAGACCCTGCTTGGCAGAGGCCAAAGTTCACATCCAGTGCACGCAACCATGGCAAGTGATGTTACACTAACTTGCTTTGTGCTCAACTTCAGCAGCACTTGTAAGAACTGTATAAAATGGTAAACTCTTCAAAGAGCTGCTCTGGCAGTGTAGGATGCTTTGCAATCTTCCATTCACATGCCTTGGTATGAGCCTACAAGAAAAATTAATTTTGGTCTGTTTTTTGCTGAATTACCCTGCAGATGGTAAACAGGAAAGGTTTTATAAAACAGTGCATTTTAAAACAATTTCAAGGTTCCAACAGTTAGACAAAATTCTGGGCCAATGTTACATGTCCCAAATATGCAGGTGTTTCCACAGCAAATATGTGAGTTTCAGGATTTAAGTGTTTTGGTAACAGGATGTCAGTCCCATCAATTTCTTGACAGAACAGTGCAGAAATGAACATCGTCATTTGGAGCTTATTTACACCATTTTCTTCCTACCCATGGAAATGAGGAAATTCATGGAATTTATACATCAGAGAAATAAAATATTTTTCTCTAGTTCACACACACATTGAATATCTTGCTTCCTTTTGAAATAACAGCATGCTACCTGTGAAATGGCAGTAATGAAACGTTACCTCTCATGAGTGCAGCCAGGAAGTGTAAGGCTACAATACCAACAGAGACAGACCTAGAAGAATATTAAACCCAGGATTAAAAGGGTATAGTAAAGAAACCAAAACCAAAACCCAAAGCCCAAGGAATCTGTAGCAGGTGGGAAAAAGGAAAAGGATGAAGCTACCATTGATATTTCCGAAGGTCATATTTTTTTCTGGGTATTATTCTTATTTTCACTCCAAGACTGTAATTCATGGCCAGCAGTTGAGTGTTTTTCTGCTTACATGAAGAGTGCATGATCTTCTGATTCCAAGCTGTGCACTAAATTCATGTCAGTCCTATGTATTGTGTTAACAGCCTGTAGCCCAGCATAGTTTTGGTGAAAATCACACTTTTAATACAACAGTGGACAAAAAGTCACTTGTTTTGCAGTTTGGCCTTCTCACTGAGCTCTTATATAACCATGAGTTAAAGCAGTTCTCTCTGACAAATCTCTGGTATGGTCTCACTTTATACTCCTGGCTCAAAATAATTACTGCATGACCCATATCCTCATCCCCATAACTGCAATATTTCTAACTATGTTTGACACTCAGCTGCAGAGCATTCCTCTTGCCCCATCCTTTTTCAATGTGAAAATGGAATTTGGATTAATCAAACCCTACTGCTCACCACCTGCAGCACTTGCAATTTCCAGCTTTCATGGCTGCAATGGCAACAGGAAAGGCTCATCAGGGCATGGTAACAAGGCAATTGCTTCAAACCAAGGGTATGAATACTGGCCACATAAATATGGAAACATTGTCACAAGAACAGGGAGGCTGCTCCATCAAAAAACGAACTCAAGGCTAAATACCACCCCCTTGCAATTACTTATTAAATTATATAACTGGGAGTGGATATGGGACAGGTCAAGGCTAAATGCTTAGAAATGTAGCTATCACTCTGCTGGGTCCAGTTTATAAGAGAACATATGGAGAGCACATTTTACCATTGCTACCTGCTACACAGAGGACCTGCCAATAGACAAACCTGAGGTGGTGAGCTAGGAGTGAAACCAGTCCATTATCTCTGAACTTTATTGCTTTTGTTTAATGCCTAGGAGACGAGTTGCTTGCACATAAAATGGAGCCTGCTCCCTTTTCTCTAATCCACTGAAAGCTAAGGCAGATGCATTAGAAGTACTAGGGGAGCTTTGTCAAGTCATAAATTTCTTATTGATGCAGGAAAGCCCTGCATTTCACTCAAACAGATGAGCTAATCATTACAGAAATAGAGGAAGAAGTAATCCCATTCTACACAAGCTTCTAGGTGAACAAAAATGTTCCTGACACAAATCAGGTGAAATCATAAGCTCTTAAAAGATTTTAATGAACTGACAACTGAAATAAAATGACAGTACAGGAGAACTGAAAAAAAAATAAAATTGTGACTTCCAAGTTGTGGCTACTTCTTGAAGTATCCGACATTTCAAGATGGAAGCTTTCTTCATTTGGAAAACCACTGGATTTTATATATATATATATTAGCAATGAAATGAAACATCTGAGGGCTTTGAAACTCTTTTCAAAAATTTATGTTCAAAATTTTGGAAAAGTTCGGTTGATGCCTCCTGATAGAAGGTTCTGGTTACCACAGGTCAGCCCTTTCAAATAAAATAACATAAGACTTACAATCTCAAAATGGAATTTATCACAAGTGGAATTTATCACAAGTAGTTTTTAGAGGGAACATTAAGCTCTGAGGATTGTATAACTCTTCTAAAATACCTAAATTTGTTTAGATTCACCTGAAAATTGCATTTCAGGAAAGCTATGGGAATACTGAGCTTCAGTGAATCAGACATGTGGTACCTACCTCTGCACCCTGTAACAAAACCCGACTTTCTCTGATTTCTGAGTGACAGGCTCTTCAGTGTTGGAGGTATCCGACAAGCTTCACAGCTGATGGTGCAGCTGGAGACTGAGCTATGTTTCTACTCTGGCTAATCTGCAGGGAAGCTTCCAAGAATGGCCCTCTCAATTATATCAGCTCCAGATGCTCCTTTTCTGCTCTCCTCAGCCAGTTGCTGAATGTGGACAGGCTCTCCCCCAGTTTTTATTTTTATTTTTTGATCAGTTAGTCATTATTATTCCCCCAACAGTTCAACATTGGATTTTTTTTTGGCACCACAGGAAGAAATTCCTCTCTTTCTGCCCCTCTCTTCACTTTCCCGCTCTCTTGCTATTAGTCTTTTTCTAACATGCAACATAAGTTTTCCATCATTGCATCCACACAGAAAAGAGCTGTGGATCTGTTGCTCTGCAGCTCCACAAATCTCAGAAGCTCTAAGCTAATTTATACTAGCTAAAATTCTATCTCTGGTGGATGGTAAAACTCGTCCTTAAATTTAACAACAAACACATCCTTAAGGACATAACAATGAAATTATATTTGGCATTGAATAAATATCTCTCCTCTGACAGTCTACTAACAGGAAACAGCAGGAGATCATGAGAGTTTATCTCTGTCGTACAAAAACTAAGGAAAAGTCTGAACTGACATTTTCCTCTAGCATATGCACACACACGCACACACAAACACTTCTGCTCACACACAGACACTGGTAACCACTTTTCATGACAGAAGGACTTGACATAAGATGCGCGTATGAAAGCTCTAAAGACACAGTTTTAGGGCAAATTTATTTCTACATGGATATGCCTCATAGCATTTTCAAAGATTTCATTAGTTTCAGCCAAGTACAAAAAGAATATTGTGCATTTGATATTTGTGATACGTGGTGTCACCTGCTACAGTAAATGCATTTCAAGCTGCAATTACAAATGCGTTTCTTCTCCAGGGTTTAATGTTCTTGTCCATACGGCATAAAAAACTTCATCAGTCATATGCATGTAATCTTTTATAAATAATTCTTGCCCAGCAGGTTATTTAACTCAGAACTGCTCTCTACAAGTAGTGGTCAAAGGAGATAAAATAAGAAGTGATCTGTTAAGTGAGCAGTATTTGAAGAGCACATGCTCTCTTGAGTAATTGATTCCCGTAACTATTTTGATTCAGTATCCATTATGTTATTTGTAAACCAGGTAGACCGACAAAAAAGAATTTCTAATATATCCCTGTGTACATCTGATCATGAAGTGACACAAGGATAATGATGTTATACACATACTTTTGCACGTATAACTGTCGCTGCACGAAAACCAATTGAACTAAAGCAATTTACAGTAAATAAAGTTTTGTAAAATATTTAGGAGTTTATGGTAACAGTAATGCTAAGGTCAGATTTTAAAATTTAATAAGTAAACAGTTCTCATTGCAACTGCATGGCTAACTTTCACTTACAACTATTGCCATTATGGGCTTCAATACTTAATTGCCATTTCCTTCACAGTGTGCTTTGTCTCTGCAGGAAACATCTCATTTGGATATAAAAGAACAATTCCTTCCTGGATGCCAGGATATGAGCAAGGCATCATCAATTAAGATTCAGAAGGGTTCCTTTATAACAGTTTATGAAGGCTCTAAGGCAAACAGAATAGTTTTGCTGATATTTCTGGACAGAGCATTCTTGCATTCTCTGAGATCTCACATGGGGTAGCTTTCATTTGTTTTTATATATACTAGCTACTTCAGTCTTATTTTTTTTCAGAAATTGTTTAAAGTATATTTTCAAGCAGGGCCTGGCATGGTTTAAACAGTTAGATCTGACAAGTTCAAATAACTGGAGCTATTTTGGTGACAGTGACCCATCCCTCCTTTAAATTAGCTATTGAAAAATCTTTGACAGGTTTGTGGACTGTTTAGTAAGAAGAAACTCTTGGCAATATACTCCAAGTGCTGCAGGTCTCAGCAGGACTGGACAGAAGGGAATTTTCCAAATTCAACAACAAGAACCAAAAACAGCACCAGCACTGGGAAACTTGGAAGGTCAAGTGTAGTCACTAGCCATTTCAGCTCTATAAGCCAACTGGTAGAATCACAAGAATACATGATGCAAAATTTCAACTACACAGCCAGAATTCCACACTATTTCATCTATAAGCCATCACAAAGAGAGAATTTATAAGTATATATGGAACGCAGGGACTCCAACAAAAATTTGGGATAGAATGAAACAACCTTGCCAATTTTTGGGTGAAGAAAGAGGGGAGTGGTTATCCCCTACCTTAAAGTTGCTAAGCCTATTAATATACATAGTAATTATTGCCTAATATTAATAGATTAAGCGTAGCAACTTACCCAATGGGTACCAGAAGCATTTAAAAGGCTGCATGTACTTCGACTGACCTGAGCAGTTGCCCATTACTGTATCCTGATTTCTAAAGTGTCTTCAGAGCAGTGATTATGGCTCCTACAGGCCACGTGGCTGTAAGGAGGCCTGTGAAAACCAATGTGTACAGCCTCTCTCATAGCAATCACATGGGCTCTTCAAAGCAGCTCTACAGCAGGTCAAGGTGGGTGTGAGCAGGCAAGCCCTCTTCAAACAGGCATAGCTGACATAGGAGGATGAACTGCTGCCATGTTTGCACTGGGAGTCAGCCAGAGACACCAGGCACAAGCAAATGGCACCATGACTGCTGCCAGCACAAACATGGGGCTGGTCATGCCACCAGCAGCCTCCACTCCCTGGGCCCCCTCAGCCAGGCATTAGCTGCCACCTGCCTCCAAGCAAGGCCCAGATGCCATCGCTATATATTTTGCCATGACTAGAAGGAAGTTCTCCAGCAAAGTGCTTTCCCCAGAAGCAGAGATATGGTTCAGTGATGTAGCACAGTGAAGGAAGGTGAATTTGTTCATAGTCAACACTGGCTGTGCTTTTCAGAGCTTAGAAAATAAGCTCACGATTCTTAAGTAATAGATTGCCTGCATAAATCCACCCCTTGACAGTGCACTAGCACTGTGTTACCACAGGCGTTAACAGATTGCAGCAGAAATTGACTTTGTCATAGAGACTTATGAGTCTCTTTAGGTCTTATATGCCTTACTAATGCAGACTCTTTAAAAACTGACAGAATCATTTCAACATGAATATCAGAAATACTTCTCTTTGACATTATGTCTGTATCCTATGCTGTGTGGGCAATGCCATAACTGCCTTTTTCATGCTGTGTGTTTCTGTACACAGGTGAATATATCTTCACTACACACTCATTCAAAAACTGTGAAAATAGCATATGAGGAAGCAAGAATTTATCTCAGCATCATTGCAAGTGAAAGGATGATGGGTTTCTTGATTAAAAGGCATCCTGACTGGCCAAAAATTGCCTTCACGTACAAACACAGCCCAGTCTCTCCACAGTGTTAGACTGCTGTGGAAAGCCCAGGTGTCTTGAAGGACATTCATCATTCAGCCCCATGTACTACCTTGGCTGGCTCTGCTCTTTCTGTTCACAGACAAGGGGCTGCAGAATCCCAAAAACACATTTCCTGCTTTCTTTCTAGTAGTCATAGTTACAGATAATGCCCATCTCCTTCTGTTACTCTCCCTTGGTCCCTTCTTGGCCAGTCTTAGATATTGAATGCAGGCCCAGGTGGCATGAAGGAAGTGTAAGGAGAATGATATCCTGCAAAAATGAGTTTCAAGGGATTGTGGGGTTTTGATGATATAATAGGGGAAAAGAGCCAGGCACTCATAAGAATGATCCCTTTAGGATGAAAAACAGAGGCACTGTAGAAAAGCCCATCTTTAGTGGTGGCCATGACAGGGATTCATTTGGATGTAAAATACTTCTTAATCAACACGTTGCATCAACATAAAAAGAAGTAGGGAAGGAATGAAGTAGAGGAAAATAAAAATAAACTAATAGAAACTGTGAAGAAAATTAAACTGGCCTTTTATTTCTACTGTGGTTTTCCCCTCTGTGATGCTCTGCTACAGTTCACACATCAGCAGTTGCAAATCCTATGCTTTGCTGGCATTACAAAACCATCCATACAGTTTAAAAGTATTTGTAGCAGCCAGATTCCTGAAGAAGGCTGTGAAGAGATCAAATGAGTGAGCAAAAATAATTGATATGATTGATTCACTCATTGTTTCCTGAAGATAATGTTAGATAAACTAAGCCCACTTCCCCTTGCAAATGAGTCGCTAGCCAGCTGTCTATTCTGCAGTGACTCTAAATGGGGGAAAACTGAATGCAGGGTGAATGAAGCATATGTTTATAATAGCATCTAATCTCTCATTGTAACATGTAGTGAATTTTTTTAGCTCTTTTTCTTGTAAGAACTCTGAGCCTGTGACAATGTTTACTATTGTCAGAGGTGCGTATTCACTATTATTTGGAAGAATGTAGGTGCTATTCTCTTTAGAGAATTAAACATTAGTACTGAGTTGCAATCACCTGCTTATCCCAGTTAAACCCTCCATCTGGTTATTCATGAAGAAGGCCACTGTAGTTTGTGAAATATTGCAAGGACTGAAAGAGCTCTTCTGAGACTTAGCAGGGGAATATGTGCCAGTGTTGAGCAGTTTGGGGAGAGGGACTGTCTGTTTGTGTGTTTTCTGACTCATATCAAACATTTTTTTCCCCACAGTTCTGAGCAACAGGGCACCATCCTAATTCAGCCAAATATCTCTGCAAACCATAGCACAGTCTCATTCAGTTATGACTGCTGTTTTCTGAACAGCACAAGATAATTAAAATGAGTAGTTTTCCAACACCACCAACAAGCTTTTCTTCAGGAGGTGTTATTTTGTCATATGCTGAACAGTAGATATTGAAGCAATGACACTTTCCCTCTGCTAATTGGAATGCAAGGAAAATGCAAGGAATAGAAGTGATAACTGAAGGTGTGCAGAAGATGTGGGAGATCATTAACCCCAAAGCAGCAGCTGGAAGTAGCTCGATAGTGGAAAGAGAGAACAGATGAGAGAAGGCAAAGCAAAAACAGGGATAAGCAAAACCACAAATAATACTGAAACAACTGTGACAGAGAGCAGAAGGAAGAACAGACAGAAGATTCACACCAGAAAAGGAGGAACTCACAGGCCAATTGCCAGAGAATGTGGGGCCCAGAATATAGCACTGCCTGCCAGGAGAAGGGATGCAAACCATGAGGGAGGAGGGACGATAATGCCTGACAATTCATCATCTGAGTGCAGAAATGTGTTGCACTGGAACAATTAAAAGTGAAGTAGGATGCTGAAGGTCTCAGAAGAAATGTAGCAAAGTCTGGGGACTGCCAGGGATTTGTGGGTTTTGGTGTTTTGTTTTGTTTTGTTTTGTTTTCAAAAGAAAGACAAAAACTTGAGAAGATGAGGAAGGTACGGATTCCTTTCAGACTGGTGCAATGTGGAAGATTTTAGGAATTTGATTATAGCTGCACTTACTATAAGATGGACTGTCTGGGGAAAGTAGTCTCAAAAGGAGGCTGGCCCAACTGAAAATGAAAGGGAGATAAAGGTGAGGAGGCACTTTATGCCAGCATCTCATATATTAGAGTGGAGCAAAATGGTAAACATGGCTGGAGCAAGGAAATGTCTACTAGCAGGGAGATGTCTTAGGGTCTGTTCCAGTTCCTTGACCTGTTTCTGTATGAGACAGTCAGAAATAATCCAGGGACATCACTCCCATCTACCTGAAGGATGCTACCAGGACACTGCTACCCCCTCTCCTTTGGCCCTGTCAGCACAGTGTCAGCCCGGTACCTACAGAAAAATAGGCTGGGGGCTTCCTTGGAAGGGAGAAAGTACAGCCAAACCCTCTCTGGTCAAAGCAGGATGGGAACCCACCCTCCTTGCTTCATGGTCAAGGGCTCTGACTTGGGGTGGGGAATGGGGTAATGCACAAAACAGGTGTCCCACCATATGACGCACCTTCTCTCTCTCTTTTTTTTTCTTTCTTTTTTTTTTTTTTTTGTTAATTGTTGTAATGTATTTCATGGTCAGGTTCCATATAGTTCTTCAAGGTAAAAGACCATGCAGAAAACAATTTCCAAAATGAGGAAAAAAATAGGTCTTGTTTTTTAACTAGCACTGCTCATTATGTCATCCTTCTTCTTCAGGGCAATCTTGGAAGAGCACAGTGGCAATTGGGAACCATAACCATTGCAATTTAAATCCGACATCTCAGCGAAGAAGTTTCTGCTGGTGATATTAAAGACAAGTCTGCATTTTTCTGTGTCTCTAAAAAAGGTGGTGCAATTTTTTCAAGCAGATTGTCTTTTCCTGCTTGTGGTAGTTATATTATTATGCTATATTATAGTTACATTACTCAGCAAATATGACTGCCATGACAAGTAATACATATTGTAAATAGCTTTTCTGGATTTAATATATGAGCTCCATATTGCTAGTATTCCTGAGAGAACAGATCAAGTGAATACTAGGAATTCACATTGAATAAGTTACTCAATTAGGGCAATCAGTATTGTCTAATCACAAATTAAATTTATTAAATACATCTCCTCTCCCCTTGTTGCTTGACCTGCATGTTATTATGCAGTTCTCTGGACACTACCCAGTTGAGCTTATCAGCACAATATCTCATTTCAAATATTTTAATATAACTTTTTTATATTATTTTTTTAATTTGATGCATTCTGAACTCAGATCCAATCTGAACAAACACCTCCACACAGGCCTCTGAGAACAGCCTTCTTCCTCTCATGATCCTCTCATGCAAGTGAACCCAAGTATAATGTCGATGATGCAGCATATTGTCTAACACAGCAGCCCACTAACCTCATTGCACTAATGATGCTGGTCATCAAATTGCTAATTCTAAAGAGGACAGAAGGTCATTATTTGATTCAGTGGTGTATCTTGCTCACAGCTGAATAGAAAAAGATACTTCAAAATGCTTTAATAAATGTGTCTCATAATTCTTGTAAACACTGCTGCAGAATGATGCATCATTCCTTCCTTTGGGAGATAATTCAGCCACTGGTTTTTAGGGGTTTGAGCTTTCCTTTGATTTGCTCTGGCACAAGGATGAAGAAGGCATAAGGAATGGAATAAAGATGAGGAAGAGGAGCATGGGAGAGACATGCTGGCACTACTGAGTAATATGTTCACAACCGTGTGTCTAGGTGCTTTGAGGACACTGTCCTACACAAACGTATGAATTGGTCCAAAAATGCAGGAAAAATAAAAGATCCAAAAATACAAAGTTATACAGAATGCTAACTTTGTGAGTAAGCATATGCACTGCCTGGTCTCTTTGTGAAGTTCTGATCCTCAAGTCTCACTTTTTAATGCCAACAATTAACAATGGAGACAATATATTTTAATAAAATATAGTGTTACTGATGTGATTGGGGAAAAAAAACAGATAAGCTTTAAGAAGCTTTTCTTCAGATCTGTAGCAGAATTTGCCGGGTTTAATGATAAATAAGAGTGGAGAATTTGTTCTGAATTTATGTTAGACCAGTTGAGTGAGTTGGTGCTGTTAAGATGAAAATGGTAATAAGGTTGTAATACTATAGGAGGACTAGCCAGAGGCAGGGGGGGAAATGATGAATGAATAAATGAATGAATGAATGAATGTGTGGATGAATGATTATTTCTGAAATATGAAATTGCGTGTGAACATTCCTGGCATGGGTAAGTACAGAGTGACAAACAATGACTATTCCCGCTTATGTCTAAGTGACTGACTATATTAATGTCTCACCTGCAAGGGGATCATAAAAATGAAATTTCAAGCATCCAACTCTATCCAGTGTATAAAATGTTATGTTTTTAGGCTATGTCTTGGCATAAACTCAGGCAAAAAGAGGACATATGATAAATCTTCCCAAAGAGCAGACACACTCTCTGCAGTTAGATTAGAGCACAAGGATTGTCTCAGGTTTGAACAGGTCTATCTCCACTGTAATCCCACTGGATACAAAATTCAACATTTCACTTCAAAACAACAGTAGACTTTATAAAGCCATGAACAGTTACTGTCATCTGTGTAAAATGCTCAATATTGCAATATTATGTGCACTGCTCACAATTTAGAAAGGGTTTTGAGCAGGAAGTAGAATATTCACAGAAGAACTGAAAATCAAATGCAAATTTCAGTCTAAAGGTCAAGACCAGATAACATTAAATATAACCTTTCATATGCCATAAATGCATTGAATATATTTCCATCTATTTTCATATAGATAAAGGGACTTGCACTCACTCACATTTTAAAATTAGATTTTTAAACATAACTGCATATGCAATGCTATGACTACTGTCTCTTTTCTGAAGCTTTGTATAACAATCTAGAGATGTCAAAGAAATGGAATATTTCGGCACTTCATATTAGCTTCAGGAACATCAGAAAATTTATCTTTGTTGTTTTCTGACATTTTTTTACACTAAAGCTTTAGCTTTTATGTAATGATTCCTTTTTTTTTTTTTTTTCTTCCCTAAACAAATGATATAAACACTGCTAAACTGTTTCTCAACAAGCTCTACTTCCAAGCCTAAACCTTCACTGACATAATGTTCACAATCAGGATATTTGAGGGTGGGAACATGGAGGCAGGACCCTTTGCAGGTGACTTAAAAACGATCCTGTTGCCCAAAAACACCCTTAAAAAATTGTTGTTGAATTGAATGGTTTCTTTCTGAGAAGCTCCACTTATGACATTACGTAGCATATGGTTTCTAAAAAGTAAGGAAAGATTTGAAAGAAGCTGCTAGGAAAACCGTGAACAGTCAGATCCAAAATATTGCACATTTATTAATCAGAAACAATCAGAATGTGTGAAGCAAGGAAAGCAAAGAAGCTAATGCACAAGAAAAAGTTTAAAATGACTCAAAAAATACTTGCTTTAGTCCCTGTTTAAAAAGTAAAAAGAAAAAAGGAATCTGCTAATGATATTCCTATTAAAACATGGGGGAAATAGCTGGTTTTTTGCACTGTGTCATTTATTGCATATAGCACAGTCTATCAAGCAGAAATTGAAATAATTTCTTATTAATTGATCTTGCTGTGGAAAGAGAAAGTCTTTCTCTTATGGTACAGTTGGGCTTAGTTTTCATACACTCTGTACATAACAATTCTAAAATTTTATTTAACTACATTTGCATTTTCTGTGTAAATGCAATCTAAATAATAAATTAATGTAGTAAAACTTGTCATAGAGGTACTATACACAGTGGAGGACTCAGCCAGAGCAGAGGGTTCAGAGATATGTACCCAGAGTGGTTGAACAGGTCCCCCTTAAAGCCAGAACAGGTGTTCAGGGGAGAGGAACAGGATGTTTATGCATGTTTTTGCTCCTCAGGCTGCCTGTTTAGGATCCCATTGTGAGGTCTGACACTGCCAAAAGATACTAGGCACAGCTTTTGCGTTTCTTGATTCCACCAGCACCTTGGTATGGTATTTACCTTGCTCAGAAAGGTGAGTTTTAGCCATACTCCTCTCACCACTGGGTAGGACAAATGGCACATCTAGCAGCTCATGCAGACTACCCTGTCTTGTATCTAATCTTCCCTAATAAACTAGAAGTACTGAAGGGACTGACTTGGCTCTGTGAATTCGCGTAGACAGCAGCCACCTCATCTCATTTATCATTGCAAGCCACCTCATCTCATTTAGCATTGCAATACTTACACCATTTCATTGTTCTAGTTGCAAATGGTGAGAATTTATGGATTTAAAGAAATACAGATGTAGAAACAAAGTGCTGCATGGACATGCATGGTCAGGATCAGAGCAACCTCCACATGGCAACTAGTAACTGCATCAAAGCTCTCCCATAGTGAGAACTGGACAGATTGGAGAGCTGGGCAATCACCAACCGCGTGAAGTTTAACAAGAGAAAGTGCCGGGTCCTACACCTGAGATGGGGCAACCCTAGCTATATGTACAGACTGGGCGATGAGACGCTGGAGAACAGCCCCACAGAGAGGGATCTGTGGGCTGTGGTTGATAGCAAGCTGAATATGAGCCAGCACTGTGCCTTGGCAGCCAGGAGGGCCAACCGCACCCTGGGGTGCATCAAGCACAGCATTGCTAGTCAGTCGAGGGAAGTGATTGTCCCGCTCTATTCTGCGCTGGTGCAGCCTCACCTCGAGTACTGTGTGCAGTTCTGGGCACCACAGTACAGAAAGGATGTGAAACTGTTGGAGGGTGTCCAGAGGAGGGCTATGAAGATGGTGAAGGGACTAGAGGGGAAGATGTATGAGGAGCAGCTGAGGTCACTTGGCCTGTTCAACCTGAAAAAGAGGAGACTGAGGGGAGACCTCATCGTGGTCTACAGCTTCCTCGTGAGGGGGAGTGGAGGGGCAGGCACCAATCTATTCTCTTTAGTGACCAGTGATAGGGCCCGCGGGAATGGTGTCAAGCTGTGGCAGGGGACATTCAGGCTGGATATCAGGAAGAGGTTCTTCACTGAGAGGGTTGTCATGCACTGGAACAGGCTCCCCAGGGATGTAGTCACAGCACCAAGCCTGTCAGAGTTTAAGAAGTGTTAGGGACTGTGCTCTTAGTCATATGTCACCTGTGTGGTGCCAGGAGTTGGACTCAGTTATCCTTATGGGTCCTTTCCAGCTCGGGATATTCTGTGATTCTATGAACTGGCAGGCAGGCACAGGAAAGCATGAACAGAAGATATTAACAGCATTAGTATCTTCAATTTGAGCCTAGATTTGTTCACTTGTCATGACCTATTAGGGTTACCTGACCTGCAGGTGTGTGAAGATCACAGCATCGCTCCTGTTTAAATATCGATCCTGTTCAAATATCTAAGATTGTAGAATCTATAGAAGTTAATTGAAAGTTGCTGGAAGAAACAAACTGTATTTTACTTGAAAAGACATTGTGGGATTTTGCCAGAGGGACTTTCTCATACTCTGATGATTCCTTCCCTTCCTGATAAGGTCAGGATACAGGACTAGACTATAATGTTGGCAGTAATCTTCAACAGTCAGTGGCTGACGTCCCATGAACTGAGATGTTTCTAAAGCTGATATCTGGAGGAACAAGACTCAGTGGTCTGGTGAAGTTTCTCAGTTCTCATTTCAGCGGTGATATGAAGAAGCGCTCTGGAGAATTTATTCCTTCACTATGCTGACAGAACAGCTAAAGCTTGGGCAGATCATGTGACACTAAGACAGATGGAAAAAATACAGGAATCTCACTTGCTGAATCCATGTGAGCAAAATAAAATATTTACCAGGAAAATATAAAAAAGAATCACCTTGCCTGATAAAATATTCAGTATACTTTCAGTGGGACTTTTAAAACATTAATTGAAGAGGTCTTTCTAGGTAAGAAAGAAAGATAGAATTGTCTGGCACTGCCTCCCAGGAAATGTACGTTTTCTCTCTTTTTTTTTTTTTTGGCCTTCAGGCCTTCAGCACCTTTTGGACTTGTCTGTCCATGCCATAACTGCTAGTTTCTTTGACTCTACTACAGATAAGATAAAAAATTTCAGTTCCTAAAAGAACTGCCCCCTATCTTGAGCTATGCTATTCCCTAGATAAATCAATGTATGTGGTTCACAGCATATCAGTTTCCTTTTCGCTACCTAGCTGCTATAGATTGTACATATCTATAGGTTTTTCTACAGATATTCTGCCACAAAAGGAGCTTTTAAAATATTTTTTTAATGGTCACTTCCATTCCCATTTGTATAAGACACAGACAAAGCAGTTCATACTATGGCTACCCTTGAGCAAGGGAAGAGGTATGGCCTTGTCCAGCCAACCTCGAGTGCTTGCCCCATTTCTCCTCCACCATCTTTCACCCATGGCCCTCAAGTCTCGGGCCCAGTAAAATACTTTCAGTGTTACTATTGCAAGAGTGGACCTACAGCTCTTTACAAAACTCATGTAGGTGAAATGGGTCCTGCTTGGACCATCTGCACAGGAGACAGCATCAGCTGTTCTCCCGGGAGAACAGAGGATAACTATTAGCCCAAAACAAGGTAGGGACTCTGTTCTTTCTGCTCCATATATCCTTTCATGTATGGGACAACATGTGGTCCGACTTCATATATAAAATTTCAGACAGTAGACAGCCTGATTCTCTTCATCATTTCTCATAATGTTATTAGCCACCTTCTCTTTTTACTATGCTGTTTATTAGAGCTCTTATTTTGCCAGAAATATATAAGCATCTCTGTGTATTTCTCATTGCTATGCAGAGTCATCCTTGAACTGAATCACCTCAAACAACTAAAAGGGAACAGAGAGGGATCAACAAAGAGGAACATATACAATTGAAACTGAAGGGGGCATTTGTCCGGGTGAGTAACACGTGAACAGACCAAGTTGGGTTTTACAAAGAGCACTGAAGATAACAGATCTCTTAAACACACAGCATACGGCTGATGGATGAACACAAGTCATCCAGGCCTTACTTATAGTCTCTTTTTCAGTGTTCAGAGATTAAACAATACCTGTATGATGATCCTGAACTGCTAACCCCAAATTAAAAATTTTCCAGCCAGTTCACCATTGCCTTGTATTATAACTAAAAGCTATTAACAACTCCAAATAATAGCTTTGTATCTTTGTATTCTGGTCTTGTGAATTAAGGCTTGACATACTGATGAATCAGGTTTACTCTGATATGCTAAAAATAAGAAGAGGAAGAAGGACTTAGCAACATGGGGCTGCATGGGTGATATGTTGCACCTACTATGCAACAGCAGCCGTGAGTAAGAGAAGAAAGAAAATAGAGAGAGAAGCAGCCCTGCAGCCCCCAAGGTCAGTGCAGAAGGGCAGGAGGTGCTCCAGACACGCAGCAGAAGTTCCCCTGTGGCCTGTGGAGAGGCCCCTGGTGGAGCAGGCTGTCCCCCTGCAGCCCATGGCTCCCATGGTGTAGCAGATCTCCACACTGCAGCCCGTGGAGGAGCCCCTGGTGGATGAGGCCTGGAGGAGGCTGTGGCCCATGGAGAGACCCCGCAGGAGCAGGCCCTGGGCTGGAGCTGCAGCCTGTGGAGAGGAGCCGTGCTGGAGCAGTTTGCTCCTGACGGATGGACCCCGTGGTACGGAGCCATGTGGGAGCAGTTCTTGAAGAGCTGCTGCTGGTGGGCAGCCCATGCAGGATCAGTTCAGGAAGGACGACATCCTGTGGGAGAGACCCCACATGAAGCAGGGGCGGAGGAGACAAAGCATCAGGGACTGACCACAGCCCCCATTCCCCGTTCCCCATTCCCCTGCGCTGCTTGGGGGAGAACATAGAAGAGCGAGGGTGGGAGGGGAAGGTGTTTTTAGTTTCCTTTTTAGTTTCTCACTGCTCTAGTCTGCTAGTGATAGACAGTAAATTACATTAATCTCCCTATGCTGAGTCTGCTTTGCCCATGACTATAATTGTTGAGTGATCTCCCTGTCCTTATCTCAACCACCACACAGGACTATGAAGTTTGCTTTGGGATAAAGGAGTCTCTGGAAGAAGAAATGAGTAAACCTGCAGAAATCTGTCTCAAGGGATTGCGTATTCCAGAGAAAGTTTACTCCTTTGAGACCTAAGAATAGTTCTAGGAAATATCAAGCAAAATAACCAAATATTGAGTGAAACAATACATCCGTCAACTAATTATAAAATAAAGTATCACTAGATAGATGTTCAACAAATGGTTGCACAGACAGGCAATTACCGGAATATCATTATAAAGCACTGACAGTTAGTACATTCAAAGGGCAAATGATTGCTCAGTGCTGTGCAGCAATATAGTGCACAGGTGTTGTGGTAAGCCCCACACAGTCACAGTGGTATGTGGGAGAGAATTGAAAAGGTGAAAGTGTGAGAACTAGTAGGTTGAGATAATAACAGTTTAAAAGGTAAAGCAAAAGTTGTGCATGCAAGCAAAGCAAAACAAGGAATACATTCCCTGCTTCCCATTGGCGGGCAGGTGTTCAGCCTGTTCCAGGAAAGCAGGAATCATCACATATAACAGTTACTTGGGAAGACAAACACTATTACTCCAAGCATCCCCCCATGTACTGAGCACAACCCCATATGGTACGGGACATCCTTCTGGCCAGTTTGGTTCAGTTGTCCTGGCTGCATCCCCTCCCAGTGCCTGGTGCACCCCCAGCCTCCTTGTTGGCATGGCATGAGAAGATGAAACTCCTTGAGTCTGTGTAAGCAACAGCTAAAACATTGGTGTGTTATCAGCATTATTCTTATCCTAAATCCAGAACACAGCACCATACCAGCTACTAGGAAGATAATTAACTCTATCCCAGCCAAAACTAGGACAACAGGGCATACAATAACTCTACAAATGACCAAAGGGTGCAGCTTTATGACAGTTTGATTTATTCTTCACCCTACACTCTGTCTTATATTATTCTCACCAGTGAAGTGTTTGTGTGGATACGCTGCTTCCAGCCCAGCGCAATCACAGTCTTGTGGCTCTCCACATGCTATGACTGACAGCAGTCAGGAACTACAAATGAGCTGTCCTGGTGGCTCATTTATTCTTTCCTGTTTGGTCATGTAGGCCCTATCTCTCCTGCCTCATTTACCTTTAAACAGGACTGGTAACGTGACCTATCTCACAGACGCCTATGAGGCAAATTGAGGAGCTGGTGTACCACAGACACAATAAAGGGAACAGACTCTAGCTTAGCAAAGTATTGTATTTAAAACTGAAAGCTACCACATTTCTAGGAGAGATCTGGAATTAAGGATGGCAGCATAAGCTATACAAAGAAAAGGGCTGGACCATTCACAAGATCTATTTCTATCTAAAATTGCTGATCTTTCATTGAACACAATCCCTTGTTACTGTTAACAAACAGCACTGAATAGATCTTATCCTAGATCAGAGTTATTAAGCTTAATTACCTAGCAAAATACCTGGAGGCAGAAATGTAAAATATAACTAGCATATTTTACTTGTAGCAGCTTCATTGTTCAAAGGTATTAAGGACTGAAAATTGCAGAAGTGTTCATGTGTGCATGCTAAATGGGCACATACAGTTTTCTTTTAAGGAATGTGCAAAAGCATGAAGTCTGTATAAGACCTTAAGAAAGGTGTTCTTAAGGGTGCTTCTGATGCCTTGCAGCCATAAGCCAAGACAATATGGGAATTCTGTTTGCCTTCTCTGGACGCTCAGGAGACCAGAGACAGAGTAATTACTCCTACTTCCACAAAACAATGCAACTCCACCATTCTTCGTGGAAAGGCCAATCCCAAACTCCGAATGGTAGTAGTAGTTTGATTACATTAATGTGCACCTTGAATTGCTCAGCAACAGAAAATTAAATTGAGACAGAAATAACCTCCATTTGATGATGTGTCTATTAATACAAGTCATGGTACATCTGCATTCAATTCACATTGGAGGTTAACTATTACACATATCAATTGGAGGTTAACTATTACATGCCTTAAGGGTCTGGAATTTTTCTCCCACCTCCTTTCTGTATTTTGAAAAAAAATAAAATGATTTGATGCCCACAGAGGTCCTAGGAAGTATAAAAGAGGAACAGGATCGAGTCCCCAAACTGGACTCCTCTGGGTTGGAAAAAATGCTAGAAACATTGCACAAAATAGTGCTATTGACAACACAGTCATTAAAAAAAAAAAAAAAAGTGTATCAGGCCTCAGACAAAATAATGATAAAACTGAAACCAAAGCCAGCACATACTCATTTATGCTGTTGTGAGTTTTATTTATATTATGCTTCTGAGCTTTCAGGATGTCCCTGTACTGCATTTTTTTCCACCCTCTCAGAGGTTAGAGATCTTCAAAGAATTTTAAATGAATGTAAAATGAATTCTCAGTTAAGAAAAAAGATAAACTCTTGTGAGGTCTGTGGTAAGGTATCAAGAAGTGCCAGCACTGGAACTTGGTTCCTAGTCACCTCTCAGGTCCCATTTCTAAGACTGCAGGAAGTATGGACAAGGTTTATATCAAATTCTATATACTGGAGATTCCCAGATTCATCACTCCGTGGAAAGACGTATATACTCTTTTCCCTGATCCAAACCATGACATTTTTTTACCTGTTGCAAGAAAGTAGCTGTGATTTAACAAAGGTGTTTGATCAGTTGGACTAGCTTAACCTAACCTTAAACAACCACACAAGCAAAACTGAAATCATGAGCTATAATGCTGTGAAGCTCAAAAGAAAAATGATAAATAAGGAAGAACATCTGTTATTAAAGAATTCTTAAGCCTTTCCTTACATCTGCTACCAGAAATGACAGCTAGACTTTCATCTCCTCCTGTGTAAAAGAGTAATAGAGTAGTCTTTTGAAGATGTCAGGTGAAACAGATCACTGAGAAATCAAGTGTTAATCAATTGGTGGTAAGGATAAGATAATTAATTCATGAAGATACTATCCATAGCCTCAGAGAATGGACTTCTTCCTACCTTAGTTACTTATAAACCACTGAAAATTTATCTGGCTGTAAATCTTGCAATTTATATGCCATTTAGAGATCCTTGTCCATCTTGGAGCAGAACAACTATTGTAGAATAACTTTGCTTTGTTTACACTGTGATTTCAACAGCAGCCCAGCAAAATTAAATCTTCTGCAAGGTGAAAATCATTAAATACCAGGTGAAAATGATTAAATTTGCAAGTGCCACATAGCATTAATTTGAATGGGTATGGACAGCTCATTTATTATAAAATATTTATGTTTGACAGGCCTGTCATGACAGCATGAACCCTTGAGGAAAAATATTTTTTCCTTTTGCTCCACCATCTCAGACAGCATTTGTCATTTGATAGGCAGGTATTATTACCTTGGCCTTTTACACTGGCTCAGGACCTGTTTAACTTGAGAAACCAATCAGTCCAGTGAGGCTCTCATCTCATTCAAATGGAGATTCATCTTAAACATAAGAAAAAACTTTTCTTCTGTGAGTCATCAAACCCTGGCACATGTTGCCCATAGAAGTTGAAGAGTCTCCATCCCTGGAGAAAACCTGACTAGCTATGACACTGGGCCACCTGCTCTAGTTGACCTGGGTTTGAGCAGGGGTGTTACATTAGCTAATTTCTAGAGGTCTCTGCCAACCTTAGCTATTCTGTGAGTCTGTTACCACTTTCTAGTTCACATCTGACATGATGCAAAGAAGGCATTTTCCCCCTGTCCCACCACTCAATATAGTGCATAGTGAATCTGATAAGAAGATTCAGCACTACGCATCCTGCAAAAATCGGAATATCAGAGGGTCCCAGCAATATCTGTGGCAACTCCATGGCTAGTCAGTATAGCAGGCCACCTACCAGCTATGACTCTATAGTGAAGGAAATCCCCTTTCATAGGGTACACCTGAGAAACTACAGGTTCAGTCTTGGGATTTTCTGTAATCTAAAATTTACAAGATTTTAGCTTTTTTTTTTTTTTTTTTCTCCAGAAACTAAATGAAAACCAAAATCAAAACAACAACTATGACAACGACAAACAACAAAACCAGGGGAATCCACAGCAATTTCTGCGTTGGCTTCCAGATTTAGGATCTTATATGAATTAGCTGGTCCTTATTGCCTTTGCAGTTTCTCTGAGGTGCTTTCCAACACGTCTTTTCTTTTTTACTGTTTCTCTTCCTATAGCTTGTCTTGTCCTATATTTCTGATGGCCTTCTCTATATGAGGACAAAGTCCCATTCCTCTCCAGGTCAATTGCCCAGATTATACTGCCTCATTGAAGCCATTCCTGTTTTGTAGGAGATAACAGCTCGGGAAGGTTAGAGCATACACTTGTATCTGTATGTGAACATATGTCCTCTCATAATGGAAGTCTTCTCTAGAGCATCAGTGTCATCTTATTGAAATTAGCTTTTCAGAAAAGACAGCATCAAATAGCTAATTTGACAGGTTTTAATCTCTGAAGTTAGATCAAGGTTTTCAGGAGCACTAGCACTCTGCTCTCTTTGAAGTCTGTAGAGATTTATCATCAACTCTTTGGAAATGCTGACTGTAACAGAGATTAATAACAGCAATCAACTAGTGATGAAAATCATCTTGCTGAAGGATTGCTCATACCTTCAGCAGACGTTTTGGAAGATCAAAAAGTCCTTCTGCACCATGTCTTGTGGTTTTGGGCTGCTGCCAGAAACAGTCTGTGTTTGCTCTTCTGCCAAACAAATGGAATAAAGAAAACAAAGTTGATAACAGGTTGAACCTACAACCCCAATAACTCTCTAGCTTCAATCACTAGCCTGATATCTGGAAGGGTAGACACGAACATTCTTGTTTAAGCCTGAATTTCATAGGACAGAACTCCTCTTTCAACATGGGGTAATTTCTAGAGGCTGTAGCAGAAATGCATGGCCTACCCGATGGAGACCACAGGAAGGATTTAGAGGTTCTCACTCAGGTGATGTAACCTATGCAAGATGGGAGCAGATACCTGTTTTTTGTAGCTGGTTGCAATAAATAGTGACAAAGGGAACTCTTTAAGGGAAGTGGGATGTGATGAGAAAAGATATGATCGCTCAGCTCTGATCCTGGTGATCTGGAAGAATATAAAATTAAGAACAGAAAAAAAAGAAGAAAAACAACCCATTAAGGAAAGCTCTAGAATGTGTCATAAGGATACTTTCACTTTGGAATTTTAGGTGATGTTGGGATTCAGCGGGTTTGTGGTAGCTTCTCTCCAGAATTCTTTAGTATAGCATAGAAATAAAGATTGTCTGACTCCAGAAAATTCTGTAGGTGTTAAGAAGGTGTTAATTTCCATGCATTATCATCAAACGTGCAACAGATTTGTTTCACTCATTACAAAAGCAGATTCCTTAAAGGCATGATGTCAAGTCTATGGACAGGGAAGAGGCAAGATATCCTAAGCCACGTTCTTTGACATGTGACTGTGTCTTGCCATTCCTATACGCTTTTATGGATTTTCAAGTCCCTGAAATTTCTGCTTTCCTTCTTTGATTTGCAGTCTCCGTCATATAGGTACCATTGCATCAGTGGTATCTCTTGTACCAACAACACATGTGGGATCACCTACTTCGGTACCTGTCTAGAAAAGCAGAAACACCTCACAAAATCTATCCATTTCTACTTTGGGTAGTTCAATAGCAGCCACTTGACAGGAAACATACTACTGAAACACTGCAAGTTTCATAACTACTTCCAAAAAAAAAAAAAAAAAAAAAAAAAGCAGCTTGAGGGAAAAAAAACACACATTTTCAGGATGCAGATCCTGTGCTGGTCCTGAACACAGAGCAAAGAACGCCTTCCTTTTTCATTTATACCCATGTGCCTGGCAAGCAACACTAGTGGCCAAGTCCAAATCCTTTTTATTGTGGAAAATACTCCACACAAATTGAATGTTGCTCACAATATGTGTGTAACTCCAGTTACAGCTGCAGTTCAATTTCATTTCTCTGGAAATAGACTGCTTAAAGAGAAAAAGAGAGAGAGAGAGAGAAACTAAAACAAAACAAAACAAACAAATAAACAAAAAACAACACAGGAATTTAGCAGAGGTATAACTCTCCCTAACTTCTGCTAGTGCAACTGTAAAATGTGGATTGCTTTGGCTTCAGGGAAAACTGCAAACCATTATCAGACCTACCCAGCAGAAATATCTACTATGTTGCTAACTTTGTTTCCTTCTGTTCCTTTTTAATTTTATTTTAAACTGAAGAAATCAAGCATGTGGGAATATATAGTATAATGAATGGGTTGGAAATATGCTTTGAAATAGAAACCATTTCCAAACTGAGATGAGATTTCTGCAAGGCCTATGTTCTTTTAGTACAATATGTTTATTTTGCTACTGATTTTGATTGTTCATTCTGATCTGGAAGCATCCTGAAAGCATGGTTGTTTACATCTAGGTTCATCTCATCTACAGAGAAGCACTTGACTGAGGCACCTGAGACAACAAATAAACAACTTGATAGGTGCTCCATGGTCAGTGAGCGAGATGATCACCCCAGGAAGGGATCAAGCCTGCCTAAAACTTGAACAACTATGTGTTGGTTTCTTGGGTTCTTCTATGCAGGAATTTATACTGTTAACAAAGAAAACACAACACAGGTAAAGCTGCAGGGATGAAACCATCCTCCGCTGCTTGCACCATCCCTGCTGTTCTGCTGCTGGCACCCTCTCTTCATTCCCTGCTCCAGGCTGCAGGGAAGTTTTGTCAGCTGGAAGAAGATGTGTTTTCTTTAGCGCCTTAACAGCAGTCAATCTCTAGTTCATGTTTGGTGGCTTAGGGCTCAATTAAGCTCTCATCGACCCTGGTGAGTCTTGGCCTGAGAAGGATCTTTTTGCAAGTTATGCAGAAGGATCTTTTTGCAAGTTATGCAGACTTAAAGATAAGAGCAGTATAATGGCTGTTGAGTTGCCATAGGAAATCTATTTACTGTACTGTATTTTACCTTTTTCTCCACTATCTACACTACCTGCCCATGATAAATTGGATTATACCACAGATTGGCAAAGCTGGTTGCAAATATCCTCTGATGCTCATTTCAGAAACCTCTTGCTATTTTGATTTGACCTGCAGATTTCACAGATGTCTTTCTACTGAAGGGGAATGAAATGGAAAATGCTTATCAGCATTTACACTTTGATCTTCTACATCATCTTACCTCCAGTGACACTCTGCTGACACAAAGGTAGCTCCTAATACCAGGAAATCTGGATGGCAGAAATAGAAGGGATCTTACTCAGCAAAATATTAAGAAGTCATAGAGTGCTGTGACTTCGGGGGAATTTCCATATTAAGGTAAATTTCACTGTAGCAATTAATTCTTGACATTTTTTTTTCATTAAAATCATTTTTATCTATATGTTCTTTTCTCTTTTTGTACTTTAAATAACAACCTAATCAGAGGGGTAAAAATTATCCTAGCTTAAACTTTGAACAACGAAGCACTTTGTCCTAATCTAACCTCCTCTCTCCTTGAGGGCATCTTATGCCACAGCTGCCGTATTTCCATTTGAATTTCCACCAGAGACAATTTCTGTAACTTACAGATGGAGTATGGTGAGCCCACAGGTGGCAGGGCCTAATGAAAAAAAATGTGTTATATTTACTCTGTCCCCAGTGCGTCCACCTTCAGCACAGTGTGGACAATGCCATCAATTATTCAGTGAGGACTACAGATTCTCCCTCCCTCATGAGTGGCAGGAAAGCCCATGGTATTAGAGCATTCTCCCTTGGGACATCCTGTAGGCTTTTACCTGTAAGCAAAGGCAGTTTTATACCATGTTGCATGGTTAAGGAAATTGTCTCCCCACCTCCATTCCCTTGAATAGTTTGTTTTAATTTTCCCAGATTCTCAATTACAAAACAAAACAAAACAAAACAAAAAAACCACAAACAAACAAACAAAAAAAACTTGAAAACTGCCCAACAAACTATCTGTAAGAACGGGTACACTAGGTTGGGCCAAAGATCTTGTGCATTCCATATTCTTTCTCTGACCATGCCTGGTAGAGGCTACTTAGGAAAAAGTGCAAGTCCTTCACCTGCAACGCTCTCCCAGTTTCCATCAAGCAGTAGTTCAGAACTTTCTGAGGTAAATTTGCATCCCATATTTATCAATAATCACCATACTTTTGTCCTCTATGAAAATCTTTTTGTATATATAGCTTCCCTGACACCTTGGAACACTGAGTTATACACAGTAACTACTTGACATATTAAAAACTGCTTCCTCTGATTTGTTTTAAATTCGCTGCTTTTATAATGCCACTGAATGAGGTATAGCACTTTTGGACAAATCATGTAAAATGATAGTACTCTTAAAACTCACTTTGCTGTTCAAATAGCAAATATAATATTAGGAGTTATTAGAATCAAGGAACCAAGAAGAAAACAGAAAATATTATATACAAGAGTTTAAATCTTTGTTGCGCCCGTACTTTAATATATTTTTATATAACATTTCGTTTTCATCACCCAACTCCCAAAAAAGAGTCAATGGAAGAATAGAGAATTACAGAGAAAGAAGACAAAGATAACCAAAGGGAAGAGGGAAGAAAATCAAATTCCTAGATTTTCTAAAATAAGTAACACATAGAAAGATTAAAGAAACCCACAAAACCTTTACAAAATGTTTAGGGACCACAAGTTACAAAGATTAAAAAGAACAGCTATGGTATTTGTCAAGAAACTTGGGGATAGCTCACTACTGTGTGTGAAAGTATTATGATAGTCACTCTTCTTAACATATTGTAATTTAAATATAATACAACTAGGCTAACTTCTATCATCATTTATGCCCACACCTGTACATTAAGTACAAATGTACAGCACTGTATCAGACAGGAAAGTCTTGTACCTTAGATCTCAATTTTACAATAAACTTTATATAACAGTACCATCTTGCACACATGTACACCAACACACAGATAGGGACACAATCCAGAAAGGTCGTACATAGATATAGAATCATAGAATCATAGAATATCCTGAGTTGGAAGGGACCCATAAGCATCATCAAGTCCAACTCCTGGCACCGCACAGGTCTACCCAAAAGTTTAGACCATGTGAATAAGTGCACAGTCCAATTGCTTCTTAAATTCAGACAGGCTTGGTGCAGTGACTGCTTCACTGGGGAGCCTGTTCCAGTGTGCAACCACCCTTTCGGTGAAGAACCTCTTCCTGATGTCCAGCCTAAACTTCCCCTGCCTCAGCTTAACACTGTTCCCGTGGGTCCTATCACTGGTGTTTACGGAGAATAGGTCACCTGCCCCTCCACTCCCCCTCACGAGGAAGTTGTAGACTGCGATAAGGTCCCCCCTCAGCCTCCTCTTCTCCAGGCTGAACAGGCCCAGTGACCTCAGCCACTCCTCATATGTCTTCCCCTCTAGGCCCTTCACCGTCTTCGTCACCCTCCTCTGGACGCTCTCCAACAGTTTAATGTCCTTTTTGTACTGTGGTGCCCAGAAGTGCACACAGTACTCGAGGTGAGGCCGCACCAGCGCAGAGTAGAGCGGGACAATCACTTCCCTCGACTGACTAGCAATGCCGTGCCTGATGCACCCCAGGATGCGGTTGGCCCTCCTGGCTGCCAAGGCACAGTGCTGGCTCATATTCAACTTGCTGTCAACCACAGCCCACAGATCCCTCTCTGAGGGGCTGCTCTCCAGTGCCTCGTCACCCAGTCTGTATGTACAGCCAGGGTTGCCCCATCCCAGGTGCAGGACCCGGCACTTGCTTTGTTTAACTTCATGTGGTTGGTGATTGCCCAGCTCTCCAATCTGTCCAGATCTTTCTGCAAGGCCTTTCCACCCTCATCCGAGTCCACAACTCCTCCAAGTTTGGTGTCGTCAGCAAATTTGCTCAAAACACCTTCTAGTCCTACATCCAAATCATTTATAAAAACATTGAAGAGGACTGGCCCTAAAATGGAGCCTTGAGGGACCCCACTGGTGACCATCTGCCAGCCAGATGTGTCCCCATTTAGCACAACCCTTTGAGCCCTGCCCGTCAGCCAATTGCTCACCTATCATTTGATGTTTTTGTTAAGTTGTATGCTGGACATTTTGTCCAGTAAGATCCTATGGGAAACCCTGTCAAAAGCTTTGCTGAAGTCCAAAAAGATCACATCAGCTGGTTTCCCTTGATCGACTAGATGGGTGATCTTATCATAAAAGGAAATCAAATTTGTTAGGCAGGACCTACCCCTTATGAACCCATGTTGGCTGGGACCAATGACTGCATTGTCCCCCAGGTGCGCTTCAATTACTTCAAGGATCATCTTCTCCATAATTTTACCAGGCACTGACATGAGACTGACAGGCCTGTAATTGCTAGGGTCTTCTTTCTTACCCTTCTTGATAATTGGCACATTTGCCAGCTTCCAGTCTACTGAGACCTCTCCAGATTCCCAAGATCGTTGAAAAATAATTGAGAGAGGTCCCGCGATGATGTCAGCCAGCTCTTTAAGCACGCTGGGATGAATCCCATCTGGATCCATGGACTTGTATGGATCCAGGTGGAGCAGCAAATCTTGCACATGTTCAGGGTCGGTTGGGAGTTTGTCATTCCCACCATCATGGTCCTCCAGCTCAGGGCACCCTGGGTCCCGAAGCCCATCATCAGTGTTGAAGACACAGGCAAAGAAGGCATTAAACGTCTCTGCTTTGCCTATGTCATTGTCTGTGAGGAGACCTTCCCCATCTAGTAGCGGACCTATGTTTTCTTTGGTTCCCCTTTTTCTGTTCACATATCTAAAAAAACCTTTTTTATTGTCTCCCACAGACATGGCCAGCTTCAACTCTAGTTGGGCTTTGGCCACACAAATTTTCTCCCTACAAACACGAACAGCATCCCTGTATTCCTTCCTCGTCACCTGACCCTCCTTCCAGCAGCAGTACACTTTCTTTTTTCACCTAAGCTCCAGTAGAAGATCCCTGGTCAGCCAGGCCGGCCTTCTGCCCTGCCTGCGTGACTTCTGATATTTTGGAATTGCCTGGTCTTGTGCTTTTAGGAGGCAGTGCTTAAAGATTGACCAGCACTGATGGATGCCAATGCCTTCAAAAGCAGTTCCCCAGGGGACCTTGCTGACTAGTTCCTTGAGCAGCCTGAAGTCTGCTTTCCCCATATCCAGGGCTGAAGTTTCGGTGGCAGTTTTCCTTCTGTCATCATAAATTCTAACCTCAACCACTTCATGGTCACTATGACCGAGACAGCTGCCAATTGCCACGTCTCCCACAAGACCCTCTCTGTTCTCCAGCAATAGATCTAGGAGGGCACCTTTCCTAATTGGCTCAATATAGTGAGCCAACTAGGAAAATATATAGTGAGCCTCTTTATGACAATACCCCTAAAGGTTTGTTCTTGGAGATAACTCCATTTTTTCTGGCTTATCTCTAAAAGGTATGATCTAGGAAAGACAGTATCAAATACAGGAGTAGAAAATCCAGTCCACTTTTCCACAGGTGGATTTGAAGATGTGAAAACTAAAGGCTAATGCCAATGTGAAATTATCTTATCATCCAAAAAGGAAAGACAATATATGCCAGTATTTCCTGCTTAATGGCTTTGGGCAGTTTGGCTCAATCTTATTTAACCGTCCTGAGTAACACTGCTGTTTTTTTACAAACTTTGATGAAATGTTTGTAAACACTAAGCAGTGCACATCTTTGCCCTAATCTTCATTGATATTTGACCATTTGCTTTGTTCTCTTGCACAGATGCATGTTGACATTAGGTTGTCATAAACAGTTGATGATAGTTTGTGAAATTAATGGGCCGGGAATTCTTCCTCATTCTGGATTAGAGGTTGATCAATCGTACTGCACTATAGCTGTCTCTACTGATATGGGAAGTTCAGTATTCAATGAAATACTTTTTACAATATCGTCACTGGTATGTTTTTTGTTTTTTGTTTTTTTAAATAGGCTGGCACCACTTTGTTTTCTGTATACTTTCTGATTGATTGTATCCACTGCAGGATTAAGATATGCTGTTTGAAACAATTCAGTGATTGAATTGAAAGGTTTCTATAGAACACCTTTTTTTTTCAAAAGGGAAATAGAGAGATGATGTATCTTACAATAAACTGTGTTGTATGCAGTAATATTTTATAATCTTCCACTAGCCATTTATAATCTTAGAAAGAATTAAGGACCTTTCATTGATCCATTGAGTTTTTCACTGGTAGCAGAATTCAGGGTATGAGTCAAGTGACTATGGCGTCTGTTCCCCAAACTTAGAGTCTCTATCAGCTGCTACAGTATAAGACCTCATTCTCTGAGACAAAATGTGACTGCCTACACTGAAACAGGTTTCAGTCTCTCAGACAGTGAGCAATAATATCTGTACTATACATATCATGAGTTGTATTACACACTTTCATTTTCTTTGAAGACAGTACTAAAAATCCATGCCTAATGCCTCCTCTGAAGTGCACCTCTGGTTGTTTCCCCAGAAGATAAAATCATGAAGAAGACTTTTATCTGTGCATGGATGTACTTGCAGGGGTGCAGGAGTATCTTGAGGGGAAGCTCACTGGAGCACAAGAGGCAGAACAATCACTACTTTGACAGATCTAGGAGCATCTAGGCACTTCTGGCAGAAGGCAGTGCAGTGACTAGTGATGTTGTGTGTACATTACTCTTTGAATGATCTTTCTGGGAAACGCTGCAGATGTCTCTGCTTTGGTGTTGTTTTGTTTGAATGTTTGTTTTCAAAGTTTAAAAACAGGCCATATGTTTTCAAAAGTGGCACATGATTTTCAAAGGTGCTGGTCTGTTTTAAATAGTTTACCAGGGCTTGCC
Organism: Cygnus olor; assembly: GCF_009769625.2. Taxonomy (NCBI): domain Eukaryota; kingdom Metazoa; phylum Chordata; class Aves; order Anseriformes; family Anatidae; genus Cygnus; species Cygnus olor. Next base: position 65,916,554 of record NC_049170.1, on the reverse strand, counting down.
TTCCAGAAGCAGGATGTTACTTTAAATACATCAGTCCTCCAGGACTGTAGTATCTAGAGCCTGAAGTGGCCCAGTCTGCAGTGTATTTTTACTCAAGATTATCATTCACTACAGACCAGAACAAAAAGTTCTGTTTTTCACTAAGTTTTATTTCCTCTTGGGGAAGGATTCACTGGTGTTTTATGATCTGCTTCCCTGTTGCTATTCGTGGGAGGAATGATTTAGCAGTACTGACTTGCAAATATTGATTGTATCCCATGGAAAAGTAATTAGTTCTGACTGCATCACATAAAGAGGACAGTTTATTGCACAAAACAGATTAACTGCTGTCATGAAAGTTGTATTGTTGCATACGTTAAATAGAAGTAACGCACAGGGAAAAATGGTTTTCTACACCCGTGCATGCTGTTTTAAAGCAACCTAAAAACATTACACCTTATAATAACACTTATTTTTCTTTTTCTCATTTTATACACATTTTTCTGCTGACTAAGTTTGCTGCTCTTGGAGTGATACAGACCGGAGGGAATTGGTTTGCCTTGATGCATGCTGTGTACAGTGCACACTCTCTCAGGGACTGGTTCTCATATGGCTGCCTCCTGTTTTGTACCAGCTTTAGTGAGAGCTCTGACAGTTCACACAGGTGCAAATGAGAACAGAGCCATGAGCTCAGCTTTGAACAGTGTACATCTGAGGGCAGAGCTAGACACCCCTTGAACCAGTTGATTCCATTAGTACCTTCTGGCAGATGCTCAGCACAACTCAGCATTCCCAGATGAATGGTTAAACTCCCAGGCTCAGCTGGTGGGATGGAACACGCAAAGTTTCCTGCCTCTGCAAAAATCACCAGAGGAGCTCAGACCACTGAAAGCAGTGTCAGGCTATGTCAGAATGAACAACTTCTGCACGTAAATGAATGGGGCTATTGCAGACAATCTATTAGATATGCTCTTTTTTCTCCTTTTTTTTTTCTTTTTTTTTTTTTTTTTTCCAGGATGACAATTTCCATCAGATGCTCAGAGGTTTATTAATTAGCCATTTGCTAATGCATTTAGCCATAGGCCAATTGTAGTGCATGGAAACAGGCAACAAGAGCCATGTCTGCTTTGCACCGACCACTTGGTGCATAGAATCAGAGATTGAAGATGGATACTTTTGACTCACACTACATTTGCCATGAACATGACAGGAGCAGAAAAACACAGCTAAGCTTCATTATATATAAGGGAATCTGGGAAGAAAACAGGGAATATGAGGTGCAAGCCATTTGGAAGAAAACAGTAACACACCTTGTTTTGAACCTGCATGTATAAACCCTAAACATTACAGTTTTTTCCTTCCTCCTACCTGTGGCAGGTTTAGGTTGCAGCTGTATTTTGGCCCAAAGACAAATTAACTTGTAAGTTCCAGTCTGAATTTTTGCTATAGGTTGACTTTAGTAGTTAGTTTGAGTCTCAGAGGCTGGTGGCGACTCTCAAATATGTTTATTTTCAAGCTTTTCCTTGGTCTAAACAACCAAGAGCAGAGAAGACAGTAAAGGGAAAACATATGTTCTCAGACATCACCTGCATTTTTCCGTCTCTGGGAATAGAGATACAAAGAACATGAATCATTGAAACAGTGTAAGGGGTAAGGGATCAGTAAGGAGGTAGAGAAATAGAAAAATTCACCAGAGACTTGTTAGAGTTTGCATGAAAGATTCCTAAGTAGGCAGCTGAGAACAGTGTGTTATCTCTGCCAAAATAATGAAAAACAGATTGCAAAACAAATTAATAACAAAGGGCAGCATCTGGGCAAAAGTGGCTGCATACGCTTCTGATTTATTCCATGGTGGAAATATGACAAGACTATAGAGCTGAACCAGAATATATTATAATTTTAAGTTCTTCCTCACATGCTAATCAGCCTGCCATGCATTGTTTCCCCATACACTGTTCAGTAGTAGACAAGATAAACTGACTGAAGATTAACCATCCTTTGTTAACTATGAGCCAGTTTAATTAGCTGTAAGGGAAAGCACCATTCACAGATGGACACCCATCCTGAAAAAGAGCTTGATGTGAGAACTAGGAAACCAGTCCACTCAGGAAGTCTGACTTCCACAAAAGGCAAGTTTGATGGAAATGGTATAAAAACTCAGTTCAGTAGACACAAGGGTGATACACTGGGAAAACCAAATCCTTATGTAATGTAGGTTTACATCAGAAATAACTAGAATTTTATCAGGGAGTCAGCATGCATCTACCTAAAGACAGTTTGGTTGCAAGCACTTCTACTAGGCTTCGAAAAAGTCCCCTACTGAGTACTCTTAAAGACACTATGTTATCGTTATCACAGGCTAAGTAAAATGGTCTTCCCAAGATTAAGAGTTTATATAATCATAATCTTTGAGAAAGGATAGACACACGTGGTCAGTTTTCAAAATGGAGGTCATCCATGGCACCCATGTTTTGATCTGTGAGGTTCAACATATTAATGAATGGTCCTGGAGTAAATAATGAAATAGTACTGAGATAAATTAGCCAGGGTAGTGAAACTGACTGCAGAAAAAGTAACTAATGAAAAGGAGTGGCTGGTGATCCCTCAGCAAATTAAAAATATTAAAAGAGCAACCTCAAATGATACACAATATTGCTATGCCTATGCTTACATATAGAAACTGTTATACAACCTACAAAGTTAGCAATGCAATATCTGTAAGAAAACATTAGATATTATCTGAATATAATAGAATACAGTACTGATTCCAGAGAAGATGGGCATTACATGCAGTGTTTGACACTCAGTGTATGACATTAAAAAATAAGAGTTGGGTTTTTTTTTGAGTGAATATTCAGTTGAGGAAGATAAATAACTATTCTCCACTGGACAGAATCCTTCCATTTACTTTTAAAGTTTCCTAGGGATTCACCCCAAGTTATAAAAAATCAAAGTTGTTCTCAGGAAAAAGGAAAAACAAAACAACAACATAACCACCAACTCCAAAACTGCTCCTGTAATAATTTATTTCTATTTTTCCTGCAGAGGATTGAGACTCTCCATTCCTTTCTTAGGAACATTCTCTAGAAAGCTTGTTTTGCAAACAGCACAAGAAGATCATGACATGACAGCTTCAGTTTAGAGTTCTGATAGAGATCTGGATTAGATTAGATCGCATAAATACCCATTGAAGAGAATTGTACTGGAATTGAGATGCAGATCCTCAGTAAGAATAAGTTGCATTGACTCTGAGCAGCTGTGATTTAGAACAACAAGTGATTCAATCCACTCCTTGTCATCAGAGCAAACACTAATGCATATGTCAAAATTTGGAAATTAAATAAAATAAACATGCGTATGCCACACAGCTATTCCAACACTCACTCCCAAGAAGTGGGATTAATTAAATTAATTAAAAACAAGGATTAATTACACAAAAAAATAATTGAACGGTAGAGAGCTAGAGATATTAGGGTTATATTAAAGTAAGCAGTCATCAGTGCTTGCTTAAATAAATTTCTCCCTTTCTCATCATTTGAAAAAGAGCTCTAAGTGAGTTAAACAGTTGCAGAAAATACCAGACTTGATAGCTGTATTCTAAAACAACCTTCATTTGGACATTCAGATTGGCTTGTTGGAATGTGAATGCTATCTACATATCATGCTTCAGTTTTACAGCCTTCAGGCATGAGAGAAAATGTGCCCCTCTGAAGCTGTCTGCAGATGCATGTGTTGTGTTTATTTTTTTTTTTTTTTTCTAAGAGACTACTATGTCTAAGTCTACTTTTGTAGAAAGTTCTGGGCTATGGTTTCCTTAAATCATATGATGGCAATTCTCCTGCATTAAAGATTGTTCTTCTAGGCTATTCTACAAAACAGTTTTCTACCAACACAATCACATTTAACTCAATAGCTTAACCTACCTTTGGACTCAAAAACCAAAAAGTCATGTCACACATCGTATTCATAACTCTTTTCAGCTAGAACATTATGAATGCTGAGCCATGGTACATTCCACGATGCCCTGTAGTCATAAGAAGCTGCCATGACTCAAGTGCTGAGGAAAAACATCTCCTAATCCTGCTGTCCTCATATAAAAGTCAGTCCTGAGTGCCAAACTTCTGCAAAGCTCTTCTACTCAATTCCTTACACAGAGAGAGACATATAACTACCTTGACAATCTTACACATGAACTGGTCCTCCCCCTTGGCTCCTAGAGCTCTTTCTGACTTGATTTACATCTATTCATAACTATTTGTTTCCTTGCTTACCTATTGAACTGGAACAAAACATGCAAAGGATATCTGCTTTCAGAACTGTCTCTCCACAATAGACCCAAAATATCTCTGTCAATGAACAAATACTCTGCTGTTCCTTCTCATTATATTGGAATGTAAATCCCCCAAGAATGACTAAAGAAACAAAAGCTGCTTCCATCATAAAGGTCCCAGTGTGCCAATCCTCTGTAAAAACACAATGGAAAAATAATTCACTATGTGTGACTAGTAATAGGAAGACAGTGTGTATTATATGGTAAATTAATCAAAAAAGGACATTAGAACTAAAACCACGGAGCAGCTAGAAGTACTGATTAAGTCACATAACTGTTTTTTGCTTCTTCTTCAATGAGACATGATAGTTTTACAGGGCTTAACCTGACACCACACTCAGCTTCCTACTAAGTTGGAATTAGGATGGGTTTGGAATCAAATCAATAATCGTTGGAATGGGTTGCACAGGGAGGTGTGGAGTCACCATCCCTGGAGGTGTTTAAGGACAGGTTGGACCTGGTGCTTAGGACATGTTTAGTGGGTAATGTTGGTGGTAGGGTGATGGCTGGACTAGATGATCGTGGAGTTTTTTTCTAACCTTAATGATTCTATGATTCTAAGTTGTTAATAGCACTAGAAATCACTTACTCTTTTGGTGGGTAAACTGTGTAATGTGGACACTGGGGCAGTGCGCTTAAACACTGAAAATGCTTGGGATAAAAAAAAAAGCAGCATGGTGGCTGGTTGTTGATTAGTCTCTCTTGCCTAGTTTGGAAACACCAGATTTTTTTTCCACTTCAGTTAGATTTGACCAGAATACTTGTCTTCTTAACCTTTTTCTCAATCTCTGCTTTTCACAACCTACCTCTCTTGTGCATATTAAGCAAGAATTTTATGTACTCAAAAAGGCTTTTCAAAAACAACCTCCTACCCCCAGTAATTTCTAGAGATCAAGATATGCCTTCAGAAAGTTGCCAAGTAGAAATCAGCACTTAGGTTATGAATGTGAGCTCTATAATGAACTTGAAACAGAGAAAAGGCAATAACAGGATCAGGGCCAGAATCAGGAAGCTATAACAAAGTGGGAGACAGCATCTCTGTCACCTATATTCAGTCAAGTTTGGATGCAGCAAAGTATTTGCCCTGCTCAATTTACTCTTGGAGCCTGAAAATTATAAAGTGCTGAAGAGTGAAACAATCTAATGTCAGCAGCACATAAGTCATCTGGTTTTCTGGACAGGAACTTGGAAACCAACAGGATGAGTGAACAGACAATCCCATCCACGAGGCTTTGAGGAGGCTGTGCTTGTCCTCACCCCAACTAAATCTACAGCAAACCTAATGAAGTCAGTGCTACACAGATGTAAAATCAAGTATTCCTGTTTTCATGACATGAACTAGTAAAATCTGTCCAGAAAAGCAGCCCACGAGAAGTATGGAGCCTACAGGCTTGAAAGTGGATAAATCTGTTGATGTTCTGATTTACCCCAACAAAGTCTACAGTGCCAAGGTCTAAAATGTATAAAGCTGTCTCTGAAAAACAAGGAAAACAACACCTGACAGCTTCTCTGACAAACCTCTTAAGCAGAGGTTTGCAAAGGAAGCTAATTTAAGAACTGTTCTTTCACAGTGCAGATTTAGAAGCATTAGGAACAGAGCATGCACAATCTCTTTTGAAGCTCATCAGCCTGGTGAACCTTACCTTTGTTCTCAGCTGCTGATCTAAAATAACCTGTAACAATCTATGCAGTAAAGGGATTAATAGCTACCATAATCACACTGTTTCTGGAAAGTAAGGCTCTTCTGCCTCACTCTTTTACACAGATAACAACAACACACCCACAAACAGAACAGTTTGAGAAAGAAAGCACATTTTTAAACAGATTCCTGATGTACTGTCTTACTATCTGCAACAGATGGATACAAAATCATTTTACTGAACATAATTTATTCCACATAAACAAGCAATAATTTTGAGCATTTTCAACTGTAACGCTCAGCTCTTCCTGGATAGGGATATGTATAGGCATATTATATTTGTGGGGGACAGGCTTGATAAAACATTATAAAATACATTCTTACTTGTAATGAACAGATACAGGATATAAAATACATTCTTACTTGTAAATGGAACAGATACAGGATTCAGGAATCTGGCCTTTAAGGTGAGGGAGCAAGATCCAACTACGCTTTAAGACTAGCGGTGCTGACACGTATAACAACGGAATATTGATCACATTTTGATGTCACTTAAATCGTGTAGAAGAAAAAATGTACAGGGACAGTTTCCATTTTGCTGAACTGTTCTGCAGGCATTTGAGGAAGAAAAGATTTTGTTGTGAGGTAAGAGGGAAGAAGTTCCAGAATATCCCCCTACTGCATTTCTAATGTGAATCAGGCTGACATGATAAACTTCAAGTTGTATGCCTTCTGAGAAGTAAGACAGGGAAAGGAAGGGGAAGGAAGGAGGAAGGAAGGAAGGAAGAAGGAAGGAGGAAGGAAGGAAGGAAGAGAGAGAGAGGAAAGAGAGAGAGAAAGAAAGAAAGAAGAAAGAGAAAGAGAAAGAGAAAGGGAGAGAAAGAGAAAGAGAAAGAGGAAAAGAGAAAGAGAAAAGAGAAAGAGAAAGAGAAAGAGCAAAGAGAAAGAGAAAAGAAAGAGAAGGAGAAGGAGAAGGAGAAGGAGAAGGAGAAGGAGAAAGAGAGAGAAAGAGAAGAGAAAGAGAAAGAGAAGAGAAAGAGAAAGAGAAAAGAGAGAAGAGAGAGGAGAAAGCGAAAGAGAAAAGAAAGAGAAAGAAGAGAGGGAAAAGAGAGAAAGAAGAGAGAAAAAGAGAGAGAGAGAAAGAAAGAGAGAAAGAGAGAGAGAGAAAAGAGAGAGAAAAAGAGAAAGAGAAGAGAAAGAAAGAAAGAGAAAGAGAAAGAGAAAGAAAAGAGAAAGAGAAAGAGAAAGAAAGAGAAGAGAAAGAGAAGAGAAAGAGAAAGAGAAAGAGAAGAGAAAGAGAGAAGAGAGAGAAAGAAGGAAAGAAAGAGAAGAGAGAAGAAAGAGAAAGAGAAAGAGAGAAAAGAAAGAGAAAGAGAAGAGAAAGAGAAAGAGAAAGAGAAAGAGAAGAGAAAGAGAAAGAGAAAAGAGAAAGAAGAGAGAGAGAAGAAAGAAGAGAGAGAGAAGAGAGAGAAAGAAAGAAAGAAGAGAGAGAGAAAGAGAAAAGAAAGAGAGAAAGGAGAAAGAGAGAGAGAGAGAAAGAGAAGAGAGAGAGAAAGAGAAAGAGAAAAAGAGAGAAAGAGAGAGAAAGAGAGAAAGAAGAGCAGAAAGAGAAAAGAGAGAGAGAAAGAAAAGAAAAAGAGAAAGAGACAAGAGAGAGAAAGAAGAGAGAAGAAGAAAGAGAGAGAGAGAGAAAGAGAGAGATAGAAAGAGAGAGAGAAAGAGAGAGAAAGAGAAGGAAGGAAGGAAGGAAGGAAGGAAGGAAGGAAGGAAGGAAGAAAAAGAAAAAAGGACTTTCATATTTTCAGTCTTAATGTTGCAATTTGTAAGCTATTTAGCAAACAGGATACTCCAGAGAGAAAACGAGCATGACAATCACCGTATCTAATACTTCCCCTCTTTCCGTGTTTGTAGGAGTGAAGACACCTCATCAAGAGGTCCTGACAAAAGGGGAGCTCTGTGGTAATCTAAGATATGCCATTATTGCACAGAAAATGCCCCCTTGAATGGCAGATGTCCTTGGATCTGCAGGAGCAGGGTCCTAACACCCATCTGGAAACAGGGAGAATACTGGTTAAACAGCTATTGTCTCCTTTCAACTGAAATAGTTCACATCGACAAGAAAATGGAAAACAGCTTCTCCTTCATATTAAAGGGAAAATGATGTCTAGACAAAAGGAGTCTTAATTCAGGCTACACATTCACTGTGGAAAAATTTTCTGGTGATTGGAGTAACTAAGGTATGTTTATACTGTTCTGAATGAAGATACTCAAGCTAGCTCTACATTAGTCCAGTGTGGTAAGAACAAATGTTGTGTGACTTACATATCTTGCTGATATATAAGTCATGCTTTCTTTCACATTTCTAACAGTCCCCATGAGTTTGGATTTCTGTCCCCAATCTTATAACCTGGGTCACTCCCCAGGGAAAGTTGAATTAAATCGTAGAATCATGGAAGAGTTTGGGTTGGAAGGGATCTTTAAAGATCATTAGTTCCAACCCCCATGCTGTGGGCACAGACTCTTCCACTACATTAGCTTGCTCAAAGCCCCATCCAAAACATCTTCCTCTTGTGGCCTTGGAAACAGTCTCTCTCTGCTCCATTTTTCCATATTCTGTACAGGAATACTAGTGCTGAGCTAACCCACAGAGTTATAGGAAGAAAAAATGTGTTCATGACTGTGATGTGTCAGATAACGTTCTACAGAGTTAAGTATCCAAACAGTCTGGATTTTAGTTGATTAGAGAACATTTCATCATGGAAGCAACAGCGTTACTCAATTTTACAAGAGAGACTCTGAAGTGAAATCATCGTTTGTTTCTCCACTGCTCTTTTAAACAGATCCTTTTTCTGCCTTGCCTTAAGCAATGTCAGCAGTGACTAGTCATTGCTGTGACTTCATCTAACATATTAGCTAGTTTCTGCTTGGAGTATTAACCGTGCAATAGCAGCACCACAGACCTCACACACTGCAAGTCATCAGAAGCAATGAATAAACACTCAAGTGGTTTGTCTGTGCAGAACTTTGTGCCGTCACAACTCCTCAGCTATCCATACCAAGCCAGATGCATTTAAGTCATGCTGGGTTTATGCACACTACCTATAGTCTGTACACCCCCAGTGACAGAAGTTGAAGATTAGTAAAAGCCAAATTCCATACTGATTTACATATTATGCAGTGCAACCAACAAGAAGAAATTGCCCTGTATTGTTTAATTTCAGTCCTCTGAACATAAGTGGAATGGACATGTTTGGGAATGAAAGAAAACATGTTTTGTTCCCCTGCCACTCTTCTAATTGGTAATTTGTGATACAAGTCACACAAGTAATGATAGATGTGGTTCTTTCCCCACATTCAATTTTCTTAGACAATAATTAGGGAAATAATAAACCAAATTCTACTTCAAGTTACACTTGGTGCAATCTCATTAGGTTGAATTATACTAAAGAACAAGTTCCTATAAAACAGACACACTGCAAGCTAAGAATTGAGACCCAGGATTCTCAGGCACTATGGTTTTAATTTTTTTTTCCTCCAAGTGCTGTAGTTTGGAAGTAATTACTGTAACTCAGAAGTTTCTAGAAGAAATTAACTATTCGTTTCTGTTATAATTTTTCCATTTCTCCTATTTTCCTAAATATAGCATAGAATCACCTTCAGTTTCTACTTGCTTTCTTTCTCCCAGTGCTCCCATTTTGTCTTTTCATTTCTTTTCCCCATTTTCTTTTTCCGCTTCTCCTTCATCATTCCTGCCTTCACTGCTTCTCCCTTCAGATTCTGCTACTCAACCTGCTGTGCAACTGTAGCTTGTGCCATTTTGGATTCAGCTTCTCAAAGATGAGAGGAGAGAAATTCCCAAGTGTAGGATTCATTTCATCCAGCTTCAGCTGCTGAAAAGCTGAGCCTATAGCCGATGATAATTTCAGAAATCTATTTGACACCCATGGAAGAGAAATGAGCACCTCTAATGAGTGATTTCTTCTATCACTAAAAAGACATATACTGAACTGCCTTCTGTATAACGCTGCTACTACTTCCTAATCTATACCAGATGCATAACGGACTTACCTAAGGGGTAAATGTAGCTGAGATGGGTTCTCAAGCTGCTCACATATGACATAGAAAAGTGCTTGTCGTTTTGCATAGCTCTAAGAAAAAGAGAAACTGAAGCAGATCTCTCGACAGCTGATTGATTGCTGAGCACCACATAATAATGACACTAAAATGGAAATAGACAGATGGGTCAGTTTAAAACTTCCCATATCCAAATGAATCGCAAAAGGCATAAATTTCATTTCATTTCTACCTGCAGTGAAGGGGAAACCACCTAAAACACATATTTCTAGCAACAGTTGGATCTAGGATATTCTGTTCACTCACCCAGAGAAAAATAAGCACAAAATATATTAAAATGATTCTGCATTTATCCTTCCATACAGAAATGAAATTGGAGAAAAAATTGAAAAAAGAAGAGTCATTACACAGAGACACTGAATCCCTAGGTTAGGACTAGATTGTTCATGACTGCGACAGTGTGTTCCCTTATAGAATTGGACCCCAAAAGAAGAACAAAAATAGACTTTTGACAAAGAAATTCAAATTGTGAAACAAAGGCATCAACCCAGTTCCAGAACAACCCTTAAGAAGGGTATATATGGTAGGCATAACAGAACATCCAAACTGCTACATGAGCTGAGAGGACACAAAGTGCTGACAGTTGGTCTTACGCACCCCTGATATTACTGCGTAGCTGGCATCAACTAAACACGCAGTATATGGTTGAGTGGAGATTGTTTGAAGGGCACTTTAAAATATTTACAAAGGCAAAACCTTCAGGAAGTTATTTTTCTCTACCCTCTTTCCAAAACTAAACAGATGGTGAATGTTTCTTAGCTAAATATGCTGCCAAACATTCTGGCAAAGTAGCCTGATACATCACAACTGATCTTTCTATTCTCCCCATGCGCTCTTCCACCAGATCCTGAAGAATGAAAGGCCAAAGGCAGCCTTGCTAGCTAACAGACAGCTTGAGGATGGAGCTTCCTGCACTACCCACACTTGGATGTACATTTTTTGTACCACAAATAAACTCTGTCTTGGGGCACACTAGAACAGATGCACACTAGAATTTGATACTGTTAAAGGAGAATGTAAAACAATGATTAACAGTATGCTCTACACTTAAGATTTTTTGGTTTTAGCATCCTGCCACCTTGGTTAAGAGGACACACGAATTAGAATAACCCAGGTCCCAAAGCTACAAACAGAACTATACAGCATTTACTACTGTGGGAAGTTCAACTGATGTTAAGATGATTTTTGCCTCGCAAACCTGCTGTCACAATGAGGACTGACAAGTATCTACCCAGGCACTGAATTTTGAGGTCCTATTGTTTTTTGTTTGTTTTTTCCTTCCCTCCTTCCTTCCTTCCTTCCTTCCTTCTTTCCTTCCTTCCTTTCTTTTTCTTTCTTTCTTTCTTTCTTTCTTTCTTTCTTTCTTTCTTTCTTTTCTTTCTTTCTTTCTCTCTTTCTTTTCTTTCTTTTCTTTCTTTCTTTCTTTCTTTCTTTCTTTCTTTCTTTCTTTCTTTCTTTCTTTCTTTCTTTCTTTCTTTCTTTCTTTCTGCCTTTGTATTGGGTGTAGGTGGCCTGGTGTAGGCTGGTAGAGGCCAGGGGCTATCCACTTTGGACACAGCAATTTTCAGTTCCGATGGCTCTGTCACAGGACACAGCCCATCAGTGAACCTGGTGGCACCTCTGTGAAAACATATTTAAGAAAAGAGTGAGAAACTGCGCAGGGAACAGAGCTTCTGTTAGTGAAGAATTTTCCCATACAAAGCACCACGCAAGTCCTCGCCAGATATGAGTTAATGGCTAAAATGCTGGTACCACTTGCTGTTTCTCACTTCCAGGAAAGAACTGTCAGCGGGAATATGCTAAGAGGACTTTTCAGATAGTAGCTTTCCCTGACAACTGGGGCAGAGATCTGCAGGCGGATTAGCAACACATTTGTATTAACTTTCTACCCTGAGCCTGTGTATTGTGTGTGGTGCCCACTCATGCACCCAGAATCACCCTGCCTTTTTTTTTTCTTTGAAACGTGAGTTCACATGAGCAACAGAAAATTTTCAAATCCAAGACCCTGAAGTCAATGGACTTCAGCTGGCAGCACAGAAATTCAGTCAGAGGAAAGAAACCATAAGTTCTCTGCCTGGGCAGAAAATGAATAAAGTATTCCCTATGTTTCTTCTAGCAAGTTCACTAGATATCACAGTCCTGCCTTTGCTACTTGCATTCATTCAAACAGATTATGTGAAGGCTCAAATGGGTGCAATTTTTCACAAAGCTGTTGAGCAAATGCACCCTTGTTTTGGACCATAGCCCATCTGTTCTATACTCTTTACATAACGGCATTGCTGGTTATAAATCAAGTGCTTAAAAGTAATTTAAAATCTGCTTGCATTCCCACCATCTACATCTTCAGATCAGTTTTATTACTTTTATAATTGCTATAACTGTATTTTTTCCTGTGAACCATAAGCCATACTACTACAGTTGGAAGTTTTTGAGACAGAGAAGGGTTTATTCTCCCCCACAGCCTTCATTACACTTTTTCCAGCATTCTGAATAAATGGTCAGCCTTTTGATCCTTCTGAGCTACTATAACAGTAAAAAAGGGGTGAAGATCTTCTTTCCTGGTCCCTCTGATTTGGTGCTGTCTGCAAACTTGACATTAGTTGCCTTCTTCAGGCTATTGATAAAGACACGAAAGGGGAAATGCCCCAATACAGACAACTGTGGTACTTGCTGCAGACACCAAGTAGAGTATGACACATTAAATACTACTCTTTGAGCTCAATTATCCAATCCCCTCCTTTTTTTTTTTCTTTTTTTTTTTTTTTTATCCTTCTCTTTGTCTGTTATATGGTACCTAAAAGTGTTTAGGTGTGGCGGGAAGCGAGAAGAGATAGAGAGAGCCCCAAGGCTTGCTTTCAGGTGTCTCAGCTATGGACGTGGGAAACATTCACCGTTGCTACATACTCTAGCAGGCATAGAGGTCTGTGGCCAGAAAGGACTGTTGGATCCTCTTAAACATGGTCCAGAGGACATTTACATCTCTAATGCCATCCACCAGAAACAATGAGATTTGCAGAACAATAAAGCCATATACAATGTGGGTGCAAGAGGCAGTGCATAAATTTTTCATTCAATTTGTCCTTCCCTTAATATGCATCATTGGAGTATGCCTTTGCTGAACAAGACTACAACACTGCCTTATCCAGAAAGTCATATTTGACACACTGCTGTAGCCAGAGGCCTTCAAATTAGCTAGGATAAAAAGAGCACCCTCCAGACATTTTGTCTTAAGGTAACTGTAAAAGATCCACACCCAGCATGACACCTGTTCATCTCCCTGGATATCAGGCTATCTGGAAGACTCAGTCTCATGACAGTTCTACCTCTCTCCCTAAGAACGATTTGTTATATATTTTTACTATTTTCATCTCAGTTATTATGCCTCTTGATTTCTAAGAGCAGGTGATGGACATTTCTTTAACATTCTGGTCAAGAGAAGTAGCCTTCTCATTTCAGTGGGAGCAGATGGCTCCAAAAGTGTTTTTTAACTAATTCTCTATAGATCTTACACAGTGATAAATCAGACATGTTAGCAAGTTGGATTCGTATGTTGATGGTTTAAGCATTTTGAGCGAAATCCTTGCAAAGGTATAAATTAGAGCGGTTCCTTTAATGAATTTATGCTGGTAGAGCAGTCAGACTCCTTCATTGTCACATTGTAATATATTTCTAAATTGCTTACACCTGTTAGCAGTTAATGATAATCTTTGAATTGTTATTTTCTAGTTATGATCAATTCCCTATTAATCTGACACATTAATAGGCCCAACTACATGGATCAATCACCTTTAATTATTAAGCTGGGACCTTTCTGACACAAAGAGAGAAATTATATCCTTTATATAGAGACAGCTAGATCTAAGTGAAAACAGAATTATAGCCATCTTTTTCCAACCACCATTTTCTGCCATCTCAGAGCACCATCTTTACCTATTTCCTTACTTTTGTTTTTTTTAGTATGTGCCCCACTGCACAACCCGTTCACGCAGTGCACTCCACACCTTCCTCATCTGGGTCAGTCAGCACTGACCTCCTGCACTCACAAGCACAACTGCCTCTTGCCTTGCTGTGCTTGTGGCAGGTGTGTGATCAGCCTGGGAATACAGTCTGAGGTTCTTCATCTCCAAGTCTCTCAATGCTGCCTCATTCCTTGATCACTGCAGAGTACTCATGCATGGCTGAGGAGTGCTGTGTATTGTTCACTTAAAAGCAAACAAAGCAAAGGTTTGCTAATTCAGTGCATTAGCTGCATTAACTCTTACAGCAGTATCAATAAGGAGCAGAATCTTTTGCATCTGTAAAGTGAAAGACTTTGAACCATACCTAAAATTAAGAAGGAAAAAGAGATCATCTAATAGATTGTGAGAAAAGTGAGGAATTTGATTGTTTCATTCCTGGGTTAAATTTATCCTTCCTGTCATTTTCTTGGCTCATGAAGAATTCATTGTGATCTGTGAAAGTCTGAGGCAAATAAGCCAAATTTCTGTGTCACAGTGGGGCCATACATATATGCAGTCAGGCAAAGAGAAATCAAGATGCAAGCATATCTAGTGTAATTTGCAGTAAAGTATCTTTCTGGGAACCTTAATCATATTTGAAAGACTTGGAAACAAATCCACATGTAGTAGATATTTTTCTTTCTCAATCTTCTTGTAAATTGCTGGCTTAGAGACAGTTGAAAAGCAGTTAGATAGCTAAAGTATATTCTAAGTGTAAGTATATTCTAAGACTTTTTTAATTTAGAAATGTGATATATCATTAGACTACTAAGATTTCCAAAGGTTCAATGGTAGCTGTGCAGGTGGTAGAAAATTAAGTGATTGGCAAATAAAAAGTTCAGAAAACTAGAGGGTTTAAAAATCTCAGAACATAACAAAATGATTTGACCAGAGTGTAAGCTATCTACCCACTGAAGAGATTTTTGAAAGATTAGTCTGAGGAAGAAAAAGCATAACAAGATTTAGTGTTGCAAAGTGATGGCATATCAGAGCAGAAGTGAAGGGTTAATTATGAACTGTGATGGCAATTATCCATTGGATTAATTTACTAAGGGATCTTAGTAGCAGCTATGGTGTCTATGGTGTCCACATAGCAGGTGTAGGTGTCTTTCTAACAGATGTACTACAGACTGGACAGGAGCAGGTGGCTGAATGCAGAAGATACTGCTGACATTCTTCATCCCGCACAAGGCCTTAGTCACAAGGTCGTTAGCTACAATTAGCTACAAATAGGGTACTGAGCGAACTGGCGGAGGAGCTGGCCAAGCCGCTTTCCATCATTTATTGGCAGTCCTGGCTATCAGGAGAGGTCCCAGTCGACTGGCGGCTAGCAAATGTGACGCCCATCTACAAGAAGGGCCGGAGGGTAGACCCGGGGAACTATAGGCCTGTTAGTTTGACCTCAGTGCCAGGGAAGCTCATGGAGCAGATTATCTTGAATGTCGTCATGAGGCACTTGAAGGGCAACCAGGCGATCAGGCCCAGTCAGCATGGGTTTATGAAAGGTAGGTCCTGCTTGACAAACCTGATCTCCTTCTATGACCAAGTGACGCGCCTGGTGGATGAGGGGAAGGCTGTGGATGTGATCTACCTTGACTTCAGTAAGGCTTTTGACACCATTTCCCACAACATTCTCCTCAAGAAACTGGCTGCTCGTGGCTTGGACTGGTGTACGCTTCGTTGGGTTAAAAACTGGCTGGATGGCCGGGCCCAGAGTTGTGGTGAATAGAGTCAAATCCAGTTGGAGGCCAGTTACTAGTGGAGTCCCCCAGGGCTCAGTGCTGGGGCCGGTCCTCTTTAATATGTTTATCGATGACCTGGACGAGGGGATCGAGTGCACCCTCAGTAAGTTTGCAGATGACACCAAGTTAGGTGCGTGTGTCGATCTGCTCGAGGGAAGGAAGGCTCTGCAGGAGGATCTGGATAGGCTGGGCCGATGAGCTGAGGCCAACTGTATGAAGTTCAACAAGGCCAAGTGCCGGGTCCTGCATCTGGGGCACAACAACCCCGAGCAGCGCTACAGGCTGGGAGATGAGTGGTTGGAAAGCTGCCTGGCCGAGAGGGACCTGGGAATACTGGTTGATAGTTGGCTGAATATGAGCCAGCAGTGTGCTCAGGTGGCCAAGAAGGCCAACAGCATCCTGGCTTGTATAAGAAGCAGCGTGGCCAGCAGGTCTAGGGAGGTGATTGTACCCCTGTACTCGGCTCTGGTGAGGCCGCACCTCGAGTACTGTGTTCAGTTTTGGGCCCCTCGCTACAGGAGGGACATCAAGGTTCTCGAGCGAGTCCAGAGAAGGGCAACGAGGCTGGTGTGGGGTCTGGAGAACAAGTCTTACAAGGAGCGGCTGAGGGAGCTGGGGTTGTTTAGCCTGGAGAAGAGGAGGCTCAGGGAAGACCTCATTGCTCTCTATAGGCACCTTAAAGGAGGCTGTAGAGAGGTGGGGGTTGGTCTATTCTCCCACGTGCCTGGTGACAGGACGAGGGGGAATGGGCTAAAGTTGCACCATGGGAGGTTTAGGTTGGATATTAGGACGAACTTCTTTACTGAAAGGGTTGTTAGGCATTGGAATGGACTGCCCAGGGAAGTGGTTGAGTCGCCATCCCTGGAGGTCTTTAAAAGACGTTTAGATGTAGAGCTTAGTGATATGGTTTAGTGGAGGTCTTGTTAGTGTTAGGACAGAGGTTGGACTAGATGATCTTGGAGGTCTCTTCCAACCTAGACGATTCTGTGATTCTGTGATTCTGTAATTTTTCAAGCCATCCCCAAATCATTCTCACCCCAACAGGTGGGAAAGGGTCATATGCCCTCTGTTTACAGATGTTGAGAGGCAAAACTTTCCTGTCTAACCAGCAGGGCTTTCTCTGCCCACTTCCAATAGCTGCATTGTTTGGCTTTCAGGTGCCTCTTTAGTAGATAAGGCTTTTGCTTGCTTAAAAAGTCTCAGCACTCTGAGTTTAAGATAACACAGAAAATATACCATTTTTTCTGACCACTATTGGCTCTCCTTATGCCCCAAACCACTACCATCAGATTCCCATTCCACTTTCACAGGATTTTTGGGGAACTCTAAGAGAAGACAAAACTGAGCAGAGATCAGGAAAAAATGATAAAGTTAAAATCCTCCTCCAAGCACTTTTCATGGATTGGAAACCTGACAGCTGAAATTAGACTGAAGGTCAGTAACAGATTTGATACTCCCTAGCAAACAATTTCTACAGCAGATGACAGTACAGTTTCTAAGGTTTATCACATTAAATCTCCATTTTCATAAACACATCTGAATACAGAAATTAGATGAGCTAAAAATACTACAAAAAACAAGGATTATGAATGAAAGCAAAAGTGCTGCCAACAATTTAGTTAGCTTCAGTCATAAGACTGCCCTGGGTAACTGTCCTGTCTTACTCTCTGAGGTATCAACTCACTGAGAAGAGATGTTTTCATACATAAATGAGAACGTTTTCATACATAAATGAGAACATTTTCATACATAAATGCTCAAGCTGAGACTTAAAGAATGTTAAAAGCTGACTTTTTTTTTCCTACACCTAGGCAAAACAATTCAGAACTATCTTACAAAAACAGAATAAATAATATAACATTGCAGATGGTTACAGTATCACCAAAATAAACAGGTCAAAGTGGCAAAAAATTAGGAGAAACCCACTGGATAGATGCATCCAATAGAATAAGTCCCTAGAGCAGATATTTCGTATTAGAGAAATACTATTTTCATGCATGTGTTAGTATTTTCAAGATATGTTTATATGCTTCAATTACGCAGAATATAATGGTAAACCAATAAAGTTTGGTTGTGTGCTGTTTTTGTTTCTGTTGGTGGTGGTGATTTTAATTATACGTGGCTTCTAAATTATATGACAGAACTGCCTGCAAAATGCTGGGGTCAAAATTGTGAGGTCTGTTCATTGTCCATTGCGGAAGGAAAATTAAGATAGATTTTACAACAATTTGTAAAATACATAAAGTGAATTGCAACCATAGAGAGCCTTGAGAATGACTGGTCTGTGAAGATGAGTTTTGGACTTACATGTAATTTTTTTACTCCATATTCTTTAGAAGGAGCTTGTCACCTAAGACGGAGTAAGAAACTCTGCTGACTTGCAAATTCTAAGAAAAAATCTTGCATTTCTGTTATTTATTTATCCAATTCCTAGTATAATAGATGCTTACTCACTAAGGTGTTTTTAAGTGCCACAATAAGGCAAAGGAAAGATGAGATAATAAAACCTTGTAACTCACACTACAGTGAGTTAATGATGCCATGTACCGTGAGGAACTAGGCTGTGAAATGACATGCTTCATGGTTGCTAGGCCAAAAACCTTGAATTTAGATGCTGTGGCATCTTTCGTAAGTTCTGCCACTAACTCACTACGTGTGCCTAGACATGTTACCTCTTAGCTGTCTTTCAAGTAATTAATTATAAAGTGAAACTAGTGTCACTTATTAAAATTTTAGCTGCACAGAGGAACATCAGATCAGAAAGGTGCTGCTAGAATTATTTTTTCCACTTTTTCCAGCAGTAGAGACTTACAAATGAACAAATGTGAAATATGATATGATATACCTGTACAGTACATATTTAATTGATTTAATAACACTTTTGTAAAAAGTGCACTCACTCTCCCTTTTATTTTATTTTATTTTATTTTATTTATTTTATTTATTTTATTTCATTTTATTTTAGTTCTGTCATGTAGAAAAATCCTGTAACTGGAAGTGTCCATGAGGAAATACAGAAAGAGCAGTCCTGAAGGCCTTCCTACTACATCTACAATATTGCCAAAGAGAGATTTGAGTCAAATTTCAGTGTACAGTCATTTGTGCACTGTAAAGCATTTATTTACTATTAAACGTACATATCTTGACTAGCTTGCCAGGTATAAGAAATCTACCAAATGACTATAAAAGAAAGACCACAAATAAATAAGCACTTTCTAGGTGGTATCTGAATTTAAAATTGAGAAGTACTTGTGTCAAGGAATCTGATTTTTGTATAGGTAATAAATAAACTAAAGACAATGGAATTCCCCAGGGAAAATGGCCTTTCATTTTTTTTCAGAAGGCCACAACAAGAAGAGTTGCACCTGAGCTGTGCATTCCTTCCATGTCACTATTTATCTCCTTCCATAACTAAAGCTCGGTTATGGCATGCGGGACAACACTCAGGAACAGAGTCTGAGCTACAAAAAATCAGAATATTTCCACTGATTTAATGATGCTATCTTAATTAGGCAGGTTAATGTTTTGGACTTTGGGATTCTTTTAATTGCTTTGGGAGCCAGCAAAGATTTGTCCTGCACAATAAATATGAAATCTTCCTCTGAGGAGCCTGTCAAAAGTTGAAAGCTGATGGCTGTTCTTTATTTTCCATGCACTCTTTACATTGTCTGCAACAAAGATTAGATTCCCTCTTAACATGTTTCCCTGAAGAACAGTGCTTTCACATAACCCGGAACCATTAATGAAGCAGTTGGGATTCATTTGGAACAATTTACAGCCTTTTCTTCACGTTTATCCGTGTGAGAAGCAGCAATAACAGTACTAGTAGTGATGTGAAGGCTTACATCCTATTTATAATATATATTTATTTAGAGTAGAGTAGAGTAGAGTAGAGTAGAGTAGAGTAGAACAGAACAGGATGGTACAACTCAGTTGGAAGGGAGCTACAAAAATCATTAAGTCCAACTATCTGACCACTTCAGGACTAACCAAAAGTTAAAGAGTATTAAGGAAGACATTAACACGACTTCGTGCTGTTCCCATGTGTCCTATCATTGGTTACTGGGGAGCAGAGACTGGCACCTCCCTCTGCACTTCCCCTCCTCAGGAAGTTGTAGAGAGCAATGAGGTCACTTCTGAGTGTCCTCTTCTCCAGATTAGACAACCCAAGTGCCGTCACAGCCTCTCCTCACAGGACACGCCTTCCAGTCCTTTTACCAGCTTTTTTTGCCTTCACTTTATTGCTTTCTATAAATTATTTGAATAGTTGTGGTGGTTTTACTTGGGTGGGCAGCCAAGCTCCACCACAACTGCTTTCTCACTCCCCCTCCTCAAAGAGGAATGGAGAGAAAATACGATGAAGAGGGCTCAAGGGTTGAGATAAGGACGTGGAGATCGCGCAGTAATTATCGTGATAGGCAAAACAGACTCAGCGTAGGGAGATAGTAAGATTTATTACCTATTACTAACAAGCTAGAGAAGTGAGAAACAAAGGAAAGAAACCAAAAGCACCTTCCCCCCCATCCACTCTCTTCCACCTCATCCCCCCAAGCGGCGCAGGGGAATGGGGGAATGGGGGTTATGGTCAGTCTATAGCGCTTCTTCGCCGCCGTTCCTTCTTAGTCACTCTCGTCCCCTATGCTGTGGGGTCCCTCCCACGGGATGCAGTCCTTGCTGAACTGATCCGGCATGGGCTGCCCACAGGCAGCAGCTTTCAAGAACTGCTCCAGATATGGGTCCATACCACGGGGTCCATCCCTCAGGAGCAAACTGCTCCAACCTGGATCCCCCACAGGCAGCAGCTCCTGCCAGCTCACCTACTCCTGTGTGGTCTCCTCTCCACGGGCTACAGGTCCAGGCCGGAATCTGCTCCAGCAGGGGTCTTCCACAGGCCGCAGCCTCCATCAATGCAGGTCCACCTGCTCCCCCATGGTCTCCTCCACGGGCTGCAGGGTGGAACCCTGCTCCACCATGGTACTCCATGGGCTGCAGGGGGACAGCCTGCTTCACCATGGTCCTCACCACAGGCCACAGGGGACTTCTGCTCCGACGCCTGGAGCACCTCTCCCCCTTCTTCTTCACTGACCTTGGCACCTGCAAGGCTGTTCCTCACTCCTCTCTCTCCCAGCTGCTGTGTGGCGCAGCGTGTTTTTTTTTTCCTGACTTAAATACGCTCTCACAGAGGCGCAAAACAACATCACTTATCGGCTCAGCTCTGGTCAGCAGTGGGGCCCTTATGAAACATGGGGCAGCTTCTAGATCCTTCTCACAGAAGCTACCCCTATGGCCCCCTGCTACCAAAACCTTGCCACGTAAACCCACTACAGTTGTTCTGGAAGAATTGTCTGACCAAGCCCTTTATGTAGGCCCAACCCACTCATTTCTCAAATTACGGACTGAGAAAAATACTGTTTTTTTTTTGTTTGTTTGTTTTTTAATTAACAGTTTAGACCAGTTCCATATATGCCAGTATTGTTTACAGACATCTGCATCATTAGCTTCCCAGCGATTTTGTATAGAAGACAGCTATCTGGAATAAAAGTAGAAGATAATCCCTGCCTCACAGACCAACTCGTAATTACATTTAACAAGGATGATGGTCGGCTAGATGAACAAACACTTAGACGGATTTTGAATAATCACCTATAAAACTACCACTGAATTTTTCAAAACAAAGTAAGAAGAGTTGGAATTCCAATCCTAATGAAAATCATTGGAGTGTAAGGTCAGCTTTCTGAAAGATTTAAGCACAGGTTACTGGCCAAGTTCACAACACAGACACCACTGATATTACAGCACTTATAAACATTGCTACTGTACAGCTAATGAATTGCTCCAAAACCAGCAGCTCTGATTGAAGTCCCAGAAGCCTTGAGACAAAATAAGCCTTCTGCAGCTTGAAATGAAGACTTTGAGCTCATCAAGAGTAGGTAGGAGCAATGCAAACCTTGACAAGGGGACCTAATCCCACACATCTTCTGAGCAAACCTCAGGCCTGGCACCAGTCAGATCTCACTACAGAAGTGTGAGTAGGCAGAGCAGGGCACCACAACATCCACACAAAATCCTACTGCTCTGAGATGGTGGAGAGAGAGGTATGACTGCTAGAAAATGGGGTTCTTCCACAGTTCACTGGTAAAAGCCTAATCTTTGCTTAAGCCAATGGAGAAGCATCATCACCAGGCATAAAAAAAAAAAAAAAAAAATCATTTACTGTACCTCACCCTGCATTGTCAGATAGCTCTAGTAACTTCTTGCTTCACCTTTTCTCCACAGTTTACTTCCCAAGGGCTCTGAGAAGAAAAGACCTGACAGTTCCAGGTCTGAAAATCCTCAGAACTAGCAGGCTGCTCTGAAAAGCCTGGGCCAGAGTTTCCAAATCCCATGTGCTCTGTAAAAATACCTATTTCATCCTACCACTAAAAGAAAAGAACAAATTCCTCAGGCTGAAGCACATTAGAAGTGCTCAGAGGCAGGAGGAAGAGCAGTATTGACTGAGCTGATGACAGGCTGTCCTCTCACGTTGCCACTTCACATGAAGCAGCAGCTAGAGGAGCCATGGAGCAGCTGGCCAAATAGCTGGATCGAAAAGATGTTATAGGGTGATTCCAATTTGGAGAAAAGAACATCTGTGCCTTGGGTATAGAGGAGCCAGGAAAGTCTTGGTTCTGCAAATGTTTAGTCACTCATTTACATGTACTTTCCTGAGAAGAGCATTTGATTTAATGGTGTTGAGCAGGGGGATATACAAACCACTGCTCTCATCCATCTTAAAAAAGTAACTCCTGGCTTATTTTCCTACAACTGAACAGTGCAAGGAGATTCAGCAAAGCAACCTTGCACTCCTCACTTGCCTATACAATACACAACTGCGTGCCCCAGAACTGAGCCTAGAACATTTATTAGGTGTCAAAAGAGAAGCAGGTCTATGAAAACAATGTATTCTGTAGCATAGGCAATTGAGCAGTTCATCTCTCCCACTTCATGAGAAATAAAGGAGTCTTCTATGGTCATTAATTAATAGGTAAAATCTTAGAATCATAGGCATGTGTCTGATTTTATTACTCCAAATAAGTGCCTCCTACATGTCTTCCCCCATGGGTTCTAGCCTATAGATGTACAATTCCCCCTACAGTTAATTAAAAATGAGTTTTGATAATGTACAGTGACTGCATAAATAGATTGAACAGAGCTTTCTCAATCGTCTTTCAGATAGAGAGGTATAATTTTGCTGCTGTTTTCTAAACAACCCACTTTCAGGACCCACTGGCATATAAACTTTGTGAATATGAGAACTACTAAGCACTGCCTTACCTTTGAGATACTTGGTCCAAACTTGGCTGTTACCAGGAGCATTCGTGGTCTATCCTGTTGACAACAGCCCAAGCTACTGAATTCTAAAAAATGTAATAAAGGTCTCAATGACCACCTAGTCATTTATTATAGACAGGAATACAAGTCTGAGCCCTCTCTTAATAAAAACTTGTCATGGTGATGAGACAGAGAAGGAAGAAGCCAAAATACCTGCAACTTGTTTCTGATAAGAAAGCAAGACCCAAATTAATTTTGGTAGCTGGCTGTTTGAAAAACATTGTTGATAATGCAGAGATGTCCGGACAGCAGAAACTTCTGGGCACAACTGCAGTATTATTAGTTCACAATGCTCCTTGCTTAGCGGGCCATGCAGAGCATTGACACAGTGGGTACGGCTGTGGGAGGGTTCCTGGAAATGCAGTGATTTTTCATACATCTACTTTGTTTTTTCCTCCTTAGTAGGGTGACATGGCAGATTTGAAGACTGACAGAAGGAAAACTGAGGCCCAGGCCCTTTTGCATCTTCAACCATGTGCTCCTTTACTAGCTATTCTCAGCAGCTTTCATACTATGACAGAGCCTTCTGCAGAAACTGAAGCCACCTTCCCCAAGCAGAATCTTTATGAGAAGACAAACAGCATAAAATAGCTTGCTGTTCCCTCAAACTGAAAGGAGACCTCTCTCTTTTTCTCTGTGGAGAGAATAAAATGATTTCATGATGGAAGAGATGAGGATGAAGAAAAAGGCTTGAAGATAAACAATGGACAGCTGTTTTAATATATTAAGTTCAAAACAGTGCTACATCTTGCACAGCTCTTCACTGTCTTTAGTAGCACAGCATGCCATTGTGCATTGACTACCTCCTAGCTTGAGTGTCTACTCTGGTGGACAACCAAGACCATTTTGAGGACTGGGATTTAGAAAAAAAAACAGCACTCAAGTGCTTCCAAAGAACTTGATCACCATTGATTATCCTTGCAATTATTGCTGCAAATGAGCAGAAACACTTGAAAAATACATAAATCAAAGCTTAAAAATAAACAAACAAACAAACACAAAACTTTCCATTTCAAATTGCATTTCATCTTAACAGCTACATTGCTGTTAATAGATATACCCAAGACCTCTGGTATACCAGAACTTGTTTTATTAGATCATATAACCTGTTGTTTACTTAGCTGACTGAACACAGCTTTAGAGACGTTTTCAAACACTTATAGAGGAGGGAGAAAAAAATCTTTTCTTTCTTAGATACATTGATCATCAGGACACCCTAATTTGTTTAACTTTTTCACTTGGTGTTAACAACAATTTAGCCCCCAACTCAAGCCAAACAGTGTAGTTCCCTTGGGCAGTGTGAATAATAATAAAACTATCTGCATGTTTGGCCTTGAAAAAGACATATCTTTATTTGTGTCACCCCTTCTGCTATCTTGCCTACACTGTCTAATTCACACCCACATTATGTTGCTGTCCTAGTGATGTGCTTGGAAGCCAGTTCATTAGAGAGTGGGTAGAAAAACAACATGAAGACTCTGCAGCTGAACAAAGTTCCCCTGCTGCAGAAGTGGAAAAACAGGTTGCCCTTCACTCACCGGCAGTCCCATCAAGAGGTGAACTGCATGAGCACATAGTTCCAGAAGAAGGGGCTGAAGTTGTTGCAGAAGTTCAATTTCTTTTCAGTACATTTGACAAAGTGCATACAGAAAAAGTTACACAATTTGATGACATGACCAGTTGAAAATTTTCTGTTTGGGTCATGTTATATTTAACACAACTACGATTAGCAGCATCAATAAATTGGTAGGCCATTTTTCACCAATTTAGAGGTGGTCTTGCAGGCTTTGAGGATGCTAACTGAAATATACCAGCTGGATTCCTACCTGAAATAGTGTTTCCTTTTTTTTTCCTCATCTGTACTTTATTGCAAATTGAATGCCAGCCTAATGGTTTGTCAGGTCACACTGTCCTGCCGCAAGAGGCATTGAATTTTGATTTGCATTCCATCGTGACAGTGAGTTCACCATCTTCTCTTTCTGAAAAGATCTGCAAAATTCACAGCTCAGTGTGTTGCTATTTTTGTTATGATTTTATCTGGTTACTGTGAGTTTTTCCTCCTCTTCCAAAAAGGGAGACATTTTGCTAACGCATCTTTGCTCTTGGTTTTTGCTGAGCTCAGCACTCTTGCTGCAAGGCCCAATTTAGCTCTTTGAAAAATTAATGGACATAGTCTAATTTCTACTGATTCTTATAGAAGAAAAGCTAGAGCCACATGTTTAAAAAAATAAAAATTAAAAAAAAAATCCTGTCAGCCTTAGTGGAACAGGTTCTTAAGAGAACAGCTCCACTTTGTCATCTCTGTTACAGAATCCCAGAAATGACAATGGTAACATGAACTCTATATTTAATAGTGGTGATGATGAAGATTACTGGACAAAATGTCCAGCATACAACTTAACAAAAACATCAGATGATGGGTGAGCAATTGGCTGGCAGACAGGGCTCAAAGGGTTGTGCTAAATGGGGCCACATCAGGCTGGCAGATGGTCACTAGTGGAGTCCCTCAAGGCTCCATTTTAGGGCCAGTCCTCTTCAATGTTTTTATAAATGATTTGGATGTAGGACTAGAAGGTGTTTTGAGCAAATTTGCTGACGACACCAAACTTGGAGGAGTTGTGGACTCGGATGAGGGTGGAAAGGCCTTGCAGAAAGATCTGGACAGATTGGAGAGCTGGGCAATCACCAACCACATGAAGTTAAACAAAAGCAAGTGCCGGGTCCTGCACCTGGGATGGGGCAACCCTGGCTGTACGTACAGACTGGGTGACGAGGCACTGGAGAGCAGCCCCTCAGAGAGGGATCTGTGGGCTGTGGTTGACAGCAAGTTGAATATGAGCCAGCACTGTGCCTTGGCAGCCAGGAGGGCCAACCGCATCCTGGGGTGCATCAGGCACGGCATTGCTAGTCAGTCGAGGGAAGTGATTGTCCCGCTCTACTCTGTGCTGGTGCGGCCTCACCTCGAGTACTGTGTGCACTTCTGGGCACCACAGTACAAAAAGGACATTAAACTGTTGGAGAGCGTCCAGAGGAGGGTGACGAAGACGGTGAAGGGCCTAGAGGGGAAGACATATGAGGAGTGGCTGAGGTCACTGGGCCTGTTCAGCCTGGAGAAGAGGAGGCTGAGGGGGGACCTTATCGCAGTCTACAACTTCCTCGTGAGGGGGAGTGGAGGGGCAGGTGACCTATTCTCCGTAAACACCAGTGATAGGACCCACGGGAACAGTGTTAAGCTGAGGCAGGGGAAGTTTAGGCTGGACATCAGGAAGAGGTTCTTCACCGAAAGGGTGGTTGCACACTGGAATAGGCTCCCCAGTGAAGCAGTCACTGCACCAAGCCTGTCTGAATTTAAGAAGCAATTGGACTGTGCACTTATTCACATGGTCTAAACTTTTGGGTAGACCTGTGCGGTGCCAGGAGTTGGACTTGATGATCCTTATGGGTCCCTTCCAACTCGGGATATTCAATGATTCTATGATTCTATGTGTACTTCTACTTCCTCCTCCTTATAAAGCACTAGCTTAAGAATAGTAAACTTCTTTGAACTCTTCATTTCAACTAAGTGGCGTTCAGAGGTACTTGCTCAAACTTTACTTAAAAGCCATAGAGCTACTCTACTTTCCACTCTCCTGATGTGATACGTGAAGTGGGATTTCAGAGCCCCATACAGCTGCAGAAGGCAAGTTTTAAGTTCATGTTTCCAAAACTTTTCATAGTGTTCCCAGTAGCATAAATACAACTATATTGTTGTAATGGATACTGGTGTGAAATCTGCACAAATTATTCAGAAATAAATAGGATGCAGAAAAATTACAAGTATTTCACTTGTTCCTATCAAATAAGTTCAATATTTTTAAAGCTTTAAAAATATAGCGCTTCATCTTGCCACTTCCTTGTCACTTACTGTAAGCTTCTTCCCATTTGTTAGCTCTGAGTCTACTTGGAGTCAAAACACTCAGAGCTTGCAATCCTACAAAATAAGCTGATTTTAGGATTCTTTCCCCTTGACTGAGTTGTAAAACACCAATGGATATTAGGTAGTGCATAAAGCAAGAAGAAAGAATAGGATGTAACCCGTGGTAGGTTCTTGTTTTACAAGCTGAAGAGCTGCTAAAAAAAGATACAGGTTCTTTTCACTCTCTTTATATCATTTTCCTGCTGGGCTTTTTCTTTAACTTTCACATGTGGTATCATTTCATGAAATTTCACTTAGGAAAGTTTTTCAGCAACTCTTTTAACTTCTAGTTCCAAAGCAAGTACAAACCCTTGCTTTCTAGCATTTCTGTGCCAGTTGAAGGAAAATAGTGCTGTGTTTTCTCATCTCCTTCTCTCCTCACCTCCTGTTACCATCCAAGTAGACTGCAGTTGAATTACCATACTCTAATGAACATCAAGGCAAGCAATGAGTCACTGGTTTTAATTGCCACTGGTTAAAAAAAATAAAAATAATCTTATTCAGAAGTGAATTTTACTTATCCCATCTGATGTTGTATATTCCTTTTTTCTTGTCACTTTATTCTGCTGTTTTGAACCTCCTTGACTGCCTTAGGGAAAATAAAGGTGGCCCCTGTGGCTCTGGAGCATATCCTTGTACAGCTAATCAAGCAGAACAATCACATTATCTATAGTGCAATATTAAACAGGATCGTTAGTCATAATCAGTTGGATCATTAGTAGCTAAGAGGGGTAACCATTTAGTTTACTGGGTCATAAGTTCAGTGGGTCATAAGATTAAACTATTCATACTAACACAACCGGAGGCAACTATTCAGGGAAACAAATGATTTTCTTAAGTGAATGATCTGAACATCAGAGAAGCCAAACTGTTTCATTTTCATTCATCCAAAGACTATATGAATCTAAAACAAATAAACACGACCAGGGCCACACTGAAAAGAAACAGATAAATGGACAAGCAAATGATTGTAAGCAGAAAAGAACCAAGGCATTATTACACTATGTGACAGTGGCGTAATCTCACAGGGAAGTTGACATAGCAATCAGAGAAAAAGCAGCAAAGCAGGTCAGAAAGATTAACTGCATGGTTGTGTTACTATACGCTGAAGGGTTCCTCTAAATCAAAGTGTAATGTAATATTACACAGTTAAGACATCCTCACAGCCTCAGGTCTCTTCATGCTTCTGTTTGCCATCCTTACTATCTAAGTGGCTCTTGCAAAATGATAAAAGTTATGGAGTTATGCATCTGTTAAAAAGCACATGTTCACCCCTGTCATGATAAGATTTGTCTCTGTGCACGCCAAACAAAGGTATGTATTTAACAACTGGGCACAATGGTTATATAAATCAGGAAAAAATTTGGGAAGAGTTAGAAAGAGAATGTTGGAGTCTCCTACACTACAAGTGATTTCCAAACTGGCAGAAATGGGATGAGGGAAGTCCCACAAGGACCGAGCCTGAGATTCAGGATTGCAGTGAATAATAGAATCATGGAACGGCTTGGGTTGAAAGGGACCTTAAAGATCATCTAGTTCCAACCCCCCTGCCATAGGCAGGGATGCCACTGTGATCTGGATTAGATTGCCCAGGGTTTCATCTAACCTGGTCTTGAATACCTCCAGGGATGGGGCATCCACAGCTTCTCTGGACAACCTTTTCCAGTGCCTCACCACTCTCTGGGTGAAGAATTCCCTCCTAACATCTAATCTAAAGCTCCCCTCTTTTAGTTTTTAGTTTATAACCATTCCTCCTTGTCCTGTCACTATCTGCCCAAGTAAAAAGTCATTCTCCATCTTTCTTATAAGCCTCCTTTAAATAATGAAAAGTATTTAAAAATTACATTTTTAAATGTAATTAAAGAAAAATACATTTGGATTAATGGATATTTTTATCTGTCTCGTACTGCAAATTGTCGTTTCTTGCTGACTGTCTCTCTGATACCTTACTCAGCTAGCTTTAGCTCTTATTCACCTTCTATATACAAGTTCTTATTCACAAACATACATTTAACTCATCCAAACAGTAGCGTGAGAGTTGATAGAATTACTCTCTTCATTAAGAATGATATGTGTGTCACTACCGTAGGTCTCAAGACTTAAAGGCCAAAGGGAACTTTATAAGTAGTCTGAATGATTGACCACACAACAACATAATTGTCCAGAAGAAAATGTAAGAACAGACATTTCAGGTATATTCAAAGTCTGATCCTAAAACACTACCTCCAACGCTGCCCCACTGTGAATATCCAGGGAGAAATACAAGAACCAGGCAAGTATAAAATTGCTAGCTGTTCCTGTATTAGTCTACCACTGAGACTGTGACTTGCTTGTAAACCTTGCAATTTGAAGTGAAGGGCTACCTCCACCTAATGCATGGTGCCATGATATCACTTACAATTCTGGTATCGTGACCTTGAATTTGAGAGCATTTTTTCCAGGTACGCCCACAGAACCAATACTTAGCAATGTCATACGCTGTTTTTTCTCTCAAATCTGTCCTCTGGCCATAAGAAGGACTGAGTTAACAAGGGTCTAAATCTCCAGTAACTAAATCCTGGAGGTTTATGAAAAACATGGTGTTTAAATTAGGAAAGAATGTTAACTTAAATGAGAAAAGCAAAATAAAAAGAGAAATGGTTTTCTGGTATGTGAAGAAGTTGGTATAAAAGATCTTAGATCTCTAAAGATCTCTAGATATCTTATGAGAAGCAGCTAAGGGAACTGGGGTTATCTAGCCTGGAGAAAATGAGGTTCAGGGGATACCTTATCGCTCTCTACAACTACCTCAAAGGAGGTTGTAAGCAAGGTGGGGATCAGTCTCTTCTCTGAAGCAACAAGTGATAGGAAATGGCCTCAAGCTGTGCTAGGGGAGGTTTAGGTTGGATATTAGGAAAAATTTCTTCACTGAAAGGGTTGTGAGGCATTGAACAGGCTGCCCAGGGAAATGGTTGAGTCACCATCCCTGGAGCTGTTCAAAGGATGAGTAAATGTGGTGTTTAGAGACACGATTTAGTGGTAGACTTGGCAGTGCTAGGTTAACAGTTGGACTTGATGATCTTACAGGTCTTTTCCAACCTAAATGATTCTATGGTCTTTCAAAGGTACTCCAAGAGTACGGTAAGCAGAAATTAATGCCAGTGTCAGAATTTAACCACTAGTTGTTCAATGTATGTTAATGTAGTTGGGCCAATGATACAATTAAGGAAATACCATCCTTGCAGTAGATGCCTCATTTTGATTCAGCTTTCAAGGCTATTAATCCTCATCTAAATTGAAACATGCAATCTGTTTATTGTGAAAGGACTTGTTTTTCGTGTAGGTGGCAAGTCTGCAAAGATCCTGTTCTACTGTCCTGTCAGCAGGACACACAGGTAACCTGATAAGGAATGCAGAGGATAGCAGAGGAAATAAGCAAAGGTCTGAGCTCCCATAGATCCTACATTAATTTGGGCTACTGGTTTTGTGGAGAGGAAATCTTTCAAGTTGTTCATTTGATCACTCATTCATAGAACAGTGGAGACTATTAAACAGGAGCGAAAACTTGAATCTTTCTGTCCTATACAATAGAGAATAAAACTCTTCATGTTGCTCTCTAACATTTGGCAACATATCAAACAAATATACCCAAGAAAATTTTGGGTGGAAGCCAGGATTCCAGCCAGGCACCTGCTGTGTAACTGAAAGAAGATACATGCATCATGGAGAGAGCTGATGGGAGAAAGGAAAATATTGATTAATCGAAGTTGAAAGGGGGTGGAGAGATAAGGGTGGAAACTGTAACTCCGTTTGGTCAGTTTTGTGCATGTAAAACTATTTTTCTTTAGGGAAATATAAACTAAGGCTCAATTCCACAGATGGCAACATTCAGCACTACTAGGACTTTTAAGCATATATTTTCACAAGGTCATTATTGGAAACTTGGGTGCCCAAGTTTCTTATGTCCAGGCTGCATCTGAGAACAGGACAGCTGCTTTAGTGATTAGAGCACTTGCCCAAGAATTACCTCCTTTGCTTGAATTGAAGCAAAACAAGTGAACAACCTTTTTACACAGTACATATAGTACACTGGATACCAATACTTTCTTTTAAAAGCTAAGACTGCTTTTTTCAAATGTTCCCTCTGTACATTGACCACAGAGAATGTGAAATGCGGCTTATCCCAATACTAAAACCAGACTTTTAGCTCAAATGGCAGTAATAAGTGCTTTTCAGCTTTTGATGTCCCTGATTCAATCCCAAGTCTGAGAACCAAAATGGAGCCCATCACTCTACACATCGTTTTTTTCTTAAGAGTTTTGGAATGGCCTGTAATCAATATACACATATTGAAATATATTTGTTGTCAGTTCTTTGGCCATTAAAGTGTTTGCTTTGGAGAACACTTTTCTCTTTCCCACTAGGCTCATTTGAAGATTATCAGTCAAAAGAAAAACACTGCTGGCTGTTGTATGTTCACATAAGCTGAGGAAGCATTCTATGAGAGAATATTCAGTTAACACCACTGTAAATATTTTCCTTTTGCTACTTCTGAATGTCCCCTAAGAACAAGCCAACAATTGCAGCACTGTATCATAAAAGAACCAATGAACTGAGTACAGCTACTGCTGCAGATACATCACATCACATTTTAGCTCAAAAGCAGTCTGTTCCAGTAGTGTTGATAGAAAGCAATTGTGCAGTGATACTTGAGTTAATTAGAGGGAAATCTATGGGGGCGACAGCACCCAGAGATGAACAAATTCCTCATAATTCCTTGGAATTTTGTGGGCTTTGTACATGGGAATGAATGGGAAAAGCAAACTCTTATCACAATGAGTGCCACATCAGTCTGTAAGACGCACCAGGGTGAGACAGAAGTTCCCAGTTGCAAACTGTGGCTTGCCTCTCTGAGAAGCAACAGCACCTGATGATATTGTACTGGTATTCCCAGTTCTAGTCTAGGAAAAAAAACTAATATCTGAAATCATTATCTTCGCTGGTCTTGACCTAATCTATTCTGCTCATGGTATAGTGCTACTCATTGTAGCATTTTCTCTACCTGGATTTCTAGTGCTTTGTTCTGTCCAGGCTAAACTCATTCACATGATGGACATTCCCTTTACTTTATGGGCAAACACCTCCATGACCTCAGAGATCCTAGTATCACTACTGTTTCTGTTATTTGTTCCAGCCTGAATTTCATCCCAGACCATTTAATACTCCCATAGATTGCAAGGACAAATGAAAGGCTGGAGTAAGTTGGAACTGCAGGGAGCAGAGGAAATGGTACACGGTCTACTATCCCAAAGGCAGAGAAGAAGCAGTTGCTAATAGGCAGAAGTATTCTGGAAAGGTGTAGCCGTTAGTAGTGATAACCCTGTGGTCAGGAGCCTCTGACTGAGGTTAGTTCTGTGAAAACCCAAAAGAAGGGTAAATTTCCAGGCTTTTGTCTCTTTTGTTTCCCTGAACATGTCACAACCTGCATGTACTCCCAGCATTCTCCCAGCAGCTGTGGACATCTCTGTCTCCTTTTTCACCACAATACCTTTTCTGTTCATCCTCCAGGCATTATAGGTACCATTCCTTTAAGAAAACACAGTATCTACAGTATGGATACAAATACAAAGAATGTCTTTGAAAAGAACCACAGTAGTTACCTCCTTTTTTCCCCAAAGAGCTGCAAAAAAGGAATCTCCCAACTTAATTCAACATACAATGCCATAATCTCTGCCTGTCTGATCCTGAGACTTAGCAATGAGTCACCCTATAATATCCTTTTTTTAAAAAAAATAATATATATATATATATACATATATATATATAAATATATATATTATCCAGGACTTCCAGATTTAAGAAGTAAAGGAGACTGTCCCAGTAAATAATAAAAATGAAGTAAATATGCCTAGGACATACATAGATGGTATCTGAACACACACACTGAGTCCAGTGTTGGTCTATCTTCTTGAGCCCTTCTCCATCTTCTCCTCTCTCTCTCTTCACCACCCTTGATGTCCTTTTGTTCTAACATAAAACTCTTTCCCTTTTCACTAGACGTAGAGAACAGGGAAGGAGTTGAACAGGTAATGAACAACCTGAGAATGTCTTTCTGAAAACAGACCAGTGGAAAAAGAAAGAATAAAAATAACAGAGAGAGAAAGCATGAGAAACAGATGCAAAGGAAATATTGATCCCGGACTATGTGGTCAAAAAGCCATTCACCAGGCTTCAAAGGAGGGTAGACAGAGAATGAATGAGAAGCCAGTTAGAGAGAACAGCTCTGCAAGAAACAATGAGATCAAAGAAAGTTAAAAAAGATGGGATGAGGAACAGGAATGGAGAAACATACTACACTAAGCTGAATAAGTGAGCTAAACACAGGGTGCTGGAAATTAACCTCAGAAGTCCTGTGAGTGGAAAACGTTGAGTGACTGGACTACGAAAATTAATCTAGCATGGGAAACTTAATGAACAGTCTGAACTTCAAAAGCAAAGCGTGTGGGACTAGAAGGAGATGGTGTAGAGATGATGTAGAGGAGAGGACAAGGAGAAGAGAATCAAGTGATGCGTGATTGACCAGGTGTGAGGCCACAAAGGCACACACTTCTCAGGCAGTTAGAACTGAGTACAAGATTTTCAGTAGTCCTTTGCTGTAAGAAGGAAGTTGGATGCCGCATCCCCCACTAGAAGTGACAAACTATTACTGTTATCAGAAAATTCCTGGAGCAGAGGTAAACATAAATATGTGACACAAATACTGTCACATCAAGATCCTCAACAGCAGGAAAGTCCAAGATTGAATTTCCTAATACTTATTAGACATATAAACACAAACATATGACAAATGCTGCAGAAATTATGAGACAGTCTTGATCTGAAACCAACAGAAGTCCTTCCATGCCTCTAACACAAAGGAAATAAACCCAGGGTAGTTCATATTTCTCACCACTACAAAGAAAAAGCAGCTATTCTTTCAATATTCAAACATTTGAAGTGTACAAGCACACTAATTGTATCTCTGCCATCAAAAGGCACATTGAAAGTAACTTCCAAGATATGGTTAATCTTGTGTTTAAATCTGATCTGCTGTACAGTGCCTTTGTCTTTTAACTCATCAGTAGCTCTCTAATCAATAATTTAAATACTGTTCCCTGGGGGAAAAAAATAAATAAATTTGCCCACGCTGTTTATTGCCAAACATGTTGTGCAAGCCTTACAAAGTCAGCATGAGGGCTTTATGTAAAACACTTAAGGAAAAATGGCTGTAACTGTAGCTTTCCATCAAGGAGCACAGTCATAACAAACAGACATTCTGCTGTGCAAACAGTAAGAGCATTTATATGTATTCTTTATATTTGATATTACCATATAAGCAATCCATGTAGAGGTGATCTCCATTTATAGTAAGTGAGAGTATTGAGCCTAAATCCAACAAGTGATTTACACACAGCTGGCTCATGGGAACCTGGTTCGGAAGCATGCTGCATCTAAAGAGTATTGTATAGGAGCTGTCTTAAGTAGTTTTTCTTCCCTGCAACAGATCCCCAGCTAAAGGACTTATCAAAACTTCTGGAGCCCTTTTGTCTTTTCTATTTTTTTTCCTTTGGTCCACTTTCTGCTCCTCTATGTACTAGATATACCATTGGCATACTTTAGCTTTTGAATGTGTTTCTGCCAGTATGAGATGAAAATGTGTAAGTTATCATGCATCATTGACAGAGAAATTAGGTCAAAATAGACAAATAAGTCTAAAGTATACTCACAATGTCAAAGCAAAGGCATCTTAAGTCACTCTTGATTTTTAATTTGCAAAGATATATTTGTATATGATGGTGTGGCAATTATCCATGAGGTACCTGCTCCATGCAGCTTACTTAGTACCTTTCAGTCAGTACTACTGATCAGCTGCCAAAAGCATTTACACTGTTTTCTTCTTAAGCTCATCATTACCTCATTATGAAACAGCCTTTAATCCTCCTCTCCTGTGAGACAAAGCCACTAATACTGTGCCAGAATCTGACAGAAGGTTAGAAGACAGTTGTATTTCTTCACTGTTGTTTGTTTTTTTTCCTTTGACAGCTCAACTTTTACCAAAAGTGAGACAGATCTTTAGATCTTTACCACTACAACTTTGCCTCTGTCTTGGCCTTCAAACTGTTTAAGACAAGGATGACTTTGGCTGGCAAGCAAATGCGTGTGTGACAGAGGGAGAGGGAGAGCGTGCGTTTCAAAGATATATTCCAAGCAAATGGAAAACAAACTATATTGTGTTAAAACAAGCCTGCCAATTATAGTATTTACTGTACTCAGATAAATACATTGTACAGTCATAGGGGACCCAGATTAATGAATCATGGTACATTCACCTCATACAGGTTTAAGAAACTCTCAGTGTTTCTTTATTATACACAATGGACTGTTACTCGAAAAGCATCACAGTACGCCAGGGAAAGCCCGGCATGCTGGGACATTCCAGAGACAAATAGGCTACCTAGGGGATGAATCATTTTCTTGCTCAACTGATATCCACACCAAGAGTGTATCAAAGCAGATTTAGGTTTTATAACTAAGTAGAAATGGAAACAGATGAAATACAACAGGATATACTGAAACATCTCTTGATCAAACATAGTTTGAAACTCAGACAAAATCAGAACCAAAAAGATTCATTGTGTTGCCTGTTCTCTGACTAAGTTAATTGCAAATTCCTGCTGATTTCAATATGAACAAGTTTTCCGATGGTACCAGTAGGGCAAGCCATAGAAGATAATAGCTTGGCTTATAGATAAAAATGAGCTAAAATTTCATATTATAATTTGTTCTCAAGAAGTTTAAACTGAGTCTGAAGTCCCATAGACATTGTTTCTGCTAGGAACCTTTCACATCCATTATGGGTGTCTCTGTGGCCATTACATCGGGTTAGAATATATACTGCTCATTCACACCAAACAGTATTACTTTACAGGAAGCTTTATCAGTACACACAAATATCTTATATGGCTATAGCGCAACATTCTCTCTGAGGTAGTGCAAAATTACTGGGGCAAACATTTCTCAACAAAGAGTATAGCTATGAACAGAAGAGTAACATCCCTTGTAAAAAGAAGCAAAAGATCTATTTTTATTTATAAATGTATAAATGCAATAAATTGTAGCTTTTTTCCAAGAGCAAAACTAGGAAAATGTCTCAACTTTCTCTATGTTTTTTCCTATTTTTTTTTTGGTAGGACTCCTTATTTACTGTTTTTAACTTTTAAAGTTAAAGTGATTAACTCTCAGGTGACAAATGATAGGACACAAGGTAACAGATTCATGTTGTGCCAGGGGAGGTTTAGATTGTATATCAGGAAAAAAATTTCCACAGAAAGGGTGGTCAGGCATGTGATAAAATAGTAATTGATGCAACTCTTTTCAGTGTTCATTTGTCTTTCCAAGCGCATGCCAGAGCTATTTCACTGCAAGACAAAGCTTTTGAATTTAATTTCACTGCTGCTGGGTCACAACACGGTGGAACCTTCAGAACCATAGTACAGTATTTTAAGCCAACATTTCGTTTTGATTGAGTCTTAAAGTACAAGGAAATGTATTGAAAGCAGCAAAGAATACTTGAACTTTTCAGTATACAAGCTTTGCTAGAAATATAAAACTATTTAAAACCAAGTCCTGACCAAAAGATGATTTAGGAATCCCTTGTCACATTGCTTCCCTTGTCACATTTCCAGTCTTAAACAATTGGCTATGAGGAGTGGAAATTTCCCCTAGCTGATGTGATGTTCTAGTCCTTCTCTGGGCTATAAGAATCATAGAATCATCTAGGTTGGAAGAGACCTCCAAGATCACCTAGTCCAACCTCTGACCTAACACTAACAAGTCCTCCACTAAACCATATCACTAAGGACTACATCTAAACGTCTTTTAAAGACCTCCAGGGATGGCGACTCAACCACTTCCCTGGGCAGCCCATTCCAATGCCTAACAACCCTTTCAGTAAAGAAGTTCGTCCTAATATCCAACCTGAACCTCCCCTGGCACAACTTCAGCCCATTCCCCCTCATCCTGTCACCAGGCACATCCCACGAATAGACCACATCTCCCAGAACAGACGAACCTCCACCTCGCTACAGCCTCCTTTAAGGTACTTATAGAGAGTGATAAGGTCGCCCCTGAGCCTCCTCTTCTCCAGGCTAAACAACCCCAGCTCCCTCAGCTGCTCCTCGTAAGACTTGTTCTCCAGAACCCACACCAGCTTCATTGCCCTTCTCTGGACACGCTCGAGCACCTCAATGTCCTTCTTGTAGTAAGGGGCCCAAAACTGAACACAGTACTCGAGGTGCGGCCTCACCAGAGCCGAGTACAGGGGGACAATCACTTCCCTAGTCCTGCTGGCCACACTGTTTCTTATACAAGCCAGGATGCTGTTGGCCTTCTTGGCCACCTGAGCACACTGCTGGCTCATATTCAGCCGACTATCAACCAATACTCCCAGGTCCTTCTCTGCCAGGCAGCTTTCCAACCACTCATCTCCCAGCCTGTAGCGCTGCTTGGGGTTGTTGTGCCCCAGATGCAGGACCCGGCACTTGGCCTTGTTGAACTTCATACAGTTGGCCTCAGCCCATCGGTCCAGCCTATCCAGATCCTCCTGCAGAGCCTTCCTACCCTCGAGCAGATTGACACGCGTACCTAACTTGGTGTCATCTGCAAACTTACTGAGGGTACACTCGATCCCCTCATCCAGATCATCGATAAAGATATTGAAGAGAACTGGCCCCAGCACTGAGCCCTGGGGGACTCCACTAGTGGAGACCGGCCTCCAACTGGATTTAACTCCATTCACCACGACTCTTTGGGCCCGGCCATCCAGCCAGTTCTTAACCCAACAAACCGTACACCAGTCCAAGCCACGAGCAGCCAGTTCCTTGAGGAGAATGTTGTGGGAAATGGTGTCAAAAGCCTTACTGAAGTCAAGGTAGACCACATCCACAGCCTTTCCCTCATCCACTAAGCGCGTCACTTTGTCATAGAAGGAGAACGCCTCGCCACTTGCCATCGAGTCGCCACTTGACATCGAGGCCGCTCGAGGGAGCCGCCAGGACCCGGCAGCCCTTGTGAGGGAGGCTGACGAGGCGTAGGCGGAGCCAGCAGCGCCCCCTCCTCGACTGTTCAAAAGCAGCCCATAGGGAGCGCAGCGACCAGGGCGTGGTGCGTCAGAACGGCGGGGCGAAGCAGTTCACGCAGGCAGGGCGAGCAGGGAGGGTGGAGAGGGCAGAGTTTCCCCCCTGCCCATAAGAACAACACCTTTAATGGCTGTCGACTGCTAGCTAGGCTGCAATGGTCTACACCAGGTAGAGCGCTCTCTCTAGAGCGCTCTCTCTAGAAAGTCTGTAACCACCCAGACTGACCGCCTGCTCAACAATGCGGCAGTTCAGGTCTCTGGGTGCAGGGAGTGCCTGAGCCTGTTGCTGCCATCTGAGGGAGGCAGAGGCACCGTGTGTGTGAGGTGCGAGCAGGTGGATGACCTGGTCCACCTGGTGGCAGAACTCAAAGAGGAGGTGGATAGGTTGAGGGCTATCAGGGAGTGTGAGCAGGAGATGGGAGACGCCCATCTACAAGAAGGGCCGGAGGGTAGACCCGGGGAACTATAGGCCTGTTAGTTTGACCACAGTGCCAGAGAAGCTCATGGAGCAGATTATCTTGAGTGTCATCACGCGGCACTTGTAGGGCAATCAGGCGATCAGGCCCAGTCAGCATGGGTTTATGAAAGGTAGGTCCTGCTTGACGAACCTGATCTCCTTCTATGACAAAGTGATGCACTTAGTGGATGAGGGGAAGGCTGTGGATGTGGTCTACCTTGACTTCAGTAAGGCTTTTGACACCACTTCCCACAACATTCTCCTCAAGAAACTGGCTGCTCGTGGCTTGGACTGGCGTACGCTTCGTTGGGTTAAAAACTGGCTGGATAGCCGGGCCCAAAGAGTTGTGGTGAATGAAGTTAAATCCAGTTGCAGGTCAGTCACTAGTGGCATCCCCCAGGGCTCAGTACTGGGGCCAGTTCTCTTCAATATCTTTATCGATGATCTGGATGTGGGGATCGAGTGCACCCTCAGTAAGTTTGCAGATGACACCAAGTTAGGTACGCGTGTCAATCTGCTCGAGGGTAGGAAGGCTCTGCAGGAGGATCTGGATAGGCTGGACCGATGGGCTGAGGCCAACTGTATGAAGTTCAACAAGGCCAAGTGCCGGGTCCTGCATCTGGGGCACAACAACCCCGAGCAGCGCTACAGGCTGGGAGATGAGTGGTTGGAAAGCTGCCTGGCAGAGAAGGACCTGGGAGTACTGGTTGACAGTCGGCTGAATATGAGCCAGCAGTGTGCTCAGGTGGCCAAGAAGGCCAACAGCATCCTGGCTTGTATAAGAAACAGTGTGGCCAGCAGGACTAGGGAAGTGATTGTCCCCCTGTACTTGGCTCTGGTGAGGACGCACCTCGAGTACTGTGTTCAGTTTTGGGCCCCTCGCTACAAGAAGGACATGGAGGTGCTCGAGCGTGTCCAGAGAAGGGCAACGAGGCTGGTGTGGGTTCTGGAGAACAAGTCTTACGAGGAGCAGCTGAGGGAGCTGGGGTTGTTTAGCCTGGAGAAGAGGAGGCTCAGGGGTGACCTCATCACTCTCTATAGGTACCTTAAAGGAGGCTGTAGAGAGGTGGGGGTTGGTCTATTCTCCCACGTGCTGGTGACAGGATGAGGGGGAATGGGCTGAAGTTGTGCCAGGGGAGGTTTAGGTTGGATATTAGGACGAACTTCTTTACTGAAAGGGTTGTTAGGCATTGGAATGGGCTGCCCAGGGAAGTGGTTGTGTCGCCATCCCTGGAGGTCATTAAAAGACGTTTAGATGTAGCGCTTAGTGATATGGTTTAGTGGAGGTCTTGTTAGTGTTAGGAAAGAGGTTGGACTAGGTGATCTTGGAGGTCTCTTCCAACCTAGACGATTCTGTGATTCTGTGATTCTGAGATCAGGCTCGTCAAGCCTTTCATAAACCCATGCTGACTGGGCCTGATCGCCTGGTTGTCTTGCAAGTGCCGCATGATGACACTCAAGATAATCTGCTCCATGAGCTTCCCCGGCACTGATGTCAAACTAACAGGCCTATAGTTCCCCGGGTCTACCCTCCGGCCCTTCTTGTAGATGGGCGTCACGTTTGCTAGCCGCCAGTCGACTGGGACCTCTCCTGATAGCCAGGACTGCCAATAAATGATGGAAAGCGGCTTGGCCAGCTCCTCCGCCAGTTCTCTCAGTACCCTTGGGTGGATCCCATCTGGTCCCATCGACTTGCATACATCCAAGTGCTGTAGCAGGTCACCAACCATTTCCTTGTGGATTGTGAGGGCCAAATTCTGCTCCCCATCCCCTTCCACCAGCTCAGGGTACTGGTAACCAGAGAACAACTGGTCTTGCCGGTAAAGACTGAGGCAAAGAAGACATTAAGCACCTCAGCCTTTTCCTCATCTCTCGTCACTAAGTTTCCCCCCGCATCCAGTAAAGGATGGAGATTCTCCTTAGTCCTCCTTTTTGTGTTTATTTATAAAAACATTTTCTGTTACCTTTAACAGCAGTAGGCAGACTGAGCTCCAGATGAGCTTTAGCCTTTCTAATTTTATCCCTGCACAGCCACGCAACATCCTTATAGTCCTCTTGAGTAGCCCGCCCTCTTTTCCAAAGATTATAAACCCTCTTTTTTCTCTTAAGCTCGAGCCACAACTCTCTGTTCAGCCAGGCATGTCTAGTTCCGCGCCGGCTCGTCTTTGGGCAAATGGGGACAGACCGCTCCTGAGCCATTAAGATTTCCTTCTTGAAGAGTGCCCAGCCTTCCTGGACTCCTCTGCCCTTCAGAACCTCCTCCCAAGGGACTCTGCCAACCAGGGTCCTGAACAGCTCAAAGTCTGCCCTCCGGAAGTCCAAGACAGCAGTTTCACTGGTCCCCCTCCTGACTTTGCCAAGAATAGAGAACTCTACCATTTCGTGGTCACTCTGCCCAAGACAGCTCCTGACCACCACATCTCCCACCAGTCCTTCTCTGTGAACAGATGGTCTAGTGGGGCACCTCCCCAGGTAGGCTCACTAAGCAAACAGTCATAGCATTAATACTTAGGAATGCAGCTCTTCAACACTTTTAAAAAACTCATGTGGAACATGCATCCTTCTCATGAAAAAGAGTGCTACAACTTAAGAAGTCACTTGGACTTTAAAGAAAACTATCATATAGCCAAAACTGGAAAGTTGCACAACTCACGTGTGTGGTGGTTTTACTCGGGTGGGCAGCTGAGCTCCACCACAACTGCTTTCTCATTCCCCCTCCTCAAAGAGGAATGGAGAGAAAATACGATGAAGAGGGCTCAAGGGTTGAGGTAAGGATGTGGAGATCGCGCAGTAATTATCGTGATAGGCAAAACAGACTCAGCGTAGGGAGATAGTAAGATTTATTACCTATTACTAACAAGCTAGAGAAGTGAGAAACAAAGGAAAGAAACCAAAAGCACCTTCCCCCCCATCCACTCTCTTCCACCTCATCCCCCCAAGCGGCGCAGGGGAATGGGGGAATGGGGGTTATGGTCAGTCTATAGCGCTTCTCCGCCGCTGCTCCTTCTTAGTCACTCTCATCCCCTATGCTGTGGGGTCCCTCCCACGGGATGCAGTCCTTGCTGAACTGATCCGGCATGGGCTGCCCACAGGCAGCAGCTCTTCAAGAACTGCTCCAGATATGGGTCCATACCACGGGGTCCATCCCTCAGGAGCAAACTGCTCCAACCTGGATCCCCCACGGGCAGCAACTCCTGCCAGCTCACCTGCTCCTGTGTGGTCTCCTCTCCACGGGCTCACAGAAACCACCCCTATGGCCCCCTGCTGTCAAAACCTTGCCACGTAAACCCGCTACAATGTGGCCCAGAACCACATGAGTATGTAAGTCAGCTAACAGAGGGCTACGGCTGATTATGAGAAATTTTTCCAAACTTTAGTCAGCCTATTGCATCTACTTTGTCAGCCTCTCTACTAACAATCCAGTAAATAAATTAGACACTTAGAACCCTATCTGATTTTTTTTTTCCAAAGGATAGGTAAGTACAAATGGTTAGTTTGAACTATGCTTTATTGTACAGTGAAAAATCTGCATAATTATGAAAAAAATAAAAAGGGCGAGATTCTGACTGCATGATCATATTAGAATAACTTTGCATTTGCTCTGATATAATTTCAGAGCAGATAGAATATTGGCAACAAGCCAGCCACAACTCATTTACTGTGCTCACACCAGGAGTAACCATAATTTAGCATTTTTACTATGTCCCCTTGGATAATTGTTTTCTTCCCACTCCCTCTTTTTTCATTCTATTTCTGCAGATCTTAGGAAAGGACATTCTATGAAAGGGAGTGACACAACCCGTGTCTTTTATTCTTCATTCAATTTGTTCCTTCAGTAATGGTAAGTTTTCATAGAAATGTAGTGCTGGAAGAATGTTTAAATATCCAGCATAAGCACCTGCACTGAGGCAGACTTGACGCAAATAGGCTGACTGATGCTAATGGTAAAGACCCAATCTTGAGAACAGCTAAGGTCACTGCAACTTGTATTGACCTTAATAGATTATAAATCCTGGGTCTGTAAATAGTAAAGTCTTCATACCTCCTGCTTAGTGTTAAAACATAGTCCAGGCAACTGGTTCTATAAATCTTTCACTGGTGTAAATAAAGCAATTACCTTTGACACAAACAACCTCAGCACACTCAATTAAAATAGACCCTTTCATATTCAACACGATACAGGACTACATCATTAGAAAGGACTACTTCACTTAAAAATATGCGTTTTCTTTCTGTGTAGCTGGTCTCTCAATACTGATATAATAGAACCCTAACACATGCATATCACCTTTCTCTTTGTCAAGCTCTTCTGAACTCCTGCATATACTATAGATGAATGTGCACAGAGGTCACTGTAGCTTCAAATTAGTGCTTCATCTACCCCTTTAAGACCACTTATTTTTTATTTTCTCTGCAGTTTCTCTCCCAAATTCATCTTATATGCAATTTCCCTGTCACCAGTTCATCAGATGGCCGTGATAGCTTTTTTTTGTTTGTTCAAAAAAAAACCCAAACAATAAAAACAACAGTTTCTATGAATTTCCCTATTCCTATCTAGCTACTATGTAGTCCTTTAGCATTTGCACTAAAAATAAACCGAATTCAAAGGTTTATTCAGTGCTCTGTAAGCATTACTTACAGCTTATTACTTTAAGCTTTTTGTTCCAATGTTGAAAGATGGAAATTTTTCATTCCCCACACCTTAATTCTGAGATTGAACTTTACCTTTGAACTGAGGTGATCCCCTGAGCTATGGTACTTTATTTCCCAGAGCCACTGGAGTAATTGGAGACAAGAACTGCAACTTTTTCTTCAATAGCCAAAGCATTACTAACAGAAATCAGGTCAGAACTGATGATATCAAAGTGTATGACTCAGCATTTAGGTTTTGTTCTTCTTAAGGGCTTCTTTAGGCTAGCAAATGACATGAGGATTTCTCAACAGTCATTCACAGTGTTCTTACCCTAGCAAGATCTTGCTCTTCTTGAAGCACTTACAAATATAAGGTAGGTACTCTGAAGGAAGGCATTTTGACTTAGTTACACTTTTTGTTTTACATTGTTTTCATCATCCTGTTTAACAGTCTTTTATCATCCTAACTCAATAGGAATGCAAGTGTTAATTAACCACAAACTGCAACATAGAAAAATCAGAATATATTTTACATTTTTTAATTTTAGGAGAGGTTATGTTTTATGTTTAGGAGATCACCTGAATCACTTCTGAAATCAATTATGATA
Source organism: Cygnus olor (assembly GCF_009769625.2). Taxonomy (NCBI): domain Eukaryota; kingdom Metazoa; phylum Chordata; class Aves; order Anseriformes; family Anatidae; genus Cygnus; species Cygnus olor. Next base: position 65,872,554 of record NC_049170.1, on the reverse strand, counting down.
TTAATTTTTGAAAATTCAAATATCTTTATATGTTACCATGACATAAACTGCTATTAACCTCCTGACATGTCAATTACTAAAGAAAAACATTTGTTTCAGCGGGACTGTGGTTATGCACACCAATGGCCATAAAGAGGCTTTTTTGCTTTTAAGGTCATCGTTGAAACAGAGGCCATGACTGGGGGGGTCTGTGCTCATTGCAAAAGAACATGCTCTAATCGCAGCATGACCAATGAAAATGAGATAGACATAATGAAGAAAAAGCACCTCAGATTATCTACTAACTAAATCTTATCTTTTGTGAAATGGATATAATACTGGCCTTTCAACTGTGTTTTTGTTTGTTTTTCTTTTTTTTTTTTTTTCTCCTTGGGGTAGCACACATAATGACTAAAAGGTAACAACATTATTTTCTTTAATAATCAGAACAAGGCACCACAAATTACACTTGATAGCCTCAAATCGAAGCTACAAAAGTGAACAACAAAACACAGTTCAAATACAGATGGCCTTTTTTCCTTTCAGGTGTTGCTTTGTGGAAAAGGACTGGGTGTCATGGTGGACACCAAGTTGAATATGAGTTAGCAGTGTGGCCTTGCTGCAAAGAAGGCAAACAGTATCTTGGGCTGCATTAGGAGGAGTGTTGTTAGCAGATCAGGAGAGGCAATCCTTCCACCTCTGGTATTTGTGAGGCCACACTTGGAGTAGAGGGTCCAGTTCTGAGCTCCCAAGTACAAGTGAGACATGGAGCTACGTGAGAGAGTCCAGCAAAGATGATGAAGCCACAAAGATGATGGGGGGTCTGGAGCACCTCTCCTGTGAGGAAAGGCTCAGGAAGCTGGAACTGTCCAGCCAGGAGAAGTCAAGGCTCAGGGGAATCTCATCCATGTCTATAAATACATGAAGGGAGGTTAAATGAGGATGGAACGAGGCAATGTCCAGTGGTGGCCAGTGACAGGACAAGAGGCAATGGGCACAAACTGGAGTACAGGAGGTTTGCTCTGAACATCAGGAAGCACCTCTGTACTCTACAGGTGACTGAGCACCGGCACAGGTTGCCCAGAGAGGTAGCGGAGTCTTCCTCCTTGCAAATTTTCAAAAGCCATCAGGGCATGGTCCTGGGCAAGCAGCTCCAGGTGCCCCTGCTTGAGCAGAGGGGTTGGACCAGATGATCTCCAGAGGCCTCTTCCAACCTCAACCGTCCTGTGATATGCTGTCTGAAATTTCTGTCAGGCATCTCTCAAACAAGATCTGATATCAGATTGGGATTTAGGTCGTTAACAGAGACAGTAAAGATATGTCTCTTCTCAACATCACACCCTTCATTCTTGGTTTCAACATCCTCAACAGTGTAATCATCATAAGAAATAGAAATTACTCTTTTTCTGACAATATTTCTAGGCTATTAAAAACACATATATTACAGGCACAGTGAAGGAAACATATGTTGTTTGACCCAATTGGTATAGTCATAATACAAAAAAAGTTTGGTATTTCATATAGAGGGCATACACAATTGCCTTTACAGGTTGCAGATATAGTCCCATACAGAGAAGTAAAGAGTGACCCATACCTAACAAGCTGACAGAACCTAGTGAAACCTATGTCTAATGCTGGCTTTACTGAAGACACAGTGATTGTTTTTTCCATAGTCTGTAGTTCTGCCTTCAAAAGTTTTTTTTGTTTTTAATATAAGATACTCCTGTGTAAAAGAAAGCTACATCCAAAAACATTCACTGTTCTATTATACTTTTCCTTTGAAGCTGGCAATGAATACTGCAAATGAGTGATAGGAATATGTCATAGTACTAGAATAAATGACGGAGGTGATTAGCAGTTTCACTCTGGTTTTCCTAACCAGCACTGACATCTTACTTGCAAAGACACTTTAGAGATGCATCTACAGTTAGCTAAATTCGCCTTCTGGAGCTGCACAGACATCCTCTAAACTCTTTTTAAGCACAAGATCAGAAGCGATTGTAACTTTTTCAGCATATGGAAGGCATAGGCAAGTACAGAGTGCTACCTCCAGTTTCCATTTTTAATCATTCAGGACTACAAACTAAGCCATATAAGTGAGAGAAAAATTTAAACTACAGCTTAATTTTCCATCAAGTCAAAAACCAAAAATGCATGTGAAACTTTTGCCTCTGAAAGAAGTTTGCTTCAGAGTTGTGCTGGTTCCACTGACTGTTTTGGTTTCTCTGGTCCACAGTAGGATTTCTGCTCAACAGCAACCTTCCTACAACAAGGGAGGGCCTCTGATCACTGTGCCACACATGGCATGCTGCAGGCTTGAGCAATTTTGCAGAGTGATGGCCAGGCAGCCTCAACTTTACCTCCACCTTGCCAAGAAAGGAGGAGGGCCTATATAGTGTTGTTTGCAGAGCAGCTGGGAGAATTTGAGTTATTTACACAGGTATCTGCCCACATCACTGGGACTGTTGCATATGTGGACTCTCAGAAAAACTGGAGAGAAAAGTTATGAAAAATTTTCACTTCACTCTGTTACAGGATGAAAAAAAAATCCATGCATTTCTCTTTTCCATGGAACAGAACTGCAAAATAAGGATGGCCAGAAAAGGCAAAGACTGCAAGTCACATGACCTTAAATTTTGTGCTTAAAATAGACAAAACAACTTCATTTGAATCTCGTAAGGTTGGTATTCAGCCAACATGGATTAGCATTTTTGAGTGTTCTTAACTTGAGTGTCCTTAAAACACAGAGAGTCTTGGTCTTTGCTTACCTGATGAACAAATAATATTGGATAAAAATGGCTATGATTAAAGTTTCAGCATTTCCTTGCTTATCCTTCCAAGCACCATCAGCACAGGTGAGAATGATTCCTCCCTCTCCAGGGGTTTGCACTGTATTGTATACAGACATTCATGTTTGTACATTTTAATTTACTAAGAAGTTCTACACCTCCCTTCACTATATTTGCTTGTTCTACAGATGATAAATGACTCTTCTATAGACCCTTTTGGATTGCTTACTTGCTTTTCCACAGTTCAGCAAGATTGATAGTGACACTGTGATAAGGTAGCTCTTCTTGGTAAATCATTGTGTGGGGAGAGTGTTAGAATCAACATCCAGCAATAAGTCACTGTGTTGGTTTCATTCTGACACATATACTCAGTTTAAATACAGGTAGGTTTTATGGTTGGACTTCATGTACACATTTACGTAGGTTACTAGTGATTATGTAAAACTAATACAAATTATGATCTGTTGGGAAAAGCTAGAGGCAGTTTGTGGAAACATCCATATAAGAGAAACATCCAATAAAGGACAAGAGCAGGACTTCAACAGTCAGTTCAGGACTAAAAAGCACGAAGTTTTGATGCACTGTTTGCTCCCAGCACAGACATTCACATAAGTTATTTTCAAAACTACAACCAAGCGACTGCTTCCATTTTCTTCCATAGAACCTTCTGGACACTCATCACTTTGACAGAATTCACCTAGCCATACACTCCTATTTTTGACAATCCTTGGCTTAGTTATTATATATGAAATTCATCTGTGCTACGCTCTTCTTTTATAAGGTCTTCTTTAGAGAGGGTGTAATCTCAGTATCTCAATAATAACGTATAGAAATTTGCTTAAATACAGGAAATCAAAAATATTTTCAGTTATATAATTTTTATCTTCCTCCACTTACAGTACTGGAAGCACCGTGTCTCCAAATTTCCTGAAGCAGTATCTTTTTAAAAAATTCTTTTTGTTTTAAGGACACTGTGTGTACTTAAATACAAGGACTCCTATTCTCCTCTCAGTCTGTTTCTTACATGACATTTTGTTCTCACCTGGACTACATTTAAGAAAGCAATTTTTCAACATTCTGTAAGAAAATATTACATTTAAGATGAATAGATGAACAGAGTTCTAGCTGAAGTTTCTTGCAGGATAAACACATTTTCAGGAGGGTTTGAGGACTAACTTGATTAGATTTAAACTCAGATCACCTTAGAAGAGGTTGTGATTGGCATAACTTATCTTCTTAACTATCACTTGGTTTAGAGTCAGGCAGACATTTGATCAGCAAATGGTTGCAAGTGTCACAGTTTAAATCAAACCATCTCTTCTGGAAGTTTACATTTAGCTGGTGAAGTTTGCACTGAATCAGTGAGGAAGACTTGCAAATTCTTTTCTGCCAACAGGCCAAAATAGGTGATAAATTCCAGTACGACAACAGTGCACAAGTTTTGTTGGGGACAAATGACTGTTACATCTTTAGCCAGAAGCATCTGCTGGGTATGTCTGTGCCTTGGTAAGTTGCTCCCCTGCTTCGAATAGTGCATAATGGTACTGCAATCATACTTACAATGGGTGTTTTTACATTGCTTCTGGCACAGACTTTAATATTAAAGGTGTTCAGAGACCACCAGGATAGAAGAATGTGGTCAGAAAACAGGGCAAATGTTAGCCTCTACAGAAGGGAGTGGGAATGGCAATGATAAATCCCAAGTAAAAATTGGCTCTTGGTATTCTGAGCAAAAAGCTCGACTTGATTCCTATCAATAAAAAGCAAAGCCAATTGCAATTCACGGCATTCTAGTGAAACAGTCTGTCAGACACTCAAGCTGTGCTTTACTCAAACACCTACACATAGTTAAAGATTTGCTCCTCTCTCTGGGTACTCAAAGCAAAGACTCCTTTTACATCAAAATTCTATCCAGAGGAACTTTTCCTATATTGATCATCACAGTCAAAAGCGGAAAAGATTTGTCTGATGTCTCATTGTGGTCAGCTAATGAGGTTGTCCTGTTCTACCCTTTTCCGGAACAAGTATTCCCACAACAAGCAACGTATTAAAGGCTGGGGAGAAGAATTAATCATAGTTGAAAGATGGACTGGTGGGCTATAGATTCTTTCAAGGAGAAACCAGTTCTTAATTCTGTTCATCATCTGTCCTGTATCAAAACTTTGCCTTTGAAGCCAACAGATGCAGATATGAACTCCCAGCTCTTTGATGAATTTGAAATGAAATAGGCAGAAATACAGTGAATATGTTCTTATTTTTAGAAAAGGTCTTCAGAAAGTTAGAAAAATGTGTCTTATGTGTCCTTTTTAGTTGCTGAACTCTCCAACAGAACTTACTAATAGGATACTTTAGTTTAACTGGGGCAAGAACTGGCCCTTGCCAGCCAGCCTTCCCTTCTGTTCAAACTTTAATTAAAGGAAAAAAACAAGTCTATTGCATTTTGTAGTTTAAATTATAGAAGCAATCTGCAGTGCTAGTGACAGAACAGCTACTTACTCTCTTGAGAACATCAATGTTGTCTTCTTACTACTTTAATTTAAAGAACTGCCTGTGTATTGCTGCTTGAAAAGAGTAAATAACAATTCATCCTGAATGTCATATATTCAGATGTAGGGTTCTTTACCTTATCTTTGAGTCTGACAAGATGCCAAATGAAATTCAAGCTTGTTTAATTTCATTAAAATTATTTCATTTGTTCATTTTGCTACAGAATAAAACCACAAATAAAGTCCATGATTCTTCAGAACACCACTGCAATATCTGAGGAAATTACAGAGAACTCTCAGCCAGGTTTCTTTCCTGTAGCCTAATCTTTCAGACAATGTGCTAACCACTACCAATCTGACTGTAATGTACATAATGTACTAAGCCATTAAATATGTTGCTCAGATATTCTGAATCATAATAGGTATGGTATAAAAATACAGGTAAACAATGTTGTATGTGTAGTAGAAAAATACAAGAGGAAAGGAAGCAGGTGGGGTCTTGTGTGAGGGTCCAGAGCAGAGATGAGGGGAATGAGAGGCAGGACTACAGGACCAGGCCACCTTGGCAGGCTGATGTCACACTCCAACTCCAACCCTCCACCTAAAGGGTGAACTTCTCCCTCTACCTTTTGGAACAGCACTGTTATTCACTCCTTCTAGATGAGATGAAAGAAGCCTCATTCTCAAGCCAAGGTCTCTCACTGAAGAGTCTAGAGAGCCTCATGATATTGAGCAGCAATATTAAAGATGTATAAACTTTTTTAATGCAGTCTGTCAGCTGGAATAAGGTAAAATTCAGCAAACCAAGAGAAGCTGGGTTTACATTACAGGGTCCAGATTACAGGGTCTGGTAATGGGAAACATCCAAAACCTCTGGAAATAATAGGTGCTACCTACCCCCATCTATAAAACTGATGCATGAAAGGTGCAGAAGGCTGGAAAAAAAAAAAACATCGGCTTATCTCAGGGACTTGATGCTTGAAGAGTCACAGAATGGCTGAGGCTAGAAGGGACCTCTGGTATCATCTAGTCCAACTGCCACTGCAAAAAGCTTGATCATGTAGAGCACATTGCCTAGAACTGTGTCCTGCTGGGTTTTGAATATCTCTAAGCATAGAGACTCCACCACCTCTCTGTGCAACCTGGTCCAGTATTCAAACATTCTCACAGTAGAACAGTTTTTTTTTTCTTTTTTCCTTTCTTATGATCTGTTCTTTCTTACATTCTGATCAAGTTTTCTGTGTTTCAACTTGTGCTCATCATACCTTTTCCTGTCACTGAGCACCACCAGAAACAGTCATACTCTTTGTTACATCCTCTCATCAGATATTTGCAAGGAATAAGATTTCCCCACCCCACACCTTATCTTCTTTAGGCTAAATAATCCAACCTCTGTCCACTTCTCACCATATAAGAGATATACTTGTCCTTTGATCACCTTTGTGGCCCTACATTGGGCTCATTCCAATAACTCCATGTCTTCCTTACACTGTTGGCCTTCTTTGCTGCCAGTGCATATTGCTGGCCTTTGCTCAATTTGTTGTCCAGTGAGACCCTTCTCATAAAAATGCTTCTCTGACATGGAGATTAAATACAGCCCACTAACAGTCCTACTTGATTTGTCCATTAGATTGTCAATATTGCTGCCCAGTAAGTGGACTGTTTTGTTGACAACTCCCAGATAAATTACAGAAAAACTTGGTGTTAAATGCTAACAGAGACTTAGCATGTTCTCAGCTCCTGAGTCTCCAGTATAAAAGGAATGCACTTTTCAGACCCACAGGAAGGGCTCAGTGGGGACTAATGCAAACTCGTGTGAACTCACATAGTAGTAAAAGGATCCACATAAATGAAGTCCTTTATAAACAGGCTTGATTGGTGATGATGCCCTTGTCACCAATATGTTAGCTACTGAGTAGTTCCATTAAGCATATCCCTATTCCCACCGGGCCGCTACAAACGTATTAAAGAAACCTGCTTGGGGCCATAAGGTGATCTGAACTGGACAGAAAAAACATTGTAGTGCTCTTACTATGCCCAATAATTGACTCAGCATCTTCAAATAAATAATACAGAATATGATTATTTCTATTGCCCATAAGGGTAAATTTGAAGAATTAGTAAAGACTCTTGTTAAATATCAATACTTGCTTCATCCTGTATCCCTAGCATGCTTCAGAGCTGTACACATACCAGCAAAATAGCTTTGTTCTTAGTTCACAAAGTAGTGTTAATAATGAATGTTTATTACAGTAGCACTGAATGGCTTCCTGGAGGCTTTCTCTGCCACTAATGGTGGCAATTTTAGTCTTCTTTTTCTGTGTGAACTTGTACAAAAAGGAGCATTAAACATATTCAGTAGCGTTCATTCATGTGCAGCTTCATCAAGAGATTCTACAAAATCCCACACTGGGAAGTTTTGGGGTGGGTTTTTTTTGGACTAAGAAAAGGCTCTGTAGCACATACTGTATTCCCCTTTACGTGATATCATTGTCAACCTAGTTTGCACACAGATCTGTAAAAGAAGGTTGGCACTGGTAACCTGCCAGGGCAAAGGTGCTTTCTTTCCACCTGCTCCCATCAGATTCTCCCATCAGATATTTGTAAGGAATAAGATTTCAGTGCAGTGAAGGACGTTTCAATCTGCCAATTCTTACATTCCTAGGACCAGGACACAGTATTTTATGATAAACTTGGCACAAAAATTCCTTAGTTGCATTCTTCTGGCAAGCTCCACTACAACAGGTCAGGGAATCAGGACATACTGCTACAGAGACCAAGAATTATAAAAACATCTCTTACATAGCGATTTATGGTCCATGAGCTTGTCTGCTGTAGCTGTTTCTCCCACTCTGTTTATTAGGAACCATAGGTCTTGGAAATAGGTAACATCCTCTTTCCATTATCGAATTGTCTAGATAGGACAGGAAACCAGTCAAAACAGCAGAGAAGAACAGATTGTGATATCTCCAGAATACTCTCAGATAACTGAGATAAAGAGATGATACAGCAAACAGGCATGTAATTGCAGTGCATCACATTAGTGGGGTTGATGCTAGGTGGTCATTACAGGTGCTATTTTCTATTTAGAAAACTACCGTAGTCTAATGATAAAGCCTGTCTTCTTTCCATTACAAAGCAATTGTGAAAGTACAAAGCATCTGCCCTACCATTAAAGTAGCTATGTTCTAAGGCTTTTGTTTTCAGCTTTTCTCCTACTTTGGTAAATTGTCCAAGTTAGATAGAATGCAAATAAGGATCCCTACACTTCAAAACACATCAGGTCCTCTGCTTATTAGGATTTGTCTCTGCATTTGAACCTCTATCAGTAAGCAGCATTTGTGCCTATAATTTCCAATAAGATGTTTAGGACTCAAATGTAACAGGTAGGAGTTACATTTGTATTATTATTTGTATTTTAATGGTAATGATTAGGTTCATTTGTTAGAAATTTACTCTAATGGGGATACACTGGAGCTTTGTCATCACTGAGTACTAGTGCTGCCGTACATCTCCTTTTCCATCTACAGTGAGGCCACTGTCTGCCTGGGGATCCCTATAAATGAGCCTGAAAAGTCATATATAGCTACTGTAGATCTGTACACAGGATTCCCTCCCCCCCCCGCCACAGTCCCATCTTCACTGTGGGAAGAGTTGGGCTTGACTCCCAGCGTTGCTTCCACATCAGTACTCAGTTTTGTTCCACTTACGCTTACCAAAGGCTTATTTGTCTCTGACTCTAGACTTGAACATCCACAAATGTAAAGGAAATTTAGGTCAGCACGTTGTATCAAGATCATCTCATGTGATACCTCTACTTCAGAAAGTCCAACATATCAGGTTCACTGAATATATTGAAAGAATAAATAATTCATTAAATCAATTACCCTCTCCCACTTCCAGGCAGTGCTACACCATAGTAAAAAGGAAACTGGCTTCATATTAATATCCTAATTATAAATGCTTTTAAAAGATTAATGTTTAATACACAGCTTAAGTATTATAATCAATTCTTACAGATATTTTGGAAGTCCAGAAAGCCAATAGCTTTGTTATAAATTTGTTCTGCTGTACCTGAAATTGATAAATTATGTAACGTTCAGGTTTGTAACATCTAATAATTCATTTATGTCATTCATAAGCCATTCAGAAATCAAACATCAATATAATATTAAAAATGAGAACCTGTTCTACTCTAGTTAAGATCCTTCACCATATTTTCATTACATTGGCATCAAAGTCCTATCATTTCATGCCTCATATTACAAAATCACAATCACTGCATGCTTGAGGTTGGAAGGGGCCTCTGGAGATCATCCAGTCTATCCCCCTGCTCAAGCAGCATAAATCCAGTTGCCCACTATCTTGTCCAGGCAGCTTTTGAAGATCTCCAAGAACAGAGACTCCACAGCCTCTTTGTGCAATCTGTGCCAGTGCTCCGTCACCCTCGCCATGATGTTCACCCTTCCTGATGTTCAGAGAGAACCTCCTGTGTTTGTTTGTGCCCATTTCCTCTTGTCCTCTATTGCTACCTCATTCTCTCTCCGCTTAGAGAAGAGTGAGAGTACAGTATTTTGGCTTTTGATGAAAAATTTATTTACTTTCACTCCTGCAAATCTTAAAGACCATTTAAGAGAGACTTTTATTGTTCCTTGCTCAATCTGTTCCCTATCACTTTTCCCTACATGGAAATATATGCAGTAAAAGCCCTGTCCTTATAACACCAAAGTCTGTTGTCGTACAATATTATTCTTAAACATGATTTGAATCCTGACAGTACATGTGGGTAGACAGCTCCCAGTGGGAAAATAACATCCACATCCAAGTTAAAACATCTGGCAATTCTGACTTTTTTTTTTTATGATAGCCATGAAAAGTTTACTTGACTCTCTCATCACTGAAAGAAAGGTAATACTGACATTTTGATCAGGGATTCTGGTCAAGCTCCACCTCTATTAGTGAAACACTCATAAATGGCAAGAACAGATTATAAAAATAATTACATAGATATAATGGCCATTTGTGAAGCAATTATAGTATTGTACAGCAGACAATTTCTAAAAACTAAAATACAAAGCACATATTACATGAAAAGTGAAGTGGCTAATGGAGAAACACTAGAAATTAGTGGGAAGTCGGCCTCCAATGGAGGTACTATCTAATAAGATTTCGTGAGAATCAGATTGAGTCTTTACTATAGATCTAAAAACTGCACCTGCAACTGAAGAGACTCAGACAAGGAACTGAGCTGAGCTCTAACCATGTCTGGGGCAAAGGAGGCTAATGTGACACTTAAGAACCACCCTACAGTCTGTGTTAAATCTGTGTACAATATCAGTTAGGTGATTAACACTGAAGAATTGTATTGACTTTTTTTTTTAAGGACGTACAAGATAATACAAGATCATAAAATCATAGAACAATTTCTGAAAGTCATTTATAAATTCAGGGAGGTATCATACACCATAAGACCTATAGTATTGTCGCGTTAAGGGGTGTAGCCGATTAACTGTTACGGGTCCGGTTGGGGGTAGTTCACAATCACAATAGATCACAATCACATAGGTAGTTCACTGTCACAATCACAGATTCACCAATAACACATTAACCGATATTGGTCTGGTCAGATTCAGAGCACTGAACTATCACGATCACAGATTCGCCAACAACATAACACACCCTCACTCTAGTCGCGTTCAATGAGAACTATCACAGCTAGGAACAATGCAGTTAAGTGCAATTTATTACAGCAACACGTACACAGGTTCTTTGGATTGCCGGTGATAATTTACTGTCTGCAAAAGCAAGCTAGCATGCATGAAATACACAGGTGCACAACCTGGAAATTAACACACTAAAAAGCACGAAGACTGTATAGAGATTTCTAAGTTTCTGCAGAGACACCCAGTATAACCAAGTGTTCAAATCTCACCCAAAGGCATCCCAATGGGGGGAAGAGAGGCTCAGCCCGTCGACTGATCCCAGGAGTCAGGAGGTCCTCGGGATGGCGTATTCCCTCACGATGATATCTCCCCTAACGATGGTATCTTTCCTGACATCCCCTCTCTCTTAGGCCAATTTATATTATTTTCTATCTTTTAGGTGGAGCTTGAGTGACTCTAGTCAAGCATATCTTAGTTATGATTGGTGAAAAGTTTTCCTGTCTCCGTTTAAAGGAATAGGCTCCAAGAAATTCAGAGTGCATGCTCAGTGAGGGGTGGTTGCACCTTGGAGGTGGGTAGCTTTTGAGATGGAGGTGCGTTTTGGTAGTATAATGATATTATAATGAACAAAAGTACACTAGAGTACAGCATTTTGTCAAAAACATGACAGGTCGTTGGCTCAGGGTAGCAAAAGCACAGCTTATCAGTCTTGGTGTGCACAAGAACAGTTGAGTCCCCACCTGGTCACAGAGCCTAGCCGCAGTGTCTCCACTCCGCTCTACGCTCCGTAATGTTCCTTAGAATCAGCACACCAGGTTCCCCTGGTGCGATAGCATCTAAGGTTGGAAGCTTAGGGAATGCTCAGGTAATGCAGCTACGCCCTACCCTGAAAGCCTCTTCAATGCTGTACATTTTCTTTAAAATGTGAATATTAGTTTTATTTTCCTAGTTACTTTAGGCAATTATACCACAAGTATATATTTAGTCTACTATAACGTTGTTGCATCTGACAGAAACTAGTTGACCTCAAAATGAAGCTTAAGGCCCAAATTTGTATCTGAGAAGAGTATTACCACCTGGAATATACAAAAGGAGTCAGACTATATTTCAGAAGTCATCTGGCAACAACTACAGACTGTTTGGAGGATGCACTATAACTAAGCTCTTCAACTCACTTTAATTGGTGATGACTTATGGACTAATACACTCAAGGGGTTTGAATAAATAATCTAACAGTCTTTCCTCACCTTGAAAGCATTCCTCTTTACAGCAAGAAGAATGATTTCAAAGATGAGAGTACTAACGTGCAAGATCATCACAGAGCTTATATACTTGTAAAAAGATATATAGCCCCATCTCTAACTCCTCATAGCTGCAATAAATCTTCATCTGGTAGAGGAAGAGTTGCTTGTCCACTACTTCTTGCTGTGATCAAGAGAACACAGAAGGAAGAAACTGTTCCAGTTTTGTTTCCCTCTTCTGCAAGAGTGGGTAAGAAAAGTCACATGAAGCAGTAAGCTTCTATTCACAAACAGAGAAGAACATTCGTGCTCAGGGCATAAAAACACTCTCCATGAAGGCACTCATGCATAAGTGTACTGGTTTTGGCTGGAATAGAATTAATTTTCTTCATAGAAGCTTGCACAGTACTATGCTTTGGATTTGTGAAGATAACATACCGATGTTTTAGTTGTTGCTGAGCAGTGCTTACACAGCATCAGGATCTTCTCCCTCCCCACCCCTTGTATTTTTAGACCAATACAAGCAGCTAAGACAAGCACTTAGCCCAGTGCTCACAAAATGAGCCAGTTTAGATTACAAAGACATCAGGTTTTGCACTCAAAGATCAAGTGCTTCTGACAAGTCAGAGCCAATGGCAGTTCAGTAAGTGTGTAATTGTCCACCTAACCTCTTCAGTGAAGTGCTCTGAACATTGATCTTTTCCTTTAGTTGCCACAAGTATAATTGCTTTCCTTGTAAAAGCAATTCTAAACTTCAAACATACTCAACAAAAAATAACTTATGGACTAGTTTGATGTTCCTTTTCCCTAAGATAATAGGATACTTTCAATTATGTCCCCTCACTGCATTACTTAAATGCTACCTGTAAAGTAGAATACTCAGTTACAAATATTATAAGGGAAGCAAAGTAAGGAAGAAAACATTTGCTTCATAAGGCTGTGCATGTATATAAACACAGAAGTAAAATACATACAGATCACGTACTCCCTGAAGGAACAGAGAACTACAAAATATGTAGTATTTCTTTCTATCAGATATACCTGTTCACAGATTATTCAAAACATCCATGACTAAACATGACTGGGGCTATCAGATTCTCTTTAACTATAGCTTACTGCAGCACAGAAGCATCTCAAAATACGTTCTTGAAAATCATTTGGGATACATAGTTCATTTTTCTCTCTCCTGCATTAACTTTCTTCAGTATTCTAAATCCTAGACAAAAAAGTTGATAGAAAAAAATCACAAAAATATTTCTTAAAGCACTCGAATAATAATTTCTATCCTTTTCCCTGATACATATATAATATGTGAATAAAAGATGTCAAAGAAGAAATGGAAGTATCAAAGATATCAAAATAACAGATTTATATTGGAAATCAAAAAAAATATATTTATATTCTGGTTTAGCTCCTTTAAATGTCTGGATATTATTGTCTTTAATTATTCCTAAAAAATCTCTACAATTTAGAGTAAACAACTTAATTCTCAGCCTTCAGGATAGCATTTAGTGTGTACCTTAAAGTTTCTTGACCTTTGTGAGATGCTGAGTATTTATGGGTTGGAATGCAGGTAGATGTCAGCTCCATACTCACATCAGTTTAAGTGGAACAAAAGTAATTGGGACAAAAATAGCCAACAACAGAAACCAGGTTAATCTAATATAGTAATAGGGTCTAATTTTCCTTCACATATGTCATTCAACAGAAGCAAAATTAGATTGATATTAAAGTAATGTTAAAATCCTTAAAGGTTGAGATCCCGTAGGAGGTAACAGACTCACTCTTACAAGAATCAGAGTTTAACATCAAGTCAGCACTGTGACTAGAGTTTGCATAACAGTAACACTTGGAACATCCTACAGAGATTATGCCATGCTTGTAACTTTGTGTGAATGCATTACCTCTCAAGGTCTTGAGGATCAGCCTTTTCTCATTGAAAGTTTCTCTAGCAAAATAGCCCAGGAATGTTATGAAAGCCAACTGCCATTAATGAAGTGCCTTCATCCAGATAGATGCACAACTGTCTTTGGAAAGCCATCAATTTCCCTTGCTCTAGACCTTTGCACTGTGTGCTCAAGCATTACGTTCACCATCCACTCTGCCAAAGGTCTGCCACATATGGTGGGGATCATAGAATCCTAAAATTCAGAAACTTTCATCAAGCCAGAAGCTGTCACTGATACAAAGGCTCAACAGAAATTTCATGAAAAGCTACACACCTGGAAAGCATAGAATCACTGATTCATAAATCAGTTCATCAAAGTTAGGTAGGTTTTAACATGAAAACATTGGAGTCAGAGCAGTGATCCATCTCCACAAATATTGGCTGGACTTCGTATGTGCCATTCTTTACCTTTGAGTAATATTCATGTAAACTGAGTATTTGGGAAGCTTATGAGAAAGTGTTATATACTAGATATGTTACTGACAACACACTGTTTTAAAGGTTGATATGTAACAATAATGAATGATATAAAAACCACACAATATAAACTGCTTACACCTATATAAACACATTCATTTCCTATTCAAGTAAGCTAGATGTTATGAACGTCTTTGCCATTGAAGGACCCCTGTTTATGTTGTAAGACATTTCACTCTGGTCTTAAGAACCACTCCAACCAAAAACTAGTCCAGTATCTTGTTAGCATCCTGACAGTGGAGAAAACTTGATGCCTGAAGAATATAAGAACAGAACAATTATATTGTTATAATTCTCTTCAGCATAATTTCCCTAACTCTCACAGTCAGCTTGAGTATTTACTGATCCAGACATTTTATTTTTATTTTTTAACATATTCAGTTGTCATCACTGGCTTTTTGCTCAATGGACTTGTCCTGTCTCCCAGTTCAGCTTCACACTGGATAAAGGATCACAACGTTTCATTTTGAACATGGTAACTGCTAGTTTCATTTGATGACACTGTAGTTCTTATTCTGGAGAAGACAGGAAGGCAGTGAACAATTGATATATCTTCATCCTCTCCATGGCACCCACTAGGGAAATCAGAATTATAACCCCCACTGGCAAAAAGGCCAGGAACCAAATAGACATCATGAACTGTCTGCTCTCTTGACATGCATGTTGAGAAACATGACACGCAGCTTTTCCAGATTGTTTCCTGAACCTAATTTGAGTGAACAACGGCTATACAGAAGTCAAATACCCAAACATCTGTATCAGCTTCCTGTCACTGTCAGAAAGATGCTTTAGGTAAAGCAATCTTTACTCCCATTTCTGATCTGCCTCCCTGAATTTTAAGTGTATTTGTCTATGTTATTCACTACATACACTTTCTTTAATAGGTAAATAGAGATGAACTTTTTTCGTGTGGAATTTGGCAGGCTTCCCTTAAATGTACACTTTATGATGGAATTAATTGCATCCTAATGACAGCACCAACTAGATCTCAACTGACTATAAGAGATGCATAAGCTGCGCTACACAGAGTGGCCCTACTCCTAAATTCAAAGATCATACCATCCCAAGCCTTAAGAGTTGCTGAGGCCAGAGAGTGGGCTTACAAAGGAAACAAGAATCAAATTAAAGTTTGGCATGGGTCTTCACAAAGCTCACATTCTCAGTTTTAGAAACTCTAGTAAGAGCTAAAAAGGATGAGGAAGGGGCTTAAAAGAGTGCCAGTTAAAGCCCTCTTGATAGAGTATGGGAGGAAAACCTGTGAAAGGAATGGAAAACAATAAAAAGAGTCAGACTGTAGCCCACGGATCAATAATTTTATCCTCCCTAAGACTTGGTTAGATATAAGGTGGAAGTATAAGCCTGAGGAATATAGAGTTACCTTGAACCATAGGGTTATGTAAGCTAAGTTGTTTCCCAACCATTCATTACCTGGTACTTGATATAAAAACGATGACACTTTGGCTCCCTGTAGCAGAGCCAAATGCCTAGACAACCTGCCAAATCAACAGAAAGATATTCAGCTGAATTTTTTTAACCACTCCAATGATATAAGGCATGCTAGATTAAAGAAATCAATTGCACTACAATGAAGCTTTACATCTGAGAATGGTCTTACGTTTATGGAAGCATTATCCATTGACTATTGTGTATACTTCATTAAATAAAGAATGCGTTACTACATCTCTCCAGTCTCTTTCCAAGCTATTTGCTAATATTCTCATAAGTTTTATGAAATGTTATCTGTAAAATAATGTCCTTGTCTCTGATGTTTGACTGTATAGCACGATCTTTGCCACAGAAGTGTCAGTGTCTGCTGAAAACAGAAAAATAAGCAGACCAGAGTAAAAAGATCACATGGTGACAAGACAGTCCCAGAAAACTGTCAGTCCCTGATAAGGACATTGAATCCTCCCAGGAACTCTCCTGTATCTTTCTAAAATATATTTTAGAAAACATTAGACTTCAAACTCTTCACAAAAAGTCTTCCTTCTTGCAATGTATTATTCACAAAATATTTTGCTTATTTAAGAGCACTAGTAACCTAAAAGCAGTTTTTCAGCTATAAAATCTAGCTTACGCAGTCTAATGCAGCTTCTCTGTACTTCCCCATGGCAATCTGTTTTAAATTTTTGACCAATGGATCTCCACTGCTGCAAATAGGAATTTCAAATCCTCAGTTAAGCACCAAAAATTATACAGATAGCCTGTCCAGAACTCTCCCTCCCAATCCATGGTGGAGTAGCAAAACTCCAAGATAGAAACTATTCTCAAAACTTATGCCAAGGAAATGAAAACTCGAGTGCTATTGCAAGTGTTTGTAACATCAGGGAAAATCTGATGTCATAGTAATTGTGATGACATCAACACATTCATTATTCTAGTAACAGAAGTGCTTCATATATTGTGGATTGATATGATCAGTTTATGGCACAAAGGACAGACAAGCATGGCTGGCAGATGAGAGTACCCTTGGATGCAGAGCTGTTTGCTTCTCCTGCACTGTGCAGTAAACTTTGCATAGCTTAACCAGGAGAGACCAACACCCACCTTACTTAAAGCCACTCTCTATAACTACCTAAAAGATGAGATCTGCCCTCAGCCTCCTCCTCTCCAGACTAAACAGCCCCAGCTCCCTCAGCTGCAACTCATGTCTTGTTTTCCAGTCCCTTCATCAGTTTTGTTGCTCTTCCCTGCACATGCTAAAGCAAGTCACTATCCTTTACCTAGTGAGGAGCCCAAAATTGAGCACAGTACTGGAGGTGTGGTCTCACCAGTGCCGAGTACAGAGGGGTAATCGCTTCCATAGTTCTGCTGACTACATGATTTATGATGTAGGCCAGGATGGCACTGGCCTCCTTGGCCAGCTGGGCACACCACTGGCTCACATTCAGCCGGCTGTCAGCCAGCACCCCCAGGTCCTTTTCTGCTGGGCAACTTTCCAGCCACTCGTCCCCAAGCCTATACCACTGCATGAGTTTGTTATGACCCAAGTGCAGCACCCAGCACTTAGCCTTGTTGAATCCCATACAATTGGATGCAGGCCTTCAATCCAGTCTATCCATATCCCCCTGCAGGGCCTTCCTGCCCTCAGGCAGATCAACACTCTTGCCCAACTTGGTGTCATCTGCAAATGCACTGAGGGTGCTCTTAATCCACTCCTCAAGAGCACCAATAAAAATCTTAAACACAATTGGGCCTAGTGCCAAGCCCTGGGGAACACCACTGGTGACCAGCCACCAACTGGATACAACTCCATTCACAGTGGCCCTTTGGGCCTGGCCACCCAGCCAGTTCTTCACCCAGTGAAAAATACATCCACCCAAGCCATGAGCAGCCGGTTTCTCCAGGAGACTGCTGTTGGAAACAGTACCAAATGCCTTGCTAAAGTCTGAGTAAACAACATCCACAGCCTTTCCCTTGTCCACTAAGCAAGTCATGTTACTGTAGAAGGAGATCAGGTTAGTCAGACAGGACCTGCCTTTCAAAAACCCATGCAGTGGGTTTCTGTCTGATCACCTGGTTATCCTGTATGTGCTGTGTGATGGCACTCAGGATGTTCTGCTCCATGACCCTCTCATGTCTGAGAAGTCAGACTCATATGCCTGTAGTTCCATAGATCCTCCTTCCTGGCCTTCTTGTAGGTAGACATCACATTGCAATCAACTGGAACCTCCCCAGTTAGCCAGGACTGCTGGTAAATTATTGAAAGTGGCTTGAGAGCACTTCCAGTTACACTTATTCATGTAACCACTTCATACATAGGCATAAAATATCAACTTTGAATTCTCATAATCATCTCCAAAAAAGGAGCAACCCGCATGAACTGACAGTATCAAAGAAGGGTCCACTAGCACATTCACACTGAATGAGATACTGAAAAAGATACTGGTAAGAAAAATGGTACAGAATATGTCCAGGAGAACATAGTTCCATAGTAATGTTATTTACAGTGAGCCTCATTAAAACTTCTTCACATTCAAAGAATAAGTCCTACCTCACTAACCTATTATTTTTATCATCTGGAGTGCAGAGCTCTCTGATAATTTTGTATTCTATCTATTGATATTTGAAAATTTTTTAAGTATCATTATGCAATAGTTAACAACCGTTTGCATTCCCAGTGTTGCTGTACCTACATTCAAAGGTATGCTTTGTGCCTTCTCTTGAAAAGTATAGCTTCAGTGTTTTTGCAGCTCCATTTATTTTAAAATGTCATCTTAAACTGAAACATTTTTACTGCTGGACAAAAAGAAGAGCTAAGAAATTTGACTTCTTTTCCTCAAGTTTCTGCGAAGATTTTTCCAACAGCTCTAATAATCATTATAGGAAGCTAGCAAATTAGATCTAGAAAAGAAGTCTCTCAAGTTAATCAGAAACAACTTCACTGAAATGTTAGTTTCTTGAATAAACTTACTGTTTATGTTTTCACATGAAGAAGCAAACAAAAATCCCTGCTTGAGGTGAATTTTAAATGTCACTTTTTTTTCCCTCTCTAAATAATTTCTCTTTCCACTCATTCTTTTTCACTAAAACTGACATCCACCTAAAGCTGGCTTGCTACAGTTGACAAGGATTCTTAAACAACAATGGTCACACAGACTTCATAAATCAGAAACTTGTTTTATTCATGCTGTTCATGCTTCTAGCTGTAAAATATTAAAACAGGATCTGTAGACAGGTGAAGAGATAAGGAAGAAACTAAAAAAAAACACAAGGAGTCAGGCTCTGCTGAAATCAATTACACAAGCACTAGGGCCCAGAGTATACTTGACAAGTAGTTAAAGTTTGACTAAATCCTTTCTTTTGTCAATGATGCTCTCATCTGAGTTGCCAAACTGAAAGGCCTCACCTATAGCCTAACCTGCCATGGCACCACTCTTCTAATTCCTGTTTTTAGCAGTTCTTGGGTGTTCATAAATATGGTGAAGATCAGTTCCTTAATATAAAATCTCATCCTCCCCTCAAAAAGTTTCTTCCTTGCCTGAGTCCAGCTTTAGATCCTTAGTGAAGATTCAACTGAACAAGTTTACTGCTACTACTGGAAACTTACTGTAACTTCCTGAAAACTTACTGAAATCTTCCCAGTGATGTGGTTTGGAAGCCACTCACCTGAGCAATGCAGATATGAGAACCTGCTCAGAACAAGGTTATGATAAGCAAAGGCTGTTTGCTTGGCATACCATGTGGCATTAACTTCAGATTACATAAAGTTGAAAAGCTGGGGCCAGAACTTCACAAGGATATGTGATGTTTGAACCACAGACAGACACATCAGGTCAGAAAGTGAATTTCAATGACTCCAGCTTTGTACACCAGCATAAAACAGAGTGAAAACTAACCTACCACAAAAGAGCGACAAGAAGTAATGCTACCTGACCCTGCAAATGAGGTACTAAATCGGGCCAATACAGCAGCTGAGACACCACTGCTCTGAAAAGGAGGCAGGACAGCTGTAGAAGGAGTGTCCTAATGCTGGAAGGAACTGAGGAAATGCTAAAATTCTCTGTTATGACCCTGGCGTCAGCACTGCCTGTGATGTGGGAATCTCCTCAGAGCATTCTCAGCCAAGCAGATGCTTTAGTGTCCTTTTTAGCCTCAAACATTTAGGAACCTATCAACCTGTCCCCTTATAATAATTTAGGCACCTCTTTTTTGAGAGAAAAAAATGCTCCTTGCTTTCCTGAAATCCCTAGAAGCCAAACTTCAATTTCAAAGTCAGAGGTTACATTTGCGGTGCAGGTAGGACTACCATACAAAGAACTACATCAGAGTAGGAACAAAAAACCTAGTCTTCTTTGCATTACTTTTGTATCATGTCATCAACATGCCAAATGTATCCTTAAACAGTAGTATTGTTTAGAAGAAATTATGAATGAAGTGCCACTCTTGCTAAGCCGAAGGCAAGTTGATGAACAAAGACAGGAATGTGTCTACTACATAGAGAAGAGAACATAAGAAGGTCAGAGGAAGAGGAGCTTCCATTCATATTTATCTTCAGTTTTAAAGGAAACCAATTTCCTAAATACTTCAATCTAATTTGCAGATGATCTACTTTAGTGAATTTTAATACTCAGATTGCCATGCATGCCAAGTAACTGTCACAATATCATCAGCAGGATTGCTGGGTTATCCAGGCTTATTCCCACTTCGTTGGGAACATCTGGAGCTGGAAACCACTGCAAACAGAAAAAAAATATGGCATGACATTTTCTCTAACAGATGTTTAAATAAAGAACAGAATTAAGAACACAGATGTCTACCAATGGGGATATTTACTTTAGAAAATAAATATTGTGTTGGAGTGCTTGTGTTTGATATGTTTAGGCATAGAAAGCATGTGTTAAACAAAGGAAGATCTGCTTTGTATTTTTGGGCCTTCCCTACAGAAAGCTAAAATATTGCTATAAGCAGCCACAGCTCCCGTTGCTGAATCTTGGAGCAAGTCTAGCTACATATTCAGAGCCCTAGAAATAGTCAGTTCTAGGAACTTTCCAGACACAACAGTTACTAAGTTTTCATGACAGCTTGCTTAGTCCTCTCCACCCAAAATTACAGTAACTCCAGAAAATTTCATGGGGGGGGGGGGGGGGAAGAGCTTCATAAAAACAAAGCAGTTTCAGTATTACAGAATATTTTAAAACCACAGAACTTTTGTTCCTAAGTGCTCTTGAAAATTCTACCCATTTTTCTTTGCTGAACCCACATTGACTAAACATGCTTCTAATTGCTCAAAAATAAGAGTTTCTCATGTGTAGACAAATAAGATAACCTGAAATAAAGGAATTGTATTGTTAGCTCCATAATTCTGAAATTGCCAGCTAGGCACATCTGTAATATAGGTTGATAGTTAGACAGTTCACAGATAGTTACACCAGTGCTCAATCATCCTCATTTACCCAAATTCCAGTTTTAAAATGCAGTGTCTCAAAGCAAAAAGTCCCTGTGTTCATGCACTCTCCATCATAGTCCTTGGTTATCCCTCATGCAAAAGGGACAGGATGTTCTCCCTGTCCTATTCAAGAAGAGCCATATTTGTGTCCCTGTCTTCTCCTATACTAGGTCTCTTCATACATCTCCACAAAGCTACATTACTTTCCCTCCCTCCTCTTGCAGAGATTGTGTTTAATCCCATTTATTGCATACCAGCCTCTCCTCCTTCATCCACTTACATCCATAAGTCTTTCTGAGTAACCCTCTAAATCTTTCCCACATAAGGCTCACCTCTCCCATAATTCTGTCCCCTCACATCAAAACCACCCAGTACGCCTCAAAACCATCTTTGCCCAGCTATTCTTCCCCCTTGCACTCTATACAATGTCACTTCTCCTGTCCATTAGGAGACCTTGTGAGGACTCTACACCTAGCCTCACCAAGGATCTCTTGCCATATACTTTAAGGAATGGTTCTGCTTTCTGCAACTCCCCAAGCTCTTGCTTCTCTGTTTGGACACTTCAGGTGTCAACAACTAGCTTGCTAATTTGCTCACCAGAAGCAGCTTTGAGATTGCTAAAGAAAAAAAGCATAGGAGAGCCCTGGGTCCTTCTGTGTCTTGATTTTTACCCTTCTCTGTAAAGCTGACATGTTGCACACTGATCACTCCCAGAAAATTTGCAGTAGAGAAGTTAATGTGGACACCACAGTTTTTGGTACAAGGTAGCTGTCCTTCTGGACATATACTTTGTACTGTATATGACCATTTCCTTTTTTCAGTTAACTGTTAAGCTTAAACTTAACATCATGAAAACAGCAGTTAAGCATCTTTGCTATATCCACATTTCTCTTTCAGTACTCTAAGAAAGGGCACTAATGGTTACTCCAGCCCTTAGAGTAACTTTAATGCTAGAGGTTACTCCAGACTCAGAAAAAATATCTTGCTACTATTACTATTCTCTTATTATTTGTCACGTATTATGGTCAGAGAGGCAAAGCTGAAGACACAAATCCAGCTACTGCATGCAGATAAACAGTCCGTGGGTTTGAAAGACTGAGAAACAGACAAGATCTGCACTGACAGAAAACAGTTGAAAAATTATGGCAAATTTGCCAGCACTGAGACGTAAAAAAAACTCTTGAGAGGAGAGTATTGTGTTCATGGTATGATTTGCTGAGATCACTGTGATAATGTATAACAGACTCATCCTGCCTACGTTGCAGAAATGATCAGTTTTAGCCTTTTAACTATTAATAATAAAAAAAAATAAAAAATAATAATTAAAAAAACCTCCTCCAATATTGCACGTTCTCTTTTTAGCATAAATGTTACTACCTTCCATGGGAGTGAATTCAAGCACCTCATCACTGATTTTATTCTTACAGAGCTCCTTTTCCACTCCCCCCCACCCCCACCCCCGCAGGACCCCTCAGCCTTCTCAGAGATACTCCTTGCAGGAAACCTTTGCAGCTGAGGAAAACAACAAAAAATACAGCATTTGAAATGGGTTGTTGGAGTAAATAGTGTTGCCAACATCTTATTGCCAAAGACAATTTGCACAGAAAAATAAAAGCTAGGTCAGATTCAGAGTGATAGGTATTTAACAATTGGAATCATTTATTCTTCTCCTTTAATATTATTCTCTATTCTTCCTTTAAATTCACCATATCTTTTGTCCTTTTTATATGAAACAACATCCTAATTTGTTTGAACTTTGTAACCATAAGAAACTAAAAATACCAACAGATCTCCAGTGTTACTTTACCTACCGGAGAGCAGTAAGAGCAGAACAGCTCCACGAGGGGTGACAAGCCAGGAGCCAAAGATGACAACCAGGGCACACTCCAACAGGGTTTGGACATGGCAAGCAACATGGTGGTGTTAACAGGGTTCATTGACAGTCCCAGAAAGAGCAGGGTAATTAACTATTTCCAGGGTCTAACCTGGAGGCCATGCAGGAACACCAGGAGATGAGACCAGAGATAGAACCGAAGAAAACACTGTAGCATGGGCCTAATAACTATCCAAGAGACAGCACCAGGGAGAAGCTACCTAAAATCCTGGTCCAAGATCCCTCGAGGAAACAAGGCCAGAGGCAGGACTGAAGATATGGATACCTGTTTCATAACTCAGACCAGGAGCAAATGGTCAAACTTGAGTTTAAATGGAGCACCTGAGGCCATGGGCAGAAGGCATAGATGGAAGCCCCAGGTGAGGCTGGTCAGGAACATTAAGGCTGTTAGTGCCCTCATTACCTAGCCATAGTCAATGGCCCAACATTAGGTTGCCTGCTGGCAACAAATGGCATATCACTGGTACCAATATTCAGTATTTTTCTCAACAACTTAAATGATGGCACAATATGCACCCTGAGCAAATCTGTTCAGAGCAGTTAAGGTGTAGTAGTTTCTCAGGGCACTGATATTACTCCAATCTGAGGTTGTGTATATCTGCTTGCATGTTGCTGGGTATGGAGCACGTACTTTATCCATCCTAGGAGTTGAACTTGCTGAGAGGACAGATGTTTGAGAAACCTTGGTTGGGCTTAGATCTTGGCTGCAAGAAGTGTCTGTGGGCTTTCTTGGCAATGATGACACTTTTGGCTGACCTTGCATACTGTTTTCAGACCCACCTGGATCACCTTGCTCAGGTACTCTGGGTCTGCCTCCAGTTGGTGAGACCTCTGCCCCTGCCTGCCTTGCTGTTTGTTTGCTCCTACCTCCACGGATACAGAGCTGCAGCCCTTTGTGGGATGAGACCTGATTGAGCACCACACCCCCTTCCCTTTTTGCATTCGTGATTTACAGAAGCAGACATACAGAAGGGAACCATGTAATATACTCAACAATGTCTCATCTGTGCTGCAAGAAGAACAGCACCTCAGCAAATACCATGGCATACACCTGCTTCACAGCTGACCACAGACAACTCACTGTGAAAGCTCAAAGTTAACTCAGATAATAAAATGCCCAAAAGCTGCCTAGAGAAAAGGTGCCAGACATAGTTAAAGCTAAAATATAGACCAGACAAGAGAGGGAGAGATGTAGGGAGCTTTCCCAGACTGTATGGGATAATATTAGTTGGGAAAGGTAATAAAGCTCTCTTGCTCCTCTGAAACATGTCTGGGAGAGTAACGTAGGAGGCCAATGTTTGCACTATGTTTGGAATGAAAAACTTCAAGCTTCTGCTATAAGTGAGAGTCTGATGTGATATAAAAGTTCACTGAGCACTACCTTGTACAATCCCAACAAAAGACACTCCAGCTTATTTCTGTTGCACTGCTACTCTTAGAAAATTAATGTGTTTGTGACTTCCTATGCTTGATGTATTTGAAGCACCTTCAGCTTTGTTATCAAAGATCAACCTTTGTAAAACTTTTTCATCAGTTTATTCTTGGGATGAAGCACAGTCTTTCAAATTAATTGGGTAGAACAACAAACGCTTGTGGAATCTAATGCCCTGAAGTACTCAAAATGAGTATCATATGGGTTCGGACAGGCTATTAAAATCAAGTCATGTCAAGTCAACTACGTACATGCCTTGTAAGAACTGCTTTTTCTGGGAAGGACACAATTCACAGACAGCTTTTCATAGCAACAGGCATAGCTGATAGAAACAAACAAACAAAAAAAGAGTAATGGGCACTGCAATCTACTATAGGCCTAACAAAGACTTGGTAGAATTTCTACTGAGGTCAGTGGAAAGTTTCAAGGGAAATTATTGGCATCAATGACTATATTCTATATAAATTTTCATTCACATTCCTCAACATTTAAACACAGCAGGAAAAGACACCTTGACAGGTTTCAAGGAGCATAGTTAAAAATGCAGAAGTTAGGAGTCATTCAGTACTATCAAAAGTTACATAAAGAATAGCTGCCTTGGAAAATGGGAAGGTTAAATTATTTCTTAGGCTGTAGCACCACACAGATAAATATCAAATGAACACAAAAGGTGTTCAGATTGAAGCATCTTATAAAAACACAGATTCCTGAAATCTCTGCACTAAAAGTGAGATATATAGAGAAGAACCGGTTTAGGGGACAGAGAATATCAATTGGATTGACCAAAGGCCACCACTTTGCAGTTCGTATCAGGTTTTCACCGCTGTAACAGTGTTTATCTATGGATCCTCTGTGATTTGAACTACGGGAGCAAAATGTGGATCTGATTGCTCTTTGATCAAGTGAGCTGTGAACAAGACAGAAACAAGGGGATACCACAGAAACAGACTGAGAAGCAAGCTTCAGAAATCGGCTGGACTAGCACTGAGAACAGAATTTTTGACAACACTGTCTGAGGGGTCAGGAAACATAAACAAAACCATTGTCTCCTTGTTTTCTCCTTTCTTCAAAGAAACAGAACCTTGAACACTTCAAAAATGAAGAAAAGTGTACACAGACTAGGTAAAAATAAAGCAGAATTTGTACACTCAATAAACATTGGACTGGATGATCCAATAGACTAGATTAGATGAACCAGCAATGAGCAAGCAATCACAGAATCACAGAATCACAGAATCACAGAATCGTCTAGGTTGGAAGAGACCTCCAAGATCATCTAGTCCAACCTCTGACCTAACACTAACAAGTCCTCCACTAAACCATATCACTAAGGACTACATCTAAACGTCTTTTAATGACCTCCAGGGATGGCGACTCAACCACTTCCCTGGGCAGCCCATTCCAATGCCTAACAACCCTTTCAGTAAAGAAGTTCGTCCTAATATCCAACCTAAACCTCCCCTGGCGCAACTTGAGCCCATTCCCCCTCATCCTGTCACCAGGCACGTGGGAGAATAGACCAACCCCCACCTCTCTACAGCCTCCTTTAAGGTACTTATAGAGAGTGATGAGGTCTTCCCTGAGCCTCCTCTTCTCCAGGCTAAACAACCCCAGCTCCCTCAGCCGCTCCTCGTAAGACTTGTTCTCCAGAACCCTCACCAGCTTCATTGCCCTTCTCTGGACACGCTCGAGCACCTCAATGTCCTTTTTGTAGCGAGGGGCCCAAAACTGAACACAGTACTCGAGGTGCGGCCTCACCAGAGCCGAGTACAGGGGGACAATCACCTCCCTAGACCTGCTGGCCACACTGCTTCTTATACAAGCCAGGATGCTGTTGGCCTTCTTGGCCACCTGAGCACACTGCTGGCTCATATTCAGCCAACTATCAACCAGTACTCCCAGGTCCTTCTCTGCCAGGCAGCTTTCCAACCACTCATCTCCCAGCCTGTAGCGCTGCTCGGGGTTGTTGTGCCCCAGATGCAGGACCCTGCACTTGGCCCTGTTGAACTTCATACAGTTGGCCTCAGCCCATCGGTCCAGCCTATCCAGATCCTCCTGCAGAGCCTTCCTTCCCTCGAGCAGATCGACACACGCACCTAACTTGGTGTCATCTGCAAACTTACTGAGGGTGCACTCAATCCCCTCGTCCAGGTCATCGATAAAGATATTAAATAGGACCGGCCCCAGCACTGAGCCCTGGGGGACTCCACTAGTGACCGGCCTCCAACTGGATTTGACTCCATTCACCACAACTCTTTGGGCCCGGCCATCCAGCCAGTTTTTAACCCAACGAAGCGTACGCCAGTCCAAGCCGCGAGCAGCCAGTTTCTTGAGGAGAATGCTGTGGGAAATGGTGTCAAAAGCCTTACTGAAGTCAAGGTAGATCACATCCACAGCCTTCCCCTCATCCACCAGGCGCGTCACTTGGTCATAGAAGGAGATCAGGTTCGTCAAGCAGGACCTACCTTTCATAAACCCATGCTGACTGGGCCTGATCGCCTGGTTGCCCTTCAAGTGCCTCATGACGACATTCAAGATAATCTGCTCCATGAGCTTCCCTGGCACTGAGGTCAAACTAACAGGCCTATAGTTCCCCGGGTCTACCCTCCGGCCCTTCTTGTAGATGGGCGTCACATTTGCTAGCTGCCAGTCGACTGGGACCTCTCCTGATAGCCAGGACTGCCAATAAATGATGGAAAGCGGCTTGGCCAGCTCCTCCGCCAGTTCTCTCAGCACCCTCGGGCGGATCCCATCCGGACCCATCGACTTGCGTACATCTAATTGCTGTAGCAGGTCTCCAACCATTTCCTCGTGGATAGTGAGGGCCACATCCTGCTCCCCATCCCCTTCCACCAGCTCAGGGTACCGGGTATCCAGAGAACAACTGGTCTTGCCGGTAAAGACTGAGGCAAAGAAGGCATTGAGTACCTCAGCCTTTTCCTCATCTCTCGTCACTAAGTTTCCCCCCGCATCCAGTAAAGGATGGAGATTCTCCTTAGTCCTCCTTTTTGTGTTGATATATTTGTAAAAACTTTTTTTGTTATCTTTAACGGCAGTAGCCAGATTGAGCTCCAGATGAGCTTTAGCCTTTCTAATTTTATCCCTGCACAGCCACGCAACATCCTTATAGTCCTCTTGAGTAGCCCGCCCTCTTTTCCAAAGATTATAAACCCTCTTTTTTCTCTTAAGCTCGAGCCACAACTCTCTGTTCAGCCAGGCATGTCTAGTTCCGCGCCGGCTCGTCTTTGGGCAAATGGGGACAGACCGCTCCTGAGCCATTAAGATTTCCTTCTTGAAGAGTGCCCAGCCTTCCTGGACTCCTCTGCCCTTCAGAACCTCCTCCCAAGGGACTCTGCCAACCAGTGTCCTGAACAACTCAAAGTCAGCCCTCCGGAAGTCCAAGACAGCGGTTTTACTGGTCCCCTTCCTGACTTCGCCAAGAATAGAGAACTGAACCATTTCCTGGTCACTCTGCCCAAGACAGCTCCTGACCACCACATCTCCCACCAGTCCATCACTGTTTGTGAACAGAAGGTCTAGCGGGGCACCTCCCCTTGTAGGCTCACTAACCAGCTGCGTCAGGAAGCTATCTTCCACGCTCTCCAGAAACCTCTTAGACTGCTTTCTCTGGGCTGTGTTGTGCTTCCAGGATATGTCTGGGAAGTTGAAGTTCCCCACAAGAACAAGCGCTGACGATTTCGCGGCTTCTGCCAGCTGCCTGTAGAACTCCTCATCCGTCTCCTCATTCTGGTTCGGTGGTCTATAACAGACCCCCACCAGGATGCTTGCCTTGTTGGCCTTCCCTCTGATCCTAACCCAAAGAGGCTCAACCTTATCATTCCCAGCCTCAAGTTCCTCAACATCAAAACACTCTCTAATATAGAGAGCCACACCAGCACCCCTTCTGTGCTGCCTGTCCCTTCTGAAGAGCCTATAGCCAGGCATTGCAGCACTCCAGTCATGAGAGTGGTCCCACCACGTTTCCGTGATGGCAACCAAGTCATAGCCTTCCTGCTGCATGATGGCTTCCAGTTCCTCTTGTTTGTTACCCATGCTGCGTGCATTAGTGTAGATGCACTTCAGTTGGGCCATTGCCTTCTCCCCCGGCCTTGCCATTGTTCCCCCTGGTAGAGATCCAACAAGACTTATTTCAGCCCCGTCCCCCTTCTTTCCTAGTTTAAAGCCCTCTCAATGAGCCCTGCTAGCTCCTGGGCTAGGATCCGTTTTCCCCTTGGAGATAGGGACCCACCCGTCTGCGGTCACCAGGCCGGGTGCTGAGTAAAGTGCCCCATGGTCAAAAAAAACAAAATTTCTGTATTGGCACCAGCCTCTGAGCCACGTG
The DNA here is from genome assembly GCF_009769625.2 of Cygnus olor. Classification (NCBI taxonomy): domain Eukaryota; kingdom Metazoa; phylum Chordata; class Aves; order Anseriformes; family Anatidae; genus Cygnus; species Cygnus olor. The sequence goes on along the minus strand of NC_049170.1, from coordinate 65,843,414 downwards.
TTAATCAGGTGGGCTTTCCGTGTCCTCTCAGTACCCCTCCCTGCCACTGCAGGGATGGACGAAAACACCACCTGTACTCCAGCTCCATCCACTAACCGTCCCAGTCCCCTAAAGTCCCTTTTGATAGCCTTCAGGCTTCTCTCTTCAATATCATCACTGCCAGCCTGGACTATCAAAAGAGGGTAGTAGTCAGAGGGGCGAACCAGGTTGGGAAGCTTCCTGGCAACATCCCTGAGCCCGGCCCCAGGGAGAAAGCAGACTTCCCTACGGGTAGGGTCAGGTCGACAAATAGGGCCCTCTGTTCCCCTGAGAAGGGAGTCACCTACAACGATCACCCTTCTGTCTTTCTTGGTGGAGGCTGTCTTGAGGCGTGGAGTCAGCTTCCTCGCCCTAGGCATCCTCCTGGGTAGACTTTCTACCTCGTCCTCACCCACCGGCCTCTCAAGCTCCAGGGCCTCAAATCTGTTATGTAAGGGCACCTGGTGTGCTTGTGGCCAAGAAGGCCGACAGTAACCTGGGCTGCATTCAGAAGAGCATTGCCAGCAGGACAAGGGAGGTGATCCTCCCCCTCTACTCATCACTGATGAAGCCTCACCTGGAGTATTGTGTCCAGTTCTGGTATTCCTGGTACAAGAGAGACATGAAGCTACTGGAGAGAGTCCAGCAAAGGGCTACAAAAAGTATTAATGGAGTGGAGCATTTCTCATATGAGGAAAGGCTGGGGGAGCTGGGCCTGTTCAGCCTGGAGAAGAGACGGCTCAGGGGGGATCTGTTCTATGTGTGTATCTGAAGGGAGGGCATCAAGAGGTTGGGGTCAGACTTTTCTCAGTGGTGCCCAGAAATAGGACAAGAGGCAATGGGCATAAACTGCAACACAGGAAGTTCTGACTGAACATGAGGAAAAGTGTCTTTACTGAGAGGGTGACAGAGCACTGGAACAGGATGCCCAGAGAGTTTATGGAGTCTCCTTCCCTGGAGATATTTAAAAGCCATCTGGACACAATCCTGGGTAATGTGCTCAAGGTGACCCTCTTTGGCAGGGGGGGTGGACTAGACGATATCCAGAGGTCCCTTCCAATCTCAACCATTCTGTGATTCTGTGATCTTTAAAGGTCCATTTCAGCCCAAATCATTCTATGATTCTATGAATACGTTATTGTCATTTTCTCAGTGCCTTGTTGGTGCCTAGTAAAAATATGTTGTCTTGTGCTGAAAATTCTTTCCTATTTGCATGTAACAAAAAAATTCTGGAGATAAGGCAAAGAAGAGGGAGGCAAAAACATACATCAACAAGGATGAACTTTAACCATAGAGTAAACTAGCAAAAAGTAAGCGCTATACCAATGCTCACTCTCATGGTCTGGCTACAAAGGAAAGGAAACACAGAGAGAGAAAACTAGCAGAATATTATCCAAAACTTTGCCAGGAAAGAGCCATGTGCAAAGCATGTACAATTTACCAGGAATCAATGCCAATATGCATTTACACTCAGTCTAGCGGGAGAGTGGTGCCAAATAACCCTTCTGCCTACTGGCAGCAGAATGTAGGAAATGTTGAGAGGGCACTGGGGGACAGAAAGGAGGAAAAATGCTACAAACTCCTTCTGCTTCAACTAGAATGCTGTTGAAATCTATAAAATGTGTATAGCAGAACTACTGCAAAATACTAGTCAGGGAACATACCTGGTTACATAGTGCTTAGAGCATGTGTTATTAAGAAAAAGATGCTGGACTCTCTTCTAGTTTCATGTCTCTGTTGTATTCAGGAAACCAAAATGGAACCCAGTGCTCCAGGTCTGGCCTCACCAGTGCTATACAGAGAGGTACAGGATCACCTCTTGACCTGCTGGAAACACTCCTACTGCAGACTAGGACACCATTCGGCTTCTCTTACTTGGTGTCCAAAGCTGTTTTCCAGCTGGGTGGCCCCCAGCATATATTTGTGCATGCATATACAGCAGATAGCATTTAAATTTCTTCATTTCTTTGTGCACTTTCTAGCCCCCAGCTCACACAGACTGCTTAAATGTTACAGAGCTACAAGATGTTCTTTCAGTGTTAATCAGTTGGCTTTCTCTGAAACAAAACCTGTGTGTGGTTCTTGGGACTGTTTACTCCAGAGGTTGCACCAAGTGGAAACTTGGGACAAGACTGCACCACAGTGGTGTTGCATCCCACCCAGCTCTTCAATGCTATCCTACTATCCACCACCTTCAGCCCTCATGCTGCCTCTCAGGTCGTGTAAGACTGACCCTCAGCTTCATGCTATAGAAGCACCACTGTGAGGGTTGCAGTCCAGACATCCCATATCCACAAATTCTGAAGAAAACAAGTAACAGCAAGAACACAGAAGCATCCCATCAGGCTCAGACTCAAGTACTCTCCAACATGAATGCAGCTGTAAATGATGATGGGAGAGCTAAGGAAAGCCAAAGGAAGCCAGCGGTCCTGTCACCTCACCAAGAAGGTAGTGGCTCCACTGCATGTTCAGCATGTTCAGATGTATTCCTAAGGGTCTTTATTCCATTTAATCTCGGAAGGAAACTGAAGACTTGAGGAATTACTGTTTTTCCCTAAGTAGAAAAGAATCATCAGAAAGCAAGCCTTCTCTAAGAGCTCTTCTGATACAGTGACTCCAGAGGAAGGAAGGAAAAGCTCTGAAGTTTTTCATAGCCCATAAACAAGTTAATTTTTGATTTTCTTTACTGGAAGTAGAGCCAAGCCCCAGTTATAAAAGTCTAACTTTAAAATGTACTCAACTGTTTGCTACTTTTAAAGCTGGTTTAACGCTGTTAGTGTTAGGAGCTGTTAACTAATGGAAAACTTTAAAACTGTATAGTTCTCTGTTGAGATAGACATATATTTCATTGTTCTTTAATGCTTTTTTTTTATATATATCAGACTTTATGTACTATTAGAGGTTATTTTCTCTTCCTGTTTACTTCTCACTGAGAATATTCATGAATATTTTTCCCCCCAGGGCTTATACAGAATGAAAAGGGAAGCCAGGATGGTAATGAGGGAGATCAGCTGTGGCAATTTCACTTGTAGAGGATCAGTAATGGCTCCAAAGAAGAAACCTCACAGAAATCCTCATTCTGAATTCAGACATAAGGAACAAAAGAAATAATTAGTGAGAGGTAAACAACCCTTGTAATACTAGTAAATTCAAACAGCTAAGATCCTCAAGACCAAGGATCAGCAAAGTCAGGATAGTGCCCTTAGAAATGATTTTCCAGTCAGCTTAGTCACTGAGCAGATAAAGCTGCACTTCAGCTGCCCTGATGTCACAGGCTTAGACAGTACAGATATTTGGTCAAAAACAAAACTTAAGTATTGTTTCTTAGGAAATTCCAGAATATCAAAGAAAAAATAATTCAGAAACAGAATAGAAGTCAGAATTTTCTGGAGAACAGAAGCATCTAGGGCAAAACATGCTGTTAAGACAACAACTTTGACAGCGGGTTATATCTATAAAATGTGTAGAATACTATAATACAAAATCCCAAGGAAGATAAAAAGAAAAAATAGCTGAATCTAAACGCTTTGAAGTTTCTGACTCAGAAGTAGAAGAGAATAAGCTTAAAGTGTTAAAAGATGGGTGATACCATACTGCATGCAGCGTAAACAGCAGAACAGAGTTCTGGTCTTGTGCTCTGATCTTGTGTCTGCAGTCAGGGAGCCAAGCTAGTAAAAGAATGATGAGGGAGCAGGTAACCAACTCCATTCACCCCATTGTGGCATCCAGTCTTTCTCCTTTAAGACAGAATGTAAAACTCAGGCCAATGTTACAGCAAAGAAGCACTGGAAACTAGCCTCCTCATTTCAGTAGGTGTTGGATCAGATTATTGATATGGAAATCAGCCTCTTGTTTATTCACATGCCTTAATACTTAGAGTACAGAATTAAGTATATCACACAAGCAGTGTAGCCTACAAAGAAAACATGATAAATAACAGTTTTATGTTCTCCATTTTAAGTATGCTACATTTTGAAAGTTCTTTTGTATTTTTTTCTTGGTGCAATATGGTACACAGTAACTAAAGTATACATAATGGAATTAATTATACTCTGAATGATTTGGAGAATAGATCTACTCCAGTGTTACAGGAATAGTGATGGCAGGATTAGTACTACACTAGTAACTAGTAACTAACTAGTATGTTACACTCTAAGTTGGTAAAACAGGATAATCTATAAAGAAAAAGCCCCGGAATATCTTGATCCAGAACTGAAGTCAGCCAAAAGAAAGGCCTTGACTTTAGCTCCCAATTAGCCAAAGAGTTTCTTATGATCTACCTACTACACTCAGTAATTTGAAGTAGATCTGGTGTCAAGTTTGGGATGCCCAATAACTGAGTCCATGTAATAACTGATATATTTTTAAAATAAAATTTTAAAATTAGACTTGTACAGCAATGAAGATACTGACTTATCAGTATTAGACTGGCAAAGAGGCTTCCCAAGATGGACATAGTGTTGGTACCTGGCTACCTGTCAAACAGAGGGGAAGAAACAGAAAGGAAGAAGATTTATCTAGTGCATAGTATTAAGCAAAAATCCAGGATAAGACATTAGAATAGCCTTTTTATTTCTTTTTTTTTTCTTTTTTTTTTTTTTTTTGTCAGAACAAAGGTCCACCCAGCCTAGTACTCTGTGTCTGTGACACAAGAAAATATGTAATGCTATGACTCCCAGCCTTAAGTACTTTGGAAATCAGGGTCTTCCAGAGTCAGGGTGGAGTCTTTGTATTTAATAGACTTGCGTAGATACTTGTCCATTTGCTCTTTAAACCCATGTAAACTCTTAGTATCCACAACATCCTCTGACAATAAATCCCACAACGTAACTACAGGTCATAGTGCTAGAGAGCCACCTTATTTTTTTGGATTTTAAACAGTCAGTGTGATACTTCCAACTGATGCCTTGAATTCGTACACTGGAGAAAAAAAATAAATAAAAAGAAGTTCCTATTTTTTTTCCATGCTGTTAATGATTTTGTAGGCCTCTAGCTATGGAATTACTGGAATTCTGGAAAGACCTATCCTGTGATCCAACTCCTTAGAAAGCTAAGTAGGTATTACAAAAAGTTGCTGAGGGTCAGCCATAACAGTGCCTGTTCTGGATTACACTTATAATGATGGCAAACTATATTTAATTTGCTGTTTCCTTCTTATCTCAACTTATCAATTGCCAATTCATCTTCCGTTACTTTTTATTACTGTATAGATCCACAATATTTCAAAGTTTCAGAAGAAAGTGTGTTGGCTTGATTTAACCTCTGAGAAAACCACTCCCACAGAGCAGCAGGATATAGAGATATCTATAAGGTAGATCCACTTCTATAAGAAAACCTTTGGCTTTCAAACTTTCTCACAAATTGCCCCACTGTGTTCTATAATCCACAGCACATTAGATTATTAATGTGTAAACAAGGCAAAATAACTATACACAGAATAACATGTGAGGGACAATCAGCACTAAACTACATATAGACGACCCCTTCTAATGGCAACAAATTTGTTATTTTTTCATTTGTCCAAGGTGGAGACCAAGGTGGAGAAATAAAACAAACAGAAATGAGAACAGAAACTGCCCCACTAAGAGTTTTTAGAGGTTTATGTTTGTTGGAAACTCCTCTGGGCCTTTGGCCTTGTCTTAAGAGACTGAAACAATCCTCCATTTTTCTTGTCAAAACCTGGTTTCCAATGAAGGACTGTAGACAAACATGATCACCACTGTTACAACGATCAAGTGATGGGGAAAAGAGAAAGGCTAGGGTATTCGTAGTGATGGCTAGAGGCAGAGCTTGAGTTAAGGAGATTGTTTTTCTCCAGCTCTCTTTCCGTGATTTAAGAGATTTGTTTTCATTGTCAAAATTCTTATCCATTTTTAATTAAAGTGATTGTATTTTAGATGCTCTTTGATTGTTTGTTTATTGTTTAATCTCATACAAGCTAGCCCATTCAGAATGTGAACTCCATGTATTATTCAGGTCTCTTTTCATTTCCTGTCCTATGAACTCATGGGTCTTCACAGTCTCGCTGTGAGCTGTGAGCTCCATAGACCATTCATTACCTGTCTGCCATGTGTTTTTACAGAATGTAACAAAACAGCACAGTGATCTCCATAAGGGGTCTCTAACTACACCCACAATACCATCACTATTTTACTAGGCAAATAAACAAAATTTTCAGCATTCAAACAATACCACACTTCATTCTCCTTATCAAAAAAAAAAAAAAAAAGCCAGCTATGAACCAAACCTTTATCTATTTCACAATTTCTCCACCTTTGTTATCATTTTATTTCAAATGAAGCCCTGTGTATACATGTATGTGTGCAAATTCTGGCTGACAAAGATAGTGGTTTCATTCAACGGTAAAACATATCAGCAACACAAGATTCAGAAATGTTTCATTGTTAGCTAAAAAAGGGAGGTCTTTTCTGCATGACTGATTTTTCTGCTAAATTCACCAATTTGTAATGTCTTTAAAAAACAAAAACACACAGATGCTTTTGTCGATTATCTAACTAGTAAGGAACCAATTTATAACCTCTCCAGGAAGGAAAGACTAAAAGCATGTGGATACACAACAGATTCAAAACTACCAGAAAGCTGTGAAAAGGAAAGAAAGTATCTGTTTTTTCTAAACCTGGCTTTCATCTTGATAGCAAATGAACTGCAGAGAAAAGAAGTGATGCCAACAGGCAAAGCCTGGTACTTAGATCAAGACTGATAAGCTAATCAACATCCCTCTTTCCATGAGAGATTGAGAAAGCAAGTCCCACTTACCTCTCATTACAGGTGAATGGGAATTCACTCCCCTTTCTGCACAATAGCAGTCCCATGAAATTTCCCGGGAATTGAAGCCGTTAGAGAATATTACATACCTCCTTATTGTTGTCATTCACTTATCTGGTGCCCAAATAGCATTTTCTGACCTATCAACAAAATGCAACATATAAATCTTCAAGTTACCATTAGTTTCACTTGCAAAAAGAGGGAAGAATATTGCAGAGCTGAGAAACAAACTAGAAAAAAATATTTTGTCCTTGAAAACTTGTTTACATTGCTAGATATATTAAACTAGGCTAGGGAAAGATCTGCATTCACATTAAAGTAAAAAGGATAAAAATTTTGCTTTACCTTTCAGTGATACATGAAAAATGTTTAGTGAGCAGACAAAGATGTAATAAAACTTCATAAAATGAATCTTGACATTTAGATAAGGGATTGGGCACTAATGAAGGATTTTGGTGATTTGTATGAATGATCCTTCCTTACTTTGGAGAAAAATATACCACCATGAGCCAGATTTACATGAATTTAACCTACTCTTTCACAGAACAATCATTGAGTTCTATCTAAAATCACTTTTCAAGGAATAAGCTGATTTGTCTATGCAGATATTCATACCAAAACATTACTTGTTTCTCTGAATCTATGATGGAGTAAAAGTAAATGGTAATTACCTGTTTGTTGGTATAAAGAACTGCCTCATGCTCTTGTGTAAAGCGCTGCATAATTAGCAAAGTCATTCTATTGAGGTGGAGACGGAACTCATTTTTATAATTTTGGTTTTAATAAATGATGGATTCACTCAGTTTGTGGTTGATTCACAATAAGGTTAGCCCTGTGTTCTCCAACAATAATCTCTTCATGGTCAGATGGCATGCCTGTATAGACCAACTGATTAAACTTGTTGATACTTATTATGTATAAAACACTATAATATATTTATATAAATTTAATTATAATAGAAATATAAACATATTTTATGTAAATACATATAAATATACTATGTAAGTATACATAAAAAACAATAACTAGAATACTCAAAAACTTGTACACTTCCAATCTCATCTTTCAGGTGAAGTTAGATGAGGTAGAAACCACACCCTAGCAGACTTGACAAGAGTACTGAATTTCTCAAGAAAAAATTTCCTTTCCAAAGAAAAAAAAAAACTACTACAGAGACTTCTGCTACCTGATGCAAAAGCTAAAAATAATGTACTTTAAAACTGTAAAGTTTAAAACTGTAAGTGTGCAGTTAAAATAACAAAAATCATTTTAATAAGAATTAAACTTCTACTCATGTTTTCCTTTATGCATGGTCAGCCCTTCCTTGTCATAGATTCAAATTCATACTCAGAGAGAACCCTCACTTTCTCTCTCCATATTTCACACAAATCATGAAGTTCCAGTTTCACATAAGTTAATACTGAAAGACTACAGACACATACTCCCAGACTTGTGTGTAACATGGGCTCCCTTTTTTGTATTCCCATTCTCCTGTATCCAACTTGAGAAATGTCTTTGCATATTGAGAAGATGGTAGCTCTCCAATGTGAAAGATTGCCGCACTCTCCATGTGACTCTACTATAATGAGGAATACTATCATCGCACTGCAGCACAGTACACTTATACAGATTCACAACAGCAAATAACAGATTTGACTTAAGATTCTACTAACACAGACTTTGCATTGGCGTCCACCCAACTGCAAATCACAACTCTCTGCTTTGGCTGAAAAGTTCAGCGTACTTAGAAATCACTCTGGTACAAAGGCAGCTTCATATGAAACAGCAATATTACCTTCAAATGCTCCAACAGTCATGTCGCCTAGCTTGTTCATAAATTGAAAATTAATGTTAGTGAAGACTTTTAAATGGATGTTTCTAATAGAAAAAAAGAAGGTGGTGTGCTAAATCATGAAGAATTCATTAGATCTTGTTGTACTGATTGTGTGAAATCATAAGTAACAAAAATACATGTAAGATAAAGAAAAGACAGAAGGGGGGGATAATTAACATGAATGAAGATAAGAACCTTATAGGAAAAAAAAAAAAGTTAAATATGGACATTCTCAGCTACATTTGTACAGTAATGTTCTGGGTTTAGTTTAAACAAGATGTCCACTACATTTCCACAATATTTTTCTATCTTCAGTTTAAAAACAATTTCTATACACCTGAATAGTCATATAAATGATCTGCTACTAACTGTTTTTTTGCTTAGCAATAACAATTGTATACAGCTTGTTAGCAATTAAATGGCATCTAATAATGGATTTCTATTCTGTACAGTTTTCACTGGTTGTTTATTCATTGTATGTGTTCAGTTTGTTGTGTTTTCCCTTTTGCAAGTTTTCCTTTTTGCATGAAATGTGATTGTATTTTCATTCCATTCAACCAAGTGATTCAAATAATCAGAATATTTGTTAGTAGGAAGACTTTTAAAACTGGTTTAAGTAATTGTTGCAATGCAGTGCAGATGAAATTGCATGTAAATTAGGATTTATGAGGCCATAATAGTATATGGAGACTTTGATGCATTCATCAAGAATGATATGAGCAGTTCATAAATGAACTGTATAGTTACGAATCCCCAGAAGGAGAACGTCTCCGCCATGTAACCTTTTGCACACTGTGTGTATTATGTTCTATGGATCCACATTTGTAAAAAATCTTTTCCTTCGTGCTTCTGAAGTAATAGCAAGCTGGCTTGCTTTTTTTAATGTGCAAAAGATACCATTCTCACACCAGCTGTAATTTGAATAAAATTAGAGCTCACCCAAAAAATAACAGCTATGCTGTATAGATAATTACTTCCCACTTACAAAGCTACTTACTTCCCACTGAAGAATATTGTTCAGTCAGAAATGAATGACAGAATAAAGAAAAAAAAAGAGAAGAAGAAGAAGTTTCCAGAAATATTTTAATTAAAACACATCAGATACAGGATGGAATCTGGAGAAACTCCACAGCTAGCTAATTCAGTGAGAATGGATGGAAAGGGGTTTCTAGTCCCTCTTGTACTTGAAGCACAAGCTGAAAAACACAGGTCCCTGAAATCTCAGATTGATGTCCTAGCAAGGGATTACTCACTATTCTTATCTTTTGGAATACTCACTCTCCTAGACAATTGGCTTCTCTCCATTTATAGATAAATACAAATGTAAATGTACTTCCACAAAAAAAGATGACTTGGCTTTACTTCATGATAAACTTTTTTTTCCCACATTTTTCAAGAAATGGAATTACAGTGTGGTGGTGGTGGTGTTTTCTGGCCTGTGCCGAATACATTTTTTTAAAACTTGGCTTCTGAATAGTTAATTTCATTGGCAATTTGAGAATAATAAAAGACAATATTCAGCTGTCGTAAAGCAATGTTGCTGTAACAGTTTCACTGGAGGTCTACTGATTCAAAACAGTTGATATTCTGGCAAATGTATCTCCATCAGAGAATAGACAAGACAATGTAGGACCTTAACAGAGCAAGAAGCAATAAAGTAACACCATGACTAAGTCTAGTAAAAAAGCGTATCTTGGGAAATTGTTGGGCAAACACTATAAGCCTCCCTTGCTTATTAAGTAGAATGAGACAGCTTTTTCTAAGACTGGAAACTCATGCAATATTTATTCGTCCCTTTAATAAGCATTGATTATAGGCTTGGTGGCACGTCCTCTGCTCAATAACAGGTAATATGTGAATGCAGATTTCTCTTATATATGTACTTCATTCCCTGGATGCTTACCACCATGGAAAACTGAATATGTGCTATTGCATCTGGCTGGCTAAACTCTGCATTTAAAACTGAGCTGGCAATACTTAATATGATACATACACAAAATCAAAGAAGGAAGAAATTCTCTGGTGAGCAATGAACACCTTCGTCCAACTACAAAAGACAGTCCAGAAAGCTTATCTAAAGTGCCAGCTGTGTATTCTTGTTGGTTAATATGCCAGTAATCTCGGCATCTGTAACTAGAGGAACTTTTCTTGACACTTGTAGAGCATAGTGCTAGAAATCAGAACTATATGGATACTATACACAAGTAAATATTGACTTGTGCAGATTCAGACCCTGTCTCATCATTTTAAGTTACACTATTTTTTTTCTGCATTTTCCTGTTTGGCAAGGCAAGCAATAATGGGGTGGACAGAGAATTTTACTCGTCTCATTACTGTCTAGGTTTTTACAAAAATTTATCAGAACCAGTAATTTTTCTGGATGTTAAGATTATGCTACACATTTCCAACTCTTCATGCCCTTCATCAAGAGAAGGAGTACATTTGGTTTTATTTTAATCTTCTGGTATGCTGTCTGTCATTCATGAATTTTCAAGATAACTAGAATAGCTTTGGTGGTCAGTTGCTCAACAGATACAGAAGCCCTCATCAATTTTAAAATATCAGATTCATCTGTGTACTGTTTGGAGTGCTGTACCTCCCTAAAGGCTGAGATTTTCTTCACTTTTCTTTAGCATTAATTGTGAAAGACATTAGACTGCCATTGAGTTTTTACTGAAGACTGATACAAAAGAAACAATTTTTAACTGTGTCAGTAGTGGACAAACTTCTTATTGCTATCTTATTATTAATGTACTTTTCAGTTACCTTTGATGTCCCTCACTAACTGCATCTCATTTTGATCAATGACCCTTCCAATTTTTTCTCTACCTACCTATGTTACACTTTCAGACTTGTCCCAAGAACCTGATCTGCACTCCAACTTCTGTATTCTTTCCTGTTTTAAAAGCCAGTGAAGAACTTAGGATTTAGCCAGGTTGGTTTCTTTCTACAGTTGTCTTTCCACTGCAGTAGGATGCAGAAATGCTGTACCCTTAATATTATTTCATCAAGGAACTGTGAACTAATCTTTATCTTTTTTTTTTTTTTTTTTTTTTCCCTTCTTCAGATCTGGCTCTCACAAAACATCCTATGAACTTTCAAAGTTTGTTGAAATCTACATTCTCACCATTGTTTTGATTTTCCTGTTTCCCCTTTGTCCCTTCCTAGAGGTCAAGAAATACTGTCATTTCCTGATAAACCCATATCTTTGTTATTTGTTATTGTGTTAATTTCCAATTACTCAACAAGTAACTGTTGAAGAAAATATTCTTACCAGGTTTGGTTTTAAAATATACCTAATACTAATGAATGCCTCATCTCTCACTCTCAAACTATGTCTACACTGAGAAATTCCTTACACTTTCCTGCACATTTACTCACCAGCTGACATTCATGCATGGCCTCTGAGAGCTCCTTGAAACTTTTATTAATTTTTTGCAGCTAATCCCTTACATCTGTACTGTACAAGAGGAAAGCAGATCTCCAAGAAGACTTGGACTAGCTTAATTTGCTTCTTGGACTAACTTTATTTGCTTCTTCCAACTTTCACTGGTACAGACTTTGCCTCAAAAGGGTGAGGATTCACAGCCTGCTCCCTGGTTTTCCATTCCTGTATACGCACACTGAACTTTTGAAATATGGTTTGATCTTAAGCAGCTATGGGCCTGTATCAGCAGCGTAAGAGGGATGGATCAAAAGCAAACCATTAAGCTCTGTCACGTAGTTCAGAGGATTCTCAAATATGGGATAAATTCACGGCTTTAAGTATATGAAATATTCATGTAGACACAATTACAAGAAATTCCATTATTTATCATGTCCAGTCATTCATATCCTGTTACCAAACAAAGAAATAAAAAAATAAATGCTGATACTTTCACTACTTAGTCTAGGACCTACCACGAACTAAGCAAAGCAAAATAGCAGTGTGGATAGGAGAGAGACAAATCCTTTATCGACAAAAGACAAATCTCCTGTTAGCCATACATCAAATTTGCCCTGACAACATCTGCTGGCTCCAGCCAAGTACAATGGGCTTGACCCAGTAACAACTGACTTCGGTAACAAAAAATTATGCTTCATAAAACTGTTTGACTAAAAGCTTACCAGCTCCTTGAGTAGAACCCAAAACCCTCAGTGAGGCAACTACCTTGGTCTCCAGCAAATCAGAAAGTGGAGGAAGCGATCTAAAGTCAGCATGCAAAACAATGTATTTTAAATTTTCTCCTTCTGAGTTAGCAGACAGATGTCTGCTGTAGTTTGTCATCTAGAGTCCTCACCCTTGCTCTTTAAATAGCTGCTTACAGATTTTCTCTCAAGACCATGAAGCAATGTTCATGTTTTGAAGCACAGCTAGAGGGGGAAATGCCTACAGCAAGACATTGTGCAAATTTTTATGCGCAGATGTTGTGTATGTCTGGATGTGCAAGTAATACCCATTCTTCTTAAACTTTTATTAGCAAATAATTCTAGATTCCTTGAGCTAAAGATAGAGAGCACAGTCGAGAACTGTGTTTTGTAGCCCATGCCAAGGACAAAGCAAAATGCTATTAATTAGACAGAGAAATAAATATACGAGACTAAAAGGATGCGCTTTATTGCTTTTCCGGGAGACAAAGATGAGCCCTAGCTGGCTTCACAATCCTTGGGCTAGCAAGCAAAACTGAGCTGATCTATGAAAATCTTCCTTCCATTTCTCTCCCACATAGTACATTTCACAGTGTTAGGTAATGATGTCAAACTATTTTATCATTATTTTTGTCATTTTATCTCTAATTAGCCTGGTTTTAATAAAGCTAACTAGCAAGTGAGACAACAAATAGAAAGGTGAAAAATGATTTTAGAAGAGGTTTCTGTTTGACTCTGTACTCATGATGAGACATACAGGTTTTCTCCTGTGATTCATGACCCCCATATTCAGAGGTGTTCAAATCTTTCCAGGGGTATCTGCAACATCTACAGATTTTAATGACGTTATAAGGAATGTGTAGGTCTTACAGATAACTAGGTGACTAGGATATATGCTTTAGTTTGTACCTCAAATTGCATAATAAAGTACCCTATTGATTTTGTATCTTGTTACTGAGCAGTATAGTAGAATAAATGCATAATGTATGATAGTATGTATACTGTATCTATCTTACCGAGGAATTATTACTTTTAGAAGAAAGTTTTTCGGTTGTTTGTGTCTATAAGCCTGTCTCTTGAATACTGAATGTTTATTTTTCTTGTACTTGAAAGAAAATATCCTAAATCCCACCTGAACCATGAACGTCCTCAGAGGTATGGAATAACAGATACAGCTAAAAGCCCAGCAAAACATTTACAATAGCAAACAATGATGAACTGCAATATTATCTCTAACATCAATATAAAACAGGTTTATTACTGTCCTATACTTTTGGTATTATGGTTTTCTATAGTGTATTCCTGGCTAAGGCATAAAGCAGAGCCAACATCTCTTTTCCACTATTTGCAACACTACAACTGTTATTCCATTGTGTAAACTACTTCTGAGACAATGTGGTCATGCTGCAAAAATCTTATTCCCTTTCAGAATATCTGTTATTCATACTCAAGTTTTGTGTGCAGCCTCTTGTAAAACATGCTGGAACCCTGTCAGCATTTAAAACAACTCCAAGTTAAATAATGCCTGCAGACATAGGGTTTTAGATTGGATCTATTTGTAATCTTTAACAGTATGATAAAGTGTATCAGACAAAAATGTTCAAGAACCTGAACATTCAGGAGCCTTGGATACATTTTACTTAACCATCAGCATCAAAGCTCCAACATCTACATCATTGGAGCAAATGGTTTGTAGGCCCCTAATCCACTGGAGTGTTCTTAAAAATAACTTATTCTAGCCACACAGCAGCAAGCCTCAACAGGGCAAAATGATCATAGCAATAAAGTTCAGTTGATGATTTGTCTTTTCCTTTTGTTTTGAATAAAATATTTAATACTAAACACTGCAGTCTGTAAAACTGCAACCTGCTTGCAAAGCTCTTATTTCCATAAGCCATTCCAGTGCATTTTAATGTGAAATATTGTGTATTCTCTGTAAAAAATGAAAATAAATTTTGGAATAGAAAAAATATACCAATGTTCTGCTTGAAATGAAAAAAGAAAAGGATGAGGAGAGAATCAGCCCTATAACTACTCTCATGGACTGGAAAGAAAGTTTGGTGCCCAGAAAATTTCAGTTGCAACCCTCTTGCACACCCCCACATATATACGAACACCATTCCTTAGCCTTAATGAAAATTTCTGTTTGTCAGTATTCTAAATACAGGATTTGGCCCTTAACAAAAGCATGGTCAAATTGTAAATTATGTTAGAAACGTGAAAAAAAAGCAAGCATAAAATGATACATCGATGGCTACCCACGCAAAAGTTTGGAAGGATCTTTAAGACTGTGGCTGCTGCTATCCTGACAAGCCTGGTAGTACAGGAGGTATCAGACACCCTGTTTAGTTATTATCTCCACTGAGGAGCATCACACGAACTGTTGCCAGTCCTTCTGTCCTGTCTTTGTGGAAGGCTGATCCTTGCGCCTCTAAAATCAGATAATTGCAATCTGCTTCTGTCTTCACATGCAAATCTTGGCTTTCTGCACTCAGGCACTGTTTCCATTATCAAAGTCATTCTTGGATACTACCCACTGGCATGTTGTGCGTGCTTTGGCTAACTGGTACGTCAGAGAGAATAAAAAAGCTCCCAAACTGCTTAAATGTGTGAATCTGACCAAACACACAAATGTCTGAAAACTGATTTAGTTCAGCCAGAAGTGAAGGTCTTTCAATTTAGGAATATTCATATTTAAATAGGAAATATAATGAGCAAATAACACTTTCACTACATCTGTAGTTCAGTTGTCTCATACTTACACACTCCCTGTGATCTTCAGAGTCCTTACTGAGGACTAAACTCAGCTGGGATACACATGATGGACCACTTCTTCTCCTTATGGAGACAGGTTATCAAGGGAGTATAAAAAATGACACATTCCATGGAGAAATGTAGAAGTACAAAGAACTCAAACTATAGCTTTGCTGAAGTATTGTTACATGTTTGATTCATGGTTGGGAGGTTGGGCTGAAACACTGTTCACTGTGGATAAGGGTAAAAGAATCAGGCCTATCATAATGAAGGAAAGCAATAGAAAAAAAATAACAAATATCAAGGTAAAAAGTAATTAAGTTGTACAAAGAAACTTAATTTTGTATTTGTAGCAAGATAACATGATTCTACTGAAACATGGTCATTTGAATTCTCCTAGTCTTCTGAAAGATTCTGGGTTTTGTTTCAGTTGGTGCTGAAAATGTAAAAAGGTGATTATTCACCAGATAAATGAATATGCAGGAGTTATTCTCTCTCAAAAATACAAAACATAAATTGACGAAGATCTATGTTTCAATTAATTGTCCACTTAATAGTAATTAACTATTAGTTCAAAAAGAAAGGATTGGCTTTGAGTAATTTCAAGACAGTGATTCAAATTGATGAGAGGGAAGAGCTTTTAAGACAAAAACAACAAACTACCCCAAATTCATTACATTTAAATATGCTTAAAGTATTAGATTTTGATTAATCTGAAGTATGGACCCTAATATCAGTAGCGTCTTAGGACTGGGTGGCCAATTCTTCTTAAAAATATTTTGATCAAACAGCATATTATCATATTATTTATGGTTAGAGACAATGGCATGTTTTCTGATACTGTGGTAACAAACTTGAAATCTTTGCCCTCCACCAAACCTGACGAGATTTAACACAATTTTACTGGACATACATAACAATTTGAGAATGTCTTGTTGAAGATCTCAACTTTTCTATTAGGAGAATGTCACAGAATGCCAATCCATTTATTGCAATCAATGGTATGTTCAACAAGAGCATCATCAGATCCAGTACTAAATGGACACAGATGAATATTTCAGGTAAGGATTATTCTGATCAAGTAGCCAACAACTACTTAGTACTTGTTGGCTTGGTACTTGGTACTTGGTACTTGTGCCCATGTACATCCAAACAGTGGATGCACGATTATATTGCCAGAACAAGGACAATGTGTACAGCTCTTATAAAGTTGACAGCAAAAATATATCTGTTTTGTTGTCCTCCCACTGCTCTTATCTCCTGAAGAACATGCTTGTACAACTGTGTCCCCATAAAGGTCACATTGGGAACCCCAGCATCCTTGTGAACAGCAATACAGGGGGCACATCACTGAATTCCAAAAAACAACTACTGAACATACATACATCACCATACAGTCAGCCACCACCACTCTCGTTCAGGTGGTGAAAGGGTGTAACAAAGGTGGTGTGTACAGGCTACAGGACACTCAGTGTGCTTCTTTTAAACAAATCAGTAGGTTCCTAACTTGCTTATCTTGGTCCAAACCCAGCAGCCTGTTCCCCACAGAACTTACCTTTTCCCTGGGGCTACCTCTCCAGTCTCATCACTCTTTCACCACCATGCTCTGCTTAGGCTTTGAGCTGGAAGTTCCCACCCATGCTGGCCAGGCCACACCAGCCCACACTTACCTTGGCCTCATCCCTGAACTAGGTTATACTAAAAGTATAAAATATTGGCTCAATGACAGAATGGCAGAGCTATTTTACTAACTGTATGCAAGTGGCAGACACCACCTTTCAGCTTGGATGGCTTATTTCAGACCCAGACGAAGTAAACAGAGGAGGAAAATAATAGAAAGCAAAAAGAAGCAATGTGCATTTCCGTAATACTACTTTGAGATGAAATACATAGAGAAAAGAAAATGCAGTCACTGTAATCCCCTCCATTTTATATATGTACACACCTCACAGCACATTTTCAGTATTGGTCCTCAGCAGACTAAAAAAGCAAGCCCCATGTTACACCAGGGAAGTCATCAGTAATCTTGCTCTTCCATTTCAAAAGAGAAATTTTGAGCCAGAAACCTCAGAGCCATCCCATTCAAACAGTTTTTATTCCTGTTCCCACAAGTGAATGGTAATAGGTGAGTACAGTCAGGAACTTGGGTTAGCTCTTACCCTGAGAAATCTTTTGATAGAGCTTACTTATTCACCCTAAGAACATGCTAAATACATACAACATCAGTAAATCAGTATATAGCATATACTATAGCATGTACTATCAAACAGTGAGTCTAAGACATTGTTACCATATGGGAAAATTACACTAATTAGTCTTGTTAATCTTAGGAGGTCAATCTGAAAACATACTTATTTAAATACCTCATAAACCTGTCTTTCATGACACATAGCACTGTGCAGAACAGTGGATTTAAAGTAACTCCAGACTCTACTCTGAATACAATAAATCTTTTTTTATTTAGAAAATCCTAGTTTAGACACAGACAGCTGTGTCTGAAAAGTAACAAAAGCAGCATATAGCAAGATTGTTTGCTTCCGGATAATTATTCCTCTTAGATTTAGCTATACTGTCTGGGTTATAATTCGTTTCTATTATGTGTGTTCTTAGTTCCCAGATCTTTCAAAACGCATATATACCTATACTCTCTTACTTTAGAAATCTTCCTCTGCTTTTGTAAGGGAAATCTCACCCACTAAGGGATGGCTGAGACACATTTAAAATAGAGTTCTGAGTTAACTATTTCTTTTTCCTCAGCTGTTTAACAAGCTGAGCAGGTTGAATTAATTTGACTTCCCGGAGTCTGTAATTCAGTTGCCATGGTCGTAGCATAGCTATCGCTGAGAATGGAAATATCAGGCCACAAGAAGTTAAATGTTAGACTATGGATGCACCTGGTTTATGTTATTTCTGTCCTGATTTTTGCCATACGGAAGATAACCGTCCTCTGGTACATGTAGGAGAGCAATCAGTAAAGGAGCAGCCTTGTCAACACCAGGGAATTTTGACTCCATCCACTGCGCAATCCCCAGGACCACCAGGTACCTTCTTTATAACACTCTTAAAACAAGTTCCTTCAGTGGGTTCACTGTAATGCAGTCAGCATTGCTGATTAAAGATCATCGTGTTTTTTTTTTTTTACCCCACTCAAGCTACTCAAAACAACTACGTAGCTTCTATGACTTCTGTGGACATTTCTGGCACTTCCATTCGAATGCATATTGTCAGAACCACAATTCATATTTTGCACCCAAGTTAATTCAATTTCTTTCAATTTTACAAAATTATAATTTACAGAATTATAATTTTGTATAATTTTGTATAATTTCACGGCAAAACCAGTTGTTGTCTAGGTACCCAGTACCCTGAGCTGGTGGAAGGGGATGGGGAGCAGACTGTGGCCCTCACAATCCATGAGGAAATGGTTGGTGACTTGCTACAGCAATTAGATGTACACAAGTCGATGGGGCCGGATGGGATCCACCCAAGGGTACTGAGAGAACTGGCGGAAGAACCGGCCAAGCCACTTTCCATCATTTATCAGCAGTCCTGGCTATCAGGAGAGGTCCCAGTCGACTGGCAGCTAGCAAATGTGACGCCCATCTACAAGAAGGGCCGGAGGGTAGACCCGGGGAACTATAGGCCTGTTAGTTTGACCTCAGTGCCAGGGAAGCTCATGGAGCAGATTATCTTGAATGTCGTCATGAGGCACTTGAAGGGCAACCAGGCGATCAGGCCCAGTCAGCATGGGTTTATGAAAGGTAGGTCCTGCTTGACGAACCTGATCTCCTTCTATGACCAAGTGACGCGCCTGGTGGATGAGGGGAAGGCTGTGGATGTGATCTACCTTGACTTCAGTAAGGCTTTTGACACCATTTCCCACAGCATTCTCCTCAAGAAACTGGCTGCTCGCGGCTTGGACTGGCGTACGCTTCGTTGGGTTAAAAACTGGCTGGATGGCCGGGCCCAAAGAGTTGTGGTGAATGGAGTCAAATCCAGTTGGAGGCCGGTCACTAGTGGAGTCCCCCAGGGCTCAGTGCTGGGGCCGGTCCTATTTAATATCTTTATCGATGACCTGGACGAGGGGATTGAGTGCACCCTCAGTAAGTTTGCAGATGACACCAAGTTAGGTGCGTGTGTCGATCTGCTCGAGGGAAGGAAGGCTCTGCAGGAGGATCTGGATAGGCTGGACCGATGGGCTGAGGCCAACTGTATGAAGTTCAACAAGGCCAAGTGCAGGGTCCTGCATCTGGGGCACAACAACCCCGAGCAGTGCTACAGGCTGGGAGATGAGTGGTTGGAAAGCTGCCTGGCAGAGAAGGACCTGGGAGTATTGGTTGATAGTCGGCTGAATATGAGCCAGCAGTGTGCTCAGGTGGCCAAGAAGGCCAACAGCATCCTGGCTTGTATAAGAAACAGTGTGGCCAGCAGGACTAGGGAAGTGATTGTCCCCCTGTACTCGGCTCTGGTGAGGCCGCACCTCGAGTACTGTGTTCAGTTTTGGGCTCCTTGCTACAAAAAGGACATTGAGGTGCTCGAGCGTGTCCAGAGAAGGGCAATGAAGCTGGTGAGGGGTCTGGAGAACAAGTCTTACGTGGAGAGGTTGAGGAGCTGGAATTGTTTAGCCTGGAGAAGAGGAGGCTCAGGGAAGACCTCATTGCTCTCTGTAGGCACCTTAAAGGAGGCTGTAGAGAGGTGGGGGTTGGTCTATTCTCCCACGTGCCTGGTGACAGGACAAGGGGGAATGGGCTAGAGTTGCGCCAGGGGAGGTTTAGGTTGGATATTAGGAAGAACTTCTTTACTGAAAGGGTTGTTAGGCATTGGAATAGGCTGCCCAGGGAAGTGGTTGAGTCACCATCCCTGGAGGTCTTTAAGAGACGTTTAGATGTAGCGCTTAGTGATATGGTTTAGTGGAGGACTTGTTAGTGTTAGGTCAGAGGTTGGACTAGGTGATCTTGGAGGTCTCTTCCAACCTAGATGATTCTGTGATTCTGTGAATTTAACAGTAGAAATGAAATAACAAGGCTCTAGCTGTCCTATCCACTTATGCCTCAGATAGCCCCTATTTCTTCTGAAGGACACTGAAAAAAACCTATTGGCTGTCCAGTCTGTCTGGTGTCAAAATCAGTTTGTTACTTCTAAATTCTGATGCTGGTTTTAGCACAGATGAAAACATGCAGATATTTGGAAGACAAGAAGATAATACATCGTACCTGTCATTTATAGAATTCTCTTCATGGGAATTGAAATTGTTTCACAAATGTTGATTAGTCAGACATTCCCCTTTCACAGGAGAGGAAAACAGTATCTCCCGCAGTCGCTGTTATTATCACACAGAGAAAAAGATGTTTTCCTCTGGGTCCAGGTGGCAAGATGGAGAGCACATCCAAAAAATACAAAGTATTTTGAAAGGTACAATTTATTTCTTTTCTGTACTAGGCTACTCTTATAAGTTAATTAACATATGCTTTCAAGTGTGTTTGACTAGTTTCTCCTACATAAAAAGAAATATTTATTATGGAATAAAGTACAATTATTTAAAATGATAAATGATCCCATCAACATATAGCAGATTCCAATACTTGTGAGTACATGTTCTAGTTTCATAGACAAGACGGCTATCACAGCTGCTTTGTCAGAGTGAATGATAAAACAGGTACTTCAGGTCTGAATGACAGACAGCACAAGGTCTGTTCAAAACCTCTCCACTGAAGGGCAAGGATTCTCCTGAGGTGCATTATACATATCTAAGGTATCAATACGTGAAGGAAGCTAAATGAAATTTTGAAGTTTAGACATTAAAATGCAACAAAATCAGGGAGATCAGAGCCCTAAGATTTCAAAAGAACAAAAGAACAAGTTCAAAGAAGTTGAACTTTTCATGAGTGTCACAGCAGAACATTTAGGAAGATATATAAAGGTGTATCATCCCTCTCTAACTAACAAACCATATTTGCATAATATAACCTCTGTCTTTTCAGGGACTTAAGTACTTCACAGGAGCAGGAATTAGAAGCACACTGCTGTGAATAAATTCACATGCTTTAGGCACAGCTGGCACAGGTTGTCATTTTCTTCCTTCTGTGATGATATGCAACATAGATGATAAAGAAAAGGGAAGATGAGAACTAAACACCAAACTATTCCACAAAATAGGCATTAAACAGACTTCTTGTTCTTCATGAATGAGTCTGATTACTGTATTTTCACTTTGTGCTTGTCAATGTTAGCATTCAACTTCCTACCTTTCAAACTCTACCACACCTCTCAAAGTATTGCTGCAATCAGAGAATTTGTTAGGTCAGAGAATTTGTTAGGAACAAACACTTTACATATCTTTGGTTTGGTTTTTTTTTTTTTTTTTTTTTTGAGTTCTTTGATTTCCTTTTCTAGTCTACTTGCACAAAAGCCTCCATCCTGTCATTGGATTTACAGTATAGAGAGAGCCAATTTCCACATAAGATCAATTTGATCTTTCAGAAAAAAAAAAAAAAGAAAAAAAAAAGAAAAAAAAAGGCTAGTGATTTGGGATTGGGTTGTCTCCTAGAAAGTAACTCTGGAATTTCCTCTGTTTCACTTCACCATATATTCTCGAAACCACAGGGAACCAAATTTGGAAATGCCAAACAAACCTGTTTTCCAGTTGATCTGTAGGGAGCTTCCATATAAGTGTCTGAATTTCATGGGATACAGGTTGAAATCTCACTTTCTAAACAATACAACTCTACTCCTGGGAAATAGGATTTTCCTCTTATTTTCCTTCTTAACACAAATGCAGGTAATGTGTAATCCCAAGACAACAGGTGAATTGACATTACTGCACTTACTTCACATCAAGAGTACACTTTTGAAAAAGACTCCCTGATCACTCCCACTCATTGCTCTTTGGTTTCCATTGCACAGCAGACTGAGTGTCTGATTCCTTTCAGATGAAACCAAAGTGAAAGCTGCCACCCAGCAGCATACCTGGTGCATTTCAACTACTAATGAATTTTCAGTCCCTGGAACCTAAGTATGCTAGCCTTAACTAAAACACCTGAACACGGTTAAGGTGTGTTGGGTCCTCAGGCCCAGCTCTGCTAATCTGCTTCTACTGGACCCTTCTTAAGGGGTGTTAGTCTGATATTAGTCTAATGTATTAGTCTGATATATTTCAGACTAATTTATTAGTTTGAGGCATGGTTCTGTGAAAGGAAGTCAGCGCTCTTCAGGCTGAGGTCCCAGGTTCCTTATAATTCAAGACAACATTCCTGTTCACTTTGCCAAAATCAAAATTTCTCCCTCAGTTTCTGTGTTGACTCCAAGCAAAGTTTATCTTCTTGTCAAGTAGGATGCAAATTCAGAGAAAAGAGAAAGCCTGAGGTCATTTGATAGAAATTGTTGGATTAAAATTCAAAGACTAGAAAAAATGAAAGACCAAAAAGGTAATGGCTGAATCAACATATACAAAAATAGTAGCAGAAAAACATACTATCTCAAAATATATTCAAGACTGTCTATATATCTACAAGGCATACAATTGGTCAAAACAATATACTCACTAATTTGTCTATTAGTTCTGGAAAACGATATTGTTCTGTTCCCTGCTATCCTCTACCAATTCTTCTTACTTCTTAGGAATCCTTCAGACTGCCACTCCATCAGTTGCACATCAAAAAGAAATGAATCTGCCCCAACACAATAAAGATTACCCTTGAGTATCAGGGTCCAAAGGAAAATAAATAATAAAAATAATAATTAAAAAACCACTGCATAGTGATAATCAGAAAAGGACATAATGCTTAGGAACAAAAGAATGTATTTCCCGTTACTCTCCTGGACATGAGGCCCTCCAGCCCCAAAAGACAGCCACCTGGCTTTATCCTTCCAGGTCTAAATTCCCAATGTACTTATACTTGGCAGCGTATACTGCTCCTCATTTAATAGGCAGCCTAAATGTCTTGGAATCCAAAGCCATGGAATGATGCAAAGCGAATAATAGCCACATTTCATTTTGGGGTAAAAAGAAAAGGCATCAAACATAGGCATCCTAACTTGCTATGCTGTCCACATGACAACTGTGCTGTTGCAAACTATGTGTGATATTGCCAAGAAAAATATGTATTATAGAGACAAAAGTCACATGGACATTGACAGAAATGAAGTATTGCACAGCTCATGCATGTTTACTGCTGTAGGAAAGAGCAGAGCACTTCCAAGCTTCTGCTCACTCCGACACTCACAGACAAGCTCTGCTCCATCTCACAGCAGAGAAAGATTGAGATGCCAATGCTCACCGTGCCCTGCTGCACTCTACTAATGGCACCGGCCATTTCGGTTGCAGAGCAGACATAAACAATATGTGTATCCCTCCTGTCTCCATCCATCCATGCTGTCTTCTTGCTTCAAGCCCAACTCAGAGCTTTGTGCTGAACCAGCACAAAATATATGCTCAGCCATACAATCCCTTTTGCCATCTCTGCTACACAGGAGAAAACATTTGGCAGAAAACTAGAGAAAACAGTTGAGGACAGAGATATCTTGATTGTGATAGAGAAAAAAGAAAAAAGAAAAAAAAAGAGAAAATCAGAACTTTTAGCAGATAATTGCCAAAATAATAATAATAATAATAATAAATTTAAAAAGCTTATAGCCTTTAAACGGTATTATCCTCCAGCTGCTACCTCAGGGATGCATTTATATTAGCATTTACTGCATTGCAGGGTTCATTTTAGGTTTAAATTTGTTTTGCATCTATACTTGGAGTCTTGCAGTATTACTCAAGGTCTGCTGCAGTTGAAGTACTTTCCTTCCTATTGGAACAAAGGTTGAACTCAGGCACTGGGTCAGCATATTTCTTGCCCCACCTGTGGTGGTGGCACCAGGCCCTCCTGCAGTTAGCACCCTGCACATACCAGGTACATGCCCAGTAGTTACGTGAACACTTTGGTCCTGAAACCTAACAGGTCACGGCTAATCAAATCCCAATTCTTAACTCTTTGTGTCACATCAGACTGTAATACACAGCCTAAGTTACCACAGGAAACTTGCCTCAGAATCCTGCTATCAAATTATTCAAGCTGAACAGGCTTTCATTTCTCTCATCTCTGCCCAAAACAATACTAAAATGCCAATAATTAACATATATTTACCAAGGACTGAAAGTTGAACACAACTTTAAACTTTCACTAAAGAAAATGCCAGTAAATCAGAAAGTGATCTCCAAGGATTATACATACTAGGAGTGAGGAATTCAGTGAGGAAAATTCAGTGTTCAGAAATCTGCAGCCACAGTTATAGACAGAGCAGTGCTGCTGACTTTAATAACCTGACATCATGCTGTAGCCTCACTAGTTTTTTTAAAAATTCACTATGAGGTCTAGATAGGGAAAAGAAAAAGGCTTTAGCACTCAGTGTAATTGATCACGTGGGTAGAACAATGCACAAAGCTACGTGTTGTGCTGACACTCTTGAGCTCCTGACCCTGTCACTGCAACCACAGTGATTCGACCAGTTCAGAGGTACAGTGGAAAAGTTAGGATACGGTCTTGTAATATATCAAAGATCACAGTGATATATGTACGTAACTGTCCAGCAGACCTTTCTACATTTTCTACTTGATTTTGTGTGTGTTCCTCTTCTGTATAAACATGGGAACAAATACAGTGAATTGGCTGCCATATGTGCATACACATGCACGCACACATAGACACACACTAATTCTCACTCCATTTGTGCAGTCCTGTAATTGAACTGATATTCAAAATCAGCTCAACGTAAATGAATTCCTATAGTGTGTATTTGTTCAATTAGACAAATATGTCAGCTTAAATGGCTGCTTTTATATTTATCCCTTTGTGCTATGAATTATGCATATGCACATATTAGTAAGCTCTCTGTCTTTCCCTTCTATTAAGCTCTGGACTGCCCCCTTGGGAACTCATTATCTAGTGAGTTTCACAAGGGCTTGATGCGACTCTCCCAAAATTGTTATTGCACTGTACCTTCCCAGAAAGATTGTGATACTTTTCCCAGGCACCTACGGTTCAATTCACTGATGACTATTTAATTGTCTAACAGCAGCAAGCATCTTTTCCTCTAAGACAAAGTAGTGAAATTGAGTTATCAGAAACACTACTGTTTTGTGGTGGTTGTTTTTGTTGTTGTTTTTCCCCAGGGAGAGACAGAGACATTAAGCTGGCACTCGGACGGTATTGCTGGAACAGTTGCAGCGTTGTTCTTTCCTCCAGCAACGTGCTTCCACTTACTTTCCTGTTCTCAAAGCAGGTTGCGGGTTTGCTCTTTCTTAACCAGCTTGGGACAGCAACTTCACCCGGCACCGGTGCTCACCTATGTGGGAGACGAAAAGCAGCCAGAACACCGTTCTGGGGACAAACGCCCTGGTGACAGGCTGGGGCATGGTGGGAGCACTTCCACAATCCCAACCTCATCCACACCACCTCCGATGCCAACCTCATCCCCCGCACGCCACCAGGAGACCCCCTTTCCAGGCCGGTAATTCTGCGGGCTGTGCCGCTTTCCCTCAGTTTTTATCGTTATTGTTACTGTTATTGTTATTATTTGTATTTTCTTTCTCCCGTCAAGTGACTGGGGGCCGGGCTGGTTAGCCCCAAGAGGGGTGTTGAGGTGGGCGCCCCTCGCGGGGCCCCGTCGCCCCCTGCCGGCCACCGCGGGACGAGCATCGGGAGCCCCTCCGGGACCGGGGCACTGGGGGGCAAGGGGGGATATGGGGAGGGAGGGGAGCTCCCTGCTCGGGGCGGCTGCTGCTTCAGGGTGGGGGGGAAGCCCATCCCCGTGGCGTCTGGGCGGGGGGGCAGCTCTCGGCGACTCGGTAGCCGGCGTGAGCTAGCAGCCCCGGGAGGGCGAGGGCGGCGGGCAGGGGGCGGGCAGGGAGCCCTGCGTCAGTGCTGTGCAAACACCGCCGCCCCTATTTAAGGGGCCGCCGCCGAGGCGTCCCCCAACTTCTTCTTGTCCCTGCCTGGGTGCTCGGTGCTCTGCCTCGCTCCGTCATCTAGGGTCCGACAGGTCAGGTAAGGGACGGCTGACACCCACCCACCCATCCCTAGGAAATGGGGGACAGGGTGGGGCTGGGGGGTCCGAGCCCTGAACGGGTCTGTGAACACACGCAGGAGTCGGGGTCGGGGTAAAACGAGATCCCGGTGGAAAAGGGTGCAGAGCAGCTGTGGTGTGTAAGTACCAAACCCTGCCTGGGTACAGGACCTATAATTGCTCCTCGCTGGAGGGGTGCTTTTTGTTCGGTGCCTGGGGATGCTGAACAGGGGTATCTCATGGGTTGTGACTGTTTTCATGCCGGTATGTGGTGGGCAAACAAACTTCATTTTCCCCTCCACTAAAATGAAGAGTATACTCGATATGCTGTTCAAAAATCAAAAACTCCCATATAGATGTTTTCATGGATATTTATAAATGGAAATTACCCTCATAGTGTTAAGTACTAGGTACCTTGTTTCTCCTCTTAGCAGACTAACTTGTGCATTTCAAAAACACAATTTCAGCTTGTGTGATCAAATGATCTAGTAAAATGGCACAGTCCTGTCTAATATCTGTTTCTTTAAGGAAGCAACAGAATTGTCTTACACTTTAATTCTCTGTTTTATATGAAAAAAATATGGTTATATTGCATGTTATTTCTTACACAGCTTTTTCCACCTCAGCTGTTAGATCAAATGATTGGGATGGTGTTAGATTTGTGGGTTGTTTTTTTTTTTTCACTGTAACAAGATTTTGTTTCTTCTTTCCTTGTACAACAAGACAAAACCTCTTGCACACTAAAGTTCAAACCAATGAAGGGTTGAAGAGTTTAGGCTCTTTGCAGAACTTGTCAAAATTGAGTGTTTGTAATAGCAGATTTTAGTACAACGGGAAAGTACAAGAATGTTTGATTCCTGAGATTTTTTTTTTGAAAAGCTAGGTATAGCTCCCTTGTGTTTTACCGAAATGCAGCTTCAAAAAAAGAAAAGCAAGTAATAACTGAGTGAGTCAGGGAGACATAACACATACACTGGAAGGGATAAAACCGATTCACTGTGGTATTTTCCTCTTACCAATGGATATTAAACTACTCATGTGCATGTTGTCCAACTTAAGACAGATCCCACAGTTACCTGCAATTAAAAAAAGTTTTCTCGGAAACCAGCACCTCCAAAGAAAGCTGGGGGTGAGGATAACACATGATGTAATAAGTCTGGTCATTCTAGCAGCCTGTCATTCCTTTTTCCTCCAGCAATGTACAGTGGTATATGCATCTGCGTGTTCCTTGCTGTGCTCTCAGTGAGTTCTTTCGGACAGCAAACTGGGGGCTCACACAATGACAACCTTCTGGCTGCTGAGCTTGAGCAGAGCTTGACAGAACATCACCGACATGCCCGCGCCCCTTCGTCTACTGGCCCCCTGAAATCTGCGCCACGGCTGGATGGAAGCCTTGACCAAAGGGGTAGCATTGGAGCTTTGTTGGCCAAGTACCTTCAGCAGGCCAGAAAAGGTACTGGTTATGTGCTACTTCTGTATCTGTGGAATTTCCTTCAAAGACACCTAGATGTTAACCCTGTCATCATCTAGTATGAATTACTAAATTGCTATAGAAGATAGGAAGTAGATTTTGCCTGGCTATTCCAGAAGTAGAGACCATTCTTGTTCTCACCTACTGTAAAACTCCTCCTCAAAAGAAAAAAAATATATATACATATATATACACACACATATATATAATTAGTACCAATTCCTGTTAGATTTTCAGTCCCAGGTAGCCTTTGGACAGAATCTGGCAATTACTTAAAACCTCCATGGCACTGATTCTGTAACAAGGACATGAGGCAATGGTACAGTATTGGAATTAAAGGATTGGAATTATTGTGAGATTCATTAGTCACTTGAGGAAACAATTGTATTACCAATGTGAGCTAACAAGAGAAGGTAAAGCAGTTTGAGATCTTACAGTGCATGTTTTACGTAGGCACAAACACATGCCATGTATACAGAACATGATAGATCAAAACCATTGCCCACTGCAACTGCTCACGAGAAAGCATTTTTCCTTTTGAACTCTCTTGTCTCTGTGCTGCTTATACCTGAATACAGTAGCACCATGGGCAACCTAACTGCTGTGTCCTCCAAGAGGGAATGACTGCAAACCCCAGGAAAAACCACTATGCAACCTACAGGGTTACACATCTTGTTTACTTGCAATAGCTTCACTCTCATCTATCCCCTCGTACTGCAGGGAAGTAAGATACAGAAATAGAGCTTGAAAACTTGGGAGGCAGTAATTAGGATAACCTGGGCATATAGACACTGAGAATTTAACTCAATTCCAGCCCCAGGCTGTGTTTAGGATGAAATTCACTTTATACAAGCAACAGCTTTCTTTTCCCCTGTCTCTCCATACAACCCTATGTAGATCATTTAATCCTCTCCTCCTGATAGCCTTGCTGCTGACCTCTGTTATAGGCAGAATCCCATTCTTATTTTTGGTGGTGGTTTACAATTAAGAGATGTCACATGCATTTTATGCATTACATATGCTGCCATATGCATTCATCCATGTACATGAGGGCCAAATCAGAAACAACAGAAAAATAACCACTTCTAATATATTCTGAGAGACTCCATCTAACATTACCAATTTTCACAATATCTATTAAAGAAATTAGTTTTAGCAATTCACATGATCTAGTGGAAAGACAATTCAGATACAAAATTCAGTGCTACAATTAAAGCTGTTACTGAATAAGAATCTTGCAGCAGGAGTCAGCACAGCAGAACCCTCCTTACATTTCTCCTGTATAGTCCTTGGCACCCTCCCACAAGGAAACTGAACTTCTCATTCTAGTTTATGTAGCCATTATATTCTCTTAAATATTTGGCTGACATTTCCAAATAGCTCAACCAGATGAAGCGTATGGGGAGGGGCGGACACCCTCCTAGTACAGAAAAGAGAAGATTCACAGGGACAATGCAGTATTTATTTAACTTATAATAATGCATACAGTTGCTGATCAACTGCTTTCTCATCAAAACATAATGTTATGTTCTCATTTAACATAAAGGTTCAGGGCAACACTTCAGAAATCTCTGCAGAATACTCACATATCCTGCACTAGTCACTTTTAACCTGTACAAGCCATAACACTCACTAGAAAATTCCATCTCAGGGAAAAGGGAGTCTGCATTGCTGGTGTTAGCTGTCACCAGTGATGGCATCTGTCCTTGTGATTAATAGGCTAATTTTGGTCAATATTTCCAGTTAAAACAGGGAGAGTTAAATTCTCCCAGGAGGCTGAGGCTAGATGGCAGCCCTGTAGTCAAACTACTACAATTTTGAAGCTGTTTGCTGTATGTTGATTCTGCAGTATCCATGGGACATCTCTGGTGATTTAAGGAAGAGTAATTAAGGTGCTCTTAAGGAATTCCTGACTGTTTGTGACCCCTAGCTTTCAATTCACTTCATGTGCAGGCTTTCAGCATGAATCCAGCACTGTGTAGCTGAGACAGGTGGCAGCACTGATGTGACAGGTGCATCGCTGATCTGTCCTCTGCATAATGGCACCAGGGGAGTGCTTACAACCCAAGGTCACTGCAGGCTCAGACATCTCTTAAATAGCAGTGTCTGAGTGATGGTCCTGCACTGTCCTAGCCCTGTCTGGTGCCAAGAAGCCATTCTCATCAACTTAATTTTGTGTTTTGAATGATGCTTGTGAATATAATGGGTTTTGAGGCTTTAAGGGTAGACAAACATACTTTCATAGAATTGTTTTGTCATTTTGTTTTAGGTAAATGTCTATAGCATGTTTGGTTTCTTTCTGTGGTAGATTTGCCTCTCCTATCCTTCTACTACTAACAAAACATTTGCATTTCTTTGATGCCCTGAACAAGGGTGATAGAAAGGCTATGGCAAGATCAAAGATCAGCATCCCACCCTGCTGTGAAAAGAGTTATGAAAACTTTATAAAAGCAATGAAAAAATCACTGAAATAGTAATAAGACCCGTGTAATTTCAGCATTAAACACCTCTAGCTGTGAATTCCAGACACAACGTTCTGAATTTCAGGACTATTCCCATTTCTTTATGAAACCTAGAATTCATAAATCTACAACTCTTGTTACCTAATTTGCACTGTAGGAGCTCCTGTACTTACATATATGGCTCCTCAAGCAGCACAGGACTATGGGGAGGTCCTGGCCTGGACTTTCCTTCTCTAGTGAAATAGGAAATGAAAAGGAAAAATGCACCCATATTCCTTCACAGCAGCCAGGAGCAGAAGGAGATGAAAATAATCTGTTTAATTTTTTGTTTTTTAAAAAAAAAAAAAAGGAATGTCAGAACATTACCCGTAACGCTCTGTGGCATTTTCCCCAGTGATATAACAGCAGTGTTATGTGATCTGTATAAAGTCAAGCAGTTTCAATTATTTCATGCAGACATCTGCTAACAAATACAAAACACTCAGAAATGGATGAAAGTATGTCTACTTACTCCCTCCACTCCCACACTCTTTTCATTAGGTCCCACTGGAAGGCTCTCAGTTATGGGAAACAGGGTACAGGGTATCGATCCTACGCACAGGATAAATGACAGAGACTACATGGGCTGGATGGATTTTGGACGCCGCAGTGCTGAAGAATATGAGTACTCCTCCTAAAGAACAGCTGACTATAGCAACAGGAAAACAAATCACACTCCTATGTCTGTACAGAAAGAAAAAATAATTTGTTGTCCTCTTTAAATCAGTGTTTTAAAATATATCATGTATTCGATGTAAATTTGTCTGTAAGACTATACAATGCAATATATACATATGCAGAATTTTCCAGAAAATGCTTTCTTTCTTTTGTGGTTTCTCATACACCAATATTATATTAAAATGATTTCACTTATTCCTTCTTGTCCTGTCACCGCATGTTGCTGGGTGTCTTACTATAAAGAGAGGCAGGAAAATGCCTTCATTCATTCATTGTACATATTCCATGTGTTAAGTAGTCAGACAAATGAACCACTTTTTAGAGAAATCTTGTCACAGTAGCGGTGAGCTCTCTGAGGAGAACCTGTCCAAAACCAAATACAACAGCACAATGCTGCCAGAAAAGGCCAGCTGTCTTCACGGTGACCCCATCTGTAAAGGACTGAGTTATATACCCAACCTATGTATTTGTGGCGAACAGTCAACAGCGCTAAAAACTAGAAGAAAAAGAGGAATGACACCAAAATGTTTCACCTTCTTGGCTTATTTATTTTATGTTGTGAACTAAATGTGAAAGTTCTGCTGATGACTGCGAATCATGGAATAAACAGACCATTTCCTGCTACGTGGTGAGCTAAGCCTTCATTCGGGGACGGCAAGGAAAGCTGTGCAAAGGGAGCAGAGGGGGCTTCTGAGGGAAGGGTGAGGTACTGGAGACAGCAAATCACCATGTTAAAGAGAAATGGGGTGATCCCAGTTTCTAAACCCAGAGGCAGTCTGCAGGCTGCAAAAGGTGTTTGAGGTGCGTGCACCTCCATTCCAAGTAATGCCTCCAGCAGCTACCAGCTCTGCTGCAGCAGCAGGTTCGCACAGTCCAGGAATTCCCTTTGCTGCAAAAGAAGGGGGTTTGAATGGCATAAACGCAGAATTTCCACCAAGTGCATGCATTAATTATAACATGAATGCATGTTTTACATTCTGAACATCAGGTGTTTGCCAAAGGAAGGAGGCAGGAAAACACCTCAGTAGCACGTTCTGTAGCAGCTAATAGACACTACAGAAAACATTTGTACTAAAATAAAACTCTACCAAAATAAAACTCTGCTCTACAAAGGTTGGGGGAAACAAGCAGTTATGCCAACTACTGAACACAGCAAAAATAAAAACATTTTGAGGAGCTGTTCCTAACAGAAGCCGAGAGAGTAGACACCATTGTAAAAATGTGCAATGTAAGAGAGACTTCAACAAGTGGTAACAGAATTTTCTTTCTCAGTAACCCCAAATCTCCCTTTCTGTGGATCTCAACTTGAGAAAATGAAACTACTTTGCCCTACAAATTTTTCTTCCTCTCAGGGCCCCTTTAGACAAACTCCTTCCAAGCCACCTAGTCGGCCTTTTCTCCTTACTTCCTTTCCAAACATAATGAGTCTCTAAATACCTGAATTTCTCCTCAGTGTTGATCATTGCCCATGGGAAAACTGTCCAAAGTACCATTTTTTTCTCAAAATTTACAAGAGATTAAAAGCAGTTAATCGACTATTGTTTAAATGAGGAAATACAAATTAATCTAAAAATGCGTAGATTAAAGCATTTCCCACTGAAGTGTTGTTTCTTTAAAAGTAACATTTACTTTGCCCTCTCCTCTCCTCGACTCTCCTCGACTCTCCTCGACTCTCCTCGACTCTCCTCGACTCTCCTCGACTCTCCTCTCCTCGACTCTCCCCTCCTCAAATCTCCTCAACTCTCCCCCCCTTGACTCTCCTCGACTCTCCTCGACTCTCCTCGACTCTCCTCGACTCGACTCTCCTCTCCTCTCCTTTCCTCTCCTCTGCTCTCCTCTCCTCGACTCTCCTCGACTCTCCTTGACTCTTCTCAAGTCTCCACGACTCTTTGGTGTAACTTCTTACAAATGATAGCCTCCTGCAGCCATTTGAATCCGAAAATATTCTGTCCTCCACAAAACCCATGTCACTCAACACAGTAGTTTTACCCTTCTCAGCAGCTAAATGCCACCTCAACTGCTCTCTCATTTCTATTCCTCTAAAGAAGAGGAGGAGAAGAAAGTATGATGAAAAAAAAAAAAAAAAAAGCTAATGGATTACAATATGGATAATTCAATTTAAATGAAAAGAAAGAGGAACAAAACCAAGGAAAGGCCACATGGAAGCAAAGAGGGAAGTAAAAAAATTATTCTCTACTTCCCATCAATGAGTGATGTTCGGCCATGTCCTTGGAAGCAAGGCTTCAATATGCTTAGGGGTTGCTTGGGAAGACCGATGTCTTCACAATGAGTGCCTCCTTTCTCCCTCCCCTTTCCCACCTTTTATTGCTGAGTGTGACATCATATGATATGGAATATCCCTTTGGTCAGTTTAAGTCAGCTGCCCTGATGATGTCCTCTTCCAACTTCTTGCCCAGCCCCAGCTTACTGTCTTTGGGGGGGTTTGGAGAGAATCTCGATGCTGTACCAGTGCTGCTCAGCAGTAGACAAAGCATTGGTGTGATATCAGTGCTATTCTAGCTACAAGTGCAGAGCACAGCACTATATGGGCCACTGCAGGGAAAGTTAATTCTAGCCCAGCCAGACCTAGTACACTTAACTATCACTGTTAACAGCTAAAATCTGTATATAAAGACAGTTATGGTGTTTGCACAAAGCTTATGAAATTACTACAATATTAAATGATAAAAGATGACAGTGCATCATATTACTCACATTGCTAAATAAATCAAGGACCAAGGAGAGAGATAAAGTCTAGCACATTTCCTGGTACCATTTTCACCTATACCAACCTGCACTCTCCTACATAATGCCAGAATACAGTTCAAAGGACAGCATGTACCAACAGCCACTCCAGATAAAACTCCACTATGTTTGTTCCCCTTCTCCAGTATATAGCCATCAACAGGCCTTCATGACACCATACAATCATAAAACACATACCTAATTTTTGTTCTATTTTATGAAAGCCCCACTCTAAAATAATCTGAGAGATGTATTGCAGTTGAGTATAGATTTAGGAAAAAAAAGAAGTCAAAGAAAATTGCAGTTTTGTCTCAGAGCTGCCAGGGCATCACATGGTTCCTGGGTATGAACAGCTTGCCACTAGGAGCAGAAAGCAACTTCTGGTCCTAAGTCATTTAGCAATACAAACACAACCAAAGAAAATTAGCAGGTGTCCACAGTCATAAGCATCCATGAAAACAATACCCTGTACAGAAAAGTTCACAGAAAATCTACCCATATACAACGAAACACAGAAAAACTACACAATACCTTATAACAAATGTAAGACAAATACAAAGATAAATTGTAATTGAATTCACAGATAAATATCAAAGTGAGAACTACAATATTCCACAGGAACAGAGCAGGCAAGTTTGAGACAATGTACTTCCCCTTTACTTATGATTTATATTACATTACGGTCCTGGATAATCCTAGGAAATTAGTACATTCCAAGCTACAGAGAAGCTAAAACAGCTGCTCATCTTGCCAGTATGCCCATTGTATTCATTAGGAGACAGATATACTTGATTTTACAGGTAAAAAATGGACCAAGAAGAAATCTGTTTAAATGTTCCAGGCCTTTTTTATCCATCAGTTCTGCTGTCTGGGGATTGTTATTGTCATCTTAGACTCTTCTTGATGCTGCTCAATTTCTTATGCATTGGACATTAGATTTTCTAAGGTATAAACATTACCATTACTGTAATAAGTTGAAATTTATTCTGAGTCATCCTGCTGAAGTCATTTATTTCATAAGCTAAAAGAAGAAATCATTCTGGACCTACTAGTAAAAAGTGTTAGATTGGTTGCTTTGTCAGATTGAAACTGAAAGCAACTGAAAGGCACCAGCGGTGATACACCCCAAATAGTGGTGGACCCCCCTGCCATGTCACTGTCAGGTGGAGCGGGAGTGGGAAGGGGCGGCTAAGAGATGGGGAGGAATGAAACAGCTCAGCATTGCAGGCAAGCTCTCTCCCTCCCTACCTCGCCTTCCCAGGTGCCCTAAAACAATAGGTTTGAGATTCTGGAACTTGAGGGACGGGTAAGTGAGGATGTGGTGGAAGGTCCACCCAGGAGGTTGTCTAGGGCAAAGCAGTTGACTCCATGTATCAAAACTGCCTCCACCAAGAAGGAAAGAAAGGTAATTGTCACGGGTGACTCCCTTCTGAAGGGAACAGAGGGCCCCATATGTCAGCCAGACCCTACCTGTAGGGAAGTCTGCTGCCCTCCTGGAGTCAGGTCAGGGACATTACCAGAAAATTTCCTGGCCTGTTTCACCCCTCTGATTATTATCCTTTAATGATAGTTCAGGCTGGCAGTGATGAAGATGCTAAGAGAAGCCTGAGGGCTATCGAAAGGGACTTCAGGGGATTGGGGCAGTTAGTGGATAGAGTAGAGTACAGGTGGTGTTTTCCTTTATCCCTTCTTGTGGTTTAACCTGGCAGGCAGCTAAGCACCACAGAGCCGTTCACTCACGCTCTTGTGAAAAGCTTGTGGGTTGAAATAAAGACAATTTATTAGGACAGAAAGAAAGTAAAATAATAACAATAATGATAATAGTACTACTACTAATAATGTGTACGAAACAAGTGATGCACAATGCAATTGCTCACCACTTGACTGATGCTCAGCCTATCCCTGAGCAGCCAGTACCCCCACCCCACTCATCCACCCTATATTAATTTTTCAGCATGACACCATATGGTATGGAACATCCCTTTGGCCAGTTCGGGTCAGCTGTCCTGGATCTGTCTCCTCCCAACTCCTGATGCACCCCCAGCCTACTCACTGGCAGGACAGTGTGAGAAGCTGAAAAATCCTTGGCTTAGTGTAAGCACTGCTCTGCAACAATTAAAACATCACCATGGTATCAACATTATTCTTATCCTAAATCCAAAGCACAGCACTATACCAGCTACTAGGAGGAAAATTAACGCTATCCTAGGGGGAACCAGGACACCCTTCAGTGGCAGATAGGGATACTGAAAGGACTAGGAAAACCCATCTGATAAATACATGGCTGAGAGGCTGGTGCTATTGCAGGATTTTTTTTTTTTTTTTGACAATGGGTGGTTTACCTGGCACCTGGACCTGGCTGCAGATGGGTCCCACCTGGCTCAAAGGGGGAAATGGATCCTAGCCCAGAAGCTGCAGGGCTCATTGGGAGGGCTTTAAACTAGGTATGAAAGGGGACAGGGATGAAATGAGGCTGACTAGAGTTGAGCAGGGAGGAACAATGCCAGGGTTTGGAGTGAAGCCAATGGGTCAGTTGAAGTGCATCTATACTCATGCACACAGCATGAGCAACAAACATGAGGAGCTGGAAGCCACTGTGCAGCAGGCAAACTATGACCTAGTTGCCATCAGTGAAACTTGGGATCACTCCCACAACAGTAGTGCTGTAATGGATGGTCATAAGCTCTTCAGAAGGGACAGGCAACAAAGGAGGAGCAGTGGCATGGCTCTCTATATTAGTGAGTGTTTTGATGTTGTTGAGGTCAGGGTTGGGAA
The DNA here is from genome assembly GCF_009769625.2 of Cygnus olor. Taxonomy (NCBI): domain Eukaryota; kingdom Metazoa; phylum Chordata; class Aves; order Anseriformes; family Anatidae; genus Cygnus; species Cygnus olor. The sequence goes on along the minus strand of NC_049170.1, from coordinate 65,806,675 downwards.
TGATAAAGTACAGTCCCTCTGGTAAGGGTCAAGAGGAAGGCCAACAAGGTGGACATCCTGTTAGAGGTCTGTTATAGGCTGCCAAACCAGGATGAAGGGATGGATGAGGCATTCTACAAGCAGCTGGCAGAAGTCACGCAGTCACCAGCACTTATTCTCATGGGGGACTTCAACTTCCCGGACATATGCTGGAAATAAAATAAGGCCCTGAGTCTAGGAGGTTCCTGGAGTGTGTGGAAGATAGCTTCCTGACTCAGCTGGTTAGTGAGCCTACCAGAGGGGGTGCCCCACTAGACCTGCTGTTCACAAACAAAGAAGGACTGGTGGGAGATGTGGTAGTTGGGAGCTCTCTTGGGCAGAGTGACCACGAAATGGTAGAGTTCTCTATTCATGGAGAAGTCAGGAGGATAGTCAGTAAAACTGCTACCCTGGATTTCTGGAGGGCAGACTTTGAACTGTTCAGGACGCTGGTAGGGGGGGGCTCCTTGAGAGTCAGTCCTGAAGGGCAAAGGGGTCCAGGAAGGCTGGATGCTCCTCAAGAAGGAGGTCTTCAAGGTGCAGGAGCAGGCTGTCTCTGTGTGTCATAAGATGAACCATCAGGTAAGAAGACTGGCGTGGCTGAACAGGGAACTTTTGCTGAGAGACTCCAGGAGAAAAAGAGAGTTTACCTCTTGTGGAAGAAGGGACAGGCAACTTGGGAAGAGTACAAGGAACTTGCTGGCATATGCAGAGAGAAAATCAGAAAGGCTAAAGCCCAGCATGAGCTCAACCTGGCCACTGTGATAAAAAACAACACAAAACATTTTTACAAATATCTTAACAGTAAGAGAAATGCCAAGGAGAATCTCTGTCCTTTACTGTATGCAGTGGGGAACATGACTACTGAGGATAAGGATAAGGAAAAGGCTGAGATTCTCAATGCTTTCTTTACATCTGTCTTTAATAGTCAGATCACTTATCCTTGGGGTACTCAGTGTCCTGATCTGGAATTCCGAGACGGAGCAGGAGAAATCCCCCCATGATTCAGGTGTAAACAGTTAGAGACTTGCTACTCCACCTGGACTGTCAGAAGTCCATGGGGCCAGATGGGATCCACCTGAGGGTGATGAGGGAGCTGGCAGACGTGATTGCTGAGCCATTTTCCATCATCTATCAGTGATCATGTTCAACCAGAGGTGTCAGATGACTGGAGACTTGCTAATGTGACACCCATCTATAGGAAGGGTCGTAAGGAGGATGTGGGGAACTACAGGCCTGTCAGCCTGGCCTCGATGCCAGGAAAGGTGATGGAACAGGTCATCTTGTGTGCACACAGCATGTGCAAGACAACCAGTTGATCAAACCCAGCCAGCCTGGGTTCATGAAAAGCAAGTCCTGCCTGACCAACCTCATCGCTTTCTATGACCAGGTGACCCACCTGGTGGATGAGGGAAAGGCTGTTGACATAGTCTACCCAGACTTCAGCAAATCCTTTGACACGGTCTTCCACAGTATTCTTCTGGAGAACCTGGCAGCCCATGGCTTGGACAGGTACGCTCTTTGCTGGGTTAAAAACTGGTTGGATGGCCAGGCCCAGAGAGTGGTAGTGAATGGTGTGAAATCCAGCTGGCAATCAGTCACGAGTGGTGTTCCCCAGGTGTCGGTGTTAGGGCCCATGCTCTTTAATATCTTTATTGATTATTTGAATGAGGGAAGTGAGTGTACCCAAGTCAATTGCAGATGACACTAAGCTGGGGAGAAGTGTCAATCTGCTGGAGGGTAGGTAGGCCCTATAGAGGGACCTGGACAGGCTGGATCAATGGGCAGAGGCTAATGGGATGAGGTTCAACAAAATCATGTGCCAGGTCCTGCACTTTGGCCACAATAACCCCATGCAACGCTACAGGTTTCTGGCAGTGTGGCTGCAAAACAGTGTAGAAGAAAAGGATCTGGGGGTGCTGATTGATGCTTGTCTGAACATGAGCCAGTAGTGTGCCCAGGTGGCCAAGAAGGCCAATGGCAACCTGCCTTGTATCAGAAATAGGGAAGCCAGCAGGACCAGGAAGGTGATCGCACCCCTGTACTCTGCTCTGGTAAGGCCGCACCTGAAGTACTGTGTTCAGTTTTGGGGCCCTCACTACAAGAAAGACACCGAGGCCCTGGAGCATGCCCAGAGAAGGGCAACAAAGCTGGTGAAGGGTCTGGAACACAAGTACTATGAGGAGCGGCTGAGGGAACTGGGGTTGTTTAGTCTGGAGGAGGCTTAGGGGAGCCTCCTCTCTACAACTACCTGAAAGGTATTGCTCTCTTCAACTACCTGAAAGGAGGTTGTGGCAAGGTGGGGGTTGGCCTCTCCTCCCAGGTAACTAGCAATAGGACAAGAGAGAATGGCTTCAAGATGCACCAGGGGAGGTTTGGGTTGGAAATAAGGAAAAAATTCTTCTCAGAAAGAGTGGTCAGGCATTGGAACAGGTTGCCCTGGGAAGTGGTGGAGTCACTGTCCCTGGAGGTGTTTAAGGAAAGGGTCGATGTGATACTTAGTGACATGGTTTAGCGGTCAATATTGGTGGCAGGTGGATTGTTGGACTAGATGATCTTAGAGGTCTTTTCCAAAATTAATGATTCTGTGATTCTATTCTATGATGACAGGAAAAAATCTGACCCCAATTTTGGAAGTTATTTTAAAGGAGATTCTATTTATGTGGCCCTAGCTGCTTTTCAAATTTGACTTTAGTGATTTTTTTCTTGTACCCTAAAAATTAACATTCCATGTTTTCATTTACATTTCAAAGTAATCTGATATGACTTTAATAGATTAATTAGTTATATTAGGTTATAGCAGGTTAGCAATAAATTATTCCATTTACAAAAATTGAGAAAATTGAAAAACAACTTACATGGATGATCAATCATATATTACAATGATGACAAAATTACTAAACACAGAGAATGGAAGGCTAACTGTCTAAAGTAGTTAATAAACATGTAAGATGGTTGAACTACAAGCTCCTGATAATAAAAGGAACAATGATTTTTATTAAGAAAAATGAAGGAAAAAAATATCTCCTAATAAGCAGGAAGAACACTAGTAAAATGGGTATTTGGATTCAGAGTACAGGTGTTTCAAGTGACAAGGGTATAACCTAAATAAAGGTACTAGTTAGTTGACAGGATTTGTGAGAAAAAATATACAAATATCAGATATTAAGACACAATTAGGGATATGACTGTTGAAACTACGTTGTATTCCTAGCCCTTTGATTCCTTTTCCTTTTTCCATTTCTGCTAACACCTATTATTCCACTAACAGCCAGAGAGATGCTGTATAACCTATATTTCAGGAATTCCATGGTAATAACATATCTGCACATGAATACAATTATACATGTCCTGACTATCTGTTCCCTTTCATAGCAGCAGCAAAGATTTTAGACTTGTTTATCAGTTCTTAAGCTAATGCCTCTATAAAGTTTTATTCACCTTACCTAGCTCTGATGGTGTAGATTCAGTATGAGTTTAGTTTTGGAGACCTTAAAATGAGAAGAGTCCTGTTTAAGGTTTTATTTTTTTGTGTTAATTTTAAGACATCAAGCACTATTCAGCACTATATTTTTTATTTTTTTTCTTTCTCAAGAAGCTACAAACCTGAATCGTGGTTTAGTCATTAAACCAAACTTCCTATCAATAACAACAGGAAATGTATCAGATTCGTAGCCAGTATCACGAGAGTATTTTGGAAAAAATAAGCAATTCAAATGAGCTAGACAATTAATGCTCAAGATATTTTGTCTTCATATCACTTTAAAAAGGCAGTTAAAAGGGTAAACTGCTTTCATGGCTAAAGATGGTCATGAATTCCTTTTCTTTAGCATGTAACTGTTACAGTTCTGAGGGCTTTAAGGACTACTTTATTAAACCTGAGTATAAGTTTGTTGTTTGAAACTTGGTAGAAACTGACCGCCTGTATTCACAGCACATAGATTTACAGCTTGAAGTCTTTTTCCTCCAGTTATACATGCACACACATATATATACACAGAAGTCCAGCAAGTTAAAAAGCATTTTCTATGCACTTTTCCGCAATGTAATTATTTTCTATCACCAATACACAAAATGTTTTTATCATCAATATGCAAAGTCACCAACAGGCAATTATTTTCAAATAAATAGTTTACGAACAAGTTTACTTAATACTATGACTACATGCAGTGAAAGGAAGATAACAGCCAAAATTCCACACGGGGTGATATGTAGCAATAGTTTATAGGTATCAACCTCATTTTCAGTTACTGCAAATCGTGGTCATCCACATTTTGTGCGTAGGAATACAAACATGCAGCTAATTTCCCCTTTCCTTTTTCCTTTCATTGATGCTCACAAAATGCAACAGCTCAGCCCTTCACTCTCCAGATATTTAGGGTCAAGCACATTCTAATATGTGCCAGGTTAGGGCAGAATTAGATCTGAACACCTCCTTTTCTCTCTAGCGAGCCATGCTGCGAGCTGTCGACACTGAAGGCACACCCCTCTCGATTGTTCCGTGCATCATCACATCTTCTGCACGAGGCTCCAACCAACTTGCTACTGCTTTATTCTGTGTTTTCGGCACACTTCACTGCGCCCAATGCTTTACTTCAGTGAGTGGCGCCTGCAGAAGCTGGGCTACAGCTCCAGACCTAGCGACAACTCCCAGCCCAACCCACCCTTAGCATAGGGAAGGAGGAGCACTCCCCACCACAAGCCACTGTGGATGGAGGCAGCTACTGTGAAGAACACCCTAGCCCTACAGCTCTGACTGCAACCAGGGAACCGCCGCCAGAAGCCGAGCCTATGCACCACCGCACACCACGAATACTCCGCTCAGGCTCTCCCACCAACTCACTACACACACAAGAACAACACAACCCACCACATTAAAGAGATGCCAAGTCCCACCCACCACCCAGCTCCCGCAGCTCAGCCCCCCCACCCCCCCATACCTGTAGCATTGCTTACGGCAGGTTCCGATTGGCTGCAGCAGAAAAGCAGAGGACTCGAGTGCGGTCGGCTGTATGCGCAGGGTTGGACAAGCGGTGGTCGTGTACAAAGGAGCGTGGCTTGGTAGAGGGTCTGTGTGTGGTATCGGAGTCTCATTAACTGCTTCATTGCTCCGTGAGAGGGGGAAAATAGAGAGAGAGAAGGGTGGATGAAGGAGACAGCCATGTTTCTTCATCCCTTGGTGACAGCTCAGTCCATTGGTCGAGAGACTAATGGAATCTAGATGGGAGCTGACCCGTGGTCACTTACAGAGGACACTCATGAGCTGGCGTTCGGCTGCAGCTGGGGTCCCAGTCCCTCGCACTCCCCTGCTGAAGAGACAGACGTGTCCCTGTGTGTGGGATCATGTTGGAAGAGGCGGGCTGGCTCTGTTGCGTGCAGCGCCAAAGCTGCTTTGCTGACATCTGCAGCTGATGTCGCGTGCATTGCGGTGTGTCTTTGGCATGTTATGGTGCACATTGGCACTAACCGACTATATTGTTCTTCGAAAGGGTTAGGCGCGATGGCACATCCAGCACTTAATGTGGTTGAGGTGGTGGTCAAGCATCGATCGCTGTTTCTGTGGCTTGCGTATGCAGGAGTAGTCTGTTAAACTATCGCTAACTTTAATCCCTGACTCTGCATCTTCTAAAGTTGGTTTCCAGTTTCTGTATCCTCATTCACAGGGGAGCAAGTTAAAAATAGCTTTCTACTATCTTAATGTAAGTGTTACTATAATGTAATAAAAGCTTAACTGGTCTCCTGTTTTCTTTTGACAATTCTGATAATGCTTGTTACACCAGCTTAAGAGGGATCAACAATTAAAACGTTAATAAAATAACTTTACAGTGGTGTATGTCAAAAGATCATCTATATGCTAGTATAGCTATAGTTTGTTGATAGGTTGAGTAATGAGCATGAATCTCATCATCTTGCCTTCATGTAGTAATTTATTTCTGTGCTTGTGGGAAGTCTTAACAAAATGTGTCATTCATTGTTAAGGTGTACATATATTATGTAGAGATACAGCAACCAGGGAGAGACAGCATCTTAAAGGTATGATTTCTTGGTATATTTAAGGTTAATTTGTAGATGGTTAATGTGTGGAGGTGTGTTCTTTTTCATGTTTCCTCACTGCTCTTCTTTTTCTCTCATTTGCCTTGCTTTATCTTCCTACTTTGCACCACCTCTAGCATCAGCTCATGCAGTTCAGCTTGCTAACACATCAAAAAGCTACTGGATAGTTCTGGTTTAGTAATCCATTATTCCATTGCAAGTTAATTTAATTAAGTTAATACTAGAGTCAATGCAGAATAAACAACAGGAGAACATGACCAGAAGGAAGCTGGGTGAGGGAGGGGCGAGACTTAAGGCTTTTTATTAGTGTTTTTTTTAAAGTATTTTTTTTTAAAGTATTTTTTTAAAAGTATTTTTTTTTCCTCAAGTAAGACAGCATAGAATTCCTGGATAGGAATTTCCATTGTTTTGCATCTCTTTGTATTCCTTTCCAGGTAATAATGTGCCAGCTGCTGTTATCCTTTCTGTTCGGGCTGACTGAGAGAAAAAAAAAAAAAAGTGTTCTGTTCATCTTGACTAGTGCTTTTAGATAAAAATGACATTAACCAAATCACTATGTAATGGTAAACTCCAGCAAAAATTCAGCTTAGTTTTGGACATCTAATGTGATAACCTAAATGTGAATTTTCTAGCCAATTCCAAAAAAATTAAGCAAACCTGGCCAAATTTTTTTCAGTATTTGAAGCTCTTCATTTCTGTGTGGTTGAGGAGAGAGGGCTTTTATCCTTCTTTCTGTTAAATCTAGAATGAACCTCCATTCCAAAATCAAGTCTGTGGCTGATATTTGGCAGTGTATTGTCTGACAGGTTCACTTTTCTCACTCATTGTTTTCCCTAGAGCTCATTGAAAAGCTCAATGATATTTTTAATTTGGATCCAGAAGGAAACAGAAATTTGGCTTGTGTTCAGTACCAGTACAAATTTAATTTAATTTAAATGTGCTACTTTCATAGTTCAGTTGTTCAAATATGTTGTATTTAATTGTTTCTTAAACTTTGAGTAATACAAAATGCAAAGTTCTTTTATAATTCATTGCCAGAAAACATAAAGTTTTTAAAAAAGATAAAATATTCAAACACCCATAGTTGTTGAACTTCCTATATAGCAATCCTAGATACAGAGACTAAGCCCTTTAATTCTTACAAATCTTCACAAAAGAATAAGTTATGTATTGCTTCAAATAAGGGAGGGGTTTAGGGAATGGCATATACAGACAGTAGTAGGTGGGAGTTCCCAGTTTAGAAATATGTACTTTGTTATTTGTGTCTTGGATAGATCCTACCCTTAATGCCTTCTGCACAGTATTAAGTACCTTTTCTTTACAATTTGACTTACAGGAATAGTGTTCAGGAGAGATAGGTCTAAAACTCATAGACTATTTTCTCTTTCATAGATTCCCTTCAAAGGAAGAAGAAAAAGAAACAACAAAAAAAGTTGATTATAGGGCAAATCTGAAAAGGTTTGAGGTGTAAACTGCATATATTTAGAAACTGAGTTTTTCTTTTTACTGTTCTGTTACTTCTTTCCTAAGGGAGACTGGAGCCACAGGTCTGTGTAGAAAAAAAGTAAAAGTTTTTTTTCTTTGAAAACTTCTTTACAGTTTTCAAAGAAAAAAGGTTGAGAGCATTGTGGGTTTTATTGTTTGTTTGTTTGTTTGTTTGTTTGTTTTGTGGTTTTTGTTGTTGTTGTCCTGGAGAATGGTTATGCAGGTCTCAGAGCAGATGCTGGCCTGATATCAAGTGATTTTTGGAAGATGTAATATGTCTTCCTAGCATCCCTAGGTTAACAAATAGTTACTAGTACTACCATTAAAAAAATAAATTTTTAAAAAAATTCAATCCTCAAATGGCAACAAGAAATCTGTTTCATATAATTTTATTTAGTACTGAAAATATTTTCCAAGTTCTTGACATACTGCAGAATATATTCACCCCGTATTTCACACTAACTATATTAGATATTAAAATGTGTAGAAGATGTTAGCTGTTCTTATAAATATGCTGAGGTTATGTGTGTTCTACCCTCCCTCTCTACTGTAGTTGATATTTAATCCTTGTCCCTTCCTGGAACATGTCAGAAGAAAATTATTAATTTAGTAAATTTTCTGAAAAATTTTGGTCATCTGAAATTCCTACACCTCTCTCACAGTATGATGGTTGGTTTGGAGGTAAGGACATTGTGTGTTTGTTTAACAACTAGATTAAGAAAGATGTAACTAATGTGCACTGAGTATTGAAAGCGTATGGAAAAGACAGAAGGTTCATAAAGTATCAGCTGTCTGGAGCAACACTGCAATAGTTGCATTGTGCTTTGTTCACCATTGTTTTCTGTGGAGACACAAAGGGGAAGTATGAGGGAGAAGCAGTTTATTTTCTGATGAAACTTTAAATCAGCATTTGTAGGTTGAGGGAGACTCAGTGCCTAATTCCAGATCCAGCATTGTCATAGAAGCTGTAACTGAAGTGCAGCTTCCCCAGACGTGTGTCCTAAGAGACAGACAAGAAATGGTAGATCTCATGCTAAGGAAAGTTTACATCTACACTTGGTCGTGAGCAGCTAAAGCTTATTTCCCAGGACCTATTCAAAGTGTGCATCAGAAAACATTGTAGGAGTTTAATCCATTTCAAAAATGTATTCATTTAATCCAGTCAAAATCTGTAGCAAACACAACTTTACTCAGACGACTGCTATCAGTATATCAAACTTCAAACTTAGTCTTTCACAAAGATTGTATCGCAATAGTGTGCAGGTATAAAGAAGAACATATTGTTAGTGCATGCTGAATTAAAACACTTGGAAGAACTATTCTTTCATAGTGACTATGATTTCACGAAATCTTAAATATTAGCAAATCACAGAACACTCAGCAACATCATAGTGATCCCAGGGGCTTTATCAAGGAGATCCTAAGTAGTTACTTGTGTTTAGGAGTTATTTTAGTACTTCTATTGAAAAATATCCCCCACTGTATTCAGCAGTTACTACTTTTGAAGTTTATCTGACTCTAGTGAGGTAGCAATTAAGTCCATTAATTTGGTCCAGATGTTAAGCAGTAGTGCTGCTGAAATAAATGTATTTGCTACTTCCTGCCCCTGTCCCAGGCACTAAGCCAGTGCTTTATATGGCTGATGCTGAAATAAATCTTAAAACTTGAACAACAAAGAATACCTACATAGCTATCTTTCAAATGGATCAGCTCTCCTGTCTGGTTTACTGTAGTGATGTAACACCTGACATAATGAAGAGATACAATGTAGAGAGTGGTGTAAGAACTTGAGCTAGTGACTAGAACTGGCAGAAGAGAAATAACAAGTACTTAGAATCATAGAATCGTTAAGGTTGGAAAAGACCTTCAAGATCACCTGGTCCAACCATCACCCTACTACCAATGTCACCCACTAAACCATGTCCCTAAGCACCATGTCCAAACCTTCCTTGAACACCCCCAGGGATGTAGACTCTACCACTTCCCTGGGCAACCTGTTCAATGCCTGACTACTCTTTCTGAGAAGAAATGTCTCCTAATTTCCAATCCAAACCTCCCCTGGTGCAACTTGAGGCCATTCCCTCTAGTCCTATTGCTAGTCATCTGCGAGAAGAGGCTGACTCCCAGCTCCCCAGAACTTCCTTTCAAGTAGTTGTAGAGAGCAATATGGTCTCTTCCCCTGAGTCTCTTCTTCTTCAGACTAAACAACCCCAGTTCCCTCAGCTGCTCCTCAGGTTTCACACGCTGCTTCAAAAGCTGGTTATCAGGCTTTACCCTGTTTTTCTGTAATTTAAAGGGAAGTTTACTAGTTTTCAGTCTACATTTTATAGTTGTTGTGTTGTGTTTTTTTTAATGATGATTTGAAAAATGTCACTATATTTTCTAATATATAGCAATCAAATTAGTTTCAAGAATAAATGAATTAAGTGAATGGCTTGCTTGCTGCTGCAGAAAGGCAGATACTGTTCATGTATCTTCCTTCACATTCTCTTCTCATGCCACAGGTCCTCCCTCCCTCATCCATGGCTCCTAGTTGCTTAGTCCTGCTCATTCCCTTGCCTTCTCTCTGCCACTCATCAGACTATTCTGTGGGTCAGTTCAGTTTGTTAACCTAGCAGACAAGACATTCTTCTTTTTCCTGGTAAACTTGTCTTCTGGCAAGTCAACAAGTTGTAAGAAATAATGCATGTTTACCGCATAAATGCATTTCCTTGTTAGAGAACAGGCAGTTTTAAGGAAAGTGGGCTTAGGGTTGGGAGTTTGATTAAAAATCTTGTGTAGAGACTCTGTCCAGTCTATGTGTTTTAGGCTTTTTATGTGTCTTGATACAGCAACATTATTAATTTTTTTATCCTCTACTTATATAGCTTACTAGAATTCTTTTGATCTCTCTCTCTCTCTTTTTTTTTTTTTTTTTTTAGGGCCCTCTGTCATGTTTTTTTAACATTTGGGTTAGAATACTTTCACCATCCATGATAGAGTCATTGTAAAGTGAATAGTCAGTAAGGTTTCTGATCTTTTTTTTTTTTTTTTTTTTTTCTGAAATGCTGTACAATGCACTTCTTTTGGATAGGTACTATCCATCCACCCTGTCTAGGACTGGGGCAATGCATGTTTAGTTCTCTGCTGTGCTATGTGCTTCCATCTGACCTTGAGACTCTGACTTGAATTTGCATCTGTACTAGTAAATTAAACTTCTAAAAGTTAATTAATTAATAAATTAAATAAAATTAAATTTCGAGGGCTCCTCAGAGCAGGTAATATTCCCGATACCCTGTCCGGAATCTTCTTCTTGCATCCCTCTAGGGGTAACTGCGCCTGCTGCTTCCCTAAAATGTCTGTATACCAATGCACGAAGCATGGGAAATAAACAGGATGAGCTTGAGATCTGTGTATGGTCACAGGGCTACGATCTCATTGCAATCACGGAGACATGGTGGGACAGCTTGCATGACTGGAATGCTGTCATGGAGGGCTATGTCCTTTTCAGGAAAGACAGGCTGGGGAAGTGAGGGGGGGAGATGCCCTTTATGTGAGGGAGCAACTAGAATGTACCCAGCTCCACCTGGGGGAGTGAAGGACAAGTGGAGAGCTTGTGGGTGAGAATTAAGGGGCGGGCTGGTATGGGTGACACTGTTGTGGGGGTGTGCTACAGGTCACCACATCAGGAGGAGGAAGTCAACGAGGCCTTCCACAAGCAGCTGGAAGTAGCCTTGCGATCCAGGTTGCTAGTTCTCATGGGGGACTTGAATTATCCAGACATCTGTTGGGTAAGCAACTCGGCCAGGCACGCGCAGTCCAAACGGTTCCTTCAATGTGTTGAAGATAATTTTCTGACGCAGGTGGTGGAGGAGCCAACGAGGCAGGGGTGCTTCTGGACCTTGTTCTTACCAACAGGGATGGGCTTGTTAGGGATGTGAAAATTGGTGGCAGCTTGGGATGCAGTGGCCATGAGATGGTAGAGTTCAAGATGGAACTTGGTGGAAGAAGTCAAAAAGTAGGATAGCTACCCTGGATTTTCAGACAGCCAACTTTGACCTCTTCCGGGACCTACTTGGGGGTATCTCGTGGGCTAGATTGCTAGAAGGCAAGGGTGCTTGTGGGAGCTGGGCAACATTTAAACAGCACTTCTTCCAAACTCAGGATTGGTGCATCCCTAAGAGTAGGAAATCAGGGAAGGAGGGCAGGAGACCTGCGTGGGTGAGCAAGGAGCTCATCAACAAGATGAAAAGGCACCAGGTCTCACATTATCTCTAGTCTTCCTTTTACCCAGGTCTATGAAATGTGGAAAAAGGGCCTTTCCTCTTGGGAGGAATATAGGAGTGTTGTCAGGGCCTGATATATAGATAGATACTGAATGCCTTCTTTGCTTCGGTCTTTGCTTCAAAGACTCCTTCACCGTGCCCCCCCACCCCGGGACTCCTGGACCCTGGGAAGAGGAGAAAGAGTCTGTGAAAAGATCTCCCCTCTGGTTGACGAGGGAGTGGTTCGGGAGCATCTGAGTGGGATCAACGTACATAAATCCATGGGCCCCATTGGGATGCATCTGCATGTGCTGAGGGAGTTAGCAGAGGTAATTGCCAAACCGCTCTCTATCATCTTTGAAAGGTCTTGGAGAACAGGAGAGGTGCCTGAAGACTCGAGCATAGCCGATGGCACTCCAGTCTTCAAAAAGGGCAAGAAGGAGGATCCAGGAAACTACAGGCTAGTCCGTCTCACCTCTGTCCCTGGAATGGTGTTGGAACACTCAGAATGTGAGCTTTTGAGACCGAGGACCAATCTATGTTACACAGCTATCTAAGAAGAAATTGTTTAGTCTCTGGCAATTCTCATTTGGTGGATCACTTTTACATTTGAGAACTCTAGTATGATTGCTGTATAGCCATGATGGTAAAGGTTAGCTTTACTCAAAAGTAGGAAAAGAAATTGTAAAAAATAAATCTATTCTGTTCAGAGCCAGAGAACTGGCTTTTCAGAGAGCGTTTTGATGTAATTTATACATTCATTAGCCATTTGCTTAACAGCTAAACTGTAAAATAATTCTTGGCAACAGAGTTTAACAGCAAACACCATTTACTTGGAGAAAACCAGAAACTGATGTAGTAACACTTTCATTGATTACTTTGCCAATTAAAGATACAAATTTTTAGTCAGTCAACAGCAGTAACATATTTTATGACAAGCTATGCTTTAAAAAATGGTGGTTACAATATGGATTTCACTATAGCTTTTCAAGCCAAGCTTTTACAGTGCTATTCAAACAACTGCTGTATTTTAACTTTTTCCTTAAAACCTTGACAATAACATAGTAGACAAAGTAGCTTTTCCATTGTTAATGTTTTTAGAATTTAACACAACTTTGAAAAGTTTAAAACATCCAGAACATTGCTATTAACACTCACACTGATAATGTGATACATTTAATACTTTTTAGCGTTAATAAACAGTGTAAAAATATATTGCATATATATATATAAATTTGTTTCACTTTCTTGAAAAACAAAAACAAAAAAAACCTAATACAGGCTAGTAGTATATGATCCCCTTTCAAGTTTCTTTTATTTATTTAAAGATTGAATAGTAGTAGTTTTAAATTAACAGAAACAAAGATATGGAAATAGAGAATCAATGTTGTGCTCCCCCCATAACTTCTTGTCATGTTTACAAGGCCTATTAACCCCTTCGTAATGGTGACTCCCTTTATGCTAATGCGAGTTAGAATTCCAGCAGTGACTGCAGTGGGGATAAAATTTTACCCAGTGTGCTTTACACTGGACAGTGCCTGGACCCTGCTCCAGCAGGGAGATTGGACTAGATGATCTTTCAAGTTTCCTTCCAATCCCTAACATTCTGTAGTTCTGTGATTCTGTGACCCTTTCATCAAGTGGTTAAAAATATTTGCTTAGCATATGTTGACCTATTACAGTTAAGATTAAGAAATTCTATGCTCAAGTTGTTCATTTGTGATTACAAAAAAAGGTTCACTGATAAATTAGTAAGAAAAAAGTAAACTTGTAAGGTTAAATGGCCTTGTAAAGTTTTAATTGTGTTGAAATTTCACACTATGCTAGTACAGCTGAACATTAATGTTTTCAATGTTGACAGTTATAAATATTGCAGGTAACTATTAACACACAGCAGCTTCCTGTGTTTTGGGGGCCAAGATGAAAGACAAATCAAAATAAGCAAGAAATAATAAAATTCACTGAAGGTTTTTATCATGCTAGACAGTGCTCCAAGGAAGACTATGTCAAGATCCATCTACATATCAACTATTTAACAGTTAGATTTTTATTAGTGATCTAGGTAATCAAAGACAAAACAGTTTCTTTCACCTCTTCACTTTATGATCAGGTCCTGACAGCATGCACATCCACATTTGTGAAAATAAAGAATCAAACCATCTAAACCAAAAAAGAAATGTATGTTGGAACACATAGAGATAAACAATCTAGCAAAGGAATAAAGCATGATGTGCATAAATAAATGGTTCATGGCTGAAGAAAACCAGCTTTGAAGATTCAAAAATTATACTTCTGTATAAATATATTTCTCCTCCAACGTTTAAATCTGATGCATAAAACCTTGCAAAGAATAAACGTCAATATACTTATGCAACATCAACTATTTCTCTGCTTTACAGAATATAAAGACAAATTACTTTGTATTATAAGCATTATGCAGACATCCTCTGTACTGCAATAGTTTGCCAAAGCTGATATATTCTAAGCCCAGCAGAAAGATAAATACACTAATTGCATCCTGTAACTTGTTTTTGTTGATGACCTTGCCATTTCATGCAATATAGTGCTAACAAAAGTAGTTTGCCAACAGATTTTTATAGTTTGCAGGTTAACTGCCCTTTCACAAAGCCTTTGTAAAGAAGTAGTATGTATTTAGCATGAGTATTACTGACACAGAATTTTACTGTTGCATTTATATAACAACAGAACATAGGCTGCATTATTTCACATTATTTAATTGCTTTGTTTAAAAATAACATCTGAGCAAATGCAACCATGCAGAAACTCATCTGATGTAAACTGGAGCTTAAAAGAATTCACAATTGTAGGGATACAGATTGTCATTCCTCCTTTATTCTTTTTTTGTGTTGATCAACAACAACGTAGTTTCTGACTAAAATGTAAAGATGAATGAAGCATATGGGTATATTTTTAGGACTATATTTTTAATTAACTTGGATGTGACTTTATTCAAGTTCGTGACCTGTACTGAAAAATGTATAAAGTCATAGAAAAACCTTACACAAAGATATTTGAAGGTAAGGGCAAATTACCCTTAGGTGAGGGTTATCTTGCAGGCCTCTACAGTTGCTTACAACAAAAACCGCTTTGTTCAAGTGTCAGAAACTTTAGTCACAAAAAGAGATGCTTTATAAATATATATGAAAATTAATTAACTGTATCTTTACCTGCAATGGAATGTGGTAGTTGCTTAATACTTTTCCAGATCAGGTCAGTTTAGTGAGTAGGGCACTTCAATGTCAATTTGCAAATGTAACGGAAAAAAAAAATCCCAAACCAACAAAACAAAAAATCTCTTATCTAGTCTCATGTGCCTCAAAGTAGTGGACATTTGCACATTGTGGTGGTTTTACCGTGCTAGGTAGCTGAACACTACAACCGCTCTCTCACTCCCCCTCCTTAGATGAGGAGGGGAAGAAGTAAAGGAGAGAACAACTCACAGGTTGAGATAAGGATGATTTAATTAAAGGAAAAAAAAAAAGATATAATTATTAAGGAAAGATTATTAATTAAACAATTTAACTAAACAATTAACAATTTAACTAAAGGGGGAAAAAAAAGGAAAGGGGAAAAGAGAGGGGGAAAGGGAAAATAAACAAAACAAGTAAAGGCTATGTGGAAGTGAAGAGGAAAGAAATTACTCTCTACTTCCCACAAATGAGAGATGCTTGACCACGTCCTTGAAGCAGGGCCTCAATGCACGTAGCCGGTGTTCGGGAGGAGGACAGACGTTTTCACAACGAGAGCCCACCCCACCCCTCTTCCCCCTTTTTCCACATTTTATTGCTGAGTGTGACATCATATGTTATGGAATATCCCTTTGGTTGGTTTAGGTCAGCTGCCCTGGTGATGTTTCTTTTCTCACATTTTTGCCCACCCCGAGGGGGGTTAGAGAGAGTCCTGATGCTGTGCAAGCAGTGCTCAGCAGCAGACACAACACTGGTGTGATACCATTGCTGTTTTAGCTACGAGTGCAGAGCACAGCACTGTATGGGCTGCTGCAGGGAAAGTTAACATCCCAGCCCGACCCAGTACACACATGCATGATTACAAAGGAGATTTTTTTTTTTAAGTCATTGCAGACAATCAGTATTGTAAATCTCGTTCAAGAATATTCAGCAAATACACTGTGTTGTTTTTTTGTTTGTTTCTTTGTTTGCTTTTTTTCCTTTTGTTTATTATTAGGTTTGCTCTTGCCAAAGTCTACCTACAGTGGGCGATCAATTAGATCAATTAGTTTGAATGAAACAACTAAATTTAAATGTTTTCTGAGAACTATAAGAAAACAGCTATATCTTAAACTTGTGAAATCCACCATCTCTATACAGATTTTGAAACAATATAGCTCAGGTAATATACTGAAAAACATTAAATAAATAATTAAATAAAAAAAAGTTTATAACAGTTATTTGTACCCGGAAAAACAAATTGCTCAGACAGTTAAGATTTGGAGCATCTACCTATCTACCTGCAATATTCTTCAGTCTCCTGAGGCACCATTCTTAGCTGAGACAAAGCACAGTTCTTGAGTTTAATGAGCAAGCAGGAATGCAACTAAAGGTCTCTCACTAGTTTTAGGATTCTGAACACTTAAAAGGAACAGCTCAGTCCTCCATTTCCAGCTTATATCTGGTAGCCAGATGGGCACTTGGGTGCAAAAAATTAATAACTTAATGTCTAAATGCTATTTTATGGGCAAAACTCCAAATATAGGAGGTACACATGTATCAAGTTGATGCACTCCAAACTGAGAATTTCACAGAAGTTTGAAATTTGTCATTATGCTTCAGGTATTTCATTTTGTAAAAGTCCATGGGCACTGTAAGACAGTCTCCTGTTCCCTGTTCCTGCCCCCAGTATACCATGACTTTGTACTTACCTGACTGATGAAGAACTACGTGCATACATTGTGAGTGTCAACTTGCTTCACAAAGTTGGGGCAAAATAAAATACAGGGCCCATGCAGGTCATAATTTTAAATTGTCTCCTGGGAGCACTCAGAGGAACTGTTGACTCTTTCTTTTATACTTCCTCACTAGGGAGGAACTCTTCTTGCCATTATAAATCCATGTTAGAATCACTGAAGAGTGTTTTCCTCCAGAAATAGGAACAGAGTAGACATATGTGTCAAACCATAAAAACTCTAGATCTCTGCTTTTGTGCTATAGAGGTAGAATGGCAGCATTACTGACAACTGGCCATGCTGAATAGCTCAGGCTGCAGGACTAGAGCTTTGCCTTTTAAGATTTAAGGTTTAGGCCAGCACTTACATGGTTTAGTTACTTAGCTGGATCCAAAAACTATGTGCACCCACACACACACAAACCAGCACAAGTCCTGTGTATTACATTACCTACTACCAACTAACAGACAGAACATAATATTCACACTACAAACAATATACACAAAGGTGCAGTCATTTTAGCACGCACACAAGGCCAACAGAGTTTAAAGGATATGTACTAGTGCAACACATTACATTTTATCATGAAAGTAAATGTCTTGTTTCTTGGTGAGTGCAAACAGATTTCTTATTTACAGATGACAAACACATGCCCCCAAAATACATGCATTACTGTAAGGTAAGGTTATATTTTGAACAGCTGATAATTATCATACATGCAGGCACAAAGAAAGTTTATTTTAACTGACATCACTTAAGAAAAAAATAACACAATTACAATTACTTTAAAGTTTTGGTTTTGGAGAAGGATACACAAGCACTTTCTCTCGATACCTCTCACTTGCAAGCCAAATCCATAGTAGTCATTTACCATTTAGTTCTGGCTTACCAACAAATTCCATCCGCCATGAAAACGATATTAACTCAGCCAACAGAGGAAAAACATGATTGAAATGGTAACCCATGAATTCTATAATTTCAAACAGTTGCCAGAGGAATTTTTAATTGATGTAAGGTCAGTAAAATACAGAGAAAATATCATATTTTAATCCAAAGTATCTTTGAAGGAGAATATGCTGATGAAAAACACAAGGTGTGACATATGAGTAGGTTGGAAATTTCCCTCTCCGTTCCCTGATATAAAAAAGATACTTGTGTCATTGGTAAGAAGTATTGTGTGTTTTTAAAAACACAACACACATACACACACATGCAAAAACACAAACAGGCCAGATATTGTCCATTGTCCAATGTTCAGCATTTCTTCTGGTCTTCCAAATACTTTATTACAACTAATCACAACTGTTCATATAGGACTGTTGAAAAAGCATATTTTTTAATGTCTGTTATTCAGTAATGCTATTGTGATAGCTTTGATAGCCATAAAGAGCAGGACAATATTTTTTCCTGAAATTTCCATATAGATATGATTGTTGGAAAACTCTCAACAAATAACTAACACACAGAGAGTGAGAAATTTATTAAACAAGCACTAATAATAAAACCAATTTTTCTTCTGCACATTTTGAATTATATATATATTTTTAATAAGATTATTCTTCTGCCTTAGTCAGGATTTTTATTTCTTATTTTCAATCTTGCAAAGGTTCGACAGTCAGACTGGAGATGCAAGTAGGACTGGGTACTATCACAGTATTTAAGGGTTTAATTTTAAATCAACAGTGCAATTTGAGTTTGTTCTTATAGGTAGTTATTGCTAAAAGCTACCTGAACTTTCTGATCACATTTACCTCAATAGTATGTTCACTGAAAGCAAAGATAATTAGGAATAATAGGTTTTTATAGACAAGGTCACACAAAAGAGCATTGCAGATGAGAAATCAGACTGGCAAGTTTGATGGAATTAGTTTCTTACTAATCTTCTCACAACAAACATAATTACTCAAATGCATCATCTTCAGTGGAAGAAACTGAAGTGGTACACATGAAATTTTGCTTCTGTCTATCTCTACCTTTGGGAACAGATTGATGATACTCAGAAGAATGTTAGGAAGCTTCCCATCACTTCTCCTTCCTTGATGGGTCACTTCACATGTGACCACTACAAAGGGGGAAGATTCTGAACTAAAGCTTTAATTCCTCAGTTTGCTCTTTGTAACCCAGGTTCACATATGTAAAAGCATCATCAGTTCTGAACCTGGACATCAGCATAATGAATATAAAAAGTATAAAAGAACAAGTGCTAGCCTAAAGCAAATTGTAATAGCAAGTAATAAAGTATTCATTTGCAAATAGTACCACTAACATTGTCCTGTGATCACAAGATTAGAACAGTGCAATGTGAAGACTTAATGCTGCAAATGAGTACTTCTATATTATTTGGACTTGTATACTATTTGGACTAAAAATTTTTCTATAATTTTAGCTGAAAAACTAGGCAAATACACTCTGCATAACCATACACAAAATTCTTGAACAATATTAGAAATCTTTTTCTCCATAGCACTGTTAACACAGTTGTGTTAAGACAGCACAGCCTCCAATGTAATAGTTTTCTTTCTTAATCTCTGAGCTACCCAAAATCATCCTGTGCCAACGGTCACATTTCCTTTCAATTTTTTTTAGATTGAAGAGGGGAAAGGCAATGTAAAAACAGTCATTCAATTTTTTTAGATTGAAGAGGGGAAAGGCAATGTAAAAACAGTCAGAGAAGCTTCTATTCTTGTTAGCATGCCAGGAGGGATTATAGCAGTATGAACTAACCAAGACTGTTTTGCAGTGGAAGTTGTCATCTTCCCAAAAGTTTGGATCTGGCAACATCACTAGAGGTTGGAGCCCAACAAACAGTTTTGCTTAAACTCTTGTCCGATAAATTTTGTTTGTAAGGTTTATTTGCTCTAAATTCACCATGAGCTTGGGTGTCTCAGTCAACCTAGATGTCACTTAAAACTTGACCACATTCTCTCTTGTACATCAGAACAATCTGAATTTTGAATACTCCCTATATTTACTCTCCTCCAAAAAAAATTCACACATTCAGAAGACAAAAATGAAGGATTGCTCTGGCAACAGAATGCCTGAGTGGCTTATCTGCCATGGTTTCTGACTTACTGGCACAGTACATTTACTCAAGCAACTTCTGGTTTGCCATTCCTGCTCTCACACCCATGCATGTAAGAGTCAAGTAAAGTTCAGACTTCAAACTTTGGCTGTTTCTGCTCTAACACAAAAAATAAAATAAATTTTGAAGTGAGAAACATGTGGCTGTTTAACAAACAATACCATAATGAGAGAGAAAGACAAAGACGAGAAAGAGAAAGAGAAAGAGAAAGAGAAAGAGAAAGAAAGAGAAAGAGAAAGAGAAAGAGAAAGAGAAAGAGAAAGAGAAAGAGAAAGAGAAAGAGAAAGAGAAAGAGAAAGAGAAAGAGAAAGAAAGAGAAAGAGAAAGAAAGTGTGAGAGAAATGTTTCTTCTAAAACATTTATTTCTATTAACATTAAACACACACACACACACAGATGGATTTTTTTTTTAAATAGCAATCTGCTATACTGTAAACTCACTACAGCTAAAGCTCCTTAATTTTCATTTATCAATAGAATTTTCAATTTGCAATACAACTTCAATAACACCAGCAGCTTTATCATCATTACTGTAGTATTTCCCAAATCACTAACTCCTCCTGTTCATTTAGTAGAACTGACATTTCTTTTCTTGCCTCTTGTGATAATACACAAAGTCTTCTTGATGTAGTCTGTGAACATAATGTACATTAATAGCAGTAGTTAGAGATATTTGTGTGGTATAGGTTGACAGCAAAAAGGTACCACACAAAACTTCCTTGAAGTAACAAAGGTTTGTACTAGCCTCTGCTAAAGGGAAACATTCATATTTCCAAGGTGGTTTATGATGGTTTATAATTTTCACTTTCAGATCTCTTTGGGCTAAATGGTTCAGTATTTAGACCCCCAAGTCACAGCCAAAAAAAGTCCCAAACTAAAGTGAGGTCCTTAGATAGGTTAACCAGGCTGCTGGAATCCTGCAGTCTAATGGGAGTAGTTACATATCCTGTGAAGATTTGTTTGTTGTTTTTTGTTTTGTTTTGTTTTGTTTGCCAAGTTTCATTCAAGAATTAAATTACAAAATTTAGACATAGAATGCAGAAAACTTCCAAATTAAGAAGAGAAGACAGTTTCCTGAGAAAATATGAACAGTGCATGATTAACCCCAAGCAGGGATTTTGTAAAAATTCAACAAAAATATAGCTAAAGGAATAAGGGGTTGAGGGGAGAAGGAAAGATACTGCAATACAATTCTATGAGGTTCTTTGAACAGTGCTATCTAATACCTCCAAAGAAAGGTGGTAGTAAAAGAAACAATAGAGAACACAAAACTTGAGGTATCACCCTGCATCAGAGACTCTTACCTAATTAAGGGGCAGAACTGGGATACTGAAATTGTCATGTTGACATCAAGACATCAAAAGTCATCTTGATGATTACTTGTTGTTTGGTTGAATGTATACCTCTTTCCATCCCAAGGAGATGTAAAGGAATGGTTTGAGACTTAGGGTTTTTTTAAAGAAAAACCATGATTAAGCCTCAAAAAGTGGGGAGATAGTTGTAACAAACTCTCCCTTGGAAGAGAAGTGTTATTGTCTATGCTTAATTGAGCATCTCTATAATCAAGTATCATTTATGTAGTAGAGGATGCATGAATTTACTGTATAAATGTAATGTAGAAGCCCGCAATGGGTGTGCTTGATTTGTACCGAGCACCCAGGCCTGAACAAAAGCAGTCTCTCTCCTGAACTGGCTTATTGCATCCAGGTAAAAAGATCTACTTTTTCAGACAACAGAGAACACACATCATTCATCCAGGAACTGAATCTGGAAGTACCATTTCCCCTCCAGGTGCTATTTATCTCATTACTGAGTGAGACAAACATAAGGCAGAGAGCATCTAGCTCATTCTAAGTATTTGCAGATGTGACAGCTTGTGAACTGCCATGGTTTAAAAATCTAAGCAAGACTACTTCATTAGCTCTCCACACCAGAAGTAGATATCTGTCTCAGGCTTTAATTTAACCTAAATATGTTAGATTCCTCTCATGAAAATTCTCTTACATATTTCAAGTTAACCACTTTTCTCCTCTTGACTTTATTTTTGTAGCATTTCCTTCTCTTGTGTTTCACACACATTGAAAATTCATATCCATTAAAATAAAATCTTAAGTTAAAAAGGAAAAAAAAAAAAAAAAAAGAAAAAAAAATCTTACCCCAAAAGTATTTGCCTATAAGAAGAAATAGAATAAGAATGGGAGAGGGAGAAGGAGAGGGAAGGTGGAGACTGGAGAAGGAAAATCACAGAATCACAGAATGTTAGGGATTGGAAGGGACCTTGAAAGATCATCTAGTCCAATCCCCCTGCCGGAGCAGGAACATCTAGACCAGGTTACACAGGAACTCGTCCAGGCATGTTTTGAATGTCTCCAGAGAAGGAGACTCCACAACCCCCCTGGGCAGCCTGTTCCAGTGCGCTGTCACCCTCACTGTGAAAAAGTTTCGTCTCATATTTAAGTGGAACCTCCTTCCAGCTTGCACCCATTGCCCCTTGTCTTATCATTAGATGCCACTGAGAAGAGCCTGGCTCCGTCTTCCTGACACTCACCCTTTACATATTTATAAACATTAATAAGATCACCCCTCAGTCTCCTCTTCTCCAAGCTAAAGAGACCCAGCTCCCTCAGCCTTTCCTCATAAGGGAGATGCTCCACTCCCTTAATCATCATCATGGCTCTGCACTGGACTCTGTCAAGCAGTTCCTTGTCATTCTTGAACTGAGGGGCCCAGAACTGGACACAATATTCCAGGCACGGTCTCACCAGGGCAGAGTAGAGGGGGAGGAGAACCTCTCTTGACCTACTAACCACACTCCTTTCTAATACACCCCAGGATGCCATTGGCCTTCTTGGCCGCAAGGGCGCAGTGCTGGCTCGTGGTCATCCTGCTGTCCACCAGGACGCCCAGGTCCCTTTCCCCTAGGCTACTCTCCAACAGGTCCCCAACTTATACTGGTGTCTGGAGTTGTTCTTGTCCAGATGCAGGACTCTACACTTGCCCTTGTTATATTTCATTAAATTTCTCCCCACCAAACTCTCCAGCCTGTCTAGGTCCCGCTGGATGGCAGCACAGCCTTCTGGCGTGTCAGCCTGTGAGAAACTAAGTTGTGTTTTTGCAGTAGAAAACTAAAGGTTAGTTTTCAAAGGTAGTTGCGTAGTCATAACAAGGAGAAATGCTAAGTAGATAAGTGGACAGTAGAAGGCCTCACTGTTCCAAAATAAGGTAGAAGCTTGAGGAAAAAAGGATGAGCAGTGTGAGAACAGTAAAACCAAGATCACAAGTTCTCAAAACATAAGAAAGGAGAAAAAAAGAAAAAAAAAAAAAAAAAAGGAGAAGTTAAAGGATTGATCAAAAAAAATTGTACATATATGGTATAGAGGAGCATCAAGTAGCTTGTGAACCTGTAGTACTCAGCCAATGAGGAAACAGGGGAGGTGATCAGGTGTCAGGTAATAGGGAATAAAAGGTTATGATATGTTTACTATAATGCGCTCCTAATTGGCAGGATGCCCACCATTGCAATCGCGAATAAAATAGCTTCACAGAATATCCTGTCTGAAGAAAATTATTGAGATTTTTTTCTCACAAGCTATTCCTCCCAGTTTAGTGCCATCAGCAAACTTGCTGACGGTACACTCTATTCCCTCATCCAAGTCATTGGCTGAATAGTACTGGTCCCGGTACTGACCCTTGAGGGACTCCACTAGATACAGGCCTCAAACTAGCCTCCGTCCCACTGACCACAACTCTCTGGCTTCTTTCCTTCAGCCAGTTCACAGTCCACCTCACTACCTGATTGTCCAGACCACACTTCCTCAGTTTAGCTGTGAGGATGCTGTGGGAGACGGTGTCAAAGGCTTTACTGAAATCAAGATAGACCACATCCACTGCTTTCCCATCATCTATCCATCTGGTTATGTTTTCATAAAAGGCTATCAGGTTGGTTAAGCATGACTTCCCCTTGGTGAAGCCATGTTGACTGCCCCTAATGACCATTTTATCCTTGATATGCCTAGAGACAATGCCAAGGATAAGATGTTCCATCACCTTTCCAGGGATGGAAGTGAGGCTGACCTATCTATAGTTACCCGGGTCCTCCTTCCTGCCCTTTTTGAAGACCAGAGTGACATTTGCTTTCCTCCAGTCCTCAGGCACCTCTCCCATTCCTCATGACTTACCAAAGATGATGGAGTGGCCTAGCAATGACTTCCACCAGCTCCCTCAGCACTTGCGGGTGCATCCCATCAGGACCCGTGGATTTATGGATGTCCAACTTGTTTAATTGGTCCTTAACTCAGTCCTCATCAACCGAGACAAACTCCTCCTTTATCCTGACTTCCTCTGGGGCCTCAGGGGTACAGGGCTCCTCAGGACAGCCTCCGGCATTATAGACAGACACAAAGAAGGCATTCAGTAACTCTGCCTTCTCTTTATCTTCTGTCACCAGGGTACCCACCCCATTCATCAGTGGGCCTACATTGCCTCTAGTGTTAGTTTTAACCACAATGTATTTGCAGAAGGCCTTTCTGTTGTCCTTGACCCCTCTCTCAAGGTTTAATTCTAAGGAGGCCTTAGCTTTCCTAGTTGCCTCCCTATATCCTCTGACAACAGTCTTACAATCCCCCTAAGTGTCCAACCCCTCCATCCATGATCTGTAGACTCTCCTCTTCCACTTAAATTTGCCCAGAAGTTCCCTGTTTAACCATGCAGGTCTCCTGGCTCTCTTTCTTGACTTCCTACCTGTTGGGATGCTCTGATCTTGAGCTCGGAAGAAGCAGTCTTTGAATGATAACCAGCTATCTTGTGCCCTTTTACCTTCAAGTATACTGTCCCACGGGATTTCCCTTAGGAATTGTTTGAAAAGGCCAAAGTTGGCCCTACTGAAATCCAGGGTTGCGATTCTGCTTGGTATTCTCTTCCTGCCACATGAGATCCTGAACTCCACCATCTCGTGGTCACTGCAACCAAGGCTGCCCTCAACCTTCACTGCTTCAACCAGTTCTTCCTTGTTAGTGAGAACAAGATCCAGCGGCTCTCCTCTCCTAGTTAGTACATCCACCATTTACATCAGGAAGTTATAATCAGTGCACTGGAGGAACCTCCTGGACTGCGAATGGCAGCTGAGTAAGCCTTCCAGCAAATATAAGGGTAGTTGAAATCCCACACGATAACCAAGGCCTGTGATTGTGGGGCTGCTATCAGCTGCCTGCAGAAGGCCTTGTAGAAATGACCTAGTAAAAAAAAAAAAAAGTTTAGAAGATAAAAGCTTCAAAAAGAAAACCCCAGAATGAGTTAAAATGAGCAAAAGAGATTAATGAACGCAAGGAAGATAAGAATAAGTTCAAGCAGAAAGCAGGTCTGATGGTAAAGACAATGCTTAGAGGAAGAGATGATAGTAGCTTAAGAGAGTAGTAGAATTCACTTCTTTCCCCCACCCCCCACCCCACCCCGGTTTAGGAGAATAAAAATTAATCTTTTATCTGGTTGTTTAAGAATCCAGATCCATGTAATGGTTAGCTAATGATTAAAAGCTTCAAAGGAAGTATTTGGAAAAGTTTGTGAAGCCTGAAGAAAGCACATGCCTCAATTTATGCTGATGGATTTTGCATTTCTCATAACAGGCATGTACCTGAGTCTAACAAGTTTGACAAGAGAGAGAAACATTCACTACCAAGTAGTCTGGAAGGATTTCAACTTCTCCTTGTTAACTGCCATCATACAAAGTATGGTAAACCACCACAAAAGCAAGGTAAAACCACCACAATGCTCACGCCTTCCCTTCTGGAGGATTATCCTCCCACATGAAAGGGAAAAATTGGGTGGTCACAGGTAACCTCTAGAAAACTCTAAAAAAAAAAAAAATCACAGATGCCTCAAATTTTCCCCCCCAAAAATTGGCGAGTGACAGCAGCAGCAGTTTGCCAAAGTACAGAAAGATGCAAGACATAGCCTTAAAAATATATAGAGAGAGAGACAAATCTCGGTCCCATAGAGGACAAACTAATGCTGTAGCAGGAAGACAGTACCTAAGAATCAAGCTTCTGCAGATATTCTGGTTTCTTATTCAACATATTCTGGTTTCTTATTCAGAAGACTGAGTTTATTCACAATTTTCTTTGGTTCTTGCCATCTTAAAGATACGCACTTTGCTGCGAACACACACACAGATCATAGAAGAAGGGAACAGAAGCTAATTAACAATAAAAACATAATACATTTGACAGCTGCCAGGAACATTGCTGAGCACAAAAATCCATGAGGACATTGTCATAGTTATCACTAAGTCAGCCTCATACCAATAAAAGAAAGAGGTTGGGGATAGCTGAAAATTCTCTAACAGTTCTCAATAGCTATTTATTTCATCTGTCAATCTTTCCCAGGCTATGACTAGCTTACACAACCTAGTGATAAGAAGCTTTTTTCTTATAAGAATACTTAGCACATAATTAGCACCTAATCTTTCAAGGGGCTAAATAAGCTGATATGGTAGTTTCAAAAGCTGCTTTTGAAGTGCAGGGGCTTATGGCAAAAGCATTACAACTGAGAGGACAGATATCATGGTTTCGATTGGGATGGAGTTAACTTTCTTCTGAGTGGCTGGTATGGTGCTGTGTTTTGCATTTAGGATGAGAATAATGCTGATAACACACTGATGTTTTAGATGCTGCAGAGAAGTGCTTCCACTAAGTCAAGGACTTTTCAGCTTCGCATATCTCCCTGACAGCGTGGAGGCTGGGGATGCACAAGAAGCTGGGAGGGGACACAACCAGGACAGTTGACACAAACTGGTCAAAGGGATATGTGACTGTCCATACCATATGACATCATGTAGAAAAATAAAGTGGGGTGGTTGACTGGGGAGGGGTGCTGCTCAGGATATGGTTTGGCATCATTCAGTGGGTGGTGAGCAATTGCATTGTGCATCACTTGTTTTATATATTGTGAGTGCCGTGGCTCAGGAGGAAGTGGCCAGTTTGATTTCACATTCCTGTTTCCTTTTTCTTCTTGATTCCATCCCAATCCTTGTCTTTCTTGAAAATTCTTTTCCCATTGGTTCCCCATTCTCTATCCCATCGCTTGATTCACTGTGGAGATCATCATTTTCGCCTTTTGTTTCTGCTTTTCATCTTTCCTTCTAACATACACTTTCTGGGCTTCCATCAAAAGGTTTTCTAACGGCTGTTCATTCCGCCCCTTCAGTTTCTGAAGTTTCCTTTGTATGTCCGGCCATGCTTTCATCACAAAATTAACCTTCAAAAACCCCTGCACTACCGGGTCATCAGGATTCATTCCTGAATACTTTCGCATCCTGTCCCTGAGCCTTTCCAAGAAATCACTTGGAGTATCATCTTTATTCTGCTGAACCTCAAAGGCTGTAATAAAATTCTGAGACTTAGGTACTGCTTCTCTAATTCCTCTAATTACCATTTCTCTCAACTCTCTCATGTTAACCCTATGCTGCACATTATTGTTGTCCCAATTAGGGTCCACATTTGGAAATTTTTGCTCTGCTGGAATCACACCATCTCCTGGAGGATGATCCCTTCCCCATTCCCTCATTGCTGTTCTTCTAATCATTCCTTGTTCTTCCCCTGAGGATAGCAGATTCAGAATTGCCATCATTTCTCCCCAGCAATGTAAATTGGGTCGCAAAAACTGATCTAACTGTTCTGCTAATCCAATGGGGTCCTCAATCTGATATTTCTTTTCCTTTTTAAAATTTTGTACTTCTCCACTAGTAAGGGGGCATTTACATATCCTATCTGTCCAGGTCCCAGCAGAACTTCACGGAGAGGATACATACCAGCTTCAGTGGTGTTAGTAGCATTAGTATCAGGGAATGGAAAATTCTCAAGGTCTTTTTTACATTGTTCCAATTCTTTTACAAGTCTGGGGTATCTCCTGTTCCCAGAGCTAATGTTATTTACAGTTCCTGTCTCTTCTTTCGGAGAAGCTACTACAGCAGCCACTGCTGCTGCTGCTGCTTGGGGATTATAAGGAGGAGGTAAGTTGTCTAAGAGGTCCCATTTACTACTTGTCTCTTCCTCTTTCTTTCCTTCTTTATTCTGATTTTTGCTCAAAACCAAATTTGTTCCTTGTACCCAACAAGCTGCATACTCTGATTCATCTTCCGAAAATGGAAATGTGTTATAAATATTTAAGGCCTGACATACCCAATCTTTTTCAGACCTGTATTTTGGCCAAAATACTGCAGTTCCTTTAATTGGTTCTTTTGTCCAGACTGATACACAATATTTAACCATTTTCTTCCTATCTTTTTCCTTAGTTTTGGGGTTATTCTTCCAATTTCTCAGCATCCTTCCTAAAGGACGGTCGGTAGGCACTCCCCCAAGCATATCTCCCTGTCCCCTGGAACCCATATTTCCCATTTCTCCTAGACTTGTCTGTGTGCTGCTACAGAAATTTCCCTCCTGCAGGGTACCACACACTAACATTCTGATTCTGGAAAATGGGGGGTGTACCGCCAAGCACCTTACTGTGCAAGGGGTACCGTACACCGAATTTCCTGAGACTCTTCCTTTCTCTCTCGTATCTCATGCTTCGTCCGTCTGGACGAAGACTTCACGTAACCATCGGATCCTCCTTCCTAACTGTCTGCCTCCTCCGATTAATTAAATTCCACTTCACATCAGGCCATCACTTCGGATTCGAGGCAGCAGCCTGATATTGACACTTCGTAGACGTCATCTGACTATTCCTCTACATAACCATCTACTGATGAGGATCTTGCTCTTCTAGTATATTAATTACAATTGACTTCCAATCTCTAAAATCTGGTCCAAACCCAGAGAAGAGCAATGAACATACTCATATTTATATTCGCCCTATCATCAGTCCTAAGTGCCGTCCTAATCGCACTAAATTTCTGGCTCGCCCAAATAAACCCCGACTCAGAGAAGCTATCACCATACGAGTGTGGATTTGATCCACTTGGATCTGCTCGCCTGCCATTCTCAATCCGATTCTTCCTCAGTAGCCATCCTCTTCCACCTATTTGACCTAGAAATCGCCCTCCTGCTTCCACTACCATGGGCTATCCAACTCCAATCCCCCCTAACGACCCTCGCCTGAACCGTAGCCATCCTCCTTCTCCTGACACTAGGGCTAGCCTACGAATGAGCTCAAGGGGGCCTAGAATGAGCAGAGTAGCAGAAAGTTAGTCTAACTAAGAAGACAGCTGGTTTCGACCCAGCAGATTACGGCCAACCCTGTAACTTTCTTATGTCACCCCTACACCTGAGCTTTTACTCAGCCTTCGTTTTTAGCGGACTGGGACTGGCCTTCCACCGGACCCACCTAGTATCTGCTCTACTATGCCTTGAAAGCATGATACTATCAATATTCGTAGGCCTATCAATATGATCCATCGAAACCCAAACCCCCTCATTCACCATGGTACCAATTCTCATACTAACCTTTTCAGCATGTGAAGCAGGCACAGGCCTAGCCATCCTAGGAGCCTCCAC
Source organism: Cygnus olor (assembly GCF_009769625.2). Taxonomy (NCBI): domain Eukaryota; kingdom Metazoa; phylum Chordata; class Aves; order Anseriformes; family Anatidae; genus Cygnus; species Cygnus olor. Next base: position 65,777,380 of record NC_049170.1, on the reverse strand, counting down.
GCGCACTCACGGCTTCGACTACCTACATAACCTGAACCTTCTGCAATGCTAAAAGTCATCTTACCAACAATTATACTTCTCCCAACAGCCCTACTGTCCCCACCAAAATTCCTATGAACCAACACTACCCTATACAGCCTCCTAATCACCACCCTAAGCCTCCAATGATTAGTCCCAACCTACTACCCATACAAATTCCTATCCAACTGAACAGGTATTGACCAAATCTCATCCCCCCTCCTGGTGCTATCTTGCTGGCTGCTACCGCTCATAATCATAGCAAGCCAAAACCACCTACAACAAGAGCCCCTACCACGCAAGCGAATCTTTATCTCAACCCTAATCACAGTCCAACCATTCATCCTATTAGCCTTCTCTACCACAGAACTAGCATTATTTTATATCTCATTCGAAGCAACTCTTATCCCCACCCTAATCCTAATCACACGATGGGGAAACCAACCGGAACGCCTAAGCGCCGGTATCTACCTGCTATTCTACACATTGGTAAGCTCACTGCCCCTACTAATCACAATCATACACCTATACGTGAAAATCGGCACCTTACACCTGCCAACCCTAGAGCTAATCAGCCCAACCCTGTCCACCTCATGAACAGGGACACTGTCAGGTCTAGCATTACTCATAGCATTCATAGTAAAAGCCCCACTATACGGCCTGCACCTCTGATTACCAAAAGCCCACGTAGAAGCACCCATCGCAGGCTCAATACTCCTCGCCGCCCTACTACTGAAACTAGGAGGATACGGGATCATACGAGTCACCCTGCTAATCGGCCCACTGTCCAACCTTCTACACTACCCCTTTCTAATCCTAGCCCTATGAGGTGCCTTAATGACTTGCTCAATTTGTCTACGACAGACAGACCTAAAATCACTAATCGCCTACTCATCTGTCAGCCACATAGGATTAGTCATCACTGCAGGAATAATCCAAACCCACCGATCATTCTCGAGCAATAATCCTAATGATCTCTCATGGACTAACCTCCTCCATACTATTCTGCCTAGCCAACACAAACTACGAACGCACACACAGCCGTATTCTACTACTCACACGAGGCCTTCAACCCCTCCTACCACTCATAGCCACCTGATGACTACTAGCCAACTTGACAAACATGGCCCTGCCCCCAACAACAAACCTCATAGCAGAACTAACCATTATAGTTACTCTGTTCAACTGATCCGCGTTCACAATCATCCTAACAGGAATCGCAACCCTACTAACCGCCTCCTATACCCTATTCATACTACTAACAACCCAACGAGGCCCAACCCCTTCCCACATTACATCCATTCAAAACTCAACCACCCGAGAACATCTACTTATGACACTCCACATTATCCCAATGTTCCTCCTAATCCTAAAGCCCGAACTGATCTCCGGAATTCCTTCGTGCAAGTATAGTTTAAACCAAACATTAGACTGTGATTCTAAGAATAGAAGTTCAAATCTTCTTACCTGCCGAGGGGAGGGTCTAACCAACAAGAACTGCAAATTCTTGCATCTGAGCCTAAAACCTCAGCCCCCTTAACTTTTAAAGGATAACAGTAATCCACTGGTCTTAGGAACCACCCATCTTGGTGCAACTCCAAGTAAAAGTAGTGAACCCCACACTACTAATCAACTCCCTCACACTACTCACACTAACCGTCCTCTTAACCCCAATTATCCTGCCGCTCCTATTTAAAAACTTTAAAAACACCCCATCAACCATCACCCGCACTGTCAAAACTGCATTCCTAATCAGCCTGGCCCCAACAACCGCGTTCATCTACTCCGGAGTAGAATCCATCACCTGCCACTGAGAGTGGAAGTTCATTATAAACTTCAAAATCCCCCTAAGCCTAAAAATAGACCAGTACTCAATAGTATTCCTTCCAATCGCCCTATTTGTGACATGATCAATCCTACAGTTTGCTATCTGATACATAGCCTCAGAACCGTACGTTACAAAATTCTTTACCTACCTACTGACATTCCTAATTGCCATACTTCTTCTAACAACCACGAACAACATATTTCTCCTATTTGTTGGCTGAGAAGGAGTAGGAATCATATCCTTCCTCCTCATCGGCTGATGACAGGGCCGAGCAGAGGCCAACACCGCCGCCCTGCAGGCCGTAATCTACAACCGAATCGGGGACATCGGACTGATCTTAAGCATGGCATGACTGGCCTCAACCTTCAACACCTGAGAAATCCAACAAACCGTATACCCCCACCAAACCCCAATCCTCCCCCTCATGGGGCTAATCCTCGCAGCCGCAGGAAAATCCGCCCAATTTGGACTCCACCCGTGGCTACCTGCGGCAATAGAAGGCCCCACCCCAGTATCAGCCCTACTGCACTCCAGCACCATAGTAGTAGCCGGAATCTTCCTACTCATCCGCATGCACCCTCTATTAGCCACCAACCAGACAGCCCTAACCATCTGCCTATGCCTGGGCGCCCTGTCAACCCTATTTGCCGCCACATACGCCCTAACCCAAAATGACTTCAAGAAAATCATTGCTTTCTCAACGTCTAGCCAACTCGGACTAATAATAGTCACTATCGGACTAAACCTTCCACAACTAGCATTCCTGCACATCTCGACCCACGCCTTCTTTAAAGCCATGCTATTCCTATGCTCCGGATCTATTATCCACAGCCTAAATGGAGAACAGGACATCCGAAAAATAGGTGGCCTACAAAAGACACTTCCATCACAATCTCCTGCCTAACTATCGGAAATCTGGCACTAATAGGAACCCCATTCCTAGCCGGATTCTACTCAAAAGACCTCATCATCGAAAGCCTAAACACATCCTACCTAAACACCTGAGCCCTACTCCTAACCCTCCTAGCCACAGCATTCACCGCAACCTACAGCATCCGCATAACCATCCTAGTCCAAGCCGGACAAACCCGAGTCCCCCCAATAACATCAATAAACGAAAACAACCCACTAATCACTGCCCCATTAACCCGACTCGCCCTGGGTAGCATTACAGCAGGAATAATCATCACCTCCTTCATCACACCGGCTAAAACACCACCAATAACCATGCCCCTTATCACCAAAACCGCTGCCATCCTAGTGACAATCCTGGGAATCGTCCTAGCCCTAGAACTCTCGAACATGACGAATGCCCTCACCCACCCAAAACCAAACCCCCTTATAAACTTCTCCTCCATGTTAGGATACTTCAATCCCCTAGTACACCGATTCTTATCTAAAAATCTACTAGAAAAAGGACGAAACATTGCCCTGCACTTAATCGACCTCTCCTGACTTAAAAAAATAGGACCAGAGGGCCTTGCCGACCTGCAAGTAGCCGCAAGCAAAACCGCAACCTCAATACACACAGGATTAATTAAAGCCTACCTGGGATCCTTCACCCTCTCCATCCTAGTAATAATCCTGGCAACACACAGACTCACTAATGGCCCCTAACATCCGAAAATCTCACCCCCTACTAAAAATAATCAACAACTCCCTAATCGACCTACCTGCTCCCTCTAACATTTCTGCCTGATGAAACTTCGGCTCTCTACTAGCCATCTGCCTAGCTACGCAAATCCTAACAGGCCTCTTACTAGCCATACACTACACCGCAGACACCTCACTCGCCTTCGCCTCAGTAGCCCATACGTGCCGAGACGTCCAATATGGATGACTCATCCGCAACCTTCATGCTAACGGCGCTTCATTCTTCTTTATCTGCATCTACCTACACATCGGACGAGGCCTCTACTACGGCTCCTACCTATACAAAGAAACCTGAAACACAGGGGTAATCCTCCTGCTCACCCTCATAGCAACTGCCTTCGTGGTATACATCCTGCCATGAGGACAAATATCATTCTGAGGGGCCACCGTGATCACCAACCTATTTTCAGCCATCCCGTACATCAGACAAACCCTAGTAGAATGGGCCTGAGGAGGATTCTCAGTGGACAACCCAACCCTGACTCGATTCTTCGCCATTCACTTCCTACTGCCCTTCCTAATTGCAGGAATCACCCTAGTCCATCTGACCTTCCTACACGAATCCGGCTCAAACAATTCACTAGGAATCGTATCAGACTGCGACAAAATCCCATTCCACCCTTACTTCTCCCTCAAAGATATCCTAGGACTCATCCTAATAATCACCCCTCTAATAGCACTAGCCCTATTCTCACCCAACCTCCTGGGGGACCCAGAAAACTTCACCCCCGCAAACCCTCTAGTAACCCCCACACACATTAAACCAGAATGATACTTCCTATTCGCCTACGCCATCCTACACTCAATCCCAAACAAACTGGGAGGTGTACTAGCACTGGTCGCTTCCGTACTAATCCTATTCCTGATCCCCTTCCTACACAAATCAAAACTGCGAGCAATAACATTCCGACCACTCTCCCAACTTCTATTCTGAATACTAGTAGCCGACCTCCTCATCCTAACATGAGTGGGGAGCCAACCCGTCGAACACCCATTCATCATTATTGGCCAACTCGCCTCAATCGCCTACTTCACTATCCTCCTATTCCTCTTCCCCATCGCAAGTGCCCTAGAAAACAAAATACTCAACTGCTAAATACTCTAATAGTTTATAAAAACATTGGTCTTGTAAACCAAAGATTGAAGATTTACCACTTCTTAGAGTACCCAAAACTCAGAAAAAAAGGACTCAAACCTTTATCTCCAGCTCCCAAAGCTGGCATTTTCAATAAACTATTCTCTGACCCTAACCCTTAAACCGCCCGAATAGCGCCCCGCGACAACCCCCGCACAAGCTCCAGCACAACAAATAAAGTCAACAACAGCCCTCACCCCGCCACTAAAAACATGCCCACCCCGTGCGAATAGAACATGGAAACCCCACTAAAATCCAACCGAACAACAGACATCCCAACATTATCCACAGTGGCTACCCCAAGCTTCCAAGACCCCATAAACCCCCCAAACATTAACCCCACAAAAACAACCGCCACAAACACCACCGCATACCCAACCACCCGTCAATCCCCCCAAGCCTCAGGGAAAGGCTCCGCCGCTAAAGCCACTGAATAGACGAACACCACCAACATACCCCCCAAATACACCATGAACAACACCAAAGCCACAAACGAGACCCCAAGACCTAATAACCATCCACACCCTGCCACAGACGCTAGCACCAAACCAACTACCCCGTAATATGGCGAAGGATTCGACGCCACACCCAGAACACCCACCGCAAAACAAATTCCTAAGAAAAACATAAAATAAGCCATTATTCCTGCTCGGCCACTACCCGAGACCTACGGCTCGAAAAGCCGTCATTGTTCCCAACTACAGGAACAGCCAGAATCTCCCTCCCCTCAACTACACATCTATGCCGTCTATGCTTAACCCCCCCCCCCCTTCCCCCCCCGGGCAGGGGGTATTTGGTTATGCATATTCGTGCATAGATTTATATTCCCCATACATATAACTATGGTCCCAGTAATATATATATTATACACGGACTATCATACAAGCAAGCACTAAACCCATAACATGTACACGGACATCAAACCCTCCCAACACTTCCCTGCCAAACTGCCCTAACATGAATGCTCCAAGACCAACCAGACAACCCACAACTACCACCCTCAAGCACACAACAAGGCCACTACCCAATGAATGCTCCTAGGACATACCCCTAACAATAACCCTCAACCACATATCTCATGCAGTTCGTATCAGATGGATTTATTAATCGTACACCTCACGTGAAATCAGCAACCCGCTGCACATAATGTCCGGTATGACTAGCTTCAGGCCCATACGTTCCCCCTAAACCCCTCGCCCTCCTCACATTTTTGCGCCTCTGGTTCCTCGGTCAGGGCCATCCATTGGGTTCACTCACCTCTCCTTGCCCTTCAAAGTGGCATCTGTGGAATACTTCCACCACCTCAATGCGTAATCGCGGCATTTCCCAGCTTTTTGGCGCCTCTGGTTCCTTTTATTTTTTCCAGGGTTACCTCACAGGTGGCCCTTCCCAGTGACTTCGGGGGTCCCACAATCTAAGCCTGGACACACCTGCCTCACGGCCTATCCTATATCTCAAGGGTCCCTCAATGAGACGGTTGGCGTATATGGGGAATCATCCTGACACTGATGCACTTTGTCCACATTCAGTTAATGCTACCTCCACCCATCCGGGTTAAATGGGGCTATTCAGTGAATGCTCGTAGGACATGCCACAAAAACAAAAGCCATCAAGCGCAACCCCTGCGCTTCACAAACCTAAACCAGTAAATCTCTGCTTACCCAAAACCACGACCCCCCAAATCACATGACATAAGCTCCCATCATCCAATGTCTACGGAACTGCCTCAAGAATTCCATTAACTCGTCCCACACATTCCCAACAATATATATATACAAACATATACAAAATAACCCAAATTTATTAGAGAAACTCCAGTACTAAACAAGGGCAACACACACAACAATTTCACATATTTCACCCCCTGCCCACCACTCAACCATCAGCTAATCCCACTCCCGTTCACATAGCTTAACATAAAGCATGGCACTGAAGCTGCCAAGACGGTACACAAGCGTACCTGCGAACAAAAGACTTAGTCCTAACCTTACGGTTGGTTTTTGCTAAATTCATACATGCAAGTATCCGCGCCCCAGTGTAAACGCCCTCGACCACCTACTACCACTAGGCCTTGAGGAGCGGGTATCAGGCACACCCAAGCAGTAGCCCAAGATGCCTCGCTAAGCCACGCCCCCACGGGTATTCAGCAGTAGTTAACATTAAGCAATGAGTGCAAACTTGACTTAGTTATAGCAACAATTCTCACTTCCTAAGGGTTGGTAAATCTTGTGCCAGCCACCGCGGTCACACAAGAAACCCAAATCAACTGTCCCATAAAACCCGGCGTAAAGAGTGGTAAAATGCCTATGCTAGCTAACTAAGACCAAAATGCAACTAAGCTGTCATAAGCCCAAGATGCACCTAAACACACCATTAAGATGATCTTAGGAACTAACGACCGATTTAACCCCACGAAAGCCAGGGCCCAAACTGGGATTAGATACCCCACTATGCCTGGCCCTAAATCTTGATACTTACTTTACCGAAGTATCCGCCAGAGAACTACGAGCACAACGCTTAAAACTCTAAGGACTTGGCGGTGCCCTAAACCCACCTAGAGGAGCCTGTTCTACAATCGATAATCCACGATTAACCCAACCACCCCTTGCCAACACAGCCTACATACCGCCGTCGCCAGCCCACCTCGAATGAGAGCACAGCAGTGGACACAATAGCACATGGCTAATAAGACAGGTCAAGGTATAGCCTATGGAGTGGAAGAAATGGGCTACATTCCCTATACATAGGGCACACGGAAAGAAGTTTGAAACTGCTTCTGGAAGGAGGATTTAGCAGTAAAGCGGGACAATAGAGCCCACTTTAAGCCGGCCCTGGGGCACGTACATACCGCCCGTCACCCTCCTCAAAAGCTATATCCCACATAACTAATACCATTAACACGCTAAAGATGAGGTAAGTCGTAACAAGGTAAGTGTACCGGAAGGTGTACTTAGAATATCCAAGGCGTAGCTATAACACCCAAAGCATTCAGCTTACACCTGAAAGATATCTGCTAAACCAGGTCGTCTTGAAGCCCCCCTCTAGCTCAGCCACATAAATAACACCAAAATTAAAAAATTTACTAAACAGATTAAACTAAAGCATTTTACAGTCCCAGTATAGGCGATAGAAAAGACACTTAGACGCGATAGAGATTTTAGTACCGTAAGGGAAAGATGGAATAACAATGAAACAATCAAAGCGAGAGACAGCAAAGATCAACCCTTGTACCTTTTGCATCATGATTTAGCGAGAACAACCAAGCAAAGTGAACTAAAGTTTGCCCCCCCGAAACCCAAGCGAGCTACTTTCAAGCAGTTAAGTAGAACAAACCCGTCTCTGTTGCAAAAGAGTGGGATGACTTGTCAGTAGAGGTGAAAAGCCAACCGAGCTGGGTGATAGCTGGTTACCTGTGAAACGAATCTAAGTTCCCCCTTAATCCTCCCTACCGGACATCACCCGAACCCCAATGAGATGATTAAGAGCTATTTAATGGAGGGACAGCTCCATTAAAAAAGGATACAACCTCGACTAGCGGATAACTCCTTCTACCGACCTTACAGTGGGCCCTAAAGCAGCCATCAACAAAGAGTGCGTCAAAGCTCCAACACTAAAAATACCGAAACAAGAGGATTCCCTTATCACAAACAGGTCAACCTATGAATATAGGAGAATTAATGCTAAAATAAGTAACTTGGGTCACACCCCTCTGACGGCGCAAGCTTACATGGAAACATTATTAACAGACCTAGACAGATACAAAAACCCCTACAAGACCACGTATTAACTAACCCTGTTAACCCAACTCAGGAGCGCCCATAAGAACGATTGAAATCTGTGAAAGGAACTTGGCAAATCACAAGGCCCGACTGTTTACCAAAAACATAGCCTTCAGCAAATAAACAAGTATTGAAGGTGATGCCTGCCCGGTGACTCAGGTTTAACGGCCGCGGTATCCTAACCGTGCAAAGGTAGCGCAATCAATTGTCCCATAAATCGAGACTTGTATGAATGGCTAAACGAGGACTTAACTGTCTCTCACGGATAATCAGTGAAATTGATCTCCCCGTGCAAAAGCGGGGATGTGAACATAAGACGAGAAGACCCTGTGGAACTTAAAAATCAACGACCACCGCGAACCTCAAACCAACCCCACTGGGGCCACTACCATCGCAGAGCCTGGTCGATATTTTTCGGTTGGGGCGACCTTGGAGAAGAACAAATCCTCCAAAAACAAGACCACACCTCTTTACCTAGAGCCACCCCTCAAAGTGCTAACAGTGACCAGACCCAATATAATTGATTAATGGACCAAGCTACCCCAGGGATAACAGCGCAATCCCCCTCAAGAGCCCATATCGACAGGGGGGTTTACGACCTCGATGTTGGATCAGGACATCCTAATGGTGCAGCTGCTATTAAGGGTTCGTTTGTTCAACGATTAACAGTCCTACGTGATCTGAGTTCAGACCGGAGCAATCCAGGTCGGTTTCTATCTATGCAATACTCTCCCCAGTACGAAAGGACCGGGAAAGTGGGGCCAATACTACAGGCACGCCCCCCCCCCCCAAATGGTGAAACCAACTAAACCGTGAAGAGGGCCCCACCCACCACTTTCAATCCTAGAAAAGGACCAGCTAGAGTGGCAGAGCCCAGCAAGTGCAAAAGGCTTAAGCCCTTTCCCCAGAGGTTCAAATCCTCTCCCTAGCTCCACCAATGGTACAAATGACAATACTAAGCTGCCTCATTATGTCCCTCCTATATATTATCCCGATCCTAATTGCCGTGGCCTTCCTAACCCTAGTGGAGCGGAAAATCCTAAACTACATGCAATCTCGCAAAGGCCCTAACGTCGTAGGGCCCTTTGGCCTGCTCCAACCATTTGCAGACGGACTTAAACTATTCACCAAAGAACCCATCCGACCATCCACCTCCTCTCCAATACTATTCATCCTAATGCCGATGCTAGCCCTTGTCCTAGCCCTCACCACCTGAGCACCCCTGCCCCTCCCATTCCCCCTAGTGGATCTAAACCTAGGAGTTCTCTTCCTAGTGGCCATGTCGAGCCTAGCCGTCTACTCAGTCCTATGATCAGGCTGAGCCTCAAACTCAAAATACGCACTAATCGGAGCCCTGCGGGCAGTAGCACAAACTATCTCATATGAAGTGACACTAGCTATTATCCTACTGTCAGTGATTATACTAAGCGGAAGCTACACACTCAGCACCTTCGCCGTGGCACAAGAACCACTATACTTCATTTTCTCCTCATGGCCCCTAGCAATGATGTGGTACGTATCCACCCTTGCAGAAACAAACCGAGCTCCTTTCGACCTTACAGAAGGCGAATCTGAACTAGTTTCAGGATTCAACGTCGAATACGCTGCAGGACCCTTCGCCCTATTCTTCCTAGCCGAGTACGCTAACATCATACTGATAAACACACTTACAGCCATCATGTTCTTAAACCCAAGCGCCCTGGGACCACCCCCAGAACTATTCCCCGTTATCCTAGCTACAAAAGTCCTTCTACTACCCTCTGGCTTCCTATGAGTCCGAGCCTCCTACCCGCGATTTCGATACGACCAGCTAATACACCTGCTATGAAAAAACTTCCTACCCCTCACACTAGCTCTGTGCCTCTGACACACTAGCATGCCTATCTGCTATGCAGGCCTACCTCCTTACATAAGGAAATGTGCCTGAACTCCAAAGGGTCACTATGATAAAGTGAACGTAGAGGTATAACAGCCCTCTCATTTCCTGTCGACCTTAGAAAAGTAGGAATTGAGCCTACACAAGAGAAATCAAAGCTCTCCATACTTCCTTTATATTATTTTCTAGTAGAGTCAGCTAATCAAGCTATCGGGCGCATACCCCGAAAATGATGGTTCAACCCCCTCCCCTACTAATGAACCCCTATGCAACCCCAATCGTGACCTTCAGCCTCATCCTAGGCACAACAATCACAATCTCCAGCAACCACTGAGTCCTAGCCTGAACCGGACTGGAAATCAATACATTAGCCATTATTCCCCTAATCGCCAAATCCCACCACCCGCGAGCAGTAGAAGCTGCAACAAAGTACTTCCTAACCCAAGCAGCCGCCTCCGCCCTAGTGCTGTTCTCCAGCATAACCAATGCCTGGGCCACCGGCCAATGAGACATTACACAAATAAATCACCCTACCTCCTGCCTGCTACTAACGGCAGCAATCGTTATCAAATTAGGTCTGGTCCCATTCCACTTCTGATTTCCAGAAGTACTACAAGGGTCCCCACTAATAACGGCCCTCCTACTCTCAACCCTCATAAAATTCCCCCCTCTAACTCTGCTCCTACTAACATCTAAATCCCTCAACCCAGCCCTGCTCACCACCATAGCCCTGGCCTCAGCAGCGCTGGAAGGCTGAATGGGACTAAACCAAACACAAACGCGCAAAATCCTAGCCTTCTCGTCCATCTCCCACCTAGGCTGAATCGCCGTTATCCTGGTTTACAGCCCTAAACTAGCCCTACTCACCTTCTACCTCTACGCAATCATAACATCAGCCGTATTCATGGCCCTCAACAAAATCAAAGCTCTCAACCTAACCATGATCCTAACCTCATGGGCAAAGACCCCAGTACTAAACGCCACCCTAATACTAGTACTTTTGTCCCTAGCCGGCCTCCCCCCACTAACGGGCTTTATGCCAAAATGATTCATTATCCAAGAACTGACTAAACAAGAAATAACACCAGCAGCCATGGCAATCGCCATACTGTCACTACTCAGCCTCTTCTTCTACCTACGCCTCGCATACCACTCAACAATTACTCTTCCCCCTAACTCCTCCAACCACATAAAACAATGATACACTAGCAAAACCCCAAGCACACCTACTGCGATCCTTGCCTCACTGTCAATCTTCCTACTCCCCCTCTCTCCCATGATACACGCCATTGTCTAGAAACTTAGGATAACACCCCCTAAACCGAAGGCCTTCAAAGCCTTAAATAAGAGTTAAACCCTCTTAGTTTCTGCACACTAAGACTTACAGGACACTAGCCTGTATCTTCTGAATGCAAATCAGACACTTTAATTAAGCTAAAGCCTCCCCTAGACAGGTGGGCTTCGATCCCACAAAACTCTAGTTAACAGCTAAATGCCTAAACCAATTGGCCTCTGTCTATAAAGACCCTGACGCACCTCAGTGCGTATCGATGAGCTTGCAACTCAACATGAATTTCACTACAGGGTCGATAAGAAGAGGAATTAAACCTCTGTAAAAAGGACTACAGCCTAACGCTTTAACATTCAGCCATCTTACCCGTGACCTTCATCAACCGATGACTATTTTCCACTAACCACAAAGATATCGGCACCCTATACCTTATCTTCGGGGCATGGGCAGGAATAGTCGGCACCGCACTCAGCCTGTTAATCCGCGCAGAACTAGGACAACCAGGAACCCTCCTCGGCGACGACCAGATTTACAATGTAATCGTCACCGCCCACGCCTTTGTAATAATATTCTTCATAGTCATGCCCATTATGATCGGAGGATTCGGCAACGGACTAGTCCCCCTTATAATCGGCGCCCCCGACATAGCATTCCCGCGAATGAATAACATAAGCTTTTGACTCCTCCCACCATCATTTCTCCTGCTACTAGCCTCATCTACCATAGAAGCTGGGGCTGGCACGGGCTGAACTGTCTACCCACCCCTGGCAGGTAACCTGGCCCACGCCGGAGCCTCAGTAGACCTGGCCATTTTCTCACTTCACTTAGCTGGTGTTTCCTCCATCCTTGGAGCTATTAACTTTATTACCACAGCCATCAACATAAAACCCCCTGCACTCTCACAGTACCAAACCCCACTGTTCGTCTGATCCGTCCTAATTACTGCCATCCTACTCCTCCTGTCACTCCCCGTACTCGCCGCAGGTATCACAATGCTGCTAACCGACCGAAACCTAAACACCACATTCTTCGACCCCGCTGGAGGAGGAGACCCAATCCTATACCAACACCTGTTCTGATTTTTTGGACACCCAGAAGTCTATATCCTAATCTTGCCTGGATTTGGGATCATCTCACATGTAGTCACGTACTACTCAGGCAAAAAAGAACCATTCGGCTACATAGGAATAGTCTGAGCTATGCTATCAATTGGATTCCTTGGGTTTATCATCTGAGCCCACCACATATTCACAGTAGGAATGGACGTTGATACCCGAGCCTACTTTACATCAGCTACTATAATCATTGCCATCCCCACCGGAATCAAAGTATTTAGCTGACTAGCCACCCTGCACAGAGGAACAATTAAATGGGACCCCCCAGTACTATGGGCCCTAGGATTTATTTTCCTGTTTACCATCGGAGGGCTAACAGGAATCGTCCTTGCAAACTCCTCCCTAGACATCGCCCTACACGACACGTACTACGTAGTTGCCCATTTCCACTACGTCCTATCTATGGGCGCCGTATTCGCCATTCTAGCGGGATTCACCCACTGATTCCCACTCCTCACCGGATTTACCTTACACCAGACATGAGCAAAAGCCCACTTCGGAGTAATATTCACAGGAGTAAACCTAACGTTCTTTCCTCAGCACTTCCTAGGCCTAGCAGGAATACCCCGACGATACTCGGACTACCCCGACGCCTACACACTATGAAACACCGTGTCCTCCATCGGCTCCTTAATCTCAATAGTAGCCGTAATTATACTAATATTCATCATCTGAGAAGCCTTCTCAGCCAAACGAAAAGTCCTACAACCAGAGCTAACCGCCACAAACATTGAATGAATCCACGGCTGCCCTCCCCCATACCACACTTTCGAGGAACCGGCTTTCGTCCAAGTACAAGAAAGGAAGGAATCGAACCCTCATACACTGGTTTCAAGCCAATTGCATTAACCACTCATGCTTCTTTCTTATGAGACGTTAGTAAACCAATTACATAGCCTTGTCAAGACTAAATCACAGGTAAAAATCCTGTACATCTCATGTGGCCAATCATTCCCAACTAGGATTCCAAGACGCCTCATCACCAATTATAGAAGAACTCGTCGAATTCCACGACCACGCCCTAATCGTTGCCCTGGCTATCTGCAGCCTAGTTCTATATCTCCTAGCCCACATGCTGACGGAAAAGCTCTCATCTAACGCCGTAGACGCCCAAGAAGTAGAATTGATCTGGACAATCCTGCCTGCTGTCGTCCTGGTACTACTCGCCTACCATCACTGCAAATCCTCTACATAATGGACGAAATCGACGAACCAGACCTCACACTAAAGGCCATCGGCCACCAATGATATTGAAGCTACGAGTATACGGACTTCAAAGATTTATCATTTGACTCTTATATAGTGCCCACCGTAGACTTACCAAACGGCCACTTCCGATTACTAGAAGTTGACCACCGCGTGGTTATCCCAATAGAATCCCCCATCCGCGTAATCATCACTGCAGGAGATGTGCTTCATTCCTGAGCAGTCCCAACACTCGGAGTTAAAACAGACGCAATCCCGGGCCGACTAAACCAAACCTCATTTATCGCCACCCGGCCTGGAATTTTTTACGGACAATGCTCAGAAATCTGCGGGGCTAACCACAGCTACATACCCATCATAGTAGAGTCAACCCCACTCCCATACTTCGAAGCCTGATCATCTCTCCTGTCATCATCCTAATCATTAAGAAGCTATGCAACAGCACTAGCCTTTTAAGCTAGCCAAAGAGGGGACCCCCCCTCCTTAATGATATGCCACAACTCAACCCCGCACCATGATTCTCGATCATAGTCATAACCTGACTAACCCTAGCGCTTCTAATTCAACCAAAGCTGCTAGCCTTCACCACAACAAACCCCCCATCAAGTAAAACCTCACTCACCACTAAACCCACACCATGACCCTGACCATGAACCTAAGCTTCTTTGACCAATTCTCCAGCCCTCATTTACTCGGTATCCCCTTGATCCTACTGTCCCTGCTCTTCCCAGCCCTACTATTCCCATCCCCAAACAACCGGTGAATCAACAACCGCCTATCCACCCTACAAACATGGCTGCTGCACCTAATCACAAAACAATTAATAGCCCCGCTTAACAAAAACGGCCATAAGTGGGCCATGATGCTTACATCACTAATAATCATGCTACTCACAATTAACCTTCTAGGCCTCCTTCCCTATACATTCACCCCAACTACCCAACTATCTATAAACATAGCCTTAGCCTTTCCACTATGGCTCGCCACACTGCTAACAGGCCTGCGAAATCAACCATCAGCCTCTTTAGCCCACTTATTACCTGAAGGTACTCCAACGCCCTTAATCCCCGCACTAATCCTGATCGAAACAACTAGCCTACTAATCCGCCCCCTAGCCCTCGGAGTCCGTCTCACAGCCAACCTAACAGCAGGACACCTACTGATCCAGCTCATCTCCACAGCCTCCATTGCGCTTGTACCCACTCTTCCCGTGGTGTCCGCCATAACAATAATCATCCTACTACTCCTCACCATTCTAGAAGTAGCAGTAGCCATAATCCAAGCCTACGTCTTCGTCCTCCTTCTAAGCCTATACTTACAAGAAAACATTTAATGGCACACCAAGCGCACTCCTACCACATAGTAGATCCAAGCCCATGACCAATTTTCGGAGCGGCCGCTGCCCTACTCACAACCTCAGGGCTAATCATATGATTCCACTACAACTCATCTATACTACTAACCCTCGGCCTCCTCTCAATACTCCTAGTGATACTCCAATGATGACGAGACATTGTACGAGAAAGCACCTTCCAGGGCCATCACACCCCCACAGTCCAAACGGAGCTACAGAACCGCGGATCAGGACTCCACACTCGTTTCGTACAAAAGTACGTCTCAATCACACGTCACACAGAGTTTCACCAGACCCCCAAGGAAATACTTAATGTTTCTTACCTTGGTCTGTGCACAGAGTTACCGGATCAATTCTCAAACGTGGAGTGCCTACCTTCTTCCTTTCCCCAGTACTTCATGGATCCTGCCTCTTTAATCAGTCTCAGGCCCTCTGTCCACCCTCCGCAGAACCACCACCGTTGATGCACAGGACCGCTGAAATCAGCGGGGCATGCCTTCCTGCTGCTGCGACGCTGGGGCTCCCCGGTAGGTGACTGGATCCCGGACGAGCCCCCAAATTGTGAGAAACACTCTGTAGCCAATAACATAGGCTCAGGCGAGGATCTCAGTGAAGTAGCAATTTTATTTGCGATTGCAACAGCAGGCGTCCCACAAGCAGGAGCACACCTACTGGTTCCATAACACAGTTTATATACCTTTTTTTTTTTTTTTTTCTCGACAACCAGGAACCTCCCCTGTTTCCCCATTGACTGGGTAATCCAGGTTCACAATCTATCCCGTGCTCCACAGACAATACATGGCTTTCAGTTGCCGGCCTGTTATAAGTCAAATTTCTTGTGACCTTTTTTACTCTTTGAGGTGGTAATGTTTCTTACACCATGATTTTCGCCTAATTGCTCTAAGGAGTTTGGTTGTCTGTATTTTACAAGCTCGTCTGTTAAGCTTTTTTATTACTGCAAGCATATCTCAATACCACATTCCTTCCTTCTAAACAGTGTAACTCTGTGCAAAAACAACATTTTTGTTCCCACAATATTCCCTCGTCGTCATTATTATCATTATTATCATTATTATTATTTTCCCCTCCTTTTCTGTCCTATTAAACTGTTTTTATCTCAAACCACAAAGAGTACCTTTTTTTTCTTTTTCCTTATTCTCTTCTTCATGTCTGAAAACACGTGAAAATGCATTTCATCACAACACACCTGAACATGCATGAACACGTGCGTTGTCAGCCTATGCTTGACAATGTGTGAAAATGCGTTTTGTCACAACATGCCTGAACATGCGTGAACATGCATGTTGTCACGAAGTGTCTGGAAAATGCTTGAAAATGCATTTAGTCACAACACATGTGAACACATGTGAACACGTGTTATCACCCTATGCCTGAAAAGTCTTGAAAAATGTATTTCGTCACAACACGCCTGAGCATGTGTGAACACATGTAATGTCACCAAATGCCTCAAAAGGTGTGATAATGCATTTTGCCTCAACACGCCTGAACATACGTGAACATGCGTGAACACTGGGGATATGAGTTAGGATGTCCACTGTGCAACCAGCGATATAGCAACTTCCAAAGATGCTCAGAAACTTGGCAACACCAGGGAGTACCCAGAAGAGGTGCACAATTCAACCTTTTCGTTTCGGACCTCATTACAATCACAGGGTTGCTCACTGAACTGGACATCGTTTGCCTAGCATCCTGGTGCTATGATTTGGTTTACTATACAGCGGCTGGGACTTTGATTTGTTGTCGCAACCTAAAAGTTTTTCATGATTTTGTATTTTTTAAATGGCCATTTTCCCAAGGCTGCAAACAATAGTGGGGAAAAAATGAAGGGGAATGAATTCTGATTTTTTTTTAAAGGCAAGTTGGATGTAGAGTATTGTGTGGGAATAAAAATGTTGTTTTTGCAGAGTCACATTGTTTAAAGGTAAGGAATGGGGTATTGAGATATGCTTGCAGGGATAAGGAAATTTAGCAGGCAACCTTGTAAAATGCAGACAACCAGACTCCTTAGAACAATTAGGTGAAAATCACAATGTTAAGTCAAGTCAGATAAGTGAACATTACCACTTCAAACAGTAAAAAAGTCAAAAGAAATTTGAAATTTAACAGGCCGGCAACTGAAGGCCATGCATTGTCTGTGAACCTGGATTACCCACTCAGTGGGGAAACAGGGAAGGGTCCTGTCATCAAAAAGTATATAAACTGTGTTTTGGAACCAGTAGGCGTGCTCCTGCTTGTGGGACGCCCGCCATTGCAATCGTGAATTGTGAATTGCAATCCTCCAGGACTAGGAGTAATACCGGCAGGGCAGAAATACCCACTTGCCGATCCTGGCTGGAATAATAATAGTGTGCAACACAGAAATCATATGAGAGACTTGGGGTCAGAATGAAAAAGTACTTGGGGATGAATCCTGAGGACCCGGTATCCCAAGGGCTCTTGAAAGTTCATTTTGTGATTAAAGCCTGGCAAGATACACAGAAAATGCTCCAGAAGGTGGGGGGATGTAGTGAACAGTCACTGGGGGGCCCTCCTGCAGGAGGCCCTGAAGGCGTGTGTCAGGAGGGGAGATGAGAAGGAAAAGCAGAGAGTGAAACTAATGGTATTGACAGTGTAGCAGGTAGTCAGGCAGAGGGTTGGAGAAAGAGGAAGAAAATCTTCAGGGGGAGTCAGGGCCAGGATGGAAAGGAGAGGAAGAGAGACGAAGGAATGGCAGGCAAGGAAAGCTACCTGTGTTGCGGCCTGAATCTTCACAGGGACAGGCTTTGATGGGATGTTTTAAGTGTGGCCAGGCTGGCCACTTTGGGTAGGAATATCAGGAGTGGAAGAAGGAGGAGAGAAGGAAAGTGGGATGAAATATGTTATACTGATATGTTGTTTCAGCATCCTGGAGGGAGAAAGGTATGGAATTAAGTTGGCCAATGACTGAGACTTTGGTGAAAGTACAGGCTGGAGAAAGATAAAAAGAATGTTAAAAAGGGTTATTGAAGGTGTTAAAGGTGTGGTATGTAATGTTTGACAAAGCTGTTTTCTGAATGAGTTGGGAAAGTTGAATGAACAGGGAAAGAGGATGTAGGCATTATCTAAGTAACAGTCTAGAAGTTTTGGTGTATTTGCTGTGGTGTTTGGTCAGTTTCCCAAGTATTGAGAAGTGGGGGGGTGGACGGGGGGGCGGCCTGCTCCACCAGGGGCCTCCACAGGCCACAGGGGGCTTCGGCTCCGGCGCCTGGAGCACCTCCACTCCCTCCTTCTGTGCTGACTTTGGTGTCTGCGGGGAGGTTTCTCACTCCTCGCTCTCCCAGCTGCTGTTGAGCAGCAGGTTTTTTTGTTTGTTTGTTTGTTTTCGTGGATGTGCTCTCACAGAAGCACGGACTGTGTTGCTCATGGCTTGGCTCTGGGCAGTGGTGGGCCCCTTTGGGGCCGGATGAAATTGTCCCTTGTCTGCCACGGGGAGGTTTCTGGATTCTCCTCGTGGGGGCTGCCACTGCAGCCCCCCCCCCCCCAGAACCTTGCCATTGAACCCAATACACTGGGGCAGCTAGGTCATTACTGGCCTGTAAAGTATCAGGGATTAAATTAACTACTGAAACCCTAAAAAGTGATGGGGGTAGAAGGGGCTGGCATAACAGTGCCACTTTTGGGGGATACCAAGCCGAGACTAGAGGATTAAAATGATCACTGGGCAATTATTGTATGTACCCAAGGCAGGGACTAACTTGTTGGGAAGGGATTTGATGATGAAATTGGGCATTCCAATAGTAAATTTTTAGACTGGAATAACAGTGTTATTAATGGAGTGCTCTCAGGCCCTGAGAACAAAGATATATTCACCTCTGACTGGAAAGACTCTGAAGTGGGGGCGGAAGCAACAATCCATATGGACAGTTTTACCTCAGGGGGTTACAGGGCCACCGATTTATTTGGGCAAAGCTCTAGAACAGGTTTTGGAGCAATTCCAACCTCCCAAGGAGGAATTGCTGTTACAAAATGTGGATGATCTTTTATTGTCAGGACAGGAGAAAACAGTTGTGAAGGAAGCTACTAACAAGCTATTCAACTTTCTGGGAAAGCAGGGCTTGGGAGTATTGAAAAATAAATTACAATATGTAGAAAGAGAAGTCGGGTATTTAAGGCATCTAATGTCTGAGGGAAAACGGAGAATAAATCCAGAGAGGATTCAGGGAATTGTTGAAAACTAAGAAAGAACTAAAAAGTTTTAAGAGAAAGATTTTTTTTAAGGAATCAGGAGCCACGAAGTCTGAGGGAAAATGGATACACCCTGATGGGAGAGAAATGCTGAATAACGCACCAATGAGGCAAATATTAATCGTTTTACACCAAGAGAGTCATTGGGAGGTGCAAGCAATGTGTGATGTTGTGCTAAGAAAGTATGTCTGTGTAGGAATATACACGTCAGTGAAGCAAATATGCAGAGGATGTACCATATGTCAAAAGGCAAATAAAAAGGTCATTCGTAACTCACCTAGAGGGGGATGGGAGCCAGGGATTCGACCTTTCCAAAGTATACAGGTAGACTTTACTGAGTTACCTAAAGCAGGGAGACTTAAGTACTTGTTTGTCCTAATTGACCACGTGACTGGATGGGTGTAAGCTTTCCCCTCCGTATCTGCCACTGCAAACACGGTGACTAAAGTATCACGGGAGCAAATAGTCCCTAGATGTGGGATAGCTGAAAACATTGATTCAGATCAAGGAAGTCATTTCACTTCACAAGTACTGCAAGGGTTAATGCAGGCCTTAGAGATTGAGTGGGATTTTTACACTCCCTGGCACCCCTCCTCTTCTGGGAAGGTAAAGTGAATGAACGAGACCTTAAAGAAGCAATTAACTAAATTAGTGTTAGAAACCCAACTTCCTTGGGTAAAATGCTTACCTTTAGCACTCCTCCAGGTTCAAACAGCACCAAGAAACGATATAGGAATTTCACCGTATGAGATGCTGTTTGGATTATCCTATCTGGGTAGAAGGGATGAGATACCACAATTCGAAATAAGAGAGTTTTCTTAAGAACGGTATTCTGGGGTTGTCCTGTTCTTTGTCATCTCCCAGGACCCGTGGGAAATTGGGTCCTGATTCAGACCCGGAAAGGATCAACTCCGGCCTGAATGGGAAGGACACTTCCAAGTACTACTAACCACTGAAACAGCCATAGGAACTGCGGAAAAAGGTTGGACTCACTATACTCGAGTGAAGGCATCCGTCGACCCTAGTACCTGTGTCCTGGTTTCAGGTAGGACAGAGTTAATTTTCCTCCTAGTAGCTGGCAGGATGCTATGTTTTGGATTAGAATGAGAAGAGCGCTGATAACATGCTGATGTTTTAATTGTTGTAGAGCAGTGCTTACACCAAGCCAAGGACTTTTCAGCTTCTCGCTCTGTCCTGCTAGCGAGCAGGCTAGGGATGCAGCAGGAGCTGGGAGGGGACAGACCCAGGACAGCTGACCCAAACTGGCCAAAGGGGTATTCCATACCATCTGACGTCATGCTGAACAATATATAGGGGTGGCTAGCCGGGGTGGAGGGGGGGGCCGGCTGCTCGGGGATAGGCTGGGCATTGGTCTATGGGTGGTGAGCAATTGCATTGTGCATCACTTATTTTGTACACATTATTACTATTAATACTATTATTATTATTATTATTATTATTGTTGTTGTTGTTGTTGTTGTTGTTGTTGTTATTATTTTCCCTGTCTTAATAAACTGTCTTTATCTCAACTCACAGGCTTCACTTTCCCGTTTCTCTCCCCCATCCCGGAGAGGGAGGGGGGAGGGTGAGCGAACGGCTGTGTGGTGTTTGGCTGCCAGCCGGGCTAAACCACAACAGTCCATTTGGCACCCAACGTGGGGCTCAAAGGGTTGAAATATCGACAGATTTGACCAGAGTGTGTTAAACTAAAATTGGTATAAGTATTCGACCTGCTTAATAGTTGCTAGTCACAATGTTGATTGCCTTAATCTCAAGTCTGCTGTGCCTGTTTCCCAAATTGAGTTTTATAGCAAGTTACTTTCTGTATGTGCTCCCTGTCGTGCTGTTTATCCTTTCCGGGCCCTGGTTTAAGATTGTTATGGTACTGTGTGGTGTAACGATGGCTTATGAAATGATGAGATATCTGGTCATGACTCTAACCTGGTATTTGTACTCAGCACTGTCGTCGACTCTATACTTCGGAAACCATATCTCAGAAACTATTAGCAATTACACGTATTGCCTTTTTTCATCAGGGAGTCAGTCTCTGGAGGGGACAGGGGAAGATATTTTTTCCTACCTGTTCACTCTCCCTTCCTCCTTCACCACCCTCTTATCCCCCGAGCTAGTTACGGTAGTTCTCCAAGATGTTGAATATCCTTGGGATACTCAGACCAGCATGTTCTTGTTGTTATGTCTCCTGAATGCGCTTCAGGTTTTGTTTAAGGTTAAACAACTACTTAGGAATCTCATCCGGAGATCTGTCTTGAGGCAGGATATTTGCGAGTGGCAGGGAGTGTGGGAGGATATGGGCAGGTTTCTAGGGCAGTGGGCACCTCCAGTGTTTTGGACATTCACCCCTGAACAACTGCAAAATCCTAAAAAACTGGTAGAATGCTTGAAAAAAAGGTGTCATGACTCTGGCAGTTCCAAAGTGACACAAATCGCTGTGGCGTGCTGGGGTCTGGCTTGTGCCTATCGAGCTGCAATTGATGCTACTATCAACCTAGTGACAGACCCTGCGGCCGTTCCAGTCCCGGCTCCTGCAGCCATTCCAGCTCCAGCTCCCGCAGCCGTTCCAGCTCCAGCTCCCGCAGCCGTCCCGGCTCCAGCTCCCGCAGCCGTTCCAGCTCCCGCAGCCGTTCCAGCTCCAGCTCCCACAGCCGTTCCAGTTCCAGCTCCTGCAGCCGTTCCAGCTCCAGCTCCCGCAGCTGTTCCAGCTCCAGCTCCCGCAGCCGTTCCAGCTCCAGCTCCTGCAGCCGTCCCGGCTCCAGCTCCCACAGCTGTTCCAGCTCCAGCTCCTGCAGGCGTTCCAGCCCCTGCAGCTGCTCCAGCTCCTGCAGCCGCTCCAGCTCCTGCAGCTGCTCCCACTCCTGTGGCTGGGTCAGAGAAACGAACTGTAGCAGTGCAAGTTGCCCCTGCAGAGGGTATTCCAACCCCTGTGGCAGACCCTGTGGCTGGGTCGGAGAAACGAACTGTAGCAGTGCAAGTTGCTCCTGCAGAGGGTATTCCAACCCCTGTGGCAGACCCTGTGGCTGGGTCGGAGAGGCGAGCTGTAGCAGTGCAAGTTGCCCCTGTAGAAAAGGTGAAAAAATGGTATAGAGACTCAGGTCGTTTAGAACGCAGAAAGTCTTCTGCTAAGTCTGGCTGTGGAGAAGACGAGGCTGGGCTATCAACTGTGCAGGAGGATGAAGATGAGGATGAGGATGTCAGAAAATCAACAGTAACTACCCGAACCCTATACCAGCGTGAGCTACGAGATGTGCGAAAAGATTTTGGTTGCTGTATAGGTGAACAGCTTGTCACCTGGCTGCTCCGGTGCTGGGACACTGGAGCCAATGGTGTGGAATTAGAGGGCAGGGAAGCCAGGCGGTTGGGATCCCTTGCTAGAGACGCAAGCATTGACAAAGCAATTGGAGATGGAGCATGATCTCACAGCCTCTGGAGGCGTCTCCTGTTGGCTGTGAAGGAAAGGTATCCCTACAAGGAAGAACTTGTATGTCTACCAGTCAAGTGGACCACCATGGAGAAGGGAATTCAGTACCTGAGGGAATTAGCCGTACGGGAAGTAATTTATAAGGACTTAGACGACGCACAAACATCCACAGATCCAGATGAAGTCCAGTGTACTCGACCCATGTGGCGGAAGTTTGTACGGAATGCACCATCATCATGGGCCAGCACATTGACAATAATAACCTGGAAAGACGGTGAAGATCCCACAGTGGGTGACATGGCTAAACAACTCCGGGAGTACGAAGGAAATCTCTCCTCTTCCCTACAGGCCTGCATCTCGGCTGTGGAGAAACTCTCTGAAGAGTTCCACCAACTTAAAGAGAATTTATCTTCCCCCCCACCTGAACAAACCAGTGGCCACCAACTAAAAGAGAATACTTTGGAGAAACTTTTTGAAGAGGTCCACCAACTTAAAGAGAGTGTATTTTCTTCCCCACCTGTACAAACCAGTGTCCCGGCTATTAGGGGTAAACGTGCATCCGTGCAAAGAAGACGATATGGTGGGTACACACCCCGCGCCACCCTGTGGTTTTACCTATGTGACCATGGAGAGGACATGAGAAAATGGGATGGAAAATCTACTGAGACCCTAGAGGCACGGGTACGTGAGTTGCAAAAGAAAACAATCGGGAGAAAGGGGTTCTCTGAAAAGTTTGCTGCTCCAACTTCTAGCAGGCAGTCTTTTAAACACAGAAACGAAGATTCTGACCAGGACTAGAGGGGCCCTGCCTCCAGCCAGGGGGAGGAAAGGGACAACCGAGTTTATTGGACTGTGTGGATTCGATGGCCTGGCACGTCTGACGCACAGAAGTATAAGGCTCTAGTAGACACTGGTGCACAATGTACTCTAATGCCATCAAGCTGTAAAGGGCCAGAGCCCATCTGTATTTATGGCGTGACAGGGGGATCCCAGCAGTTAACTGTATTGGAAGCTGAAGTGAGTCTAACCGGAAAGGAGTGGCAAAAGCACCGTATTGTGACTGGCCCGGATGCTCCGTGCATCCTTGGCATAGACTATCTCAGAAGAGGATATTTCAAGGACCCAAAAGGGTTCCGCTGGGCTTTTGGCATAGCTGCCTTAGAGACAGAGGACATTAAACAGTTGTCTACCTTGCCCGGTCTCTCAGAGGACCCTTCTGTTGTGGGGTTGCTGAGGGTTGAAGAACAGCAAGTGCCAATCGCTACCACAACTGTGCACCGGCGGCAATATCGCACCAACCGAGGCTCCCTGATTCCCATCCACGAGCTAATTCGTCAACTGGAGAGCCAAGGAGTGATCAGCAAGACCCATTCACCTTTTAATAGTCCCATATGGCCAGTGCGAAAGTCTAATGGTGAGTGGAGACTAACAGTGGACTATCGTGGCCTGAACGAAGTCACGCCACCACTGAGTGCTGCAGTGCCAGACATGCTAGAACTCCAGTACGAACTGGAATCAAAGGCAGCCAAGTGGTATGCCACAAATGATATTGCTAATGCATTTTTCTCCATCCCTCTAGCAGCAGAGTGCAGGCCACAGTTTGCTTTCACTTGGAGGGGAGTCCAATATACTTGGAATCGGCTGCCCCAGGGGTGGAAACACAGCCCTACCATTTGCCATGGACTGATCCAGTCTGCGCTGGAGCAGGGGGAGGCTCCTGAACACCTGCAGTACATTGATGACATCATTGTGTGGGGTGACACTGCAGAGGAAGTTTTCGAGAAAGGGAAGAAAATAGTCCAAATCCTTCTGAAGGCTGGTTTTGCCATAAAACAAAATAAAGTTAAAGGACCTGCACGAGAGATCCAGTTTTTAGGAATAAAATGGCAAGATGGACGTTGTCAAATCCCAATGGATGTGATCAACAAAATAACAGCTATGTCTCCACCAACTAGCAAAAAGGAAACACAAACTTTCCTAGGTGTCGTGGGGTTTTGGAGAATGCATATTCCAAATTACAGTCTGATTGTAAACCCGCTCTACCAAGTAACCCGTAAGAATGCTTTTGAATGGGGCCCCGAGCAACGACAAGCCTCTGAACAAATTAAGCAGGAAATAGTTCATGCAGTAGCCCTTGGGCCAGTCCGAACAGGACCAGATGTAAAGAATGTGCTCTACACTGCAGCCGGGGAGAATGGTCCCACCTGGAGCCTCTGGCAGAAAGAACCTGGGGAAACTCGAGGTCGACCCCTGGGGTTTTGGAGTCGGGGATACAGAAGATCTGAGGCCCGCTATACTCCAACCGAAAAGGAGATATTGGCAGCATATGAAGGAGTTCGATCTGCTTCGGAAGTGGTCGGTACTGAAGCGCAGCTCCTCCTGGCACCCCGACTGCCGGTACTGGGTTGGATGTTCAAAGGAAGGGTCCCCTCTACACATCATGCAACTGATGCTACATGGAGCAAGTGGGTTGCACTGATTACTCAGCGGGCTCGAATAGGAAACCCCAGTTGCCCAGGAATCTTGGAAGTGATTATGGACTGGCCAGAAGGCAAGTACTTTGGGATATCATCAGAGGAGGAGGTGGTCCGTGCTGAAGAAGCCCCACTGTACAACAAGCTACCAGAAAATGAGAAGAAATATGCCCTGTTCACTGATGGGTCCTGTCGTATTGTGGGAAAGCATCGGAGATGGAAAGCTGCTGTATGGAGTCCTACACGACGAGTTGCAGAAGCTGCTGAGGGAGAAGGTGAATCGAGTCAGTTTGCAGAAGTGAAAGCCGTTCAGCAGGCCTTAGATATTGCTGAACGAGAAAAGTGGCCAGTTCTCTATCTCTATACTGATTCATGGACGGTAGCAAATGCCCTGTGGGGGTGGTTACAGCAATGGAAGCAGAACAACTGGGAACGCCGGGGCAAACCCATCTGGGCTGCTGCATTGTGGCAAGATATTGCTGCCCGGGTAGAGAACCTGGTTGTAAAGGTACGCCATGTAGATGCTCATGTGCCCAAGAATCGGGCTACTGAAGAACATCAAAACAACCAGCAGGTGGATCAGGCTGCTAAGATTGAAGTGGCTCAGGTGGACCTGGACTGGCAACATAAAGGTGAATTATTTATAGCCCGATGGGCCCATGACACCTCAGGCCATCAAGGTAGAGATGCAACATACAGATGGGCTCGTGACCGAGGGGTGGACCTGACCATGGACACTATAGCACAGGTTATTCATGATTGTGAAACATGTGCTGCAATTAAACAAGCCAAACGGTCAAAGCCTCTTTGGTATGGAGGACGATGGCTGAAATACAAATATGGAGAGGCCTGGCAGATTGATTACATCACACTCCCCCAAACCTGCAACGGCAAGTGCCACGTACTTACAATGGTGGAAGCAACCACCAGATGGCTGGAAACATATCCTGTGCCCCATGCCACCGCCCGGAACACTATCCTGGGCCTTGAAAAGCAAGTCCTATGGCAACATGGCACCCCAGAAAGAATTGAGTCAGACAATGGGACTCATTTCCGAAACAACCTTATAGACACTTGGGCCAAAGAACATGGTATTGAGTGGGTGTATCACATCCCCTATCATGCACCAGCCTCCGGGAAAGTTGAACGATACAATGGACTGTTAAAGACTACACTGAAAGCAATGGGTGCTGGGACATTCAAAAATTGGGAAACACATTTGGCAAAGGCCACCTGGTTAGTCAATACTAGAGGATCTGCCAACTGAGCTGGACCTGCCCAATCAAACCTGTTACGCACTGTAGAAGGGGATAAAGTTCCTGTAGTGCACATAAGAAAGATGCTGGGTAAGACAGTCTGGGCTACTCCTGCCTCAGGAAAAGGCAAGCCCATTCGTGGGATTGCTATTGCCCAGGGACCTGGATGCACTTGGTGGGTAATGCAAAAGAATGGGGAGGTCCGGTGTGTACCTCAAGGGGACCTAATATTGGGTGAGAATAGCCCATGAGTTGAATTGTAGTATGTTAATTATCATATAACACTGTATGTCATCGCTACCATGGTTGCTATATATAATAGATTAAAATGGTGATTAATTAGAAGGTATTGGAAAGAGTGTAACCTGAGCATGACATAAATGGTATGGAATAAGGGGTGGATATCTGTCCTGGTTTCAGGTAGGACAGAGTTAATTTTCCTCCTAGTAGCTGGCAGGGTGCTATGTTTTGGATTAGAATGAGAAGAGCGCTGATAACATGCTGATGTTTTAATTGTTGCAGAGCAGTGCTTACACCAAGCCAAGGACTTTTCAGCTTCTCGTTCTGTCCTGCTAGCGAGCAGGCTAGGGATGCAGCAGGAGCTGGGAGGGGACAGACCCAGGACAGCTGACCCAAACTGGCCAAAGGGGTATTCCATACCATCTGACGTCATGCTGAACAATATATAGGGGTGGCTAGCCGGGGTGGAGGGGGGGGGCGGCTGCTCGGGGATAGGCTGGGCATCGGTCTATGGGTGGTGAGCAATTGCATTGTACATCACTTATTTCGTACACATTATTACTATTAATACTATTATTATTATTATTATAATTATTATTATTATTGTTGTTGTTGTTGTTGTTGTTGTTGTTGTTGTTGTTGTTATTTTCCCTGTCTTAATAAACTGTCTTTATCTCAACTCACAGACTTCACTTTCCCATTTCTCTCCCCCATCCCGGAGAGGGAGGGGGGAGGGTGAGCGAACGGCTGTGTGGTGTTTGGCTGCCAGCCGGGCTAAACCACAACAACCTGGGAAGCTGTTCCTACAGAAGACTTGTTGGAAGCTGAAATCGAAGAGAAAAAAATCTCATACTGGACTCTGAGCTGGATAAAAGCTTACAATTGTAAACTAACCTTTTATTTTCACAGGTAACTAATGAGTGTGACTTGTGATTGAGAGAAAGGACAGACCTATAGTGAATTGAAGTGCTCCCAAGGGGGGTTTGTTATAGTAGTAGTGTACATCTTATTCTTTGTATTGATAATTATTTGGAAACCTAAGGTTTAAAAATAATGACAGGGAAAAATCAATTATTAATTTTGTTTTTAGTGATTGTAGGCCTCAGAGAAAGCCTTGGTCAATTGGCAACTTGGAAAAGGCATGACCAGATAATAGTAAGACGGGATACCCCATAAAAATATGGGTGAATGTGACAGAGGGTTATGTACCACAATCTGTCATGTTTGATGCTTGTGAGGTGTTAGCTTGTGGAGATTTAAATGCCCAACGACAATTGAGCAGAGAGAACAAATAACTGGGAGAGACCCAACAGCCAGATCGAGAATAGCTGTATGGAAATGATCCTCTATTGCCATCAGAGAAAGGGAGAAACTCAAGGAGAAAACAGGAGAGAAAACAGGAGGCCCTCTTTGAAATGCGGCAGTTCAAACATTTGAGACTGAAGCAGGGTATGGCGATGTGAATGCCTGGATAGAATGGGTTAAATATACTGTCCAGAGTCTCAACCATAGCGATTGCTATGCTTTTGCCTTGGGATGACCGATTGCCCAGATAGTGCCCTGCCCATTGAGGTGGACCAAGGATTCCCAGGGGATGCGAAGTATGATTGCATTGTACCAAGAAAAGACTGCCTGGGGAAATGAGGCCTGTAAGTCTCTCTCTTTGCTGTTCCCTTCCTTGCGTGATAGCAATATCAGGGTTCCCTCTGCATTCTCTACAGCTATAGGTAACCATACAGCTTGCCTCTCACGGCAGGGTGTGAGTGCTACCCGTCATCTGGGAGAATTTGCCTTGTGCACGAGGACCTTGAATGCTACCAAGGACTTGATGGGAAACTGCTCAAGACTTGAGATCCCCAGGGCAGATCTCTGGTGGTACTGTGGAAGGAAGATCTTACGGTCCACCCTACCATCTAACTGGGGAGGCACTTGTGCACTTGTTCAATTAGCTATACCCTTCACCCTGGCATTTGAAAGAGAAACATCACAAATACCCAGAAGAAGTAAAAGAAGCTTAGGAGTATCATTTGATGATAGAGTATACATAGATTCTATTGGGGTGCCTAGAGGAGTTCCTGATGAACAGGAAGCCAGGAATCAAATTGCTGCAGGGTTTGAGTCACTGTTCTGGTGGGTAACAATCAATAAGAATGTGGATTGGATTAATTATATTTATTATAATCAGCAGAGATTCATAAATTATACAAGGGATGTGATAAGAGGAATCGCTGAACAACTAGATGCCACCAGCAAAATGGCTTAGGAAAACAGAATAGCATTAGATATGATGCTTGCGGAGAAAGGAGGTGTGTGTGTATGATACTGAGCAACCATTGTTGCACTTTTATACCCAACAATACTGCCCCGGATGGCATAGTAACTAGAGCATTGCAAGGGTTTACCACCCTTGCCAGTGAATTGGCAGAAAAATTAGGCATATTTACATCCTTGATCGTAGTAGCAGGAGTTTTGACAGCTGTTGGTTGTTGCATTATCCCCTGTGTAAGAGGACTAGTACAGTGGTTAATTGAAACTGAACTATTGAAACAAATGATCTTGAAGCCACCACCTTACTCAGATAAGACGATGATATTAGAGGAGATGGAAAGCAAAGAAGGTGAAGAAGAGGAAGATATCTACCAAATTACACCTTAGAGAAAAGTTTTGCAAAAATCAACAATTTATAAAAAGAGAAAAGGGGGGAATTGTGGGAATAAAAATGTTGTTTTTGCAGAGTCACATTGTTTAAAGGTAAGGAATGGGGTATTGAGATATGCTTGCAGTGATAAGAGAACTTAGCAGGCGACCTTGTAAAATGCAGACAACCAGACTCCTTAGAACAATTAGGTGAAAATCACGATGTTAAGTCAAGTCAGATAAGTGAAGAAACATTGCCACTTCAAACAGTAAAAAAGTCAAAAGAAATCTGAAATTTAACAGGCCGGCAACTGAAGGCCATGCATTGTCTGTGAAGCATCAGATAGATTGTGAACCTGGATTACCCACTCAGTGGGGAAACAGGGGGGGGTCCTGTCATCAAAAAGTATATAAACTGTGTTTTGGAACCAGTGGGTGCGCTCCTGCTTGTGGGACGCCCGCCATTGCAATCGCGAATAAATTACTCCTTCACTGAGATCCTCGCCTGAGCCTAAGTTATTGGCTACAGAGTGTTTCTCACAGCAGCTTTCAGTAACGAAGGGGAAATTGGAATGGCAATTGAGCAAAAAGGCAAGAAACAAGGCTACGTGTAACAGCCAGAACCACCAGTGAGTGAGGTGGGAGCTTAAGTTGAAAGGCATTTGAACAAAAAGCGAGCAGCAGTGATGCAGAGCAGAGACAGACAGAAGACCAGGTCAGAATATGAGGAAAAATGTCTCAAGGTGCAGAAATGAATGCCACACGGGTGTCGCTGCCACATGCCTGAACAGACACATTTCAACCACACATGTGAAAATGTCTCTTACCACCACACATAAGGACAAGGCTATTGCCACTGGATGCCTGAACATGTTCAGGTCTCAGGCCTGAGCACGTGTGTTGCCACCACACACCTGAACATGCATGTAGCTGCCACATGCCTGAGCAGGCATGAACATGGGGGTAGTTGCCACACACATGAACATGGGTGTAGCTGCCACACGTGTGAACACACGTTACTGCCACAGGCGGAATCATGTGTTGCTGACACATCCATGAACAGGCATGTGGCCATCACACAGCAGAACATGTGAGAACATGAGTGTTCCCAATACACACCTCTACACATGTAAACATGTCTTGCCACCAAATGGCTCCACACCTGTGAACACATGTTGCTGCTGCATGTGTGAACATTTGTTGCCACCTCATATGTGAACAGGTGTGTTGCAGCCACACACGTGAACACGTGTTGCTTCCATAGGCTGAACGTGTGTGAACACGAGTGAGCATGCGTGTTGTTGCCAACCCCATGAAAACACTTGAAATTGTGTATTGTCACAACACAGGTGTTCAGAGGTGTCCACGCCTGGTGTGTTGTCTCCAAACACCTGAAAAATGTGAAAATGCATCTTGTTTGAACACGCGTGTTGTCATCAAAGCCCTGAAATCATAAATGTGCGTTGTCACCAAATGCCTGAAAATGCGTCTACTTGCGTTTTGTCACAACATGCCTGGGAACAAGTAAACTCACATGTTGTAATCAAAGCCCTAAAAACATGTCTACTTGCATTTTGTCACAATGCGTGTGAGCACTTGAACACGTGTTGTCACCAAATGCCTGAAAATGTTTTTCACAACATGCCTGAACACATGTGAACACGTGTTGTCACCATATGCCAGAAAATGTGTGAGAATGCGTTTCATCACAACACGCATAAAGATTTTCATGAAATAAATGAAATAATAATGAAAAAATATTTGTTAGCTTTATCTCAGCTGAGATTAACTTTATTACTTTCCCAGCAGATGCTGAAGTGCTGTTCCCACTGCTGCCCTTGTGTGTTGGAGGACAGATGCAACATGTGAAATACCTCTGATAAATGCACATTCATATGAATTCTCCAAGGTTTATGTTTTCATGCATGAAAGGAGCACCCTCAAACTATAAAGTTATCTTACTTCTGGCATTTCTCAGTCCTTGAGTCCTCAGCTTAGTAAACTAAATAATGTCTTATTAGCATGAATTTGCATTTGAGCATGTAATGAAGTGCCACCAGATGCTGATACCACTGGTTATTACATGTTGCTCAGATGAGATTTATCAATTAAACGGATACAGTTTTTCTTCTCCAAATGGAAAGAGACTTAAGATTCAGATGCATTTCATACACTGGAGTTATGAACCCCTGCTATTCCTGCTCCATACTCTGCTGTCACTACTGCTCCTGTCCCTGGTAATGGCAGAGATCTCTGTAGAAATAGTGTAAAGAGCATGTAGAAATAATGAATTATAAGGTCATGAGTACTTGTTTCTGATGTGTAGCTAAGACTGAAAAAAATAAAAGTTATTCATATAATTTCGCATGATTACTCAGGCCATTCAAACTTAACCAGTCTGGCTAGCATTTTGAATACAGACTATTCCTAGCAACATGGCTGCAAAGGATACACAGCTCAGGGATTCATGTTAAAAATTTTTAGGGAAATCATTCTGAAAGAACTTGCTTAAATAGATCATCTTTCAGCTGTTCACAGACAATCTACAAACAGTAGGAGAACATGCTTGTGGTGTGCAGTCCATGGAATTGTAGCAGTTATTAGGTCAAGTCTAAGCAAGTGCATGAGATTTTGATTTCCTCCTCCTGCTGTTGTCCCTTTTGAATTACTTGCACAAAAGCACCAACCAAATCAGATTTCACACAAAGGGCTTCTTATCAGCCCTTTCCATGTTACACAGGGAGATGGAAGAGAAGATATTTCTGATAACATTTAAAGTTATTCTATTTCTAGATTGTTCAATATATTCACCACTGCACAGGGAAGGAAATCAGCTCTTTTAATTCTGCCCATGGGACAAATCCCCAGGAGACAAATCATTCACTTTGCTCACAGTGAGTCTTTGCTCTCTGCTTTTGGTTTCATACACAACTTGACACAAGCTTGCCAGGCAAATGTTATTCTTTTTAACTTGCTTTAATGTGCTCAGGGATTTTTCTTTTTTCTTTTCTTTTGTTAGCTGGCTTTGTTTTGGATTGGGGTTTTGTGGACTCTCACAGTCAAGACCTCAAGATAGTTCTAAAGTCCAGCATTACTTGCTGCTCTCCTGAGTTCAGTGATACAGGGGCAAATGAGTTTGGAGGAGGTGTGAGGCTCAAAAAAAAACCCAGAAAACCAATAACAATCCCATTTTCTTGTCAAAATGACAGAAATACACTAGGTTATGCTCCCAGGAATGTCCTTGGGTGATGCACTGAATGCTGGAATCCAGTGGTTCGCTCCCAGGTTTTTAAGGTGCTTTCCTGAGAGGGGCCGGGGAGGGGGCCCTGGGAGCCCTATATCTTGCTGCCCATACCTCATGTGCTGTGCAGCCACCTCAGCTCCCCTGGGGTAGTCTTCAGCGTGAGGCTGCCTCATGAACACCTCAAAGCTCTGTCATGCTGCATCCGTGCTTTGTTTATGACAGCCCCCATCTTGCGGAGCAGCAGGAGGAGGCCTGTGAGGAACACATGCATCATTAGCCCCTCCAACAAGTGCAAGATACTCAGTTTGCTTGGTGTTGAGTTGGGCGGGGCTGTACTTTGAAGCTCTCAAGGACAGGGAAATGCTGCTTCCTTGCCTTGGGTTGTTGGAAAACAGCTTTTAATGGTTGACAGGTATTTATGAGAAAGTAAATAAAGAACTCTCTGGCTTTTCAGGGGAATATGTAGCGTGCCTTTTTGAAACCACCAAGTAAAAATTATGCCTGTGGTTTTGCAAAGAAAACCCTTACTAAGCACTGAAGAGAGGGACATGGTTTTGTGGGCCAGCAGTAGGGTACAACTTTCCTTGTAGCAGCACAGGCAGTGAGGCTGTGTTGCCTGTTATCTGCAGATGTCATGAATTGCATGGCCCCAGGATGACCTAAAGGAAGAACTTGTCCCAGTTGCAGCAGAAGTTTTGGAATTTAGTGGAGTAATAAGGTTCCTTGTTAATCCAGCAGCAAAATCCTCTCCCTCCTGTGCTCTGTGACAAAGACAGCGAATAAATATTCTGGGCTGGAAGATCTACAAAAGGAGGCCTGGTTTTGCAGGCCCTGGTTTCAGGCCTCTAGCAAGGGATTGCTTCAAGCTGCAAAAAGTCCAAACACTCCGTGTTCAACCTCTTCTCTCTGTCCAGAGCCTTCTGATGCCTCCAGCTGCTGTGTTCATGCCCTTCTGCAGCCAAAGTGGAGACAGGTGGAGAGAAAGCAAGGCTGTAGACCCAGAGACTCCCTCTTACAGGGCTTGGAGAGCAGAGAAAGTATTAGAGAAAAGCAGGAGCGTCTCTTCCTTGGGCTGTTTTGCACCCTTTTGGTATGTACTTACCCCAATGTTCGATGATTGTTAAGGTAAGTGTTCCCATGCTGGGGGTTTTACTTTCATAGTAGGAGGTTAAAGTTTCAGCTTCTGATGGATGTAGCTTTTCGTAACTATCAATAAAAGCAGTGGTTGAAGGTAGAGTCCTTGAACTCTAAATTGGCTAAGATCCAACTATTGCATCTGCTTGCATTGGTGTGCTACATCTTATAATTAGTCTAATCTCTGATAGACTATAATTACTCTAATCTCTGTAAGGACAGAGATTAGACAAGTGGTGCTGAGACTACTGAGTCATGTGATAATGGCCATAGGGAAGAGTATCAGCATTTTGTTGCTAGGATATCATCCCTCTTCTGGAGGAGGAAGTGTTGTCTCTTTCCTGATGCTGACAACTTTTTGTGGCAGGACAGCCAGCCTTCCTCACTGGAGAAATGTGTCTGTCACTGTGTAAAACCAGTGTGTCTCTTACTTCGTGCAACAAACAGTACATAAAAGATCACTCATTTGAATGGCAGACAAACATACTAACCCCCCGCAGCTGGGTTGTGATGAGGATTGTGCTTGTTATTTTTTCAGACAATGCTTAGGTAGTTCTAGGTACACAAAATTTATGGAGCCCATAAGACTTCCGCTCTCCTCCCTTGCTTGTGAGGAGGGTGGATTTTGTGTTGTGAAAGACATGTTTTTACACTGTAAATTAGCTGTGGTGCTGCTACATTACCAAGGCTTAGGAAAACAAGTTTATTTTGCTCCTTTTGATGGTGCTTAATTGAGAGGGGCTCATGGACCTTGTTTTTCATTCAGAGAAAACCTGTTTCTGTTCTTGTAGTGGAAGGAACTACATAATGTACCTAATGCTGAGCTAGCTGTTTTATTGCCTGATACTGCTTCTCAGGAAAGTCACACTAAAACCATTATAAGACTTGTGGCCAAGCCAGGACTTCTGCTAGAGCAGGACAGTGGACCTCTTCCACTTGTATAACCAGTGCTTGACAGGCAACTTGTTTTCTGTGGTATGAGCCTGGGCTGGAACGGATGAAAACTGTGAACTAAAATAGACAACTCTTGGGATGATGTGGTGAAAATTACCTGTTGCAGTACCAAGTAAGTCTGTGTGACCTTCACCTCTTCACCTCTCTAGCATTTTGCCTGGTCACACTTTTATCCCTCTTCCTCAGTGACAGGCATCTTCGAAGACACTGCCCCAGAGAAGAGGAGCTGCTGGCTTGGTCATGATGCACCGCCTGGGATATTTTATTTTCTGCAGCTGAGGTTGTGGTAATTTGTCCTGTCTCTGCTCCTGCCTTCTCCCCCACAGCCCTGTTGCATGCTGTTGTACTCCCATCACCCTGTAAGCTCACAACAAAGCCTTTCACTAGGGAATGGTCTTAAAGGGACTCTCCCAGTGTCTTCTCCTGTCTCCGTAAGGTCTCTGTCCTGTGCCAATTCTGTTTTGGGGCTCAGCAGTATGACTGTGTAAACTTGCTTATGGTTGAAATTGTGTCCTCATAATCCCAATAACAGGGATGGTGGGACCATTTAAACATTAACTGTCGTGCGATGGACATAAGGGGTAATTATGGCAGGGTGTGATTGTTTTTGTCTAAACAAACATTCTCTTATGAACTTACATAAAATATTTGATAAGGGGGGAAAAAACTTAGATTTTAAAAGAATTAAATTCATAGCACAAATTTGAATTTGGAATGATGCCCTTCCCTGCCCCAACCAACCAGAGTATCTGCATACTTAAACTGGAAGGTGACTGTCTGGGGCTAATGAGACCCTTGTTCTACTCTTGGTTGCACTTCCGGCTGGCAGGCTGAGCTTCTGCAGGCAGCCCCCCTTTTCCCCACTTAAAAAGGGTATAAATGATATCGACCCAATTGGCAAAGTGCTTTGAGATCTACCTTTGAAAGGGCACTGTGGGCGGAGGGGTGAGCTGCCTTAGCAAATCTCGAATGCTGCAGGCTAGTACGCTACTTCAGCTTGGAAAATGTTACGTGACAAATTTGGGCAAGTTTTAGTATTTGTGAATCATTCACAGGGAATTCTTGTCTTCTTAAAATTCTTCCCTTATTTGTAGGTATATTCTGGCTGGTTTACTAAATGGGCTGTTCTCAGACTTTGCTACACTTGTTAATCACTTATGCCTCTGTGTGTGTCACACAGCACCAGTTCTTGCACTTCCAAAGAAGGTAAGGTAGAATGAAGCAAAGCCCAGAGCTTGGTGTGGGCTATGTTGAGGTGGCAGCTCCACTTCCCTGAGTGACTTGTGGCAGGTCAGAGGCTTGATAACAGCCAAGAACAAAGATGAGCTGTCATCTGGTGTGCATATGGAAGCACTCCCACTGCAGACACTATTTGGCATACAAGACCTGAGCTAAGCACTTCATGTGAAAGGTAACTGCATTGGAAGCACACTGAGATCATTTTGTTCATGGTTACTTCCATGATAAAACAACCTGCAAACTGTGAAAACTCTTTCCCTTAGCAACTTTTCTTTTCTCCCACAACTCCTATTGTATGAATATTCTTATTCTATGTCCTGATAAAAATGTGTTATTTTGAAACCTTCTCCTGGAAACAAAACCACAGCTATGTCCTGCTTGTGCTTTCTAATGACATGGTTCAAAACCTTCTATGTGGACACACTCTGACCTTAACTGGTACTCAGACTGTGGTCTTCCATGAAAACACATTGCTGTCACTTGAAGGGAGATTAGTGATTCAATAAGATGACTTTTTATTATTGTTGTCACCACACCAATGAAACAGATTTGCACTATATGTTATCAAAATTTCATTACAAACTATGCAGTGTAATGACTAGGTTCTTTTTTTTTAAATACAAATTAGAGCTACACCTCCTGCAATCTGGTTACTTTAAGACTTCAGATTTTTTTTTGGTCCCCATTCCTAGTTACTGCAACTGTAGATAAAGAAGACAAACCAAATCTCTCAAAGTTCAGGGGCAGAAAATAGTTCCCCAAAGGTCACAAGTCATTCATCTCTGTGAGAGAGGAGCAGAGGAGAAGATTAAAAGCTGACATGTGGTGTTTGCAGCTAACGCTACTGTCGGTGTAGTGTTGGCAGCCTGTGGCTCTTGGGGCCATCTGGAAAGCTGTACTCTCTGTTTAGCCCCAGAGCATGGATTCCTCCATCCTTGTTTAGTCTCTCTGGGCCCTCTTAAAGGTCAGCTGGGAGAAAACAGGAATTGGCTCCTCCAGAGGAAGGTGCAGTGTCTCTCTCCCCATTTGGCAATGCAGGAAAAGTCTAGATGGCTGTGTATCAAGCACGGTGGTAGAGAGAAACTGCCTTCTCTTTCTTTTCTGCCTTCCCCTGCAGTAGATTTTTTTCCCTGAATGAATGAATCAGGCTTAGTATCAGTTTTATTCCCAACAGTCATTGATACTAAACTTAAAACCTATGCATATCCCTCATAGCCCACAGCTTTTTCTGGAGCTGAGGAAAAACAGAACTGATGTTGTGGGCTGTTTTTATACAGTGATGTCTAAAATAATTGATTTTTGTAGCAGGGAATTGATTGCACTACACTTGTAAGTACTTGTATTTTATTATTTCCATTTATATAAATTGAGAAATATGTTATATGAACTCAGATGGAGTGAGCCTTTTTCCCTTTTTCTTTTTTTGGTTACTTTCAAGTTCTTAAGCCTCACTGCCACCCATCACCTCTTCCCCCAAGTCCTCCAGCGGAAAACGCCAAGGCAGTGCCTGCCAGGGATGGACAGTGACCTTTGGTCTTGGAATAAAAGCCAGGTGAGTAAACGCATGCAGACCCCCATGCTCACCAAGCAGCAAGGTCTGCAGTGAGGGTGGTGCCTTTGTCCACAGTCCCTGCTTCTCCTGCCATGGTAAGCCACTGAAGCTTAGCATGGAGCAGCAACAACCTGGTGTATAGACATCAAGAACCTAAATGCTTGGTTTCTGATGAAAGCTGACATCAGCTATGTTGGAGGTAGGCTGGGTGTGTTTCCCATTTCTGGTTTTCTTCTTTGCTTCTGAAGTGTTTGGGCAGCTAGTTTGTTCTCTGTCAACACCCACTGTTACTTTTTTTTCCCCTAAAAACAATATTAAAAGTCCTTGTATCTTATTTTAGTATCAGAGAGTAGCCCAGCATACAGTGTCTTGCCTGTCTGGGTTTAAATTCTGCCTGCAAAGGCACTGCTCCTGTTGTATACTTGTATCCTCTAGCTGCTTACAAGCAATCCCAGTGAGCACAGCCTTTGACTGGGAGACATCCATCAGAGTAAAGTTTTCCTTTTTTTCCTTTTTCTTTCAAGCAATTAAATGTCTGAAAAATAGAAGTTCACTGTATGGAGCACAGGATGCTGCTGAATGCAGAGCTGCTTCTTATCAAAATAAAACCAACTTTTATAAAGTGGTACAGATGTTCTCCATCTTTGTTCTGTAAAAATCAAATTAAGGAAATCAAAATGTTTCAGATTTCATTCAGGCCCTGTTTCAGCAAGCATCTGCTACCCTGGGGAAATTGGTATGAATAAGATGATGGACAGAGGACTCTCTTCCAAAAAGATTCAGGAACCTAATGCTTGCTTTAGATGTTTCTGTATAAATGCAGATCCCTAAAACCTTTCTGCTGTCCTAGGGGACATGAAAACTTAACTCTCAGCCTCAGTAATGTGGTGTTTCCAGGAGTCACAAATTCCTCCGCCTCTTTTTGATTTTTCATCTGTGGGGTGTGATACAAGCATCTGTATTATGTCAGAGCTCTTCGTAAAACCGTGGTGGCTGCTTCTTATTTCCTCATTTTCCAAAGGGAAGATAAAAACGTTCACATCTCTTTACTGCCCAAGGACACTTCAATTGCTCGCCCTCCCTTCTGTGGAGAGTACCCTAAGCAGCTAACTGGAGTCTGCCCTGAAGTACACACCGTTACAAGTCTTCCTGGCTTAAAGTAATTAACTGCATAATTATGAAGGTACACGCACTTGCACGCTAGAAAGCCTTACTCTGTGTGGTGGTTATATAGTCATTCTAAGCCCCAGTTCTTATGCCGGGATGTTAAGGTTTATTTATACATTTATTTATGTAAGGTTAGTATTTGGTGAATTGTTCAATTCAGAAAGGAACAAAGGCAGCTTATTGAGCCTTTACAAAAGCTTGTATTAATTCAGCTCCAACATTTGGGACCATTACATGTACACAAACACACTCTAAAGACCAAGCTCCAAATATTTTTAACTGAGCAAAACATGTTGCAGGCAGCCCTGTCCCATCACAAAGCAAGCAAAGCAAGCAGGCTGTTGCTATTGCCAGTGCTTAATGGAAAGGAAACATTCTTTTTTGCCTGTCCATAGCAGGTGTTGCATCAGACTGGGATGTTCTTCATAAATGAAGTGTCATACTACTGTGTTAAATCTGTGTCACTTAAAGACAAATAGAAACCAGGAAGCAGAGAATATTATCCTTATGAATTATTTTCCCTAATTTCAGGGCAGGAAATTCTGATCCGTGTTGAACATATAGCCCAGACTGGAATGGGAATTGTATCCTAAGTATTCAAGGTAGAAAACACTCCCTGAACTTTTTGCCACCTAAAGGGTGATGCTAATTAACTTTACCACTATCTTCTTCAAATCTTTCTTGAACTGGTATCGTTTAATATGTTTTTCCCTACTGTTTGTCTATATCACTTTGACCAGTGTTACTGATCATTACTGTCAACTTGTGCCATTCTTGCACATATGTAGAAAAGCAGTCACTGAAAGCAGCTGCTGAAACTCATGGTCACCGGGACAAGGGTGTCGAATCCTTGAAAACTTGCTTAAGGCTACACTTAGCTCCTTGAAGGGTGGCTTTTGCATTTCTCATTGGACCTCCTAAGGAACTGCAGTCCATCAGACGTTGCTGTATCCTGAAGAGCCAGAACAAGCATATGGTAAATTGTGTAGTTTCAGCCCAGTGCAATTTCAAGCTGGAGACTGTTAATTCTCTGTAAGGAATCTGTTCTTTTGAATGTCCAAACACACACTCAAAATTTCTTTTGTAGGCACCTGAGATGTACTTCCTGTGTCTATTATTTTATGAAGCTGGAAATAGGCTTGTGTGATAGGGCTGCCTTTATTTCTCTCTCCCTGTGAGATTCAGCAGCTGTTCTTCATAAGGAGCCACCCTTTCATTTTTTCTAACTCTAGCCCTTCTGCCTTGGAGTTTTTCCCTCTCCCAGAGCTATGCCACCTTCCTCAGAGTGTTTACGTCCCCTCCCCAGGAAACAATTACAAATTATGTCTCATATGCATTTAAAACACACAGCCTTTTACAAGAATGTTTATAAGTAAAACAACAGGTGAGCTTGTTGCTGCTGCTCTTTGCATGGAGTATATGTTTTGTAAACAAACTTTAATATCCTCTACTGAATTAAAGTGATGTTTTCAACAGGAATACCCTGAGTATAATCATGATATACATACATGGCCTTGTTCAAAAAAACAAAAACAAACAAAAAAAACAAAACAACAGTAACTACCATCTGCTGCTTTTCTTAGTAAACATTGTGATATTATGTCATGAACTCAATTACACAGATCACTGGGGCATGTTGCCCCAGTTGCTGCTTTTTTGAAATAAGTGTTGAAATAAAGCTTTGCTTCAGGTGTAGCAAACCCATTACTGAATGCTTGTCAAAGAGAAAGGACTTGTTTCAGCTGGCTGTGCGTGCTCCCTTACGTCAGTGGGACATTGCCTAGGCACAGCTAGCTTGTTTCTTATTGACTTGTGTAATTATAGGCAGGGTTAATAAACAGCACCAGTTACTGCAGAGTCTACCCCCAAATGTTCTGTTTTTCTTAGGAAGTACACTGATTCTGTCATCTGTGTTTTGCCTGTTGAGAAATGATAAGATATTTAATCAGATCCATTTTTTGCCCTAACATTCACCCTGGGGTTCACAAGCCTTATGCCTGGTTTTAGAAAAATATTCATTTATTTAGAAAAATGCCAGCCAGAAGTGCTGAGACACTGTGAATGCAGGGGAGGTAGAGGCAAAAGAGAATTTTGCTTGCATGAGGAGAAAATTGTAGAATTGTTGAATGGCTTGGTTTGGAAGGGACCTTAGAGACCCATTTCCAACCCCCTGCCACAGGCAGGGACACCTCCCACCAGCCCATGCTGCTCAAAGCGCCGTCCAGCCTGGCCTTGAACACTTCTAGGGATGGGGCATCCACAGCTTCCCTAGGCAACCTGTTCCAGTGCCTCACCACCCTCTGAGTGAAGAATTTCTCCCTAATATCTAATCTAAATCTGCTCTCTTTCAGTTTAGAGCCATACCTCCTTGTCCTATCACTGCACTCCCTGACAAAGAGTCCCTCCCCAGCTTTCCTGTAGACCCCTTTTAGGTACAGGAAAGCCACTATAAGGTCTCCCTGGGGCCTTCTCTTCTCCAGGCTGAGCAACCCCAAATCCCTCAGCCTGTCCTTGGTCACCCTGATCATCCTCGTGGCCCTCCTCTGGACCTGCTCTAAGAGCTCCTTGTCTCTGCGCTGGAGGCCCCAGAGCTGAACGCAAGGCTCCAGGTGGAGTCTCACGAGAGCAGAGCAGAGGGGGAGAATCACCTCCCTTGCCCTGCTGGCCACACTGCTTTTGATGCAGCCTGAGACACAGGTGGCTTTCTGGGCTGCAAGCACACAGCGACCCCTTTGAAATGTGAGGTTGGAAGCTGCTGGGGAAGATCAGAAGGAAAGTGGGACTTAGAATTCATGGAGAGGTGCTTAAGTTCATTGAACAAAGGTATTGGACTGAGATATAGAGAGCATGTGAGAGGAAAGGCAGAAAAGTGGCAAAAAGAGTCAACAAGCATTTAAGGAATGGAGTGTGGGAAAGAAGTTTGTATTTCTCTTCCCTCACCCAAGAAATCACAATCTGTTCATTAAAGAAATGACAGAAGCTTGAAAGCTAAGAACTCCAAGGTTGAGATGCTTGTTTTAATTTGAGCCTTTTTGGATATAAATAACCTGAAATAGTTCTTAATAGTACACTAGCTGTGATAATGCAATGAACAACTTCTGCTAATTGAATGAGGAAAGCATCTTTTAGGATGGGAAACAAATTACAAGTCTAGAGGTAATCTATGATGCAAATCTAGGAGGAGAATCATAATCACGGTATGATTCCTAATTTATTGCTCACAAGGTATGTGTATGTATTTGTTTTATTCTACATTCACAGAACATATGGGGCAGACTCCTATCATCCTGCTTTGCTATTGGTTGTAAATTAACGTTGGGTTGATACACCTGAAATGACTGCATTTTAATACCTTCTCTCTCTATTTTGGCCAGTCTTTCTTCCCCTCCCTATCCAAACTGACCTGCTGTATTTAAGCAGCTAATGTGGGAGGAAGGAAACTTCTCTGTGTCAGTTTTGCACAGCAAAACTCCTGTTGACTGCAGTGGAAGATCAATCTGCAGTCTTTCTCTCTTTTTTTTTTTTTTTGGCTAAACTACAACAACATGCTGTGTACATGAACCTATTGCATTCAGTAAAACACAAATAGAGAACATCATAAAGTTCCCAAGGCCTTTTTAATATTCAGGAGGTATCTGTGTTTGATGTGGTGGGCACATTGTGCCTGATTTGTCACACCTGTTTGTTTCTCAGCTGAAACCCACCGGTGCAAAACTGCAGCCCATTGTATTAAGCAGACTGGTCTCTTGGCAGGTTCATTATGAGTAAATGATATGCCTCTGGCTGAGTAAGACCTTTATGAACTTGTATCAAAGGACTTCCAGAACTCGTTTTAGGAGCATGATGTGAATTATATGGAGCAGGTGTGAGTGCCAGAGGAAGGCAAAGGTTGGTGTCACACTGCACAGCTGAAAGTCACAGCTGAAAGTTTGCTTTTCATGTGCTTGGCCAGTGTGAGCTCTGGTGGAAACAGAAGGTCCTCTGAGGCTATGGTAAGCCTGAAGGGACAGAGCAGGCTTTTGAGGGAGGAAATCAAAAAACATTGGAATAATTCCTGCTTTAAATCAAGGTAATTTTTAATGGCTTATAAGTCAAGACTAGACTGCAGAAAAAACATCACGGTTTACAGAAATCCTCTCCCTTGCTTTCAAAGTACAAGGCTTTCCAGATCAAACCAGTTGCATGACTCCGCTGCAGCTGAACAGAAGAAAGGCTTTGTAGAGGAAGCAGGTTACAATCCTGGCACTGTGGTGCTACTTTCTCTTAGGAGGGGGGTACTTGGCTTCAAGTCAGATTGTGCCGTGCTACAGGTGGTGAGGGAGAGTCCTGTAGGAAAGCAACCAGCTACCCTGACTGGGAAACTGGGGAAATGTGTGCCCCCTGTTTGGCACTGGGGAAATGACAATGTTTGGATTTGTATCCTTTTGTGCTATAGGTGTTCGTTAGAGCTGCCCAATCCCTAGTCTCTTTCCTCTTGGAAACATAACATTGGTGATGCCCTACGGGCACCTACAGAATGTCTTTGAGGGACAGCCTGCAGCTTACTTTCCAGCAAAGTTCATGGGCTGCTACAACTGACAGAGCTTTTGTAGGTGGGGGGAAAGAGGGGTTCATGAAAATTCTTGTTTGCAAAGCAATTTTGTCTGGCTCCTAGTGGTTAGGTATTGAACACAGACAATAAAGTGAAGTGGCAAGTTATTCTTGTCACTCTGTATACTGAGGCACTGATGACTAAATTGTTTTTCTTCTGGTAATGCCCCTGTGTATCCAGTGTTAGATGCTGCAGAAGGCACCAAAGCCTGTAGTAGAATTCCAGTACACTCGATAGAGACTATCTCTAGTCCGGTGTGGAAAAAAAAAAAAGAATCATGAAGTGACAGAACTTTGGGCAGCTGTGCTGTATGAGATGCTCATGTTAAATATTCGGATTTTGTATTATTTTTGTTGTTGTTTTTAACTGGGTTAGCTCTCCTGTGTTGATCCTCCCTTGAGGAAGGGAAGCCTTCTATTTGCAAAAGACTACCATGGAAGACTTCTCCATGGTAGTCCTATTAAACTAAAATAGAGGCACTTCACCATGAAAATGCTGTACCTGCAGGAGGAAGTTTCAGTCATTAAATCTATCCAGTTCCAGCATATTTTTCAAGGTGTACAGTCAGGAATAGGTATTCCTGTAGTGGTTCTAACAATGTTTTGTTTTCAGCAATTGGGATTGTGGGGA
Organism: Cygnus olor; assembly: GCF_009769625.2. Classification (NCBI taxonomy): domain Eukaryota; kingdom Metazoa; phylum Chordata; class Aves; order Anseriformes; family Anatidae; genus Cygnus; species Cygnus olor. Next base: position 65,733,347 of record NC_049170.1, on the reverse strand, counting down.
GCAAAAAAAAAGTAGCGGGAATATCAATTACTAGGAGTGTCAAAAGGAGTCTGAGAGACTGCTACTCAAAGCAGACTTCTTTCAAAGCTAGAAAAGCTATATAATTTCTTTGCTATGTTGGGACAATCTGAAAAACTTCGTAAGCTTCTCTACATGTTTCCAATTACTTTAAAAAAATGGGGGAAGATGGATTACAGCATTACCCAATATCAGCATCTCTTACGTAATTCTGAGGCAGTAAAGTTACAAAATTCAGAGGCTGTTTGATTTTATTTTTCATAGAAGATTTTAAATAGCACAGTGTGTAACAACAGTCGCTACTTACAAAGAAGAAAAATGCTTTCTGCCAGTTCTTAAAGGTTATGTTTGCAGAAGTGACCTTGGTTAGGGATTTGCATTTCAAAGCTATAATCTTCTGAAGTCACGTTGCTAGTAGAGTTATACTCTGTTGGTGTGAACTGTGACACCTACATGCACAGCATCATGTGCAACAGTTACTGTTTGAACAAAGCCTTCTGGCTAGATTCGAACTTCTCATAATTAGAATGTCATTTAAAAAAAGATTTTTTTCCAGTTTTTCAGAGCCAGCATAACTCCCCCACCTGCCCCCATCCTTATTGCTTAAATGATGCAAGAGAAGATCTCAAGTAATACATTGACGTCTGCAAACTAGAGTTAATTAGTTCTCACGGTATGCTTTTGAGAAATAATCTCCTTTAACCAGTTCTTGGTGAGCAGGGCTATGGATAACATCTGCTACCAGTGGGATGAGTGGGGCTAGCTCATGATCAAGGACTACGCACGCAGCAGAATAGTAAAGAAGCAGAGCTAGGTTAACCTGCTTCCCCTCTCTGTAGCCTTTACTCAGCAGCTTGTTTTACATTTTGACTCGAGTCCATTGTGCCATGCATCATGATCTTACTTATTCTGTACAGTCTGGTAATAGTGAAGAACATGCTTAGTTCTATGTTTAAAATCCTCCTAACAGAGTTAATTTAAAAGAACACAATGCATTCCAGTCAACAAACAAGCAAAACAGAAGGGGTATTAGATAGCCAAGAACAGGTATTACTTAGAGCTTGGGATGGTAAGAATGATGACTAATTCTCCTGGTATTAAGGAGTTGAGGACAGGGCAGCAGAAGGGATTTTAGACTGCTCTAAGAAAGTGGTGAAAGCTTATATTTACTAGGCTGGTGTTTGCCATCCAAATGATCTACACAGGACTTGTAAGACCGTAGATGACCGCAAAGGATACTTTCAAGGTAAACACCTGAGGGAGGGTTAGGTGTACAGAAGTGAAGACAATAGGTTCTCCTTCATTTTTGCTTCTTCAGAAAAGTGTATGTGTGATGTGCCACCTCTACTGTCAAATGGGCTTTGTATTTGCTTGCGCTATTTTGTAGTGCCCCATCTCTCCCATCAGTATCCTCTTAAGTGAATGCTTTCACTGTGCAATTCTACTTCGGTGGTAGGAGTAAGAACAGGGAATGAGGAGTGTCAGGCAAGACGGTCTGCTGCATTCTGAACTACTTCCAATCTCCTGGTGGCCTTGTTACCTCCTTGCTTCTATTCCCTTTAAGTGCTGAGTCATGCCTTCCATGATGGAAATCACAGATGGAGGTTGATTTAACACCCCCCTCTGTCCTACCTCCACACATGGTTTATGGTTACTTTAGGTCAGGCTGTTTTGCGTCTTTAATGTAACAGGTGGCAGGTGCTGATGGCCTAGAATAACAGTGTGATGTAGTTTAACAGTGTGATGTAGTTTTAAACATGACTTAGTTCTTCTAGCTATTTCTTAGATTAGCAAAATGCATTCCCTTTTGCATCAACCTAAAAGTAGTTGAAAACTGCAGTTAAAAATATCCACTAACCAGAAACTAAGCCCAGAAAAACTAAAAATGGTAATGTGATGCTTTTATTCTTTATCCTCAAATAAGCTTATGTTTTGGCTGGATGTTTTAGATGTACTTCAATTCCTCCTCTGGAGCAGATATTAAGGGTTCCTCCTAAATCCTGTTTTGAAAGTAGCTGTGGTGCAGTTATGTCATTAGCTGACAGTGTTGGCATAGTAAGGAACTGTTTGGAACAAATATGTATGACAAAAGCAAGGCCATCTGCATCTGGAGTACCTGTGTCAATGTGCGTCTTGTTGATATTTCAGCAGTAAGAGTGACGTAGTCAAAATGTTCAAGGGGAGGAAGGGGGATTGGAATACAAGGCAGTAAACTGTCAAAGTCTGCCTCTCTTAAGCACATAATGAAGTCCCCTTCACTTTTCTAAACCACTTTGAATTCAGCTGGATTAAAGCAGTGAAAAAATATAGCATAATTGTTTGCTAGGAGTATGACAATTTGTGACAACTGTAGTATAGGAGAAATGTGTGCCCAATAGCTTCTGCATCATCCAGAAATTATCCTGGTACAGCAGAATAAGCCTGTTAATGAAGTAACCCTAAAAACATTTCCTACTTTTCAGGTAGGAAATTCCTACAAAATGCATGTGCAGAAATGACATTTTGTACTTAATGTTACCTGACCCTTCTCTCTCTTCATCAGTGAAGTTTCTTTTGGTATGTACAACTATAATCCCGTTCTTTATAACTTCGTTGTTTGGCTTTCTTGTGTTTATCTGAAGCATGTTGTTTATTGGCAAGAATGGTCTAAGGATACTACTGATCTCTTGCTCCTGTCACTGCTGCCATATGCCGACCCGTCAGCTCTGTCCATGCAACCATCAGTGGTGAGGCAAGCTGAATGCTTTCCCCTGCCAAAGGACATGGAAAGCCACTGAGCACCTCTGTGTGCACCAGCCACATGCTATGCTGAAGAGCTTGACAGGCTTTTCTGGATGCAACCATGCAAAATAGGCAGTAACACTGTATTCTAAAAACCTGAAAGCACCTCAAAGGCAGCCTCCAAAGGAAGTGTTAAGGAGGGCATTGAGCTCTGATTTCTGCTTATAGCTGGATTGTGCATTTCACAATGATCATTTTACTTCCCAAAACACATTCCAGGAGACTATTCTGGTCTTGCCTACCACATTTTCAGAAGTGCAAAATAGTGCATTGGGGTATCCCATTTCTCCTTTTCCTGCCTTTCCAATAAGATCCCCTATGAATTGTGCTTGCCCCTTCTCTTCCCCTTTTCAAGAGGTTGAAATTGTGTTGCACTGAGTTCTACAGAGAAGTTCGTACATATAGGCAATGTTCAGCAAATTACAGTTGTCCTGCAGGAAGAAAACCTGCCTGACTGTCCTTAATTCCTAGCTTCTATGTGAAGAGTAGTCTTTTAAAATTTCAATGAGCTTTTCATACTTACTATGTTGATTAAAAGACAGTTGTTTACTAATATTCTAATTGTTTTGAAGTATAAATCTTTGGGGGAGGGTGTTAGTTTCAGATCCTACCTTAGGGAACTGTCAAAGCATATGCAGAGTCTTTGATAACTTCTGGAATAGTGAGAGATATACTTACATTTTAATTAGAGTAACAATCTACTCCTGAGTAAGAGAGAAAGCTATTTGTGCCCTGAGGAACGGTATGTGACAGAAGTCTGTGTTCAGAGAAGGCAACAGTAAGCAATGCCAGCAATATCCAGTAGATCAAATGTTTCTAGGATCTAGTGTTACTTGTCTGTGAAATCAGGTTGAACTGCTGGCTCCCAAGGAACTCATAACATTAGTAATGTTCCTAGCTGAAATAATACTTTGTACACACTCTAAATGCATGTTATGTCTCCATCATCACTATTGTTAGGTATTCCAGGATGCACTTGTTAATTACAGCTACATGTATTAGTAGACTCTTAGGCAATGAAGCATTAATTCTCCGGTATCATTTGCTTTGCCAGCCGGAAAGTCAATGCAGAATTAACTACATTACTATCAAAGTTTGTTTACTTTACCCAAAGAGATTCTCCTGAACACAATGCCCTTGCTGTCTTTACTAACTTAAATCAAAAAGCAAAATAAAACTGTCTTTAAGCCAAAGTCTACACTGACATATGTAGCATTCCTCTTTCTGACTAGTTATATAGGATGGATAAGGCAGACCATGCATGTTTCTGGACCGACTGTGTATCTCCAACTCAAGATACATATAGCATGCATTGAAATTTGACCGTTATTTCCAATTCATTTGTGGCATGTAGTTGAGTCAGCAGAGAAGTCAAAATGAGTTGCAGCTGGATGATATGGAGGCTGGAATAAAGGGAGTGACTAGTTGTGCACAGTGCTATAGAAATAGAAAGGAATTCAGAGTAAAGTCTGAAAATTGGCATTTAAATTTCAAAAGTTACAGGTTATAGGAACTGACTGGAAAGCAGACTTTTGTTAGGCCTGTAGAATTGTTGTAATAATATGAAGTATGTTTTGGACTATGGAAAATTTGAGTGATAATAATTGTGATGTTAATTCTTCAAAGAGCTCGTTATTCATACTTGATGCACATCTGGCATCCTTTCATACGTAATTTTGTAACTCACCACAGAGATCTGCATGATCCTGAGCTTATTGAAACCAAGACTGACATAAAACCCAGTAGGCTCTGCAACAGAAAGACATGGAATCAACATGATAAATGGAGCAATTTCAGAAATGTGCTTTTCCTTGCTTCTGTTTTCATGAAGGGTGACATTTTAGCCGTATATGGAGAACCTGACTGAAACCTGGGCAATGTTTATGTACAATTTAAGCTCTAACCCTTTGACTTATTTGGAACTGCTATCAGAATAGTATAGTTTTGGACTAGTCATGCTGGTGCTGAATTTCACCCTTTGGGTTTATATTATCATCCTTCATGCAACAACCAGGTGAAAACTGAGTATGAATACGACTAGGCTCTCCAAGTATGCCTCCCTGAAGCAGACCTTTTTGCATTTCTTATCTGGTTACATGTAAAGTTGATGGCACTTTTACATAAAATTTATTAGTCCCATAACTGAAAGAAAAGACCCAATTTAGGTGTGTTCTGCAGAAAACAAACACTGTTACTGTGACTCACCTGCCCAGGTGCAGCATATATTATGTTATTCTTGATTTGTGCATAGCACAGCTGTCTTGGAGGAAAAGTAGGAGTTTTGAGGACGTCTTGGTTTGTGATGCAGATGTGCCAGCTCCTGTCTGCTCAAAAGTGCACTGAGTGAGGAGCAAACAAGGCGAGAGACGGAGTTCAGTGTGAGGATGCTACAGATCATAAGTGTGTGTGTATATATATTATATATATATATACACACACACAAATATTGCTTAATTGTGCAGTTTCAAGTTACAGGTATTTCAACAAAATGTACATATTTGAAGCTGAGTTTTCCTGAATTCTGAATCAGAAAAGAATTGCAAATATGTTTTACAAATCAGTTGCCTCAGTACTTAGGATTGTATAAACAAACTGTGCAGAAAATCCTGTACTCTTTTTGGAGAGTAACATGCTTATGTGAGGGTTAAATAAAAACTAGTTCAATGAAGGAACACATTTTTCTACCAAACTTCCATCAACGTGAAAACAAAGAATTTAAAAATAAGATATTTCAAAACTAATAGCTTGACAATGTCCTGCTAGCTAATGACCTAAGCATATAAGAAACTCAACATGACTATCATTTGTTGACATGGATCTCTTGAGTTTGGTATATTATTTAAAAAAAAAAAAAAAGGGGGGGGGGGGGAGATGTGGGACAAGAGGGAACTATTCTAAAAGAAACGCATCTTGCAGGATTTAAGGTTTTTGAATTTTAGCCAAACATTTTTGAACATGGCACAGAAGAGAACAAAGGAGCAAGGGTTGTTCCTCATTTCTACTTTATTCTTAAATCCTGAGGGAATGGTGGAATTAATTTCATTCATGTTTTGAAAGATGGTTGTTTCCTCTAGCCTATTCCAAATGTTTTCTGAAGACAGTTTTTATATGTAATTGCCTTTTTTTTCAATGATCTTGAAAAAGGGAAATACAAAGGCTAACTTAGTCTTCAGGGTGAACTCTTGTAATATTCTTAATCACAAGAAAAGAATACTTTAGAAGTGTAAACACAGAGTATATGAGGCCTTGTATAAGAAGCAGCATAGTTGATACTAATAGCAGGCCTGACTTAAAACTGTGCTGTTAACCTGTATGAGTGCATACTTGTGTGTGTCCAGTAACAGTAGGAGAAAGCAACATTTTTCTGAGCAATGATCTTGTTTAAAACAAGCACATTGCTCACTCTTTAAAGCAGTGCAGACATAAATGCTAAAAAAACAATTTCAGATCCCAAGTGTAGGCAGAGGATTATTTACAACAACACTTCACAAGTCATACTGGAATAGCCAGTGGGACTTTTATATGTATTTTACGATGTGGCCAATCTTCAAGACTTCACAACTTTTTGATACGTACAAACTGCCAGTGGCTTTTACAAAGGGATATTCTGACGCTACTAAGCAGACTTTGTCTTTCAATGCTTTAATTGAAAAACGACATTCTAGCTGCCGATATTTTAGCTACCCACAGGTTGTGGGGCGAAATAATACCTGAGCTTCTCTACAAAACCAAAGAGTGGCGTTACAGGGTCACGGCAGCTCCCCGCGATGGCTGAAGCCTCACCCCGCGGTGGCCAGCCGGCCGTGCCGAGCTCTTCAGGGACACAGAGCTCCATCTACTGGCGTGAGGAAGAAGTCTCCTGGGCGCCACCTCCTCCACTTGCCACCTAACACCTTCTAGGGCCTTGCAAGCCAGCGCTGAACGAGTTTTGGTGGCTTAGATCAACTTGTGAGGCTGTTCTCGTGCTGGGATGAGTTGCGATGGTTAGTCCATGATAGCACCTTCCTTCCTCTCCTCCATCGCCATGGAGGCACCTTCATCCATCATCAGGTGTAGGGGCTGAGCTCGCCTTTCGGCCTTTGAAGAGCTGGGGTGACAAGGCCAAGTATCTCTGAGTGACCCATTGCTGAAACCACAACTAACCGTAGCTGCCAGCTCTTCTGGCTGAGCAGTAACTGTTGTGTGTGAAGCTGTGGTCTTAAGGGGAGCAAGCATGCAAAAATCTATTGCTAATGTTGGAGGTTAACATCATTTGCTACCTGCACTTGGTCATGTCTTGTCAGCAGCTTGAATCATAAGCTAAAAAAACCCCTTTGAAGTGGAAAAAAATGTCCAGATATCTGAACTGTGCTGAGGTTATCCATCCAGTAAAAGCAGGTTGTCTCAAACAGATCTTTAACTGCAGTGCCAGTGGATCTGCATGGCTAACTAGCTAGAAGATCTCCAGGGGAAATTTTTTCTTCAGTGTAACCAAAATACGTCATTTGGATTTTGACTTTTTACTATTACAGAAAGCTGATTTCATGATGCAAAAATCATTTGTTTCAAAGCATGACAATACAGGATGCTCAGTGTTGTTCATTTCCCTACAGAGACATGACTTAAGAAATTGTTACATTTTGAACAGCATTTCAATGGAAAATGATTCAGCCAAGGGCTTTCCAAACAAACTCATCATTATTTCTTCAGCTTCTGAAAGTAATAACAGAAAAAGTGTCTAAACATTGTATGTAGACATAGTCTAATCTTTTAAAGGGCAGAGAAACTACGTTGACCCTACTTTTCCACCTGTAAAACTAACCTTCTTCACCCAAAGCCATGCTTTACAGTCATCTTTTTGCCATACTTCATATTCATGCAGCTCAGGGAATCGTCCACATCTTCCAGCTACAGAAGGAGGATATGGGGAACTAAAGTTACGCTGGGAGGAAAGTGAGGTCTTCTGGAATAAAGATTAGTCCATGTGCAGGTTTTCAGGAGTTCCTTGCGGACTTTTTCTTCGGTGTGTTCACACTTGTAAAGGCAGACCTGAGCCTCAAAGACCTAATAATCACAAGCCAGCAATGTTGGCGCTGCATGCAAAACATGGCCAACTCTCTCAAGCTTCACCAAGTGCACAGAGTCAGGTATCCCCAGTGTTTATTAATAAATTGCCTCTCTTCTCAAGATGCAGGAAAGCAGGCAGCTTCTGAGCTCAATGAATGGGTATTTTGATATATATCCTGGGGGTTGTTTCCCTCCCTACTCCCTCACTGTTGTTTTCCTAGGGAAAACTGTGGCCAGGACTCTTCCCTCCAGTTATAAACCTTCTCCTAATTCCTAGCCTAATTGTATTAATGGCCGATTTATACTTGTTCTGCCCCCGCCCCAACTCCACACTATAAATCATCTCGCTTTGCTGGTGGTTACTCCTGTGGGGTGTTGATAGGTTCCAGTTAGACACACAGCTTGGCAGCCTTTCTTCTGCCCAGCTAAGCCCATCAGCCAGCTCCCTTGGCCCTCTCTCACACAACGACCTCCTCTGATCTTTTCCAATGTCCTCTTCTGGGCCTGCCCTGACTGACTCCTTTCTTCAATATGAGGTGCCACAGTGGCATGAAGCATGTCAGAGGAGGGCTCACCAGGCCCTTACAGAAGGGCTATTTCTCTTTTGTAATCTTTAGGGCTTACAGGAACTACCTTACCTGATTAAACACTAAGAACATGTTCCTATATTTTTTCTTCTGCTTTATTTACGTCTGCAGAGCTTATGATAACTCCTACAGCAGCACAGGAAACTAATACTCTCAGGTCCTCCTTGGCAACATCTCCCAGGTGAAGGTGCCTTCTGAGGACAAAATGCTGGCCACAAGTCCCTGCTTGTCTAAAGTTATGGCTCCTACAGAGAGAATTTTGATGGTTTCTGCTGCTGCATTCAAGGCATTTAATTCCTCCTGCATGGTCCTCCCCATGTTGTGCTAACATTAAATGTCATGTTCCACCCTTCTTTTACTTGTGTCAGTAGTTCTGACAATCTTTTCCTCAATGATCCAATCAGCCCAATTTTCATATGACAAAAAGTGCATTACAAATTTGTATCCAGATCACCTGCTCAGTGGGTAATGAAAGACAAAGAGCAGGACACAACAGAGAGAATTCAGGGAGAACGTTTTTGAAGCTGAACAGAGGTAACACAAACAAAATCACTGAGAGAGAGATTTGCTATAAGTTACCTGGAGAAGCACTGGAGAAAGACCTATGGAAAGCGCAGGACAAAGGGTGCTGCGTGAGCTGAAAAGCAGCACCTGGCACTACCGTTAAGCCCAACAGGTTTCTAATGTTTGTGTCTCCAGGGAAAGAATGATCTATGCAACCTCTCTCCGTACCTCCATCATGAAGTAGAGCACACTTGGTGTTGAGACAGTGGTCTAAAATACAAACAGATTTAGGGTTGGGTTTTCTTAAGCTTGTTGAGAAATGTTTGCTTTCTCAGAGTTGAGCATGCAGAAGTTGAATAAACCAGCGTAACTTTTTTTCTGGATGCTCCTTTGTATGTTTTACCTTTAAACATAGAAGATACACTGTTTTCCCACTGTGCCCCTGTGTGCAGTGAAGTAGGCTGATATCTGTGGGCACCCTGCCTGAATCACACAACTGTAGGTTGCTGCTGGTGAGATTGCAGGGAGAGGGAGGGAGGACATTCCCTCCATCCTGGAACAGATCTGTCCTGGCAGTCGGGTTCTTTCTCTGCTGCAGTGATGCTGTGCTTAATCAGTCAAACCTGGAGCCCTCAAAGGAGTTGTGTGTTTTCATTGCCTGGCTTGATACCTATTTGCAGAAATGCCAAGTATTGACAGCTGCAAACAAAAGTCCTCTGAACTAAACACCACGCAATAGTATATCTGAAAAATCAGGTAATTGGCATCAAGCAGGATATTAACTGATTTATCTGTTATGGCTTCATCTATAAACTGCAAATTATACTGCAAATTACTTTACCGCCCCAACCCCATACATCAAAGGGTGCTGACAGAAAATGATGCTTATGAAGTACTGTAGCAAGCACTATTTACTAAAGATAGGAAATGTGCAGTAAATGTAGCTTAGGACATCTTAAGAATGGGGAAAAAATTGCTATTAAATCAGTAATCACCATACATCCTGCACTTCCAAAGAGGCAGCATTCAACTTAATGGTTGTATTTCTTTTATTATGTAATGAAAGGAACTAAGGGGCTTAAGCGTAGTTACAGGAATTAGGACTGACTCAAGGTTTGTCATCTTTTTTAACTTTTGAGGGCTTTAATCTGCAACAGGCCCCGTCTGTAGGGCTGAGGCTCAAAGGAGCGGACAGGAACACTGCGAGCCAGACCACTCGCGTCTTCCTCGCCGCTTTTTTTGCCCTGCCCTGTGTCCCGGCGACATCTCCGTGTGCCGCCGCCGGGAACCCACACGTAACACTGACGGATGCCAACGCCCCACAGGCGGTGGGACAACGGCCGCAACCGCTACAACGTCCAGCTGCCGCACGCCCGCCCCTCGCGGCGAGGACCAATCAGGCGGTGCGCAGCCCAACGGTCACGGCCGAGCGGGCGGAGCCTCGCGCGGGCGGGGCCTCGCGCGGGCGGGGTCGGGGCCTCGTTGGCCCGCCCCGCCTTCCGAAGGTGATGGCGGTGGCCTGGGTGGCGGCGGCCGTCGGCGCCGGGAAGGTGAGGGGGAGCCCGCTCTGCTGGTGAGGGACTGGGGGGAGACACTCACACGCAAGGATGTTGGGCGGCCCCCCGGGCCGGCAGCATGAAGGTGGAGGCAGGGGACCTGTCCGCGATCAACCTGTCGGTGCAGCAGGTGCTGAGCCTCTGGGCACATGGCACCGTCCTGCGCAGCCTGACTGGTAACCGGGGGCGGGTTGGGGTGGTTGGGATTGGGGTGATTGGGTTTTCGGTTAGGATCGGGATTGGGGTTCTCCTTCTGGGGACTGCTGGTGCCAGGGGATGCTCGGAGCGGGGTGTCCGCGAGGGCTCCTGTGGCTCTGCCAGCGGGTTTATTTTTTATGGGTGGCATTTGAGGGAAAGCCATTTAAACGAAAAATGAATGCTAGAAGCAGAGACTTTTACTGTTTTGTTGTTATTTTTTTCACCCTGTGCAGTGAGGGAGGTAATGGGGTGGCAGGTGTTTGCTGGCACATAAACCTAATTGTAAGCTTCAGGGGTTCTGCTCTGGAAAGATGAAGCCGAGCTGTGGAAGGGGTGCTCGAGACAGGTCGTTACAGCCTGCTAGGAGAGGGGAGCTTTGGCAGGAAAAAAAGCCCCACAGCAGTCCTTTGTACCCTATCTTAGAAGGTAAAGAGCAGGGAAGTGTGTCTGTGTGCTACTTGTCCTGTCCAGGTGTAAAGGGAATGGTGAGTTTCTACCTCCGGACTAGAAGGGGCTTTGTGTTGATAGTAGGGATGTTACTGAGTAAATTCCCTGGAAAAATCTTGAGTAAAGGGTGTATGTTTCTAATATTTATGAAAAAGTATTATGTCATCTTTTCCCTCCCATCTGTGTGAAAGATACATATAAAAATGTGTAGTGCAGAGGTGGCGTTGGGGTTTGAAGATGTTGCAAACAAAACAATTGTCTTAGGCTTTATGATCTTTCTTGTTAACTTCCAGTTAAAAGTAACTTTTAATAGGTTATACTTTATTAATTTGACCAATAAACTTTTTGAAGTGCATACATATTGTATCGCTGTGTCTGGTGATTAAATCTTAGAGGTATTAGTGTGTCCCCACACAAATATAGCTCATTTCTTGAATAGTTATTTTTGCATTCTTTCTATAGAAATACTAGTTGTACTGTTAAAGGAAGGAGTTAACAATGGATGTAACTTTTCTTTGTGTTAGACATCCTCCAAAGTTTTTCTTATTAGAACATGATGCAAGCAGGCATTTCTATGAAGTTCAATGCTGACTGTTAGGTAAGAAAAAATGTTTCTTAGTGCTTTTGCAATATAACAAGAAGTTGGACAAGGTATTTTTAATGTCAAATGGTTGTTTTTAATTTAAAGAACATGAAAAAATAATTATCATCTGTGATAAGTGCTGTAGGAGAGTGTGTTAGTGTCAGTTGTAGATGCATTGTAGCTTTCTGAATTGGTGTTTTAAATACAGGTTGTCCTAATAGCCATGATCAGGTATGTGGCATGCTCTCATGGACTGTCAAAAATGAATAGCTTTAAGTGGATTTAGTCATTTATATAAGTTAGTGTTCCTGATTATATGTAAAGTGATTTTTTTAGTGTAGTAACTGATATTAATCAGTAACTGTTGTTAAACTTGCATAAAAACTTTCTAAAGTATTTACTGACTGTAGAAGTAATTACTATTCAAAAACAGATGTTCTGCTTTTCTGTGCTGAAAAGAAAGGAGAAAGTGAAGGAGAAACTTCTTCAGAGTACCGGAAAGATAATAAATATACAGTGTTCCATTAATATTCCTCAAGACTGCTTTGTGTTTATTTTTGGACTTAAAGTTGTGGTTTGGATTTGGGAGTTAAGTTGTTCAAGCAAGAATTTGTCTTTAGATAACAATGCTGATTATGTTTGCACAAAGTTATACAATTTTATCAGCAAAGTTATGTTCTTTATTAAAAAAATGTATCAACTCTGTTCAGTGTTTTGAAATAAAATACGAGCTCCAGCCTAAACCATGAAGTGTTTGAAACCTCAGTGGTTTAATTTATGTGTGTGATTGGTTTTGTTGTTGTTTTTTGGTGTTTTAATGAGAAGTTGAACCAATGCTTTTTTATACCATAAGTCTGGTTCATGTTCAATACAAAAGGAGAAATCCAGCCTTTCATGTAGGATAATATAGTACAAAGTACCACAGGAGACTGCGGACAACTGAATTCCTGCCATGTCCCTATCACACTCCACGATAGCAAGCGCTGTTTGCTGTAGCTGAACCCAGGCCCACTGACTTTTGCTTCATAGCTTCCTGCCTTTGCTTGGGCATGTTACTGTAAATAATGGGAGTCTGCGACCTGTTGGAGAGGAGAGGGCGCTCCTACCTCACCCTATTTTAGCTCCTCCAACAAATGCAAGTGGCCCCTTCACATGCACCAGTTATGCACTAAGTGGTAGATCAGGCTTTACTAGAATGAGTTGGCTAATGACTGATTCTGAACTGAGAAATGTCCCCACATGAGTGTCAGTTGTAGTAAATATTCATGTTATAGGACTACCTCAAGTTTAGGGAACTTTGCAATGCTTCTGTCCATTCCTGTAAGCAAAGTAGGTGTTTTGTTTATGTCTTGTTAACTTGCGTGTTCCAAAGACTGAAGCCTTCTTCTATTTTTTTCCTAAGCTTCATCCTGCAATTATTTGTTCCCTGATTTTCTGGACTATGTTGTTGTCCCCTATCCTGCAACTTCAGGGGGTCTAGTCTCTAATGATTTAAATGCTCTTCGGCAAGTTCTTCTCTTCCAGTTAATACAGCAAAAATGTTAGCATCTACAAACAACAATTTGACTGTATAGACCTGATAACTTCCAGTGCACCAGTTAATACAATAACTAAAGAAAGGACCTAGTGATGAAGAAAACACCATAATGTATAAAGAGCTGAGTTAAGTTTGCCGTGTATAATAAACAGGCATTTCGTAATCTGAGTGTGTTGAGTTCATAAATCTGCAAGGATATAACGTTATGTAGTTTCTTCATTCAAACTTCTGCACGTGCTATCTTGTTGGCTGAAATTTGTATCTTTGTGTTCAGGGAGCAGATACTTAAATTCTGCACAAAGAGTTCTGTAGCAAGTGGTAGATAGTTACTGGGTACATAGATCAGAATCTCAAGATAGATACTTGGTTTTGGAGCAATCAGTCTTGGTTTATGAAGTGTTATAGGTGATCGCTATTCATCTGGTAAGATAAACTAAGGACTAGAGGGAAAGAAAAATGTTGAAGATGAAGGACTAATGGTGTACTCACTCCCTGTTTACTGAAGCTGAGTGGCAGTGGGACAACATGTTCACGTATATAAATAATATTCAAAAGTGTTAGCATTTACATACTTTGATTTTGCATTTTTTATTTGTCGAAGATAAAGCTGTTAATGGAATGCAACTTCAAATTTGATAAGTCAATACAGATGTTATTTTAAACTTTAGCATCCTTTAAGACTTGTTTCTAATCATAAAAGTCTAATATTTGAGGTTGTATATGCCTACAGTGATATGTTCAAAGTACATGTGTAATAGATAAGCATAATATGATTTGTGTATTATATGTATAATTTATATATGATAGCTATAAATACCTAAATTAACAGAGTAGTACCCTAAATCTGGAGAGAGAGAGCATGAATTGCAAGTGCTCGAGCCCCGCAGCTCTTCTGGAGGGTGGGAGGGAAATTCCACCCGCGTAAAGCGAGGGTGATCTGTGCTATGCATTGGATGTTGTGGCTTGTAAGCCACAAAGTACCAGATCTCTTCCAGTGCTTTTTTCTTCCTTTTTTTTTTTTTGTAATTTCATTTTGTCATTTTGTTCAGGGCTCTTTCAGGTAGCTCTATGAGGATGTGACTAAATAACTGAGGCTAGGTTTGTGTTTGGAGCTTTCTGCTAGCTAAAGCTAAATCATTGTCATACCAGCAAAGTATTCCAATTGTGTAGTTCATATCATCAGAAGAGCAAGTTAATTAGTGTAGTTACACAAATAATGAACTTTTTTGACAGCATGCTTTGTTTGTCAAGATAGTAGCAATTGATCAGGTATGTTTATACCTCTTAGAGCATGAATCTCATATATAAGACGTAAGTGTCTGTTGTATCAGCATGCTCTTAAAACACTGCAGTCTCACATTTACAGATATTAAAAATCTTTCAACTACTGGGTTATTTTTTGGTCAAGCAAAGCCTTGACCCTTTGGGTTCATAAGTTCACGTTCTCTTTCTCAGTTCCCTCATGGCATCTCTGTGTTATCCCCAACCCATTCTTTGCTTCCTTCAGTGTAGCTCTAGCACAGTATTTTTCCAAGGCCATCTTTATCATAATTATGGAGTTGGATGATAATGAATTTTAGAGAACCTCAAACTCTTACACAAGAAAAAAAAACTGTGGATTAAGTTCTGTTTTCAACCTGTTGGGATAAAAATGACTCTAGTTGCTCTCTAGCAAGAATGTGTGTAAGGGGAAAAAACATTTAGTCTCTCTGTTCATAACTATGTCTAGTAACTTGCTAATCAGCTACTTAACAAATTTGCACGGAAGTTGGTGGAGAGTGGATAATCTGCAACGTGTACTTCGAGGTACATAAACACAAACTCCAAATTGGTGTTCTGTAAGTAATTTGCCTACTTGCAGGATGAAAGACAGTTAACCAGTTCACAGCTGCTTGCTGTGTCCCTCATCCTGCTGCCTGACTTTTGCATCTAGGAGCCTCACAGGCCTATGGCCTAGCCCTTTTCGCATCTAAACAAATGTTTGGTTCCTACCATCATGAAGATATGAGGGGTTTCTCCCTCTACCCACCTCCCCTCCAACTGCTCTGAAGTAAATACCTGCAGATTTTAGCATCTACAGTCAGTCTGGCAAAAACAGAAGGTATGAATGATATATTATGAGAAGGTACTGGGTTATTGCAGTTGAATGTAACACTACCTGCATTTCTTGCATTGCTGACTTTGCGATACTATTGAGCTGAAAACCTAAGGCTTTGTGAAGTCATGGTTTATAGCTGGGTTCTTTAAACACTACAGCTGCATTCATGTAGAACAAGAAATATTTCTGGATGTTCTCTAATTGCCTTTTGAATGCGCTCAGTATGCATGTCACTTTAAGGAACAGGAGGGGAAAGTGTGTGTGAAAGAACTCAATTTTATCTAACATTTGGGGCTGGTTCTGTTCTACTGTCTTCTGCCCTAAATATAAAGTGCGGCCCGATGCTAATTTTCCTTGAGCCTTATTTGGAATCTAAATAAGACCAAGATAGTTGATCATTGTGCAGTTATTTTGTCATGTAGAGGGGTTGTGAATATGTTTGGGTTCTTCCATTTGGAGTTAGTCGTTTCATAATACTACCTTTTCTTCTATGAATACAGTCATCATAAGAAGTCTTCCTATGACTGCAAATTAATTTATTTTTTCCACCTGGCAAGGGTCAACAATGACCACAACTACTGATTTCCTAAAAGGCATTGTGGTGCCTCATAGACCTTGTGGAAACTGCAGGGGATAACCTTGATCAATAGACCGCTGTCATAGCTGTGGAGTGTTTGGGAATCTTACAGCATGTAATTGTCATGCAATGCTGCATAAGAACTGAGCATTTTCTTCGTCTGATATTTGAAATACCTACTCTGAGTCCATCACTGTGGTATCAGGTTATCTTGACCTTCATAATATTGCAAGATTGTGCTTTCCTTAAGTAGGTGTTTCATCTCTTGTATCTGCCTTAATTGAGAAAGATGAAAGCTTGGGACAAGTCTTGTAAACATACTGTCCTGTAGAGGCCTCTCTTTTACTGTATTTCGCAAATCTGTATAATGTGGATGGAGAACTTCCATGGACT
Source organism: Cygnus olor (assembly GCF_009769625.2). Classification (NCBI taxonomy): domain Eukaryota; kingdom Metazoa; phylum Chordata; class Aves; order Anseriformes; family Anatidae; genus Cygnus; species Cygnus olor. The sequence goes on along the minus strand of NC_049170.1, from coordinate 65,717,022 downwards.
TGCTTAAGCTACCCCCAATAGTGTGTGTGTATCCAAACACTCAGAAAGAGAGGTTGTGTCTTGAACTACAGCAGTTAGTATTAACTGTATGTATATTTACCGCTCACCTTCCTCGTTGCCCTCCTAAGTGGGTCTTTTGATTCTCCTGATTTATAGGAGTTCTGAGTCCTATGACTATGGATTTGCCTTTTATGCCTGTGTGAAAGGGGAAGGGTTGAGACTATGCTCCAAGTACTGCTAAATGAAAAAGTTTGAACTCTTTTTTTTTTTTGTGCTGTGGTTATGTATACTCTACAGACTTGGACTCAAAGGACTGCAGTTACTGTGTGGCAACGATTCTTTCTGAGCATCCTTTTACAGTATGCTTTGCTTAATCTGCTGTGTTTGTGTATTTTTTTTTTAAAGTTAGCTAATTGGGTATATTTCTGCTTTGAATGACTGTGTGTCAAGCTACAGTAATACAGGCTCACCTGATAAACATTGTCCTGCTGTTATATGGAAGCTGTATCTTTTTTTTAGGGTGAACTGTGGGGAAAAAGCTAATTAAGTTTGGGATTGTGACAGCTGGGAAAACGTCTCCCAGTTTGCTGAATTCTGTGATAATAGAGACACAAGATCATCACTGTAGTTGACCTTTAAAAAAAGGTGGATATATTTAGGGTTTCGCTTTTTTCCTTTGTTAGTTTTTCTTACCCTTTTGAATTATAGTAAATGCTTTTAGAAGATTATCACCAAGTAAGGAAGTTTCTTTAATTTTTATGTAGCTTTGTTGATGCTTTCTGCTCTTTTATTTGAAAGTAATGATCACGTCTGGCATTCTTAGAAATGTTTGTACTCTGCACGTTCTCAAGATCTCCTGTCCTTGCTCAGTGACTTAAATAATAGTGACTACCCGTATCTATAAAAGTGTGTGCTAAGCAATTAGAATAAAGCTGCTGGATGTATTACTACATTTTAATATTTTTTATTTTTTTCCTTTTGAAGCTAATTCAATAGTACACTTACAGCTCCTGGGTAGATATACTGAAGTCTTTAATCTCCTTTTTTGCATTTGATGTTAGGTTGATGTGGTCTCTTATTATAAAAGAGAGTTCTTGACTTTTTTCTGGTTCAGTTGGTTTCAGATAATTTTTTGTTCTGCAGCTATATTTGCAAAATCCTAGTAAGAAGTTACAATTATTGTGTTCTTTTTTTTAAAGAAACCTCTGAAGAAAGTATGGTGGTCTTTAATTAGGTGTATTATTACAAAAAACTGTACTAGATTTCTTTTTACAATTTTTTGATCATAATAGAGTTACTTCTTTAGATAGACTGCTAAAAGGGGATAGCTGTCTTGAGCATATGCCAGTGTTTTCACATTGACTCCTTTCAGGACTGAAATGGGTATTGCTTTTCTTTTACTATTGATTGTATAGCAATGTTTCTAAATCTCTTATAAATTTATTGCCTGAAAAATATTAATCTTTTGACTGCTTTCTTTCAGAGATGTGGTACTGGGTTTTCCTCTGGGCTCTCTTCTCCTCTCTGTTTGTCCATGGTGCTGTGGGAGTGTTAATGTTTCTGATGCTGCAGAGGCATAGGCAGGGGAGACTAATCTCTGTCATTGTGGTCAGCATTGGATTTCTGGGTTCTGTAACAGGAGCAATGATAACCAGTAAGTCTGTCTTTTGTGTTTTTACTTATTTACTCTAAATTTAAATCAATATTAAAACAAATAAACCTTCCCTTAGTGGTTTGGTGATTGTTTATTAAGGATTTTGCTTTAGTCATGTAGCAATCCTAATGAAAATGACAGCTGAGTTTCTCTTCCTGTTGTGGTAAAGATAAAAACGATTCCAGAGTTGTAGTGGACGATTGTCCTAGTCTTTCATCTTGTAAACTTTGGGTACCAAGCTGTTCAAATGTGTATGCTTGACAGGTAATACCTTTTTGAGACCAGAAAGTGCAGTCCTGTCTTATCATACTTGTGCAGACCTTTTGCCAAAAGTTTTGGTCAAGATCACCTGTTAATACCCTTAAAGACAGCCATTTTGTTTGGAAATGAAGCTCTGATCCCATTGATTGCTGGACTGACTTCTTGCTCATTTCCTTGAGCCTGCTGGAGGTTTTTAAATTGCATTTGGATAGGATGTTGCTCTCTTAAAGGAAGGAAAGGTGCCGTGTAGGTACTGACTTGCAGCAAAGAAACTTTTTTACTTTTTTTTTTTTAGTGACTGTATAACAATCCGAACTACGCATGCCACTCAGAGAACAGACCAAATAGTTTGGCTTATGGATTTGAAAGACCTTCCCAGTCTTGTGTGGTTATAATGATAATTTCCAATTTATTTGTTGTAGGGAGGAATGATGTTAGTTGTAAAGCCTTTGAGGGTACGGAACTGTAAATTTAGAGACTACTATATAGCCTTAAACTGTAGGTGAGCAGTGTTGCCTTTCATTCTGTCTTTGAATTGTACAGATTATCAAAGTAGTGGTAACACTTAAGCTGCACTCATGGGTGCTTTGTAGGAGATTATTTCTTAAAGTTTCTTATACTGAAAGTCATTCTTGCCTGTTAGCTTTCAAGATTAAATAAAAATATAAGCTTCTGAAGAAATATTTCCTTAAGGCTTTCCTCAAAGTGATGTTTTAATTGCTGTATATTTCCCAGCCTAGAATTTCCAGTGTTTAACAACAGTTCAGTATAATTCTACTTTTTTTTTTCTTCTAAGGTAAGGCACATATGGAACCCGTTGAGAACCTTACATTGTGAGTTATGCTGACATCGAATTGTCCTATGTATAAAATGGCAGTGGCCATGTTAGATCAGCTGTGCGTGACTGTTTCTGAAGAATAAAAGATAGGAAATGCGTTGCTGGATATCCAAGCCGAGACTCTTTCAGTAGTATTCTGCAGTGGGGTAGGGTCAGTGTTTGTGAAATGAAACTACTTTGTCTTTATCTATGCATGAGAAGAGGAGTAACACAGTTGTGTTTTGGGGCATCCAGTTTTACATGTCAAAACATTTAACAAATAAACAGCACTGTTTATGTGTAAATAATGCATTTCACCTGAGAATTTCTCCAAGCTTACAGTGTGGACTTTTATTACGCTGTTCCGAATGGTTTTGCACAGAACATTGTAACTGGGTTAGCTAAACATGTTGAGGTATTTTTGTTTCTGGACGACACTGCGTTGTTTCATCCTGAAAGAAATTCTGTGAGGAGCTTCTGAAGGCCAATTACGGTAATACGATATTAAAGAGTATTTTCAATAGCTATTATGCTGCAAGCTGGAATGGAAGTTAAGTATTTCGTTTCTTGGATAGGCCAAATCCAGTACTTAAGAAATTCAAATATCAAACCGATTTCCATGAGCAAACCCCTCAATTCCTAGGCTTTGTAAAATCATGGTTAGTTTAAAAAAAAAAAAAAAAGGCAACAAACTGAGTGAATAGTGGTGAATACTGTCAAAAATAACCCCAGGAATAGATATGTTAGGCAGTTTGAAGTAAGGATTTCAGCTGCATTTTATCCCAAAGGGTCTGTTTGTCCTCCTCCCTCAATACACACTCTTTTGGTGATGTGAGAACAATTGTGTTTCCTCAATGGCAACTTATTGTAGTATACTCTGGCTCTGTACCAATTGTGCTGGGTTATGCATTACAGGTTGTATTGCACACGGCTATTCAACAAATATAAACACATAATTATTAATCTATAACATTTTAAATGTTTTCATTATTGATGTTTTCCAAAATATCTCAATGTTTTCTTAAGAAGCAAAACAGTTCTATTATTGGGATACCATAATTTGATGCTACTAGTTAATAAATCTTAGCCATTTGAATTCAGTTTGAGAGTTCAGTCACCTGAATAATTTTAATGTCAGTACTGGGCTCAGTCTCAAGGATCTCTTTCAGTTTTTGACAAGTCAATAGTAGAGGAACAAATGGAAAAGCTTATGCAAGGTGGCTGAGTGAAATAACATAAGACTAGCCTTGTGGTGAGGTTTCTGACAAAATATACTTTACATTTTTTTGTAAAGAAACAATTATTAGTGAATTCTTTTCCTACAATGTTTGAGAAATAAGTCTTATTAAGATATCAGATGATATTCAGATATGGATTGTACTTTTAGAAAGTGTTGGGACTGAATAATGGATTTTTGATCACTTCAGAAAGCTATTCACATTAATGACTGAGTAAAACCAAGGAAATTCCATTGTTTTTTTTAACTCTTGGTATTTATTTCGAAAACTGTGGTAGCTTTTCAGTTTTCTTAGAGCTTGCAAAAGCATCTTTGTGTTCTCTAGAATCATTTAATTGTAGTTAATTGGCTTCTCAGACATTATGTACAAAAAGTTCTATAACTATTTCACAATTAAGATTTTTTTTTTTTCCTGAAGATCAAAACCTCAAAGGACGGCAAATTCAGTGTTCCCTTTAGGTAAGGGAAGCAAGCACTCTACAACGAATATTAGTTCAGAAAAAATAAATTCTAAAAGAAAGCTTTATTCTAAGTGAACTTCTGAGGTGTGGATTGAGGAAAATTTTTATTCACAGACACAAGACTCTTTTTTTTTTTTGGATGAACATTTTGGTGTCTTTATGCTCAGACGTCATCTGAGAAGAAAATGTTCTTCGTCATTAGCCCGGTATTTTTGATTGGTAGCAAAGAATACCTTTCTCAGGCACTTTTTTCAAGTCAACACAACTATTCGCTTGCTGTGTGACTTTTGCTCTTTATATGCATGTGATAAATTCCAGCATGTAAAAGACAGTGGGAGGGAGGTAGGAGTAACTGGCTTTGTTTACAATGCAGTATTTTGTTGCTGGCTTATCTTGATCATGTGATGTTATACAAATGGGAATCTGTGCACATCTACAAGAATAAGTGATGTCTTAATTTGATGTAACTCAAAATCTAATGATATCTGTAGAGATTTCTTCCCATACACGCATTCATGAATGACAATATAAGACTTCTTGATCGTTTTTCATGTTTTTGCTTGATTTTGCTGAACAATTGTTATGGAATTAGTAGTTTAAATCAAAGTTAAACTGACACAGTATGACTTGTTATTTAACTGAAATATTAAATGAAGCTTGATGATAAATTTTTAGTTGTTTTGTAGACTCCAGCAATCTTACTGTTGTCTTCTCCCTGCTTATGCAAGCACAATTAAACCAAACTTGAATGCTGTTTTTTGCTAATTTTTCAAATTAGCAGAAGGCAAATATGAAGGAAAAAAAAAAGATTAAATTTGAAGACACCTAAAGAGAAATGGCAAGATTCACTTTTTTTTCAAATCAAGCTTGTGTTGTGAAAGTTAATCTGATTCAGTTGGGAAAATCATCCCTGAAGGCTTTTCATAAAACTAGAAAAAGTCAAGCAAGGCTAAATAATTGCATAATGCCATGAAGTAATACAGTGTTTGGTAATACTCTAGAAATAGCTAATGCATAAGTGCAGTAAATTATTTGTCATATATTTCAGCCTTGGGTTTACATCTGTAATTTGATGTTTGTTTTTCCTGTGATTCTTAGGTGCTGCAGTAGCTGGAATTTACAGAGTAGCAGGAAAGAATATGGCTCCCTTAGAAGCTCTCGTCTTTGGTGTTGGACAGACAGTACTGACATCAATTATCTCATTTTCAAGGATTCTTGCAACGCTCTGAGGCTTACGTAAAAAGAATTTTAACTAGCCTAAAGAAATCTCTGATCTGAAGAGAAGCTTCCTGGAAGAGGATTCATCAGCTTATGAACTTGAATGCTAGTGCAAGAGAAAGGAAGCGATGTGGAACATGCAGTACAAATCTGGAGGTTCAGTCGAATGAACAGACTGTCCTCTAGTGTCTGAACTCTTGTACTTCTGCGCTGTGCCTTATGTGCCTCAGTCATAGGCAAGATGCGATCCCTGTATGCAAAGCTGAGATAAAGCACCTTGAGTAGCTGCCAGTCAGGCTAATGCTTGGTGATAGGATCATTGCTCTTATCAGTGTTTTAATAAAAATAAAGGCGCACTCCTGAAAGTTGCTGTATGTGCCAAACTTGGAGTTCAGTTCTTTACTGTTGGTTGGGTAAGCTTTTTTGAAATTGTAGGTATAGAAGAAGGCTGTGGATATACACTGTGTTTGACTTCAGGGGGAATAGTAAGATAACTGATTTTATCTTTTTTACTCTTATTCGGCATTAAAAACAACAGTTAGGTCCAATTTCAGTGGTAGACAAATATTCGTGGGATTTAAGAACTACAACTACCAATCCTGATGTAATTAACATGATCGCAGAATGAATTGTCAGTTTACTGAAGATCAGCACATCATTTTTTCATGGTTTTGGTTCTTCAGACATCAGTAGTTTAAGGAGACTGAGAAAGAAGTATAATCTGTTGTGTATGTACATATGAATCTTAAACTAATGCATTCCTTTAAATTATTTCGTCTGAAACATACAGATGGTTACCAGCCCTTCTGAAAGCCTTAGAAAAGCTACTTGCTGCAAGTAAGCTCCCTTTATTTAAGTACTGATAGGACTATTAACCCTACACGTACTCTTTAAAGAACAGACAAATGTAATACAGACTTTGAGAGTATACCTATGGTGAAAATGGAAGGGGTTTAAAACAAAAAACACAAGTCTTCGATTGAACAAAAATGTTAAGTTTGCTTAATAAACCAGTTATCTTACTTTGGAAGTTTGGAAGTGGGGCAGCACTGGTGTATTTACTACCTTGTTTCTGAACATTTTGTATCCTTGGAAAGGTTAAGATACCTGGAACTTTCAAATACGTAGCTTTCAGTAGAGTTTGTGCTTTTCTGGTTTAAAGGGAACAGTAGTGTTGTGCATGTGAGATGTCTTAAGTGTGAATATTTGGAGTGAATAGAAATTTTAATGTTATTTATGAAGTGCAAAATTTAAAGGGCCCAAAGTTCTCTATGAGGAATAAGACATCTTTTACATACTTACTCAACTGAATGCTTTTCAGCAGTTGACTGTTAATACTGATAAGAAGAATAAATTGCCCAAAGGTTTTGCTGTTAAGATGTCAAAAAGACTTTCAGAGTTGTTGAAATCACTGGCATCTGCTGTGCAGCTAAAAGAATAGGGTTAAAATACGACTTACAATCCAGCTTTATTGCTTAGTGCTTCAAAGCAGTATGATGAATTAACCTGCTTGCTGTTATTTTCTTCCACATAAACTGTACTTTTTTTTAAAAAAGCAGCAAGGATGCTAATATTTTTTTCTTTGAAAGTATTTTAGTTGTTTTGAAAATGTACAAAGTTACAGGCTATGAAGGGAACAATGTAAAATGCAAGTTTATAAACCTTCTCAGTGTTATACGTTTAGCTTTGAGTCACTTTAAAATGCTGGGGAATACCTATATTTTCCTTACTTTGATTTCAAAACTTATTTTTCATGGCTTGATTATTTTTCTTTTTTTTTTTACTTTCTGCTGATACTTTTTGGCATAACAATCATAGCACTTTAATAGACAATAAAATTATCGCATCTGTCAAAATGCATTTTAAATTTCTCCCCATTGTCTTATGATATGAGAACTGGTTTCAGGTATTTAAGTCAAAAGGAATAATAAAATAATCAATGATATTTCTCCTAATGTGCCTTGTAACATATATTTTTAGGGGAGAAGATTTTAAACAGTTGCTCTCTCTTCATTTTTGTTCTTTTTTTAGGTATTATGAATCAACTTGGTTATTTGATATAATGGCTCATCCAAAAGACATTAAAGTGTTTGTGTTTGACAACTTGGAAATGCTAGTCTGAATCAAAAACAACCCTCTCCCAAAGCATTGCATTCAGTAATTTTGAATGTCTCATGGCTTTACCTCACCCTGAATCTTGTTCCCAGTCTCCAAATTACCTTGAGCATCTCGATTCTTATTATATGGGGTTTATATGCTATCACTGTTCAAAGGCTTGCTTTGTTTCACTAATTTAAGCTCTTATCTGACCACTGGTAACTTAGGAAATTTATGCAACTAATAAAATTTTATTGATGAACTTCATTCTTCATTTTAGTTGTAGTGCCAATGAATTTTTTGTCATTCTAACCTTCCTCCTTTGACAAGGAGGTATCTTTGCAGATGTTGAATAACCTTCCTCCAAATAATTTTTATTGTATAGATCACTGTAATCGCTTTTAAAGTGCTTAGGTGCTTATTTGTCTCTGCTTTATATGACACTGTCTGGCAGCAATGAATAGGCAGTTAATGTAGTGCCTAGCTGGCGTAACAGACGAAGTTTTTAACTGCTTCTTGTGAGGGATAAATGAGGATGACTAGTTTCTCTATGAAATGTTCCTTGATCATGGCATGAACTTAATGAATAATAACTCCAGTAGAGAAAACAAATGCAAGTGGCCTTATATCTCTGAAACTTGGAGGCTTCATTCCACATCCTTAGGAACAGCATTGTTAAACTTGGTGCTCTATTCAAAGCAGTGTATGTGTATATATGCTATTTATATAAATACATGTATGAATTATGTTTTGGAGGTGTATTCTGTACTTTACAGAAAGTAACAGTTGAAATAACTTACCCAAGAAAAAGAAAATAACTTAGGATAATCTAGGATTTTTTTCATTGTTACTAGGCTACAGAAATATCTTGTGCGTGAATGGCACGGATGGTACTCTGCTTTGCTTTGGACAATAAAGCATTGTGTAGATATCTACCCAAAATCTTTTAGAACTATCTTTAAATAGCTCTGCATGTTTCTGCATTGTATCACTAAGCACATTCTGTGCATTGTTAATTATTAATTTATAGTAGAGAACAGATACATCAACACAACTTCCTCTTTGGAGGAGGCAGGAATACTGAATATACTGTTCAATGTGAAGATGCTTCTGTTGCTTTGTTAGAAGCTGCTATTGTTAAAGATTTATATGTTCCACACAATTCTGACTTACTGATATAACCAAAAATCTTGTTTTCAGAAAATCTTCCAAATAGTTATTCGTTTATTTATGGGTAGTTACAAGTTTATGAAAATAATCTGTACTATGACTAACGGTGTAATTTGAGGTTTGCTCTTCAGTTTCTTAAAGAAAGCAATAATTTAACCAGTTTTGAATAATCAATGTGGACCAAAGACAGTACTCCTGATTATGTTACTTGTAGCTTTCTCTTTTTAAAGTACAATGTTTTTACTATTCTGAAGGAAATAATACTGAAGAAGGAATACCGATGTTTATTTTGGTTACAGTTTTTATCTATTTGAATTGTGTTGGGGGAGAGAGATGTAATGCTCATTGGAGAGGAAGCTAGAGTCAAAGCTCTAATACCTGTAAGAATGGTTTTCATTGTTTTCTGTTTTATGTATTTAATTTACTAAGCAGATGCTAATAATGCCTTTCTTTCATTGTCATATTGAGCCGCATGGTTTTGTACATGGCCATTCGAAAAATAAGAACTACTGTAGGTGGTGGTCATAAATAGGCAAAACATGCAAAAGGTGCTCACTTTGTCTATGTTCCTTCAGTGTTCAATGTCTGTTAGTATGTTAGCAGTTGAAAAGAAATAGCATGTTCCACCAGCTTTCACAAGAGGTCGGAGTCTGATATGTCTGAAAATAACAGCTAACATGAAACATTCTCAGTTCTTCCATAAAGTCAGTATGATAGAAATTTTCATATCAGCTTGCTAGCTACTACTGTGAAGTGTCTTTTATTTGTGTGACTCGTAGCTTGGCAGATGAAATTAATGATGAGGCACTTAAGTAGGTGAAGTAAATCTTGGCTTGTTCTCATAACTCCTTTTTCATAACTGATTGCGTTACGTAGAAGAAATAAACATTCTAAGTATAATTGGCTTATGAAGATATTCTTCATTTCAGATTAAGTAAATCAACTCGACAATCCAGATTTATGAAAATCCATTTTCTTTACTGCTGGTCATGGCTTAGATGTATGTTTTAAAGCTGATCTATCGAATTCTGATGTCTGCACGAGAGTCAGCTGAGTTATTTTTAGATCATGCTTTTAAATCTCCTGACTTAAAAGTTCGTATTGCCAAAATAAACAGTTATAGGTAGAGGACAGGGTGTAAGCTGTTTGTGCCAGCAATATTTGTCAAAAATTGCTGACTTTACTAGCATATATACCATATTATAAGGTATGCTGCCAAGATCAGCAATTGGAAAAATTCAAATTTGAAATTCAAATCAACAATTTGAAAAATCCAGTTTGAAAAATACAACACACGCACACATACAAGGCTAGAACATAACTTTATTTGAATTGTCACCAGAACTTAACATACATATGCATAAATACATATTGGCAGAATACCTTTTGAATGGTTCATTTTTTTAATGTCTAGACTGGGAGCAGCCCAAAATGGAAATGGCTGTTTAAATCCTCAGCTTTTGCTTCAGAAAGATAGTGTTCTTTGTGTACAGATGAATTTAACACAGCTGAAAAAATGTGTTGGATTAAAAGTCAATTTTTGTAGCTTGTAAGTTCAGTGAAAAGTATTGTACTCTGTTACAGCAATGAAGTCTTCGGTTAGGTGACACTTTGTGTACTTAACTGCACATACTTTGATTTTTAAAAAATGGTTATCATAGAAGGTAGACTTTAATCTGAGTACATACTATTTGATACTTGAAAGTAAGAAAGATTGTGTGCTGATAGCAAGCTGTTTCCTCTGACTTGTGCCTGGAGTTATACTTGAAAAGTTTGTGCATTCAGTTTAAATGTAATGACCAAGATGTCTCAAGTCTGCAGTGATGTACAATTTTACTCTGAAGTCTAGTAAATCATGTAGAGAAGCATTTTCTTTCAGGAACACTTTTTTTTCCCATGCTTCTTGTTGTTCATCTAGTAGCTACTGAAGACTTTAAGAAGTTACTTCATGAATACTAGTAAGATTATTAGTGGTTAAAAGGAATGGATAATATGTCCTTTTGTGTTTCTTCTCTTGTGAATTGGAAAGAAAATGTTAAGGCAAAGTGAAGAAAGGAAATGGCTGGTCATTTTCAAAATGACATTTCTTTTAATTTGAAATCTAACTTTTAAGTTTAATTAAGTTACTTAATATCAGCATTGTATAATCTGTTTCCAGATTATCCATCATTATAACGTATACTGTTGAAGCTATCCGAGCTAAAAATCTCAAGTCTTTTAAAATAACTTGATAACTTGGCTGAAGGTTTTTACTCATTTAAAATGTGCTCGATTTATATACAGATAATGCAATTTCAAAGGTCCTTAATATTTTTGTTGTTTTCAGAGGATAGCCAGGTATTTATGTAACTAAACTTTTGACTGTGGCAATATATAGAAATCAAATAATTCTTTAGAAACATTTACAGAATCCACTTAAGATAGCTATCTACAGTTAGAAAAAGGCTGAAGTATTTGACACCTATACTGAGGACTGCAACAGTTGTACTGTAAGTTTTACAAATACAGCCACCGTTATGACCTTCCAAATTTGGCTGAGCGAATGAGGAGTGGTCAGAAATGTGAGTCTGAGGATCTTTAAAAATGAAGAAGGCAAAATTAGTATCCATTTAGACCATGGAAAAAAAATATGCCCTGACATGCACGCACACAGTTTTCATAAAGTTTGACTTAAACAGTAGATCGTGCCCGATGCAGCTTATCTCTCCACAAACTGTTTGTGGATAGAAAGCATTCTGCCAGCTTGCATTTTGGAACTAAATGTTTGTATTTCTACTTGTTGAAGCTACCTGAGCTAAGGATCATGACCTAGTGTTGTGGTTTAACCCGGCCGGCAGCTAAACACCACACAGCTGTTCACTCACCCTCCCCCCCCCCCTTTCTGGGATGGGGGAGAGAAACGGGAAAGTGTGAAGCCTGTGAGTTGAGATAAAGACAGTTAATATTAAGACAAGAAAATAATAATAACAATAATAATGATAATAGTACTACTACTAATAGTGTGTATGAAACAAGTAATGCACGATGCAATTGCTCACCACCCGTTGACCGATGCCCAGCCTATCCCCGAGCAGCCGCCGCCCCCCCCCCCCCCTGGCTAGTCACCCCTATATATTGTTTAGCATGACGTCAGATGGTATGGAATACCCCTTTGGCCAGTTTGGGTCAGCTGTCCTGGGTCTGTCCCCTCCCAGCTCCTGCTGTGCCCATAGTCTGCCCGCTGGCAGGACAGAGCGAGAAGCTGAAAAGTCCTTGCCTTGGTGTAAGCACTGCTCTGCAACAATTAAAACATCAGCATGTTATCAGCGCTCTTCTCATTCTAATCCAATACATAGCACCCTGCCAGCTACTAGGAGGAAAATTAACTCTGTCCTAACTGAAACCAGGACATGTAGGCATTGCTGTCTTTGAGTTTCAGAACAAGAACAGTGAAGGAGAGGAGTGACCTAGTCAAACAGTTGACTTATGCATTGTACAGGACTATGTCTTTGAAAAAGGTGCTCATTTTGAGTTGTGGACGTACTGCATGTTCGTGTAATAGCTCCAATACAAGAAAATAAAATAAGACACTAATGGGTGACACTTAAGCTGTAAATACTGTATTTGATCATTGCTCTTTCATTTTAAAGCAACTTTTTTATTTCCCTATTTGTGTACAGTTCTCTTTATGTACGTAATAAATTTTTTTTGAGAACCTTTGGTAGTTAACTCTCTCATTATATTGGCGGTAATGATCGAAGTACATCCATTTAACTATTTAGCTTTGTTTTCATTATATACTTCCAGATTCTTTGAAAAGCAGCAATAACAGCTAGACTGTTATTTAAAGTAAAACATTTTTTCAGCACTGTTTTCACTTCTATAATTTGGTATGGATGCACAATGGAAAAATCTATTCTAATTCTAAGATTTCAAGAGCCTTTAAGTAGTTTTAATCTTTTCTTTTATGTGTGATAGGAAATGTTTGGTAGTAGCCTTATATATGAAATTTATAAGTCAAACAATTTCTGTTCATTTATTGGATTAAAAATTTCTGTTAAAATATTTTCAGTAACTTTTCATAGTTTATTGCATGTGCTGATAAATAACTCGTAATAGTACAACTACGCATCAACCTTCGTATGAAATGCACTGCCATGGGTGTGGTTTAAGCTGTTTAAAGAATCACCACGAAAAGTATAGCAAAAATGGTTTATTGAAGTAAAATGTTGTAAAAGTGAGGCTTAACGTCCAAATTACCAATATGCAATCTTAATTCCCAGTGGTACAAGTTGTGCACAGTGTCAGTTGCTTACCAAAGATGTGCAGTTGTTAAGGGGCCTCAACCTCGAAGAGTATATGTGAGAGGCATCCCAACTCCAGCGGAAATCACTGATGTGCAGCCTGCTGCTTAGTAAAAAAGCTCACTCAGGCTATCATGTTTATGGAATAAGGTGGCTATCTTATAGTCAGATTACAAACGATGGAGAAGGTAAGCATAAGACTCCTTGTGCATACATCTGTTTTTGCTCCTTGATAAACTAGTCTTGGTTTTATCACTCCTGCTATTCCTGTGTTAATTGCATGATCGATGTTTTGCTTTCCGAGCTCCTGAACATCAAAGCACACCATGTCACCTCTTCCTATGTGGGTGTTTCGAATAACAGGTTGGAATTAAAAAAGTTCATGGCCCAGTCATGGTCTAGGCCGGTTTAGGCCTCAACTTCCTTCAGAGACTGAACCAAACGACCACTAGGCTCGAGGAGCTGGGTACATCCGTCACACCCTGGTAACAAAAGTTTTATACTCTGTGAACCCAATTTAAATGTACCAATGTATACATAAAATAAAGCTAAAATTAATACTTGAGTGATGCATATTCCTCTAGACTGTAATGGTGTGTTCCTGCAAGCATCTTAGTTCTGCTTCATAAATGCTTCATAAATACAAGAAAACCCTCAGTGGGACCTACAAGACTAATGTGGTGTGAGTAAGACTTTAATTTCTCCTCCCCTCCTCCATGGTCTTAATACTTCCAGCCTCTGCATCCGCTAGTTAAATTTTAGCATATGGGTGGAAAAAATGCTGGAGTAAATGAAATGTATGTAAAAGGCTAGTTAGTTTTGCAGACAACACCAAGTTAGGTGCATGTGTTGATCTGCTTGAGGGTAGGAAGGCTCTGTAGGAGGATCTGGATAGGCTGGACCAATGGGCTGAGGCCAACTGTATGAAGTTCAAGAAGGCCAAGTGTCGGGTCCTGCACCTGGGGCACAACAACCCCAAGCAGTGCTACAGGCTGGGAGATGAGTGGCTGGAAAGCTGCCTGGCAGAGAAGGACCTGGGAGTATTGGTTGATAGTCAGCTGAATATGAGCCAACAGTGTGCTCAGGTGGCCAAGAAGGCCAACAGCATCCTGGTTTGTATAAGAAACAGTGTGGCCAGCAGGACTAGGGAAGTGATTGTCCCCCTGTACTCGGCTCTGGTGAGGCCGCACCTCGAGTACTGTGTTCAGTTTTGGGCCCCTCGCTACAAGAGGGACATGGAGGTTCTCGAGCGAGTCCAGAGAAGGGCAGTGAAGCTGGTGAGGGGTCTGGAGAACAAGTCTTACGAGGAGCAGCTGAGGGAGCTGGGATTGTTCAGTCTGGAAAAGAGGAGGCTCAGGGGTGACCCTATTGCTCTCTATAGGTACCTTAAAGGAGGCTGTAGCGAGGTGGGGATTGGTCTATTCTCCCACATGCCTGGTGACAGGATGAGGGGGAATGGGCTGAAGTTGTGCCAGGGGAGGTTCAGGTTGGATATTAGAAAAAACTTCTTTACTGAAAGGGTTGTTAGGCGTTGGAATAGGCTGCCCAGGGAAGTGGTTGAGTCACCATCCCTGGAGGTCTTTAAAAGACATTTAGATGTAGAGCTTAGTGATATGGTTTGGTGGAGGACTTGTTAGTGTTAGGTCAGAGGTTGGACTGGGTGATCTTGGAGGTCTCTTCCAACCTAGATGATTCTGTGAATGGAATCTGAGCACTGGCTTCTGTGACTATAATAAAGATTTGTTTATGCAAGTGGATATGCATAATTTAGAAGTGGTGACAAAAAAAAAAAAAAGAAAAGCAGATTGATTTTTCTGTAGTTCATCAGATTGTCAGCTAGCAATTTCAGTATATTTTTTCCTAAATAGTATTAGTCAACATCATGCAAGTGTTTTTGCCTAGTTTATTTTGTTGACCTGATGAAGCATAAAGATGCTGTTTGTTCCTGTTTCTGTCACACGCGTTTTGTTTTTAAGGAAGCTTAATTCACTATGAGTGTATTAATTACTACTTCTTGGAGATGCCATTTTGACGAATTATAATGTGAATTTTTTTAATGCCTGTCTTAAATAAGGTAGTTTTATTTGCTTTATTTTAAGTCAATCAGAGAATGTTTGCTGGTGAATCTTTTTTTTTTTTTCCATGCAGACTGAAATTACTGCTTTTACAGACTGCATTACAACAGCTGATTTCTTGTGAGGAGCTTAAGGAGCTAAGGAGACTATTAAAAGGTTGCTACAGTTTAAGGTAGTGTTTCTGTTTGTTGTTGTTTTTATTATTTGTAAGTTAATGTTGCTTTCAAGACAAGCCTTTCTTGCAGAGGGTGGAGGCACAAGAATGAAGATTGGTCTGGAGGAGAAGCGTCAAAATACCTGAGTCTTCTGATTATAAACTCGAGGGCCTTATATATAGTATGACACAATATTGTGCAAAAGCGTAAACTTTCATGGTAACTGCTAGAAGAAAGTAGCTACTTAAATTTTGTAACCTGTGTGGACCTTTGCAGAGCAGTTGGGCACCTTTTGGGTTCTGCTTCTGACCACAGGGATGGCTCACAGCCGCAGTGTTTCCTGCCTGCCTGCCCCATACCGCTGTGGGACACCTGTGGGGAAAAACTGAGCCATGTCCATGTCAGGAATGGGGAGAACCGAGAGTGCCAGAGCTGCTCCAAGGCAAGACACCCCTGCTCCCAAACTGGGGCCCTCTCTCTGTGAAGAATGATACACAGGTGCAATTTCCCATGTGCCAAAGTAGCTCATTTAGAACCAGTTAGGTAGGACACAATTTGCTTTCTGAAAATCACAGAATCATCTAGGTTGGAAGAGACTTCCAAGATCACCTAGTCCAACCTCTGACCTAACACTAACAAGTCCTCCGCTAAATCATATCACTAAATGCTACATGTAAACGTCTTTTAAAGACCTCCAGGGATGGTGACTCAACCACTTCCCTGGGCAGCCTATTCCAACGCCTAACAACCCTTTCAGTAAAGAAGTTCTTCCTAATATCCAACCTGAACCTCCCCTGGCACAACTTGAGCCCATTCCCCCTTGTCCTGTCACCAGGCATGTGGGAGAATAGACCAACCCCCACCTCGCTACAGCCTCCTTTAAGGTACCTCTAGAGTGCTATAAGGTCACCCCTGAGCCTCCTCTTTTCCAGACTGAACAATCCCAGCTCCCTCAGCTGCTCCTCGTAAGACTTGTTCTCCAGACCCCTCACCAGCTTCATTGCCCTTCTCTGGACTCGCTCGAGCACCTCGATGTCCTTCTTGTAGCGAGGGGTCCAATTAAATGGGTGTATTTTTAAGAGGTATGTTCTCCTGAAGAACAGGCTTTCTTGCTTTACAGGATGTTTTGTTTTGGGGGAGCGGTGTTAACCCATTACTCTTTGCTCTGCTTCACAAAAAAAAGGTTTTGGAATCAAATTCACTTTTTGACACATGAGAAATAGTTTCACTTTTTCAATACCAAAACTAATTAGCCTTCCAAGGTGGATGTTACCAGAGTAGGACTGTGCATTAATGCTTTGTATAAGATATTATATATGTAGATGTAAATATAATACAGAATTTTGAATGTTTGTGTGTATATATATATTTGTCCATGTTTACTTGAATTCTTATAGTGACTATAAATGCTTTGTGTAAATTGTATTTTTTTACCCTTTTCTTTAAGAATAATACCTGTTACTTCTTTTTGTAAGTGTTCCTAGTAAGTTTAGGGAAAAGAAGTATAGTGAGAGTAGAGCCTATGTTCAACTGTAAAATAGAATACGTTTAAAATATTTAGAGGATTTTTTGAAAATATGTTCCTTTTGTCCAAATTAATTATGGCATGTATCAGCCCAACTGTGTTGACACGCTATAGGACAACACTGATTACTAATATTCCACTTGTGATAAACATTGGCAGTAGCATTTTTTTATAAATTGTTAAAAGCTAAATGAAACTATTGTAGAATACAGCTTAAAATCTTGTCAGTAGAAGGGGAGCCAGAGTAATCACTTCTCTGTGAATACAGCTTCCTATTTAACAAGTAGTGTATTTCAACACAAGCATTCCAAAAATAAAGCTATCCCTTTGCACAGTGCCTAAATATCAGGTGAAAAATCCCTGGTCCTGTTTAAAAAAAAAAATAAAAAGACGTGAAGAAATGAATGCCTCTGCCTGTACTATTTGTTCTTTCTTCAGTGCTTCTGCAGCTGAAGGTAACACATGTTTCAAAAGCTTACTGTGTGTAGTCCCTGCTTTTAGTCAGTTCCTAGTACCCTTCAACATCATAGGAATGAAATCTTTTTGTCCACGTACTTCTCAGCATAAACCATTGCCTAGTTTATGAAGAACCATTGCCTGGGAGAGGTGTGTAGCCCTGTTCCTGGGGCTGGATAGCCTCAAGCTTTACTCACAGACTGTTTCCCTGATGTACAGTAAGCTTGCACTCTAAGTGTAAGACAACTGAAAACAGTTACATGGAGATGAGATGGATGGGAAGTACAAGGTACAGATAGCGTTGGTTGGCATGCCAAAATTATAGGGTAAATATTTTTTTAAACCATGATTAATCCTGTTATCACAAAGCTAAGTAACTTGAGTGATTAGGGATAAAGCAGAATGGTGTTTGAGAATGTCTGCTGGACAGTGACATGACAGACCTGCTGAATGTGGGTGAAAAACCTTTGTAATGTGTGAAAAGGAAGGAGCAAGGACTAGGGGAATAAAAGGTAGTGCAATAAGAAAAGAGGATAGATGGCAAAAGCTTAATCAGAAGGGCAGGTTTTCTAATTGTTTTTCCTTTCTGCAAGGTAAGTTTATCATTCTACCCATAGAAGTGTAGATATCTTTCAAATTCAAAGAAATTAAAATTCAAGGAAAGATATTTTTACCTTGTTTTTAAAGCAGAGAGAATAAACAACATATTAAGTACCTCGCTGCACCGGATCATCTGCTCTGAATCTTTTGCTACTCCTAAAGGAAGACATAGTCCTTAAATTAGAGGGTTATTACTGTAAAAGGATTGGATGGCTTGTTTCTCCAAGTCAGAAACTTATTCAAGTACACCTTTTGCAAAGTAAAAGTTCTGTCACTAGATGGTGATCTTGGTCTGTGCATGCTTTCTCCCTACATTCTTTCCCATTTTACTCCCATACTGCACTTCCGGATAATGACCAAAACAATAATCCTCATCATCTGGGTCTATTTTAATGCTGTTTCTAAATATTATGTTTACAAAGGCAAGAAGTCTGTTTCTCTTCACCATTACGCTTCGAGTGCTAAATGTCTGCATCTTTTTCCTCTCAATATATATCTATCTTTACCATGTTCAGTACTCAAAGCATTATTTAATATTTATGCTTGGTACTGTGCTTAAGATTTAGCACTGTATTGTATAACGTGAATGCTTTCAAAATAAAAGCTACAGGAGCAGATATGAAAATGCAGACTGGAGCACTTATGTGAGTATTAAATCACTTCTTATATGACTAGCAGAAGAAATGGATTTTTTTTATAAAGGAATGTAGTAGTAGTGGGTTGGTTTTGGAATCCAGGGCAAAAATCCTTTTGCCTGGTATAAAAGTGAGAGGAGGCAACAAACAGGAGCAAAAATGAATCACTCCTTGAGACTTCACTTCTGTTCAACTTATGAAAGCATGTGCCTTTTTTGGTCCACCTTCTTTCTTTCCATGTGATGCAGCTCTAACTCTGCCTTTATAGACACATCCACTGATAAGCTGGGACTTTTTCAGTAACTCACTAACGCGATGGGTTTTATCTTCTGTGTTCACTAATGCAAGTCAGAACTAAGAATCACACAGGTTGTTGTGCCCTAAGTGCAGGACCCGGCACTTGGCCTTGCTGAACTTCATACAGTTGTCCTCAGCCCATCGGTCCAGCCTATCCAGATCCTCCTGCAGAGCGTTCCTACCCTTGAGCAGATCTACACGTGCACCTAACTTGGTGTTGTCTGCAAACTGACTGAGGGTGCACTCGATCCCCTCATCCAGATCATCGATAAAGATACTGAAGAGAACTGGCCCTAGTACTGAGCCCTGGGGGACTCCACTAGAGACCGGCCTCCAACTGGATTTAACTCCATTCACCACGACTCTTTGGGCCTGGCTATCCAGCCAGTTTTTAACCCAACGAACCATATGCCAGTCCAAGCCATGAGCAGCCAGTTTCTTGAGGAGAATGCTGTGGGAAATGGTGTCAAAAGCCTTACTGAAGTCAAGGTAGACCAGATCCACAGCCTTTCCCTCATCCACTAAGCATGTCACTTTGTCATAGAAGGAGATCAGGTTCGTCAAGCAGGACCTGCCTTTCATAAACCCATGCTGACTGGGCCTGATCGCCTGGTTGCCCTACAAGTGCCGAGTGATGACACCCAAGATAATCTGCTCAGCCTTGCATAGCCCACTTTTAGACTCACTTCCATCAGCACAATGCAATTCCATTAAAACTTGCTATTATTTCATTGCGTGGATTGGCCACCTGTGAAGTCCCCTGTGGCATTCGATTTGGTCAGATGCCTCTGCTTCTAAATATGAAATGTGTTTCTGAAGTGGAGATTTTGGAGGTATTAGAATGTGAACAAGTTTCAAATTGTCATTCTGTCTTATGGATATACTACTGGCCGGTACTCTGCAAATTTTTCAAGTTACCACTGTAACCCTTTCCTCCTCTTGTTGAACGTTTGTCAAAATGTTATTTGAAGATGCACAAAAAAGACAAATTTCACCATTCCTGAGTCTTCTGTAGCCAGATTGACATCTTTGGCTGATGCGTTTACCAGAGTAACTGATGTACCAAATGTTTTCCTCTCCCTAGCTATCGCATGTGGAAATAGAATAAACCTAATCACCTGTCAGTTAGCTGTTACATCCTATAATGGTACAGAACCCCCCTCTTCAATGTTATGCTGTTTCTCAGTCACTGTGTAGATATCAGCAGTGATTATTTTATGTAATGTTAAATTGCCCATTTGGTGACAAAAAAAAAAATAATAATAAAAAAACTAGAAGTAACCATGGGTTTTTGCATACGTGTGTTTTTCATGTGTTATAAACTTGTATAGCTCATTCCTTCATTCTTCCCCCAGAAGTTCAAGAGTTCTGTCTCAAATAGAACACACTTGAGAAAGAAATACTTTAGTACCAAGACCTGCATTTTAATCTTTGCAAAGGACTAACCTTGTGTTTGTCAGGGTAGTTTCTTTGCTCACGGAGAAGATCCAGATCAACTAATGTCCTGACTGACTGACCTGCCTTATGAAGATCAGCCTTGTAAGCAACTAGATCAGCCAAAATAACATTGGAGTCAACGGTGACAGAAACCTATCAATTCCCCCTGGAATGTTTGCAGGACCTATTTTGCAGGTTGGCTGTTTCACAGGACGTTATCTCCCCCAGGGAAGCTTCCAAACTGTCCTGCAGTGAACTTCAACTACATCAGTAATTACAGTGGAAAAGGAAAATGCCTGAAATTCATAGTACAAGCATTTATAAAATATACTTTCACTTATGTGCCTAAACAGGCACATAAACAATAACTATGATTATGCACAGGGTTGAGCTGCTCGTTTTCATATTTAAGACTTGACTTCAAACCTGACTCTACCTCCTCTCCTCTTAGAAATACGCGTTTTGAACCATTCCGTTCATAGCATGCCTTGGATTTGATAAATTTTACTACTTTGTATTTTCCAGACTGGGTGATCACTTTGGGAGGTTAGTTTCAGACGAACATGCCGACTTGAGCATGCAGTGTTGCAGAACATTAGGGAAATCCAACATTATTTTGGAGCAGAAGGATGGACTGTAGGTGACATAATGATGAAGGAGCTTTTTATCAAACACTGAGACTGGAATTCCAGTTGTCTTTGAAATTTTCTGTCACTATCACAATAAAAATAGTATCTTTTACAATTTTTTTTTATGTCTGACAATTTATATTTTGGTTGAGAAGTGTTCTATGATACAGTATTAACAAACGCAGCCAATGAGTTTGCTTATGCCATTTTTATTGATTTTGTGAAAATGTGTTATTCTGTAATGAAATGGAGGAAAGGAAGAACTTCAGTCTTTGGAGGTCACTAGCAATTCAATATGAACTCCATTTTTGGATCAGTAAGATAGCTTAACTTTGTCAGCACCTGAGTACAGATTTCAAGTAGGTTAATATTAAAAGACTTCCAGATTTCTGATTTTATTTTTTTTTCTAACCAGGTTAAACTTAACTTTTCAGTCTTTGGAGTGCCTCTGATAACTGAAGTCATCCAACTAATTATTTGAGTAGGGAAAAATCTGTTACATCTCAACTGTAAACATATTCAAGATACCCTGTGGAAAATTCCAGTTGAAAAAATAAATGTTGAGCCCCTGTTGTAATTTTTTATTGCTAATAACAGTAATCTGCTCTTTACCATAAGTCTGAGGGGTGACTTTTCTAGTAAGATTGTAGTGCAATAATTGAATGTGTTTGTCTTTGAGGGGCCTCTGAGCACATACAATGTAGTGTTTTGATCATGTGTCTGAAAGGTACTTCAAATAAACTGTAAGGGTGAGATTTATTACTCCAATAATTAAACAAAAAGGGTAAAGCAAACATTTATTAAATTGCATGATAGGCTGTTGTTTCTACTGTCAAAACACTAACTTAGTCAATGAATCTCCCAACACTTCTGTGTTCAAACCTTTCCAATTTTGAACTTGAAACTTGTGGAGCTGTGAATTTCAAAGAAATAACTCTCATTCAAACAACAACAACAAACCTTTAATCTGATTGTAAAACAAGTCCTTACCTAAGGTCAGACTGAATTCTGAAAGTGCAAGAGGAATGAGTACTGATAGACACCTTCCTTCTGAGACCAAACAGTCCAGTGTGATCCCTCTGAAAACCCAGTACTGATCAGCATTGTGATCTGGATGAAAATATGCAAGTACAGCTGATTAAGAGATTGTTGCCCCCAACTTTGGAAGTCCACATGAGAGAAGGAAATGGTCTCTGCTAGTGAAGTCTCAGAGTTAGTGAAACTGTGAGTCCCATCCAACTATGAACACGTGTATTTGAGTCTTCAAAGAGTATCTTTGCTGTTTGGTAAAGTGGCTATTAGAAACTTTAACCTAAAAGTCTGCAAGATGCAGCCTAGTGTTAGGCTTCTTCAGGCTTCAGTTCTGCAGATCTTCCTCAAAGTGTTTGACATTGGTCTCCCTTCGCTGATAAAGATACAACCTACTGATTTCACTCTACACCTAAATTAAGTATTTAGGACTGAATATGTAATAGCCCCATGGAGAAAAAAAAAAAAAAAAAGAGCAGAAGCAAATGGTGCTGCTCCTTTGTGAAACTGTGAAACTATCAGTGATTGTAACACTATTTGCCCTATTACTTCCTCTGAATAATAGATGGGTTATAACCAAGTTATATCATCTGATCTTTTCAGCTACTCTTCTGTAATTGTCAGGAAATTTCTCTTTCCAGGGTCAGTTTCACAAACGTGCAATTTAATAGGGGCACGGTCGGATTGCTTGGCTTGTACTGTTACATGAAAGTGATGGCTGAGAGCTTATGTATGTCTCAAGACCGTAAGAGCATGCATCGTTTGGGGGATGGGGTTGGAAGGTCATAGCATTTGCATCTAGAACATTGTGTAAAAGAGCCCTGCTAAAAGTGAACTGGATGTTGGTTTTGTTCCTTTCCATGGCGGTAAATACTCTGTGAAATCTCCGCATTGCTTGCATAGTCTCTGCTCTTTTATAAACAGCACAGGGCCCTGGCCCTAAAAGGCTGATCTAAGCTTTAGGTGTGAACAGCTTTATGAGTAGCTTGCTTCTCAATACTTTCAGTTCACTAATAGGTGTCACTCTATTGCCTTGTCATTCACAGGTTGTTGTGGTTATTGCAGCAGCACTCTGCAGAAAGGCTGTAATTTACCTGTGCTGGTCTCTATTCCCATGTGGTTCCGCTGTCATTCTGTAACTCGCTTGTTACAGTGAGTATGATATTAAGTAAAAATATGGAATGTATTTCTTTCATTACTGTAGTCAGCTGAGGTATACGCGTACAAAATAACTGATCTAGGCATGCACTGTCTCATATGCATACTTACTAAGGTAATACAAGCTGGAGCGAAGGCATAATTCCTCATCAGTACTGGTCTCACAACACACAATTCTATTTAATTGCTCTTAACAGGCTTTTATGGGTTTCTAAATCTCCGCTATCTACCAGGTCATATTCATGTTGTATGTTTGTTGGCACCTCTGTTGAATATTAGTCTCTCTTTCAGTGAAGATAACTTTCTTCCAAATTGCTTTTAATTCCTGCTGAAGGTTTCTCTCTGGCTTTCCATTTTAGAATTACGGTGATTCTTTTATTTATATGGTGATTCTTTGATTTATATTCTGACATGAAATTACAGCTGCTTTTGCATGTCTTGGCACTGCTCCCCACAGTTCCAATGGAGCTTTCCTCAAAATATCCAGAATGACTTGTCTTTAATAGCCTGGGACAGTTGGTATTACAAATGTGATGCTATGCATAAACACTGACAAATATTCCTTTGTGCCAGGATTTGCTTTTGGCTGCATCATGTTGGCTGGATTCTTTAAGTGGTCTATGGAAAGTGAACTTTTCCTGTATGTAGTTTGAGACAAAAGCTAAGTAGCTTAAAAACAACTTTTAAAAATTTATAAGAATTGTGAATTCAAGGAAAAAATACTAATATACTAGGGAAAAACAGAATTGTTAGCTCTGGAGCTCTGGACAGCAGTACTGTGTACTTGCTGTCTGGTATCCTAATCCATGTTCTAAAGACATGCTGTAGCTGTCTGACTGAAAGTCTCTGGCTCCTTTCAGCTGTAAACAACAACAAAAAAGTGATAACTGATTTACGCCATGCAAGAGGACACAGAGAAGATGGTTAATGGCTTTTAGGAGTGGGGAGAATCATGCAGGCATAAAATGGTTTAAAAAATAAAAATAAAAATCTCTTTGCCTTTCCCAGATTACCAAGAAACAATCTGCTAAGGAACAGCAGGGAGATTCAAGATGAAGATATGTGAGATTTTTGCAAGGGTGTCTGCTTTACAGTATTTTGTTGTTCATTTGCTTTCCTGCCATGAGAAAACTGTGTTGGAGTGGAGAAAGGAGAAAAGATGTATTAATGTAGTTTCATTTTTTAATCTGAGAACTGGGGTTATTCTTTAGCTAGATGAGCATTACCACAGCTTTGATTAGAGAATATTCAGTGTCTTAAATATACTTTTGACCAACTGCATGTTGTAAGATTTCTAGGATATTTTTCTAAGCCAAAAGACATTAAAAACAAAAAATGGAAGAAAAACAAAGAAGACAGTCAACAGAATTTTGAAACTTTGTAATAAATCCAGGATATATCTTGAAATATATTGATGATTTCTTCCTTTGCAGATGACTGTTCACATTGCAAATGTCACTGTAACAAGCTATTGCCATGTTCTAAAAGATGACAGGGATTGAATGGGTTTAGGAGTACAGCAGTTTTCTTCCTGTAAGTGTTCATCATTTCACCAGGGTAGTGGTATCAGAGGGGGTCTGAAGTGGTAGGAAAGGAAAACATGAAGTCCTACTGCTGTTCTCTGTGATGTGTGATTTATGGGTAGAGTGAATATTCTGTGTCTTGGTACTGTATGAATAATAATGTTAAGTCTTTCAGGAGAATTACTGTTATTTTAACCATCCTCTTATTTTCATCAAAAAACATTGGATAGCTGTTTCATGCCACTTATTTTTGTAAGTAACCACTCCATGTTTTGCTGAAGCAGCTGTAAAAGCAAGGAGCTTTTACAAGGAGCTTTAAAGCTGTAAAAGCATTAGTAAATGCTTTTCACCCATAATTCTTTGTTGCTGTACATTTCATGGGTGTGTTGATCCAATGTCAAAATGAAGGGGTCAATTTTGTTTTTAAATCATTCCTCTTGTGATAACACAATCAAATTGCATATAGACGGGTCCAATCTCAAGTACTTCAAAAAGCAGAGGGGCTTTCAAGATAAGATGTATAATGCTTGGCTTCCTATAGATGTTTTCCACAATACGGAATAATGGTGAAAAAGAAATTCTGAAGTAAGAGGGCCCACATACACAGTTCTCTCTACTGTTTATGACTGTACATACTCTCTACTATGACTGCAGTATGGTGGTATATTGCACATTCACAGTCCTATACCCCTTTGCATCATGAAGCAGCACCTTCTCTTCCTCCAAAAGTGGCTTCAGCCATCAACAGTAATGTGCTATGCTGATATTTGGAGAACAAACTTTAGTGCAGCCTTTAGGATATGTTTTCTTATGGGCAAATGGGCAACTAGTGAGAGGAAATTCTGTGGAAAAAGTTGCTGAGTGATGTAAGACTGTGAAAAGAAGTAAATGAATGGTTGGTTATTTAAGGGGAGAGAAAGATGTTACAGGTCATTTCTGGGAGTGAGAAGCAAGGTCTTTTAGCTAATTAGCTGGAAAAAAAAAGGAAAGTTTTAATTTCCTGAACAATTAGAATGAATACAAATGTCTTCTGCTTTCTTTGGAAAACATTTTGGAAAACATCCTAAACACATCATGTTACAAGAAGTATTAAGGATCAGCAACAACAGAAATGGGAAGTCTAATAATTAGCTAATTAAACCTAGACAATAGATCCAACCCTCATAAATAAATTCACTGTCTCTGGCTGGCACTGAATAAATCAAACCTTTTGCAAAACATGTTTTGAATGAAGACTAATTCGATTCCATATAATGGCTTCTTATTTTCTTATATAATACTAAAACAAAGCAGCAAGACATTGATCTTGTAAGTTGAAAAGGAAAGCGTGAAATTGTGACACTGAAATTTTTCCAGAGAGCTGATGATTCTTGGGGGGAACAGGGGGGTACAAACAATCACTGCTTTGTTATTCAGCTTTACTTTGCAGTTTGTTTTTACAGAAGCGGTAGGTTACCCCTAGGCGAACTAGATGCCTAGTCAGATTGTTTCACAAAACGTAGAAATGGAGAAAATCTTTAGCTATGTGTTGGGGCTACATGGGAGGGAAGCATCGCTTCTGATTGAATGGCTCACTTCCCTTTCATTCTCAAGTTCTTCCCTTTTCATTCCATAGCACGCCTGTGGCAACATCCTTAGTTACTTGCCTGGAGGTTAATCACAGGTCTAAGTGTGTTTAGCTCTCTGTACTTGCAGGACTTCCAGCGCTATTGCTGCAAGTGGAATGAATGTAGGTGCACGCAGCTTTCTGTGCCATAATGGTGCTACTGGCCCTGCTTGGTCATTTTGCTTCTCTTAAATTAATTGTGTTAGGATAGACTTTGCCAGAGTGAGTTCCTGGGGTAGATTTTGTTTTTCACCTTTAAGCAGTAATGTAACTGGCATGCATCTAGGAAGGGCAGTGGCTGGGGAGGTTAGGAAGGAAAGAATCATCAAGGAAATAATTGTGTAGGAGTTGTTTGACTGTGAGGAAGTTGAAACCAAGAGTCAAGCCTATAATAGGTTTGTGATGAATACATACATTCAGCTATAAGTGGCGCCTGCAGAGAATACTAATGGGTTTTTTTGTTTGTTTGTTTGCAGGCTTTGTATCACTGTTCTAATGTGCTATTCTTGTTTTTCCCAAATGTATTAATCTCTGCTAGTGTGCCTGAACTGGAAAATTAAGTCTGAGCAACTCTGAATGCTTGGGAAAACTCAGGATGCAAATCCAAACCAAAGAATTCATATTCTTCTCCAGTGTGTGTGGGAGAATTTTCTATGGATTTGATTGGAAAAGCAGCTGACTGCCCAGGAGATTTGGAGTTGGCATGGGACAGAGGGAAGGTGACCAGGGCTTCTGGATAATACCTTATCCTTGCACAGCTCAGGTACTCACAAGGACTGTGTTCTCTAGTAGTAGGGAAAAAAAGAAAGGGGACGCAAAATGTCTCAAGTTCCCAAACCATCTAGTACTCTTACCTGTCAATGGGATGGACAGCTTTGTCAGTGAGCATGCCTCTGTGAACAGACATATGGGAGGAAGGGAAAGAATTAGTCCATGGGAGTGAGTGGGAGACATTACAACTAATGTTTATTTCTATGGCTCTGCCTTTCTTCAGACTCACAGACTGGGGACAGATAAAATGAAGAAAGCTCTGTTAGTATACGGATTACTGGTGAAACAAAGGGCAGATTGTTTTATATGCTCTTCTGAAAACAAAGTAAAAATAATGGCAACCTTTGGGTGTTTCTTCAGGAGACAGTTATGCAGGCAAATTGTGCTTGCTAAGTAGCTTTTTAACACTTTATCTGATCAGGTTGACACTTGGCATATTCTTAATTAGAAGCTGCTGGAGTGCTTGAAGATAATTTTCAATCCTTGCAAAATGACAATGACTGTTAACAAGTTAATTTAATTTTTAAAATATGATGGTCTAAACAGTGTCCTGTGAGGTCTTCGAGAGATCTGTCATGCAGTTGGAGTTGGAAATAAAGCCCTGCATAAACAGCAGTACAATACCCACAAATGGCATAGCCAGACAAAAAGATGCATTAAGAAACAGTGCCAGAAATGGAAACTATTGCATAGGAGACTCCCACCTGTATTTAAGCTTTGATTTTGTGGTCCGGTGGTGTTACGCCCTTACATAGCAGCTTCTTTTACAGAAGCTTTTTTGTAGCTTTTTTGTTTTTCATGTAGATGTGTTTCACACTCAATGTATGAATTCTGGATGCCTTTGAGAAGCAAGAAGGCAGTGTTTACCTTAGTTTTGCTTAATGGCTGTCCTAGTTCTCGGGGTTGCATGTGAGAGAGACAGCCTTGATCCAGATGGCTCAGCTGTTGTCTTGGTGGTTTTCCAGTCACTTTCTTTTTTGGTACTGTTGTGGTTTAGCCCGGCTGGCGGCCAAACACCACACAGCCGTTCGCTCACCCTCCCCCCTCCCTCTCCGGGATGGGGGAGAGAAACGGGAAAGTGAAGTCTGTGAGTTGAGATAAAGACAGTTTATTAAGACAGGGAAAAGAATAACAACAACAACAATAATAATAATAATAATAATAGTATTAATAGTAATAATGTGTACGAAATAAGTGATGCACAATGCAATTGCTCACCACCCGTTGACCGATGCCCAGCCTATCCCCGAGCAGCCAGCCCCCCCTCCACCCCGGCTAGCCACCCCTATATATTGTTCAGCATGACGTCAGATGGTATGGAATACCCCTTTGGCCAGTTTGGGTCAGCTGTCCTGGGTCTGTCCCCTCCCAGCTCCTGCTGCATCCCTAGCCTGCTCGCTAGCAGGACAGAGCGAGAAGCTGAAAAGTCCTTGGCTTGGTGTAAGCACTGCTCTGCAACAATTAAAACATCAGCATGTTATCAGCGCTCTTCTCATTCTAATCCAAAACATAGCACCCTGCCAGCTACTAGGAGGAAAATTAACTCTGTCCTACCTGAAACCAGGACAGGTACACAGCTTTTCTATCTGGAATGGAATAATTCTGATGCTTTTTTTCCACATAGTTTTTTCTGTTCTTGATGGTTTTTGTTGTTTTTTTTTGTTTGTTTGTTTTAATTCAGTGGTGATTAACTATTGCAATTCACCTAATCATCTCTGGCTTCAAGTATTGGCAGGAAAGCCTTCCACCCACTGTGGAAGTGGTGCGTTGTGAGGTGTGCTGTGACACTGCTATGGAAAAGTCTTTGATATCAAAGAATTTTTACAAAGCAACACAACGAAGATCTGTTATTTACATTGCTACTGGCAGGAATATCTGGAACAAAGAAACAAATGAGCCCTTGAGTGCTTCAGATCTGAAAAATAAGCTTGAGGTTTGCTGCTTCCAGCACTGATTGAAAACAAGGTGAGGTAGTAAGATTGATCTGATTCACAGAAGTGCAATGTAATTACTTTATGAATTCTGGAATGGTCTTGATCTTTCCTTCCTCAGTTCCCAGAAGGACACTGTGGCCTGTGCTTCTGTTAAATCTCATGCTGCAGCCCATATTTCATACATGAATGCTAGAATTTTGTCTACCACCCTAGCAAAGGTGTTTTGTTTTTGTCTCCCGTTCCTTCCCCCTCCTCTCCTGCAGTCTATGGTACCTGGCCAGTGCACCAGAATAAATAATTAACAACAAATAAATACTTGCTGCAGCCATTTCATGATCTATTTGTTTGCACAGACTAGTCACTGAACAATGGCAAATAATAAAAAAAATGAGTAAGTATCTTGGGCTCTTTTCTACTCAATTTATGAGCAACAGTGAAGGGACTACTTATCTACAAAAGGCAGTACAATGCCTAAATGAAAAGGGTAAGAAACCCAATTTGAAGAGATGGGTTTAATCTTCCCAGCTGGTGGTTAACACTACATCCAGACAAGTAGTTATTTGTAATATACAGCGAAATAACTTGTTTGGCACCTCCTTATTTTGACATTTACATTATTTTCAATACACTGTGAAAGCATGAGTGTTTTCTGCATATTTTGTTTTTAACCAGTTAAAGAATCTTACAGCTACTTTCTGATATCATTTACTTTAGGGTTAGGTTAGTCCCTCTCAAAATCCCTAACTTGCCTGTTTTGTTTTTAGAAAATGGACAGAAGTAACAAAACTTGCAAAAATCTTTCATTTTCCTTGAGAGCACAGATGTCTAAGGGAGCACTGCTTTGCAGGGACTCTTGCAGCTTTTGTTTTGAGTCCTCAGGAATGTGACACATTGTTGTCGCAGTTGCCTAGGAATGCTTTAGTTGCAGGTTTATCATATACTTCAGGCTCATGAACTATTTCCCTGGGGACCACACTGCATTCTTGATTTGCATAGTGTCTCATTGCTAGCCAGCACCATTCAATTCCTGTCCTTTTGGCATCCTGTCTTAGAGACTGACCTTCTACTCTCCCTTAGTAGCTGTTAAGCTGCTATTGAAAAAATGCCTGCTGTTCAGGAAGGCGCACAGTGGTGTCTGGCATGGGAAAACAGCACTGGAGTCTAGGAAGTTTCAGTGATGCATACACATACATACTGACAGTCATCTCAGGAAAAGCAGAGATGTTTATGTTCCTGTCTTTGAAATGATAAAGAATACAGAAAAATTCCAAATGTGTACAGTATAAGACAGGTGCAGAGGAACGCAGTGGCACACACAAAAACAACACTTAAAACCCCAGCTTCCAAAACACTTGCTAGATTTATACTTTGCAAAGTGCCAAGTCATAATTTGTTTCCAACATACATTTAGGCAGATGCCAGTGTGTAGTGTTTTTTTTTTTTCTAATTTTATTTTTGTCTCTCTTTTCATTTTAGTTTTTTAAATGATTCTTTTCTGAGATGAAGAAAAATCTCTTTTTGGAAATACATTGCCAAACAGTCAAGGTTTCTTGCAGTTCTTAAATAGTAGTAGTGTGGACCTTAATTAAGACACTTGTAGGCTTTGTAGGATCACTGTGGAACAACACTTTTAATCCAGTGTACACTTTGTCTTAATTGAGGACATGGGTAAAACTATGTTACATATTTGGGAACAGGTGCACACCATCTCTGCGTAGAGGAGTGACCCTCTGAAAGTCGTGCTGATAGGAAAAACTCTTATATCCTAAGCATCTCAGAAAAAGTTTACAAATTGCAATTTTTCACCCATGAGAGTTTTTATAATGGGCACAGAAAAAACCATTTATTTTCATCTTGCATTCATTAAGCTGTCATTCCAAACTAACCATACAGTCCTGCTTGAGAAAGTAGAACAAAATTTCTGTGACAAGGTGATACTCTTAGTGGATGAGGGAAAGGCTGTAGATATTGTCTACCCAGTTATTTGTAAAGCTTTTGATACTGTTTCCGACAGGTTTTTGTTTGTTTGTTTTGTTTTGTTTTGTTTTGTTTTTCCTGGAGAAACTGGCTGCTCATGGCTTGGATGGGTGTATGCTTCGGGTAAAAAACTGTCAGGGTGGCCAGGCTGAAAGAGTTGCAGCGAAGAAAGTTAAATCCAGTTGGAGGCTGGTCACAAGTGGTGTCCCCCAGGGCTCAGTATTGGGGTCAGTTCTCTGTAATATCTTTATCAATGATCTGGACAGGAGGATTGAGTGCACCCTCAGTAAGTCTGCAGACAACACCAAGTTCGTCATGAGTGTTGATCTGCTTGAGGGTAGGAGGGCTCTGCAGACAGTTCTGGGTAGGCTGGACCGATGGGCCAAGGCCAACTGTATGAAGTTCAACAAGGCCAAGTGCCAGGCCCTGCACTTTGGGCATGACAACCCTGTGCAGTGCTACATGCTGAGGGAAGAGTGGCTAGAAAGTTGCCCAGCAGAAAGGGAGCTGGGGGATATTGGTTGATGGCCAGCTGAATATGAGCCAGCAGTGTGCTCAGGTGGCCTACAAGACCAACAGCATCCTGGCTTGTATTAGAAATAGTGTGGCCAGAAGGACTAGGGAAGTGATTGTCTCCCTTTACTCGGCACTGGTGAGGCCACACCTCGAGTACTGTGTTCAGTTTTGGGCTGCTCTCTATGAGGAAGACATCGAGGTGTTGGAGCATGCCCAAAGAAGGTCTACAAAGCTGGTGAAGGGTCTAGAAAAGAAGTCTTATGAGGAGTGTCTGAGGGAACTGGGGCTATTTCTCCTAGAGAAAAGGAGGCTTGGAGGGACCTTACTGCTCTCTACAACTACCTGAAAGGAAGTTGTAGTGGGGTGGGGGTCTGTCTCTTCTCCCAAACAACAAGCAATAGGACAAGAGGAAATGGCCTCAAGTTGTGCCAGGGGAAGTTTAAGTTGGATGCTAGGAAAATTTTCTTCACTGAAAGGGTTATGAGGCATTGGAACAGGCTGCCCAGGGAAGTAGTAGTCACCATCCCTGGAGGTCTTCAAAAGACATGCAGATGTGGTGCTTAGGGACATGCTTTAGTGGTAAACTCAGCAGTGCTAGGTCAAAGGTTGGACCTGCTGATCTTACAGGTCTTGTCCAACCTAAATCATTTTATGAAAAGCAAAATTCTATTCCTTGATTTATTTTGTGCCAGTTCCTTGCAAATCTTACAGTTCCCAATTTATTAAGGGAGTTAAGTGAAAACATGAATGCAACTGAATATACAATGAGTTAAAGGTGGGTTTCATACTTAAATTCCTTGCTGATACATGTCTATCTTGTGCAGTCTAATCAGATTGCTATTGTCAAGAAACACAACCTAGCTAAGTCTTCTAAGAGCGTTGCTTGTAAGGAAACACAGTCTGTAGGGATCATATACATGTGTATGGTGATTTTTAGAGTTTGCCTACATGGGTGTATGCATGAAGTCTCTACAGCATGTAGAAATAGTCACTTTAAAATATTTTTAAACGAGTATAGGCTGAGCAGTGTCCTAGGGAAAAGAGAGCAAAGGAACAGTTTATTCCATCTATTGTACTCCTATGGGCAACACCCCTACCTGGGCTGCATAGCTGGGAATAGAGGTGCTGCTAAGTAGGTTAGCGACCCTAAAAGAGCACAGTTTGGCAGGTCTCTGACTGCAGCCCATTTCCTCGCCCTCTCGGTAAGGAGTGTCCCGAGGCACAGAAACAGGGCTCCTCCAGAAGGCTGTGTTTCTTCTGTGGGGTGCCAAGGGCATAGGGTGCCGTTTCTGCTGCTGTAATGGGGAATGCCATGCTTGTGTTTCAGCTGCAAACACACATCTCCCCACGGGTTTGGTTCAGCCTTATTGAGAGGCATTGCAGTGCAGCTCTCAGTGTTTTGCACCTTTATTGAAATAGTAATATATGTTTTTAAAGTGTTTTTTAGAACATATAAGAGCCTGTCTGAGGAGCAGTGGCCAAGTAAACCCTGGCTTGCTACCTAAGCATTTCTTGTTCATGTTTCACTTTCAGAAATAGCTCTTGTTAAGGCTAATTTCAAGACAGTAACAAAGTAATAATAATAAATCCCCACCTTTCTCAGAGATTGAGTGGAAGTTCATACCCTGATCTTGCAAATACAGTGTTTCCCCATCATATCTTTAATGTAATTTGAATGTTAGTAGTGACAAAAAAAGATCACCATACATAACTGAGCAGGATGATTTTCCCTTATCATTTTAATGTTAGAAAAATTCCAAACCATAAACTTTTTTTTTTTTTCAGATATTTATCTTCAACACTGACACAACCTATCCAAGAGCCAGAGGCTTATGTACTCAGTCATGTATTTTTTCAGTCCTCTGTCTCTGCAAGTTTTATGGCTAAATGCCACCTTGATGGTGGTGGCCAGTTTTGGGGGTGGGAAAGACTTTTAAACAGCAAAACCTTTCCCTGTTTTTAGAACCGGAGGGCTCCCAGCCTTTCGTCTAAACTCTGTTCTTCATATTATTACCGGGTCTTTGCTTCAGGTACTAAAAGGCAGCAGTGTAGTTTGCATACAATTGGACATGGTTGTATCCTCACATGCTGATTTTTGTGTTGATCCTTTGTTTTTGGTTTAACCATGTAGGTTTATGCTGATTATATAATAAGCTCTTACTATAGGAAGGCTGTATCTAATGGTCAACTATCAACACGTTAATACTTGGTAATGTTTGCTCTGACAGGTACTCAGAACGTACTATTCAAACAAAGCAGTTCTACTTTCTTATTATTGAAAATAAAACAATGAATTGACAGTAATTCCCTTTTCCCTCTCAGGAAATGCTTGGTGGATGTGGTTTGAAGTTTGGTTTTAATGTCATGACATTTTTGTGCTTGTCAAATAGAAAACTGTAAACAAAAAGCTTAAATATAATGTTGCTGAAAACTTCTGGTACCAACTTTGATATTTTAAAAAAATGTTTTTTATTTGAGAATTAAGCAAAAATTGAAATGTTTTTCCAAAAACTTTTTTAAACTAAAAGATTTTCAGAAGAAAGCATATAAATATTTTCATGCTACTTGATTTTTTTTTAAGTAATATTAACAATAGGAGTTCAGTCTGCCCTAATTATTACTACAGCCATTGATTTTTTTTTTTTTTTTTTGGGGGGTGGGACAAGCATACTCAGTGAAGAGAATATCTGAAACATTGCAATTTCTCTCTAAAATGAACTTTTATCTAGTAATGATACAATTTTTAAAAATAGTTGATCTGAAATTTGTGAGGTTCATTGGTAATTAGGAAGATAAAACTAGCTGATATCAATCACCTGGATTACATTAGG
Source organism: Cygnus olor (assembly GCF_009769625.2). Lineage (NCBI taxonomy): Eukaryota > Metazoa > Chordata > Aves > Anseriformes > Anatidae > Cygnus > Cygnus olor. Next base: position 65,682,670 of record NC_049170.1, on the reverse strand, counting down.
AGACTGCTGATGGTAATTAAAAAAAAAAAAAAAAAAAACACTAAATACCCAACTGGACTAATCCTGGCTCTGTGTACAATAACTTTTCATTCCTGACAATTAGATGATCTTTGCTGGAGCAATTATGCATTCATCTCCCCAGGGACCCATGTCCTCATATAAGTGTTAATACACATTCCTCTCTAAAAGTTTTTGGGCATGTCCAGCTGAGGTTATGGTAATTAGAAACAGAAAAGACCCTTTGGATCACCATGTCTTTCCCCCTGCCAATACAATTCTATTTTTTCTCCAGAGATCTATTTTCCAAACTGTGTTAAATCAATTTTAAAGTGACTCAAGATGAAGCAATTGTTCTTTGTTAGTGAGACTGTTCCACATCTAAAAGACCCTAAGAATAATCTTTTCAATGATGTTTTCTTATATTTTTATTTGCTACAATTTATTTTTTTCATCTGACAGGCATATGAGAATTCCACATAACTCAGTTTTGAGCTTGTTGTGTCATGAGCAACTTCTTGTTTCATCATGTTGTGCATTAGCTCTCTCCCTGAGTAGACGTTTGGTTCAGAGCTCAGCATGATGTGGTCTTTCTTACCTTTTTACTTTTTTTTTAAAACATTTTTATTGTGCTGCTGAGCCACTTTATTTCTTGGGGAACGTTATGCTCTCCTGGGCTTAAAGTCAAGTTTGCTATATGATCAAATGCATGCCAAACAAAGCCAGATCTGCAAGTAAAGATTTTGGTTTGTAAAAGGTTTGGGGAGGTGGTAGGGAAGAGGAATGTTTTATTTCTATTTCCTGAGTTTCTCTGCTAATTTCTGTTCAAAATACTGTCTTAGCTAAGTGTTGTTACTGGTCAAAACTCCCTTTCTTCAAAACCTATTCTGACTAAGTTTAAAGGATGATTTTAAAATTGGTTGATGTCATTGTCATTCCATCTGATAAAATTATAGCCATATTGAAGGCAGTAGGAGTCTTTTTTTACATATTAATTTACCAGGAGTTAACTAGTACATGTCAGATGTGTTGACAGTTGAAAATTTTAATATGTCCTCTACAGTATGTGCTGATGTATCTCTTTCCTGAGAAAGGTTTCTCTTTCCCTGGCTTCTTCACTGGGTACTAGAGGATGGGAAAGCTCCATGTTCATAGAATAGCCATAATTGGACAGGACCATAAGGATCATTGTGTCCAACTCCTGGCTCCAAACGGGACTACCTAAAAATTAAGCTGTATGTTTGAGTACATTGTCCTAATGCTGCCTAAACTGTGGCAGGCTTGGTGTCATGACCACCTCCCTGGGGAGCAGTTCCAGTGCCCAACCACCCTCCCAGTGAAGGGCCTTTTCCTAATACCCAGCTTGACCCTCCCCGTCACAGCTCCATGCCATTCCCTTGGCTCCTGTCGCTGTCCCCAGAGAGCAGAGCTCAGCACCTGCCCCTCCGCTCCCCTTGTGAGGGAGCTGCAGGCCGCCATGAGGCCTCCCCTCAGCCTCCTCTGCTCTGGGCTGAATACACCAAGGGACATCAGCCACTCCTCATATGTCTTCTACTCTAGAACCTTCACTGTCTTTGTAGCCCTCCTTTGGACTCTCTCTAATAGTTTTATATTCCTCTCATGATGTGAAGCCCCTGTTTGGTCATTTTTAAATAAAAACCCTTAGATTCTGTTCTCTGTATAGTAGGCATCTGAGGCCCACACTGTTCTCAGGATGTTGGGCGTGTCAGGGCCCCAAGCCATTCTATGGATATCAGGCATGTCCAAGCCCCACACCATTCTCTGTATGGTGGTCATGCCTGTGCCCCACACCGTTCTCTGAATGATTGGTGTTCCTGGGCCCCACACTGTTTTCTGAAGGTCACGGTGACATAGCCTCCAGCCATTACCCCGTGGGTGAGACATGGCCAGGAGAAGGGCACTGCAATGAGGGATGACCACCACCTCCCAGGTGAATGCAGTCATGCATAGAGCCTTTTTCCTGGTAATGGCTCCCCCGTGACATTTTTCTAGCCAGAGAGAAAGGCTTCCCCTCTGGCAGTGGGACTGCCTTCCACCTTCTCTCATATGGCCAATACTAAATTAGTTGGACCTGGTGACTCCCTTGAGGGTGGTGAGGCCTTGCAGGGTTATCTTAACAAATTAGACAGCTGGGCAATCACTAGCAGCATGAAGTTTAACAACAGTAACTGCTGGATTCTGTACCTGGGGCGAGGTAGGGGATAAGAGGCTGGAGAGCAGCCCTGTGGAAAGGGATCTGTGGTTTCTAGTTGATGGCAAGTTGAATGTGAGCCAGTAGTGTGGCCTGGCAGCCAGAAGGGCCAGACATGTCCTAGGGTGCATCAGGCACAGCACGGCTAGCTGGCTGAGGGAAGGGATTGTCCCACTCTGCTCTGCCTGGTGTGGCCTCACCTTGAGTACTGTGTGCAGTTTGGGGTGCCACAGTATCAGATGGATGTAAAACTACTAGAGAGTATGCAAAGCAGGGCTACAAAGGCGGTGAAGGGTCTAAAGCAGAAGATGTAGGAGGAGTGGCTGAGGTCACTGGGTTTGCTCGGCCTGGAGAAAAGGAAACTGAGGGGAGGCCTCATGACGGCCTGCAGCTCCCTCACAGGAGGAGCAGAGGGGCAGGCGCTGAGCTCTGCTCTCTGGTGAACCACAACAGGACCCAAGGGGATGGCATGGAGCTGTGACAGGGGAGGGTCAAGCTGGGTGTTAGGAAAAGATTCTGCACTGAGAGGGTGGTCAGGCTCCGGAACAGGCTCCCCAGAGCAGTGGCCAAAGCACCGAGCCTGTCAGAGTTCAAGAAGTGTTTGGATGACACTTTCAAATACATGGTCTAATTTTTAGGTAGTCCTGTTTGGAGCCAGGAGTTGGACTTAATGATCCTTGTGGGTTCCTTCCAGTTTGGGATATTCTATGATTCTTTGACTGGCACTTTGAAGGTACCCATCGGGTAGCCTTCTCATCCTCTGACTGAGACACGTGCCATTCCTCCACTCCCGTGTCACCTTTCCGTTTACTACAGTGCCTTGTGATGATTGAATGTTACATGTGAGGGCTAACTCAATCAGAGTCTTGATTCATTAAGTGAATGTTACTTACGCAATAATGTACTCCTGCCACTGCTTATTGAGAAGCAAAAGAAGCCTGAAATGGGGATATCTGATATTCTGGCCTTCCTCAGGAACTCTGTGTTATACTAGTTTAACGTTAAGTAAGTTTCTGTGCCCATCATATTTAATTATGAACATTGTCAAAGTACAGAAATGAAATAGCTAGCGACAAGTCTCCAGCACAAAACTAATCTCTGCCACTCATTTTTCATTCTGATGTGAATTTGATACAGTGACAGACCAATTTTATTGGAAATTGTATTTTGTTAGAAATGGTATAACTAACAAAGAAATGAGTGCTACTCATTAAGCACAAACTGTTCTGTGCTTTGTAGGAAACAAAAAGTTTACTTGGAATATGCAAGCTAGGGGGTGTTTCACTTATATTAAGTTAAATGAAATATGGGTGTTACTTACCACTGTGAGGCTATTTTGAATGTACTTTTTGTCTCTGTTAGCTGCCCAGTTTAGATATCCATCACTTTTATTAGTATTAAAGAGAGGGAGAGAATTAAAAAAGTAGGTATAATAAAGAGTATTTTTTATTAAGAATAAAGAGTATTTTCTTTTAATTTCTGAACTGGCAAATTCTAAAAAGTCACAATACTGCTTGATACCCACTACTCTAAAAGGATATTGCTGCTTATATATGTTTGAGGAGGAAAAATTGACCTCATTATGAGTGAGTAGTTGCAAGCAAAGTTAGATTAAATCAAAACTAATCAATACTGTGATTAAAAACAAAACAAAACATTACCTGGGAAAACAAAACATATCCTAAAGGAGAGGAATATTAATTACTATTCTGTTTCTGATACAAGTTAGTTATTGCACGTTTTTTTTGAGGAATCCTAAGCCATTTGTTCCCCTTATTTTTTGACAAAGATAAAAAATTGTCTGTCTGCTCTATCATACCTAACTTCTGATCTCTTAACAGAGAATTGCTTGTGTCTTTTTCCTTCATGTTTCTGGGGATTCCAAGAATAGTTGTCACTAAGGACTTGGCTTCATCTGTTCTGAGATGCTGATTGATCTGTAAAAGTCTGGTTTTGTCACATTATTTGTAACCCCTCAAAACCTTGAGGAAAAAGGTAAGTATTAATTAAGCTGAATGTGGTTTTCTGTGGAGAAGACTTCCTGGTTGCATTCATGGTGAAGAAGGTAACCAGTCTGTTCCAGTCATGAAGTGTTTTGCTAACAACAGGTCTGTTACCATCTGTAGTGGCACATGAATAAACTTTGATTTAAAAGCGTTTTGAGAAAGGTAACACTGCTGGATTTGAGGGTAGCTAGCATCCTTTCATCTCAAGCTGAAGAGCTCAAGAAGAGCTAATAAACAACTTCTGTATATGGAGAAGCTGAAAATGAACAAAAATGACAGGTGGAATATAAATGTAAAATGGGCTAATCAATGATGCAGTCCAAGTTATGTGAAATGTAAATAAGAAAACAGCCATATGGAGTGGAGTTTCAGGTAATAATCACTTTCGGTAGATTAATCAGACAATCAGAAGAGGAAAGTTTTCTAAAATGGCAGGGATCAAAATTTTTATATAGCTTTCACATGGCTATTGATAATGCAACTAAGAACAGAATTTGTTCTACCATTTCAGTCTTCTGTGTGCACTTTTATTTCAAAATACTTGTTTATGTGCATGTGTGATTAAGCTGTTTGTTTCTCTGGAGGCTGGATGAGAGTAAAAAGGGGAAGAAACTCCAACTCCCTTTATCTCTCATTGTTTTGGCACAGGAAGAATTCTCAATCTATTATGGTACTTGAATCCACTGGGTAGGAGCAGCCTGGCTTGAGGTTGAACTCATGCAGCGCAGCTGCAAGCAATATGCCTCATCAGTTCAAATGGTGTCTCTTTGCTATAACATCATTTACTGACACACTGCTGCCAAGGCATGCCCCTGTCAAAATGTCAGTTTAGATTGGTACAGAGAGAGAATTTTATTCAGCTGTCTGCATGATGCAGAGTTACTGATCACAGCAAAGCAACAATAAGCTGGTGGTAGGGTTTTGGAGGAAGACAGGGCAGGGGAGGAAGACAGGGCAGGAGAGGAAGGTGTATGTGAATAAAACACATATGGTGCTGTAATTGCAACAAAAATACTGAGCTTGATTACTTGATAACTTCGGTTTTCATCTCTGTATGACCATGTGAACTTTGTGGCCAAAGCTTTACTGAAACAATAGATTTAGGTGTATAACCTTTGCTAATTAAAACCATAATAATAGCATATGACTATGGGAATGCATAGTTGAGTGGAGGGTCAAAGTTAAAGCCTGGTACAGAGGAAACCTTTTTGCCTGCATTAATCTAAAGCCCGGTAAAGACAAAGGGAGTGAAATGGGGGTCTTGTGCTGAGAGACCCAGATCCTTTTATGTTAAGCCTGCAGTGCTCTGATCAGAACTTCTAGCTTTGTGTGCTTTGAAAGTAGCTCTTGGCTTATGATTTTCTATTTTACGGTAACACATTATGGGAGCCTCTATGGCATGGCCATCAAAAGTACTGTCAGGCAACCATTTTCCCCGTCTTCTGTTGTGCTGAGTTGCATTGAAAATTCAGTCTAGATGTGTTTTCACATGCCCCCACTCAGAAGCAGTGGATATGATGGAGTATCTGGGGTTTGTCTTTTCAAGTCTGTTTCCCGGGTTGCAATGTGATATTAAAGTCTTAATCTCATTTTCAGGCTTAGTTAATGTTTTGGGGATATTTATATTTTCTCAAGTGAAAGAAACTTTATGCCAGGTCAGTGACTCCAGACATAAACTGACTTGATACCACTAACTTCAGATAGAGCTGAAGTTCCTACCCAAAGTACTTGCGGATCTATTCAAACAAAACATTGTTTAATATGCTCTTAGGGGGAAGATCAATCTGCTGAAACAGATCATGATCAGTATCTTCTGACATTGACTCATGCTTAAAGTTGCAAGGAAGCCATGGCTCTGGGATGTCAAAAACTCTATCAATACATAGCAAACTGTAAACCTTTCCCTGAATAGCTTTTCATTGGCTAGGATTGTTAATGTTTATAACGTTGCCATGCCTGCATCAGAGCTGAAGTTTAGAACTGGAGAGTAAAGAGAAACAATGCTTCTTTGAAGTCCTGAGGGGAAGGAAGAGGGAATATGTCTCTTTGTAGAGAGTGGGTGATTGGCATCTGCTAGGGAGTGGCTGATCCCATCTGCTATGGGATGGAGAAGGAGGGGAAAAAAATAAAAAAAGGTGAGAAGGTTTTCTCTTAACTCAAAATATTCTGTTTAAGACAGATGTGGAAAGGTTGACTTGCAGGAGAGGAGCAAGGTGGTCCTAATGTTTCCAACTCCTACAAGGGATGAGAGGTTGCCCTGGAGGAGGAACTAAGAAGATCTCCAAAGGCAGAGCTTGGATTCAAATTTAAGTGCTCCCTTCAATATTTAGCTTTTAGAAATGCCTTCAAGAATGTGCACAGGGATAAGTTGGATGATATGGGTTAAAGTGGTGACAGTGACCTTTGGACATCAGCAGTCTTGACAAGGAAGAAACTGTGAAGTTTCTCTTGCAGGAAAGCTGGGAGAATAGAATGAAGAACGACTAAATGGGGCAGCTGGAAGCAGATTGTCATACTAATTGGTGGTTATTCTGGGTTATATGTAACATTTTCTTATGTTTTGAGAGCTAGTTAAAAGTATGGCAAAGGGAATGTTAGTAGGGTGTACTTTGGTACCAATATGACGGGGAAAAGAGGGAGATATTTGAGAACAGGACAAAGCTGTTCCTGAATATAAAGCTCAAAAAAGGTAAAAACAGCAGTCATCTTTGGGGTGGCTTTGGCTGTCAATTCATGAGGCAAGGACCATTGGAATGTATTCTTGTGGAATTGGAGCATCATCTGAGATATCAGAGGCTTACTGGTAGTGAACCATTATTAAAGTGATCCCGTGGTTTAAAGAAAATCCTGCGAAGAAAGGGTTGCAAAGAGGGTATCTCACAGGCAAAAAACAAGGCCAGCTCTTGTGCAGGGGAATGCTGTGCAAAACCAATATATAGTGTGTGCAGAAATAAAGTCTGCATGCAAACATGGTGAGGCAAGCTGTGCTGTAAGAAAGCACAGTGCATTTCAGGCTTGAAAACCTGACAAAAGAACAGAATCTTCCTAAAGTGCAGGCCATAAGTGGCACCTACTGAATTTCTATCACAAGAAAGTGCAACCCAACTGAAGAACTGCATCCTTCCCATTATTTTCTCTTTCCTTCTGCATTTGCTGCAGGAGAAACACACTCTGGGTGCACAGATCAGCATCAGCTGGGTGAGCTATTGTTCCTCAGAAAGCAGCATGCCAAGTGAGGACTCCAGCACGTAACAACATGCTCGGGTCACTTTGGCACAAAGGGAGCAGGCTGCTCTCCTTCCAAGCCCCCCACACCATCCTGTCCTCACACAGGAATACCCTAATCGGGGAAATATGTGCTGGCTGCTTAGTGGAGGGGTCAAGTCCATTTGGATGAAATTCGAGGGCTGCAGCGATAACAATGGCAGGAAGCAGGGTCCTGGAGCTGGCCACGGTGTCTGCCTGCCCTCAGCGGCAGGGTGCTGCAAGATTTGGCCTCCCGTCTGCTGCTCCACACTGCCTGTGCTTGGAAAGCCCTGATTGTCCCCTGCACAACCAAGAGCTCACTGCCAGTGGGGCTAAAAGGCAGGAACCCCTCAGTTAATTGCAAACATGACTCTGACCAAACCACTTGTCCAAACCTGAATCACCTCTTCAACTTTTTGGGAATGGGGATTTTAATGTGTTTCATGTGATTGTGTGTTAGCAAGCAGGGAATTCCCCTTTGCTCAGTGGAAAATCCTCCTGCATGAATATCCCTGTAAGAGTGCATTGCAAGTATTGTAAACCTGGGTCTTGGAGATTTTTGGTCTGTGCTAGTAATTCGCCAGTTTGAGGGAAATTACATTCTGCTAATTGCTCCTCAAAGCATATGAGGCAATAGACAAACAAGAAACATTGCAAGCTTGTTACTTAGGTTTAATACAACATTTTAGTCTTTATTCCCTCAGCTACTGTTTTTTTTTTTTTTTTCCCTGCTTGACTGAAACTTCCCATTGGTTAAGGTAGGCGTGCAAAAGGATCAAACCCAGTGCAAGAGACCGCATCTGGCATTTCCTGGAGCAGTGCAGCAATGCAAGTGCTGTAGTCTGGGAGACGTTTGCCGATCTTGCTCTGACCCTGAGATGACAAGGCGGAGCTGGAGGGCTAGTCCAAGTTGAAAAGAACAGATGCATATTTTTCATTTCTAACATGCCATGCAGCATTCCCATTGCTCGATAGCAACTGCATGGGAAAGTTCCAGCTTATCAATTTGTTAAAAATGTCTTTCTCATCTGGGAATAGGAGCCAGCACTCATACGCACAGACCGAGAATGTAGGAGTACTTTGTGAATGCTCTGGTAACTGGAAAGCTCCAAACCCCAGTAACTAAATAAAACAAACCCAAAACTCTTAAAAGGTATCACCACAGCCATTAGATGGAAATGCATTTTTTTCTGTCAGTGTAATGACCAGTTCAATCTCATTTCCATTGCAACTGTTTTTTTGTTTGTTTGTTTGTTTTGCCCAGCTGATGACAGCAGTGCATTTGTGGAACAATGTCCTGCACATTTCCTCCAGTTCATTTCCTTTTCTTCTGCTCTGGAAGGAGCTTACACTTTGTCACCTTGGCTGGTTGGACCTGAACCCACGTGCGTGTTTCTCCAGACGTATGGATGTTGGTCCCCCAAGGAGGAACTTGCTGCACCCCTGGGTTCAGTGGAACATACTTTTGTGCTGAGTATACACACATTCCCCTAGGGACCAGTCTTTGGGGGAGACAACTAAATGGCACAGACTTTGCCTACAGACTGGGCTTTAAATGTTGTGATATTTTTCTCCCTTATAAGGTATTTTCACATTTAAAGAGAGAGCATAGCTGAGTGTCTCTTGCAGTCTGGTCATTCTGGCCACTTGGGGCCTGACATTTTTTCCCTTAATTTTTGTTTTTTTAGTGTTTCTCTGCTATTCTTCTGTGACCTTCTAACACTGCAGATCATTTATCAAATACCCAGTAATGGCTAAACAGAGGCCCATTATAGCAAGCATGTGCAGCATTTTGTCAGCAATAAACATACTGTGGTTAGTAAATATGGTGTAATTGGAGAGCATTACATGGAAATCAGCATCAGGGTTTGCCAGAAACTCAAACTATAATTTAAAAATAAAAAATAAAAATAGCTCTCATCTGAGAGAGTTGAAGTGATTTCGTCTAGCCCGTTTTGGTTTTCCTATATTTATGATTCTGAACTTAGGTCAAAGTTCATGTCTCTGTTTATGTCGGAGTCTAGAACTGAGACTTTGGATGACTGAGTCTGATGACAAGAAGTAGAAATACAGATGAAGACTTTGAAAGTCAAATTTTTGCACCATGAACTGTGGATTTGTCTTTTCTTTCATGGCGTTCTTCATCAATGAGATAAATGTGTTCCTAATGGAAGGTAGATTGATACTCTAGTCACTATCATCTTTATTTTTTATCCAGAAATGTACAGAAAATGTGCAGAAAACAATATGAAGTTCCCTTGGTTGACCAAGATGCCTCAGCCATCATCTGTACTATTGACAGCAAAAAAACTAAGCCAATCCTTCATGGGTATTTTTTGCGGTACAGGTAGGAAATAAGTTCAGTTACCAGTTACTAAGGAAGAGATTTAGAACAACACCCCTTCCACCCCCACCCCTCACTTTTTTTTCTTTTCCTGTATGCTTTTCTGTGAAGTTTTGAATTCTATATGGACCTCTTACAAGCCAGAGGCTATGTGTATATAGCTACATGTCTGTGATGCCAGTGATGTCCAGATATTTTGCCTTCAAATAACTTTTTTCCCCAACCAGGCCTGGTAGCCTTTTTATAGTTCCTCACAGTCATTCAAATTTGTGTCTTGAGAACCAACACTGGCAAAGTCATAGTAAAAGTTGAAGAATGGGAGAGAAAAGCTAAAGGAGAAAAGTACCTCAGCTTTCTGTATATTTTCTCCTCTTTGCAATTCCTTTTCTCTCTAACATCAGAGCCATGTAAAAGCAACATTTAAGGTGCAAGTGTGTAATTACCATGCTCAAGATTAATACACAATTCTCACAAATCTGCACACTAGCAGAGCACCTAAATACTTGTGTTCTACTTTCACCTATGCAACAACATAAAAGCAACTGCTTAACTTAAAACTCTTCACTAACTTTTGGTATAAAGTCTTCCTCAAAATGTTTCTATCCTCGTTCATCCCCTTCATCCCCTACTAACTACTTCGTTATTCGGACTCCACCTAGTTCCACTGTTTCTACATGCTTTTCAAGTTGTTCTGGTCGTCCTTGGTTTATTTGTGTTGTTCACCATCCCCAGTAAACTCTGGAAATAAGTACTTCTGCAAGAACAACAGTGGGAACGCAGTTTCACATCATTTTATTTTTGGCTAGCTACTTCAGGAACGACAGCTATTGTTTGGCAGCTTGCAACAAGGAGGCTGCTTCAGTGATGTTGCAGTTAGAGCCTGGGCGCTGTTCCTCCCAAGGCTGAGATCCATTTTATGGTATGTGCAATTCGAGGTCAAAATTATTTGGCAACATCTATTGTATATATTTGAGACTGTGCATAAAAATAATGCCCTCTATTAATGTTGTTTCTTTCCTCTTGTGTGTTGTTACATGATAGAATCATTAAGGTTGGAAAAGACCTTCATGATCATCTGGTCTGACCATCACCCTACTACCAGTGTTACCAACTAAACCAAGTCCCTAAGCACCACGTCCCACCTTTCCATGAACACTCCCAGGGACGGTGACTCCACCGCTTCCCTGGGCAACCTGTTCCAATGCCTGACTACTCTTTCTGAGGAGAAATGTTTCCTAATTTCTACCCTAAACCTCCCCTGGAACAACTTGAGGCCATTCCCCCTTGTCCTGTTGCTAGTTATCTGTGAGAAGAGGCACACCCCCAGCTCCCCAGACCTTCCTTTCAGGTAGTTGTAGAGAGCAATATGGTCTCTTCCCCTGAGTCTCCTCTTCTCCAGACTAAAGAACCCCAGTTCCCTCAGCCACTCCTCACAGGACTTGTGTTCCAGGCCCTTCACCCGCTTCATAGCCCTTCTCTGGACATGTTCCAGGGCCTCCATGTCCTTCCCGTACTGAGGGACCCAAAACTGAACACAGTGCTCAAGATGCGGCCTCACCAGAGCAGAGCACAGGGGGACAATCACCTCCCTGGTTGCTTGTGTTCACCAAAAAGACCCACTTTCTATTTGTTATCCCTGTGATTTTGACTTAATAACATGCTGCTGTGTGCGAGATGATGCACAGTGGGGCAAAACGTGTTTTTTTGTGCGGGGCTGAGGACAGTTTGGGTGTACAGACACGTTGTGTGTCTGGTGCATCCAGGCGACACCTCCTGCAGGGAGATGTGACGCTGGTTGTGACGTCGAAGCGGTGAACAGTCCCCCCGGATGACGTCACGACCCACAGCAACAGCCGGGCTCTGTACGTGACGTTATGGCGATATGATGACGTCAGAGGAGCCCATCCGAGGCCCGGCTGGCCCTTCAGAGACGCGGCCCCTCCGGGGCTGCACCGCAGGGCGGCCACAAGGTGGCGCCCCGGCGCCTCAGAGCCGCGGGGCCGGGCACCCCCAGCCCCTCCGCCCGCATAGGCTCCCGAGCGCCGGGAAATCCCCCCCAAAATGTCCCGCTGTTGGCAGCCGACACGAAGTGAGGGTGTCGGGTCAGGGTCCCCTTTGCTGGGAAGGGGGCAGGTGAAGAAAGGTGGCTCCCGGTGCTCGGCAAGGCGCAGCTGTAGGCTGGGCAGCCGGTGTGGGCTTCCTCTGGGGTGGGCAGACAACCAGCGAGGTTGGATGCTGACAAAAAGGGTTGCGATCCCATCCATATATGAACATGACCGCTTTATTCCGATGGTTATCGAATACCTTGCCTGGGAAATGGGTCTTTGTTTGGCTCTCAGGGTTGACTGAAAGCCTTCTCTTCCCAATACCCCTGAGAGTTGCTGGTTAATTTTGTGGCACAAATTATTTAATTATGTGCTCTGCCAAGTGAATGCAAGGTCTCCAATTGAATTTTATCCTCACTGGGCAACTATTTTAGATGCTTTGGTACGACATAAATGCATATTTCCTGCATGCCAGATCCTGGCCCCATATCGATCAAAATAAATCTTCAGCAACTTCCACTGAAGGCTTGGAACAGCCCTAAGTTATGTTTTTGAGGTCAGATTGTGAACCTTAAACCCTGGCAGAGACCCAGACCAAGAAATCTGTGTGGGAAATTGGGGAGGGAATAAATTAGCACTTGTCTATGCTTTTTGCAGGAGTAAGCTGTTACAAAGGTGTGCACTGGAGTGAAAGCTCCTCAACGTGGTGGATGTTGGTTTCTAGATGTTTCTGCTGAAAATAACTCTAGGTGAGTGTATGGGGTTAGTCCATATTTGCTGGAGCTGCTCTGTCACATACAACAATCAGTTTTCCTCTATCTATCCCACCCTAACAAACAAAACAAACAAACAAACAAACAATTTTATAAAAAGAAAGTCCAGCAGTAGGTTATATATTTTGTCTGTGTATGTTTTTGTTGTTTGATTTTTTTCTCTCTGGTGAATTTAACCCTTCATTTTCTCTCTCTGCCAAACAAAAGTGGCAGGTCTAAGGAGTATTAGGTAATTGTGGTTGTCATACTGCACATTGTACTGAGGAAGAAATTAATTGCTGTGTTTTCGCCCAAGGGTTTGAGCAGCAGTCCTTTCGTTTGGCTGGGAGCATGTAATTTTCTTCCCGTTCTAGACTGTGTACAGTGGAGCAGCATGAAAGGATTCCTATACAGCTGCGCTGTGTGAGTGGGCAGGCATCTCATTCAGTAATTACTTCTAATTTATACAGCCATGAAAATCTGCTGCTATAAATAAACAGTTCTGACTGACTTTGCATGCTTACTCAAAACAAAATGAGAAAGAGATTGGAAGAGAAATCTAGTATAAATGTCATAAAGGCCAGATCCTTACTTGGTGTACATCAGTAAAGCCTTTTTGAAATCATGGGGTAAATATTTATTTGCAATCAATAGTATATGCTTTCTTCCTTGCATAGTTTCATGTGTGTAAGAGAAAGGAGCAAAGCAACCTGAGATACCAGCACTTGTGTTTTGGAGACGAGCATTCCTGAACTCCTTCTCTAAGCACATAACTCAGACCCAGCCTCCCCCTTCTCCAGCAGCATGCAGAACGTAACAGAGAGCAAAGCCTTCCATGAGAACTCTCCAAAGCAAGAAGCAATCCTCTCACACTTCTGCAGTCCATCAAGAAAGTCTTCAGCCTCAGATGCCACAGTTAATCACAGCACAAACAAGAGCTCAGGTCTGCCCTTCAGCTCCTCTGGCTGAAGGTACAGGGAAAGAACCAGCCCCTTTGTTTTGAGCTTCTGAACCAAAACCAAGGCTTTGTTTTGAGCTTCTGACATTTAAAAAGCTTGCACTAGACTATCAGTGCAAAAATAATAACCATAATAAAATACAACCATATAAGGAATCTCCTGAACTTTCTCCTCTTCCCTAATTCATTTCATGGTTTTCATCTGTCTGCCTCTCTGAAATATTTCCTCTGACCAGCATCTTTCAGCTGCATCCTTTCCATGCTCACCTTCAACTTCAACAGAAAATCTGGGTGTAATTATCTGTATTCCCCTTGCAAAGTTAGCTGGAGTGAGTTACCTAAATAAAATGAGAACTGCTGAACGTGTACGTCTCACTGAGTTAACTTACTTTGCAGGTTAGTCCTAGTGTGTCAAGTACACAGACTAGAACTTTATCAGGTGCTTAACAGGTGAGGAGAACAATCTTATGTACACACATTTTTTTTTATTGCTCACAGGCAGCTTAAAATGGGTTTCATTTTTGCTAAGCTACAGCAGCATTAAAAAGATGAAAACAACACCCCAGTGAACTGAATACACAGTAGCTCTAAGCTATGGGTTTTGCCAATGAAGATAGAGTTTAGACACGAAAGTACTGCAACTAGTTTCAAATCCTCATTTAAATGCAATGCTAATCTTAAATATAAAAAGAGATCATTCTTTTTCACATTGAACATTAAAGAACGCTTCCACTACTGTCAGTTTTGCCTGTTTATTGGAGTTTACAAAGTACATCTCCAGTGTTTTAGATGTTAACAAGATGTTGGGGCTAATAACAGAAATCAACTATATTGAACAAGATTAGTAAACATGTGAATGGAGTGTAATTATATGGCAGGCAGCTTTATGTTAAACAGTGCTTTAAATTAACATGCTTTCTGTCAAAGCAATCATACAGTTGGTATAATTATGTTACTTTTGCTGCAAAATTAACTGAAAAAAGTGTTGCATTCAGATTTCATACTGAAATGGAGGGGAGATATTATGCACATTAGTATTCCAGAATGTTTCTCATTAGAAGAATTTGGCTTCATGGTGAACTTTCTGAGCAGACATTCTAAATTGCAGTCCTTATTAGCCCAATTTGTTATCTATCTAGCCTGGAAGTCACAGCAGTGTTAAAATTATCCCTCCTCTTATTTTTTTTCAGACCTGATTAAGGGCAATCCAAACAAGATCTGGCTAACATTCACAGGTCCCTCACAGAGCGGTGCCAAGCTTGTGAGGGAGTTTGTTTACCAGTGACAAGTTTTAACCATGGACACATCCTCATGTATGTTGTGCAAGAGACGTGAAATGTGTGTAAACAGATTAACACCATTTTCTGATTCATAGCAGTTGTGGATTTATCATGTAAGAGGCAAACATTTCATATTTTCCACCAGTTTTCCATACATCTGATGACAAAATGGCTTCACCAGAAGCTGCAGTGCATTGGAGAAAGGATTTATCACAGCTGCATTTATTTTCCTCTACTTCATGGCTTCAGCATTCATGGAGAGATTGGCTTGAAAAGGAGCATTCACTTGCCTTTCTGCTTGTAGTCCAGTATTACTATTGAATCTCCTGTTCCAAGGCAGAGGAGAACAGATTGTTAAAAAAAAAAAAAAAGGCACAATACGAAGTCCTTTTATAGATTAAACATGCTGTTGGGCAGAGGATGCGAACCTGTCCCCAGCCTGTCAGCAGCCCTGGGGAACTGAACCTGCCTGAGATTAGGAGAAAGGCAGTTTGGACCAGCTGCTAGTGCCTAAAGTGCTGCAAAAGTCAAATGAGCCTGGGATGTCCCTAACAAGTGAAGGATTACTCGGTTTCTGGAGGAATGACTTGCAATCTACCACAGACCACATCCATTGAGAATAATGGTGCTTTGCTAGTGGAAAAAGTATCTGCCACCAAGCAAACCTAGTTTGGTGCAAGAATACATGAAAAGAAAGAAAGCTCGTCTGAAAATGCAGCAGATACTAAACCCTGCAGCTAGTATGTCTGGAGCTCACATGGCTGGCCAGGATGGCACAGGACTTACTGCCAGCCACAGCTTTCTGAGTCAGAGATCAGATGTGCTGCCATGGGGCACCAAGCGTGGAAAATAACCCAGTATGTTTGGGAACCCATATCATCTGAAACTGTCTCAGCCTTTCTTCTTCCCTGTTGATGACCATTTACTCACAGGGAACCCTCTTTTAAAGGTGCTTTCCTTGTCTGTAGAGCTCAGAGACTATGAAGCACAGTAAATGCTGTATTTTATTTATCTCCAGCCTGCATTGCATGTGACAATTGAGCTGATATGTAACAAAGTCCCAGCATTTCTTCCCTCCTAAATGATCCTGTATTTTATGCTGACCAGAACAAAGATGGGGGGGGGGGAACGACACACAAGAGTAGCCTATTGGGCCAGAGACAGTGTATTAGCAAGCACCTGTTAATGTCGGGCCCCTACTGATGAAAATGTAGGCCATGGGTAGCCACAGCTTCCGCCAATGTGTCCCCCTTCCTCCAGTGGATCATCAGACAAACTTGTCAGCACAGCTAGGACATGCGACAGGTGGTGCAGGTTTCCTTTAAATAGCTGGACTCCTGTGCCAGAGGGGTAATCTGCAGCCCATGGGAGTGACAAATATGAAGGATATAAATATGCCATCATAAGATTGTGGCACAACAACGATGAATGGATGAGGCAAAAGTAAGTATTTGTATGTGGTTTGCAAACTCTGGGCTGTTAAATCCTCTTAAACTTGAATTCTATTCATCACTGGCAATATAGTGATACTGTAGACAAAAACATTATTAGTTTGATGGAAGAAATGAATATGCCCTGGACTGTTATACTTCGTTTTTAAAGGCAAGATATAACAAATAAAGATGTATTCCATTAAGGAAGCTCTTTTTAAAAATCCCTGCTGGACTCTAAAGAAGTAAGAGGACTGTAATAATGAAGGGTGGATTCTGTATCTAAATTGACAATTACCTGTGGAACACGAGCTTTTTAATGTTCATACAAAACCTGCTGTTCTTAAGCCTGTGCTAACACACCAGTAGAATAACTTCTCACCCCACACAGCTACCTTTTGCATCCCCTCATTGCCACCTGGGTTTCTGCAAGCTCAACTCAGTAGCTGCTGGGAAAATGAGAGCGTCAAGAATTTGATCGTATTACGATTTTACTTTATTTTGCACGGACCCATCTGCCATTATACAGGTTGGGTTTCCCAATAGCTGGCCACTTAGTGTTAAGGGAGCTTGGTTTCACAAGCACATAAGTACAAAAGTAAAACCCAGGGAAAATAGCCAGCTGGCAAAACACATTATGTGGTTCTGTAAAATGCATTTCACACAAAAGTACTTCAAAAAGAAGAGGGAAAATATGTTCAAGAAAAGATTGTCCTCTAACTTCAGTTCAGGCTTGAGTGAATACATTTCAGCTTAGTCTTTCCAAGACATTCAAGAGCTCCTAGAAGATCTGGAAGAGCACATCCATCCATGCCCTGAGCATGAGAAATGTTTTACATTTAGGTAAACACTTATTAACACTTTAGGTTTCCTCTTTTTCCTGAGAGCAGCTGTTCTTGCTGCACATGCAAACCTCACTGTACTGCCTTATCCACTGCAATACACCAGATTGCCTCCCCTACTTTAGAAATATTTTTAGTACTGGCTTTGCCCTGTCCTTGGTGTTTCTCAGCCAGCTGCTGCCCAAAGCTTTCCATTGCAGAGAAAAGTGATCCCCAAGGGTTGGGGTTGGCTGCTGGGACTGCTGGAGCTGCTGTCCCTGATCCGACAGCCAGCCTTCCCTTCTGCCCTGGGGTTCTCACTCAAAGGACAATTTGGGAAGACGTCCTTGGGGATGAACATTTTCTCTGGATCTGGCAGAGACCTTGTGGGTGTAAAGCCTTGCAAGTGATTTGCATGGTGTCCCTCAGCAGGCATTTAAATTACTTGCAGAGTGGGAAGCTGTTGCTAGTTGCTCACCTATTGCTCACATTACCCTGCATTTCAAAATATTGAAATGAAGCAGCTGCTGAATGTTTTATCAGGTCTGCTAGACAAAAGGCAAATTAATCCCCTGCAGCTTCAAACACTGGTGCCAGAGAAGAAACCTCATATGAAATTTTGCTCTGTCTGATTTGGAGAACTTTGATCTGAATGTCTCCTGCGGATCTGTTTGTGTCACCAGGAGCAAAACCTGAGGTAAAGCTGCTTTGCTTTGCTTTGCCTTGCTTTTGAGGGTTACAGTTTTGCTGGTCAAAGTAATGTGAGATCAGTTGCCTGCGTGAAGTTTTCTACCCGTGGGGAACAAGAGAAACTGTCACACGGTACATCTTTGGTACTCAGGCCCTGCAGCCAAATTCTTGGCTGAGGTAAATTTATGGCAGTGAAAGAATCAGCCCATTGTTTCCAATTAACCTCTTTGGAGTTTCTGTATTGCTCAACATTGTCTAGTACTCTAGAAACTCTGGGATTTAAAACAAACAAACAAACAAAAAGTCATTACATGGTACTATTTTCTGTGCCTCTCAGCCTGTGCAGCTGGGTTGCCTTAGTTACCATGAATCCAACTGTGCAAGTGGAGGGAAAGGCGAATGAGAAATAATATGTTTTTAAAACCTCTAATACTATATGAAACAGTTAACCTATAAATAATAAAACAAATTTTGGGTCTGGCATCTTTTGGCTGTTCTGAAAAGGAAAAACAAGGTTATATTATTAAACTGGATTTTCTGCTTTCAGAAATGATACTGCATCTTTTTGGTGGTGCACAGGACATAGCTTTAAAAATTCCTTGCTCAAAGCTGGAAGCTGCCATCCATGGACTCTGCAATAATTTGGAGTTAAATATACCTTTATGGGTGAAAAAAAAATAAACATTTGTAGCTGGTGCTCTTTGTTTCAGCAGAAGTGGTAGTGGCCTGAGGCTACAAAGGAACATGGAGGAGAGTCCTTACAGAGCATAGCACTGTGGGACAAGCTCCATTTGCAGCCTACTGTCCTCCACAGAATACAAGTCCACCAGGAAATCAGGTTTGATGCTCTTGCAGAGCTATTTATTAATCACTTCTTGCCTCCTTGAATAAACACAGCTTATCTCAGTTGCTGTGGGCACAATCTCAGCCAGTTTTATTCCCTTAAGTGGGAAGGAAAAAAAAAGAAGTAGCTGCCCCTGAGCCTTTCCCTTTGGGGCAAAGGGTGGTCACAACAGTCCAGATGGGCTTTGTCCTTTCCCACCACATATATATATATATTTTTTCTCATGTGTGTGTTTTTTTCACAGGGTTATTTTAACTGTATTATCTTTCCCACTGGGATGGGAAGTTGAGGTGGGAATGAGTAGAATGAAAAAAAGTGTATGGAGGCATTTTTGCTGCGAGAAGAAAGGTATGTTGGAATCGAATCTTCATTCTATTTGCAGCTGTTTTTACTCTGGCAATGCTGAGCAGAAGATTTGTCTCAGTCAGGAATATATTAAGACTTTGGCACACTGTCATTTGGAATGGCTTCCCTCTGGCTGTGTTTCAACACTATTGGGATCTTGTTATCAATACCAGCTTAAGGAAGTGCTGCTTTTCTCCTGGGTGGACACAGCTGGGAAATGGATCAGGAAAATGATCTGAGTTAAAAACAACCCCTGCCTGCAAGAAACAGGCATTTATGGTGGAATAGGAAAGAGTGGGGAGTGGTGGGCAGGAACTCAGTGAGATGTTATTGCTCCCAAAGCTCCCCAGTTATCAAACTTCAGGCTCAGATACCATGGAGTGGCCAGATATTGGGGTGCAGCTTGCTGCTTTCTGTATTGGTGTACAGCAAACCTGGGGAATGCCATCGGTCCTGGAGGTAAAGAGCTGAGGATGCATTTAAAGCAACGAGAAAAATACAGGTATGCAGGGAGAGACAGACCCACCACACACAGAGGGCCTCCTTGGATTGTGAGAGCACGTCAGACATCGACAGAGGATATCATGTATGCTGTGCTCATACATATTCTCTGAGGTTACACTAATACTATCACAACTGGGAGTGCTTTTCAGCCTTCCTGTGTGCACAGAAAAGAAAGTTGTGTGTTTGCTCCAGTTTCCTAGAAATCTCTTGAATTATCATCTTTCTTACATGAATATATTTTCCTACTCAATTGCTCAAAATGCATCTATTTTTTTACAATTGATTTGATCTCTGTTTGGCACAACTTTTAGCCCAGTCAATTAATACCTTAGGAATCAAATTATTTTTATTTTGATTATCTTCAACGGTTGTACCAGGCACGCTCGAGACTTGAAATTACTAATACTTACTCACTGATGAAAAAAATCTGATACTTAAATGATGTAAGTCCTGATATCTTATATAAGACCTACACTGTGGCGGTGGCTTAGTTTTTGATTAAATAGAAAGGGTAAAAATTACTGGTAGTAGTAGTTGTTATTTTTGTGATGCCTCTTAAATCAGAGCTAGTGCAGAATGCTTGCAGATCTGTTTTCAGTTACCAGCAATCTTCATCACATATCATATTTACGCAAGAACAGAATTTGGCCAAAATTTCCAAACATGGGCATGTAGACCGAGTGTCTTATTTGCAAAGGTATGAACCACTGAAGTTATTCAGCACATTTGAAAGTCAATCTGCTGCTTTTAGGTAGCTGAGTATGGACAGTGAGAGACTAGCAACAGACACTCTACTTTGGCTTGACAGGCATGTGAGACTTCACAAAATGGATCAGGCATCAAATGTTCCCTGAGAACAGAGGGAGGTTGTCTTGTTTACTTTCAGAGGTGTTTCTGCAGGGCTTTTTCTTTCATCAGAAATCTAGTTTAAGAAATTGCAAATGTTCACGCATTTGTCCTAAATAAAATACACGCGTTTTCCTGACAGAAACACTTTCATCCTCAAAAACTTAATCTTGCATGAAAAAGAAGAGAGGCAACCAGAAGGGAAAATAATAATAACAATAAAGTCCCACACTTCATCAGTTCTCTTTCCTCTTCCAACTGTCATCCTTCTAAACTACCTATTTTTTTCTGACTGCCTACTTGTCCAAATAGCCTGACTCGTTTTCTTTAAATCATTACTGATTGTACCACTACTGAAGCCAAAGGGAGATGTTCTCAACAGTCTGTTAAAACTTTCCAAAGTGCTGCTTTACCCACAGAGCCGCTGCAGTGCTTTCACTTGGATAGGTTAATGCCTTCCTATAAATTGTTAGTAAACCATTCCCAACTAACATCACATGTTAGTTTTCTGAAAAACACCATGTGATGCAGGTGTAAGAGTTTTAGCCAGTAATGTTTTGCTTCTCTGGACCATTGTTTGAGAACGAATTCAAAATCCAGTGATTATGCTGCTGTGAGGTGCTTCTCAAGCCATATTAGAGAAAAGTGGCTCACACGTTTGTTTAGTAGGGTTGGGAATCTTTCTCTGGTTAGTTTTGTTTGTTTGTTACTACTCAGGACCAGGCAATCTCAATCACCCAAATGCCACCTCCACCCCCAGTGTACATGGGTCCTCCTCCTCCTCTCCCCACCTGCCCCAGTAATCACAGGAATTCATTGTAGATGATTTTTTTTTTCTTTTTCATACATATAGATGTGAAAAACAAAATTTGGACTGACCCCATATCATACGGTTGAGAAACTCTCCAAAGTTGTAGAAACAGACGATGATGGCAAGGTTACTGATGAAAAAGGCTCCTAGCCCAGCTGGGCTGAAGGAAGCAAAGAGAGGGTATACCCACTCTCCCGTTACAAAATAGATCCACAGGACCCTAAACAATGAGAGAAATGACCTTTGGTTAGGACCATTCGGTTAGAAGAACCACTTGTTGATTTCTAACTGCTAAAGGGCTGAGTTATCAAAACAATCTTAATGCAGAGAAAATTAGTTCAGCTGTTGATACATCTCCTCGGCATTTGAGCTATTTGCTGTGAAGCACACTTGAATTGCTGCTAAATTAGATGGGTTTCAGTGCAGCTTGAAATGCACACAATGCTCTGCCATAACCCTGGTGGCATTGGCTGTTACAGCAGTAAAATAACAGTAAAATAGTAAAATACTCAGAAATACAGGTGTGCATTTCTCTATGCTAAGCGAGGCTTATTCAAATAAGCTCTCACATACGTGCTTCCTCTTCAGTTACTGCAGCTTGTCAGTCCCAATCGAGATCTTGAGGGTCTATGGTGACAAAAGTGTGTTTTCTCACTGTCTCTGTCCTGCTGCTGTTGAACACTCTTTGGAGAAGTGGGAAGAAATGGCAAAGGAGTCAACAGGGCAAGAATAATTCTCTTTTCTCTTGATCCAAAATTAGGAGAGGACAAACAAGTGGGTGGGAAAGAGATGTACCTGCTTTGCTCTTTTGTTCCAGAGCCATTTACAAGGTATCATTTGGAAGATGGAAAGAAAGAAGAGGATGAGGATGAATATGTTTGCTTTATAGGGCTTCCTTTCTTCTACTTAGGCCCTTTCTTTCTGCCTATTTCTTCTCTCCAAAGGAGTCTTTTAGTAGCTGCCAGTTCACTGACATTAATTTCATTATTTATACCTTTTAAGAGTGGCTGGTGGCAAGTGTCTCAATTTAAGAACATAAAAATGGTGTCTAGATATAAACCATAGAAAATTCTATTTCTGTAGATTAAATTATATATATTTGAGTTGAGTACATAAAGAATATTAAAAATATGGCAGGTTTCCAGTGATCGCTACAAGGCTGTGTTTCTAGTATAGGGCAACACTTTCTTAAAAAGATCCTTTGGGTCAAAAAAGTCCTAAAAGGTTTAATTCTTGATTGGAAAACACACCAGTGGAGTTTGACTTACTTCCGACCCCCATTGTGTGCCTGGGATGGGAATACAACGCCACTCTCTCTGAAGACACACTGCCTGCCACCTTGCCAGGAGTGTTATGCCTCAAAGTGAAGCGTCCAACTGGCTGACCCACCAGAGTGAAAACGTTTCACCAAAATGAGACACTGGGGAGTGCTAAGGAAAAAAAAATAAAAATAAAAAAACACACAGCTGAAAGGATGGCTTCTCATTTCTGCCAGTAAAGAAGGAAGGGGTAGGGCATAAAAGTGGCTGGATTTTACCTTGGCTGTGAAGAGAGAGATGTTAATCCCCAGCTAAGGGGTAGATTGGAGAGCTGGAGGGGATTAGTGGCAGAGCTGTCTGGGCTGAGCATGAAAATGTGAGGTGTAGAGACTAATTTTCCTGATTCAAGAGAGGTTCTCTCACCAAAAAAATAGGGCTGCAAAACAATAATAAAAAGAAAAAAGCCTGTGCAAAGGCCAGGAGGAAGCTGAGCAGAAATACCAAAGACCAGGTGCAGATATCAGCAAGTGTTCTTCACCTTGTGGGGTTGCTATTTTCTTAATGCATCTCTCACGGTAAACCAGAGAGTGACAAATGTCTTTGTATAATGAGGAACTAGATTATTTTGGTCTAGTCTGGACAGCTGGAGTGCCTGATAGGAAGAACCTCAACTTGTAAATTTGAACTTAAAAAAATCGCTTGACTGTTCAGAAGCACTAAAGCACTTTCAGCTTTCTGATCTGGTGGAAACTGCGTGTAGCCAGGGTTTTATGTTGGGACATATCTTCAGATTCTTGAGTTTACTTATTTTGACCACAGAATGATTGACAGTTTTTGTTTGTTTGTTTGTTTGTTTGTTTTGCTAAGGATTTCATAAAATGCACCCCACAACTTGCAAATGCATATTGCTTTTCCTTGTGGGTAATCACCTATTAAACATACAAGTATGATTCAGAGGCTTATTATTCTGAACATTTTGTTTCTCCACATTTCTATTTTTTACCAAGATTTTACAGCAATGTCCAGAATTATGGAGAAAATAGATTGAAATAACAGCCTGGGTATAACCAAAGCTATCAAAGTGTTGTAGGACTGAGGGACAGCATATATATACCAAGGGAAGGTGATATGCTAATGGGAGCTCCACCTTTGCTGGAGGGGAGAAAAAAAAATCCCTGAGGAATTATTAAATGGGAAGATCTAAAAAGGAGAAGAAAACATTGGCCACATATGAGTTCTTTGAAACTGTGGTTAATTCAAAATTAAAAGGTTATGAACTGAAAATGGGTATGCAGTGAAGGAAAAATATTTTGATTCCTAACAGAGGTGAAATATGGGCATATTATAAGAAAGCTATCAGTCTCTAGATTCAATGGGATTTTTTTTTCCAGGTTTTTGCAGATGATATGCAATCTATAGCGATTTAAGTTTTCTATAGATGGTGTGCAATGTATAATGATTTATATTCCCTCACAATGGTAGCTTGATCTTTTCTCCAAAAACACAGGTACAATTGTGAAGAATAACATTTATTTTATTCTGATCTTCATTACTAAATTGATATTGCCGCTGAAATGGGAAAGGGCATGCTATTGTTACTTCCTTTGTAAGATTTAAAATGCCAGTTCTAAAATTTATATACTCTTCATTGCTTTCAGTGTGATGACTCCAGGAGTAATGCATTAGTTAATACAACCAGGTGATGCAAGATCCATCCATGCAAGAATTAATTAACTTGCACAACAGTTCTCTTAGCCCAGATATTCTATGACTGGAAACCACCTTTTCTTTTTGAACCGTACAGATATTCAAAGCTACAGCGAAGCCTCGCTCAGAGGTAGGCACCTGGTGCAAGGAGTCAACTACTGCTTGATTTCTCATTGCCTGGCAGGGAACTGGCAGTTCTCAGCCCACTGATAGCAGGGAGGAGACAGTGTGATGACAACAGTGACAGCTCAAGATGAGGCTTTTAGAGAGGACTCTGCATTGCTTGTGAAGCATAAGGCACCCACATGGGGCTATTTATTCAGCAGGTCGCAGGACCAAGAATAAAATTTCTACACGTGTTAAGATTTTGGTGCACAGACTGAAAACCTTTTCTATTAGTGGAAATCTTTTGTCTCTGGTTGCAGGGAAAAGGAAGGCAGATGGGAGATTCTTCAATACCTCAGGAGGAGAGAAAGCAACAGCACTGAAATCCTAAGGAGCTTTTATCCAGGTACTGGGGTCCTGGGACACGGGACAAGCACTATAAGGAACCCAGGACGCCTGCAGCACCATGCAACATCAATTCAAAGAAGATATTGCGATGACTCAAATGTGGAGGATGATCAACATCTGATCGTACGGGTTCCACCTGTGCTTGCCTGCACTGCTAACTTTTCCTGGCTGGAAATCTGGGGCAGGAGGGGATTGTCTTGTGAGCATGGCATGCTAGCAGTTTGCTTTTGCATCCATGTATGACCCGCAAGGCCAAGGCAGGACTTTCACTGGGGAGCCAGGAAGGTTGGTAGTCCTGTGGATAATTCAAGCTTACTCCGAGATGTCTGGCAGGATTGACTGAAAAGAACCTAGGGGGACAACACATGTCTCTCACAATTGTTATCGTATTAGGCTGTGGCCTGGATTAGGATAAATGGCTCCAAACTTGGTTACATAATGTAGTGCTAAAGTCCATTGCTTCCAAAGCTACTCTCACAGGTTTTAAATCTCAAGAGTGTTTCATCTGTGACGCTTATTGTCTATTCCAGTTTGTCATTCAGTGCAATGAAGATGCTTTCTAGCTAAATGATGGGCAGAAATGGGAAGGTTGGATCCCCACATAGTTCCAGCTGCTTCTCAGAAAGATTTGTGTGAGGAGAAATCCCTTCTCTACTGACCAGTTATTCTGTGTCCTTCACCCTAGGCCCCAGGTGCTTCCTAAGCTCTGGAAACTGTCTGATAGGACAGCATACCCTGAAACTACACAGATCCGCTCCAGAGCTGAGTCTCCAAGTCGCTGGAAACGTTGGCAGCTTCCTGTAGTTAGATGGGATGGGCCATTCTTCTGGACCCCGGCACTAGAGCGTGGATGCTATGAACAGGAATGGATGCAAGCCTAGTTCCAGGGCTGTATGACACATAAAGGAGGTGGATGGAGGGCTATGGACAGAGCAGAGGCCCTGTTAGATGTAGTTTAACAGGTTGGAGATAAATTGGTTCATGTCACTGGGAACATAAGATTTTTCCACTGATGGAGTGGGAGGTGGTAGTGGGACAGATGCCTCCTTGGTACCCGTCAGTTTGCACCTGGTTCTGAGTATCGCTTTCTAACTCAAGTTTCTAAATCTAGTCGTGTCCCTGCCAAATACCAAACTGAGTGACTGCTATTCCTCCTCTGCTCCCACGACTCCTGGACCTTTGAGATTTGGTGGTTTTGCAGTAGGTAAGACAACAAGCAGGGGTAAATTTGGTGCTACTGGTAGAGATGAAAGGAGAACTCCAGCCCAGCAGAAATAACTCAAAGTGCCCTGCAGTTTACGGCAGTTTAGCTGCCTTTCTAAAGAGACCCCAGAAGAGCAGGA
Organism: Cygnus olor; assembly: GCF_009769625.2. NCBI lineage: Eukaryota > Metazoa > Chordata > Aves > Anseriformes > Anatidae > Cygnus > Cygnus olor. The sequence continues at coordinate 65,656,717 of NC_049170.1, read as the reverse complement.
GATACAAAGTGTGGTCTCAGGACCTGTACTGAGTTTGAAGAAACCTGCTCTGCCTGTGTCTGGGAATAGTTTTCATGGATCTCACCTGTTTTTAAATGACTTACCCACAGACCAGACTATTGTCTACCATGTGTGAGAGGGAACTTAGTCTAAGTACAGAGTTTGGCCTTGTTTTCAAAGCAGATTACTCAAAGAAAATGTTTTAACATATGTAATTCTTACCAACTGATATAAAGAAAAGCAGTACATCCTAATAGGATCAGTCCCTTCTTCTTTGCTGGGTAGTGATGTGGTGTGGCAAGGATTTCCAGGAGAGCAACTGGCAATATTGCCGTGTGCTGAGGAGAAAAGAGAGTCTGTCACAGACTGGTCACGATGCCTCATGCTCATTCATTGCTGCTCACAAAGCTCAAGAGCCAGCATGTGGGCAAAGGGGTGTTTAACAATACTGAGTGTAGTTGCATACATATACACTTACTTCATTTTTCATAGCAAAGAATTACCCCTACAGTAACGAGCACTGAAATTTTCTTGTTAGTGTGCTGTAAAAGGTGTTGTAATGAGGTCCACCCATAGAAAGATCTGTGTTATTTTGTAATAGGTGATCTTTCCTTTACATTTAATAATGCAATAAAGCTTTTGGTAACTCCCATTAGAGTACAAAGAATGTTGAAGTCCATTGTTATGTGCATTTGAGGATGACAGAGGTCTTGTTCTTGAACTCATTAAGCAATTGCTGAATTGCCTTCATGTTTTCTTCAGGTCATTACTGTATTTTATATGTTATCATTTACTCTACTGCAAATATAGTGTTGTTCTGCTCTTTGTAAACTGAAAAATGTGGTGATAAAGGGCAGAGAACTTAAGTTAGCTGTAATTCAAGATGATTAAGGATCCTCAAGAAGCTTAACCAAGAGTCAGTAAAGAGTCAGCTTGCTGGAGGACCTTTTTTGTTTTGTTTTGTTTTCTTTTGTCAGAGTTTGAATTGTATTAAATAGCATCAGCGTCAAGGCCCTTTATGAAGGTAACTATTGGAGCAAGGAGGATTTTTGACAGAAACTGTTTTGTGTTTTTACTGTTTTGTGGCTGGGGAGCTGCCTCCAGGAGGATGCTCCTCACCTGTACACCCATGGAGAGGATGGGGCACAGCACAACTCCTTATGGGCTTGGATGTCAAATGGGCAAAGTGGGGCTCTTGATATGCTAATGCCTCACCTTGTTGGCTGATTTGTGGCAACTTCAGAAAATAATTTGTCAGGATGAAATTTCCCTGCTAAAACCTTGTAAATTTCACTGTGCAAACAAACAATAGTTATAAATCTCAATACCTAGGACAGATGGAGTAAACAATGTTGGGAAACAACACAGAAAAAAACAGTCAATGAGGTACAATGAGAGGAAACTATTGCAGAGGTTGTTGATTTTCAATTAAAATGCTCATAATTAAGCAAATGGTTTCATGGGTAGATGATAGGGGGAAGGGAACAGGACAGCAGAAAAAGATACATAGGCTTTAAAAAAAACACACAAACAAACATGAAACTAATGATTTTTTGTTTCTCCCTTAAAAACCCAACCTGCTGTGTGTATGATATGAAGTTTCCTCTTGTCTAAAGGGAATGGTTCTACTACCTTCAAGGTATATATTTGTCAGAAACTGTGCTGAGTATGTGATATGGTAGCACGGTGTCAAAGTTTTATTGCTGTGTATTTATAGTATGAGATGCCAAAAATACACATGAAATTCTTTACATGTACATCAATCTTTAAATGCATGCATAAAAACATTTATATTTCTAAACATTTTTATTTCTAAACATTCTTATTTCTTTAAGAGGTGGGCATCAGTCTTTTCTGTCACTGCCAAGCAACAGCTTACTGGAAGCTGTACGTCCTCCCCCAACACACTCCCAAGAGTTGTTTTTCGTGCGTGGCTGTCCCATTACCAAAACCCTTCCATCTCAGTTATCATTTCTCAGAGAAAAGAAAGTATTTATTTCACGTTCCCGTTTCTATCACTTACTGGCACTGAAATTTTTTTTCTGTTCTGTTTCACAAAGATATTCTTCCGCTCTACAACCCTGTTGGCTGATAGGATATGTCTAGTTGTCTCAATACAAGAGATTCCTTCATTAATTTAACCAGAAAAATGCCTCACAGTCTTTTTTCATATATAATACTTGTAACTGTCTTTTACTCCAAAATCTATGTATTAGACTGCTTTTAGAATATTAATAATAATTGTTTGATTGTTTTGTTTTGTTTTCCTATAGGTGAGCAATAGTTTATCTTCAAACAAAACTACCCATGGAAGACAGCAATGATAGAAAACCTCTGCTCTATCCTCACAATTACGCGTTAGCTGTTTACAGTGGATTTGTCCATTATGCAAAGTGGATATAAGTCCTGGTTTTCATCTGACATGAAATAGCCTACAAAATTCCTTTGGGAAACATAAAATGTCCTTGCTAGTCATTTAATTTAAACACTTTTAACAACTCTAAGCTGGTTGCTCCAGCTGCATTAGTGGTGTACTAAGAAGAATTTAGCAAGAGTGACCTGGTGAAATAATCTTTTGTTGAAGCAAACAGTTTTCAGGTGGGGGTTGTTTTATATACTTAATTCCTTGGTTTGAGTCTTTTTGTCCTCAGAGTGAATACTAAATAAGTACAGGTCGCTTTAATAGAAAAAGCACTTGGCACACTGGGACGGTATTAACAGGAATATTGTGTGTAAGATCTGGGAAGTAACTATTCTACTCTACTTGACATTGATGAGGTTTTGGCTGGCACTCTGCCTATGATTTAGGACACACCATTTTGACAGATGCAGATAATTTGGAGCACACCCAGAGAAAGACCAGCACAAACAGCAGGAAAACATGAACAAGAAAGCAGTCCAAAGACAGCAGTAGAAATCATGACTGAATGCATTGTTGCATCTAGAGAGAAAAGTAAAATGAGAGAGGAGTCAGATGAGGGCTCAAGGCACCCTGCAGCAGCACATTAACAACATGTAGGCAGCAGTGCAGTGCTTTCTGATATGGTCACAGTGAGCAATAAGCTGGGGGTGGTGAGGGGAAGCCCACTACACTAACATACGCATTGGCACCACAGATGGTGAGGAAACCAGTAGTGGTTGTGAAAGATGGTTGGGAGCTCTGCTCAGGGGCCTGTAAATCAAAAGGTTTGAAAGTCACTGGTAAAGCTGAAAGTGCATGTGCTTTTGGAAATGGCCAGGAGTTTAGTGGTGAGGTGCTGGTTCAAATTTCTGCTCTTTGTGATTCACAAAGGCTGAAGCCGAGCTTCCCACTCACTGGAAGAGTACTGCCACCTCCGAGAGCAACAGCACTGTTCAGGCATGGGGCTGCCTGCCTCTTGGTTTGTGAACAGTTTCTTATAGGTCTTGGATCTACCCTGATATGGAAAAAGAAAAAGGAGAAAAAGAAAAAGAAATGAATTTGTTGTGGTGTAGGAAAGCTGTTTTCCTCCCAAGTCTAACTATGACACTGGCACACAATTTATTAATGTAAGTGCTGTGTCTTCTGTACAAATAATTGTACATTCCTAAAAATATTTTGCTATATATTAAACCATTTTTATTTATCGATATATTTTTTAGCCTTTTACTGGTTAGAGAATGCACTGTATGTATGAACTAGGTAAACTCTTTCTAGGGCCATTTGAAATTGCCATACAAATAACTTCTCAAGACAGATTGTTCTCAGTTACTTCCTGCACACCCAGATTGAAAATGTTTTGGTTTAATATTTTGCTTTTTGGATATCAAGTTTCTTTTTCTTTACACATACAACCCAGAAACCAATTATAGATCCATAAAACGTCCTGGAAAAATCTTCCCTTACATTTTTGTTATGCTAGCGTCTGATGGTGATGTCATATATTTCTGCCAAGGCAAGTTTGTCCATTAGTGGCAAAATCACAGTGGAATTTCTACTGAAACAAGTATGTTTACAAGAACAGATGAGTTCCTCATGATACATATTTATACAGCAGATATCAGAGGAATGCGTGGTTTGCTACCGAGTGTGGAGCTTGCCCTTTGCCTACGACACGTGGTTAGCTTTCCAAATGACTTCCCTCTCATAGCCGATAGACGTTGGTTTTGACAGCATCATTAGTGATAGATGATGTATCATAGCTAATCTTGTCTGCTGAAAGGCTTTAAAGACTTCTCACGTCTTCATCAAAAAGATGTATTTTTTTCTCTGTCATTATTTTTGCCATAGGTCTCTAGTTCATGGTTCATTAAACAAGCTTTCAGCCCTTTTTTGAGTATGCTTTGTATTGTTAAACTGATATTTGACTAAAGAGTGCATTATTTGTATGGGGCCAAATTCAAACAGAGTCTTGCCTCTTGCTTTAAAAAAAAAACAATCATTAAGCTCAGATTGACGCAGATCAAAATATTGGCAAAAATTGCTGGAAACAGTGACTTACTTTTTATTTCAATTAACAGTTTCTCTGTTTCACATATAAACAGTGAAACTGCCAAAAATAATTATCACAGAGGGAGAAAAAAATATTTCACTGCAAGATAAGGAAAACTGGGTAAAACGATGGTTGTGTGCACTGTTCTGGCTATCAATGAACTGAATAATAGAGCCTTTTTTTTCTCTTGGTAGGAAACCTGTTAGTACTTATTTTTCTGTTCTTTTAAATATTAATATACTTACTTGTCTAATAGCCTCTGCTTGTTGAGAAGAGCTTTTAGCTTACAAATTTTGTGGGAATAGAAACATTTTCAATGGCAGTTTTTTATCTGTATAGTGGAAAGATGAAGATTATGGGACTTTAAAAATTACCATTTTGTTAACTAATCAGATTTATCATGTGAATCCTTTTTGCTATCTTTTGACTGAAAAATCCTCTGTGGTTCTTTTTGTTACCTATGATTTTCAGCTTGGGTTTGGCTTCTTTGCTCTTATTCTGACAAACTCAGGTAAATTTGAATTAATTATAAAATTGTGAAATTATTCATGTTTCTCATGAACTTTGGCATATGAGTACAGGGAAAAAATGTTTCTTGAATGTATGCCAAACTCCATCTGAAATATTGGCATGTTAATTCATCTCCTGCAGAGAAGGATGAAATTATAACATTTTCCTGTTTCTCTCTTTTTTGTTCCTTACCCTATGTTGTAAGTTGTTTCCTAGGATACATTTCAGGTTCATGCATTTAAACCGAGATAAACAGACCTCTCTGGATATTATTTCCGCTGTTGGGTGAGACCACATGGAATTTTTACTTCCCATACTTATTACTTTGAGTAATTTGCCTGTTTATTCAATGTTATATACTTGTTTTGTTGTTGAGAATATAAGTAAAAGCAAGTTTCCTAGGGCCAAGAAGACAGGGTTGGGTAGAGCTTTGTTCAGCTGCAGACTCCAGTCTATGCTGAGTTTTAATCACATGAATAATCTCCCCAGAGCTGCTGAGATCACTTGTATGCCTAACACATGCATTTCAGTTTGACTCAGTTTGACCGTGTTTGACTCCAGAGTCAAGGAAATGATGCCATGATTGACCATAGTTTTTTGTTTCTCATTTGTCTGCATTTACATACCCTCCGTGTCTGCTTTCCATTAATATGTGAGATTTTAGCAGGGGATTTTTCACAAACAGTTACCACTGGCCAAACTAAACTTCACTGGGCACAGTCAGACACCATCAAGTGCTTTTGAAAAATTGCCCATCTTTTTCAGACAAATTCTCCACAGAGCCTGTGTGCTGAAAAACTCTTATGGTAGATACCCATGTTTGTATCTTCTCCACATGTCACTGCCAGTAAAAAGCAGAAACCCGCTTCAATGTGGTATTCTGAGATGCAAAAATCCAGTGTTCACTGATTTACTTTTGAAGTGTTTTACTCAGTTGTTCAGCTCATTTTTGGGAAAATTCCTATTGTCTCTTAAAATTTCCTTGGGTTATTATTATTTTTTTTAATAAATATTTACAGTATGTTATCTGAAAATCATAAAACTAAATGGCTTACTGACACCATAGCTTCTATCTAGTTTTATACTCCTCATAATTTTCTGGATCCCTGCATGCTGTCACCCTTCTTGGCTTCATCTTGGGGTAAATTCCCTCTTTTGATTTATTTTGCTATTAAACTGTCTTCATTCAAATGCCTCCTTTAAAATTTTATTTTGTGGTTTGTCCTTATGCATTTTTTTCTTCCTCTCTAAACCTCTCCTTCTTCTTTAGGGCGTGAGGGGTTTAAGCAGCATTGTTCACTTATTTATTTAAAAGGTACATTATTTTGATTAAAATACTTAGCTATATAACTACTCTTCTCTCAGAGAAAAGCTGTCTCTATCACCTTTCTCTTATATTCTCAGACATCAGTGCATGTTCAGGAAATCACAAATTATTCAAAATTTTATAGATGGAGCAGGCTGTACAAGGAGCCCCATTACTGAGCAGGTGTGGTACCAAATTGGTTGGGAAGCTATTGCTCTATTTAAGTCCTGCAGCGCTCCACCAAACTTTCAGCTACTACTTGTGTCTGTCCTTTCCAATTCCACTTATGCTTGTATGTCTTAAAGGCATTATTTTTTCTGTGTTTTCATAGACGTGTAGGTAGTTTGGGAGTGTGATTGGGAAAACAGATGAAACATCAGAGCAACTGTACGATCACAAGTATAGTGAGATCAGAGGTAACATTTCCTGCATGCATGTATGCATTTCTGTAAAGAAAGTCCTGGCTGAATATCTGAATACTTACTAACAAATGTTTTGTATCGGTGTAAAAGACAGAATTTTAATTGCATTTCTCCCTGGCATTAGATGCATAGTCTAGGAAGCTGAGGTTGCACTGCAGCTGGAAGCTGACATGGGACTGGAATGACACATCCTTCGCTGCGGAATACTTTTCTCCAGTTGTTCCTTCACAGAGTGGGTTATGGGGACAGCACCTGTGTGTGCTGGGGTAGCAGCAGCCAGGGAGGATTCCCTGCCATAATATTTGTCTGTGAAACATATATTTTCTCCCTGAGGAAATGGGCTTATGTCAACAAAAATGGAAACTTCAAAAAACATATGTAGTGCTGGGAAAAGCTAAGTATCTTTGCATTTAAAGTATATGGGGTGATTAATTTAATGTGCCATATCCCTCACACGCACATTCTTTTTCTTTGCCAAAAGTTGAATATAATTGGAAGCTTATGAATGTCCATAGTTGCCAGACAGCTTAAATTTGAGATACTGTGAAATACAAACAAATGGAAATGTTTCTCTCTTGTGTAAATATATAAGAATTATTAAGAGTTAAATACTGTTGTATAAAGAATTATTTGAGGTGGTCATAGATGAAACTGTTCTTGTGTACATGCTTCAAGCAGGAGTCTGGTTGGAGTGGCCTGGACAAACAGGTTTTGCTCTATGCATTGATTTTGCACCCCTTTGGCTGGTTAGTGTTGCAGCAGCTTTCCAATGCAGTTATAGAAAGATATAATCCTTCATATAGGTGCCCTCATATATGAATAGGAGTGATTTGTATTCATACAACTTGTTTGCTTTTCTAGGTGGAGGTAAACCATACTGATACAACACCACATTTCTGTTGATGCAGTTGTGTCCACACTAGAAAGGCAATGGAAAAGGAAAAGCTAGATGGATATCAGAAAAGCAGCTTGTAGATTCCAAAAAGCTCCAAGATGAGGAAACGCATGGCACGTCTTGCTGGTGTTACTGTCAGGGCATCAGTGCCTTGCTTCAGTGAAGGTCAATTATACTTATCCACACAGGTTTTTCTTTGACTGTCCTGCTTCTTTTTTTTTTTTTTTTTTTTTTAACTTTCAGGTACTGCTTAGCTACTCTTCATCAGGGCAAAATGCCCAGATGCTTAAGAGGCTCAGACAATACTGTTTCTGTTGTCTTCTTTGCTGAAAGATAAGTCATTTGTCTTCTTTGCCTCTATTTGCCATTGCTTCTTTTTTATTCTTAGCTATTTAGTTTACTAGATCTTCAAGACAGGAATTGTTCATAATTATGTGTCAATAAAGTGCCTAGGACACTAAAATGGTGTTTTGTTTTTTTTTTCAAGGAGAGAGGGTAGTATGGCTACAGAATAACTTGGGAAAAAAAAAAAAAGCTAGCTAAACCAAACTTAGCTATGGCCTAAAAATAAAGGAAAATATAGTTTTTACAAGAAAATATGCATTTTACAGGAATTGTGCCTTGCAGACAAAATACAAACCTCGTTTATGAAAAGACAATTATGCCATTACCATTCTTGTGTATGCATCTGGGCGTTAATGCTGACATGTATCTTTTCTTTTGCTATAGATTAAAATGCTTTGAGCGATCTCTTCTGATCCGCCATTGCTTGTTTTTGTTCAGCATTCAATCTTGTCAGCCCCTTCAAAATGTAGTATTCCCCTCTATTGCCATTAAGTTGAATAATACATGAATATGATTTTATCCAAGCCACCTCCAGCAGTTAGTGTCCTTCTGGAGAGTATCCAGATGTTGCTTGAAAAGAGATGACTAGGAAAGAAATAAACAATTTTGTTTGACAAATGTACCAGTGCACCTTTGTCTCAGCCATCTCAGCCATTCAAAAAAATATATTATTGTGTTGGAGACATAAGTAGGTTTTTTTCATTGTTTTTTTTTTTTTTTCCTTCATCTGTGAATCTTAAAGTTTTGTATAAAGACAGCAAAACATAATTATCCCAGACAAGCAGAAAAGGAAACTGAGACACAACCTTTGTGGTAAACTCAGTAGAAAGGCAACAAGAGAAACCTAGGTATCTGGTCCTTTCAGCATTAGCCATCCTCTCTGCAGAACAGGGAATGTTTCAATTGAGGCTGCAAAAACATGCCTGAAATGTAATGCGCTGGATGACTCTGGACTACCTGGTGGGCAATGACAGCTTCCTACTTTGAGAGCAGCGAATGTGAGAAAAATAAGTGGCTAGTTCATTTTTGGAAGGAAAGTGCTGAAGCATCACTGTGAACTCAAGAGCTTCATATTCCTGAAGTGTTTTTGTATGCTTATTTTTTAGTTTTACTCTTTGGTTGCATAACAACATATGCTTTCCCTATTTAGAATGTTAAAATAGACCAAGATAAAAAAAATTACTCCCACTGCAAATGATATGGCACTGACGTATATTGCTGATACACTGGTGTTTTTTCCACCAAAGCCAGATAGCTGCTGCCTCAATCTGCTATGAAATGTCTGTAATCTCAGAAACATAAAGCATAGAAATGTGCAAGAAAATGAACCCCCCCAAAAAAGACATCTGCCTGGCAATCAATACTTGGAGATTGTCCCTTAGAGTGTCAGTAGCTCCCCATATCTTCGCAGTGAATATTTTGGATTGGAAGAAAGAAATACCTCAGCTAAGACTGAAGACTTGAATGCTGTTGGGCTGGAAAGAAAGCTTTCTGCAATGCTAGAAGAAAGCTTCATTCTAAAGTGCACTAAAGATTTATTTTCAACTCTTTATCATAGCATTAGTAGAAGATTTGCCTTCAACAAAAACAGCTTTGCTACCCAGCAGTGAGGAGGAGGTGGTAGGACTACCAAATACTTTCATGGGACTGAGCAGGTTATTTCTGAGTGGCTGGTTGGTGCTGTGGCTGCACCCTGGCCCTTGCTTCAGAGCCGTGCAGCATAGCATGTTATAGCCTGGTAAGCTAGTGTACAGGTGATTTCTAAGGTGCTCTGCTGTGGAAAAGTGTCCCAAAACATACAGATAGTCCATGCAGATAACAGTCTGAACTCATGGCAGGTATCTTGCACTCAATAGCTACTGGAAGGAAAATTTCCCACACAGGAACTGTCAAGCGCAATGTATGCAGTGTATTAAGAGCTTTAGAAATAAAATACTAGGTTGTGATAGAGGTTTGCTTTATGTGAAGTTTCTCTCATCAAAATAATTTTGAGGAAGAATTGTTTTCCTTTTTTAACACCTGTTTTTGACATTTCTGAAATGGAAAAGCTTTTTGTTGTTGTCAAAATGACTCATAAAATGTAGATGTAGGTAGGGTAAGAAGGAAGTTATAATGAATACATTTTAGGAGTTTCTCTGAATACTTTTTCCTCATGAAATTAAAATGTAAGTTCTAACACCTCCTAACCTTCCCATGTCATAAACAAATGTGGAAACGGAAAGGGCAAATTCTCAGCTGTGCACCAGGGTTAAACAAAAAGCAAAGCCCATCTCCTCTCATTGCTATCCTGTGCCCTCCTCTTCCCCAGTTCATCTTCTGCTGTGAAGATTTTAAACTTTGACCAGTCACCGATATCAAACTCTGGACCTGAAAACAGTGTGATATTGAGGGCAAAAAGAATCTTTTCTGGGGGATGATGGTTTTAAGAAGGAGCAGTGCCTTTTTGCATCTGTTTGGAGGTTTGGATTGCTTAAGAGCCCCAGTGGAGATGTGTTGGTGGGCAGAGAGCAGGTGATAAGGTTAAAAGTGCACAATGACTGCTGTTTATCACCTGGATATCATACCTATGTGTTTTTGGATTCCAAAATAAGCTTATCTCAATCAAAGGTCTGTTGAAGACTTTTAACAAGTTTACCTTTCGAATACCTTGGGAACTGCTGCAGTGGGTTGCAAAGTGTTGTACTTAAGAAATGAAATCTGGAGGGAAATAAGACTGGGACTTCTGTGTGCTTATTTCATACTTTCTGGCTCCTCTGATTCAGTCTAGCACTGAACCTCTCCCTTCTCTCCCCCTTCCCATTAGACTTATGAAGCCTCCCTGACCTTAGAATCCACCCACAGTTTCCATGTTACTGTCATCCTTCTTACACTTGACTGATGAGAAATATGTGATTATTCAACACATCATAAAAACAGCCAGAGCAAATGAAGGAGAAATCTGGAAAGTATTTATAGAAATCTGTAAACAATCATTTCAATTCAGCTATTCAAATCTGTACACACATTGGCTTATTAGCTGTTGAGCCGTCAGACGTTCTTTGATTCTTTAACCGTTTTTAAAAATTAAGAAGCACTTTGTTATACTCCCAGCCACTTTGTATTTCATATATTTCTGTTTGCAGAGATGATTTGTTTTTTGAGCTACAATAACCAAGAAGGTTTTTTTTGTTTTTTTTTTTTTTTTTTTCCCTGTGACTGCACAGCATTTCAATGGCTTCAGAGGTTTGACAAGCAATGATTCACTGACATTCCTGGTGCGCTGAAAGGCTTCTTGAGGCAACTTCAAGCATGCATCTGTTTGTTGTGTCAGCTCAACATCAAAGTCAGATAAGTAGGAAGGAGGAGGTGAGAAAGAAGAAGCTGTGAAACTTTTCCGGAAAGCTACCTAACGCAATGGTGGGACACACATTGCAAAGTCTCTCTTCTGAGCAAGACGCAGGGGTGTTTCTTACTCACCATAGCGTGATTTAACCAGAGCGGAATGACTCCATCAAGGCTTTTGGGGTAAACTAGCTCTCGGTTGTAGGTATACAGTGTCCAAAAGGATATAGACACAAACTGGAAACAAAATACAAAAAGAAAGATGTTTCAAAATGAGAGAAATGTAATTGATGGGATTTGGATAATGCTTTCATTTCTGAGAAGGCAAATATCTCCTACATGGAAAATATTGATATTGCCAGATAGTCTCCTGTATCTCACCTTACTACATAAAAAAAGGAATTTATGCTGAGGTGCCGTGTTCTGTATTGATATTGTAAGAAAATGCTCCTTTATAAATTGCCAACACTGACATTTTCTGTGGAACACATGATTAGCTTTAAACTTTCTTTTTTTTTTCTGAAAGAGTTTTTGGATGGTCCAAAAGTTCACCTTTGAGGGATTGGCTGTCAAGCCACAGCATTTGTTCAGCTCAGTAACAAAGTAAAAACAGCCCTTGATAAGGCAGATCACCTAAAACTTTATCTTCACGATCCATATGCCTAATTCCCGATTTGCAAATGCAAGTTTCATGGTGGGCACCCATCTTTTCCAATAGAGATTTTGTAGTGGGAGAAGCTAATGGGAGGAAACACACTCTGGTATCAGCTACTAACACCTGGAAGCTGATCTGCATTTTCATGGCCTGGCTTTGTGTTTGAGCACACTTTGTGCCTCCTGGAAATCAGGGGTTCGAGATGCTGGAGAAATGAGAGCACCCTGTGCCTCTGTCCTGGTGAAGATGCCTGGGGGTTAGGGTAGCAGCATGGTGAATACTGCTGTGCAGTAAAGATAAATTACCAATCGCACTGTCTCCACCTCTGGCAGGATTTCTTTACTGAGCCAGCTGGCTGAGCTGCTTGTGGACCAGATTTAAGAAGTGCTTCTTAGCTCTTTGAGATTCAGAGGTGATTGCAGGCTTCACTCACAACCAGCAGCACCTACATGTTAAAGTAAACCATTGTTTCCAACGCCCAGCACCAGATGAACAGCACTATCTGTGAGGGAGTGGGTGATCCATGATCTGATGAAGGCTATGACTATAATTATTGTCCTCTGAATCTGTTTCTCTCTAATGCATATTTAAAGTCATACTGGAGTCAGAGAAGGAGGTGTCAGCTTTTGCTGCATCCTAGGCACCCTCTCATATCCTCCTGGCTCCTGTTGCCCTTCAGAGAAATGCCCTAAGTGGATAACTCCAAAGCTATTTGGAACATAAGATTAACAGAGAGTTTATACTTCACCCTTTGGGGTCAACCTCTGTTTGTTCAGGGACAATCACCCTGAAGTTTTTACAAGAGGCTTTGCTTTCAACCATGAATGCAAAAGGTTTACACAAAGATCTGAACACCGTCTCTTCTTTTAGATGGTTCAAATCCATTTTGAAAGGGTAAAAGAGTCTACAATCCTTATCTGTTTCATGTATTTGCATGTTTTGCTATACACATTTGTGCAAACATTATTTTTATATACAGAGGTTACTTACTGTGGACACTGGGAAAGCCAGGACACTGAAAAGAAGGTCTCTGCTGGAAATTATGCACTTAGCACATCGCAGTTTCTTAATTAGTCTCAACACATCAGCCAGGAAGGACACCCCATAGAAGACAGCCTGCAAAACCTAAAGTAATTATATCTAATGAGGGAAACTCATCCAGCTTTAATTAGCATGTTCCTCAATGAACTCAGTTCTTGCTCTTCAGGGAGCTGTTTTGTTTGTGAGCTGCAAGCCCACATGAGGGAAATAGCTTTTGGCTAAATCATTTTTTTTTTACTAACTGAAAGTGATTAAATAAAGTATTCTGGGAGATAACTTTAACAGTATCTTGTTTAATAGACTGAACAGAGATGTGTGATGTGATTCAGATGGGAGGGGTGTATGGATATGTTGAAAGCCAGCTTGTTCATGCTTTATATGTTAATTGCTGTGTTCAGTGTATCTGAGGAGGACCAAGAGAGAACAAAATTTGGAATATGATAGGAAATGCTTCCTGTAAGGGAACTGCTAGATAGCTTTTACCATGGCTTAGTCGATATAGGGCCTTCTTTCTGAGGACTCACGGTGCAGCCGATCTCGGAGTTGTACAAGCCAAGTAGTTCAAAATGCTCTAACATGAAGAGTAATTGCAGAAGTTACCAAAACCAAAACCTCTTTTGCTGAACTCAGGGGGATTCAGAAAAGTTGTTTAAGTTTTTAGAAGGAGAGATACAGACTTTACTAACTAAAACTGAGTAAGTTAAACTATTTATAACTAATTAATTTGGGGTGAGGAGGGGTCTTTAAATCATTTGCAAGTTGTGAGTGTGGGGATGTATGAGGAGGGCGCTAGGAGGATTTTGTAAATAAGTGCACTATGACAAAACAGAATTCTGTGAATTTTGTATGAAATTATGCATGAAATTGTCTGAGTATTGTGGTTTAATCCAATGTTGCTTTTCTGATTACTTTGTTTTCTCTCATAACGCTACACAGCGAATCATGGAGAAGCAGATGTGTCAGACACACAGAGCCTACCAGAAAAGCACTTCTTACGCTATCTTGCATTCAGATAGCTGAGTCTAGTTTGGTTCTCATAACTCATAGGGTAGCCTCTTCTTTTTAAGGCTCAGTTGGTTCCAAGTAATGCAATATGGGAAATTCAGCCTACTGCAAATGCTGGATCAGACGTTGATGCTTAACTGGAAAGAGGCTGTTACAGCTTTCAGGATGAGATCTCTTTTGCCATGATCTTACTCTGAATCAGATGTTTATTTTGAGAAAAGTATCTGAAGTTGTGGTTTATTACTTCATTCATTCATTAATTTCTGAAGGAGCAGAGAAGAGTGGTGCTTGGGAGGGGACAGAATTAGTGCAATGCTTTTCCATCAGAAATCCCTGTTATTGAAATGTCTGAGGGAAGGCAGGGACTGATTTCACCATGCTCATCTTTGTACAAGGGCTTCTGCAAGCCTTTACAGAAAGTTTTAGAGACTGAGTCTTCTTGGGGAGTAAAACAACTGTAGATAGCACGACCAAAGCATCCCTGCAGTTAACTGCAAGTTGCCCCATCTATTTCCTAGCTTCCTGGCAAAGAGGAAAAATGTATCCTTCCTTCTCTATCCTTTCCACAGTACAGATGGTCATTGTGGTAGACTGCAGCTGGGTCCCAGCAGGGTGGGCTGCTGGAGCATCCCCCCTGCCTTCATGCACCCATAGCAGTGCAGGTACGGACAAGACAACACAGGCTGTGTGCTTTCTACAGGGTCACTCAGGACAAGGTATCAGAGGTCATGCACCACCCAGTTCAGCTGTCAAACCTCAAAGTTTCGTCTCAGGAGCATGGGGTGAACAGCCACATTTTTACATAAAAATACACATATGGTTTTGTTCAATTCCAAGGCACCCAAACCAGCTCTTTTGTGGTTTTCTCTCCATTATCACAATTAGCCTCTGTGACTCCAGGCACAATTTCAGTCCCTGGGCATTCAAGCCTCCAAGTCATGGGTCTGGTTCACAGAAGTACATACTGGGGTGCAGTGTGCTTACAGCCAAGCATGTGTTCAGCACAAACACGTGTCCAAGTGCTTGGCCTCACCAGGACACTAAAACAAAGTCCTTGAAGAGCTAAGAAAAGAAAAAAAAAAAAAAAAAAAAGGAAAAAAAAAAAGCTCTTGTTACACCCTGTAGAGCCAGCAGTAACTTTCTGTAAAAAGCATGAAAAATGTACATGAGGGTGGTGACAGTGTGGTGACACACAGTGACTAAATACCAATAAAGCAATGAGGGAGAGGCATGGTTCCCAGAGGATGGGGCTATTATTATCTTGTTCATGGTCAGCGTTACATTAATCATGGGACAGGGGTAGGCTTCTTCCCTCCTGTCCCTTCAAAATTAACTAAGACAAATGTCTCTGAAAAGAAACAGATAGTCCCAAAACAGCCCCATTCTCAGTCATATGCAGGGGAGGACAATGTTATCTTCTGAATGGAAAATATTTATCTAAATACGTAACCTGACCCACTTCTCTGGCTGAGTATTAAGAAGAGCAGCTCCTGAAGAAGTCGGAATTTAGTCTCGGCAGCTCATTTTTGTGCTGCTCATAGCTCTACCCATGTCCAGCAGTGTGGATTCAAAGGGTTTCAGTCACTGTGTGATCACCCTGTATTTTCAGGAGAAGAATAAGTTTCAGACCAAAAAAAAACCTATCTAGAATCATTCCTCTGGCTTGATGAACCACTGGTAGGCTTGAATCAGAACTCCCAGTCTGTGTTCTTCCAAACTCAGGCTTATTCCTGTAAGAAAGGTATATCCAAATCTTGCAGTTCTTCACTAATGGGAAAATGTTGACATTAAAAACAAACAAACAAACAAACAAACAAACAAAATGAAAACATTAAATTATTCCAGATGTCCTGTGAATTTCCCAAACAGCAGTGCTGGCTCTCAACAAGACATTGCAGATGATTGTAGACTATAAATCCACTGGCTGTAAATAAAGAGGATCCCCTAAAGTATTCCCACATGAAGAGAAGGAAGACTGGAATCATTCAGAAAGCTAACAATTAACCCAAAGAGGAGAATATGGTTATGATTATCCCTTTTGGAGAGATGTTGTTTTCCTCTACAGACCCTGTACAACTTCATGGCACTAGGTGCTGTAGAAATGCTTCATTTGACCAGTTTGATTTTTTTGCAAACTAAGAATCACGGTGACAAAGGAAAACCTTAATTTTTATCTGTTGCACTGATCAAAGGGGTGTTTCTGTTTAACTAACCTGTCATGATTTGCTTTCACATCTGAGATCTAGCCATGTGTGTATATTGAATTCTCAAACTAGTACAAATGAATTGGGCTCCAAGCTCTTTATACTTTAAAGGGATATAAATCTAATATTCTGAGGGGGCTATTAGATATAGCAGTCAACATTTAGTGTAGACAGCCATGTATTCACAGGACAACAACCTGGAAAATGTGTGTACTAAATGCTAGGTCTATTTGGAAATAAGTAAAAAACAGCTTTCAGGAGAATTGAAAATATTTAAATTATATGAATTATATGAGACAAAAGCATAAGGAATAAAATGGGACAGGAATGCAATTAATAGTTTTTAAGGGTGCAGTGTTCACATTATGCAATGATTTACTAATAGATTTACAGCAGC
This sequence comes from Cygnus olor, assembly GCF_009769625.2. Taxonomy (NCBI): domain Eukaryota; kingdom Metazoa; phylum Chordata; class Aves; order Anseriformes; family Anatidae; genus Cygnus; species Cygnus olor. The sequence goes on along the minus strand of NC_049170.1, from coordinate 65,640,165 downwards.
AAGCAGATTTTTATGAGCTCAGCTATTTAAGGCAATGAATGATTCAGCTTATGCTGTTTTGTATCACAGACAAGTGAATACAAAACTCTTTTTATCTATTATTTCTGCTGGTTTAATAGTCAGTCAATGAAATTCTTTGGTAGAAAATCCACTTATCTTTTTTTTTTTTTTTCCTACAAAAATATTTCCTTTCTGAATCTTGATTGCTGTGATCATTAAATAGATAAATGAATCTGAAGTAACATCAAAGCTGTCACCCTCTTGGGAAAATCACATGGTTAGCAAGGCGTTGAATGAGGTGCTAGAAGAGAATCATATCTAGAAGAAATTCCTCCAGCATCCCTCCAGCAATACTGGGAGTCAAACTGCATTTCCATCCCCTGGAAAAACTGCATTTCCCAGTATTTCCATTTCAGATCAGAGTGAGCTTGCTACAACAGCTTTTTTCTGAATGGGATTTCTTGCCTTTTTAAAATGCAATTCCAAATTGTTAGGAGGAAATTTTTGGGAAAATTTCCAAGCAATTCAGCTGGCCAATGCGTGAAGCTAGGCAATCACGATATGGCAGGAAACAGACAGAAGAGCTGGACCAGAGCTCTAAGTGCCTGGCTCTGGGAAAGCTTCAAGGGCATGGCCCAGCCTGGTGGCTCTACTGCATAGGCACATTCCATCAGGAACCTCTGAAACACAGCCCAGCTGTGGGCTCCATCCCATGCAGCAGAGGGACTACCAGACATGAAAGAGTAATCTTGCACCTTTCTGTGTCAGAGCACAGCAGTGTCTTCAGCTCAAATCATCTCGCTGTTGGCTGACACCTCCATTTTGGAGTTAGAACCAGATCAATAAGTGGTTAAAGGGTGACAAAGGACTGAAGAAGTGCAACAAGGCACTTAATGAGACCTGAGCTGTTCAGCAGACTTGGAAATGAGCTGGGCAACAGCAAACAACAGGCAAAAATAAGTGTTGGTAAATGCAATGCAGTGCATTTCAGGAGAAAAAAATATGTATATTTTGGAACAGTGGTTTCGAAACTAACTATGATGATTCGGGAAATAAATTTGGAGCTCACTCTGGATAGGTCTCACACTGAATGCTCCTTGCTCACTGTTTATCAAAAAAAGAAAGTAGAGAGTTAATATTTTTTAAGAAGAAACAAACGGACTAGGAAACACCTTAGGCCACTGTATAAATACATGCTGTGCTCATAGCTCAATCACTGCAGGCTGCCCTACTTACCCCTTCCTAAAACTAAAAAAAATGATGGAGAAGGGCAACAAGGATGCTTTAATGAAAGGAGCATCCATTTGTGAAGAGAGATAAAAAAGACTGAGACTTTCAGCTTGGAGAAAAGAATAACTGGGGGAAGGAAATCTTGCAGAGGTCTCTAATGAGCAGAAAAGAGAAAGTGAACAGGGACGGACAATTAAATTGTAACACAGAAGTGAAGAGTCACCCTATTCAGCTGTCAGGAAGCAGGTTTACGCCAACAAAATGAATTGTTCTTTCACACAAGGCACAATTGTGTTGTGGAACTCATTGCCACAGGATATGGAAGGTACCAGAAGTATAAAAAAGTAAGTTTATTCCTTTAGATAGATGAAAGGTAGTCTTTGAATAAGTACTAGTTCTCTCAGCCTGGATTTACCTTCTGTCTGGGTCAGTCTGGATGCCATTGGAAGGCAAGCTCAGAGGGTAGAACTGTGGAAAGATTATTTTACACCTACACATACTCTTGTCTTGTGCAGCCTTTACCTGATCACTGTTCGTCACTAAGGGAAGCTGGATACTAGTTTCAATGGATATTTCTGCTTCCCAAAATGCCAAGACAAGGGCCACTTGCTTTCTCCTCTTGATCTGCTGCTTTAGAGCTCTGTCACATACTGGGTGGTAGATCTCATTATAACTGTGCCTGGGGATGTGGGATGGAGGTGCTCTTTTGCCTGAGGGTATGGCTGGTGCTTTAGTGGAGACAGCTTTACCCAAAAACACAAAGAAGAGCTAGAAATACAGGGAGCAGCCTGTCTTCCATTGGACTTGGCTGTTACTGTTTTAGTCTACTGACATACATTCCGGCAGGAGGAACTGAATATTCTTAAGGTTGTTGCATCCTTTCCATTCAACTGCCGGCATTTCAGAAAATAATAATTTCTGAAAACTTCACAAAAAGTCCAAGTGTTCTGTTATGAAGCTAATTTAGCAACAAACCACATATAAGCCATCCTGACTGCAGTGACATATATGCCCTCATCCTTCCACAGGGTGTCCATTGAGAAAAATCCCATGGGTCCCTGAAAACTGGGCTGGTGTTGGCCACCTCTTGTGCTATTCATTGCAAATATTTCCCAGAATCACAGAATGGTTGAGGTTGGAAGGGGCCCAAATTTTCCAGATCCCTGAGGGTGTCTGAAAGCCAGGGACCCCTTAGACTTCCATTGAACATCACCATGGTGTGTCTCCTTCTGAAGAGTAAAAGATAAATACAGCTGTACCCAGGTCTCCCACTGGTCTTTAGCTCTGACAGTCACACACAATGGACAAAAGACCAAAGGGACCTTCATCCCTTCAGATTAGCGAGTGTCCCAGAAATTTGTTCCCTGAAGAAACCCTCTCCCCATGCCCAGTCTTTCCCCTCCCACTGCCACCACCCCAAGTCACTGATGTACCATTTGGACTGTGAACACACTCTCCCCCTCAGACTATCTCACATCCTTTCATTTTGATTTCTTCCTCATGAAATGCTAGCGTAACAGGAGAACACATTATGGTCCACATTTTTCCCTGTAATTTTAGGAAATGTAGCAAAGAGTTGATAACACTATTAAAACACATAATTATGTCACAAGCATACCTCTGTGTGCTGGAATTTCTTTGCCTCATGCTCTAAACTGATTTTCAAACTAAGCATGTACTCTGACTGGCTAAATTAGCACTGTGCTTTGCTTTGTTTTACCTTTTCTTGAATATACAGGTCACACACAACCTTTTAGAAATGGAAGACAAACTGCAAGCAGCGTTATAATGTGTATTGCTGTTGCTTAACTGTTAATTAACAAACAGTTAGACAGCATGCATCAAAGTCACATATCTTGGCTGAACACGTTCTACCTTTGTGCCTCTATTCTCACTGATAGCTCATCTCTTTTACAAAGAAGCAGCTAGCTCTGGAGTACATACTCTTTAAAAACCAGCAGCTTGCCAACCCATATTCTTTCTGCATAAAACCTGTGAATATATTTCACTGCACAAGCATAGATACCTATTTAGTTTCCTTTGGGGTATAAACCTTTAAAGGAAGCAGTTTAACAGCAGCAAATCTACCAGCTGCATGTATCTTGAGGCACAGATGGCAGACAAACAAATAGACATATTGGTATCACTGTACAACACGATTTGCTTACCAGATTGAGGACTGTCAAATATTTCCACTGGCCACCATAAAGGAACACTTCAGATGGCCGTTCTTCTGTTCTTACACATGTGATTGAATAGATGACAAAAAAATACCAGACTAAAGCAAGGCAATGGTACATTGTGAGAGTAGAGATTTCCATGCTTTAGCTAAAAGCAAGTGATAATCGGTCCGAAAGAAGCTTTTCTCTTAAGGTCCTTGGTGGCTGTGCATGGGAAATGGCAGGACAAGAGAGTTTGCTTTGGAGCAGACTCGGGCCCCTTTGCCACTTCGCTCTCAATAGGAATATTCACAGCACTGTGAACTTTGCTTCTGTTTTTTCCCTTTTTACTGCAAAGATGGGGGGGAGAAGAATAGGCTTATTCCCGGGATTTAAATGCCCTGCTCAAGATTAGTGAAGATTAGTTGCAGAATTACATAAGTTTTTTAGACTTTTTTTTTTTTTAAGAAGACGGGGGAGCTTTGCTACTTATTTTGTGTAACTGGCTGTTGTACTCTAGGCAGTGAGTGAAAATAAGCAGCACTTTACTTGCTTGTAGCTAGCAGTGTAGGCATGTCTCTGGCTTACTTTGAGAAGCCTTTGTCACGGTTTTCCCTTGTGCCGAAGGAAGAAGTGGGAAACACAGCGGTCTGTGAAAGAGAAACTGAGCTGTTAATAGGCTGTGGAGGTGGAAAGGAAGCTGAGAGGATTAGTAGGCAAAGGTTCTCTGGGTTGAAAAACACTGTGAGTGTTGACATTTTTATGGGAAAAGGCTCAGCCTCCGTGCTGTTGTGTGCAGCTGGAGTCCCTCACAAATGTGCGCAGCAGGGCAGCCAGAGCCTGAGTCACTCTGAACCTCCAGCAGGAGTGGAGACATGGGGTGAGGGCTTTGGGTGACAAAATCTGAGCCCTGAACATGGCTTCTTGCCTACAGCCTTCTTTTCTTGCTGTCTTCCATCTTCAGACAACCCCTCTTCCCTGATATGACTGGATGGGGCAAGGGTAAAGCAGAGCAAAAATGGTACTCATACCATGATCCTAAAATTAAGTTCCTATGGAAAAGCTCATTTTTCCCTCCCCTTCCACCCTGCCAAGCTGCCCTAATTAGCAATGGAAAATGCACACAGCTTTTCTCATCTGGGCCAGAGTCCCTGTAATTGCTGTGCTGTTGGCAATATTTGCCACCCAGGTGTTTTGCTGTGCCCAAGACTTGCCCACACCTTCCTGTGGCAGGACATGGCAATTGGGTGCTCCTCACACTCTACAGAGGCTGTCCCCCTGGGCAGGGCTCAGCTTCGGCCAAGCAGACTGCACGAAGTGATCTCTCTCTCTCTGTCTCTCTTTTTTTTTTTCCCCTCTTTTTCCACTTCTAACTAGCCTGGAGGGAGCATTGAGCAATCTGCTGTGTTTTGGGTTGTTTTGGTTTTTCTCTTGGATCTTTTCCCCCACCTGATACTGGACATAAGGCTCCACATGGCATGATTTCCTATGAACTCAGACAGTGATGTGCATGCGTGTCGGGAAACAGCCATCACACTAAAGCATTTAAACATCCTCCTGTGCTTCACTGACTTCTCCCCTAGTTCAGATTACCTGCATCCCAACTCCCCAGGCACTCCAGCCATCACAACCCAAATGGAATATTTCTGCCTTATGCAGGAAAAATAAAGATGTAGATAGTCTTGTGGTTGCTTAAGGATAGATGAGAAAATCCCTTGCCAAAAAAAAAAAAATAGTGAAGAAAAAAAGATGGGAATATGTTTTGGACTCTGACAATGTCATTGGCCTTTTCTGAGGAAATCCAGCAGAAAATAGTTTTCAATTGCTTTCACAGGCTGTCTGAGGAGAGGAAGCGCTGTCATGAGCTGCTTCCTCTGCTCCACCTGGTTAAGACTCATCCCTGTGACAAAAGGTAAGAGCAGAATAGGAGAATGGCATGGAAAGGCCATTTTTATTATTGATTTGCAATACCAATGACACCAGGCCTTCACACCAGTCTTTTTGATGGTTTTGCTATAGAACAACTTTAAAAACAGGAAGGCATGTGCTTCTCCTCAGCAGGTGCCTGAATTCACACAAATGAATGTAGATGCATGCAAAATGGCAGGGTGTGTTTTTCTTTTTTGGAGGATTTTGGCCAGTAGGGCTGAGAAGGTGTGAAGTTTGGTGATCATTTTGTGATGTGGACACCTGTCCCACAGACTGAAACCATCTGCTTTGTTTTCCCGCATACAAGAAGCAGGATACATATCCTTCAGCCTAGCTAAGGGATGAAGTTCCGCTGTAGAAAAATCACAAAGGAATGATGAGTGCTAGATAGGCCTGAAGTCTCTCATGCTATGCTTCATAGAGCCTTTCTTATCTCACTGCCAGTGTGATGCAGAGAGCAAATACACTGGAAAAAGGGTTTGCCTTCTCCCCATTGGTGTGAACATCTACTCAAGGTTCAGTGGGACAGGAAATTAAACCCGGAGCCTTTTTCATAAGGGATGAAGGGACCTTCCTTTCGCAAGGAAGGAAGAGGGACCACATGAGGACAAAGGCAGATGCACTGCTACAGATTAGGTGGGACGGGTTGGGGAAATCCATTTTCCATCTGCTTGATACCACACCCCAGCTCAAATGTGCTGCTCCCCTGCAGCTGCGCCACATTATTGCACCGTCAATGCTCCCAGCCTGCTGTAGGTGCTCACCTGGTTTGAGCAGTGACAGTTGACTTTGTACTGAAGCAAATTCAGAGCTCTCACTTGGTCCATTAATGTGATTCAGCTGCAGCATGCTAACAAGTAACTGGAGTTGTAAATCACCTTATGCACACAAAATAGCCTCTGCTCATGCCCCCTTCTAGGAGAGAGAGTTTACCCCTCTTTGCCCTGAAATGGGCTCCACTGATTGGCATGGTATTTCCAGGCTACCAAGCAGTCCCCTTAAGCCCGTTATTACCATGCAGGGCCTGGTTAACACTTCCACCAGTCTCTAATGAGACTGAAAAAAGGAGCGATGAGCACTCATCCCCATGATGTCTGTGTGATTATGTATGCAAATGGCCTGCAAGGTGTAATGCACAGAAGAGGCTCTGCTCTGGGACCTGGAAGTTGCCCCTGATACTAGAAACAAATATTCCTCCTTCCTCATGGGCTGGTAATTTATTTAAAGAACAATGAGGTGTCTTTCAACTATTTTCTGATATTTTTGTGCTGGCTTATTTTGCTTTCTGCCAGGGCTGCATCCATTAATGCAAAACAAGTAAGACCAAGGCAGAAAATTGCAGGCAGGTGACTGCAGTTAAGGACAGGTGGGAGGAAAGGATTCAAAACCAAGACTAGGAAAGTGGTTTGTGTTTTTTGTTGGTGGTGGTTTGCTTGGTTGTTGTTGGTGGTGGTGGTGTTTTTTTTTTTTTTTTTTGGTGGGGGGGGCATTGGAGGAGGTGGAGGGAGGGAAGGAAGGAAGAAAGATAGATAGATAGATAGATAGATGAAAACAAAGCTTTGTCTTTGTGTCTAGCTTCTTTTTTTAGGTGGTGTGCCCTAGGAACCAGGGACTTACATGGAAATGGAACTTGTCTTAGGTGGATTTTATTAGGTGAACAAGACATGATGAGGGGGGCAAGTACAATTTTGTCCAAACTTTCTGACACTTGTTTTTATCATTAATGCAGTTTTATTATCCTATGCCTGGATTTAATTGCTTAATTATTTTTTAATTTACTGCTGTCGTAAGCTGACTTGTGTTAAGGGTGGCATTACTTGAAAGCGGAACCCAGGGCTGTTCTTGTACAGCTTCTTTCGTATGTTATGTGAGCATGTCCAGCACTGATAGAGCACATCTCTGCTCAGTTCTGGTGTTGTTATGGATAATGCAGGGGCAGACGCAGAAGAAGCATTTTCTGAGGAGTATTAGCCAAGAAAGCTTTTTAGCATGTAGCAGGAGGCTGCGTGAGCCTTGTCCTTAGGGATGTTTGTAATAATGGTTCCAATAATGATTATCTGACTGTCCCAATGTATGAAATGAAATTCAACAGACAAAATTGCAAGCCTGGTGTAGTCTCCTCCAACATTCTCAAATCCTGAGGCAAGCTCACAAAACTCATGTGGTTAGTGTAATTCACATGATTTAATTCTTTCCAATCTTACTTGTCTAAAACTTTGGTAGCTTCTAGGGGTCTGAGTTTTCTAGCTCTTCTTCATGGTTGTGTGAGTGACAAATGTAAAAATGCTCTACCTGCTAATAAAAGCCAAGGGCCTTGCCTAACTACATGGCAGTGTTAGCTGCAACCAATAAAAACATGCTGAGAGTTTGCTCCTTCTCAGAACTTCACTGAACAAAGCCACTCCAACCTGCTGTTTATGGAAAGCAGAAAAGTTCAACTGTTGAAAGAAAGCTTATGCAACTTCCTGCAGTGGCCTCTCATCTTTATCTTGCGTGAGATTTTATTTATATGCATATTTAAGGCCAAGACAGAAAGTGATTTATATCACAGAATCATCTAGGTTGGAAGAGACCTCCAAGATCACCTAGTCCAAACTATGACCTAACACTAACAAGTCTTCCACTAAACCATATCACTAAGCTCTACATCTAAATGCATTTTAAAGACCTCCGGGAAGGGTGACTCAACCACTTCCCTGGGCAGCCCATTCCAATGTCTAACAACCCTTTCAGTAAAGAAGTTCGTCCTAATATCCAACCTAAACCTCCCCTGGCACAACTTGAGCCCATTCCCCCTTGTCCTGTCACCAGGCACGTGGGAGAATAGACCAACCCCCACCTTGCTACAGCCTCCTTTAAGGTACCTGTAGAGTGCTATAAGGTTACCCCTGAGCCTGCTCTTCTCCAGGCTGAACAACCCCAGCTCCCTCAGCTGCTCCTCATAAGACTTGTTCTCCAGACCCCTCACCAGCTTCACTGCCCTTCTCTGGACTCGCTCAAGCACCTAAATGTTTTTCTTGTAGTGAGGGGCCCAAAACTGAACACAGTACTCGAGGTGCGGCCCCACCAGAGCCGAGTACAGGGGGACAATCACTTCCCTAGTCCTGCTGGCCACACTGTTTCTTATACAAGCCAGGATGCTGTTGGCCTTCTTGGCCACCTGAGCACACTGCTGGCTCACATTCAGCCTACTATCAACCAGTACTCCCAGGTCCTTCTCTGCCAGGCAGCTTTCTAACCACTCATCTCCCAGCCTGTAGCGCTGCTTGGGGTTGTTGTGCCCCAGGGGCAGGACCCGACACTTGGCCTTGTTGAACTTCATGGAGTTGGCCTCAGCCCATTGGTCCAGCCTATCCAGATCCTCCTGCAGAGCCTTCCTGCCCTCGAGCAGATCAACACACGCACCTAACTCGGTGTCGTCTGCAAACTGACTGAGGGTGCACTCGATCCCCTCATCCAGATCATCGATAAAGATACTGAAGAGAACTGGCCCCAGTACTGAGCCCTGGGGGACTCCACTAGTGAACGGCCTCCAACTGGATTTAACTCCATTCACCACAACTCTTTGGGCCCGGCCATCCAGCCAGTTTCTAACCCAATGAAGCGTATGCCAGTCCAAGCCACGAGCAGCCAGTTTCTTGAGGAGAATGTTGTGGGAAACGGTATCAAAAGCCTTACTGAAGTCAAGGTAGACCAGATCCACAGCCTTTTCCTCATCCACTAAGCGTGTCACTTGGTCATAGAAGGAGATTAGGTTCGTCAAGCAGGACCTGCCTTTCATAAACCCATGCTGACTGGGCCTGATCGCCTGGTTGCCCTGCAAGTGCCGAGTGATGACACTCAAGACAATCTGCTCCATGAGCTTCCCTGGCACCAAGGTCAAACTAACAGGCCTATAGTTTCCCAGGTCTACCCTCCGGCCCTTCTTGTAGATGGGCGTCACATTTGCTAGCCGCCAGTCGACTGGGACCTCCCCTGATAGCCAGGACTGCTGATAAATGACGGAAAGTGGCTTGGCCAGCTCCTCCGCCAGTTCTCTCAGTACCCTCGGGTGGATCCCATCCGGCCCCATCAACTTGCGTACATCCAAGTGCTGTAGCAGGTCGCCAACCATTTTCTCGTGGATTGTGTGGGCCACAATCTGCTCCCCATCCCCTTCCACCAGCTCAGGGTACTGGGTAACCAGAGAACAACTGGTCTTGTTGCTAAAGACTGAGGCAAAGAAGACATTAAGCATCTCAGCCTTTTCCTCATCTCTCAACACCACGTTTCCCCCCCTATCCAGTAAAGGATGGAGATTCTCCTCAGTCCTCCTTTTTGTGTTAATATATTTATAAAAAACATTTTCTGTTATCTTTATCAGCAGTAGCCTAATTGAGCTCCAGGTGAGCTTTGGCCTTTCTAATTTTGTCCTTGCATATCCTTACAACATCCTTATAATCCTCCTGAGTGGCCCGCCCTTTCCAAAGATCATAAACTCTCTTTTTTTTTTCCTAAGGTCTAGCCACAACTCTCTGTTCAGCCAGGCCGGTCTTCTTCCTCACCGACTCGTCTTTGGACACATGGGGACAGACCACTCCTGAGCCATTAAGATTTCCTTCTTGAAGAGTGCCCAGCCTTCCTGGACTCCTCTGCCCTTCAGAACCTCCTCCCAAGGGACTCTGCCAACCAGGGTCCTGAACAGCTAAAAGTCAGCCCTCCAGAAGTCCAAGACAGCAGTTTTACTGGTCCCCCTCCTGACTTTGCCAAGAATAGAGAACTCTACCATTTCGTGGTCACTCTGCCCAAGACAGCTCCCGACCACCACATCTCCCACCAGTCCTTCTCTGTTTGTGAACAGAAGGTCCAGCGGGGCACCTCCCCTGGTAGGCTCACTAACAAGCTGCATCAGGAAACTATCTTCCACGCTCTCCAGAAACCTCCTAGACTGCCTCCCCTGAGCAGTATTGCATTTCCAGGATATGTCTGGGAAGTTGAAGTCCCCCGCGAGAACAGGAGCCGATGATTTCACAACTTTTGCCAGCTGCCTGTAGAATTCCTCTTCTGCCTCCTCATCCTGGTTTGGTGGTCTGTAACAGACCCCCACCAGGATGCTTGCCTTGCTGGCCTTCCTGCCGATCCTAACCCATAGGGACTCAACCTCATCATTTCCAGTCTCAGTCTCAAGTTCCACAACATCAAAACACTCTCTAATATAGAGAGCCACACCAGCACCCCTTCTGTGCTGCCTGTCCCTTCTGAAGAGCCTATAGCCAGTCATTGCAGCACTCCGGTCACGGGAGTGGTCCCACCACATTTCAGTTATGGCAACCAAGTCATAGCTAGCCTGCTGCACAATGGCTTCCAGCTCCTCCTGTTTGTTGCCCATGGTGCATGCATTAGTGTAGATGCACTTCAGTTGGTCGATTGCCTTCTCCCTGGGCCCTGACATTGTTCCCCCAGCACACCTTTAACGAGCCTTGTTTCATCCCTGTTCCCCTTCTTACCTAGTTTAAAGCCCTCTCAATAAGCCCTGCCAGCTCCTGGGCTAGTATCTATTTTCCCCTTAGAGACAGGTGGGACCCACCTGCAGTTAGCAGGCCAGGTGCTGAGTAAAGCGCACTGTGGTAAAAAATAAAAAAATAAAAAAATTCTGTGTTGGCACCAGCCTCTGAGCCACATGTTTATCAGGTGGGCTTTCTGGGTCCTCTCTGTACCCCACCCTGCCACTGTAGGGATGGAGGAAAATACGACCTGTACTCCTGCTCCATCTATTAATCATCCCAGTCCCCTAAAGTCCTGTTTGATAGCCTTCAGGCTTCTCTCTTCAATATCATCGCTGCCAGCCTGGACTATCAAAAGAGGATAGTAGTCAGAGGGGCGAACCAGGTTAGGAAGCTTTCTGGCAACATCCCTGACCCTGGCCCCAGGGAGGCAACAGACTTCCTTACGGGTAGGGTCAAGCCGACAAATAGGGCCCTCTGTTCCCCTGAGAAGGGAGTCGCCTACAACGATCACTCTTCTTTCTTTCTTAGTGGAGGCAGTCTTGAGGCGTGGAGTCAAATTCCTTGCCCTAGGCATCCTCCTAGGTAGACTTTTCACTTTATCCTCACCCACCAGTCTCTCAAGCTCCAGGGCCTCAAACCTGTTGTGTAAGGGCACCTGGGAAGGCAGAGCCGGTAGGGAGGGAGGTTGTCTGCGACGTCGAGCAGGGACCTGTTTCCATTCCTCTTCATCTCCTAGGTCCCCTCCCTCTGCTCGACAGGGCAGGGGGTCCACCACTGTTTGGGGTGTCTCACGCCGGTGCCTTTCCTTCAAGCCTTGCAGCGAGTTGCTCCACCAGTCTATCTCCCGCTCACACGTCCTGATGGCCCTCAACCTCTCCACCTCCTCCTTGAGCTCTGCCACGAGGCTGAGCAGGTCATCCACGTGCTCACACCTCACACACACGGTGCCTCTGCCGCCCTCAGATGGCAGCAACAGGCTCAGGCACTCCGTGCATCCAGAGACCTGAACTGAATCATCTTGATAGGCTTCTTCTGAATTGTTCTTAAAAAGATGTTCAAAGTTCTCAAAGTCCAGAGGGATTTTTCAGTCCTTCAGCAATGATTGGTGTGCCAGTAGAAGCTGGGTGCAGGTGGTGGCAATAGCTGTTTAGATTTCAAAGTCAACACCGTACGCTGAGTTCCACAGGCTTTTTGTACATTTAGTCGGGCTGCTCAATGAATGTCACTTTGACCATGAAACAAAACTTCCTGTATCACAATAACTTGACACATGTGACTCCTTTAAATTAATAAAATAATAAATAAATGAATAAAATAGCAGAACCTTTCCAGAAAACTACTTTTTTTTTCTTTTCTCTTTCCTTTCCTTTCCTTTCCTTTCCTTTCCTTTCCTTTCCTTTCCTTTCCTTTCCTTTCCTTTCCTTTCCTTTCCTTTCCTTTCCTTTCCTTTCCTTTCCTTTCCTTTCCTTTCCTTTCCTTTCCTTTCCTTTCCTTTCCTTTCCTTTCCTTTCCTTTCCTTTCCTTTCCTTTCCTTTCCTTTCCTTTCCTTTCCTTTCCTTTCCCTTTTTTTTTGTGGCACTAACAGACATGACAGTGATGGGAGTCAGTAGGTCAGGTTGATGGTTGGGATTGAAGATCTTGAAGGTCTTTTCCAACATAGATGATTCTACTTTTAGAACTCATTTGACTGGAAAAATGCTTGCCTATCCCATTATCTCCATCTCATACTGGAAACGAGTTATTGTTTGCCTCATCACTGAACTCCAACAGCATCTTCTCTCTTGGCAAGGTGAATACTGCTTATAAACAAAAGGCATGGTTTTCATTGATTTTCAGCAGCTTCCAAGAACCTGTATACTTGAAGAGATATACAATATTGTTTCTCAGTTTTTACCTTTTCCATTTTCTCTCAGAGATGAAAAATTAATCTTTGACTGTTTAGGAAGATTGTGCACAAACAGCTTAAAGTTCAGAGTGAAACAAACTGTTACATCACAGCACACTAGAGAAGAAATGCCAAGGTAATTTCTGTGCGTTAGGAACACAAGGTATAATGGCTAGTTCTCATTAGACTCTTTTCCTGCTAAATAATTGTGGTGGGCGAGCAAAGTGTGCTTAAGTTCTTTTTTTTTTTTTTCCTTGCCCTTTCTAGATGAGGACCAGAGTGTATCAATTGATCTTGCAAATAAATATGCATTAGAAAATGTGCTGCATCTCAAAATTATTTGGGGCTATTTGAGTGGGGTTTATTCATCTACCTCTGAAATTCAGCAACTTCTAGGGAAGAAAACAATAGATTTCCAACAGTTTGATAAAAATTTATGACTGGACATAGAGAAAACCTTGCCTTGTAAGTCACTGTTCCTTAGTGACTATACAAATATATGGCTTGTGTTGCTGACTTTATGGTGTATGTGTAATCATAAATAGCTATTTGAAGTACAAGGCAATAGAGAGTCACCCAACAGTGACCCCATCAGTCAGTACTTGCTGAACAGGTGTAGCTTATGTGCAAATCTACCTTAAATATATATATATATATAGTTGCAAATGGATAATGGAAAAATGAAATAAAGGCCCATCTATAGCCTGTGCTTGTGTAGTCCCTGAATCTGTCTCAGCCTTGAGTATTTACAGGGACTTCCTTCCCCAGGAACACTGATATCCTTAGTACATCAAATCCATGTTCAGTTCCTGTTTGTCCCCTGACAGTGAAAAGAAAAAAGTAAATTTTTCAGTATGTCATAGACAATGGTAAAATAAAGATTAAAATGTTTTAATGATGCTAACAATGTGATGTCAACAACATTATGAAATTTAGTGGCTTGGTGGAGCTGCCTGCCTAGCGATGGGGACAAAAAGTGGGTTTCTTCCTGGTTCCTAACAGCAGTCACTTTCTTGCGGTGGTCTTCACATAAGATATCAACAGGCTCTGACACAGCCTGTAGCTCTGTATCCTACTTCTGTAATGAGAATCCAGCTGCCAGCCATTCCTTACTGAAACAGGGGTTAGTAAGAGGGCTGTGCAAGTACCAGCAGTACCTCAGTGTCTTAGCTACTGTTCTGCAACAGCAATGTGTGAATGGTGCTGTAGAAGAGCTGGCAAGTTGTTCCCTGCTACCCAGCTCCTTCACCTGGAGATCTCCCCTCTGAGTTTTCTTGGTTCTTTATTGAAGATGAGATAAGAAAGGATTGTGTTCTGAGCAAGTCTCTGTGCACATTCATGCCTGGCTTCTCCAAGCTGAAGTGGTATACACCTCCTCTCCATTTCTTATCCCGTTCACCAGGACTGACCCCCACTTAAAGATGCTGGGGTTGGGCTACTTCCCCTGGTTTCCTCTCAGCTCTCATTCATACACTTGCTCTTTGCAGTTTTTAATTTGCACAGATCTTACTGTCTGTGTGTCTTTTCCCTTTCCTACCTGCTCCAAATTCTGTGGTAAAACCCGTGTTATCTAAATAGCTGTGCTAGGTAGTAACAAGTTCTAACATAGGCACCCATCTGCAATCTGCATAGGCAAAGGCAATGGTGTAGATAACCAAGGTGACATTAAGAACACTTTGTCTCCTTCCTCAGCCCTGCTATCTCTGCTTGTAAGCTTTGGGAAAGAGAGAGCAGCTGTATTACCTCTGTACCTGCTGCCAGGCCCTGCTTTATTCATGTGTTATATCAGGATCTTGAGGACTGGGTCAGGTTGGTGGTGGCTTCTCAAAGGCAGGCTGTCTGTTTAAAAGTTTTTTTTAAGGTTATTGTATGTAGAAATGCACTTGGGTTCAGGGAAGAGATGGGAGAAAACAAACAAAAAAATCAACATTTTTCCTTCTTTTTTGACAAAATCCACCTTGCCTTTCCTATTGTCCCTACTGGTATTGCTGTGTGAAGCACAGTGGCATGCTTCCTTACCTTACAGCTATTTTCAGTGCTGAGGAGAAGTGCCTTCAGCTTTTGCAGCACCTCACTTGGTTTTTGGTTAGCTAATCAGACATATCTGTGAGAAATCTGAGCTTGGAATAAGGCCATCTGCTACAAAACTCTTGCGCTAAGCCCTTTCTTCCCGTTGCCCTCTGAAAACACGTTTCGTAAACACTAAATGCTGCACAATATTTGAGGGGCCTGAGCTTTCTCGGTCACATGCTTTAGCTTCTTAGTGAAAACCAAGGTGCTTGGTAGACCTGTCTGTGTCCTGGACCAGCTGCTGGAGCGTGGCAGCGTTTGCTGTAGTCATCTTGTTCATACACTTGGGAGTTCTCTTACATTCTTGCTTCCTGAAAGTGGGGGTGGAAGAGGAACCAAGAAACCTGCCCCTGCCAAATTCAAGATGCTGGTTATCAGCTCATTCTACTGTTTATTGCTTATGCAGCTAAACAACTGCTTGCATTTGGCAGTGAGCTTGAGTTCATCTGCAGCCTGCAGGACAGAGCTGCCAGCTTGTTTTCATCAGAAGTTTTCTTCTCTTGTTTAATTGTAAGGCTAAGGAGAGATCCATGGTTATGCTTTCTGCTTGCACGTTTTGAGACACTTTAAAAAGGGAAGGCATAGTCACTCTTGCTTTGAAGAAGGAAACCTGAGATCCTGGATGAGCTGTGCAAGGGTTCTGGTCGCAAAGTATTAGGTGGAAATAGGTGAAAAGACAGCAGTTTGGAGTTGAGAGAATCCTGTATCTCAGCAAACCATGCCCCACAGCATGCCTGCTTTTGTGTTTGCTGACATTGAGTGCTGCTGCTGCAGGTGGCTGTGAGTGGGGCTCTGACCAGTGATGATTCGTGCTGGTGACTGAGGCAGAGTAGCAATGAGATCAAAAACCCTCAGAACTGGCTGAGACTCTTGCTGGTTACCATCAGCACCAGCCTCACATAAGCAGAGCTGAAATTTGGCTGGGATGCTCAGGCTGAAGCTTCTCGCAGCCAAGCATAGCAAGTGCAGGCCAGTGCCAGCTCCCAGAGGTGCTACTCTGTCCTAGAGAGGAGTGCTGGTGCCACCTAATGAGGTGCCAGTGGAACTTCCGTCTGTGTCCTGGGCTGCCAAGAGGAAGTGTCAGCCTCTGCGTCATTAGTGACAGCTTCGTGCTGTTGAATGAGCCTTTGATCCCTTCCTCCTCTGTAAAACTGCATGGTGGGTGGTAAATTAATCCCTGGAGTTCAGCCCAGCATGCATACAGAAAGCACAGTGCAAAAAGTAGGTGATCCTGCAATGATACTAGAAGCCAGGAGCTTGCCTGTGCTCTTGGGTTCAGTTTGTTGTTATTCCCCTGGCTTTGGTGGCAGAAGCATTCATTTACATAGAAGTACATAAGCACGGCCTGTTTCTTTCCTTTTGTCTGTGGAGGGGTTCATACAATAAACATGAATCAAGATGTTGCTGCTTTTCTGGTTAAATGTGCAGTCACTGTGGAATAAAACAATGTGGTTCAGTCTACTGTGGCTTCAAGGAAAGGTGATGTCAGCTGAGTGGGCTCAGTGTTGTGAAATCAGACACTATTTTGTGCACGCTTCATGATGAAACCAGGAGCAGAGCAGAAGAGAATCCAGACTGTCTGAAAACTAATGAATAACCAAACAGCAAATGTCGTTAGTTAAGGGAAAGGACCTAAAGCTCATACCAGAATGTTGGGGGACAAATTGCTATGTTAAAAGGATGGCCATTCCCAGCTTCGCTTATTTTGCTCTCTCATCTTTTTGTCTCTATCCTCTCCACTGGGACGCAAATTTCCAAGCTCAAAAACTAATGTTATTATGTTATTTTAAGAAACTTAAAGGGGAGAGAAGTTTTGCTTTGTATGTGACCACAAAACAGAAAAAATTATGCTTACCATATAAAAGGTTGTAAAAGTTGTGATCTGATAGCCAGTTTGGTGTTGGAGCTGAGGGAAACTGATGCTGTGCTAGAGGAAAGGCTTTGCCGAGAATACCAGTGACCAGATCAAACCACTGTCTGCTGAAAATGTTGAGTTCAATCCTCCCTAGCAGTAGATAGGATGTGGCACATGACTGTGGCACATGCTGAGGATACTTTGAATTGCCTTTTTTTTTCTTCTTTACTTTTTTTTGCTTTTTATTAAGAAAGAAAAAAAAAAAAAAAGAGCGTAAAACATGCAGTTCAGGAAGGCCAAGTATCATGTGTGCATATTGCTGACTGTACTGAGCAGTGGTGAAGGTCTATGCTGAATGAAGCTGGGCCTCTCTGGTTCTTTGCAGATATTTCCTAAGATCCTTGAACAGCTTATCTTTGCTTTCCAAAACAGTTTTCCTGGTTTAGCAAATGCATACTCCTCACAAAGAGTGATCTATATACCCTGGTGGATATTTTCAAGCAAAGCTGCATTTCACTTATTCAGTCATAGAAGTTAGGCTGTGTATGCTCTCAGAAACCTTTGTTCAAGGCAGAATAGCTACTCTAAAGATGGTGCCATGCGATAATGACTTTCAGACTGTCCAGAGCTGCATTCCTTCAAGCTCCTCCATCAATGCAGCAATAAAGGCTCTGCAAACCACCTGGGCTGCATCTGTACTGTGTGGGAGGTAGAAACTGTGGTGCACTCCACAGCCCTGCTCCCCTAGCTGTCCAGATGAGTTTGCTGTTGTACTTCTTCCTTGCTGCATGCCTGAGTCTCTTTCCAGTGGAGCCAGAAAATGCAGTGTGACAGTGTACATGCACACACAACAAAATGTGACCTTGTGCAACTAACAGGGGCTGAATCATGCAGGTGAAGGTTTCTACAAGCAGAGCAAAAAGCAATTAGGGAGGTTCCGCAAAGGACCAGAAGGGTCTGTGTTCAGGGCAGCTGAAGGGTCTGTGTTCAGGGCAGCTTGCAGATTTAGGATATGAAGCTACCAGAGGGATTTGCTAGTGCAGTTTTGCTTTGCTTTACTGTTGCAGAGGAGATGCTCTTGATCAGCACGAAGCTAATGCATAAAATAAGCAGATCTTACATGCACCAAAAATGGCTTACACCTTCATGATATAGGAGCTTGTTTCCCAAAGACAGGACAGACAAGGACTTTGCTATAGATTGAGAATAATGTCCGTGGGGAGCAACCAGTTAACAAAAAACCGAGCCACATGTCATTAAAACCCCAAAGCTGTTTCTTCCGCAAAACTCGTTTTTGTGGCTCACCAGTGACTCCACAGCATTTGTTGCTTTGTTGGACTTGTAGAAGCCATTCCAGCAGTGACTCAAGCTTACAGTAGGGATAAGGTAGCAGCTTTCATTAGTATGCCTCATGCAGTGGGAGGAAGCAGACAAGCTCTGAGAACAAAAGCCCTTGTTTAGATCTGAAACAGGCGCCTTCTGCTTCAATGTGGAGGTACTCCAAATATGTACAACATAAAATTGGGATATGCTGTTTACTTTTTTTGTCCTATTTTTTTACTATATATATAGTGAAAATATGAAATGGAGCCAGGAAACACTGTGTGGAAACAGGAGAATATAGGTTTAAGTGAGTTCTTAGAGCTGACTCAAGAGTGCAATGGTCTGGGCATCTTTAAATTGAGGATTGCTGTCACAAACCTATCTAGCTGCATAAGTCTGTAGGACATGTGCAGACTTTTAAAAATGTATTTGAAATGTATTTCTGCAGTGGAGGAAAAAAAAGCCCTCCTTCTGTCCAATTCTTTCTAATTGGTCTCACAGGGTTCACCTTCGCTTTCACAATGAGTTTCAATGGTTAGCTTTGCATTTAGGCCATGAAGACAAGTCTGGCAGGCAAAAGAAGATGAAGGCAAGGAATGAAAAATATCTTGTGATCTACAGGAAGAAAGTATGCAGAAGAAAAGAGGCATAAAGGAATGGAAACAGGAAATGGCAACCAGCTTTCAGGAAGCTGGAGTATAATTCTTCAAACTGTTCTGCTTTTCAAATGCAGAAGATACCTGTGCAAATAGTTAGCTATTGGGAGCAGCAGTTCTGAGTGGCCTTGTTATCTTTGGGTGCTATCTCCTTAAAGGATGATAAACTATGAAGGTTGCTGGTTTAGAATCAAAAAATGGTTTGAAGAAAGGAAGGATTATGTCTTCTGGATTTCCTCTGTGTGTGTGTATCCATGTGATTTTGACCACCTGGTGAATGACCTTACACTGTTGCTTCATTTGTATCAGAGCAGCTCCATGATGGAGGGAGGATTGTCTCTGAATTGTACTTCTGTATGAGACCCTGATGTCGGTTGCTCTTCTGGTTCACTGGTTGCATTTAATGTGTGGGTTGCTTATTATATGCTTACGGCACTGCCTAACTCAGGGTGAACGGAAAGGTTGGGTAAGCCCAGTATATTTCCAGTGTGCTGCTTGGTACCTGTAGTGGTAACTGGTAGCTCTTTGACATTAATGAAAATCACAAAGCATCAGACTTATCCCCAAAACCAAGGTCCTAGTTAACCTCAAAAGCTGGTTTAAACTAAGATGGAGGCACACAGAATGAGCAGAAAAGCAATGCACAGGAAATAGTTTTGAAGATGTCCCTGTTGAGCTTTTGCTGTCCCCAGCAAGTCTGCACAGAAACAGCTGGAAGTCCCGCTAAGGCCATACATCTCTTCTAGCTGGGGAGTTGCATTCATCAAAACATCTCTTGCTTGCATGAAACTGCAACCTTCTCCATGGACAATACACTAGCCTCATGGAAAATCATAATTCATCACCTGGACTCTCCCCTCCTTTTCTTTGCTGCAGGCACCACACTCGGCCGAGTGCGGTCTCTTCTGCCTGGAGCATCCCTAGGGATGCTGTAGTTGTTGTGCAGCCAGCCAAGTTGGTTGTGCAGCCAGCCAAGGCAATGACTGCAGCTGCCATTATGGGAAAATGGGCTTTTAAATGCGGAAGGCATGACAGGTCTTTCCCTTCCCCTTCTGTTTACTTTTTTTTTTTTTTTTTTTTTTTTTAGATATGGGATTTTGAGTCTGACATCTCTCTAAGCCATCATCTCCTGGTAGTTACCATTTTTATTCTGCAAATGATTGTTGCTGGTTTAATGCTGCTTCTCATCTCTCCCAACCTCCTTGTTCTTTAGTCTGTCATATCCATCCCTGCTGCCTTCCCTTTTGGACAAACCACCGCATGGCTCACCTTTTAAGAGAAATCAGGGCAGGCAGGACTGGTGGGCAGGGCTCTCACCCCCTCGCTTGGAGGGCAGTGAGGAGGAAACGCAGCCACAGCCAAGTTCTTTTTGGAGACAAGCCAGTGGTGCCCAGTCCTGTGCCCCGCCACCGGGCTGCAGCTGTGCCTGGGTCATGCTGTGGGACTGCTTTTGGCAGAGGGACGAATAGTGTGGAGTTCCCCTGTGCAAAAAGGCAAATTGTTTCTTTATTTCAGCATGGGAAATGCAAGCCTTGTACTTTTCTTTTTTTTTCTCCCTCCTGTTTCTCTATTTTTATTTAGAGGAGAATCCCCAGACCTAATTAAAAAAATAAAAAAATAATAATAAAAAAAAAGCACAAGCATTCCTTTCATTTTCACACATATGTCATGATTTGGATATTCCTGTGGTTCTACAATAGCCATTCTTGGATGCGTACAGGCTGAGGAAAGCCGGGAACAACTGGGACTGCTCAGTGCGAGGACTTGGATTCCCAGAGCCAGACCCTCCTCTGGGCTTTGTTTTTCCTTCCCCTGGGTGCTCCAAAGGGGCTGATGCCTGCAGTGGTCCATGGGCTTGTGCAACAGCTGCAAATCATCTCCTAAACCCACCCCCAGCCAACTACAAGAACAGAGGAATGTGTGCTTTGGTTTTGTTTTGCTTCCCAAAGTGCAGCACAGTTGGCAGGCTGCTGGGTGAGGCACTCAGCCCCATAAATTGTGATGCTTGAGGGCAGCCCCACAGATGAGCCTGGCCAGGGCTGGCGATGTTCCTCCTCCTGGAGCCAGGACGTTCCCTGTCACCAGATGCTGGCGGTGGTTAAGGATAAGGCAATGTTTATTTACAGACCAGGCATCTTTGGGAATACAGATGAAAACCAAACTTTTTTTTCCCTTCCTGCTTAAAAGTCCCCTGTTGCTTCACCCTCCCTCATGACACTCCCACAACTCCTCTGACAGCACCTCCCTCAAAACCACAACCCAGTGATTACCGCTGCTGCTCCCCGGGGATGCCCTTGCCACGGGGTCCCGGGGGGACTCTCTGCTTGCTTGCTGCTTGGGTTTAGCGATGTTGCACTGGGGACACCCCACGTGGCTCCAGAGCGGGAGGGAATCAGCCAAGAGTGCATCAGCCCTCACATGCAAGGCGCTGCAGTGTGTATATACTTGTGCCTATAGAAAAGAGTATTTAGCAGCAGAAACCCTCATTAACAGCAACGGGGCTTGCATGGTTTACAGCCCCAGGAAGCTATTTGATAGTTTACTCTTAATTTGCAGACTCTTGAAGCCCTTTTGCTGTACCTGGTGATTAGTTTTTTAGCAATAATCCGGTGCCATGAAAACAGAGGCCTCTCAATGGCTTGCATGAAAAGGCTCCTGAGTGAGTGGTATGATTCACAGGCCAAAAATAATATGCTGCATTTAAACAATGTTAGCTCTGTGATAAAAACTGACAAAAGCCAGTAAAATTTAAAGGGACTCTGTCAAAGCAGGTCTAAAAATAACTCCAGCCAGCTGTGTTTTGGTGAGTGGGTGCATGTACTCACATGGTGCTGTCCCTCTGCTCTGCCAATTTTTGTTGCTGTTGTTGTTGCTGTTTTCCTGAAACAGGCTAGTGCAAAGCTTGGGAGCTTTGCCATCTGGTCACCCGGTGTGTGAACCAGCTCTGTCCCAGGAGAGAGGGCCCAGTGCTGGCACGGGAGAGGCCGAGTATAGTGTGTGCCACCTCCTCGCTGTGCTGGAAGCAATCTGCTGGTGTTTCCAACAGGGTGAAGGCTGGGCTCCAGGCTGCTCAGCCCACTATGCCAGCACCAGGGATGCCCAAGCAGCTGTCTTCTGCAGCAGACCACAGCCACGCACATGCAGATGCAGGGAGTGAAGGCAATATTTATTAGGAAGCCTCCTGGTGGGCTCGTCTTTGTAAGACAGCTCCTGGATGTAAGACAGGGCTCATTTTGAAATTGGGATTCCCTTCAGAGCTAACAAACCACACTCCCTGCAACACAAACAGATGCAGCTCTTCCAGCTTGCACCTTGTCTGACCTTGCTTTGCTCTTCTTGTGAAATGAATACAGGCTTCGTATCTCTAAGTGGCACTGTTCTTCTTGTCCTGTCCTCCTCCTGGACATGTGGAGGAAAAAAAAAAAAAAAAAAAAAAAACACAACATAAGGTGCATGTAAGTGTATGCACATGGTGCAGATGCTGCAAAGAGCAGAATCAGGCTTCAGTTGGTTTCCCCATCTGAAGCACAAACAGGAGTTGGAGGGCTGGGTATTTTTCAGTGTCATTTACAAACAAATTTTCCCAAGTCCCCATTCTTCAGCTGGAAGTGGTTAAAAAAGCAACTGCTGGGGAATCCCCACCCCGCAGAAACCTTGGTTAGGGACCTTTGCCATGTCCCCAGCAGCAGCTGCCGTTTGCTCTTCCCTCTCCCTTCCCTCTCCCGTATGCCCACCCCCTTTCCTGTCACCTTTTCTGCCTTCTTGATGTTTGCATCGGGGAACTCCCTGCCCCTGGATTGCTGGCTGTAGGTGGCTGAGCACCTCTTTCCCTTGTGGGCAGAAACTGCAAGACCCCAAAGCTCCTTAGACCTTCCCTGCTGGGCAAAAGGAAGAGTATGAGTGCAAGCAGCACCTAAACTCCTCAGCTCTGCCCTTGGGTGAAGGAGGGAGGTGCCCTTCTACAATAATTTCTCAATTGTTTTTTCCAGGTGTGATTTACTGCTGATTCAGAGAAACAACCCCAAATTGCACAGTTCTTGACCAAAATAATAGCAAAAAAAAAAAAAAAAGGCCCCCAAACCACCTCCCAGCATGCCTTATGCCTCAGAGCATTTCCATCCCTCTCTTCTTTTCTTGCGGTCATAGGTGAGGATTGTAACCCTGAAAAGTGAAGGAGAGGTTGTTTGGAAATGCAAATATTAATTCTGTTTGAGCATACTGAAACTGTACAACACCATCTTTTTGATATTGACAACATTTACTTTTTGGTATTATTTCCAAAATTAATTGTCAGTGAAACCTGGCATCTTGGTATGACTTTATGCTTCTTTGATTCTGATAGAATGTTGTTTTCCAAGGGAACGTATGCTTTTCACGTGGTTGTTTTCCTTTGTTGATTACTTGTGATATCAGTGTTCTCTCGTGTGATGTGATTTGTGTATTTTGTTGTAACAACATAATGCAGTTGGTTACAAATTTGGCTAGTAATAGGATATTTAGAGTGATGCTTTCTATCTAGCAGTTGGGGTTATTTTCTAGGGCATCCTTCCTTGGCTCTGGGCTTACAAGTGTAGTGGAGGACAGTAGTGTCCAAGCATGAAGAGGACATTTGCCACAAGGGAAAACAAAGGGAACCAGGAATATCAGCCAGCTTCTGATATTTCTCCAGGCTTATACTTAAAGGGGCAGGGGGGAAGGTAAGAAACCCTTCATTTTGATCTCAATACTGGCACCAAACAGGCAATGCAGTTCAAAAGGCTTTTCATCTTAAAGAAAGAGGAAATTTTCAAGATATTCTTCTGAAAATACTTAAATGGAAGACCCCCAGTCTGTGGTCTTTCACATCCATTGATCTGATCCTAGGCAAGACAGACCAGAAAAAAGATCACTTTAAAGCACTTTGACTTTCAGTGTCAGCAAATTGTCCACAGCTAATCAGCATAGATTCACTATTTGTCTGAAGAATCAAGGGTCAGAGCAAGTGTTGCAGAGAACTTTTGTAAATAAATAAATAATTGCAACTTTTACAAGAAACTACTGGAATACATCCACCTCTTCTGTTTATTTTCTGTAAATGGACATACTGGTGAGAGTGCTGTGGATTTTTAGATTAAATAAGAAAAGACAAATATCATAGTTGTCCCCCCAAAACCAAATTCTTACTTCATAATAAACATAGACATTTTTCCTCCCCAATCATTAAAATACAGCAAGACACTGGCTGATTTGTGTGTTCAATCAAGACTAATCAGCACAGCTTGAATTTTGAATATTAAATGCTTGTGGAGTCTGCTCACAAATAATCTACATGACAAATTATGCAGATAGTTATTTGATGAGTTATGTTAGACAACACATGCATCCAAAGGCTGGTGGACAATCTGCAATTGAAAGAAGAGAAAGATGTGAAGGAATACAGGATATAATTTCCTACGAATAGTTTATTCATTTCTGAGCATGGTTCTGAGGTCTGTGGTTCTTAGTTTTTCAGCAATACCTTTTGATGTATGATGAGCGTGTGGCATGTTTTTTTATGTTGTTTTGTTTTGTTTTGTTTTAACACCAGATAATATTTATGAGGGAGCCATCTCCCTTTGAAGTTAAGGCACCAGAAGCTGCTAGATGCTGCTAGGTTGCAGAGCATCCTCCTAGGAGCGGTGTAGCTACAACCTCTTTGGTCTCCCTGTGGGAGCACTGCAGCAGCCTGCACCTGGCAACATCATCTCACCTTGTGGCTGATTGTGGCCAGGTGAGGTAGGCAGAGCTAGGAATGATGCCATCAGCAGCTTGGACCTCGAAGAATAAAGCCAGTGTCCCAAACTACTACATAATGATGGTGGTTGATGAAGTGGAAATAATGAATGGGGAACCAGCTCGCTGGACCAGAGAGAGGTAATGGCCTGATTTAAGGAATCAAAGTGAGTCTGCAGGTGAGAGCCAGCAGAGTGCAGGACTCCAATTGGAGTGTGAAGCCAAATCAATTAAGTGGTGAACGACAGAGCAAGCATGAACAATGAAAGTGCTGCATAAAACCTCAGAAAAAGACCCAAACAGCATGATGTTGCACCCACAGCATGGGGTGGGTTAAAATGACATGTTTTAAAGTGTGGCTAAGGTGCTCTCACTGTGCTGCACAGATGGGGTGAGCTGTGTACTGATGGAGCAGGGCTGAGTGGTGTGCCCCCCTTGGAGGTGCTGGCTGTTCCCTGCAGGGATGCGTCTTAGCACCACTGAGATTTGCTTATAGGATATGTTGGTGCTCCCAGTGGAGGAAGGTGCCTCTTGCTGCAATTCCCTTCGTTCGCTGTGCAAAGCTGGCTCTTGTTTTGTTTGCCTCCGCTCTTCGGCAGGTTGGCATTGTTCAAAAGGGGATATTTTGTGTTTGGTACCCAGGTATCACAGCCCATCTGGGGCATGACCTAACTTGAAACATGTGAGTTCAGACTCTCCAATGTATTTTATGGGGTTAAAGAAAAGATTAATGCTGTGTTTTGGACTTGGATTGCTTAGACAATAGACTGCATAGTTAAGTTAGAATTTCTTATTTTGGCACAATCTGTGTTTGTGGAAAAAGCCTGAAAACAGCCTGATGCAACAATCATGTGTATATGGTAGGAATGATAACATACATGATGTCTTTGCCAAAACGTTAATTTGAAGTCATTTTTGTCAAACTATATTTCACCCTAGATTTCTGTTAAGGGCAAATCCTAAAACCTCTGAAAATATCTTTGTAGGGGGACCCTGGTCCTCCCATTGCCATCATCCTCCTGTGACCTCCAAGAACAATGAGTCCCTTCTGACACTGTCATCACCTTCTTCTGTAGACATGTGTTTGTGATTTGCTACAAATTAGGCAATGATAGGAAAAGAAATGTAGAAAATGTCTCCCATTTTTTAGGAAATTCCAATGTTAGCAGCTGGTTTTCATCCACAGCTCTGTCCCTTCCCTGTTTCATCTTTTGCAACTAAATCCCAACAGTGAAATTTAACCATAAATAAAAATGAAATCATAAACAAAAATGGAATCAATTTGATTATCCAATTTGATAAAGGTACAAGAAATGAAAAGTATAAGCTGGCACAAATCAAATGGACTGTGCTTGCTTTTTTCTTCATTAATAGTATTTTCAATTACTAACCTGAGCAGGTACATTTAATTTGGGCCATTAGAGTCACACTGTATTGTCAATGAAGTATTAAGTATGGTAACAATTGGGGTAAACAAAGACGTAATACAAGACAGGATCATCTAGGAGGTTCGTGCATGTTTGTGCCTAGGTCTCTCTGCTGGAGGCAAGAGGCCTTCAGTCCTGCAAGAAAAACATGCAGTTTTAGTTTCCAGCTGCCCAGCCACCCTCTCAAGTAAGACTCACTTGCACCACAGGGCAGCTCACTGTGGTAGGTTTTTCAAAAAGTCTCATCCAGGAAACTGGAGATTTCATTCTCAGCCAGTTGAAGCCCATGAAGATTTCTCCTAATTATTTCAGCTGGTGCTGGAGAAGGGACATAACCGATCATGACAGGAAAATGAAAATGTTCTGGGGAATTCACAATAGTTTCCAAAAAGTACATAGCTGTATTTTTGTACATACAGTGAAGATGCCTTGCTAGATGAGGAAAAAAAAAATATGTGAAGCTTGTTACCACTGCAAGTCAGCAAAGTCCTGAAGTTAAGTTTTAATTAAAAAACAAACAAACAAAAAAACAAAACAGGGTAGCTGCATGGATAACAAGAATGTTGCAGAACTGCACTAGTGTGCGTTAGTTCATCATCCCCATTGCACTTTTTGATGGGATAAGGTGCTCGGAAAGTTGGTTGTGTTGTTCTTGGGTGTTTCAGAAGAGATGGATCCCTCAGTCTTAGTAATCCTCCTTCAAGGCCCAGTGCCACAGGCAAGGTGTGCATGTATGAAGACACCCTTGTGAAAAGGTGAAGAGAGAAAGGGCTGACGAGGGAAAATTCCTCTGGATTCAAAGAATTGTTGCTCACAGGAAGCAAAATATATGGTTGCTCTTTTGTGGGGGAACTAAAAGGCTGTCCTGACCATGCAATATCACCAACCACCTTGTCAGTACCTGCAGGCTTGCTTGATCTTCCCTTCCACAGGGACCTATCCATTACCTGGGCGATTTGTTTCTTCTCATAAGGATGGTTTGGGTAAAAATAAGGCACTTCATACATTTACACAAAGAAAACAAATGTTTCAAAGGGAATAATCTCAATTCCTGGAAGTATTCAAAAGCTGTCTAGACGCTGTCTGGAGCAAATGTCTCTAAGTAATTCTGCTTGAGCAAGGCAACCTCCTCCACAGGTCCCTTCCGACCTCAACCATTCTGTGACTTTGTCACAGGGTGGGTTAAAGATGATACAAGTCTAAAGGCATAGTTCAAATTTGTGTCCTGTCGTTGCCATCCTGCCCAACTTTCTTGGTCTCTCTGCATGTGCCAGAGGGCCTATATGAAGATGTTTGTTCATGCTGCTTAACAGCTAGCTCTGTTTTGGATGGCTCCAGCTGGCTCTGCCCAAGACACACTGCTCTTTCTGGGGTTACCCATGAGGCAGTGTCTGCTTCTCTGCAGCAGGACAGCGGTTCATCCCCAGTGCCCTCTTCATAACAAAGGTATAGCCAGTTTCTAAAAGATTAATTTTGTCAAGAGAGTAATAATGAAGTGAAGAATGTCAGAGCCTTTTCAACACCTCAGGGTAATGAAAATTGAGCTCTTTGTTTTAGACCATGCTGTAATAATTGTGTGTGCTTTCTCTATTGATAAATGTCTCCATAACTCCAACTGCAACTTCTCGTAATGGGTAATATCAGTGAAAAAGACTAAATATGTCTAGCGGCACAACCAAAACAACAAAAATATCTCCCAAATACAGCCTTTTCCAACCCAAAACTTGGAACACTAAAGGGAAAAACATGCCAGAATCCCCTTCAATCCTTTAAAATCCATCCTTTCTCTACAATTTCACCCATTCTGGAGCAATTACAGTAAGAACAGGATTTTGACTTTTTGAGCTTTTTTCAACCTTAGATTCTGTCTATCTAGCTCTCCTCTGATGCTTGCAGTGCACATGGTGCTCATTAAGCTGGAGGAAGATACAGTGTGATGCTGCTTATATCTGACATGAGCAACAGCTGAGGTAGGTAGTTAATGGGTAGCTGCTGGTATCGGCTTCTTCAGTGTTTGTGATGCTCCATAAATTGCCAAAGGCCCAGGAGACA
This sequence comes from Cygnus olor, assembly GCF_009769625.2. Taxonomy (NCBI): domain Eukaryota; kingdom Metazoa; phylum Chordata; class Aves; order Anseriformes; family Anatidae; genus Cygnus; species Cygnus olor. Next base: position 65,612,342 of record NC_049170.1, on the reverse strand, counting down.
TTGGAGTAGTCTTTTCTGAGGAGAGTGCAAGGCCTGCACTTTATTTTGGTAAGCCAAGGACTAATTGGAAAAAAAAATATTTTGAAGCCAGGATGAAAAGCTGAAACCCTACTAAAAGCACAGAGAGTTCTTAATTTTCAGTTTTGCGAAGAAGTTTTTCTCCAGAAGTCTGGCACTGCAGCATCCCAAGCTCTTTTGTAACTCTGTGTATGGCCCGTTTCCTCCTCCTTAAAGGGAAAAAATATATATGTATATATAAAATCAAGCTGTCTCTTAAGGACAGTTGGGAGTTCAGTATCATTTTTGCTTTCTTGCTGGGGAAGTATGAGATGTGGCAACAGGGAACAATGTTGTATAATGACTAATGGGAAGGGAGATACTGTAATTTAGTGTCTTGCATGGCACACAAGCAGTTGTTTTAGATATGCTTTTTCCACATAGATGAATGTCAGCATTGCTAGTAGTTCTTTCTTCTACTGTTCTAATCAGCACTGTGACAAATGCACAATTGTATTCACAAGTGACTATATGTATAAGGATGGTGAACAATAGATGCACAGGCTTGAAAATAAAATTCAAAGAACCAATCATCCTTGTGATTGTTCTTGTTAAGAAACAGTCTTATGATGATGCCTGTATTTTACAGAATGGGTGATGTGTTTTTTCCCAAGCTGCGGAGGGGATGAAGCTGCTCTGTTGCTGTTTTATTTCCCCTGGAAATGAAATGTGGAGTTTTCCACCTTGCAGATCAATAGCCCTTCGACATTTTCTTTTTTCTTGTTTCCAAAATGAACAAGGCTACATTACTGCACAATGCCCTTGATTTGTGGATGTTGGGTCCCTTTTTAATGGCAGCCAAGTAACCAGAGTCAGTGTCTTGAAAAATATTCTCCGTAGCTGGCATTTCCAAAACACTGTGCACATGGTATAAGGCGTCACACTTGGCACTACTTGTTGCCCTTTGCAAGCAGTTCATTTCTGTATGCAGGTAGGACTGTTGTCTAAGGGCTGTGCAAAGCTGCCTGGAAACCCCTGAGATTGCTGGGACAGGTGGGTCCGTCCATGATGTGGCAGCATCCTTTGGTGGACAGGGACTTGGCACACAAGGATGCGTGGGATGGGTCTGAGGAATAAGCAGGACTGCTTCACATGGACCCCACCAACTCCTCAGGCTTCTTCCATAAGCTCTTCCCCTTAACCTTGCCCTGAGGCATAGCAGTACCTGCCTGACCCTGGGGCAGAGGAGGGCCAGACTATCCAGTGGTGCACCTAACATCAGCTTACTGCTAATGTCTGCCAGTAGGTATTTGGTATTTGTACCCCCTTCTCTCTTTTCTTTCTTTCTTTTTTCTTTTTTCTTTTTTTTTTTCTAATGACATCCAAGGAATCAGGACAGTAGCAGATCTTGCCTGTCGCTGGTGGGTACCAAAGCCATGAAGGAGGGAGAGTGGGGTGAAAGTCATGGGTCTGGGCTTCTCAAATATCTGGTGGCTTTGAGGACCCAAAAGGGAAGTGATATAAGGAGCAATGGTTTTGAGCAGGCTCTAGGGGTGTTTGAGGCTCATCAGGCAAGACTTGCAGCACTCCAATTCACTGAAGTTTGTATTTCCAATCTTGGCTATGCTTTATGCTAGCCTTCACCCTGGATGAATGCTGCCTTTTATTCAGGACAAGTTGTCTTTTCAGCAGTGTTTAAATGTATTTTTAATGTGAATTATCATGTTTTATGGTACAGCCTCTGAAAAAGAAAGAGAGAATTTGAGAAAGCTTTTTGCTGGCAGTAAATTAGATTCAAGTTTCTGTGATAAGCTGTAATAGCTCTTCAGAGCAGATGTGTTTTATCAATTTAAGAACGCAGACTCAGAAAACATGTACTGCATTTAGGCTTTTAAAAATATTTTTTCATGTTAGCATGTACATAGTCAACAATAAATCTATAGAAGCCATTACTTTCAGTTAAACATGATGCAGCTTGCATTGTGTCTATTATTTACATATAGGATGATAGAGGAGCTTTTTGAGCCACATACTGCTTCTTATGAATGGCTACTGATGGGCTACTGACCCTGGTTCAGTCAAGGGAAAAAGCATTCTACAAGGCAGATAACCCTCCCACACGCTGTTGTATACACCCACAGAAGAAGGCTTTTACAGTTATTTGCAATCCAGTTCCCTGGCAGAGAAGCCTTCTCAGCTGCTGGGCTTGCTGCTACATGTGGTATGAGGCATATCACTGACACCCCCCTCTTCCTCCTCTTCCTCTTCCTCCTCCCAAATGTCTGGCCCTCACCCCTGGGGCAGGGAGCTGGTGCTAGCTGCCAGCCTGGGCTGAGCTGAACCCCCAGCAATGCCCCTTGTGCCAGCACCTCACTTCACTCCAGGGGACAGCCCTGCATGGTGCAAAGTTTGTAGGTGGTGCAGAAAATGTTGGGTAGATTGTCCAGCCCAGTAATGAGAGCCCACTGAGAAGTCAATGCAGTCCCCATCTGCCAGGTGCTTCTGTGGCAGATCATGTTTGTCTAAAGTTTATTTTATTTTATTTTTTTAGAGGAACAGATCCACCTTTTCTGGGTGTTGTGTGGTAGGTATGGAATATGGCCCTCTCCATTGCCAGTTCACCTACCTCTTTCACCAGAGCATCAGTCTGTAAATGAGGTGTTTTTACTCACCTCATATATACACTATAAAGCTACGTATCCTGATGAGCACTGCCAAACAAAGTTTGTTAAATTTTTTTCTTGAAGATGATATCTCAGACACAGCTGCTCATTTCTGCACAAACATGCCTGTTTTTCAACCATGCTCTGAAAATTGTCAACAGAATTTTCATAATATTTTCACCAGAAAAACAGGCAAATGAAGGAAAGCTTTGCTAAATGATGCATTGATTTCTTCACTACTCTAGAACACAGGGCTCCAAAACAGAGGCCTTAAATCTTTAGGACATTGCAAATACAGACAGTGTGACTTCATATTTTCCAGTCCTTCTGGCAAACTAGTTTGCTAGAATTAGAGCACTAAGAGACTAGGACAGCAGCTACTTGAATTTTGTTTTCTAGCAAGGTTTTCCTAAGGAAGCAAGTCTTATGCAATTGTTTTGGCTGCCTGGCTTGGACCTCTCAGTGGTTGAATCCTTCAGTTACTTTTGAGAATATTTTTTATAGAGGAAAAATGTCTGAGACATGGTTAAATTCCCTTTGTCATGTAAAAGTTAGAGCCCAATAAAGTAAAAATGCAAGACGCATGTCCTAGTTCAGGCAAAGCCTGCAACATGATCATATATGTTACTAACTGCACAAGTACCCACATGAGAGAGAGACTTTGAGTGTCTGAACCACAGGAAAAACTTCTCTGGGAGCTTGAAGTCAACCACAAGACACAGATCTGCAAGAAGCCAGAATTTGTTGGGTTGGAGTGTGTGAGGGACAAGCTTTCAAACCTCTGTTTCTCCTTGCCAGCACTATCTCTATATGGTTTGATTCCTTTCTGAAACTTGCTCTACAGCCCTAAGAATACTGCTCAGATCTCAGACATCCACAAAAGCTTTCCCAAGTAAGGTAGTGGATGCTGGTGGATGTGCACTTTCAGAGCACAGAGGGAATTTTCCAGAAACACCTGCTGAGCTGAGATAAAGTAAAGCAAGTAGATATTTTCTGTCTTCATTGCCCCATTCAGTTGTCTTCGAGCTGCAGAAAGGCCTCTAGGGTTCCCAGGATAGTTCCACTGATGTGACATTATGCTGGCAGTGTTTTTTTCCTCCATTATTTGCACGTTTTTCCATTTTATTCTGTGGATGGACTGAAACATGTTGCCCATGGTTTGGGGTTTCCACCTCAGTTCCTTCTTTCATCACAGAGGAAATTCTCACCTTCTTCTTACAGCATGACATGATGTGGATTACGACTTTTTTGTGAAAACTGTTTCCTAGTGCTATTCCACCTGGAGCTTCATGACAGTGACAAAACCAGATAGTTTCACTGTTACTTATTTGCACAGAATGGAGCAGCTCCAACTGGAATTACTGAATCTGAAGTCAGAAGAGCCAGCAGCCCTGTGGTTCAGGCAATGCTGGGGAAGGCCTATATTGACATCCCCAGTCCGCATGATTTGGAATGGGAACCTGAACTGGGTCTGCCTGCTGGAGTACCCTTACATCAGACATCCCGTTTGTGTTGAGAGTAATAAGTTTTAGATCAGGTTGGGTCAAGACCAGAGAAGCTGGTAAATGCTAATGTGGTGCTTAGGAGGAAGTGGCTGTGCCAAAGAAAGCCAAAGAAAACACAGCTTCACATTACCTCATCTCTACTCCATCCATGTACTTCAGCTGCTGGGCTAAGTCATCCTGGGGCAGGTTTCCTTGACAGTCTGGGCTTCTTGTTTCCTCTATTTAGAGTCTGGTGCTCAGTGTTATTTCTTATTACAAGCTTCTGTAGGGTCTGTAACTATAGGCATCATTGTGAGCTAATTGTGAGACCAATTAGCTTTATTCCAAAATGAAGAATAACAGTGCCCGTAGAGCCTGTTAGTTGCCTGTGGAGTCCTAGCGGTTGTCTAACTAGACTTGGAAGGAGATATTGTAGGAGTTGCAGAAAAAAAGTACTTGCTTCTTTCTGGGTTGAACAACCTTCTGGGTGGCTGCGAGTTGTGCTGGCAGGGAAATGTTACATTTTCCTCTTTCTCTTCACTTGTTTGGCCCCAAGAGATGAGAGCCAGAGGCTGCGGTTTCTGCAGCTGGTGATTCAGTTTCCCTGACTACTGTCCTTGACAGACAGGTGTATCTGCTGACTTACTTTGAAATATGGTGATGAGGTTCTTGTCCATCGAGGTGCTCTCTAGTACAGATTTGCAAAATTCCATTTTTTATTCAACATGAAGTTTGGAGCAGGAATTTAATTTTCCCTTACATGCAATTCCTGTTTAAAACAAAACCACTGTGTACAGAACAAAATCCTGACTATGGGTTGCAGAAGGCGGAGGGGAAGACTAGTCACATGGACATAGTTGTACAACCGCATTAGCTCTACTTGCTGCCACAAACACATAAGGCTTCTTGTTCTCAAGCATTAGATTCCTTTCTAACATGTCTAGAAGATAAGAGCTCAGAGGTGTGGCTGCATTACTTGAGAAGAAGAGAGCTAGAAAACTTCTTCTTAGAAAGGCTGGCTTTGAGCGTTATTCTGTACCCACCGCTCCAGAGAAGGCCATTTGCTTATTAAATACCTCCAGCATTGAAGATGTTACTGTTGCTACTGAAAGGTTTAGACTTGCTTCAGAGTTTGCATACAAACTAGAACAAGTGACATGGTAAATTAAAAACAGCCAAACAAAATTCTTGGCAAAGCCACAAGTTGTTGTTTTTGTTTGGGAAAATTTAAGGACAAGTGACCTCAGGTGCAGTGGGGAGAGTGAGAGTTCCTCTTAGAAAAAGGAGTAGCAGATCTCTATAAGTTTTCATTGCAAATATGGTCAGAAGATGACTGAGCACCAAGCAGAACAGAAGGATCTTTCTGGACATGTTTCCATTCTCAAGCTCTCCTACAACCACCTTTCTATTGAAAACTCCATGAAAAATCTGGGTTATTTTATGGTGCTTAGCCTGACGCTACCCTGCCAGCTTGTATACGATATATTTAGCTTTGCAAAAGCATGGCTCAGCATGTGTGCATGCAGCGTCTCTCATCCAGGAGCGCTCTGCAAACACAGGAGGTGTCAGGGCTGGAGGAGCCCCGGCTGCTGGGTGCTGCTGTATCACTTCTGCACAAAAAGGTCCTCTGTTCTCAAGAGTGGGAAAATACTTGTCTTGGTGCCGTTTGGGCCTTCTGTAGCTCAAAGACACTTGCAGTGTTATAAATAGCAGTGGTGGGGCTTCTAAAGAATGCAGGGCTGTGACTAATGATCTGTTTGAATAACGTGCCTTCTGCAGCAGATATATATATTTCCAGTGTACTTCCAGCATTTATAATTTTCCCATCCTGGAGTGCATGATGAATTTGGAAGGGAGAAACTTTGCTTTCTCTTTCTGTAAACTGGAATGACCCCAATACATTGGACCTGTTGCAGATCTCTGCCCAAATGCTTGGTGCATTTAGTAGCTTAGTGGGTAGTATTGGTGATAGGAGGACAGTTGGACTAGATGATCTTGTAGATTCTTTCCAACCTTGTGTTTCTATGATTCTATAATTCGAAAAAAGGGAGTCCAGATCATACATTATTCAGCAAATATTCTTGGTTTTGTTACATAATTTAGCATTTTTTCCTTCAGTTCATCCAAAATTTACATCAAGGAAATTAATTTCAAGAGCTTTTCTCCTTCAAATCTTTGAATGCCTGAGTGCCAATACAACTGCAGATTTCTGATTCATAAAAGCAGGTAAAAGGTAACAGGAAGCATAACCTTCTTTGTGTCCAGCTAAAAGTTAATGGAATTTCATTGTTTCACTCTCCTATGGTTATAAAAGTGATGCCTTATATTGCAGTCCGCAGAAGCGTAAATAAATGTGTATTTATACATGTAGATGGTCACATAACTTTACTGAGTAAAGCTCAGTGAGAAATAAAGTTAAAGAAGCAGCAAAATAGCAATTTTCGCTACCCTGCTTTAAAATGTCCAATGTGTCTATTATTGGAGACAAGAAAATAGGGCTTAATCAGTATTTGCTCTAGTGTCTTGCAATAGATAATGTTGGAATATCTCAAAATGTAATTGCTTTTTTGTTGTTGTTGTTGATTGGGATACATTTTATCATGGCACAAGCTTGAGTAAATGTACTACGGATGATATCTTAATTGGTATAGCTTGTAATCAATTTACCAGCTACTTTGATGAGTATGACTTCTGCTCCCCCCTGATCAGGCAAAGTGTAATCGGAGGAATAATACTTGCAGTCTTCCTGTCTGAGCTGATTTACTGCTCTGGTAAGTCTATCACTAACAATAGAGCAGCTGAAGCCAAGAGGAACTGTAAGGCAAAGCAGGGATTTACAGTAACCAGAAAGCAAGGGTTTAAAGGAGCCAGGAAGAGAGATAATTGCAAGTTGCAGAATAATTAAATCTTAATATCAGGTGCAAAACATTAAGGAGCTAACCTAGCAGTGTGCATCCATGCAGATTTAAACAAAACGCTTGCCGGTTTCCTAAGGGCTTTGTTGGCATCACCTCAACAATCCCCAAACAGTCTGAGCATAGATCTAATTCAGCAAGGACACACTTGGAGGCTGAGAGCTCTCAGCATCTCGCAGTGTCAATCTTTCATTTAGGATTGATCTGAGTACTCAAACTTCTGTTAAACATGCTTTGTTAATAGTCCCATTTGGACAGATGAGAGTTTTATTTACAAGGCAGACACTCACCCTGTGTTATGCACTTTCTGAGTTTGTGCATGTACAACTCTGCAAGTTATATTGCCACTGGAGAGGGCCACTGGAGAATACCACGTTTAGTGGAGGGTTTTCAAACAGATGAGTTATTAGTAAGTTCGGGGGGAGAAGCAAGGAGCTCTTTTTTGTAGCTTTTATTCTGCACTATTAGAGCTGAATGCTAGTTTCTGATATCTGGTAGTGTGCTGCTTGAGGCTGCTGTTTTTTTCTGTTTTGGGTGATGCATGCTTGAATCTTCTGCTGAGCTTGTAAAAAAAAAAATAAACTTTTAAATGTGCCCCTGTTTTTCCACCTATCTTTGGGGTTTCTGCTATTCCACATATATAAAAGCAAAGTTTTTTAAGCTTAAATCTTCAGTTAAGAAACAAAAAAGTTGTTGAGTTGCTGTTGCTGTGCAGGGGTAATCTGGCTACTACAGATTTAGATGACTTTCAAAAACATTTACAGGCTGTTTGCCTTTGAGAGGCTTTCAGACAAAGAGCTGGAGAAAGAGAGAATAACAATGTGGAGATTTAAAGGCATAAAACCTATCTCCTTAGAAATGTTCTCCACTTTTAGAACTAAAAAAAAAGACTGTCAAAATAATATTTTTTTTAGCTGGGGCTGCTGTGCCATGCCATGTCATGGCTTGGTGGACAGTGTGGGTGGGCAGTGAATGGCGTGGAAGGACAGGGTGCACGACCAGGGCTCCTGTCCCCTTGGAGCTGGAGTGGGCCAGGCAAAAGCCTAAGTGTCCACACCTGCCATGGGGCCAAGCCCCTGCATCTGCACCTCACAGCTGATCTCCCGGAGCACTGAGTCCCTGCAGCTCCCGTAGGAAGCCGCTTTGTTTGAGCATGAGGCAATCCTGTGTTTGCTCAGTGGGGCTGAGATTATAGATCTATTTTTGTTGCTGCTAGGTGTTAATTTCCTATAAGCTATTGAGCAGGGCAGAAATATATTTCTTCCAGGAAAAATAACTCTGTTGCACTTTCAGATGCATGAGAGCTGTGACCTGACCTCTGGTCCAGCATCACCCTGTTTTCCCAATGCTGGGTGTAAGCAGAAGAGCTGCTGAACTGAAACTTTCTCACTCAGGTGTATCAGGCCACGTACCAGCTGGTGATGCTCTATCCAAAACATATCTGAAGGATTCTTTGTCCCTGAAATTATTAAATCTGTTAAATTAACCCCTTGGGCGGTACGCCATTTCAGTGTTTCTGACCATTCAACAATTATCTAAATATATTAGCAAACTAGTGCTTAAATCAATGTTTCTTTGCCCCATCTTCACCTGGAATATATGAGTATGATTTTATCTGTTTTAAAGCAATGCTATTTTATACCAGCCAAAATAATGGCTCTTTCTTTCCAGCAAGTGTTCTTGAAAGCTTCATTAGATTGATCTTACCTGGGATGTACATCCCAGAAAATTTTGACAATCATTCATGCTCTCTTAATCCAGAAACAAGGAGGGGTTTTATGGTTCTTGTACAAAGAAAGTTCTTTTGTTTTTATCTTCTCAGAGTGATTATTGCACTTGACTATCATGCAAGGATTTCACCTGACATTGAGTTTAGGTGTACCTGAATTCATTATACTGTCTAATTTATATTTGATATAAAATGACAATAGCTAGGAATTGTATTGACAGATCTTTATTGAAGATAATTACTCAACAGGAATCATTCTGAATGAATTAATCAGATTGAAAATTTGCTTCAATTTTACAGCACTCCAGCAAGAAGAAGTGTAGCTATACACATTTTCTTTGCTAAATTGTAGCTATAATTTTGTTTAAAACTCTTTGAATTCTTTCAGGTAAATTTGAGCTCCCCAGAGAAGCCTGTAACACCTAAGCTCAACTTCTGAGATTTGATTAATTCACAGTTGAAGATGATATCACTGCAGGCAGATGTCTCAGTCATTTCCCTGCTATGGCAGGTTGTCACTTGTTCCAGGGAGATGGTTTGGTGGGAAGGCTGGGAGAAGCTACCACCTTCCTTGCTGGCATCAGGGAGCAGTTTTGTTCCCCATTTGTGCAGCAGGTTTCTCTTCTTCAGCCAAACCCTAAGGAAGAGCTCAAGCCCCAGGTTCCACCCCCCAGCCCATTTTCTCTGAAGTTGCTGACCTCCATAGGACTTAGCCATAGGCTCACATTTAAGCATGCACACGAGTTGCTTTGGGACTTCAGAAGCCTTATGCTCAGTACTTTGCACAATCAATCTATAGATGTATGAAATAGTGCTTCAGTGTGACTACGCACATTTTACCTCAATAGGTTGTAGTAATTTGTTCTCTCAGTTTTGATCTATCTCCACTTAAAAGAGTTGTCATAAGTGAAAACCTAAAAATATTCCTTCCATTTTCTTAAGTTATTAAAAATCACTTGGAAATGCAGGTCATGTGTGTGATATAGTGGTTGATTCTATCTTCTGTTCTTTGGCTGGAAACAGGTATGTACGGAACTGGCTTTCCCATAATTACCTTCTAATGAAGTTTTCTAGAAATGATATCTAGCCAGGATATAAAGCGGCAGGAAGGAGAAAAAAATCTAACAGTAAACCTTGGTGATGAAGGAAGAAAGAGATGAAAAATCGACAATGCATCTGAGGTATGGCTATGGTGTGCTCACACAGAGGAGGCATTCAGTGGTCACAGTAGCTTATATACGCTTGACCTAGTAAGTGGTGTAATTGCCACTCAGACATATTGAACTGGTATTCATTTTGTTCATATTTAAAAATGAGTTGAGTCATAAAAGTGAGAAATGAAGAATACTGAAGATAGAAACACAGAAGTAGAAGGCAGACAAAGAGGGAATGATCATGCTGAGAAATTGTATTGGGCGTGTGCACACCATGGATAAGTTAATTCTTTTGTAGACTATTAATTAAAGGTTTATTTCTTCATGTTGAAGCCTCATTGTCCTAATGCGTTTAGACAGAGAGGAAGAAAAGGAGAGGATGGGGTGGTCATAATTCACCATCAGGAGAAGGAAGCTGCTGAGTGTAATGCAGTCCATCCTTCCATATGTTCTCCCTCCCCTCTCCCACTAACCCATTTTTGGATTCTCCTCTACATCTTGGAAATCATTTATTTTATTGTGCTTCAGCTGGTTTATTTGTATTCATTTTCCTCTTAGCCAAATGGGATTGTTTATTGGGAAGCATTACAGCACATTGCTGTGTATTCAAGTTATTTTAGTTTGTCTGTGTTTGCTTCCTGCAGGTTTCAAAGGTTACTAGCTGCTTGTTCTCAGTGTCTGAGCCAGCCGAATATTAGTACCCACCTTAACATCGATTTCTAGGACTTTATATGGCTCTTCAGACACATGTACCAAAGGCTGTTGTGATTTTCATGTAGCTCTACATATCCATTGTACCAGCCATGGGACATCCTTCATAGGTAACCGTGTGTGCAGAAACACTCTCTTTGCAGAGAGGAGAAAAAGGTAGTCATTGCCTCAAAAGCTGTGCAGACACTTTTTCCTCATTCTTTGCCCCAGGAGGTGTAAAAGACAAAGCACTGCTGTGCTGGCAGTCTGTGCCAGGTCAGGAGGTAGCCGTTCTTCATGGTGGTACTCTGACCTGACCTCTCGCTCCGTCTCACACCAAGGCTGAGCCCAGACTCTGTTAATTAGCATCAGCTAATTAGTGAGTGCAGTTCCATAGAGTCACATCTCAGCAATCCCTTTTCTCACTTTGCTTGTTTGCTTATATTTCTGGTGTCAGGTGAAGTACAGAGTGAAACAGCAACTGGGAATGCTGCTGGAGTGCAAATCCTACAAGGTGAAATGGTACAATGAGGAGCCTCTGCAGAGGCACCATGTGCCCCAGCAAATGTCTTCGGTATTGGTGGAAATGGCAGTCATGAAAGCTGTACAGAGCTGGTCTCGGTGGGGATGCCTCTTCTTGAGGGGCTGACAAAGACAGCTGACAGATCCTCTAGACCCAATTCATCCCAACCCAAGGGGAAAGAGGGCTACACTGCATGTTGCTGAAAGAATGGTTGGAATGTGCCCATTGAAAAGGTCATTTTTGGTATCCGGTCCTACAACAGTTATTGCTAATGGAGGACAACGTGGTTAAAATACTCTTGGAAAGTGCTTGTGGGTTTCTGTTTGGGAAGAGCCAGGCCAGTTGACCTCCTGCCAAGGCTGTGGCAGTATCTGGGGCAGAATGGCTAGCAGGTTGGGGCCATTGTCATTTGCACCTCTTTGTTACCATCCTATGCAAGCACTAAACTGCAGGTGCTGCTGTGGTTGCTCGAAGCTCTGGGAAAAAACATAAGAAATCATTGTCTGATTTTGGTGCTGTGCTTTGTTTGCTTTGTTCAAGTGCAGATGGCCACACCAAGTAATCTTGAGACATCTTAAAAATAAAGGGACAAGTTCTCTGCTTCTCCACTGATTTGTATGAGAAGAGAATCAATTTCATTACTGCAAAAGGTGCTAACAGGTTTGCATCACCTTACATCAGATTTATTTTCATGTCCCTGTTATAACATTTCTTCCTCTGTGCTTTTATTTAAGAAGGATTTAATATGGTTTAGCAGGATTTCCAACATACTCTGATAAACCAACTAAAGATATTTCATGAACTTGCTCAGTCCTTTTAAGAGACGAAATAAAAATATTGTGTAAGATTATGCTAAGGAATTTTCCATACATTTAGGCTAAACACAGGTGTAAAAAAAAAAAAAAAAGAAGTCTGATGTGGGAAGCTGGCTCCCTACTTTTGCTCTCTTTCACAACCGTAGTTACAGACCTGTGAATTAGATGCAGGGGAAACTACATTTCTCAGTTGTGTTGATGAACTCAACTTCATGCATGAAAATACTTGGCTAGCAGTAAGACATGAGTTATTATATAAACCCCCTAAACCATCTAAAGGAAAAAGTAGAAACCTCATTGGAAAAAGGTGTATGTGTGTTGGTCAGCTGTTGTCCCACCAGGAACTGATTTCTTTCTACTAACAATTTGTGTTGCAAAAGATAATTTGGAAGCTGCTGAACTTTTATCCATGTAGATTTTGCAAATATAAGGTGAGGGCAAATGGCCCATAGTTCAGCAGGCGGTATTAGCCTACTCTGTGGAAGACAGGAGTTGATGGAGAATTCCCAGAAAGTGGTGGTTGTTTTTTTGTTGTTGATTTTTTTGTTGTTGTTTTTAAACAAACAATAACAACAACAGAAAAGCATAGTAGTCATTGTCTATTCAAGTATTTGACATCACCCTGATATAGTGTAAGCCTGGCTTCAGCAGAACTTCAAACTAATAATTTTCTACATCTTTGGGTAAGGAAATGTAACATACCTTAGCCTAGTAGCATTGTATTTTAGAAGGATGATTTAAAAAAAAATAAAAATCAAATAAGCTTGAATGTCTATTATATCCTACAGAAACAGCAGAGAAAGGGGAAAACAAATACACAAAAACAAAAAGACCCCCACCAGAATAAAGCCTTAGAAAGCAGGAATATCACTGAATTAAGAAGGGAGCAAGGACTCCAGTATACCTAGTAGGCAAGAGCTAGGATGTTATTTTAACCATCAGAAAGTGAAAATTTTAGTGTATCAAGCCAATAAAAAGAAATTAAACTACAATAGGAGAAATGTAAGGAAGAGTTCAGAAGAACTGTAATGGAAAAGGCAAATGGTACAGATATCTGGGGGAAAGAAGCACCGGAAAAAAAAAAAAAAAAAAAAAAAAAAAAAAAGAAAAAAAAAAGTTAGCAAGAAATCCTTGATGTATCAGGAGGACAGAACTCGGAAAAGAGTTAGATTTTGGATGGTTAGAAGGATCACTGCAGAAACATGAAAGTCACTGAGCCATTGAAAAGACACCTAATCAAGAGTGATTCTTTTCTTTCCTGAGGTTGGCCAGTGGTACTGTTCAAAACTACGGAGAAGAAAAGGTCTTGAAAGAACTGAAGAAACTAGACCATAGAAATTCTCCAGTGCTCTTAGGCTTGGTAAAAGATAAAAATGATAAAAGGACTGAGTTAGTAGGAAGAACATTTATCTGACTTCCATTATTTTGGACGTCTCAGAGGTGTCACAATGTCCTTGATGTTTGAAAGTCTCTTCTGGGAGGTAAGACAACTACAAACCACAAAATCGTATTTGTGAGCTTACTAAATTAAATCATGAAAGATCACAGAACATCTTGAGGATATGGTAATTGCATAACACGATGAGCAAGTAATGATATTGTATTGTAAGAGGTGATCAACAGGAAAATCATAAATGAGAGTAAAAGGTAGATAGGTGAAATGGTGGAGAATGAACTGAGCAGTTGGATTTGGTCTTGGAGAAGGCCTATGCAAAATAGTTCTCACTTTTAGGATGTAGAAGCTGAGCTTTTCAAATTGTCTTTGTTTCTCTGTGTTTAAACTTCTGCTGATTTACCCCCACCAGCCTCAGCTGGTCTGGGGCAGGGAAGGCAATAAATAAATAAATAAATAAAAATGGAGCTGCAGTGATGGAATATTTGTGGAAAGGCTGCAGAAAATTAGAACATTATGGTGGCATACAGACAGCAATGCCATGCTGCTAGCTTTTCCTGGGCTTGGCATTTGGTGAAAAGAAGCTCAGGAGAACCTAGTGTACTTCAAAGGATGAATGGGAGTTTGTTGTTGTTGTTTGTTTGTTTATTTTATTTTTTTTTTAATTTGTACTTGGAGGAGAAGACTCTAGCAGAAAACTGCGGTTTCCATTTTTCCCATCTTGCATGCTTGTAATAGTGTGTTGTAGTAAGTGAAAAAATTTAAAATTGCAAATGATTTTAGAAGAATGTGAATGATGGATATGCCTTCACCAGTGTTACAACAATGAATTTTAGCTACCTCTTGTCTAAAAATACATAACATATAGATTTCAGGGAGAGAAGAAGAAAACAGTGAATTCTTGTCAAGAATAGAGATTCTCCTTCTTCAAGACATCTGACCGCACATTCAAACATCTGACTGCCAGAGCATTAGAAAGCAATTTCTGTAGCAGAAAATCATCCCTTAACTGTCCTTTACAGAATTTGTCTCCTGTGGACACTACTTCTATTGTAGTTATACAACTTTCATCAAAGGCATTTTGATGGCAATATGAAGGCATTGGTTTTTTTCACATTTTATGTTCCCACTGAATTACAGTTTATGCTGCAAAGAAAGTATCATGTGACAAAAAGTGGAGATTCAAATTGCACCCTTTACTTTTCTTGTTCAGTCTGTTTTGCAGCTCTGCCCAGGTTAAATTTGCAAGATTAAGCTCTGGGTTACTCATGCTTTATGACAAATCTGAGGCTAGGGCTGAGGTTTAGGGCTTTCATCCTTTCGCTAACATTCTTATCTTTCAAGGGCTGCGATAAAAAGCTGGGCTTATCCAGGGTCCCCTGCATCATTATCTGTTTGAAGCAAGTCATTCTTTGGAGTGCGGGTAAAATTCTACATGACTTCAGCATGAGTTTGCCCCTTGTTTTTAGTAGAAAGAGCATTGGAATCAGTTTCTGTTCTGAAGCATTTTATCTTGTGGTTGAAAACCGGACTTTTGAATTGTATATATAGATTTGCTTAAATAGACATCATACTGTACTTTTGAAATGTTTTTGTGCAAATTCTGTAATTTACCATTTAAAGTAACCAACAAGTTAAATCTGTGAGATCTATAATTTCTTCATGTTGACACATGGATGAGCAAGCTCATCCTGTGAAGTAAATCAAAGGTAATTTGTGTTTTAATTCTAGAAAGAACATAGCTGCCAACAAAGTCACTGGTATTATCTTACAGCATGCTGGGCACACAGTGTTTTTCTGGACAGTTGTGAAGGTACTCTTTCTTGTCTTGACTTGCATAGAGCTATTCCAGAAACTAGAGGGATGAAGGCCAGGTACTGAGATCAGATAGTACTAAGGATGTGTAATTATTGCATAACCCATTGATTTCATATAAAATAAAGGCCAATTGAGATAGTGAAGAACATCTGTGCTGGAAATGTCCTCTCATCTGATCTAGTTTTATGGTAATGCATAATTGGTTAACTTGCAGATTTTTTCCAATGCAATTATGCCAAATTATCAATCAGGGGCATGTAGTTTAGTAGTATTCAGACAATGTATTGAAGGCGTACCAGCCCTGAGGAGTGTAGGACCATTTATTTAAAAAAAAAAAAAAAAAAAAAAAAGCAGTTCCTCATGGACCTTCTCTCATGTTCCTTAAAGAGGCAAAATCCTTTAAAATCCTTTATTTGCCCTAACTGGAGTAAGGGCAAACTGCCAACATAAGAAATATGGGGCTGGGTTATGTATATGCTACCAACCTCCCCTCACCCTCACCTGAAATGATCTAGTATGTCAGCTCAGCTTTTCTGGTAGCAGAAACTTATGAGTTAGTTTTATATTGCTTGACCTTGACATCAACAAATACCACTGCCCCTGGGAGGGGCAGTTAGAGGGAGAGAATAAGATAAAGGCCAGACCTAGAGATGTGTAAGCTGAAGAAATACACCTTCAAATTTTCCGTCTTGCTCTGAGAACGCGAATCTTAATCCTCCTGCAGCCACAAGAAAGCGTGGTCACCCTTCTCAGATAAAGCAGTTCCCACTGACCCATTATTTATTTCACAAGTTAGAAAGTTGTCAGCATTGCATAACAACCATCATCATGAATGTTTGATGACCACAACTCCCATAAGCATAACAAATCTGATACACTGCTAGCAGCCATTAAATATTCTGTTTACTCCATAAATGTACGATTTTAGAAACCTATTGAGAAACACTGTCTGAAGAGATTTGAAGCTGGTATTTATTATGAAGCTTAGTTTTGAATATAAATTATGTACTTCCCTGAGAGTCTAGTCAACAGTTATATCCTCAGTACATATTCTGACATTTAATGAATGCTTAGAACACAGCACCACTTTTGCTTCTGACTATTGTGCAATGAAATGCAATGGCTGTTCAGTTTGCACTCTACTGGGATGCATCTGAAAGCCACATGAATGGGCCTATATTTTAATAGTCACTAGTAATTTATAAAGGTTGAATCATTTTATAGTGTGTTTTATGCAAGATATGGTTGTAAATGCATAGTTTTGCAATTTTCAATCCTTTTAAAACTTGAGCAGCTTTGTCTTTATGCAAGAAAATCTCCCTGGATTTGCAAGTGAACTTTGTGCTTTGCTATCTGTTTAATGCAGAAGAGATTTGATTTATCTGTGCTGAAATGTATGGCTCCAGTGACTTATACTGTGAATAATGTCAGCTCTTTTTCTGAAGTTTGGAGTTCCTTCTAGATAAATAAATAACTTTGTGACCTGATTTGGATTATAGTTATTTCTATTACAAACCTCAGAAATCAGTTAATGATTACAATTAGAAAGCCAGACATTGATGAGTGTTCATTAGGGACTGGTACCCAGCTTGTGGGATATTTAAGTAAGATGCCCAACTGGGGCAGCAGGAAGGAGAAAGTCTGTCTCTCAGCAGTTCCTCCATAGAGAAGCTGTTGAGCTTTTTTTGAAAATCTAGCCATTTATTTTAGGAGAGATGTTGGGTACTAAAAATTTCTGAAAATAATGTCCTAGTGTTGGACATTGAAGGGGAGGTAAGTGGGGAGGCATGGGAGTATTCCCCAAAGAGGTTACCAAGGAAGAGGCAGTTGACTCTACGCATTCAAAATGCCTCTGCCAGGAAAGAAAGAAGGGTGGTTGTGGTAGGTGACTCCCTTCTCAGAGGAACGGAGGGCACCATTTGCAGACCAGACCTGAGCCGCAGGGAAGAGTGCTGCCTACCTGGGGCCTGGGTCAGGGACATAACTAGAAAACTCCCGGAGCTGGTTCACCCCACTGATTACCCATTACTCATACTTCAGGTGGGCAGTGACGAAATAGCTCAGAGAAGCCTGCACACTATGAAGAGAGATTTCAGGGGTTTAGGGCGAATAGTTCAAGGAGCGGGAAAACAAGTCGTGTTTTGTTCTATTCCTTCTGGGGAGGTGAAGGACACAGAGCAGGCTAGGAAAACGCAGGTAATGAATAATTAGCTGAGAGGCTGGTGTCAAGATAGGAAGTTTGGGTTCTTTGGCCATGGGGCTGTTTACTCGATCCCTGGCCTGTTGTCAATGGATGGAACTCACCTGTCTCAAAGGGGGAAATGAATCCTAGTGCAGGAGCTAGCAGCACTCGTTGAGAGAGCTTTAAACTAGCTATGACAGGGGAAGGGGGTAAAACAGGGCTCACCAGAGAAGTGCCTAGGGGAACAATGCTGAAGCTGGGGGTGAGGCAGATGTCTCATCTGAAGTGCATCTACACCAATGCATGCAGCATGGGCAACAAACAGGAGGAGCTAGAAGCGATTGTGTGACAGGCTAACTACAACCTAGTTGCAATAACTGAAACATGGTGGGATCACTCCCATGACTGGAGTACTGTGATGGATGATGGCTACAAGCTCTTCAGAAGAGATAGACAAGGTTGTGGTGTGGCTCTTTATATTAAAGAGTGTTTTGACGTTGAAGAGCTTGCGGTTGGGAATGATAAAGTTGAGTGTCTATGGATAAGGATCAGGGGGAAGGCCTGTAGGGGTGACATCTTGGTGGGAGTCTGTTATAGACTGCCTAATCAGGATGAAGAGATGGATGAGGTATTCTATGAGCAGCTTGCAAAAGTTACATGATCACCAGAACTTGTTCTCATGGGAGACTTCAACTTCCCTGATATATGCTGGAAGTATAATACTGCACAGAGGAACCAGTCTAGGAGGTTTCTAGAGTGTGTGGAAGATAGCTTCCTGACACAGCTGGTTCAAGAGCCTACCAGGGGAGGTGCCCCACTAGACCTGCTCTTTACTGACAGAGAAGGACTGTTTGGAGATGTGAAATTTGGGGACTGTCTTGGGCAGAGTGACCATGAAATTGTAGAATTTTCTATCCTTGGTGATGTCAGAAGGGTTACTAGCAAAACTGTTGTCTTGAACTTCCAGAGGGCAGACTTTGACCTATTCAGAACACTTGTTGCAGGGGTCACTCTTGAAGGGCAAAGGGGTCCAGGAAGCCTGGACGCTCCTCAAGAAGGAAATCTTCTTGAGAGGCACAGGAGCAGGCTGTTCCTGAGTCCTGTAAGGCAAGCCAGAGGGGAAGAAGACCGGCATGGATGAACCGGGAACTTTTATTGAGACTCCGGGAGAAAAAGAGTCTATGTCCACTGGAAGAAGGGACAGGCTACTTGGGGCAACTACAAGGAAGTTGCTAAGATATGCAGAGAGGAAGTTAGAAAGGCAAAAGCCCAGCTTGAACTCTGGCCACTGCAGTAAAAGAGAACAAGAAATCCTTTTACAAATATATTAACAGCAAGAGAAGAACCAAGGAAAATTTCCATCCTTTACTTGATGCAGCAGGGAATGTGATCACTGAGGATAAAGATTAGTCTGAGGTTCTCAACACCTTTGCATCTATCTTTAATAGTCAGAACAGTTATCCCCAGGGTACTTTATGCCCTGACCTGGACGTCCCCAGTGATTCAGGTAGAGAATCACCCCCTGTGATCCAGGAAGAGACAGTTAGCGACCTGCTCCTCCATCTGGAATGTCACAAGTCCATAGGACCAGACGAGCTCCACCCTAGGGTGCTGAGGGAGCTGGCGGAGGTAATTGCCAAGCCTCTTTCCATGATGTATCAGCATTCCTGGTTATCTGGAGAGGTCCCAGAGGATTGGAGGTTTGCCGATGTGACTCCCATCTACAAGAAGGGCCATAAGGAGGACCCGGGGAACTACAGGCTTGTCAGCCTGACCTTGGTTCCAGGGAAAGTTATGGAGCAAATCATCTTGGGTGAGATCACACAGCACTTGCGTGGCATCCAGGGGATCAGACCCAGCCAGCATGGGTTCATGAAAGGCAGGTTGTGCTTGTCCAACATCATCTCATTCTATGACCGTGTGACCAGACTGGTAGATGAGGGAAAGGCTGTTGATGTAGTCTACTTAGACTTCTGCAAAGCCTTTGACACGGTCTCCCACAGTATTCTCCTGGGAAAACTGGCTGCCTGTGGCCTGAACTGGTATACTCTTCTCTGGGTAAAGAACTGGCTGGAGGGTTGTGCCCAGTGGGTAGTGGTTAATGGAGTTAAGTCCAGCTGGTGTCCCGTTACAAGTGGTGTCCCCCAGGGGTCGGTACTGGAGCCTATCTTGTTTAATAGTTTTATTGATGACCTAGATGGGGGGGGATTGAGCGTACCCTCAGTAAGTTTGCAGACGACACCAAGCTGGGAGGTAGTGTCGATCTGCCTGAGGGTAGGGTGGCCCTTCAGAGGGATCTGGATAGGCTGGACTGCTGGGCTGAGGCGAATGGGATGGCATTCGACAAGGCCAAGTGCCGAGTCCTGCACTTTGGCCACAATAACCCCATGCAACGCTATAGGCTTGGGGCAGAGTGGGTAGAACACTGTGAAGAGGAAAGGGACCTGGGAATGTTGATCTATGCTCGGCTGAACATGAGCCGGCAGTGTGCTCAGGTGGCCAAGAAGGCCAATGGTATCCTGGCCTATATTAGAAATAGTGTAGTCATAAGGAGCAGGGAGGTGATCATTCCCCTGTACTCAGCTTTGGTGAGGCCACTCCTCAAATACTGTATTCAGTTTTGGGCCCCTCACTACAAGAAAGACTTTGAGGCCCTGGAGCACGTCCAGAGGAGGGCAACAAAACTGGTGAGGGGTCCGGAGCACAAGTCTTATGAGGAGCGGCTGAGGGAGCTGGGATTGTTTAGTCTGGAGAAGAGGAGGCCCAGGGGAGACCTCTTGCACTCTACAACTTCCTGAAGGGAGGTTGTAATGAGGAGGGGGTCAGCCACTTCTCTCAGATAACTAATGATAGGACTTGAGGAAACGGCCACAAGTTGCACCTGGGGAGATTTAGATTAGATATCAGGAAAACCTTTTTCTCTTAAAGAGTGGTGAGGCACTGGAATGGCCTGCCGGGGAGGTGGTGGAGTCACCATCCCTCACGGCATTCAAGAAGCTCCTGGACAAGATGCTACGAGATATGATTTAGTAGCTTAGTGGCTACTAAGTAGCTTAGTAGCTACTTAGTAGCTACTTAGTAGCTTAGTAGCTTATCGGTGATAGGAGGACAGTTGGACTAGATGATCTTGTAGATCCTTTCCAACCTTGTGTTTCTATGATTCTACGAAATCTGTCCCTAGAATGGAAATATTTTGCCTGGGAGTCTGGGGAAGCAGGCAATAAAAATGGACACCACAGAGCCAGGAGGCTGGAGCAGGCAGGGCTGGTTTTCCATGGGTTACCAAAGAGAGCAGAACACACAAACCCCCAGTTTAAAGGGGGACTACATTCCCATGTAGTTTAGTTGTGGTTCAGGATGGAGTTTTGTGTGGAAATTGTATTTTCTGGTGTGTCTGTATTTTTTCTCCAACGGTACAAGACAGAAAGGGAAAATAATCTAGTGATACTAGATAGATAGTGATCTGCAAATTTTACCATAATAGATGAAAAGCTTATACATCCAATGTTTCTGTATTTACAGACTCCACAAATTGCCAGCTTTTCCAGAAACTTATATAAACTTTCTAACCACACTCCCTGCTTCACATACTTTCATAGACTTTTGTGACAGTATTTATAGTAGACATTCTTCAGCTAATATCTGAATTTCTACAGCTTTTATGTGAAGCCTAGTTTAGCTAACATGTAATTGGATGTATATATTCTAAAAGCCCTCAACAATGAGCAGAATTACCTGTACCTTATTCTTAGCACTCACTGAAAGAAATAAAAAACTCCATGGTTCAAATATGTCTGGCAAAAAGCAAAGCGATGGTGGCAATCTGGAGCCACCAAGTCACGTCTTCTCACAGGAATGCAAGCTTTTATTTTTTTGCCAGCAAAGATTATGTATCTGACATGAATATTTTAAATCTGCACCTTAAAAAAAAAAAAAAAAAAAAAAAAAAAAAAAAAAAGTTTACACCACTTTAATGGACAGGAAAAATTGATGTGAAACATTCAGAAAAGAAAATTAAATATCAGTTGTACCTTTTAAAATGTTTTTCTTCTCCTTGCCAATGTGTATAATATCACTGTAGGAGTCTGAAAATAAACCATTTCCCTGTTGATTTGGGTTGGCTTTTTCCAGTTGGAAAGAAAGGAATATGTTTTTTTGTGTGTGTTTTTTTTTTTTTCCTAACATTGCAAACGCCCCACAAGGATTCCCTTCAAAGAAATCTGATCAGTGATTTAACACAATATAAAATGTTATGTAAAAGCACTAAGAAATATTCTCATGGAAGCCATTTGGGAAGAAAAAAGAGACAAAAACAGATGTTTCAGCCAACATTTCCAAAGGAAGATCTATCATTTTTATTATTATTTTAGACTTTTTTTTTTCTCACTCCAGCACATGAAGAATTGGCTTTTCATATGTGTCTTGTGCCAAACTGGGAATGAGGTGCCTGTCTGCTATTCAGCATTTGCAGTGGTGGAGTTCAGGATCCTGTGGGGAGGAAACAAGACTAAATGCAGGATTACAGCCCTGGACTTCAGGAGGGCAGGATTTGGCCTCTTCAGTTTCTGCATGGAAGAATCCCATGGGAAATGGCCCTGGAGATAAGAGGGGTTCAGGTGAGCTGGTTGATTTTCAAGGATCACCTCCTCCCAGCTCAAGAAAAGTCCATCCCAATGAGCAGGAAATCAAGACAAGCTGGCAGGAGGCCTGCATGAATGAACAAGGAGCTCTTGACAAAATTCAAATGTAAAAGGAGGTGTACAGGTGATTGAAGCAGGAGCAGGTGATCCAGGCGGAATATATGGACACTGTCAGGGTGTGCAGAGATGGCATAAAAACAGCCAAACCCCACCTGGAGTTGAACCTGGTGAGAGATATGAAGGGCAACAGGTTTCTCCATTGGCACAATCTAATGTGATCAGTGGCACAACTGGAGTGCCCTAATGGATGAGACAAAATCCAATACTGAATAATCTCCTCATTAGTGAGCTGGACAATGGGATATAGTACATCCTCTACAATGTTGCAGTTGAAGCAGAGCTGGGAAAAGTGATTGATAAGACAAAAGGTCTGTGTTGTCATGTGGAGGGATCTCAACAGGCTGGAGGAATGGGCTGACAAGAACATTGTGAAGTTCCAAAAAGTAAAATGTCCTTGGGTAAGAATAACCGCATGCACCAGCATGCGATGAAGACCAATCAGCTGGAGAGCAACTTTGCAGAAAAGGTTGTAATGGTCCTGATGGACAAGTTGACCATGAATCAGTAAATATGCCCTTGGCACAAAGAAACCCAGCAGCATCCTGGGCTGCACCAGGAGGAATGTTACCAGCAGATCAAGGTGACCCTTCCCCTCTGTTCAGCTACGGTGAGGCCACCACTGGAGTGTTGCTTCCAGTTCTGGGCTTTCCAGTACAAGGGAGATAAGGGCACCGCCATGGAAGGTGATAAAGAAACATTTCCTGTAGAGGGCTGAGAGAGCTGGGACTGTTCAGCCTGGAGAAGAAAAGGCTCAGGGGGAAAGTCATCACTGTGTGCAAACATCTGATGGAGGAAGTAAAGAAGACAGAGACAGGCTCTTTCCAGTGGTGCCCAGTCGCATGACAGGAGGTAATGGACAACTTAAAAGAAAGGAAATTCCATTTAAGTCTAAGTAAGAGCTTTTCCACTCTGAGGGTGGTTGAATGCTGGGACAGGTGTCCACAGAGGCTTAATCCTTGGAGATGTTCAAAACCCAATTGGAGGTGGCATTGAGCAACCTGCCCTAGTTGTCCCGACTTTGAGCAGGGACACTAGACTGCATGATCTCCAGAGGCTCCTAATCACCTCAACAATTTGGTGATTCAGTGACATCCAGCATAGCCAGGATGCAGAACAGCACAAGCTGTGAATGCAAAATATCCTCTTGTTTGCTGTTACATACAGCCACTCCACTATTGCCAAAGGAACGAGTGAGCATGTTGCTTATCCCAGAAGAAAGAAGCAAAGAGGTCACAAGACCTGTGCTGCAGCCTGCCACCCTGCCCCAGCCCAGCAGTGATGGTGGGGATGCTTTGGTTGCACTCCCAGGGCTGGTGCTGCTCCACAAGTACCACGGGCTGCAATAGTATCAAAACCTGAGTGCGAGCAGCTTTCCCACGTTGTGGAGAGCAGAGGTGGATGCAGCTCCTTGAAAGAAGCACCCTGCTTCAGCACAGGGTAAATATTATTTCATCTAGTAAGATTCCTCTGGATAGCTTTATTCCGTTATGAAAAATAAAAAATAAAAGGAAGTCTGCCAGCTAATTTTGGACAGTCACTACTGAGAGAGTTAAAACCACAGGGAATTTTATTGGCCTGTTGTGGTACAAGTTAAATATAGGGACATCAGGAATTTCCCTGCAGGCCAGATAAGTCCCACATAAAATATTTGAACTTTCTCTTATGGGGGAAGAAAAAGGAAATCCATGGGAAGAAAAGGAAAAAAAGAGAGTGAAAAAGAGAAGAAAAGCTACCAGTTTCCAGG
Organism: Cygnus olor; assembly: GCF_009769625.2. Classification (NCBI taxonomy): domain Eukaryota; kingdom Metazoa; phylum Chordata; class Aves; order Anseriformes; family Anatidae; genus Cygnus; species Cygnus olor. The sequence continues at coordinate 65,588,475 of NC_049170.1, read as the reverse complement.
TAATTGATCTGTCCTGGAAGCAATCTTCTTTGGATAGATCACAAAACTTCACTCTGTGCAAACACCCAGAAATCCCCAGAGAAATAATTGTTACTGTTCCAGTGTAAACTACTACTCACATGTAAGTACTCATGGACAGCTTGCAGCCTGGAGAGGAAGGGAACAAAAGATGTCTGGTATGAAAGAGCAGGTCAATGGAATTATTCCTAGAAACTTTTGAGATGTTTTTAAAATGAGCTCACTGTGTTAATTACTGCTGCTTTTTCATGGCTGTGCATGCTGTTAGGGTAGAGGAGGAGCATGCTATGGCCAGACACTTGGGTTTTGTATGCTTTACAACCCTGACCAAAGAGAGAGACTCTCCTGATTTTTTCATTGATTATTTAGGGTTTAACGGAGATCACAGGTTCCCCTGAAAAAGATGTGTATTGCTCCAAATAGTACCTGTCTTGGTAGCAAGATACTAAGTGGATTATACGTATAATGTTTCCCAATGGAAAGAGTATGCTTGTAACAGATACGACTTTTAAAACCTAATACTTGTGGGGGATAAAGGAAGATATGAACAGTTCCCTTCAGCTTTCCTCCCTCCAACACACAGATGTCAAAGTGAATAAAAGTTCCCAAGTAATTAGATACCACAAGGACACAGTGAAATTCCTAGGGAATATTGATTTTTAAGACATGAACATATTTTCTTGCTTATATTATATAGTACAGACTTCCCCTTTTCTCCAATAGCTTCAGTTCTGGCTGCAGAAAAGCATATTTTTGGAAGCATGTTTTTGTCTGCCTTGGCCCTAATGATGTCTGTGGGGTGACATGGCAGAGATGCCTAAGACAAGTGCTCTGTTTCAGGGTAGGCTGTGGGTCTTTGGTCCCCCCATGGGGCTGGGGAAATGAATGAATGACATGAACGAATAAGGAAAAACATAGCAAGCCAGCAACACCACCAACAAAAAGGACAGCATAGACATGTAGCTAAGCTTAAAATTTCTTCCAGAGGTGAATATAAGGAAAAAGTCATGTTGGTCTATTTCCTTGTTTTATAGGCTGTATTTTCTGAAACACATCATTTAAAGTTTATGCTTATTCTCTTTTAATCTTCTTCCAATAAAATAAGAAGTAAAAATAAATATCTTCAGCCTTTTCTTGTGCCTCCAGCTTTTGGTACTTAATGGAAAGGGAGTTTACAGTAATCATCTTGTACAACAAGGGAAAAGTTGTATTGTCTCAATCATGTCTTAGAGCTTTTCTGTTTCAGAAATATTACTCTGTAGCATTCTCCTTTGCCTGCAGATATTAATAAGACTGTGTCATTCAGATCGGAGTATCAAATGAATTTACCAAACTAACTGTCCAGTAGAATTAATTGAACCTGTCTCACAGCCAAGTATCTTATCATCCATATGCAGCAGCTAAGTTGGGGAACTGCTGTAAAAACTGAAGCCACGTGCATGTGTTTGAAGGTGATAAATAGAAGTAATTGTTGTGCAAAAACATTTGATGCAGCATTCCTTCATGTATAGAATTCCTCAATCCTCAATTTGTATTTCCTCTCCACCAAGATCAAATACTCTTACTGGGGAAAAATGGGTGATTAAGACAAATGAGCAAACTAGACAGAAGTCTGCCAGCAGCCTCCCAGCCATCGAGGCTGCCTGCTGGCTGATTAGCACAAGGGAGCATGCTGCAAACTTCCCCCAAAGTACAAAGCAAACGACTCCTCTGAGCTCAGCTGTAGTGCATGCAAACAGAAATGGCTGCAGTATTGCTGTCTGTAGCATGAAAACTTCAGAGCTGAGAGAAGCAGGTACCTGTGCATGTGTTGAGGGAGATCGGGACAGAGGCTACCACCACAGTTCAGTTGGACAAGACAGGTTGAGAAAGGGAGGTGCAGGCTGTGTGACATTTTGCTGATGCTGTATCTGATCTGTTTGGTCTTTCTGCCTTTTTGCAAAATTGCAAGCCTCTGTTTTTGCAGTTAATTGTGTTCTTGAAAGTGACAGACCAGGAAATTCTGATTGCAATAGCCATTTAGAGGGCTGTTCTTGGTTAGATGCAGTCTACATCAATCAGCAAAGCTGTGCCATGAAAAGTCATTTGATTTCACAGAGGATTTTGATCTTGCAAAATCTGGTTCCTTTCCAGATTGGAATGAAATCTAAATTTTAATTTTTTCTATGAAAAGGAAATCCCTTGGGGTTGCTTCATTTCTGGCAGGCTGCTGGGGAAGGGAGGGTGCTGAAAACTGTGGTTCATGTGGATCACAGGACCAGGGCTTGCAAACTACAAGGTCTCCCACCTTCCTGAGGAGCTGGAAGGTTGTGGGCTGGTGATTCAGCTCATCACTCCCCAGCAGTCTGCATGGTGAGCTCTGGAGAGCTTGGTGCTGTACTCTCAGTTCTGCTCTCCCTCCTCTCTGTGTGAGTTGGTCCAGTCTGCAGTACGCTTGCTTCTTGGCTTTGGGTTTCTAGACATGTTTTCAAAGTACTCCCAAAGCGAGCATCCCCTTCTGAGAAGTGAGACCTTGGCATCCAGCTCAGTAGAGGTTTTGGCATCTAGCACCAAGTTCATGTGTGCAAAAACATTGTAGCTGGTTTGTCTTTGGTGCCAGCTCAAATCTTTGTTAGCGTTGAACTTGACCTCCATGTAACTGTTTGCTGTCACTGATGCAGGTCCTGAGCCTGGTATCAAGTCTCAGAGACTCCCTAATGACTTAATCAAACCCTTTCCCAGAGCATCAGTTCCGTGGGTATTCTGGCAGATTGCCTCTTCAGGGACACATGATAGATGAAACTTATAGTGCAGTCTTTGCAAAAGGTTTCCAACCACATCCCCACACCCCCTTCCTGCCCCCTCAACACTATATATTTTAGGCAGCATGAGAGCAATACAGATCTAGACAAAATAATAAAATGTCTACGTGCCATTATATGCCTCAGTTTTCTCACCATGCCAAGGTGTTCTTGAGTGCTTTCCTGGGCTATGCTCTCAGAAATACAGAGCCTCTTCTCCCTGGACCTCAGCCTGCACCATGGACCACAGCAGTTTTCCTTTCCCTCTTCTGAGTTCTACCCTTGCCTCTCTCCTTCTTCCAACATTACCATCAGACAGTCAGACTGATGCCACTTAGCACTATTTTCTTTAGCACACCTATCACACTGTCAAAATGTATTGAAAATATCAGTGACCCATCCAGTCCTTTACCTAAAATAGACCTGTACCTCTCTTTCACTTATATACATCCACACTTCATCCATCCGTCCATCCATCCATTGCCCAAGCACTAGCCCCAGGAAAGATCTCTAAATGCAAGAGTTCATGTAAAAATCAACAACTGGACATTTTCTGTAATCAGAGTCTCTTTGGAGCATTCGGTGTAGATGAGTCAACATTCTCCATTGGGGAGAAAATACTTCCTTCAGGCAGTTTCTGACCACAGAGGACCATTAAGTGTTGTACTTGTGATTTACTCTGAGAATGAACATGCCAAGTTGAAGTGACTGCAAGAGAGAAAAAGGTTTCTAGGGATGTGAAACGTAGCCATCGTTCTCTATTTGAACTGTGCCTGAGGACATTGGGTGTCCTGTTAGAATATTGTAGGAATGTAGACACTCTACATCTACCTCAAGAGCCAAATAATCATGCTTTTAAGGGCCTAGTCTGGGCAACTTCATCTCCACCTGAGTTCAGAAAGAGTTGATGGTGCTTAACATTTCTGAAGAATAGGCTTAACATGCACTGGGTTGTGTTGGTGTTTAGCCAAGAGCTTAGGAAGCACAGTCTTTTCCCTCCATCTGCAGCTTTGGGGCAATCTGTTTTCTTGCAACAACACAGAACAATACTAAGATTTTTTTTTTTTTTTGAATGATGGCAGAAACTTGATGAAAATCTCCATATGTAGGTCTGGATACAGACCTGGATTGTTATTTTCTCTCTTTCTCTCTCTCCCTCTCTCTCTCTCTTCCTTCCTTTCTTCATTTGACTATCTATAAACTTCTGTAGGAGGAGACCAGAAGAGCTTAGCTTGTTTACTGAATCAAAACCCAGTCTGCAGGAGTTTATAGGTAGTAAATAGTGGGAAGATCATTGATGCTAAAGGACAATGTTAGCTAAGAAAAGATCAAGCTGGAAATTAGATGCTTCTAAATGGTGAGCATCTTTTTAAGGGAAATTATAGAAAGAATTGCCCACCCTCTTCTTTTTAAAGAGAAAGCTTTATCACTTGCAAGTGGTTCAGATACAGTATGTCTACCAGGCACAGCAGGGAGCAAAAATCAGACACCGAGAAAATCTTTCCAGCTCTAAGGTCCTATAAGTATTCTTTCTGCACAAGCTTGTAATAATGAACTCATAGAAAGCTGCCAGAAAAAGGAATGCTATTTGAGCTTAAGCCTGGTCATGGTGGATTCATTTGATAATTCAAGCAGATGATTTCAGGGTAATTATTATTATTATGTTGCTTGCTTAGCTGCAGCTGTGATTTCCTTTTCTCATAGTGTAGATGGAACTTTACAGAATGTTTCCCAGCACCTTCTGTGATAATTGGCAGCTATATGTAAACCCTACCTACTGTTTCAGATAGCACAACATGTTCTTAATTGCATGTTTCAGAACAGAAACTGATTGAAAAATGAAAAGACAAAGCAAAAAAGTCTTTAGAATTTGTTTCACCTGTTCACTTTTTGTAACTGCCCTTGGGTATATTCTCCTCATCACATGCATGTGAACCCAACTGGTCTCTAATGGAAGCTTTGTGAAAAAGTTGAGAGAAGACCATGTTTCTACAAAATTCAAGAGGTTGACATTGGTTGTATATGAGTATATGAGAGATTTTTGCTATCCAAAGGAATATTCTCTGTCTTGTTTCCTTTGCCTTAGTATCTCCGGAGATTATTTATCTTTAATAAGATCATGGTACCAAAAAATGCAGGGCTAGAGTGTGCTGCAGACTAGTACATAGGAATGTAATGGCTGTTTTATCTCAAGTAAAGGTCCCACAAGCTCACAACCTGCCCCCAGATGGTTGTTTGTAGGATGAACTCTGAAGACACAGGCCCTCTGCAGAAGGTAGCTGTAGGAAAGAGAAGGGCAGGTAGTTACTTAAGATAGTAAGCTGTAGGAGATAAAGAAATTGTGTCCTCTAGCGCAAGAAGGAGAGGCCTACAGGATCTGACAGCATTGGTCAAGACTCCATGCCCAAGCTAAATGGCTTCAGCAACAACTGCACAAGTTTACCTCAGTGCCATAGCTAATCATCAACCCAATTAGCCACAATGGAGACTTTGCTGAAGTAGATTTGAGGAGAACTGTTAAATGTGTGAAAGTAACACAGGGAGGAGACATGAGGAGAGGGTGGAGATGATATAAAGATTTGGATGCAAAGTCCCTCCTCCATTAGGAGAATTATTGCAAAACTGGCTTGAAGGGAAGATGGAAGGACTTATTTTAAATCAGAAAGCAAAATAAAGGTTGAAACACCATCGCTAACCCAGTGGACCAACAATAATCAGCCAGATAATACTCTATGACACTGGGAAGGATTTTATGCAGATGATATCATTCTTTGTTTGAATGAGTGTTATTAATCTGCATCTGAAGCGTAAAACCATGAGGTAATGGAATACATTAATTGCTGTAAGCTGCCAGTGTCTTGAGGCCAGTGGTTGCCAACAGTTTTGAAGCAAGCCTCTTTGCATTGGAGCTTTGACTTTTTTTCCTCCCATCCCCAGTGGATAACTTCCACCTTTGTCACAGGTTCTCACTTCAGCCTCCGGCAGCCCAGAGTCTTTGCTGCTGCTTTCTCTCCTGTGTCTCAGCTTCCCATGCTCCTGCTGCTTTTTTGCTGCTGCCAGCTCCAGAAACAAGAGCGCAGACCCAGCACAGCTTATTTGGTTGGCTCCTGAGCTCTGCTGAGCCACACCTGCACTGAGAACATACCTCTCTGGTTGGGAAGGGAAGTCCTACACTGCCTGAACTGTTTCCCTAGCTCAACTGCCACGGTGAAAAGGAAGGTGAATGCAGAGAATCTGAGTGGCTTTTTTTTTTTTTCTATCACAAATTAAGCAAGTGTGTGGGAGCTCTTTGGTTCAGGTGGGGCCTCATTATTGCTTTCTCCAAGCTTCTCAGCTTTTGCTCATGGCGAAACCTCAGGGGATTTTCAGGGCCCCATGTAAATGACCTTGCAGAGCAAGCTATTAACATTCACTGAGTATGTCCAACGGTAGGAACTTATGCTAAGGCAACAGTTTGAGCTGTAGCACTTCCATTAATGTCTAACTAGATTACACATCCTTTAGAGCAGACTCTTCTGCATCTAAGTATGAGCAGACAACTGATACTCAATACTTGGTTTATAGCAATGTATTAGGGTTAGAAGGACAAAGATAGACGTGGCTATTTTTACAGTGGTGTAAATGCCAGGTCTCTAGCCCCAAGGTCTGGCCTGCCATTCCAGAGGATCAGAGCTCAAACCCTGTATCATGTGAGCTGTATGCAAACTAGAGACTTTTTATTTGTGCAGCTGACATGCTAAGATAATTAAGGTGTCTGAGATGAGGTTAAGATGATTGTATGGACACAGCCAACAGGGGATCCCACTGAGGCCTGAGGCAAAAGGGACAAAAGCAGTTTGCTTCTGTAGTTCCTGCTGCAGGCTTTTTTTGGACAGAGCAAATTACCAAACTCTTCAGAGCCCTCTTCTCTCCATCACTGATAATCCATCCACATGCCAGCAGACAAGCACTTTGGAGTGAGAAGTTGTGGAAGAGGAGACCGGGAGACAGGTTTTAAGGGGATATATGAAGCTAAGAGGTAGTAAGATTGCAAGCTTGTTAAGGAGATGGTGCCCACCCAGTGGGAAAGGATGGTGAGAAAGGGGTCTGGGAGAGGAGAATCACCTTTGGTCCAACAATGTAGGGCTGACTGGAAAATCAATCTGTCAGTGGGAAAGGGGAAAGAAAGGGGTCAGGATGAGATGATGCAGAAAACTGAGGTTTTTACAGAGGGACCCCCATGGGCTCAGACACTTTTTAGGAGCTTGGGAAGGAAAACTAGAAGAGCACGGGCCTCTTGTAGCACATATTTTCTGGTTCATACTTTCTGGTGGATAGCACTGAAACCCACAAAGTTTCTCTCTCTCACACACGCAGAGATCCTGACAGATATACAGGGCAATGGTCAGACACCAGTGGAAAGTGTCCTTTAGCTCAAGTGGCAGACATCTTTAAACCCATTGTGCAGGTTCCTGTGTGCTAATGACTGTGGCTCCGAGAGACAACAAAAATACATTTCTGGGCTTTCAGGGTGCTTTTGTAACAAAAGCAAATAATAATTATATCATTGTCTTTTTTTTCTTTTATTAATGTTTTAAAAAAACAAATTCCTAGTATTTGGGTACTATTAGTATTAAGGTTGCATATGCAGCAAAATCCTCTCAGAGGTGAGATTTGTGCCTTTAATTGGATGACCATACTTGCTTTTTCCCTGAGGGCTCTGCTGAAGGTGCAGGATAGATCTCTTCTGGAGCAGATCTGGGCTTTTTTCCCCTGCTTTTTTTGACATAGAAGTCAACAAACGTGTATTACATGAGACTAAGGATCAAGGAGGGAGACTATAGACTGTCAGAGTCATGCCTTGCCCTGGAAAATAAAAATCTGTTCATGGTTCTGCTCTAAATCCTATATGATGCTAGTCGGGTTTTGACAGCTTATTTTAAAAAGTATATTTCTTATATCCTACATTCCATACCTCATGTGCTGGTGCTTATGCCTGCAACAAAAGTCAACCTAAGTTGTTCCCTGATCAAACAAAGTGCTGTATAATGCTAAAGATTCTGAAAAAAATAATAAATAAAAAAAAATCAAATTGGGCATTTAAAATTAATGAACAAATGGGTACTTGTGATACTACAGTGGTGGGTGTTGTAGATATTAGTAATCCTGTCTCCACCACAGGGTTTGAAAGGCACCATTACTAAGACTTTGGTACCATGCCTTGAGCAATAGGGTGAAAAAGAAATATTGAACAGGAACTCATTAATGGTGCAGACACAATGTTCTGGCTGCATCAGATCCTGTCTTAGGTTGCTAACCTCTCAGATCTGCTGGCAGAATAGCACTTCTAGCTGCTCCTCTGTTTGCAAAACTGGTCTGACTTGGTGGGGGCACAGATTTGCCTGACTTTTATGTATATATATATATATATATATACACACACAAAAAGAAACCACAAACCACAGGTCATTTGACAGAACTTGCGTTAGGAAATTACTGCAGATGGAACTGTTCTGACAGATCAGAAAGTGTGATTATATGCCTGGCAGAGAAGGGGTGGTGAGCAGCTAGCAGGAGGACCAGGCAGTAGACTCTTGCTTGGGATGAGCTGTGATCAAAACACACCTGACTCCACCTCTGGAGTGCCACCCCCAGCCGCATACCGTGCATGCTGTGGCTTCCCCCAGAGCCAAGTAACATGAAGTTGGTCTGCTGTACTCACTGCTCAGGACTGAGCCAAAGCAGAGTGGGCAGTCTTTCTTGTAGGGTTTCCTGCCTACAGAGTGCTGAACTTTGCAGTCTGAGTAATGTTTTCTGTGCAGGTTTTTGTGCCTAAGTACACATAGAGATACATGTTATATAAAATATATGTGAATCATGTGTATGCATGACTTTCCACAACAAACTTTTTCCTATCTTTTCTTTGCCATGCACCAGGAAATACTCTAGGCGAAGATGAATCAGTCCTATAGCATGACCAAAATCACAGTGAGTCTATCAAGCGGCCCTCACAGGGAACATTTAAATCCCATAGGTATTTGAGAGACACTTAGTAAATTCTGATGCTCTTTAAATATTAACAGCTGGTCTGGCCTGTTGGATGAATGATAGTTTGGAAAGCTTTCTGTGCAGATCCATGGCTTAACAGTGTCTCAGTTGAAGAGGAATGCTTCCTTTAATCGAATCATTGTGTAACATGTCTGATTCACTGTGGAGTTACTAAGTGTTGTGTCCCAAGTCTCTGGCTGTAGTAGATCAGCACACAGCATCATTTTGGGGGTGGAAGTGGTAAAGGGAATTTTTAAAATTATTGTCCACAAGTCCACTGTGAACAAAACTGTTTTCCCAACCTAAAGTGAAGACTGAAGGCTTCTTTGATTTATGCCAATTGCTGGTGGCCCCAAGAACAGTATGAAAGGAGAAAGCAAAGGGGACAAGTGCAGCAACTCAGCATTGCCTGGTGGTGGGGATGTCCTAGTCCTAATCCTTACATCATCCTCAAATCTAGAAATTGCTCTGCTCACTTTGTGGTACCAAGTTAGGCAATTCCCTCAACATGAAACTGGATAGCTTTCAGACTGCTCTGGGTTGTCTCTGTTATTCCATCAGGCTGCAATGCGGATATATGGACAGCTAGCAAACCAGCTCCTCTGCTATGGTGTGATATTTGTGTACAAAATGCTTGTTTTGATTAAGAAGGCTTTTCCAATGGAAAGGAGTTCTAATATTGTCAGAACTCTAATTTCTACCAATTTTAGGTCTTTTCTGCACTGAAGGAAAGATTGAAAGGTAGTTACAACTCAAGATCCATTTTGTGTAGACAGAAGGTGCTGGGCTACAAGTGACATGGGTGTTGAGTGTAGGTCTTGAGGTGGCTTACAAGACCAAGAGGGCCTGGGACACATTACCAACACCTAAACCTTCCCTGAGGAAGCTAAGTCTGTGAGGAGAAAAATAATATATTCTCCTTTGAGAAAGAAAACTTGGTTTAAAAGTGGAAATGGTCTTCTGATAAACTTCCATCTACCTAAAATTGACATTAATAGTTAGAAAAGGCGTTTTTCATTTTCTGTTCCACACTGATGTGTGGAGTTACTGTGCACTATTAGCAACTAAATGCCAGTTTTCACTTCAGAAACAGATGAGGGCTGGATCCTGGCAGCTCATCTGTAACTGTGGAGATGGAAAAAGGTACAAGAAGCTGCCTGTTCATAAATGTATAAGAATGGTGCTCTTTTCATCAAGTTTTCTTTTTTGTTTGTTTGGTTGGTTTTTTGTTTTGTTTTGTTTTTTTTTCCCACTCCTCAGCTTTAGTCTCCTCTCCACCAACAAGACCATGCTTATGTAGTGTGAAGAGGAGCCCTTGCTGCATCTCTTCAGCAGGTTGCTCTGTAGTTTCTAAAGCATTTTGGACCTCCTCTGGTTATGCATGCTGAGCAACAGCCAGTGTCTACGGTTCAGAGCATGATAGCTGCTCCTGGTGGCTGGAGTTCAGTCTGGTTCATTTCTGGAGTCTGGTTCATTTTCTCTGAAGTTGCTTCAGAAAGTGAAACTGCCCTTCTCCTCTCCCTGGATAATCCCCTTCTGCCAATGGTCATGAATCATCCTCGATGAATTCTTCCGTATAGATGGTTTTGAAGTTCTATTGAGTCATCTGTGCAATCCAGGACGGTTTGCTGTTTTTCTGGCTCCACACGCATGCATTTTCCAGAACAACCCAGAGGGAATTGCCCTGTGCAATTGCTCACCAAGTCTTGTAATTCTCATATGCAATACCCTGCACAGCTCTTCTTTGCCACCCCCATCTCTCTTTCCAAAGCTTAACACAGCTCTTGCAGTATTCTTGCTTTCCTGGTTTTAGTTGAGGTAGGTGACAAATGCATGTTTGCTTTGCAGTTATCTCTGCTAGTTGAAGATGTTGCCAACCCAGGTATTCATTATTATTCCTGTGCCAGAGGTCACCATTCCCACTGACCTGCCAGCAGCTGGAAATATGTTTACATATGCTATTGGCTTCTTTAAAAATTAACTCATTTAACTTAAACCGCTAACGAAGGCAGTCTAAACTAGTCCACATGCAGTGGAGCAGCTTGGGGACTGTCCACACAACCCCTTCTGCTGCCAGAGCTGGAGTAGTAAATTTCATGTGGGACACTAGTGCACTTAATTACATTAAAAAAAAAAAAAAAAAAAAAAAAAGGAAAAATGAGTAGAGGATATTTATCCACAGACTTGAAATCCAGCTGACTTCTGCCTGTGCCATTGGTGGAGGTGATGCTAGGGCATGGATGGGATTTTAAATATTAGCAAATTCCAACACAAACTACATTAAAATTTAATTACACAAATCTGCAGCAAAGAGGAAAGAATAAATACAATATCTCAACTCTATTAAAGGATTTGCATTTGTATGGGAACATTTGCAAAACTAAATGTTTAAGAAAGATTGTTTCAGATGATTTGGCCAGGAATAATTATGACTTAAAAACAGACTGTAAATACAGAGAAAAACAAATTAAGCTGGGACATGAGGTAGAGGAAGTCTGTAATGAAAGTAATTGTTTTATATTTAATATATTGTTTTCAGCAGCCCCGAAAGGTCTTGCTGCAGGATCATTGGGATCTAATCCTTGTCCCAGGAAACCCAACCGTTGCAAACCTGATCCTGTGTGTGTGCGTGCATGTCTGCGTGTAAGCTGCTTGTAACAACCCAGCCAATGGCAAGGGCAAGTTCCTGGAATGCAAATTTTTGTCAAAATTCAGGCCATTTCAGGATTCAGTGCAGGATGCAGCCTGGTGTCAGATACTCATTAGTGAGAGCAGAGAGAAGGCAAACAGCACATGAATGATTTTTTCAGTTGATTTTTAACTTTGATGGACTACAGGTGCCACTGAAGACCACAAACAATACAGAGCAGCTTGGAAAGGTTACCCCTGTGGACTGGAAAGATCAAAGGGAGAATTAATTTGAGGAAAATAGTTCTAGGAGTAAACATAGCAGGTAGCAGCAGAATTAGAAAGCAGTAATGCAAATAAAAAGAAAGGATGTAGAAAATATGCAGGAAGTGCAAGAGGAGTCTCTGTGGAATTATAATACTTTGGAGCAAGGCAATATAAAAAGTCCTTGAAGAGATTTTAAAGTAGGCCTTGATATAATTTTGAATGCAGGACATATTAATTGAAGCTTGGAGTTTGAATTGAAAGTTGCAATCCCTTAGCTGTGTCTTTCTTTAACTTTTCGATCTTTTTCTTTCAGTGTGGCATCAGACACATTTTTAGAGTTAGGGACTATTCCAAGCCTTAGAGGATCTAAAATCATATGCCAGGTGTTTGGAAATGAAGTGAAGGTGTTTAAGAAACAGAGTATTAACATGATGACATTACATTATGTGTTATACATACATACAGATATACAAGTACGTATATGTAAACAAGTGTGGTTTGCAACTTCTTTTACTCCTTCTGTTGGGGCCCCAAGGCCACTTACAGGCCTTAATGCCCTGACCAGCCTCACCTGTGTCCTCCACCTACCTTAAACGCTCTCAGACACCCTTTTAAGCTTAGCCTGAGACCATCAGCCCCTACCTGAGCTTTTTGGAGGAGTGCTGGTCTCCAGCTCAGCTGTGTCTGGCTGTGGAGCCCTTTTCTCCTGAGCTTTGTATGCAGATTGGTCTCCCAGCTTGAGCTTGGCTCTGTCTCATCATCACAGCTCTGCCTGGAATTTAGTAGACCTGACCCATAGACTGGCTTCCTGGTTTGACCTTAGACCTGCCCTATCACTATGCTTTTGGCTTGTGACATGGGCTCTTGGTTGGACCTGGTTACCATCTCCGGGTCTGTCCTGCTCGGTTCACTCAGGTGGTGTGGGGCAGGCCATGGAGTCACCTCAGCTCCTCGCCTCCTCTTCCCTTGAGGAGAAGACCTGCTCTTGGTGCTCTCTGACACTCTCTTAAAATACGTTTGTTAGTGTGTAGGGATGAGCTAGTGTGGCTGTCAGTACCTAAGCAATAGTAGACAGTGATTCCTGTCCCCTCTGCAGAAACTTTCTAACTGAAGTTCTCTTTTTGCCTAATGAAGAAGGAGTTGCTCCTTACTGGCTCCTCTTTCCCTGGAGGCAGCAAAGCGGCAAAAGATGACAGGTGAGGAACAGAAACTTCTGGTGACACTGCCATAACATTTCCACTGCTGAAGAAAATCTAAATAATGCTTTTCTTTTAGACATGAAGATTCATGGTTCAATTTTGTCTAGAAGAATTTGCCCACAAATAAAGATAATCCCATATTCAGTGTTTCACCTCATTGGATTGAGCCTGCAAAGCACTTCTTATCTAGGTAAGAAGCATGTGCTAATGTGGTTTGTGTGAGTGTTTCCAGAGCCTAGTGTGTAGGTTGTAGTCACTGTTTCTTATCAATCAGACTAATGCGCTTTTATTTTATAGGTCAAGAGGAATAAGACTGAAACTGGATGGTGTTTCTGCAGTAGAATTCTAGAAACATCATTTTGACTTACTTTTCTGTGTGTGTGTGCATGTGACTGCATCCAGTCCATTCCACAATATTAAGGAATTGGTTTGGCCTCAGTATTACCAGGACTGGGTAGCAAGTCCCAAATCTGAAAACAAGGAACAGCTATTTGCACTTCCACATCCTCTCTGTGCTCCCATGGTGAGCTGCCTAAGAGGCATGTACCAGATAGTCAGCTAAGAGGGTGAGATGGTAGAAAAGTTGGTGAAGGAAGCTTCAGTCCTTCTTCCTAACCTGCACCTTCTCAAAAGACGTATTCGGATGGGGAGGAAATAAGGTGGAGCATATATTTCCTTATTCAACGTGGATAGGAAGAAGGCCCTTTGAAGTTGGGAGAGTAGTGTGGGGAGGAAGAGGATAAAGAGACAAAACAAACAGCAACAGGATAAGTCCTGGGAATGGGTGTGTGGAATGAAGAAGTAATTGAAGTGTAAGTCGAAAGGACGTTTAAAATAACAAAAGCTTATAGGCAGCGTGCAGGGAAAAAAGAGGAAATGTACAGTGGGTGCCATGAGTTTGGCCTCCATAAACCAGACTAAACCTATCTTGTTTGCTTCATTCTACAATCCATAGCAATTCAGGGAAGTAATTCTGCATCTCTTGACTTCCGTGTGATTAAAATGTTCTTGGCATCCACTTTGTTTTTAATGCGATTGGTTTTGTAACATAATTAGAATGGGTTTTACAGCTTTGTGTATTTTTACTTAAGAAACAATAGAAGTAGTACACAGTTGTGGTTTTTTATTTATTTATTATTTTTTTTTTACTAGAGAAGTATCTCTAAAGCATTATACCAGAATGGCACTACAGTATCGATAATAAGATCATGCATAGCAAGCGTTGCAGAACAGACTCTTAATTTCACAGCACAATGCTTTTGACTCAACAAAAAGGCACAACCTGTGTTTTGTTAGCCCCACCGATCTCAGTGTGCAAGCTGTTTGTAGGATCAGATGTACAAAGTGAAGGCTGATGTTGGTGGGTGGGGTGGGAGGTGTGTATATGGGTTATGTTAAAATTATGAGCTTTTATGACTCTGTAATACGAACTGTTTTTTTTTTTTCTCCATTTGAAGCTTACTGGTGAGACCATAGTAAGACTGTTAGGTACACTATAGTTGAGTGGTCCCACTAAGCCAATGGGATTAACTTGTGCATTCAAATAATGCCTGTAAAATTTGATACAATAAGCACTTAAGCATATGCTCTCTCCTCCTGAAAGCATGCTTGCTGGCATTGGTAGGACTTAACAGACACACAAACCCTTTCCCGAAGATACACACAGGAAGAACTGCTCCACAAGGCATGCCCCTCTCCAGAGAGGGGTTCATACTCTGCTACATACTCTTCCCCCCTTCTCTGTACCCTAGTGCCCGAAGCCTTCATGGAGCTGAGTTTCTTCTTTGTAAGTTCCTCCCCTGTCTGTGCCAGATCCTCCTCACCTGGCTAGGTCCTCTTATCTCAGCAGGCCTGGCCTCCACGCTGGGTTTCTTCAGGTGAAACACTGACCTGTGCGTTTGGCACCCATGCCAACCTCAGTGCTGTTATGAGGTGCCTGCATGCCACGTTTGAGGTTTCACAGGCTATCCAGCTGCTCCTACTGCCTCCAGTAGGATTTTGATAGCAATGATATAATTCACATATCTCAGTGGAGCTATGCCAATTCAAACCCGGGGAGGATCTGATGTCTTAACTTCTACTTCTTGATTTACTATGAGCGTACCTGCAAGCCTAATTGTGCACCAGTGTCAGATTCTCCTCTCCACTAACATGCACACGTTTAATTCATCAGTATGATTGTTTCACCATTTGGTCAAAACAATATATGTTCTATTTTTGTGACATAGGAAAGGCCTTAGCACATGCTGTAAAGAGGGGCCTGGGGAATGATTCACCTCTGAAGGAAATGAAGTGCTGTTTTTTCTGTTGTAGCATGTCTTAAGCCAATAGATGAGCAGATTTGAGGTTTCCTATTGTGACTAAGAGTACATTTTGACATTGCATTTTACGACATTGCACTGTTTGCATCAGAAATTGGTGGTCAGAAGGACTATGACAGTGATTGTCCCCCTGTACTCACAGCTGGTGAGACCCCACCTCAAGTGCTGTGTTCAGTTTTGGGCCCCTTGCCACACACAAGATTTGGCTTGCTTGAGCATGTGCAGAGAAGAGGACCAAAAAATTGGTGAGGAGAAAACAAGAGGTGTGAGGAGCGGCTGGGGGCCCTGGGGCTGCTCGGCGCGGAGGGGAGGAGGCTGAGGGCAGAGCTCCCCGCTCTCCACAGCTGCCTGACAGGAGGCTGCAGCCAGGAGCAGCGTGTTGCTCTCCTTGCTAAGGTGACAAGCGACAGGACGCAACGTGACAGCCCCGAGCTGCACCAGGTGGGTTTGGGCTCGGTGTCAGGAAGGATTTCCTCACAGAGAGGGCAGCCGGGCCTTGGAAGGGGCTGCCCGGGGCAGTGGTAGGGGCTCCATCCCTGGAGGTATTTAAGAGACGTGTGGATGCAGTATTTGGGAAAATGTTTTAGTGGTGGACTTGGTAGTGTTAGGTTGATGGTTGGACTTGATGATCTTAAGGTCTTTTCCAACCTAAAAGATGCTATTCTATTCTAAAATATAGTCAGGTCTGAAAAGCTTTGTCCCTTCTTAGAAAAGGAGCTTTGCAGGCAGGATGTGACAAGCCTATAGCACAACCTCCTGAAAGGGGTACAACCGGACCTAAAGAAGCCCTGACAGAGGTGGCGAAGCCAGTCTGACCACTCTCTGTGTGACCAAGACCAGGGTATTTTTCTCAGTACGACTTAGCAGAGTGACAAGCCAGCCTTGAACTAGGTATCCTAGTTGTGTCATTGTTGCTCTGTATGCCCAGTTTCCCTCTGTCTTTTATGCTACACAGGTAATCGTTCATCTGTGTGTGAAAAAGGGTATATGATGCAGTCATGCTGCTGTGATAGGATTTTGGAGAATGAGATTTAGGGCTCTTACAGCTTTGGCTTTGTGAAATTTTGGGACAGCTGCAAGATAGCAAGTGCTGTGTTTTCAACTTGCATTTGTTTGCTAAAGCATGTTTTGAAACTTTATGCTCCTTAGCATTGGGGCCTGACACTTGTTAGCCTTTGTTTGTTTTTAAAAACAGATATAAAGACTTAACAAATTCACTGACCATAGCTGGAGAAACTGATTTCTCAGGAGACCCCTGAAGGGAGAGATTACATGGCAAGAAAGGTATCGAGATCACTCAAAGCAAAATCTGTACATTTAGTTATTGCTGTAGTCCTTTGGATTTAAGGGGGACTTGTGGAACTTAAATGATTAGAAATGCCATAGCTTATAAAAGGTTCTACATGTCTGGCTTGTGATGCATCATTGTGAGTACTCTCTATATTACTTGAATCTCATTTCAGTCAGGAAAACAAGGCTAGAAGAACTTGAAGCTTCACTCTTGAACTGTGCTTACTTATTTGCAGTATGCCTGGCAAAGCAAACATCCCAGTAATCAGAAATTTTAGCTTGAATTTTTCAATACAAAGTTTTTTTTTTTTTTTTCCATATTTATGGCTTTCTTTTATTCACGTATGTACTGGAGAGTGTATGAGAGAAAATGTATACAGGGCAGAAAGTAAGGAAATGAATAAAATGTCATCAACCCTGCAAACTTTGAGTTGCTAAACTAATTTTATGTGCTCAGAATGTGATATTTAAAAAGAACTCTCTCATACATGTCTGTGGCAAACATAATGCTATACTGCCGTTGAATGGCAAAAATACTTTCAGAGGAAACCACAGGGTGAAATGCCTTTCAGTCATTCAGATATGTTAACATGTTTATGGACAGATGTAAAGAAAAAGCATACCATAGTAAACATCTTGGCAAGGTGAACGTGTCTTAAGTGCATGTATGCTTTCTGTTCCTTTAATAGATGAAATAAAAGGCTTTGCAAAAAAATGCTGGCAAACCACACTCTATTTAAATGAACGGTTCAGAACCTAGAACTACTGAAAAAAAAAAAAGATCAGAGCAAACCTGCGAGCTGATGTGAAGGGAGGTGCAGTGGAAAATGTGAGCAACTTTATGAAAAAGTTCAGAGATGGCAAGAAACCTGTCTAGCTCAGTTGAGAGTAAAAATACATGGTTGGAAGAAAGTAAAATGGCTGCAAAAGTACAGAACCTGCTGAGCTACAGAGAAACAATTCATTCTGAAAAGACAGAAGCAGTTCTCAGTGGAAAGTCAAAAGCTCTGGGACTTGCTTTTCATGGATGCGTCTACGCTAACTTCAGAGCACTAGCCCAAGCTTAAACTTGTCTTGTGTGTTTGGACACAAGACTGTGCTCAGGGCCTTGGGTGAGCTCCATTTCTGGGAGGAGGAAGGGAGGCTGAGCTGTCTCAGCCCTTTAATGTAACCCCAATGGTATCATATCCTGCATGGCACGTGACCTTCTCCAGAATCCTCCATTGCCCATCTCAAAATTGTGTGTGACCATAGCTCCCTCCCAGAAGGGGCTGGTGTCGCATCCCACAAAGCCCTGCCGTCATTGCCATCACAGGGGGTTTGGCTAGGCAGGGTGTACAGCCAGTCTGCAGAATGCTGAGGAGCCTCTCGCTCTTGGCCTCATCATGGTCCTCTGCAGGGAGGCCTGGGTCTCACACACATGGCCTGGGCATGGTGCTACAGCCTCAATAGAGCTTGTGTTACTGAAGGAGCCCTCACAGAGACTCTGCGAGAAGGTGTCCTCCTCAGCAACTGCTTCGCTCTGTGGCTGATCTCAGGTTCTGTGACCAGATATATGAGGCCTGGTGTGCTGGGAAGGAAGAAGGAATGCTGAATGAATGTCTGCGAAAATGTCTGGTTAATAATACCTGAGAAGGTTTGAAGCTCTGTCAGTAAATTATGCCCTGTATCACTTCATTAAGCTGGAGCTGGACAGACTTGCCCCATTTCTTGATGGCCATCACACACAGCTGCGGAACACAGGAGAAGTAAGAAGTAAGATTGGGCCAAAATTCCTCACTGGAGCATTTTTCCACTGCATAATGCCAGTTTGTCCAAATGGGAAGGAACTGAATCAATTTACAGGACAACAGAAAAGCAATGCCCCTTTCAGACACCCTGGGAGTGGAGACGGGGGACACTGCTGCCAGGTCCTGAGCAGGGAGGTGCTCAGAGCAGAAGGCATGTGGCCAGGCCCCTGTTGGCGTCCCTGCCTGCCCCCAGGAAAGCACCTGGCTGCTGCTGACAAGGGCAAGGTGCAGGTATCTGGGGTGACAGTTACTGCTGGAGAAAAGTGGAAAAAATGACTGCCCCTGGCAGCAGCAGATGCTGCCCTATCTCTCCGGCCTTGCTGTAGGAGCGTGGCCCTGGAAATGCTCCGAGCACCAGCTTATACCAGGTAAGCTACGATCCTCCAGTTCTTCTGGCTGATTTGGGCTGAATGAGGAGCCTCAGAGCACAAGCTATTAGATGGCAATTCTCTTAACAAACCCTTTATGTTAATTCAATAAAGGCTGCTTATGGAATTTCCCTTCTCTGAGAAAATTTCAACTTTTATAGAGAAATGGTGCTCAGTCTTTTTTTCTTTCCTTTTCAGGACTTCAGAAGTTACCTCAAAAATTCCCTGAAGCCCTAATAATAAAGATTCTCCGTCATGTGTCGGGATGTAATGTACAATATAACATTTTCACATTTGATGCTCAGCACAGTTAAATTTACCACAGTGCTTCGCATTCAATATATACCAAGAATTCTAGCAAAATCACATACTGTTCAACTAGAGATTTATCACGGGGTGCTTAACAATGAATTATTTAAAAGTACCTAATGTATCATGGTTTCTTGAGAGCCTAATGTGTGCGTGTGTATATATTTATACATAAAATACCTGTGAGCCATTATAGAATACCAACTTCTGAGCGTAGGGGTTTCAAGTGTAAATCTAGAGGATGTTTAAAAATAGGTACCCTCCTGAAAATGCAGTGGAGTTTTAGCAGGAAAAAAGCCTTAATCTTCACTGTTCGGATATACATGCAGTCATTTAAAAGGAATCTGTATCCTGTAGGGCTTCTTTTCGGTGAGATTTTTAAAAGTATCTAAATTCTGCCATGAAAGTTTTTTTCAACGTGCTTACTGATGTGGCATTTTAGATGTTGCTGAAAACTTTTTAAAAAAGTTCTCTCATTTGCAGGTTTGAGAAGATTACTACATGTCTCCTACCAGCAAGCGTACATAGTACTTTTTCCCAACATGCTGTGCTGAGTGGGTATGCACTTCCTTTTTACTGATGGAAAAACAGAAAAAGATGAAGTGGTCTGCCCAAGCTTACATGGCCAGGAAACAAACAGCCCGTTATGCTGTCTTTTCAGAACTTTCCCAGGGCTGCTCTGGGGAGCAGATTTTCTGCCACCCTTGAGATGAACCGGAGACTACTCTTTGGGTCCTAACCCTGCTCAGTCGGGGTGCACAGGCTGAGGAGCGGCAGCAGCTCATGGCTGCTTCTCTGGCCGCTTCTCCAGGTCGTGGTGGGAACAACCTCATGGGGTCAGACTTTCAGTTCTGTGTTGTGTCCTCTGACCCAAATCATCTTTTTTATTTTCTAACTGGCACCATTTGATAAATATGAGGACCCCACTGTCCTCTTCTCCCCCATCAAGGAGCCGCCTCCTCTTCGCCACCTCACTGGGTTGCTCTGGAAGGACACTCGTGCTTGTCTGCAGGGGAAGGCCACTGGTTATACCTCTCTACATATCGGTGAGCAAAGAGGGATGGATTTTCACATTGCTGGGTGGGATGCAGTTTTACTTTCACAGTTTCCTGCTGTCTGTCATTCCATCTTGCAGGTCAGAGCATCTGCGTTGAACTTACTCAGGACCTTGCAAAGAGATGGGTGGCCTGGGACTTCCTTTGGCACCTGCAACAGCTGTGGTGGGTCCTTGTTCTCAGGCATCTTATGTGGAAGGGCAGCATCTGATTCTTCCTTCCTTATGACATGGTGACAACAACCTGAAGCTTTCCAGCAATGGGTAGAATAGGAAGGAACAAGATGGGTGAAGGACAGCGAAAGATGCCAAGAGGAGGTCCAGAGCTAATTTCAGAGGTCACTTGAGTTCAGGTTTGTGACTGGTCAGATCTGGTGGACTAGTTTCAGCTATCAGCACCTGGGGGGTCAAATTCATCATATCAGCGTGCTCAGGCTAATGGCAATTCTGTTCTTCAGCAAGTCAGAGCCCTAATTCTGAAAGCCAGAGGGGGAAGATGAGGAAAGCCCCTCTCAAAGAGTTCATCTTTTTCTTCTCTGACAAGAGGCAGTGGAATGGAGTATTTTTCCTAAGGATGCTCTTTGAGGGTCCCATCCTCCCATGAGTCTCTAATTAACAATGGCAATGAACATCACCTCAGCCTTACTGTCCAGCTGCAGACTAGCCTAGCGGTTTGCAGATGGATTATCCTCTTGGCTTCTGCCTCCAGCAGGGAGCCCACCACTGCTGCAAGCCATGCATGTTTTCAAGGTGGAGATTAAGGGACCTCAAGAGGAAAAAAGGCTGAGACTGTGACCAAAAGCTTTGGTTTCATGTCTGTACCCAGCTCTGCAGTGAGTGACTGCCTCTCCCCACCTTGGTTTCTCCCGTGTGAAAGGCAGCACTCGTGAAAGCCTCCCATGATCAAATATAGCTTGAAAGAGGGCCCCCTGCAAAACTGGGGGCTCTCTGGAAATGGCGGTCAGCAGGGGCCGGTCTGGGCGCTACAAATTTCCAGGCGAAGAGGCTGCTGGGCGGGGGAGGCTGGGGGAGCGCAGGCGTGGGAGCGGGAGGAGGCGTTTAGTTATTTCGTTGGGGTTTTGTACGCTGAGGGCGGCGTGCGCTGGGGCTGACGGAAAACCTGAGTGGTTCCGAAAAGCTGCCAACACCTTCCCCCCCCCCAATAAAATAAATAAAAATAAAAAAGAAGGGGGGGAGCACAGAACCCCCACCCCCCTCTCGGCGCTGAGAGCCCCTCCCTCCCTGTCCCTCTCCGCCCGAGGGGCCGTCCCCATCCCCACCCCCGCATCGCCCCCCCAGGCCAAAAAAGGGGCAAGCCCAACGCGCCTCCCCCTCGGATTTCCTCCCCCGCCCACTGGCGGCGGCGGAGGGGCTCGGCGCCGGCATGGAAAGTTGGGGGGCGAGGGGGTGAGTACCCCGGAGGGGCGCGGGGGGTGACGCCCCGGTGGAGACGGGCGGGAGGCCGGCAGGGCGGAGGGCGGGAGGAACCTCCGGGATCCTCCGCGCTGCGTGGCCGTGCCGGTGCCCCGGGGGCCGGGAGGAGGCAGGGGGGAGCGCGACCGACGGCAGTCGGTTTTTTTTTTTTGTGTTTTTTTTTTTTTGGGGGGGTGGGGGTAACTTTTGGGGTGGGGGGGTGAATGGTGAGGGGGCATCTGGTGCTTAATAGGGCTGCTCTTGGGGGGGTCCCCCATTATGGGGGCCGGGGGCGGTCCCCGCACCGGGAGGGGAGGGGAAGAAGTGAGGGGGACAGGGTGTTCGCCGCCCCTCACCCAGCAGCCCGCGAGGAAACCCCCTCGGTGACCCCTCCCCCACCTCCAGGCTCGGGGGGGAGGGAGGGCAAAGGGGGGGCGGGGCCGGGAGACCCGGTGACGTCACCCACTTCCTGCAATAGAAAGTGAGGGAGGGTAACGCCCCCCTCACCCCCACCCCCCCCGAGCATCCCCCCCTGCCCTTCCCCTCCCCTCCCCTCCCCTCCCTGCCCCGGTCACGGCGCGGCTCTCCCCGAGGGGAGCCCGGGGGGGGGCGGAGCCTGCCGGGGGGGGCACGGCGCGAGGAGGAGGAGGAGGAGGAGGGAGGCGGGAGGCCGTGCGAGGCGGCGCCGCTGGGTCATGTTTGTGTTTGAGGCTGTCAAGTGAAGGAGGCTCCCGGCCTCCCCCCCCATCCCCCCCCCGCCGGCCTCCCCGCCGCCATCAGCCTCTGCCAGGTTTGCAGCGGGCCCCGGGAGCGGGAGGGGAAAGGGGGGAGGGAGAGGCACCGATAGGGGTTGGGGTGGTACTGGACAGGCTCTGCTCCCCACAACCCCCCGTGGGGCCTCCCGTGTTTTTTGTTTTTTTTTTTAAATTTAATTTCTATGGTGCTGTTGTGCCCCCCCACCCCCCAAGTGCCCGGCGTGTGCGCAGCGCTTTGTTCGGCGCGGCTTTGCGGAGGGGTTTTCCCAGGCTCCTCCCTCTCTCTTCATTCATGTTTTTTTTTTTCTTTTTTTTTTCCTCCTTTCTCATTTCCTTTCCTTTCCTCCCCTTCCCCTCCCCCCTCCCTATACCCCCCCCATTCCCCCCTTCCCCTATATCCCCTCCACTTCTGCGCCCCCCCTCTATCTGTGCCCCCCCTCCCCCCCCCATCTCTGTCCCCCCCAAGTTTGATCCCGGTTTTCCCCTCCTCGAAACGTCCCGGCGAGGAGCCCCTAGGGCAGAGCCGGCAGCCCCCAGCCCTCCTTTGTGCCAGCCTCTTCCCCTGTCTGGCTCCTCTTCCTGCTGCAACA
Organism: Cygnus olor; assembly: GCF_009769625.2. Lineage (NCBI taxonomy): Eukaryota > Metazoa > Chordata > Aves > Anseriformes > Anatidae > Cygnus > Cygnus olor. The sequence goes on along the minus strand of NC_049170.1, from coordinate 65,565,666 downwards.
GACAAAAGAAGCGTTAAAAATTAATGCTCGTGCTCCCCAGCGGCCTCTAGACCGAAGGGGTGGCGGCGAGAAGTCTGCTTGAAGGGGGGTTTGAATTTCGTTTTTATAAAAAAAAAACAAAACAAAAATAAAACAAACAAACAAAAAAGTCGCCTGGCTTAACGCCCCCCCCCCCCCCCCCCCCCCCAAGTTAATGCTTAAATGCTAAAAATCCTACATGCTTCCTCCCTTAAGTAGCTCTCTGTAATCATCTTGTCCATGTTAAGGGCCATTGAGGGGTTTGTAGAAATTCAGAGAAATTCTTCCGTGGGTTAATTAAGAAAATCTCACCATCCGAGGTGGTATTGCTATAAAAAGAAGTGGTCGGCATTTCGCTTTGTTTAGCTGGAACAGGGGGATTATGCCACTTGTTTTCTCTTTCATAAGATCTGTGTAAGTAGTTTGCTATAGGTCTGGGGGGATTTTGGAAATTAAACAAACTGCTCTTTAAACTGGGAGTAAATCGTAAGAACATCTGAAAAGTGAGAAAGCTTTGTTAACGTTGAATAAGGTGTAATTTTGGGGATGCACGTGTGGATCGGTACCATTTCAGTACAAAATCTGGTGTGTTGGCTGTTTAAAAAATACTTAAAAAATTCCCCCATCTGTGTGGTTTGTGCATGCTTGGCCTTTGCTGGCTGCAGCCTCCTGCAAATGCAGGGACTGTTGCAGCTACCTGGGAGGGTGGCAGGGCAGAAAGTGGCTGTGCAACAGCTTGCAGCTGGGTCAAGGGCCCATGTGGTTCTGTGCTGTTTGTGGTATTTTACCAGAAACCTCCCCTGAGGAGTTCCTCTGGATGTGCAAGCCCCAAGTGGGGGAACCCGAGGCTTCTTTGTGTTGTAGATAGGGTGGACTGTTGCTGCTGCTGTCTGTGTTTGCCCTTCGCTTTGCCTTCTCACCCAGAGAAGAGCATGTATTATCTTAAAGCCTGATGTCAAATTTTGTTTAGTTTTCCAGAATTATTTACATGGGGCACAAGTTGTTGGAAGACATTTTCTGGCTAGAAAACAGCTGACGAATGTGGAAAAGTGTCTTAGTTTTCTCATGCCTCCTGAGTAATCCCAAAAGGAGTTTCACCCTCATTTAATTTTCTTACGGTAGTGGAACATCTTGCTCCATAAAGGGATGGATACAGAAATATTTCTTGGTCATCGCTAATTTCCATAACTGTTTTAGGGTGAAAGGGAGCGGATAGGTATCTTTGTTTTCCTTCTTAATGCTGCATACATCTCCTAACTTCTCTCTTTTATTTTTTTTAGCATGCGGATTAATTTACCCCTTTGACAAGTTTATGGCGCTGCCATCTCTCTGCTTGCTGTACTCTTCGTTTCTGAGAGGAAAAAGTGGAATAAGAGATTAGAGGAAAATGCCGCGGACAAAGCAGATACATCCAAGAAATCTGAGAGGTATGTAGCTCTCCACAGAGAGAAAAAGCGTTTGCAAAACTTGGTTGCGTTTCCAGTTATGAGGTTGAAGAAATGTGTACTTATGAAGTCTGTTTTGACCCCAAAATATCTTGCCAGCAAATTCTAGGAGTAATCCAGGATGCTTCTCTAATATTGAGAGAAATAAGTGGGATCTGTTCTTATTGCTGTAGTGTGTGTGCACGACTGTGTTCTTGATATCCTCCAGATTAGAGCAATAAGTAGCTTGAACTCTGAAAAAGCAAAAGATGACACAGCTTCCTTGCCAGAAAATTTAGTTGAAATATACCGGGAGATTGGAAGTGTTTGCAATGTAAAATGCAGCCTGAGATCTGGCTGCCAGTCATTGTTTTTCTTGACAGTAATTGGTTTGGCTTGCTTTGGAGGGGATCAGACTCTCCAGTGCGTGCCTTCCCACTATTTATCATCTCCGTCGTCCATGCTACTGCAGGAATCGCTGGGTATGACCTTGGTCTCCTTGCTGGCCTGCCTTCACGCAGCTGAGCTCACTGGCTGCAGAAGGGAGCAAGTGTGTAACGGACATGCTCCACAAACTGACAGGCTGAGATGTCCAGGTGGCTCCTGGAACAAAATCCTGGCATGCTTAACAGAGCCCAGGACGGGCAGATGAATGTGAGCAATCCGATCCCTTGATTATTGTTGCTGTCTTGGTCAAAGTGGCCCTGGAGGAATTAAATGAGGGGAAAAATATAGATTAGTTGAAAAGCAGACATGTATGTGGAAGGAAAACAAGCTTCCACCATCGGCCTTGTATGTAGTTGTTGGGAGAACATGTGTGCACCCCCTCACGTGGCTGTCATCAGCTTTCTTAAGGTGAATTTCACTGCTGTGGTAGGCAGAGAAGCATCCCTTCAGAAAATAAAAGCAAGGACAAAACCACAAATGTCAACATAAACTTCTGGTGGCAGGAACAGCATTTGATTCAACTTTTTTTAAAAAAAAAAAAAAAAGAAAAACAAACTCCGAAACCCAACAGTCATAAGCACGTGTTTCACTTAGTTTACAATTGAAAGGCTCTTAAGTGCTAGTGTATACAGCTGTATCAAAAACTCTGGGGGTCTGTGAACTGTGTCACTGCTACCAGTAAGCATCTCTGCTGCAGAGGATGTTTTTGCAGTGCCTTCACTCACGAAATGTGGAACAGTGTGATGGATAAACCTCCATCGCGGATCAGGAGAGGGGAAAAAGCAGCAGTGGGCACCTTGCAGTGTCTTGCATTTAGGTGATGCCACTTCCCATTCCGACTGAACTTAAAGCAATAAATTAGGCCCCAAGTTTCAGTATTGCTGCTTACCAAGTTGCTGATGTAATTGATGTAATGTTTGCCAATCAAATATAAAAGTGATCTAATTTTAGTGCTCTGGTATCCACTCTTGTACTGCTTTGAACTTAATAGGAGTTAAGTCTACTGTAAAGCTTTTTGTAGCTTTGTATTCATTTAACTGAAAGCATTTAAAATAAATAATCGAATTAAACTCTTAATTGTGTAATAAATTACTTGTTTTTTGCCTTGCATAATTTCCCCAGTCATTTAGCTTTTATCACCCCTCTAATAGCAGTTTTTATCAGTTTCTGTTTTTCTACAACTAGTAGAGGTTTTTGAATAAATTAAGGTGGGTTAAATGTTGGGAGGGGAAATAGAGGTATACAGTGAGCCCATAATTTGAAATGATATTGGAACCTCTTATTAACAGTTAAAAATGATTGTTGAAACTACATAGGTGCTGAGAGGTGCATGTTGTAAGCATGTATTGCTATCGTAGGTTATTAGAGGTGAAGTGATTTGAAAAATCAGTTTACTTCTCATTAGTGATGCCCTATTTCCATTTTTAGTCTTGATAATGAGGAAAACTGGATTTCAGTTTTAGTTATTTTATCAGTCTCTGAGAATACAGCAGAAAATGCTGAAAACCTCGGGTTTTGATGGATTTTGAGGAGGCTGAAAGATTGCATAGCTCTGCTTTCTGGCAGTTTACATTTGTGTATGGAAGGTTAGACCAGACTTAAATTGGGAGTCTTAACCATTAAAACTTTTAAGTGTACATTGTAGATGTGATGTTTAATTTATGGCAATTGGTACAGATAATAACCAGATCTGCAAAAAGAATACACGCCTGTGGTCTAAGGTGGAACTCAGCAAACTCTGAAATTTTATAACCTTTGGAAGACAAAGATGTAAGGTTAAGTAGCTTTTATTTTTACGATAAAAGTTATGTTTACATTGTCTACACCTAATTATTACTATCTGAACTATGTACAAAGAACACGGTAGCCTTACCTGGCTTCTCCCTTCCTTGTCTCAACCTCTCTGGTTGCCCCATCGCAGTCAAGTTTCCAGTAGCTTTACCATGTCTGGAGCCCATCAATGTTTAACTTTTCCAAGAGAGCACTTCTGAACAACCCTTGACACTGTCTATCCACTCTGCTGTGCATCAGACGAGTTACTTAGTTTGCACTTGCAGTCCAAGTCTGCCTCGAGAGTAAGCAACCAAGTCCAAGAACCTAAAGTATGTACGCAAATTCTAAAACAAAAGCAAACCCATGACTTTACTTCTCCCCACCCCGTAAAAAAGTTAATTTGTGATTTTCATCAGCACAGAAATAAGTTTTTTAAAGTTTTAATATTGCCTGTGTTTACTGTAAGCAGCTTTGTTGTCTGGGGAAAATGAAATGGCGTTGTTTAATATGTAGATCTAAATGTAAGAATTTGGCAAGTAACCTGAAGGCTCTTCTTTTTGTGTCATGGCACTATTTTACTTATTTTGTATGCTTTTGAGAGAGCAGACAGTCTTTGACAAATTAGAAGTGTTCCACAGTGAAGATCAAGTTTCTGTGTGTGTGTGTGTGTTTTTGTGTGTGCTGAGGTCCCCTACCCTCATCCCCTATCTTGTATTTTGCTGTCTGTTTATAGATGAGTCAATACAGTGTAAAGTATAGTTAGTATACTAACTAATTTTACAGCAGGAAAAAAACAAAACAAACAAAAAAACACAACAAACTGTTATCAAGAGGACAGGATATGGGAAACATTACTTTGTAAATAAATTAAAAAAGAAAATGAAATTAGTTGGCTGTTTGTTTTCATGACTATGTGCTTGTCACATGGTTTTAATGCCTGACTGCGGCTGAACGAGTGTGTTATATCTGATGCCTTATGTCAATAAGGCATCTGCTGTGCTGTACTCGTTTCATTATTTTGTTTTGACGTGTCAGTCTTCCCGGCTTCTTGCTGCAAATACATCCTCAAGAAAAAACGTTAGCATCACCAGTGGACTGCCTTGGTAAGAGCTGTTGTGCATGGTATCAGACTTGCATGTCTCTTGACTAATTTAATAATAATTGTAGTCATCCCCAGAAGTGGCTAAAGTTGGACAGAAATTATGTTTTTGCGGGTCTCAAAAGGATATGATTTGAATGCATTCAAGTTCCAAAAAATACTTCATAGTTTCAAAAATGAAGGCTAAAGCCATGCCTGGGAAAAGGCTGGCATCTATCTGAGTTACCAGTCAGCTATGCAACTGAAACAGAGCAAATAAGCAGGCGTTCCTGACCTTGTCTTAGTCTCTTAAAAAAAAAAAAAAAAAAAAAAGCTAATCTCAGACACATTCTCATGTTGTTAACGAATGAAGAGCATTGTCATCTCCCCCAGAAAAGGAGTGTGTTGTGAAAGAGGAAAACATCCATCTCATTCAGGAGGGAGGCTGGAGAAAGTACTGCTTACCAGACATCCAGAGGTCATTGGTCCTAAATTTACTTTATTTGTTGTGTTAAGTTTTACGTAACTTGTAAAAGACTACTTTGCATGCAGTCACACCATATATTTACATGGCCAATTGATACACAGATGTAACAAAACATTTCACAGAAGCAGTAATGTATTCCCAGAAGTACAGTTACATTAGAGAATCATGCTTTTAGCAGAGCTGAGTGGGCTTGGTTTTGTTGTCAGATGGTTCTGAGGATATAGGAGGAAAAACAACTCATGTTTTTGTTTACTTAGGCGTACCCAATTGCAGAGTTCAAATTGAAAACTTATTATCTGTGCAGTGTTCAGCACAGTGCTCTGATGCACTAGTACAAAAATGTAACAAATATTTTTAACTTTGTCTTTTTCCTAGACAAGCTTCTCTTTATTTTTAGGAATACAAATTGTTGCTGTTTCTACTTTTTCTTCTCAATCAAATATTTCCATTCAAAACAAATGGTGGATGGGCCCATAAAGTTCAAGATCTGTTTTCAAAGGTTTTAACTCTTTGTAGTTGTTAAAGAAGTGCAGGTATAATATAAATTGTGTTGTTCAATAGCTTGATAGCTTTGCTGTAATCTGAAAAGTGCGCCTAAGTTGGCTGGAAAGCTGCATACGTTCTGGGTCCGATGATTTCCATGAGAATGAAGTGTCTGATACATCTTAAGTGTAATTTAGTAAAGACTCTTGGAGTTGGTTTAAAATTTTAATGTGCTTTCAGTACTGAAATAGGCCTGTCTACATTGAAAACTGACAGGTTAACATTTCTCATTAGTGTTTGGTCATGTCATCTATAAAACCTGAGAAGTGATCATTGTGCTGTGCTTTAACTCATGATTTTCATCAAAGGATTTGCAAAGTCTTCATTTTTATTTTTTTAATATTTTTTTAAGACTCACTTCTGTAACTTGCGCTTGCTCAGTTCAAAAGAAATGTTCAGGCATTATATTTGACTTCTGGGCCATAGTGCTGTTTCTGACAGAAAAATGTTTTGCTTTAGGCTATTTCTGAGGCTCCGTTGTTGTGGTGTTGGTACACCACAAGTACTGGTGTGTTGTGCCCTGTAGTGTACCCATAGACATCCCTAAAGACACTGTAGAGAAAGTCCAGATAAGTATTTTGCTCAAACTTATGGAGCATGTGTGATGCAGGTGGAACAAGAAGTCAGAGCTTTGACTTGGTGACTTAATTATAGAAATCCCCATTCATTTGGCAGCAGTTATGGTTTCTGTGTGTTGGGTTGTTACCAATACCTGAACAGCTAAAAAGCTAAAATCTCCCTCATGAAGGTAGAAGGTACAGGTGGCCCTGTAGGTATGCTGTCAGCCGAAGTGCCAGAAGATCCTTCCACAATGCAATGCATAGACTTTGCATGTATCTCTTGTAGGCCACAGAAGTAGTCTCTCTGTGCCTCGTGTTTCTTGTCTGTGGTGTGGAATGATAATGTTTCTCTCTATTTTCGTGGGGATTTGTTTTACCTGTTTGGAGTGTGAGAACTTCACGCTGACAGTTGTTTCCTACTGTGCTGTATAAACGTCCTTGCACCTTAGAGAGCTTCTTGGCTGCAACCAGTAAATTCTGTTGTAATGTGAATAATATACATCTTTATGTATGTTTGAAAAACTGTCTAAAATACACTGCAGTGTATAAAGGCTGAATTTAAAGCTGTGGTTTGCCACCCTTTTTCCTCTTACCTGTCCTGTCGCCATCTCCCTGTGATATAACCCAAAATTTGATCATCTAAGTGTTTTTTTGACAGGGTCTTGTCCTATTTGCTGTGCAGGATGGTTGGGCCCCTTACGTCAGTGGTCACAAGCAATGGAAAAATGTCTGCTGAGAGGGGATTGCGAGAGAGGAAAGAATGGTAGGGTGGATAAGACTGTACTGCCTTGAGAGAGCTGCATTTTGTTCCTGCCTCTGCTTCCAAGCTTCTTGTGTGAGGCTGAGCAATTCTGTTAAACCAGATTTTTGTAGCCAACTGGTAATTGTGTTCTGCATTTTGCCAGAGCTGAGATGCCAAGGCACAAATTCTGAGTTTCTGCAACTGCAGTTGGTCCGCTTACTTCCAAGTTGTAGATGTAAAAGTGCTAAGTACCTTTAAAAAAAAAAAAAATCGTGGTCTAGGTGACCTAAGATTAGTCAAAACTTTTGGCAAATCTGTTAATCTCTCCATGCTTTTGTCTCTCTCCTGTAAACTGGAGATACCAGCACCACATCAGCTTCTAAGGGTTCGAAAGATAAAGTTGTCAGTGTTGTGAAGCAGCTGCTCGGTGGCTAAACAACGGAAAAGATGATGAAGAAACTGGTAGTCTTGTATTTGGCGTGTGCTGTGAATAAGGCCCAGAGCCAAACAGACTTCATTTGGGTAAACAACCTTACTTTTGGCATTCTGTGACTTCTTAGCACTTGGCTTCACCATCTTAACATTTAGAAGATGTTCTTAAATGTTGCTTCTTAGCTGTTAAAATAGTAAACTGGAGGGGGGAAAAACAAAACAACAAAAAAAACAGAAAACCCAAGAAAATCCATCTTATTGAACCGCAGCGCTTTCCATGTGAGTCACCACCACGGTGGGACCACACCGTGTGGGCTGTGTACCACAGCGATGTATCCCCTGTGGACCAGGCATGAGGGAGCAGAGGGAGAAACCTCTCCCATCAGTGAGCTTTGCAGCATTTGTTCCTGGTATGAGAGCTGTTAGGGCTCTTACAGGTTTTAAATGTTTATGCCGGTTTCTGTAATATCCTTCTTCTTGTGTGTAGCGTAATGTTGCAGAGTTTGGAGCTGCTGCTGAGAAAGCCCCTGCAGTGAGGAGGGAATACTCAGTGCAGGAAAAGCCTTCAGAGAGGAACGTCTTTAAGGTCATAGTTTCCCAGGTGGTTTCAAGATCACTTTAGCTATGCTAACACCGAGGGCAGGGGGTGACTCTTATGCTGGATCAGATCCCCGATGCTGCGCACACTGAAGCCTGGGAGGGAGAGCATGAAGACAGGCTCAGCTCAAACCCCCTCTTGCACCCCAGCGGTTCCGTCGCTTGGGCTCACAAAAGCCTGTGCCAGTGTAAGGGTCGGAAAGCTGTGGGGATGGAAATGGAGGGCCCAGAGTAGGTAGAGTTACAAGATTGCCTTTCTTTCTCCCCGCCCCCCCCCCCCCCTTTTCTTTTTTTCAAAGCTTGTATGCCAGCTTGAACTTGTGAAACTGTGCTGGAAACCTGTATTTGCTGTGTATAAATGGTAAGCTTTTGGGGATTCTTAAATTGCCCCAAAATAGGTATGTATTTTCATCAGGGTAACATGAGATCTATTCTTTATTCCTATCTTGTTCCCCTTCAGAAACCCCTTCTACTGACAAAATTCAAAATTGGGAAGCAACAGAGGTTCTTAATGGAACGACTTTAAGAATTTTAGTAAACCAAGAGGAAACTGAACTTTTCTTAGTTAACACATCAATTAAAAACATAATAATAATAAAAAAATGCCCATAAAATTTGGCGTACAGCTTTTATTCAGAATGGACAAAGTATGGCTAAGATTGAAGTTTAAAAACAAACAACATTTAAATGGAGCTGGCACTGTCATCTCTGAATATGTGTATATTATAGATTGCTGCGTATGCATGCTAAATATTAGAAGGGGATAATGCAAAGTGAGTCTGCTTGATGCAGACAGTGGCAAGAATAGGTGATTTCAGAGGGTGTTAAAATAACATTAGGAAGAGGGATAAAAGAATGGTGTTCCAGGTAAAAGGATTGCAAAGACACACCTGCAAGGATGACTTTGATAAAAAGAATGGAGGAAGCGGCTTGGTTCTGCTCTCTTGATGGCAGAAAAGAACAAATTGTTTTTTAAGGAGTAGAAATCATATCGTTGCAGTTAGAATCAGGCAGAAGCTGGAAGAAATTAGTGAAGGGTCAGGTTAAAAAAAAACAACAAACACAACACAATTGAATTCCTACAGACATGAAAAAGCAGCCATGATCTGGAGCTTGAAGATATCTTATAAGCCAGTTAGATGTCTTTGCAAGTAAAGTGAAGTTGAAATAATGCAGATATATAATTCTGCCTCACCTTCACATTCTCTATCTTGTTTATTTTAATTGAGCAAAGAGTAAGAAATATTACAGAATTTGGCATTTGCTGAAGTATGAGCCACAGTATGTTAGGAATGTCTCGGGGGGAAAAAAAAAAGAGGTTATGAAAAGAGAAACAAAAAGTAAGATTTGTTCTTAAAAAAGTAAGCAGTTGTTCTTTCAAACATTTCTATTACAACAGACAGTTGGCTCTGGGATGAAACTGAGTCAAGTTTTTTGGGCTCAGGAATAGCTACATTTTATGAGAGTCAAGCCTTCTCAGAGCATTGAGAAGAATGACTTTTTTTAAATTCTTGCAACTCAGAATAGATTTTGGTTTGCAGTGAGATGTAAGGTATCTGTATTAACATTCTGAGTGGATGGTGAACTTCCCTAAAAAAAGAAAAAGCTGCTTCCAGTATGCAACTATTAGAAATTAAAATGTAAATAACAAAATCCTGGATAGGCTACAGAGGCTTAGTTATCAGAGCCTCCTCGCAGACTTATCATCATCGACATCTTAAATGTCTGCTAGGAAAAAGGCAAAGGTTTATGGTCTCACATTTTCTCAAATTATCTTTCTAATACTTTAAAACTATGCAAGTTTATCTGTTGACACTCATGTCAGTATTTTCAAACTCTGTATGCATCAGTCCACCAGAGTTTGTGGTTGTCTGCTGTGTTACTGCACAGGCCTCTTTTACGCAGCAAAATAAACTTTCCAAGAGCATTGTAAACATTTAAAAATATCTTGCTATAGTGAATTCTTTGTAAGTAAAGAATTAACAAAGGAATTTGTAGCCTAGTAGTGCTTCCTTAGACTTTACACTGAGCCTACTTTTTGGTGCTCGAAAGGGATTGTAAGGTAAGTACATACCTGCTGCTGCAGGCGAGCATCGGCGGGCTGCATTCATTCCCTGTCCTTGGCAAAGGGAGAACGTGGGCAGTGCCTCCCTCAGCTGTCTGTTGGTAAGTGGGTGACTTGCTGAAGAGGTGGGTGAAAACTGTTCTGTTCTAGGCACGGTCATTTGTTATCACCAAAACATTCTGCATGTAGTCCGACTTCATGCATTCAGGAAGCTGAGAAAAAAAAATAGCCCTCTGGTTTTGGGCTTTTTGTTTGTTTATTTATTTATTTTTTATCTTGAAATGACTCCCTTTTGGTGCAGTAGGCATGTAGTTTGAGTTTCTTGTGATCAGACAATTTGATTTAAAATTGCAAACTGCTCTAAATATTTATGCAGGGAGACATAAACGAGACTTTCTAGAGCTACACATTTTCAAGGAGCTGGTTATACAAGTATGTGTTTCCTAGACTTGCTTATTCTTTGGTATGTTGGACTTCTATAGCAAGAATTTTAGCTCAGTAATGGCTTATGAGACTACGAAGAGAGAAATTCAGGCTCTCTGCTCAGTTGGAAAAGTAAGGTTTTCCTTTCTGTGTTAAAGGAGATGGATGAATCAACTGGACTTTAAATTTCCAAATGAGATGAATTGGGCAAAGTGCGTGGTCTTTCCCTCCACTTGTTTAAATGTGTCATAACTCAGAATATTTACATTAAGAAGAAGGAGGGAAAAAAAAATTACAGCTGATGTTTGGAGCCTTCTGTGACGCATTTGTGGGGGAAGTGGGGAAGCTCTTATTTAGTAGGGTAGACAGGACTGTTTGGTTTTGTACAAAAACTTTTAAAAGGTCCTTAAAGATTCTTTCAGAATGAGATTGCTCAGAGAACATGCTGATATAGCAATTTCCTTATGACCTTTGGTGACTGAAAAAGAAGTGTCTTTTCAATGATCCACAAGGTGTGAAAAGTGGAAGACAAAGTTGAAGAAGTATTTGTACTTTTCAGTTTAATCTTTGATTTAAGGTTTTGTTGGTGTTCCTAATTGCATCTGGTTAATGAAGTAAACTGCACTTAGCATCTTCGATATCCTGCAGAAGCAGCGAGCAGAGAATGTCTTGAAAAGGACCATGGGCTGGTAGGCTAAGATGCCCTGTGAACGTTTTTTCCACAGATTCCTGCATGTTTAAAAGATAAGTTCATGCTAAGTCCCATTTGTAAATCCCAGGGCAGACCTCAGCGGTCTGAAATTGCAAAAGGTTTGGAAAGAGGTGCAGAGAGAAAAAGCAGTGGTTGAGGAGGGTCCTGTGGCCTAACGTAGCTACAAAACAACAGTGCGTGTGTTCTTAGTTACCTATGAAATATGTGGCTCAAGTCCTGCCAGCAGTGGTAGTCATGGAATATCCAGAGCACACTGCATGACTTCCTCTGATTTTTGGCTTAATTTTGGGGGGCGGAAAAGCGGGAGAAGTTAATGTTGAGCAGTATTGTTTTTAAATACTGAGTGCTGCTAGGTCAGAGGGGAGATCGCACACTTGTTCTTACCCTAAAGATTGTGATGCAGACACGATATGGAGCCAGGAAAAAGAAAGAAGTGTTTAGAAATGGCACAGTTTCTGGGGTAGTTTTCCTATTCCATTACCTCTGTGGAATCTCTAGCAGTTGTGCCTTTTGAAGAGGAGCGTGTCTTTCAGACAGTAGGTTTTACCGTTTTCCCCGTTTCAGGATTTCTTACAGAAAGAAGTATTTTTGTCCCAGTTTTATCAAGGAAACACGATGCTGTATGTAGTAATTGTGTTTAAAAAAAAGTGCTCTATATTTTTTATTAGCAAAATACATATGTCAAAATGTTCCTGTAATTCTCAGTTGTCAAGAGGCAGAGATAAGTATGTATGTTGTGATAGTTTAGTGCATTGAATCTTAAAAGATAATTGCCTTCTTCAGTATGAGGACAATGCTTCTGTGACTGGGGCAGATTAGGAACTATGGAAATACTGAATGTTATTACAGGGATGATTTAATAATTTTCAGAGTAAATATTTATGCAGTGTACACAGTAAATTTGTCTCAAGTATTGCACGCATTTGTCAAGGGGTGGGAGAATATGTATCCTTTTTCATGGTATTGATATATGGAATGTTTCAGTAAGTTCTCCCCTGGTATTTTTTCTTTCTTTTAAACAGAGTATATTTCTCAGCCAATGAAATCATACATTTATTTTAGAACATTTTTAATATATGTTAAGTCCAAATATATGTCCATCAGTATGTTTGAAAATAGTATTTTCTTGATGTGCTTTTTCCTCTTTTCCTCAAAATTCTGAAATATAATCTGAAATGGTGATGTACCTTCTGGAGATATCAGAGGAGTTGCTGTGTAGGTTGAGGACGATTGTACTTTTAGTCAGGCTGTCCCAAATACCTCTTCAAGAAAGTTTCCTGCCAGGATTGCTGCACAATCTGGCTGCCACCCCAAAGACATCCATTGCCACAAGGGTACCAAGAGCGAGCCAGTGTTTGTTACTTGGCTGCTGAATGCAGATCTGCTTCCCTGCTGAAATGGTCAGTCTTCTGTCTCTTCAGCTCCTTAAGCAGGCCAGTCAGGCTTGCTCTGAAGCTCTGCAGTGCTTCAGAAAACCAGAAACTTTTGCTTGTCTCAGTGTATCATCTGCATATGCAGGAGTACTCTGGAGGCAGACCCTGAAGCTCCTGGATGGAACAGCTGGAATCTCCTGCTTTTGGGGCCTTTGCTGGAGGGATGCCGTCCCCTCGAACGGGAAGGCACCCTAGGTGGATCCAGGCATGTCCCAGGGCTCATGGGAAGCTTCACAGAATTCAAGGTGGGAAATGGCCTTGACACAAAACAGGTTTTAACTATCAATGTTTTTCCAGTATTGTAAGGCTGGTTTCTACCATGTTTTTTCAAAAAGAATAGTGCATTCCTCTTCAAGACGATCATTTTAGCTTTTTTTTCTTCACAGCTTTTTTTAAGGTAATGTTTCTGTGTTTTTCCTCCTCCTGTGTGCTTTTTTCCTTCTCTTATTCTTTTTTTCCCAAAGCAACTTCCAGTTCTCACTGTCCTTGGATAGTGCTTCTCTGCCATTCAGTCTGCTAGTATAACTATTATCAGCAGTGTAACAAGCATCTGAAATACAGGAAAATTCATAGTGTCTTTTATTCCTCCCTAATCTGTTCTGAAATTTCACAAACCTTTGATATTGCTGACATCTTATGTGTTATGGTTTGTTCACTGAACAAAGTTGTAGGTATAAAGACATTTCTACAGAAGCAGAGTAAAGCCTCTACATGGCAAGGCTTTAAAAAATACTATTAATATGTTCTCAGAAATAACATTTTTACAGTGCAGTGAGAAAGCAGAACAAGAAATTGACTATAGAGAAACATGGTGTATTAAGAGCCAAGGTTCAGGGGTTTGAAGAATGTGATATCCGTCTGTAACATGCTCAGAAAGCATTGCTAAGTAATGGATTTTCAGTATATCTGAAAACTGACCCTATTATTTTAAGTAATATTTCTACATTCTCTTCAAAATAAAAGAGCAAGCCTGTGGATGGTTACATCTATAGTACATTTGTATAAACACACTTAGAACTGCTTGGAAGTGCATGAATATTGAAACATTTTCCCAACTTCTACAATAACTTTTGTATTTTTTTTTCCATCCTTTTCTTTTTGTAAAAGTTCTCGATTTCCCCATTCAGTTGTAGATTCACACTTTGGCATCTTTTCTTCTGAATGATCAGCCTCTATGCTTCAGCAAAAGGCTGACCATATTTGCACTCCAGCTTCTGTATACTGCCTTGAACTGTCAAAGGGAACTTCGGTAAAGAAAAGAGAGTGTGTGACGAGCAGACTGCTGTGCCACGTGTGCCTTGCAGCTTCCTTTCTGTGCTTGTTTGTAGAATCAGGAGTGAAAGAGAGATTGGAACCTCTTTGGGTATTTTCTAGGGAATCTTAATATGCCACCTAGGGTCAGATGTTAAAAGCTTAAAAATGCAGCTTACAAATTTCTGATTTTCAGTTTGGCTGGGAAATCATGATTTGCACCTCATGACCAGCAATAGTCACAGCTCACTGGTGTTGGGCTTCTGTAGCTGGATGTGATATTTAGAAAAAGCTGCTTAAAAATCTTTAGAAACAGGGAAGAGTTTGAAAGTTAAGTTCCTTTTGGCAGAAGAAAATGGCTTGAAAAGCATGTAATGGTCAGTGTTTTCCAGAGCTGAAAGTTTCTGGTTACCCACTTATTTTTGTGAGGGCATGCAGAACTGTAAAATGCTTTAAAATATACTGATGTCAGGGAAGGGGCACCAGAGGAAAAGTCTATTTTGGAATTAACAGAAAGGGTTATTGTAGGTGCACAATTATACACTAGTTACCTGCAAGTTAATTTGAATATTGCATTTCTAGTAAATGCTGATGTAAAACGTGTCTCTTGAGCCAGTAGGATAACTAATCAGCTTTTTCTCCACCAGGCTTTAAAGAGTAACTAAGATGATACTTTCCAGAAGAATGCCCAGTAAACGGAGGGAAACCTAGCAATCAGATTTGATTAACAGATCTGCATTCTGTTATTTAAATGTTTATGTCCTGATTAGTATGTATGCTCCATTTAAATATGGTATTTTACCTCTGTTCCCCATGCCCCAAATTCCTCTCAAGTAATCTTTCAAGCGCTAAAGACTGTGGATGTGAGGTAGAAATGCGTGCCTGCCCCCACACCAGTCTTGGGAAGTGATGCCTGTGCAACTGATATTTTCACTTAGTTGTGGGATTATAGGGTTTCTTAATCAGATGGGGTAAAGGAAAAGGTGTCTGGGATTGGTGCTTTTGTTCTGTTTCAATCCAAATTCTGTGTAGTCTAGGATGGGCTTAAATTAAGTTTTAACTGAAGTACTGAGTTAGGGCTTTTGGTAACAAGGTAAATGTCTACTGCTCCTTATTTCTTTAAAGCCAAAGAAAGTTGAGCATGTGCAAAAGCTTGAGATTTTCTGATTTATGTTAAGAATTACTAACTTCTGGTAGTATCTGCTCATTTAAATCTGTGTTTTCATTGTGATGTTTGCTTCACAATGCATATGCAGAATAGTTACTATTTTTTATGTTGTCGTTAATTCTTTCTTGTAAAAGCAATGGTAATAGTTGTTAGGTTCCATAGTGTAGTGGCTTGCTTTGCTGACCCACCTGTGTTGTGAAGTTGAGACTTTTGGCCATGCGAGTGTGTACATCTTTCTGGGTTGCAGATCCTGGCTTCAGGAGAGACTGACTGATTCAACGGAAAGGTTGGCCTGCCACGTAAGCACACAATAAAAAATGAGCATCTGACAGCTCTGTGGCTTTAGTTAGTGGATCTGACACAAGCATATGGAAAATTCATGCAACAGGGATACTGTATCAAAACAAATTCTGTAGACAGGCAAAACCAAAGCCTTTCCCTCCCTCTGTCCCTCCACTGCTTTTCTGCCTTGTTTGCTTATCTTTTGCATCTTGAATGATCACTCTTTAAAAATCAACATCTTACACAAGTACTGAATGCTTCCTCACAGGATTTTAGGTAAAATGATTGAAGGGAAATAATCACAGGGAGATAACATCAGGGAGGTGAGACGTGTCGGAAAAGCCATGGTTTCCCTTCTGCTCGCTGTCCCTGTCCAAAAGGAGAGAGAGCATACTGTGCTAACATCTTGGAAAGAGAAGTCCTGTGTACAATAATCTGACTTTCTTCCGAATGTTATAGTTTGCATGCATAGTCTTCCAATTGACACTTGATTTTATTTCTGTGCCCTCTAACTGCTCAAACTCTGACCCCCCCCCCCAGGTATATTTGTTGTTGCATGAGTTTTGACATGCTGGAGAAGGTTTTGAATTCCACCTTCCACCTGGGCATAGAGAGCAGAGAAGTTTGCACAGAAGGGCTCCTGCTGTTCTTGGTGAACCGGTAAAGGTTTTGAGAACTGTGAAGGTGTAGGAAGAAAATACAGGCAAGCAACAAATAAAACAATCTTCTTTCATAGTGAGCAAGTCTATTACTGATCTTGCCAACTTTTGCTTTGCAGGCATTTTATTTTTTTCCCACCTCCCCTCATGCCTTAAGTGTCTTTAAAACTGTTAGACATGAGCAGTACCACATATAAGTAATTTGCGATTGTCAATCTTTCTGCATACATAGTATCCAAACTACTTGATGCTCTGTCTATTGCATTGTTGGTACAGTACCATTCATGCAGCCTGTTTTCTTCTGTCTCTGCTAGAAGAAAAATGAAGAAAATAACTAGAACTGACTTAGGCATTAATCCTGTCATTTTTCTCTATCATCCTTGAAGAGGTCTGAAATCAAAATAGTTGAACAGTAACATTTTTCACCGTCATCTGGGCTCCCATTTTTTTTTTTTTGTTGTGCTTTCTTCAGCAGGCCTTTCAAAATAAGGCATTACTTATACATCGTCTACTGCAAAGGTGAGGAGCTGAGGTGTGTGGACATCTGATCTACTAAAACCTGAGGAGCTGTTGTGTCCAAAGGCTTTGTTGGATCTGGCCTTGGAATGGTTGTTCAGGGTCATGATGGGGAATAAAACCAGATCTTTTCTGGCTGTACTGGATAGCAGCATTCCCTGTTGACCTGTTGTTTTCAAGCAGAACCCTTTTCTTAAACTTTTGAGCTGTGTGGCTTCTTCACAAGTCTGTCTTTTTCTTCCCATTTGTGCCCCTCCAGTCCCCCTGTTGTGTGCTTGTGCCCAGTGCTCCTGGGTGTAGATTAATGGGGTACAGGTCTGCCTGCCTGAAGCGTATGTGGGTGCCCGTTGCCTTGCTGTGTATGCATGGGACACAGCTGGATGAGAAGCACCACGTGATCCAAGAGCTGTTCAGCATGCTCTTCCTTCTTACCATTCTAGGGTTTTACTGCATTTCATTCGAGGGAGGCTCTTCATGGTGAATGAATTATTGAAATGAAGTGCCCGAAGGTACAGTTAGGCTTCAGTTCATGCTGGAAATTAATTAACAGCTGGATGTTTCACCACTGAGAATTAATTCCCATCAGTAGTGCCCAAGTCCTCCTCCGTGTCACTGCAACTATGTTTGTGCTTCTTCAGTTGAGTTGGGCTGTCGCAAGAGATGTGGCAAACAGTCCTTTTTTTTTTTTTTATTTAAAGGGAAAAGCTCGTGCTCTTTCTTCTGTTTGGTTTCTGAAGCAGGTCCTGTGGAGCCTGGCCTCAGTGAGCACGGCCTTTGGGTTCCTAATCTGGCTGCAGCCTCCACGAACCCTAACCTAGGAGCCACAAAACATGAATAACGGGGATTAGATTCTCATGGGAAGATAAAGGGAATAGGCTTCTGGCTGTCTAAAGGTAGGAAAGGTTTTTCACCATCGCTGTTGCCATCTTTGCACACAGGACAGGAGCACTAAGGAATTTAGCATGCTGGTGTGGTGGAAGTCATCGTGGGCTTGTTCTTTATGTATGCCCGTGTGAGAAAAGCATGCTTACTAAATGAATTTTAAAATGCCTGTTTTGCTCCTTTTGCTTCATATGTGGGAACTGCATAGATATGTTGCTTAGTGTTTTGAAGTTGTACAAGGCTGAAGATGCTGCAGCATGGGTGAGTGAAACCATGTTGTAGCTCTTTGTGTCATTTTGCTGACCAGCTGTTAGCAAACCATACAGGAGTCTGCTAGTGGGAAGGGTAAGGGGGTAACAGCTCTCCTGGTGCGCTGCTCCTTTGCCCCCTGGGTAAATCTCTGACTGACATGCAAATAGCTTTGCTTATTTTTGGCTCTGACAAGTTATCCTAAATAATTGTTGTAATAACAGCGTAGATTTTTTCCAATGGACATTTTTATGTAAAAAGCTGAGTTTTTTTCCAGAGCTGGATCCGACCACCCCACCCCTTTTCTCTCTTCAGAAACTACAGCTCAGATTGTTATATGGTAATGCTTTTCCAAGTCAAACTGTTTCATCCCATTCGTACTTCCTCACCACCACAGCAGCAAGGCTAGTGAAGTAATGCTCTGAAACTCATCATATATGAAATCCTTGATACAGTAACAAAAAAGTATTAGTTTGCCATTAAGTGGATAAATGTGTGCTGGAAAGAAAACCTTGTCCATACCTGTCTATAGCTGATGCTAATGTTAGTGCATGCAGCGGAGCTGGGGGGGAAGAGGTGGGTAAATATTCCAGCTGAGTGTTCTTTGCTTCTTTCTGAGTATCCCTTTCCATTCATGCTCAATGCCATGGAAATGCTTTGAATGTATTTCCTTAGAGATAATTTCACTTTTTTTTTAAAAGTCATGAAAAATTACGTATAGAGTATCTTACCCTTAAAAAAAAAAAAAAAAAAAGATTAAAAGAACTACTGGAAGTTACAAAAGCAGATTTGTGGGTTTTATTAAATATTGGTTCATTTAATGTGTACTTCTGTCCCGTATTGAGCTGGAGCTTTTTTCTTTTTAAAAAACTATGCAGAGAAGCATGTATTCATGTCAAGAGCATAACTCCTAGTTGTTTTCAGCAGGTGCTTAAACACATTCATAAGTTCCAGCTCATAACTGAGCAATTCACCTTCTACCCCCTGTATGTAAATTCATAGTGGAGGACACAATGACCAATTTGAGTGTATAAATGATACCTTTTTTCAGTGTGGAATTCCCATTGAGAGGCCAGGTCTAAAAATACCAAACGTTTCAACAAACAATTCCTGTGCACAGCGTGTTGAGTAATGTAGCTACAAGGAAGGAGAGAGCTTCTACTGACAATTTCTCAGCTGAATGCAGGAGTCCAAGCTGAGCTAGTTTATATATAGTTTTTTAATATTGGTCATATGCTCTTACCAGAAATCCAAATGCATTTGAATCATGATGAAGATTAGTGACACAAAACAATTGTTTGGTGCAGGATGGAAGTTTCTTTTGTGTAGCACAGATGATGCAGTAACTTCCAGTTAATTACTTCAAAAATATTTTCTGGAATGCAAATGAGCAAGTTAAGGCATGTAAACAAAAGTTGCCAGACTTATTTTCATGTAAGATGTGTGAATTATATGCTATTAAAACATGTGACTTGATTTACAGAACTACGTTTGTATCAGTGCTATACTTTTTCAGTGAAGTATTTGAATAAATCAATATTTATAAAACACCCACAAAGTATTCTCATTAAATAAAAGGGAAATTCAAAACGTAAGATGTAGGGGGAGTAAAGGAAGTTTGCAGGTCAGGCAAGAGTCATTCTAAAATAGAAAATCTTGTGTAAGGGAACGTGAAATGCTTCGTTTTAGAAAGGTTTCAAAATGGCAGAAATTTGAGCGTCTGCTAAATTGAAATACCAGCTTTTATACTGAACGTCATATAATCATGAATTTAGGTACTTGTCAGTGTTTGTATCCGATAGTAGCATAAGCGTATTTCTGCAGTGTTACTACCCTAAATTTTTCTTTTTCCTGCTGCTGTTGTACAGTGTTTTCTTTGGTAAAATCCTGGTCAAGTAACTCTGGAGTTTCTCGTCAAAGTGCCCTCTCTCCAAATTAAATCTCTGCAGAAGGAGGCACATGACATGGGGAAGTTGTTTACAAGGGACATTTCAACCAACTACGCATTTTCTTGTTGCTTGGTGGGAGAGGCAGGGTTTTCACTCATCTGAATCATTTCCTCGTTTGGAAAAGAAATGGATGAGAGTGCTGCTTTCACAACTGCTTTCACCAATGTCTTTCTTCACCTGAAGCCATTCTGATGTGTAATCTGTAATCTGCAACAGCCTGGGAGATTTTAGTAGCCTCTGAGGACTTCCAGAGGTTTTTTCTCTAGTTTGATCATAGTTGATTCTGCTCCTGAAGTGTCTGAGTGACTCTTGTGGAATATCCTTTGGCACTCAAGTCAGGAGCTATGGGTCAAAGTCCACCCAGGTCTGATATTTCCAGACTGACAAATCCAGTTTAAAACCAACATCAGATACTTAAACTAGCAGCTGTTGTAGTCAGTAGCATGGGTAGCAGTATTTTTCACTCTGTGTTTGCAAGTAGTCTAAGCTGCAATTAGTGCTTCAACTCTTTCTAAGCTTATTTCCAGCTATTTTTTTGTGGAATATTTGGACTGTTGTCATGGACTGTGGAATGAGCTGCTCATTCCACAGTCCATGACAACGGTCCAAATATTCCACAAAAATACATCCTTTGGGAACACAGAAAAAGGAAAATGTTTCCTCCTCCCCACTAAATCCTATATGTGATCAGTTCTGGCAACTGTTCATTCTGTTTGCCCATATCTCTTGTTAGTGACCAGTCTAAGTTGTATTTCTGCTTCCATAAGAATATATTTCAAATTTACGAAGAGATATTTGTTTCAAGGTCCTGTTAACCATGAGAACTCTTGTGGGTTTTGTATTTTTTTTATTATTATTCCTATCTGTAGGATTACATTCACTGTTTCTTCCATTTAGAATCCAGTTTCTAAACATTATTGGAATTGCGTTGTAATGGTCTCCATGAAATGTCAGGCTGACATTCATAAGAGACACATTTGTTTTTTATTTTTGGTTGCTTTTTCAATCAATGGCTTGTCTATACTAGGGGTAATTGCAGCTGTTGGGCTAGAGGCACTGGTGGCAATGCTGGGGATGGTCAGGTACCTTCTCTGTAGCCTTTAATCATCATGGTAGTTAATGGTGTTCTGTTTAATCCTGGTAAAAACTTACTGAAAATACTCATAAGTTCTGCATACTGGCATTTCTTCTTTCATATTTTCATATTCTTCTTTCATATTTTCTCAAAAAACATGATGATAATGATGATAGGAATTTGTTCCTAAGGCGGACACAACATTGATACAGACTCAGTGTTAATGCCCAAAGAGAAAACACTTCTGTTTTATGTCATTCCTGTGTATGCACCTATATACTTACATGCTTGTAGTATTCTCTGGAATTCCCCCAGGTTTCTGCAAGCAGCATTACTATTAAATGTGTGCTTTCTGAACACTTTTCTCCATTTGGGTTATCTTTAATATTGTGGTGATAATTGAGGTCACACCTGGCAGCAAGACAACCCAGGTCATATATATGTGGGGGAAAGGGAGAGCGGGGTAGGGAACAGGAGCAATGCAAGGGGCTATGGAGGAATCAGCACTGCATAATTTACTTACCAGTATGGGAAATGTCTGTATCTACTTATAAATTAAACTTCCTTAGATCCTTCCCCAAACTGGATTCTTTTTTTTTTAATTTGCTTGAAATAAAGATAGTGGAGATAGTGGAGAGAAATATGGCATTGCTGTGGGGCAGATTCTCATATGAGTATAGATATTCTGTTCTGGAGATTTTTTTTTTTTAGGTTACTGATATGCTTGAACAGCAGCTCTGAAAATACACGGGAAAAAAAAGCTAAGAACAAGGACAGTCAGTTGATGGTAAAACAAACAAAACGCAAACAAACAAAAACACACAAAAAAAACTACAAGCCAACAAAACTGGATCCAGATGGAGGAAATGGGATCTATATTGTTTAGCTATGGAAAGACTGTCCCCTGTTTATCCCTGTTTCCCATTATTTTTAGCACAATGTGAGGAGCTCTGCTACATTTATGTATTAGAACCAAGAGTAAGAAAGTAGTAATGAGTCTGTTGTCAGTTTGTTGTGTTTTCTTTAATTTATAGCAGCATCACTGTGTTTTGCTGCCATGAAGGACAGAATATATCCTTTGTCCGTATTCAACATTAGCAGAGCCAACAATGATGCATGCAATTGGCAAAGACTTAACAACAAAGTCTCCATTCACTGTTGCAGAGTAGTTTGTTTTAGCTGTGTGCATGGTGCCTCTGTTACATAAGCCATTTGTGGTATAATTTGGAACATCACACAGAATAATATTGGGCATGGATATCCATCTGTTGTGCTGCTGCAATTGGAAAAAATACCTTATTGTACTCCGTTGTTTGGGATAGGCCTTCAAAAGCTTGCAGAACTGAAATATTATGACCCATTCCTTTAGCAGCATCATATAACAAGTGCTAACAGCAGTAATGCGCAAGTGCAATAGATGTCCTACTTGCACAAATATATACGGTTTTACCCTCTCTAATGTCAACTTTGACAGTTACATGTAGAGGGGATAGGTAGGAGAAAGCTTTTCCTGAAAATACTATGTGAGTTACCAGTCTCACGGTGTAATAGTGATGCTTCAGTGGGGCTGAAGGAGCTACAAAGCAAATAAGATTTTTGTCATTAAGCTCTGAAAAGTTAGTGCCATTCGGTGCTGTGTTTCCTGAAGGTAAATCCACCTGCCTTTTGTAATTAGCATTCTCTGTATGAGTATTCAAAATAGTATGAAGTAGAACACTTTTGACTGCAATGGAAAGCAATGCTAAGAAGGAAAAATGAGTACCTGAAGTACATCAGAAGAGGATGATACTGAAAATATTGCTTTACCATCCTGAATGTTGTCTGACAAAGAAGTAAAATGCTATATACAACTCTCTTCAGTTAAAGTGATGGGTCTCTGCGTTGTGTTTTGGAGGGCTTTTTAAAAAATAAATAAATGAAAGCAGACATTTTCCAGAGTCATGTATTGCCTTTGTTTTGTCTGAACTTTACTGGGGAGGCACTGGGTATGTTCTACTTGGCAAACAAATCTTTCTTTTTCTTGGCATTTGTTACTACTAGTCCTCAATGTGATCTTGCAATGTGACTAGAGATGCTGGAGAGACTTCAAGCAAAAACTAATTTGTGATTTTATTTATTTATTTATTTCAGCCAAGTGGTGGATTAATTTCTTCATCACTGAGTAAACAGAAACAAAAATATACAGTGCTAACAACAAAGTATAGACTCAGAGACTATCATCGTGTATTGTGTTCCACCTGTTTCTCCAGTATTTTTTGTCAAAGGTATTTATAGCTACAGAAACCTGAGGGTCCATTTCTCTGTAGGTGCTCTTTATAATACTCACTTTCAAAAGCAGAATTAAAGGAATAAAATTTTGGATCATGTTTCTGTTGATATTTTTTTGAGCTCTTTTTTTCTTTTTCTTGTCTTTAGTTATGTGGCAACCAATATACCAGCAGTGTGTTATTCTTTAAGCTTATCTCGGAACAAGTCTTCCTGATGAGTAAGAGGACACACAATTCTTGTGTTTTACCTCTTAAGGACTCAGTTACATCATGTAGTAGAAGAGTTTTATTGAATCATGCATCACTTTGTCTTCTAGAGCTGTAACGCTTTATAGCAACTATGTATGACATTAACATGCACTGTTAGTTTTACTTCAAGACCATATGTTGCAAATTAAATCAATGACAGACTTGGCCTTGGAAGAAGATACTTGTAAACTGTCTTCAGCTACTATCCTGTTCTACATTTAGTTACTTTTGGGAGCTCTGTCCATCACAGTGGTGAATTATAAGTAAAATCTGAGAATCTAGTTCCACTGTCACTATAATTTTTCATATTCATAAATAGATGTGGGTGGGAAATGTTGATAAACTTGTTTAGGTCATCTTCATGTATTTGGGGGCTTCTTTCAGTTGGCTGTAAGACTGAAAATACCCAGTTGAATCAGCTTAGTAGAAGGCAGCTTTCATTCCTTATAATGTATAATAAAGTCTTCTGTAGTTGGGCCATGCAAAAAAAGAAAATAGGGACTTTTTGCATTTGGAAGCTAATTTGAATTTAAAGGAGGTATGACTGTAGAATTCAGAGAATGTTCCAGCTCCATGGACAAGCTTATTCTGGGACAAAAAAAGTGCTCTGTGTTCAGCTTTACCCATTTTTAAAATAGAATATTTAATCACAAATAGCTACTAGCTGTGTGTAGCTAGGCTTTGAGAGTATGGAATTTGGTTTTACTTGGCTTCCTAAAGAGGCAATACCCAGGTATTACTGAAGTATCAGATTTCAGGCTGAGTATTTTTAGTCATCTTGTTTTGCAGGCACCTAAATTTACTGTAACTGAGAGAAAGGAAACAAGCTGTAGTTTGTGCTTTTGGTAACAATATGTATGTAATCAACACCTCCTGTTTAATGAATTAGTTGACTGTTTCTTTCATACATCAGTAGCAGGGAAGACTGCTGGGATAATCAGCAAGTTTTGGCAAAGGGATTCGGCAACATGTATAAGCTAATATTTCCTTTAAATAGTTTTTATGTAGACTAGATCAAAATTTTGAATGAACCCCACTATGTCTTATTATTTTCCAGAAACTGAGTCAAGTCAAATATTATGATCTGTACAGTATTTAATTACTTCCTTAAACCTGAAGGAAGCACATTGAATGGTTTTGTTTCCCCTTTACAATACAATCACAGTCTGCAGAATAAACTCTTAATTTTGAGTTAGAGTTTAACATATTTGATTTTTTTTTCCTAAGAGTTTTTCTGTACTGTCCATATAAATATGTTTTTCTTGAGTGGTGATAAGAATACATTCTTTGTACAGATTTCTGTTGTGCTCGTAAGTAAGTACCTGGGGCCCAACCATGTGTTCAGAAGCTCTATTACAATTCAGAAATGGTTGTTTACAATGCTTCTAGAATTCAGGTATAAAGATAGAGAGCTGTGTCAGCCCAAAATAATTTTTTCCTTGGTCGTGGCTACTGAACCTCAACAATATGATGTTCCAGAGTCCAGGCTTTTCTTTCAGTGTAATTTATTGCCAGCTGGACTGAAAAACTGTTGGAGAGGAGCGTGGGGCTATTCCCTGAGCAGTGAACCGCGAGGAAAGTGTGGCTGGCCACCAGGTGCTGGCTGCCGTTCCCCTTCCAAGAGGAAAGGCAGCAGGTGAGGAGTTGAGGTTCAGGTCATGGGGATGTTGAGTGGTGTTGGACAGGAGCTGAGGACAGAGAGGGGCCCCTGGCCAGCAGAAGGCTTTGCCAGCCATGCAGTGTGGCTTTTGGGAGGATCCAAGACCTCTGGAGGATCCAAGACCTCTGTGCAGCTCTGACGTGTGCCGGTAGTTTGAATCATCTTGGCGTTACCTCAGCTTTACGTTGGTTGGTACAGGCAATTCTCGGTATGTTCTGGTGGTTTTGTGTTACCTCTCTGCTTTGCTGGAAAGCCAGTGATAACTCTTATTTTCTGTTCATCGACTGTACTTTCCTTCTGTAGGAGTTTTTTTATCATCTGGTTAAGGATGACAGTATTTCTGTCAAATGTCCAGTAAAGAGAAGTTAAAATAATTTCCGCTCAGAATTGGGGGGATATATTTTGCAAACATCATTTTCTAATACAATAATGTGCAAGTATTTTGCATTTGAAAAAAAAAAAAAAAGACAGCAACAAGTGACTGTAGAAGAAGTTGGGATCACCGCAGCAGAAGCAATGGTGCACAGAAACTACTTGAAACTGTTGAGTCTGACTGTGTATGTGTGCTCTTCCCATGTCTGAAGGCTGCCAAATTCTAGATGCCATCTTTCCTGGGAACTAACCAATGCTCTCTGGCATGATTTTAACTTCCCCTTATGTCTATATTTGAAAAAACATGTGTAGTCCTTAAATGAATATAGTGGTTAACAAGCTATGGATTGCAACCCACAAAACATATTTTCTGAAGTAAGTTTCATAATGGCTAATGGAAAACAAATACTAGAGCTACTAAAACAAGAATAATGCTATACATGCATATATTTCACATATGAGAAAAGCTGAAGGAAAAATCCCTTTCTGAGTGTTTTTTTTTGTTTTTTTTTTTTTTGAGCATGCTTCCTCCTGTTAGACTTAAATTCTAGAGATCTGGGGAAAGAACCTCTTCTTTGGTACACTAATATATTTTCCCTGGTAGGGCAGGACACTAGTGTATGGCAGCAACCTCTATTTGCTGTCACTATGCCCCCTGTGCTCCCCATAGCATCTGCTGGAGGTTCTTGGAAAAGGTGAGGAGCAGACCTGGACTGGGAAGGAGTGTGCTGGTGTAGAGCAAATTTTTCCACCGTCTTCATCAGCAAATTGCCACACTTGCTTGCAGTTCTTTGTTGCCCAACTTGGGTAGCACTGAATGAGGGAGCTAATTCAGCTAGTAACTGCTAGCTTGAATACAGTGCAAAATTAGGGGGTTGATTACAAAAGGCTTATGTTAGTAGTATTCTTAACCTCAGGTGCTCAGTCTTGAGCAGGGCTTTCAGAAGTTGGCTTAAACTATACATTTTTTTTTTTTTTATTTAAAAGGAACTTGAAGTGCATTTATGTGCCTTCTTTCATCTGGTACCTGCACATTCACTTCTTCCACATTATTGTACTGCTGTGAAGGTTAGGAACTTGAGAAGAAGTAAGGTTTCTGTAACCTTTTGATTCTTCCATCAAATCCCTTAAGAAATTATCAAACATTGCCAAGGTTTATGATGTAATTAAAGACTTACTAATACATTTTATAACTGCCTAATTCTCCAACTAGAAGAAGGAAAACCCAGTTGCAGAATAACGTGTAATCACAAGTATACCAGCTTACATTTTGAAAAACTTTTTTTTAAATTAACTCTTATATGCCTATACACATACTCTTAGTTCTAGTAGGATCAGTGGAAATTGTTAGATGATCAGCACTCCTTTTGATCTAAACTGTACTTTTTTTTTCCCCTTGGTTATTATTTTCTCAGTACTTTGTTGATCCTAGTGCTGCACTTTGTATTTAGGAAACGGGAGGTAACTTCCATATTAGCTGCCTCTTTTTGATACAGCAGCTACTGCAGAACATCTACCTGTCTTGCCAAGTTCAAAATTTTTCTATTTTGTGTGTAATAAAACAGTTTCATGTATGCATGCATACCTAAATATATATTTTTATTCGTCTAAGAATATCTTAGCTGGTTGCTAATGTGGGAAGTTTGTGGTTTTCTAATATATAACTTTATACAAACCAGAAAGAACTGGCCTTTCTAATTTCAAAATGAATTGAAGCATGGCTCTTAGGTACTTTCCAAATGAGTATATCATGACATCTTGTGTAGCTAGCCAATACAAATCTCACTCCATACCAGCTGTTGTTACCCTGTGGAGTACATCTCATGAAGCCAAAGGCCACGTCTGCCATGCATTTGTGTAAGGTTTTGGCTACTTCAGAAAAACTGAGGATTGCTGTGACTAATAAAAGTATTACTACAGCTTAACATTTTGTTTGTTTTTCTTGGGCTTTGGAGCATGTGTGTGATATATGGATATACAGAAACTTTTTTCCATCAGGCAAAGCCCAGCATTATAACAATTCTATTTCACCTACATGGAACAATAAATGGAAATAAACTTTCCAGTTAAGGCACTTTGGGTGCTATCTGTACTAAAAATGAGTGTTTGCCCAGTAACAGTTCTGATAAATTGGTTGTCAAAAGCTGTTGTATTTAAACTCAACAGTTGCTTTGCATGAGATGCAACTTCAAAACGAGTTCCTGAAACTTAGTGGTGCATGTACTGTGGGCAAGGTTTTGGTAAATGAAAAGTATGATAGTAATGTAATAGCTGAGGTGTTCTGTGTTGTCTGAATTATTTCCTCAGAGGGCTTCAGTTCAAAAAACCATACAACTTTCTGTGTTGCCAGTAAAAGGAAAAGCCAAAGGAGCGTGTAGATATGATGACTGAGATCTTCACCAGGACTGCAGTCCTTTCAGTTTTCACATAAACCTAGAATGGTTTTAATGGGATCTCTGTAATCTTCTGGGCTTGCAGAACATGCTTCATTGCTGGACTCCTGATGCAGTCTGTGCTCTGGAAGGTGGGAGGAATGCATCAGGGTCCCCCTGCCTTTAAGACATAATGGTTGGTACACAAAACTCAGCATAAAACAGGGACCTGCAGGCATCCAGATTATGTTGAGGCCCCTCCAAGCTCTACAGCAGTCCAAAGACAGGAGAACAAAAAATGGTTTTGAAGCCAGCTATATTGTTCCCTGGTCTATGCTTTGTCCCTTAGGGGCATGGTAGTTTGTGCCCCTACTTTCTAAGACATCATTGCAATGCCTTTGTTCTTAACAAGTCTTGTTATGTGTTCTGCATCTTCCATAGCTCTGTCAGGCTTGCATCTTTTTTCCACCCTCTCTGTATGTGAAATATTTCTTGGTTTAGTCAGCTTTGATAGCAAAATCTGATGTTGCCCTCGATTGTTCAGTATTAATCTGTGCTATTACGGCTTATAGGTAAGTGAAGCTTGGAGACCTTTGCTTTTAAACGTTTGGAGGAAGCAGGCACCAGGAGTGTCCCCATTTTATTGGAGTTCAATGTGCTTGTCCTACCACTTCTCTTCACCCTGCAGTGTAGTGTAGGGAAATAAGAAGCAGCAATGAAGAAGAATAGTTAGTGGAAACCAGAAGAGGTTGGAAAGAGAAAAGAGCAGAGAAGAAGAAAGGGAAAATGGATAGATATATTTAAAATAAAATAAATAAAAGAAAGCAAAACTTAGTTGTGGGACAGGGAAGAGGAAAACAGGTTAGCCCCAAACTTCTAACTGTAGATAAATCCCAGTGAAGTGAGAGATGGAACTCATTTGTTTGGGCATCTGGTGGGTCATGAATGCCTGTACTCCAGCTGAGAGAGTTCCCTATTTTACTAGGGATGGTGTAAATAAGTAAAGGAGTTTTTAGTCCACACTGCTAGTAGTTTGTGTAGACAAAATATACATATGAGAGGGAAAAGCTGTGTGGTTAATTTAGTAGTAGAGTTCAGAGAGGCTAATGCCAGCAGACAACATGCATTCTCTGCTGGTACAGCGAAGAGAAGTCAAAGGTGATGTTCCAGTAGATTTTTGCCGTTTTCTATTTGTATACCTCTTGACATCAAACTGTGAACTGCTTTGTGTTCTCTCTGTAGCACGTTACATGGACTTTGGTTTTTTTTTCCTTGGCTCAGGTGACTCGCAGTACTCCACACAGCTGCGTCATTGTGTGCTGTTCTGCCCTACACTTGCTGCTGAGGGCCAGGTTGTACCTGACCTTTGTACAGGATTACCAGGGACAGCATGACTGTGGCCTCTTTTCTTTCTGTATTTTGAATTAAAGGGACTGCTCCTCTCATGGGCCTATGTGGGCACTTGGTGCTGGGAAAAGGGTGAGGAGGTTTGCATACGTAGAGTCACAGGGTTGAACTGGATCCCCAAGCAATGACGTGACTCACTCTAAAACAGAGCTGGCTAGGGCTTGGTCACTTCTGACAGCAACTAGCATCTTCATAATCTTCATATATAGATATATATTCTTCATCCTTTATATATTTAGTGTATATGAAATAGCCAAGACTGACTGACTCTCTCTTCCTCCCTCCCTCTCATCCTCCCTCACCTGGCCCCATGTGATATGCGCGTTCTGTTCAAGAGCGTTTCTTTCTGTCAGAAAGCTTCTCTTACTGTTTTGGTAAAGTCTTTCATGTTATAATTTAATTAGTTTTTCTGCTGGCCCTGGATGATGAAAATAAAGAGTTTCTTTCCTCTTCGTATCATTCTTCTGGACCATTGAAGAGTCATACTTTGGCTCTCTTCCGTCTTCTTTTGTTTAGGTTAGATATATAACGTTTTCTTAGCTCTTCTCTGAATATCTTGTGATTTGTGCTCATCTTTATTGGACTGCAGCAATGAAACTTGACCAAAATTCTCTTGCTGACATGCCAGTAACGGTGAGTGCAGCAGAAGGCTTTCCTGGCAGACCTCCTTTGCTGTCTGTATGTTCTGACACCACGTTAGCTTTTTTGCAAGAGTGCGGTATTGTTGATGCACATCTACCATAATAATGTATTTTTATATAGGGCTCTAACCTCTAGGTCTCTTCCACAGAACTTCTGCTTAGCTGCAAGAATGGAGGTAGGGTGGTTGATAAAAGGTGGAAAATTGGTTGTGATTGTAGACCAGATCATGAAATGGAAGGGAGAATAACAATTACTTGGAAGGAAACTACTAGACTAAAAAGACCACAAAAATATTTCACTGAATTTATTATGAAGAAAAAGGGGGGGGTGGAGACAAAGCTTGGAAGACTTTATAAATATTTTTTTTCCACAGTCACTAAATCTGATGCCAGCAGGATTTCAGGAATAAATGTGCTGCAGTTCTGCAGTTTAGCTTGTGTCTAAAGGATATATAACCTGACTGAGACTAGCAGATAGCCAAAACAATCTGTTTCAGTTGTATATATGTGACAGTACTATTATTAGTATTAGTGTTAGAAGTATGAATGTTAACATTTGCTTGCTTGCCTTGGTGTATGCCTGAAAGTTGTCACTTTACAGCCCAAGTAGCTTTTCTCTGTGACCTTTTCCTATTCTTTGTACAAAAAACTTCTGTTCAAGTAAGTTTTATATAAAGTGCTAGAGAAACTCACTTGTTTCTGTTTGTGCATATTTTCTTTTGAACAATAGTAAATTTGTAAATTTGAAGAAGTGGTACTTCACAATTTTCTGTTGCTCTTTTGACCCACGTCTGGAATGCCAAGGTTACTGGTGTGTTGTGGTCCAAAGTGAGTACACGCCTGGATGTTTTGGGCTGTTTAGGCTGTGCCACACATTCATGTGCTCTTTCTTAAAAGAGAGGAAAACCTCACTCATTTAAACAATTTGCCTTCCAGATTGGACAAAAAGCTGTGGGTCTTTGTAGTGTGCTAAAAGCCCGCAAAATCTCACCACTGTGTTTTTTCCAGTAATCCTAAGATTGTTCAGCTGCTTTTATTCAGTGTAGCACTTAATGTGAATATTTGAAAAAGGTGGCTAAAGCGGGGAACTTTTATTTCTTTCACATATACCTGTAGATTCAAACTCATTTCCATGTTCACGTTATTTATTTTGTGTGCATGTGTGGAGGAGTTTGTTCCGTGTGTGAGCACTCCCAGGAGGGATGTCAGCAATTTGTCTGAGTCAGCAGAAGTTGTTAGAAAATGGAAAAAATGGACAGAAGTGCAGCAACTACTGTGGTGAACAGTAGTTGCTGTTGAGGTTCACTTTGTATAGTGTGATCCTGATTATGGGCCTTAAGCCCATACTGAGAGGCATAATTCCATTGTTTCTGAACCTGCTTCTAAATGCTTTCTTTTGGAGATGCAACAGCTATACACACAACATGGTTCATTTTGAGGTTTCCTCATTAGCCTTAAGGGGACTTTCCTGAAACCTTTGGCCCACGCGTCTTCTTTCATCACAATGAAAGTTCCTAGTTGACCAGCGCTGGCTTAGAGACTGGTGGCTATGCTGCGTCTGGGGGCAGGAGGAGGAACTTGAGGGAAGGTTCCCAAACATGCCTAGCTCCCTGAAGGAAAGAGTGGGCTGAGACTTGCTCCCTTGTTGACTCCTGCCTTGATAATGAGGGAAAAACCCGACCATTACCAAATGGGCAAAGACTGAGTTGAAATCATGCAGGGATCTGGGAGCTCTAATTTCTCCTTCAGTGCTTCACTTCTGGCAATTTTGAAACAAAACTTCACATGTTGACAGGAAATACCTTGTCTAAATAAATGTTTTATTTCCTCTCTTTTTCCCGCAGAAAAAAAATCAGCTGAATTCCCGAAGTAGTACACTTGATCAATCTCTGATACTTGTATCCTTGAGCAAGTGTACTACTCTGAAAGCTTGTGCAGGGTGTCATTGGTTGTAGCTAAGGGGCAGTTGATTATAGAATTGTCTTGTACTATGTCTTTTAAGGCCTGCACATTGGTGAATGCATTATTTGTTCTTTAGCATGTTTTGTGATCGGTGCTGAAATTCAAGAGTTGCGCAGTTTTCAGAGATGCTGAGTAACTGCTGCTTCTCTCTTATTTTGTTTTAAATAATTCAAAAAGATGCTTATACAAAGCTGTGGGCACCCTACTGCATAATTAATACTACAACAAAACTACAGCAGTATTAAAATAAATCAGTCAAAAAGGAGCTCAGCCTTTCTGCTACCTACAGAGAAAATTCTGTCCTACCTTCTTAGTGTCCTAGAAACATACTTCCAGGTCTCTCTAGAAGCAGTTTAAAATAGCTTGGCTGAAGTCCCTGCATTGAAATTTAAGAAAGCATAAAAACAGGAACGAAGAGGACATGCCGCTGGAGAGTTCAAAGGCTACTCTGAAAGGACCAGTGGATGTGAGGTGAGATCAAGGCTTTGATCTCAGTAAGACGGGGTCTGCATTCTTTTGTTTCAATAAAGGTGCAGTAGGATTTAAGCTGCATGCAGGCAGTGGGTGGGACGCAGTGAGATCAGGTGGGTGCTGGGTGTCACCCTGGTGAGTTACATAACCATCTTTTCCCAAATTGTTTGCAAATGAACTCAATATGATCTCCAGATCATAGCTGAATCATGAACTTTTTTTGGATATGTATACTGAATACTTTCAATACAGAAGTTGAAAGTTAACAATGATTCCTTTGTGTAGTGGTCCCTTTTGAAGTAAAGAGCCCTATATCTATAAGAAAACATTATACAGAGGAATAAATTCTACTTTTAAGTCTGTATTTTGTATATAGATGGTTTCTGAATCTTTTCAGCACAGTATATGTTAACATGAAGATTTATGTATTTTACATATGAAAAGAAAATATAATTTTGAACTATTTATTTGAGTATGCAAGTATACTGTCCTTGTTTGATGTTGTTTTCAAATAACCAGCGGAGACCTTTAAGGCTTTGGCATTTCGTGCTCTTCTCTGTAATTTCTCCTTGAATGCTGATACTTGGTTCTGTCTTAGTAATTTGATAATGAAGTTTCTCAGAAAGCTTTTACATCTCTGTCCGCTGGTCTGGCTCTTTTCTTTTGTTTATGGGGTGGTTTTTTTGTTTTTTTTTTTTTAAGTCCACTTCTTAATGTCTATCACAACATTTCCTACACAATTTCACATCTGGCTTCAGCTAGAAAACTGCTGATGTTCTCATCTGTGCCTGAACATCCCAGTGTGTAGCCTGCAGCATGGTGGTGGTGCTGTGGCCTGGCGAAGAGCTGGTCTGAGAACATCAGCAGTGGCAATGGTCACCACTCCCAAACCCCATTTAGCACTGAGCTCAGGTGGAGGATCTGCAGCCGTGTCTGGCCCTTCGAAGGCGGTGTTGTCTCGTGTTGAGGAATTCTGTTTGTTGGTCACTTGAGGCATCTTCTCACATTAGCAGCCTACTGGCCTGTCTTCTTCTAGCTGAGCCTCAAGGTTTACTGCACCAGTGCTCAGGAGACACGTGCCTGCCATAGCTGTGTGCTGATGCTTTTGATCAGGCAGTGGTGATGTGGAGTAACAGGCCACCCTTGATCATGCATTATATGCCTGACTTAATAAGGGCCCAGGCAGGGTCTAGTTCAGGAGAGTAATGCGTGCGGCTGCCACTTGGTGATGCGGTTGAAACCTCATCCTGGTGACAGTGAGAAAAGATACTGTTTGCTGGTTGCCCACAGTGGACCCATGACAACTGATTGTGATACACCAACAGTGTGTTGTAATGAATCCTGTGAGTCATGCCGTTACTTTCTGGAGTATTGGTTTCCTTTAACTTTGCGCTGAAAGGGAGCACAAACGCAGCCACAGGGATTTGTCCCTTCTTCACCTCCATGTAGAAAGCAGCTCTGTGTGGTTTGGGCAGCAGGATGCTGTTGTTGTGTGAAAGAACCTTTTGTACACGTTCATGCAAGGTTCATACAAGAACCTGAAAGATTTTTGGCCACCTAAGGGGCGAGCACCACAGAAATCCTTCATGGATAGTCAGCATTAGCACAGGGTGAGCAGTCACTCTGTTGTCATCTTCCATGAAGTAACCAAAAAGTTGTGTAGTAAATATTTGTGGTTTTGATCAGCTGTGCAGAATACGTTGTGTGACAGACAGCCATGCTTAGGGGTCTGTATCTTCAGGATTGTGTTGAGTCATACAGCTGATTATTAAAATGTATATAATAATTGACACACTTGAAAATTTGAATTTCATTAGGTGGGGGGTTAAACTTAAACATATGAGTTATTTTTTTACATAACACAGTAACGTGCTTACTAGTTTTGACAAAGAGTTTCCCCCGCCAACACAGAGATGGCGGATAATAATAAGCAACTAGACAAGGTTATACAACAAGGGAATATTTTAATCGTCTTCATTTTGGAGGAGACAGGCCAATGTGAGTTAGCTCCTAGACAATCTACTTTACTGATACTTTGCTCAAGCAGATTGACAACATCTTGGAAAAGAAAATAAGTATTTGCTATTCCTGTCATAGACTTCTTTCAATCACTGCGACAGATGTTCCAAGCATGTTGTTCCTTTCTTAGGTTTCTCTACTAGTAAAAATACTGTGGTCTAAATATAGTTTAAACTTGGTGAGATACATTGTTGGAGTATGCTTCAAAATTGCTTTATACCTGGTTTAAATCAAACGGTAATGGGACAAAACTATGAGGGGGGAAAAAATGGGAAAGACTACTTGAGATTTTTTCAAACCCAGGTAGGAATTTTTGTGCAATTATATTTATAGCAGTTCCAAGAAAGTGCTATTTTTTTCTAACAATTTTTCTTCCAAGTGCAAGAAAGTGCTTTCTTTTTCTAAACAATCTTTCTTGCAGTCTGACTTAGGATGAAGACTACATAACGTAGTGAGTTCCTATTTACAGGATTCATTGGTTAGAAATGGAAAATAGAAAAAATAGCTAAGTAGTTCTCTCTTCCTGTATCTTCATTGTTGTCACTTGTGACAGCTGTATGTTATGCATCAGAAAAACACAAATTTTGTTTTCCTTTTTTCAATTGAAGCAGAGTTCAGAATTCAGCAACAGTCAAAGTAACTGAGAAGGGAGGGATAACCAGCAAGCATATGAAATGTACTCATGTTTAATTTGGGGAACTCAAAAGGTGAAAGAACTGTGATCCTCACAACCCTTTTTCCTTCCGTCAATGAGGTGCAGTTCAAAGCTCTTCTCTGTCGTCTCTCCTGCTCACGCAGTACTGGAGACCACTGGGAGAGCTAACAAAATGTTGCAGGCTGTGTTCTGCTGGACAGTAGTAAACAACTCCTCCTTATTACCCCCCTCACTTCATATCCGGATGACTGCTTGCTGTTCATGAGACCCGTTCTTGGAGACCACCACTTGGTAGCTGCTGCTACTGGCTCTGCCTGGAATTGGGTTACGGGGCTTTTCCAGTAACTGTTCCGGGTTCTTCTGTGATTGCAGGTGAAATTCCGGTCAGTGGCATTGATCAGGGAAATGTTCTCATTTGGCTACTGGCTCTCTGAAGGCTTTCTGCTCTCTCTTCATAACATCTGTCATCAGGACATGTGTACAGATTAAATTGCTAAATTGCAGCGTCTAGGATGAGGCACTCATTCGTTTTCGAAAAGCGATGAATAGTTCAACAGTAGGGCACAGTTCAAGGTTTATTTCATCACTTGGACTTTTGCTCTAGTGGAAGAGATTGAGATTTCAAGTTTAAAAAATGGAGATTGTCACTTTGTAAATGTGGTTTTGTTTCATTACTAGATAATTTTGTAATAGGCCATAACAGTACTCGGAGAAGGAGGTAGGGGAAAACAGGTGTTGTGATCTCCAATTCCAAATGGCTGAAAATAGTTGTCATCCTTTGTTTTGTGCCCTTTTTTGGGGGAGGAGAGAGAAGCTCGTGTGGTAGTTCCATGTTGTGAAGCTGGTGGCTGTAGAAACACATCTTGGTGGTCCTTCTTCTGAGTCTTTACAGGAACAAGTAGTTTGTATGTGCTTTGTCGTGAAGCCCTTTGGGCTGTGCTATGATCTCACGTAGGGAGAATACTTCTTCTGGGTTTGTTTTACAAATTTTGAGTGAAGTTCATTCATACTATCTGTCTTTTTCCTTGGTTTCGAGCTTCTTTCGCAACAGTGAACAGAGGATTGTAGCTATTTACTTATTCATTTCTTCATGCTACTTATGGGCACTAAATCAACAGATGTATTTAAGCTGTGAGAACAGTGGGAAAGACTTTGAACATCTAATTTCTCCCCCTT
This sequence comes from Cygnus olor, assembly GCF_009769625.2. Taxonomy (NCBI): domain Eukaryota; kingdom Metazoa; phylum Chordata; class Aves; order Anseriformes; family Anatidae; genus Cygnus; species Cygnus olor. Next base: position 65,529,650 of record NC_049170.1, on the reverse strand, counting down.
TTTGCAGCATTGCTCTTCTGATTTAGCGGCAGTCCTGTTTCACTCGCCCCAGCAGGTGCTTTATGAAGTTCTTAGGGTGATTTTACTACTCACAGGCTGCTGAATGAACTTTCTTTTTTTTTCTTTTTTTCTTTTTTTTTCTTTTTCAGGGTGATGGTGGCCTTCTCTTAAATGTTTTTATGAAAGAAAATTCTTTATGCAAGAAAATCATAACCTACCTCTTGGGTTTATTCGCCCATCTGAAGAGCCTAGAGGGGTATGTTGGGGTGGTTACAGCATGGCAAGACCATTTTTTCCTGAAAGGTAAATTGTTCATTTAGGGGCAGATGCCTGAGATTCTTCTTTAATTCTTTGTCCTTACCCATTTCTGACAACAAGGTTTGCAGCAAGGTGATGGTGCCTTTATCTTCGTATTGAGGAGTGCTAATTGCTGCAGATGAGGAGAAGAGGTAAAGTTTCTTGGGGGTGAATAGTAAAGCTGCTCCTGCCTGCCATAGCATTTGGATATAGCTAACAAGAAGGGGAGATACCTTGATCTTAACATAACCTTCTGGCAGGGTGCTCTGCCATCTGTCTCGAGACTTGCAATAGGAGATTAGATTGCCTCTCACAAGCTTTCCTGTCAATGCTGTCTCCCCAAAAGGCAAAAAGGAACAGAATAGTTACATAAAAATGTTTTCCTTCAAAATTCTCCAGTATAAAATTCATCTAAGACTCTGATTTAGCTAAGTCTAAAACTGGTGCAAACCATTTTCCAAGGTCCATTTTTCTGCCCATATAAAGAACATAAATAAAGCAATAGTTTAGTATATGGAGCACAATATTCCTAAATAACAGCAAGGAGAGCCAAAAGCATTGATTCACTATTTGATAAGATTTCTTCCTTCAACAGGGGGTACAGTTTCTTTGTAAGAAATCAGCAGGTGAGAGCTCTGAGGAGAGGTGGTGTGCTGTGAATGAGAAACAGAAGCAGCTGCAGACATGAAACCTTGCTGCTGAACATTAATGAACTGTAACGTTTGTATTTAAGGTTTGGAACTCCTTCTGTGTGCTCAGTTTGTCAAAAGTTTCTGGGGGCATCAAGGGCAGGCAGTGTCAGTTGCGCAACAGGCGAGGACCTCAGCCTGTGCCCCTAGTAGCGACCTCACTTGAACTGAGAAACAGACGTCTTATCCACAGCCATTAATGACTGAGACGTGTTCATAGTCTACAGCATTTTAAAGTTTGCTTCAAAAGGGTTCATCAGTGGATAAAATGTATGCATACGCTGCTCTGTGTGGTCCCTTCTGGCTTGCAGCTGCACATCAAGGGAGTTGCGGGGCTTGTAGAGGGGTAGAGCAGTCCTTCTGCTGTGTGCCAGCTTTCTTCCTCATGAAAGGTGCTCGTTCATAGGGATGTGTGGCAGCGTGCAGCCTGTTGATCCTACAGGGGAAAAAAAAAAAAAGAAAGAAAAGTTGGGCTTTATCCTCTTAATGGAAAGTGAAACTTATTTTCTGACCGTATGCTCTGATTTAATCTGAAAGAAGGCAGAGGCAATATAAAAATTTAATGAGGGCAGTTCATTCTGTTGGTTCACAGTGGCTTGGATTTGGGGAAAAAAACACAACGTTAATCAGCACAGTACTTAAGGACTCCCGTTTAAGAATGCTATGCTTCAGTGCTATGTTTCAGCAGATGCTTATGGGCTGCCCTGAATAGTAATGGGTTTAGGAACGTGCTTGAGTGTTTTCCTGAAGGAAGACCTAAGTTATCTTGGCAAGTGTTGTATTATGGCTGCATTTACCTTTCCCATAAATCCCGGTACCAGAGGCAGAGTTCTCTTTCATCTCTTGAAAGGGAACCGGGTCCACAGATTTTTCCACTTCTACTTGGCTGGCTTTCCATGGCTCTGTTGCAGCAATCCAATCAGACCGTCAGAGGTGCCCACGCCGATCCGATTGCACGATCAAAGTCCGTGCCTTGCCTTTCATCCCCCTGTCCCCAGCCTTCCTATGGTTATTATTTATTTTAAGGCATCGAATGCAACGTTTCTCCATTTCACCCCTCCCTCCCCCCCCCAATTTCTATACCCCCTTCATCACTCTAACTGGAAGCAGAGCCAGACCAGCGAGATGCCAAGTGGCTGGGCTGTTTTTCATTTATTTTTTATATTTTTATATATGGTCTGGAGGGTGTGTCAGTGGGTTAATATCAGTGACCCTGTACTCGGTTGGATGCCTGGTGCACCCTCCTCACGCCTCCGAGGCGGGCCGGACCGGGCCGGACCGCGTTGCCATGGCGCGGCAGCGGGGGAGGGCACCCGGGATGGCGGCCGGCCCGCGGCCTCCGAGCCCGGCGCTGGCGGGAGCGGCTCTCAGGGAACGGGTTTGCTGCGGTTTTTACGCCTTTAATGATAATGCCGCTCTGATGAACGCCTCCTGACATCCGCCTTCCCCGAGCAGAACCATCGGGTCAGATCCAGGGTCAGATCCAGCCCTCGGCGGGGGGTCCCTGCTTGCATGGAGGGGGTGCCGGAGGGAGATGGTAGTGCCCGCTGCGGTGAGTTTGCTTTTGGTTCCCCCTTCGCTGTCAGTGCTTCCAGTAGTGGGGCGTCTACTGCCTGCTGGCCCCCTGCTCCAAAAATGCTTCTGAGGAGAGAAGAAACCCTTCCCCAGCTGGTAATGATGTGGTGTCATGGTTCATTGCCTGAAAACGAAATGCACAAGCAAGTTTAACGTAATAAAGGTATTTCATGGCAGCGGGGTGAGAAATGTGTTAGGATTTAAGAGAGTGCACTACTGGGAAATGAGCTTGCGTTACACCCACAAAGCATTTACCGTACATTAGTTATAACCCTGTTGTTTTTGTTGTCTGCAATTGAATAATTTCTTCCATGACTGAAACTGCAGGTTAAGCACGTTTGCTTTGAAAGACAGTCTTCCAAATCGAGACTGCTTCTGCGCTTACCATATTAACAAGCTCTTGTGAGGCACATTTTGTATGCTGTGAATACGAATTCCTGAAAGGTATCGGTGGGGGTTAATTTACTGTTACATAAACAGCCAATGACAGCGTCTCATTGTACTGGAATTGCTCTAAAATAGTTATTAGCTTCTAGACTATTACTGGGGCAAAGGCTCTGTTTGGTATACATGAGCAAAGGCATTTTGCTGTTTGCAAATGTTATTTGTAGGAAAAGGCAAAAATGAACTAAGAGAATTTTTAAGCACTAAAGTAAGGATGCTGCTTTAAAAATAGGGAAAGCCTAACCTTGGGCTGTAATGCAGCCTTAGTATTCAGTTTTACAGCTCTGACCAGATCTTTATGTCCTAAGTTGTACAGGCAGGGGTGAAGCAAAATCATGACCAAACTGATTTTCAGGGAGCTGAGTACTGTACGAAGACGTTTCCAAAGAGTGTTGTTGTTTTCACTCGTGAAGCATGGTCTGCCTGGCACAGGTATGTGTGCAGGCTTCCTAAAGATGCAGAAGTTATTGTACAGCAGAATAGCATCGCCTTGCCGAGATGCAAGTGCACGAGCAGCAGGGTGAATTGTAACCTCAGGTTTATCGAAGCAGCATTATGCGATAGTTGAAATGCTCTGGACCACGCAGGGAATAGCAGAGAAATGTGTGCCGGGAGGTGCTGTGGCAGGGAAGCAGGGGTGCTTCAGCCCCACTGGGGGTGAGCAACTGTTTCTGATCGCTTGTCTTTTTTTTAAGCTTTGAAGCAGGAGGCAGCTAGCTAATTTTGTTGTTTGGTTGGCAAAATAGGCCTGCTACCTGTTGAAGGAGCCTGAAAAACTAACGCTGTCATCTTCAAATGAGAGCAACTGTGTTTACTCCCAGAGCTTCACATGCTTGGGTACAGGAACTTTGCTGGCATGTAGGTGTTTTCAAATGGCTGCGGAATAGCGTACAGCTGTTTTTTTTCAAATACTGGAAATATTGCTTCTTCTGCATTTATGTGAGAAAGCACATCTTTTTGTTTGTTTGTTTAATTCAGCTTTTTCATTTGTCTGGTGCTCATTAATATTGGTAACTACTTTCTAAGAGATAAGGTGACTTATGTTTTGGTTGTTTTGGCCCTAGGGATTTAACACTTGTTTATTTTAAAAGGCAGCATTGCTTTGCATCACCAGCAGTTACTTATTTAGGCTTGTAAGGCAAACATATGACTTTGCGTTAACCTTTCTTTCCCTCCTGCCTCCCCTGACCCCCAAGTATTTCAGACTGAAACTTGATAAGTTAATCATAGTTACCTTGGCAAAGCTAAAAACAAATGAAGATGGATGAAGGTTGACTTTAAATTTTTTTTTGGATAGCCTGGGCACATGCAGCTGAAAGAATTAATTGCTGCTGTTTTGTCAGCTCCCTTTGACAGTGTAAGATTTCAGCAAATACTTCCTCTGTGAAGGAAGTGACACATGCCCTGTCTTCTCCTTTCTGAAGCTTGCTGGATTTACAGGGGGTCTTTAGCACAGTTGTGTACATGTGCCTTTCAGATGTTTGTACATCCCTGGCATGTAGCTAGTGTCAGCTAGTGTCTGGATCTTCATCTTGGTATACTTCTGCTTGTCACAGGGAATTAAGTGTTTGTGCACAATTTAAAAATGGCAGACCTTTTGTACAGTCAATATAATTATGCAGGAATTAATGACATTTTCAATTGAGAAGAGTTCTTGCTCCTTTGTCTGTTATGTACTGTGATTTGATTATTAATCCCAGCAGTGCCGATGGCTCAGGAGATGCTAGATGGCAGGGCACTGTATGTTGTAGAGAATCAGCTATTAATATCAGCTCATCCATTCCTGGCTCATACTGTGAAAAAACATTGAGAAGGGACCTATGACACAAGAGTGGGATTTATTTTGAGGGAGACTCCGCAAGAAAACCCAAGCCCAAGTTTTCCCATTAATATATTTGGAAATCTTTTCATAATATCAAATCTGACAAGGTAAGTCCATGCAGCATATTTTACCAAATACGAACTTCGGCAAGCTGTCTTTCATCTAGAAAGTGGGTTACTACAGGGAGACTGAGAAGCAGGGAGGAATCTTTTGGACCTTCTCTTTGCTGGCATCATTCTGCTGCCTGAGCCAGGGGAGGCCGAGCTGGTTTTAAAGCAACACGCAGGGTTCTTTCGGTGTGGTCCAGAGGTCTGCTAAGATGCTTTATGGGTGCACCCTTCTGTCTGGGTCTTGACTCAATGTATTATAAAGTGAATGGTCACAAACCAGCTTGTGCTGACCACAGTAAGATTTTATTCTGGTTGAACATACCTTTACGTATATGAGGTTTTTATTGCCACTGCAAGATAAATGTCTTTTTTTTTCTTTATAATTAAGTTTTATCTTTAAAGATCATTCTCAAAAAGATAGAAATAGGTTGTTACCACACTTGGAAGTTCTGAGCGTGATTGTCAAGAACACATGGGAGTTGACTTGGGTGAATGCTGTTTTCATTGGTGGTAGTTTTACAATTGGCTTCTGTGGGAAAATTAATTAAAAACCCATCACCAATGACTGAGTGCCTTTTGAAAATCCTCAACTATGTTATTAAGATTTTTGACTTTGGAATTAATTGCTGCAGGTCAGAAGAAGAGGCTATTTTCTAACTACCCTAATTTTGCACTGTGTGTGCAATAATTGCTTACACTGTATTTAGGAGACATGTACAGAAGTCAGGTGTTCTTGCAAAAGGGCTTTGGGCAGCTTTCTTCGCATGGGTCAGATGTGAGACAATCTAACAGGGTCTGATTTTTAGAAAGTCCCTTGCTGAAAAGGAGGCTGTTTCAGGAGAACGGTGCTTGGGCACCTTGACTTACTGGCTGCTTTTGCAGCTATTGGGCCAGCTGTTTAGCAAGATCTGTCAGAGTGCTTCAGGGCAGGGGGAGTTGGTGCCCCTGCCTTGGGTGCAATAGTGGTATGTGGTGAAACAGCAACAACTCATCTTCCTTTAAATCTTTGTGCCATTGGAAAAGGAAGCAGTAAATGAGAAGATGCTCAGGAAGGTATGTAACGGGTTAACTCAAGAGCATGTTTTATGTGAGCAGTTGGCAGCAAACTATCTAAATATCTCCGTAAGACTTCATCTCTGCAGCAACTGTGTTCCCTAGAAACACACAGTAATTCATCATTGCAATAAATCACTGCAGTATGAAAGCATTGTTGCGGGTTGGAGCTGAGGCACATGGGAAGGCTGCAGTTGGCCAGCACTGAACCTCCATATTCCAAGACCATTCCTTAACCTTGAGCCCAGGCTTTTCCTCCTGTAAGCATTCCCTATGCTGTCTCACCCCACCTCCCCGACCTCATCCTGCATGTTCTCCTCTGCCTGCCTGTCACTGAATTGTGCAAAACCAAGTGTCCCCTTCCCCGTTTTCCATCTAACAGGGGATTTTGTGCTACAGGTAGACACATTGCTGCTACCTGCTGCCATTGCACTGCTCCTGGATGCTTTCCAACACTGTCAGTCCTTGCTTTCATCTATGCCCTGGGATTCCAAAGGAGCTGTGAAGAAGCAAACCTTTGTGTGAGATTTGGCTGCTTTACAGAGTCGCTTGCCACAGTGGAACAGAAGTAATAACAAGGGAGTTCCCACAGATGGATGGATACTGTGGGGCTGTGCCAGGATGTTTGGTTTCCTAACAAAATTGTAAACCATTGGAATTCTGGTTCTCTTAAAATCCTTCGTAGCTTTACAGTTGGTCTGAGAACAGTCTGGATTTCAGTGAAGAAGTACAATTAACAAGTTAACAATTTTCTGGTACTCAGGCTTCCCGCTGCTCCGAAGATGCTCGAATTCAGAGCGCGGGCTTGTTGTTCAATGTCCTTTGGTGGTGGTGTCTTGGCGGAGGAGTAGTGTGCGTATCTCAGTTCTGAGGGTGGGGTTAGGGAAGGGATTTTGGCTTCACCACATTTATTCCACAAAATACAGAGAGAGTTGTCTGGATGCAAGTGTGAGGGACAGGAATACAAAGAAAAAGCCCTGTGTTTCAAGATCCTTAACTAGGTTTGTAGGTTTACGATGCATACAGTGCTGTTCATGCAAAAAACAAAATATATGCCTATTAGAACCACTTAAAACTGGAGTATTTTCAGAGTGAATCCTCTGAACATTCATTAATTGATTTGAATGCACAACAGATGTTAAAATCTACACTTAATAAGCATGTACCAAATCATTCCTTGTGGGTATGTCAGATGATTGTAATAGATTTCAAATCTATTCCAACATCTGCAATTAAAACAAGCTGAAATTAGATTCATAGGTCATTGTTGACACTACTCTTAGAAGTGTGCCTCTTTTTCCTGTACAACTTTTTAAAATGTGAAAACTAAAATCTCTACTCACAACTTGCCATGCTTCTGTAACATGAAATTAAAATAAGTATTAACTTAGAGTATTTAATTGTTATAAATTTAAAACACTTTGTTTTGAATTTGACTTATTGCAGTCCACATGGCTTTTCTTTGTGTAGATTAAACAAGAGTGAAACAAAGCTTTAGATAATACATGTTTTTTCTTTTTTGGTTGGGAACTTGGGAAACTGTCCTGGAGAAATATTTCATAATGTAAAACTTGCTGAAACTCCTACTTTCTACAAACAGCTTAGCTTTTGGTAATGGTATTTTCTGATGGAAAGAGGTTTTTGGTGCATTTCCTCTAAGCAACATCTTCTTGTCAACACACAAGCCTACAATTTTCCTGGGGAAGCAAAGCATCAGCCCAACCTAGGCCATTTTAAGCTATAGAAAATTTGCCAGCTACTACAGCCAAACAGTGCCAGCTGTGCCCTTTGGTAATATTAGTATGGGAGAATACCTGTTGGGTCACTAAATAAAATTTAAATTTATTTAGGGTTTTGAAACACCATGGTATCTTGATGATTATTGACTCCCATGATAATAAGGCTCTGTTCAGTTTGCACGTGTGCCTTGACAGTGCACTTCCCAATGATAACGTGTTTCAATTTACTTTGCTCAAATTTTATGGATACATGTTACTTGGTTTGGGGATAATTCTGGGGATAATGTGCCATATAATGCATTTTATTCTCCAATACTAACATACCAACCTCTGATCTTAAAACCTAGTTTTTATATGGCAATTTTAAAGGACAGTATATGGTTTGACATGCTTCATCCACTTCTTGCTACACAGGATTTGCAGTATAATACTTAAAGCCCCTTTGATAATACAGCACAGTTCTTATTGGCCTCTACAAGGTATTCCCAAAGTAAGTTTATTAGTGTGGTTTATTGCAGCCTTCTGGGTTTTTCTGGCACTATGCCTTAAGGAAGCTTTTCTGTTGCACTGTTTGTTTTCAAGAGTTACTTAAAAATGCAAATCAGACATGATATATTTATAAAGCAAAATGTTGTGAACTTAATGTGACCAGCCATCTCAAATCTGAACTAGAAATAAAATATTGCAAATAAAATTTTGGTTTGCTTTGCTTAAGTCTCATTAATTTGTACGATAAGGGGGGGGTATCATTTTCTCATTGCATGTCTTTGGCAATCAATAGTATAACAAAAGTCTGAGGAGTTTTTCTCTCTTGTAGATCTTAAGTTCAACAACATTAAAGAGAAGTGTAGCATGGTTATTTTTAACATACATTTATTGGTCACACAAAACATGAATGTTTTATGGAGGTTGTATTTTTAAATCCTGCCAGCTTCATATTTGTTCTTTTTCCTATTAAAATGTTTAATTTCGCTTGGACAACTGAACATTTTTTGTTCCACTTGAAGTAATGGCAAGGGCAAACAGGTGATGGGAGAGTGGCCTCCAAGAGCTTTCCTTACCCACGCAAAGCACAGGGCAGGTTTTTCAAAATGCAGTTTCTGCCTGGGTTATGCTCAAAGAAGGGTGCGAACGAAAGGAGGAAAGAGCTACGCATAGCTAAAATTTCAGAGTATGTTTTGTTACTAATCCCTGTACAGTCAGTTGTGCTTATTTTTAACCTGTCTCAAAACTCCTTAGTCTCAATTTCTACTCTGCCTGTCTGTAAGTCCTCATACAGCTTGAAGGCAGCTCTTGGGTCTTTGTGGAAACAGAGCTCTTCCCCTGGACTTCACTCTACTGAAAAGCACAGAGTCGAGGTGGCATTGCAAGGAGCAGGTCAGTCAGTGATGTGTATTGTGCCTAGCTTTCTCCTAGCATGGTGTGTATTGTGCTGGACCTTTTGGCTGTAACAGCGTGCACCTTAGAGATGAAGTCAGGTTATCTTACAATACCTGCAAAGACAGGATGTTTATAAAATTTCACCACTTTGCTTTTGGGTAAAATGACTGAAAATAGTGTTTTGGATGAAAGAACGAATGGTACCTCAGCAGCCACAGTGACTTTGTGATGATGTATAGGACCTTGAGCAGGGATATGGCTTTGGGGATTCAGCAATGCTTGTGAAAGAGTCACTATTTTAAATATTTAAATTACTTCAGACTCCTTGGGAAAAGGAGAAGGTGAGGTAATTCCCCCTTTCTCCCTTTCATAGCTCAGTAAGCAGGGTCCTGATGCTTAGCTGTCAGGCTGGGACACAACCAGCAGTAATTTCCCTGCGCAGCCTTTGGACCTGTTGGATCATAATCCTACATCAGCACAGGGGGGTGCTCTGGATTCCTTCATGTTTCTAAGTACACGGGTTGCCATCTCCCATTTCTACTTAGAAGCGATCAAAGATCTCTTGGATGCTGCCTGGCAGAGATCTGTTGATGATGGATGTGATTTGTATCTTCTCAGCATGAGCGTGCTGTGTCTTTTCCTGAACACGTACCCAAATGAAGGTTTCCATGCTTGTTGAATGCCTGTTAGGAGGGGGGAATGTATTTTAAGGAAACTGGGGCAAGTACACATCCTTGCCATAAGGCTCTTGAGGGCTGTGTATATGCTGCCTGGCTGATCTGTATTTGACTTCATTAATGGTTTTTCAAATGCATAGTCCAGTTTTCTACGTCTTGCTGCAGTTTAATATGGTGTGTTGTCTCACTGCTGCCTGCCTTCCACACCCAACACAATGTCCCATTGGCTTTTCATGGGCAAATACTCATTTAATTGTTTGTGTCCTGCTCTTTGCCACTTCCTTTCTCTTGTAAAATGAGTTAAAGGCTTTCATTTAGGATAAATAGTCAGATAGCTGGTGCTGTTCTCTCTCTGTGAAATGACAGAAGGGGTGTTTGTTCCCGGTGGTGGGGCTTGCTGGCATAGCTAGCTTCCTTTTACATCTTCTAGAAGAATGTTCAGTAGAAACCTGATGACCTGCTGTAGGCAGAATAAGTTGCATGGGTGGAAATAGAGGAAGTTCTCATGAACATCAAGGTCTCTTGCAAGCCTGGAGCTCGGCATACGTTCCCATACGTAGAGGGAGAGAAACACAGCCAAGAATTTTATACTTTATTGGGATACTGAGCTGAGGGTCTCGGTGCACCACATTCAGAGCACTCGCATGGCTTTACTTACAGGCCTAAGTTTGAAAAAAATAAAATAAATGTTCCAGCTAGAAATAAACTATTTTATGTATTCATTTTTTTAATTAAAAAAAAAAAAGTGCATTGGAGTGCCTTGGGTGTATTGGGTAATTGTGTACTCAAGAAACGAAGTTATCTAAGTGAAGACACTCCTGCAACTCTAGCCTGGCAGGAAGACACCATAGAAAGCTCACTCATCAACAGAGAACCCCAGTAGGTGGGAAAGGGGAGAAGTTGTAGCTTTTGCTCTGTGCTTTGTCAAAGAGAGAAGCTGTCCTGGGCATCTCCACCTGGCCTTGGAGGCGTCCTGGTTGTTATCCCGTGGAGCTGCTCTTTCTCCTTGGTGTTGCGAGCCACAACCCCTTACCCCCGCAGAAGGTGGGCATTTTCCACAGATCGGCACCCAGCTCCTGTTGCCAGCTGCAGCAGCTCAGGTGAGCTCTTCCCGGAGGCAGGGTGGGAGGTGGAAGCAAAATTTGGGGCCGCAGCTCTGGCTGCCCTCCCAGTGCTGCCTGCGGAGGAGAGAGGAAGGGTGAGGATGGATGTAGGGGCAGCACCTGGAAGAGGTCTGTGCTTTGCATTCCTGGGTCAGTAAGGAAGACAAATAGCAAAAGACAGTAAGTAAATCTTAAGTAGGGACTGATGATGTCCTGCTCTAACTCCCACTTACCAGTGTGGTTTAGGGGAGTTTAAAAAAAAAAAAAAAAAAAAAAAAAAGCAGCAGCCAGGGCAAAAAATAATAATAATTCCTAGGCTACACTGTATTTACTAAGTAGGGACGCTTTCAGTTATCTTATTTTAGTTTATGAAACATATGAGCAGGCCCTAACAGCTCACATTGCTTGGGGTACATGTCAGATTTAAATGGATGTGGAACTTTTCCATGTATTTCTTGTGATTATTTCAATGGCAATTTGCTTTTACAGTGAAAACATTTCATGAGTTAAGTCTGGGATGTGCAGTGGAACGGCAAAGATATTTAATACTTCGCTTAATTTAGAAAAATGACCTTTTAGAGAAGAACACTGTGCATGTCAAAAATATACTGACGAGTTAATTTCTTACGATGTCAATGTGTTAGTTGACTTTTGAGAACAACCTTGTAGATAATGAGTTTTATCTTAGATCTGTCTGATTGTAGTGCCTCTCACAAATCACTTAATGGTTATAAATACATAGCAAAATTTGGAAGCAAAAAAAAGATAAAAAAACAAACCACCAGCAACAAATAGACCACCCAGGGCTGTCTGACTAGCATGGGTAGATGTAATTTGAAATGTTATTGCAGTTTTAAGACCAGCTCACCTTTCCACCCCTCCACTCCCATCACCCCCAAAAACCTACCTTGCAATGCTATCTGGAGATGGTTTCTATTAGGGCCATTTAAAAGCAGAGGAAAGGTATGCTATGCTGTGTGCGTTATCAACCTTGCATTGCATTAGAAAATATTAACTGTTTCCACAGACTAAGGCAACAACTTTGTCTGTAAAAATCTGCAAGAAATTTTGTGGAAACTTCGGTACTTTTCGGCTTCTGACTGCTTAAGTTGATTTGCGTTGAGAAACTAATCTGGCTTGCTGTGCCAGTCAAAGTCAGCAACTTCAGTGGGTTTATTTGTGCAAACAGTGAGAAAGGTTCTGCGTTTGATACGAATGCTTTTAGCTTTCTGGTCCCCGAGAATTATTTTCTTACAGTTAATTACGCATCCTTAAAAATGTATACATCTGTATGCATATGTGGAGGGAGAGATGGCCCTTGGGTTTGCAAACTGCTGAGCTTCTGTTTGCCAGTCGGTGCTTTTAGTGTTGGTTTGAGTCAGAGCAGCCTCCGAGATGTGAAGACAAACTTGGATTGGGAGACTTTTAAGCCAGGTCACATAATAACGTAAGTTGAAGCATGTGCTACATACAGGCGCTGATTTCTGGAGCACCATTGCACCTCATTGTTCCCGTGTGCTGCTTTGCATGTCACTGCTGGGCTTGCTCACAGCAGTGTCCGGGACGTAGTTTGTTTGGGCAGAGCCTGGGATTTTCAGGAGCCAGCTCAGCAAGGACAGTCTTGTGAATGGGTTTATATGGAATAAAACATGGCAGATCTCCGAGGAGCCTGCCAACAGAGATGACAACAACAACAAAGTCACTGCTGAAAATAGGAAAGCTCGCATTGCTATTTTGATGGGTGTTTTTTGCTTGGATCAGTGGGCAACAAGTTACTGTAATATTTTGGTGGTTACAGTCAGGTCACTCCAAAGCAGACGCAGCCAAGCATTTTTGGTAATATTGAGAACATGCTCCGAACTTTGCTACGGCAAACTTACTGTAAATCTGCAATGACCTCTTTTTGGGTGGTAGTTTCTTAGAATAAGTGGCAAGTCTAAACTGTACTGCGCACATGTGGTGTTATTTCATATGAAACAATGTCAGTGTCTAAAGCAGCCAAAATTATTTTTAACACTTTCCTCACTTCTGTAAAGCAAAACCAGACTGATTTACCAGTATCCTAACGGTGCCCTTTGCGAAGTGATCTGGAGAGAGAATAGCAAGTGCTTCAGTGGGCAATTTTGCAAGAAATGGCTGTGGACCCTGGGGTTTTGTTTTGTTCTGTGGCTTTTTTTTTTAAACTTTCATGCCAGGCAATTAGTAGCTGGGTGGTGCTCTGAAAATCATGTTTGATCTCTGTTGAGAACATTACCTGTTTGCCCTTACCAGGGTATGTTTTTATTAATAATAGGAGTGTCGAGATTGTCCTGTATACACCTTCAGTACTTCGTGGCAAAAGCCCAAAAGCCAATATCTCATTGTGTTTAAAAGGATTTCTTTTCAATGTCATCTGACAGAATTGATCAATGAATTCATTTGCAATGGGAAAGCTAAATCTAAAACATGTATTTAAAATATCTGCCTGAAAGTAGGGAGGAAATGAGAGTTGAGATAAATTGGTTAAACAAAGCCTTTGGGAAGTTCAGCTGCTAAGGCTTACATCTTGATATTGCACATAAGATTTATGAGTTTTCAATTTGTTCTTTTTTCCCAGTAGTGCGCAGTTTGACCTTCCCTAAAACATTTATTATTTTATATACCTGTATTATGTCAATTTTTTTCCACTTCTCCATAAATAAAACTGCTGTGATCTTTTAGACTTCTCTCATCTAGAATCTTCAGCAGGCTCCTAAGTAATTTTATTGCCTTTTGAACTTTTTCTGTTTCTGCTCTTTTCCTTTCAAGATAAGGCAGCCAGCATAGAACATGGTTCTCACTCATAGCACTGCAATAATTATATTATTATTGTCTATATCTTTTCTTAATGCAACCTGACATTTTGTTCATCTGCAAATGCCCCTTCCCAAAGCAATCAATCAAAACAACCACAAAAAACAGGTGATCCCTGTGCATTATGTGGCTGTTTTCAGAGAATCATCAAGAACTGTGGGTCAGTTCCTCAGTGCTGTGTACCAGAAGGCTATAAATTAATTATGTGAGTAGTTTAAACAGATAAAGGGATTTGACCTGTTTATTTCCTTCTATATTTTATGCTTTGATCATGGCTTTTTCGCTTAGCATACTTTTAGGACGGCCTTCCAGGTAAAAACGTTTTTCTATAATTCACAATTTAGGTTTTTAATATACTGGTTGGGTTGCATTGCTCTTGCTGTCTTATGAGGAGATGACTCCCACGGTGTCATAAAGTAGACTATATTTAAATCATGGATTAAGTCAGGTATTTACACTGTTTGCATGCTCAGAACTATGTCCCTGTAATAATTTGAAAATATGTTTTTTTCCCCCATTTCAGTCGTGCTTTTAGAAGGGTTTTCTTTCCAGTGAGCACCATGAAGTTTGTCTCTGCTTTTCTGCTACATTTGGAGTAACAATTTCCAAATCTTTTGTTTGCCATAATGTGTGAGCTAATGACACTGCAGCCACCAAAATCTTCAAAATTAGCTACCAGGAGTGCGAAAGCATGAATTTCATCCAGCTGATAATTAGTAATTAAGGTCAAATTCTGCTACTGAATTCTGTCTTGAGTTGATAATGAATACCTCCTAAGTATTTAATTTGAATAAAACTTAATTTCTGGAAGTTCTTAAAACAGTCACAGTTTAATACACTTGGAAGCAATTACTAAATGGGATAAAACAAATGAAAACTAAAGTATTTAAACTGCCAAACCATAAACTTCATCTGAGTTGAGAGTATTGTGTTTTGTTTTTTTGTTTTGTTTTGTTTTTTGGAGGGGAGGTATTACATGAAGCATGAATCCAAAAGCTGAGTAGCTGACTACATAAGAAATTGATTAATCCTGAGGCATACAATAAAAAGTTTAAATTTGGTTTGTGGTAATCAATTGTAACCACAGAAAATGAGAAACTGAACAGAAAGACTGCCAAAGGTGAGAAAGCAACAGGTTATCTGCTGTGAAAGTGTATTTTTGATTAATTTTTGCTACCTGTAAGATAGTGTCTAATGTTTTTTTCATAAGGGAAAAGAAATAGAAAATCATGTGTTCAGTGTTTTCTTACTTCCTGTGATTCCTGCTAAGTAGAGGCCTCAAAGCATAAGCTGGTCTATGGTCTTCAGAGGAGGCAAAAAAGAAACAGAATTTCAGAGTATAATTTCTACAGTGCATACACCATTTGTTGGCTTTATTTTACTTTACCGTTTTAACCATGTATGATTTTTGTCTCAGTTGTCCTTCCTCTGGCTGGAAATGTGGAAAGTTTGAGTGGAAAGTTATTTTAGCTGAACTATTTATTAAAAAAAAAAAAAAAAAAAAAGGACCATATTTTGGGAGACAGTGGGATTCGGCCAACCTCTTTTCAATGGTTTGTGGGGACAGGACAAGGGGCAATGGACACAAAATGGATCACAGGAAGTTTCACACAAACATGCGAAAGAACTTCTTCATGGTGAGGTTGATGGAGCACTGGAACAGGCTGCCCAGGGAGGTTGTTGAGTCTCCTTCTCTGAAGATATTCAAGGCCCATCTGGACGCCTACCTGGGCAACCTGCTCTAGGGAACCTGCTTTGGGAGGGGGGTGGGACCTGATGGTCTCTGGAGGTCCAACCCCTACAATTCTGTGATTCTGTGACCATTTAAAAGCTTAATAGTTTTAGAAATTTGGGGTTGTTTCCTAAGGGATAAATTTTAGCGCTATTGAGAAAATGTCAAAATGGGCATATTAAAAAGAAAAACAAAGTATTTCCAGAATATTATAGTGGCTTTGAATTTTCATTGTATCAGTCAAGTAGCACATTCTAATTTCTTCTCCCATTCACCATATTTTACAGAAGCCATTGTTTCAACGACAAAAATAATAATGTAAACAAGTTAAAAAGTCAGATGCAAGTCTTTCTACATGGCACAGGGCTAACAATTGCAAAACCTTCTTGTTGAAGAACAAAAACTATGTGAAGACTTGAAGTCCCTGGATGCACAATTGGGCGCAGGGCTCGCCAAGCTCCATCGTTTGCTTCCAGACACAGTGTGCTGTGGCTGCCTGCCATGTGTTCCTCACAGCCCCCTCATCTTCAATCAGACAACGCAACATGGAGCTTGAGTGCTAAGTGATAAAAGGCAAAAACACACAGGGCGGTGTTCAGATTGCATCACATCGTCGTTTTGTGGGTGTCTAAGAAGCAGATAGTTAGTTATCTCCCTTAAACTTGCAATAGGTAAAGAAAATTTCCCCAGTGTACCCAGGAAAAGGAGGTGAGGAGAGCTAGGTTTGTTTCAGTTTAGATTTTACTTGGTTTTACGATTTTTTAAAAAAATTGTAGTGCTTTGTTGTTCCACGGGAATAGGACCTGCACTTCATTTGGGATGATTTATAAAGTGGTGAAAACAGTAAATAATGTGAATGGACCTATAGAGTTTTTGCTTTGTTTTTCAAAATACTGGTTAGCATATTAATAAAGCACTTAAATAGCTATGAAGTAATACTACCGTAATTTGCTTCCTATTCTTTATTTACTAAATGAAGCCTTCTTAGTTTCTTGTAATAAGTAGCTTTTTGTATAAAAATTAATGAACTAAATTTGCAGTGTCAGTGTTCCATTTTCTTTCCCCAAGAGCTTCTTTGTTGTTCAAGGTTATCTTGGAGATAACCAAAGAAGGAATGCCAAGAAGATAGTTCAGCCTACTTCCTTTTATTTCTTGGAGAGAGAAGGAGAGAGAAACTTCTTGTTTTTTCTTCAGATTTGGTGCTCCTTAGAATCTAGGGTGCACGGCAGATTTCTTTTACCACCACCAACGTATTCCCCTCAAGCCCCACAACCGAAAAACCCTCCAGGTTTCATGGGGCTTGGGGGGTCATGGTAGGGGACCTCTTGCTGTGTGGTGTGGGGCACTCTGCAAGACCAGCATGCAATTTCTGCTTTCGTGCGTGAGTGGTGATTTCATAACAACTTGTTTCTAATGGTTCTTGAAGGTAGTAAAATAAAAAAGCTGCAGCATTGTTTGTAATTTTAGGTTGTCCTGGTCTGCTGGAAATGTATTGGTGAACGCATGAACCATTTTTGTTTCCTTTCAGCACAAAACTCCTCCCTGATACGTCTGAATTCCTCTACGTGTGTCTGCCAAATTGCCCCCTTCTCCCCCAAGTAGCAGCTTGGGATGTGTCTGGTGAAGTTGGATGATTTAGACTAATCTGCCCACAGCTTCCCTTCTGATTTTCATTTTTCTTTGGTTAATTCCCTCTTCTTCCTCCTGCTTGACCTGTATTTTTCCATTCGGAGCTGTTCTGCCCCTTGAAGCAGGTTGCTGAGGGAGCGCCTGAGGGCACTGCAGGTTGTGTCACTGCTCCCCGCGGGTCTGGGGGAGTTCCCATGCCTGGGCTTACAGATCACCTCTGCTTTGCTACTGTCTGCATCCCCAAACCCAGGCACCCCATGCAGTGTTCCTGAACAGAATATCACATTTTCATCCTCAAAATTGCCATCTGCGGTCTAATTGTTTGCCCGGAGGAGCGAACATGAACTCCCCATGGCAAGTTTCTGTGGGTAAGCCTCTTAGAATGGCAAATACCGTGTTTATGGCTAGAGCACACTGCTAACAAGAGAGCATCGTATCTTTGTGCCTTCACTTAGGTTTTGTGTTTCAGGTACACGTGATCCTGCATCAGCTTGTAGCTCGACCAGCTTTCAAAGCATTTTGCTTTTTGCCAATCCAATATTTGTTGTTGTTTTTCCACTTTAAAGCTGCAGCTCATAACATTTCATGCAACATTTAAAGGAAAAAAAGGGACAAAAATAGAAGATTACTTTGGAAAGACAAACTTTAGAAGTCCACAGCTGAGCAAGATCTAGCGTAAGAAGTTAATTGTGGATTTTTTAGATGCTTTGTTTTTTCAGCAGTAAGACCCACTGATGTCATTCTGAGTGGACATAAGTTTGATTCATACACTTCAGTGTGTAACATTAAGTCATGTTAAACTCTTGGAAAAACAAGCAAGCAAAAAATTTGATATGTTAGTTTGAATAATGGAAAGCTTTAACTTTGCATTTAATGCATAGTAGTACTAAAGAGGGCTTTTGAATTTGAAGGTGATTGTGGTTCTGCAGCAATGTTCAAAGTGGATTTACCAAATAGCTTAGAATTTAAAGTTGAGATGTTTTTTGGAGAAGCAGGTATTGACATGTCCTCAGAAAACAACATTGAGGTTGGGCAGAAGAAAGGATGGAGCAGAGCCAACTGGATGTTGGTCTAGAAGAAGACCACAGGCTGTGTTAGAGCTAGCCCAGTTATAAGAAAGATGTATGGAGATGCTGGAGTTTGGTAAGGGATGGATGGGCAGTGCGGCGGGGGGACAAACCACAGGCATGTTCTTTGAGCTGTCTGGTGAAGGCACAAAGAAATTTGGAGAGGGTGGGTTTTAAAGAAGATAGAGTATTGAGTAAGCTCCCTCCACATGCTGCCCCCCCCCCAACCCCTCTTGTGCGTAAATTCATTGAGAGGCTGATACTTACATGTTTTGCAGTCTATACCTGTTCCGTAGCAGACAAATGTTGCCTGCCATTTTGTAGTTAATTTAAATGTGCATCTGTCAATTCTGGTTCTTCTGAGTGATCCAGGAAAGAGCACGAACAGTGAAGTGACAGCATTGCTGATTTGATGGAGTTACCCGTGGTAGTAAAGATGAAGTTGCAAAACGAAATGCAAAGCATTTAAAAATTAAATTAGGTTATAAAATGACAAATGAAATCCAGTGCAGATAAATGCAAAGTGATATCCATAGCAAAGATATTCTAACTTTTCATTTAAATTGAGTTGCTATTTTACACTCAGGCATGAGATCTTGAGGTCATATATTTGTGTGGAGGAGTGAACTCTACTTGCTAGCTGTAAAAAAGCAAATAAAACATTGCTAATGTTTATGGCAGCTGTAGAGGAAAACATACCTGTCGCAGTACATGTCTGTGGTGTGCCTTCATCTTGAACAGTGGGATTCATTCTGACGTCTTGCTCCTAATTTTCTTTCCCTTCCTCACTTCTACCTCCACCGTGGAGGTCATATGAAAGGCTTTTTTTTTTTTTTGAGCCTCATCAAATATATTTTGTTTTTGTTTTTTCTTCATAGCCACCGGTACTATTTATTTACTTAATATCTGATAATTATAACAACTTCAGAATCTAAAGTCCTCCTAAAGATCTAATCTTTTCCACTATTTCTATCAATCAAGGTTTCGGGATCTCAGTAAAGAGATCATTTTTAAGGTATGCTAAGCTTAAGAAAACTAAGGTGTTTTTAACAGGGTTGCTGGTGCTTTGGGCTCCCGAGTGCCGAGTTTATATATTTGCATGATTTCTGCCTTGTAAACTCAGTAGTGCTTGAGGAGCTCCAGAAATAGAAGTAGAAATTAAAGAGCAGTTTGACCCTTCAGAGAACTTGAAGAAAGTCTCTGAGCTATTGTTTCAGGTGATGAAACACAAGCTTTCTTGTTGCTCTGCTTGTTGAACCAGTTCTGTTCCTTGCTGAGTTTGGTAAGCACTCCCTCAGCAGCTGCAAAGCTGAGTACGAGGGCTTTTGGAGTACCAGAAAGCTTAATGGAAAATTGCTCCCTGTTTGGCTGGGGAGTGGCTGGCTCAACTAATTGTTTCTTTGGTATAGTCTGTGTTTGAGACAGTATAGAAATTAAAGAAATCTTTTGTGCCTCGTGTTATTTTTACATATGTTTCTGGTGAGTGGAAAATTTGAGGAAAAAAACACACAGGGGTTTCACTGGCATTCATTTAATCTTTGTGTCAGGCTTTAAAAAAAAATAAAAGAATAAATGAAAAACAAATTTTTTCTAGTTCTGGGGCACAAGATCAAAGGACAGTGAACCCACAGGGGGAGGGAGAAAGGAGAGGGACCTGCATCGGTACAGAAGGCCTGAAGATGCTCGTGGCAGCACCTTGGAAAGGTGGTGAGCTAAAGCAACTTGTTGTCAGCTTTAAAATTTTACTTTAACTTTTAACCCCAATACTGGGGTAGGTATAGAAAAAAACATAAAGCTGAAATGAAGCCTGGAACAGTAAATATCCTAGAGGCTCTTAAATAATTATTAAGCAGATTGCAGTGATAACAATCACCCTGTCCTAGGTGGATAGGTAGAATCTGGATGTGCAGAACAATGCACTAGACATCAGCATAGCAGTGTTATAATTGTTTTGCTAGATGACTGATTAGAAGTCATGCAAATGTAAATGCAATCAGTACTGTTTCTAGTTCGTTACAGAAGTGAAACAATGTGTAAGTGAATTATCTCCCTGGTCAGGGCTCACGTGTGTCGCAGAAGTAAAAGCGGGTGGAAAGATGTCCAGCACCAGCAAACCATTCCGAAGATCTGCCAACCTCTGAATTCTTGGGCTAGACAGTTACTGAGGTGTCTCCTTTGTCCTATATCCTTCTGGAAGAAAATGACCATCCAAAAATCCTCCCAACCATGACCCTTGTGTGCTCAGCTTTTGATAAGTTTCAATGCTGCATAATAAAAAAATGTCCCGAAAAGTTGGAAATTCCGCAATAGTGACTCAGCTTGGGTTCCTATGTGAAGTGTGTATGTAATTTATGCGCATACACCCTGTCAGTCTCATCAGGAGTCCTTGCTGTGCTTAAGTAATATGTATGTGATGGCAAGGATAGAGCTGTTTGTATACATAATTTATATATAACCTCTATATCGAGTTCTTTATTGTATGTATATACAGTATAGTTGACCATTGGTGATACTAATTTAATCTCCGATTTACAGATTGTATTTTCAAATATGCAAGCTTTTTTTTTTCTGCTTGAAATGAAAAAGTAATAGGAGGATTTTTATCTTCTATTTTTAAGGGGGTTATGTAAAGAATCTGTCATCAGTTTTTCATTTTTCGATGCAAATAATTATATATGGCAGGGAATATGACGAGCATTCAATGTTAATATTAAAATGAAAATGTTTAAAATTTTCCTGAAAAACTGATGAAATAGGCCATCAGTGAAGGTTATAATGACTAGTAGAACACATTAAGATGTTTTAAATCTCATTCAAAATGTTTTATAAAAAAAAGTTTGTAGTTTTTAAAATGACAGCTGTCCCTGCAACTTCCCACTAGTTGCTAAGAGCATTAAACTGACATTTCCCAATTTTTAAGAGATCTTTATTTTCCCCTCTTTTACAGCTTCATGAGCAACCTTCAAACCCAGTACCATCTGACAAACTGGGATTTAATCGTTTCACCTTGCGTTTGTGGTGGGGTGGGATCAGCTTTTGCCTCATCTGATCTTTTCCTTTTAATCTTGAACGTTCCTCATTAAATGAGAAAAAAGAAACATTTGGGGTCAGAAGAATGGTTTTTAATTAAAAGTAGATTTAAATTTGAATGTCATATAGGTTTTGTGAAATGTCTTTTTGCTGCTGTTTGCCAGCCTCACAGGTTTTAATTTTGCAGCAGGAAGGCAGCGGTGGGAATTTGGGGCCGTCAAAGGAATCCTCAGCGCAACTGGTTTATCTTCTGCCAGCTCTTCCACCTACTCGCTCAGAGCTCATCCTTGCAGCCAGGACTGCTGCTGCCAGCCCTCCTTCCCACTCCAAGTGCAGGGCATGCTTCTCCTGCGTTGGCAGGTGCCTCTGAGAGGCATTAAAAACAGAGGGGCCTCCTGTTTTCTCCATCCCTTTTCTGTGTCCTTCATCCTACTGGCCTTGCCTGCAACAGTGTTCAATTTAGTGCGCTCTCTCTTTTTTTTCTCCCTTTTATAATCAGCTAGTTAAGGGAAGTTCTAGGGTTCATCTCAGTTAACATTTAGGAATCATCTCAGTTACCTTTTGGACTAAATGATGGCTGTGTTGCTGAGGGAAGTGCTCGTGGGTGTCCCTCCGTCATCCTGCTCTTGCAGAGAATAGGTCCAAGCTTGGTCCAACCATCAGCTCCCACACCCCTGGGTGAGCGTTAGGGACATGAAAACCTGAAGGCTTCCCTTTGGGGGAGGTGGGAAATTGCTCCAGTTGCAGCTGGGTTCTGGCTACTCCATGAAGCACCTGAGCTCTTCTTCACGCTCAGCACCTGTCTGCAAGGTTCATATTGTGCTGTGTTTTTTTATTATTATTTTTATTTCATTATTATTTTGTTAACCTGGTAGTATTCTAATGCTTTCAGAAGCAATGCTCATACAGTGAGATGCAAAGCACTGACATACTGGAGTTTTACTCTATTGGGTTCAATAGACAGAAGATGGAGATTTCCACACAGCACCTCAGCCTTGTGCCCCTTGTCTGTAAGTTCACCTCCCCAAAACACAAGCATCCCACCCAGCATTCTGTTTTCAGTAACACTTCCCAATGCATGTAGTGAGATTGCATTACTGTAGTTTAACTGAAGAATATTTTGTAACTGTGGTTTTCTTTTCTGCTAGTGATCTAGATGATCGATACAAGAAAAAATAATTAAATTGATATCTTCCTTTGTGTCCACTGAAAAACATGAAAAGTGATCTTTAAAATTATCTTCAAATGCCTTATGATAAAGAAAGGTTGAGAATGGTTTTCTTCAGAAAGCCACAAGAAACACTGCTGTTATATGAAGCTGTTTTGCTGGAGGTATTTTTAGGATGACTCAGGAGTAAGGCCTGGGAGTTCTTCCTTTAACTAAAGTGAAGAAAAGCAGACATTTTCCTTCCAGATGTTTTGGTTAAAAAATTAAATACAAAAACCTAGCCTTTCAGGCAAAATAGAAATTTTTATTTTTTGAAGTTTTGATACAGTAGTCTAATTCTAGCAGATTTGTACCGTATTAAGTGCTAATCCTCCAGTTATCTGTAGAGAAGTATATGGATTTAAAAAAAAAACCACACTTTTTTATAGAGAAGTTATAAATTTTCATCAAGAAGCCTTTTTACAGTAATACAGATGCATGTAAACATGTACAATGAAATGTATTGGGCATTTTGCTTAAGTTTAATGAGCATTTACCACCTCCCACCCTCCCATAAACTCTCCTGGTGACTTAAAGTGGGAGTTTTGTTTGTTTGTTTTTAAAAACAACAAAAGAAAACACACAAATGAAACAAAAAATGGAAGATTACATTTGCTGCAGTTTAAACTGCTGTCAGAAGTTACTGGTTTCATATTTTTCAAACCTCACGCTTTTCAGTATTTGGGCTTTCCTTTCCAAAAATCCTAACCCCTTTTTTTTTCTTAGCTGATCATATAAGTAAGGCCTTTAAAATTTCTCATGTGTAAAATGAAAATTCCTAGTGCACTTCTAATACATGTGTTGTGGTTTAGCCCGGCTGGCAGCCAAACACCACACAGCCGTTCGCTCACCCTCCCCCCTCCCTCTCCGGGATGGGGGAGAGAAACGGGAAAGTGAAGTCTGTGAGTTGAGATAAAGACAGTTTATTAAGACAGGGAAAAGAATAACAACAATAATAATAATAATAATAGTATTAATAGTAATAATGTGTACGAAATAAGTGATGCACAATGCAATTGCTCACCACCCGTTGACCGATGCCCAGCCTATCCCCGAGCAGCCGGCCCCCCCCTCCACCCCGGCTAGCCACCCCTATATATTGTTCAGCATGACGTCAGATGGTATGGAATACCCCTTTGGCCAGTTTGGGTCAGCTGTCCTGGGTCTGTCCCCTCCCAGCTCCTGCTGCATCCCTAGCCTGCTCGCTAGCAGGACAGAGAGAGGCTGAAAAGTCCTTGGCTTGGTGTAAGCACTGCTCTGCAACAATTAAAACATCAGCATGTTATCAGCGCTCTTCTCATTCTAATCCAAAACATAGCACCCTGCCAGCTACTAGGAGGAAAATTAACTCTGTCCTACCTGAAACCAGGACAACATGTTAGCATGTTTATGTTTGTATATGTTGATGTCTTAAAAAAAAAAAAAAAAAAAAAAAAAAAAAAAAAAAAAAAAACAAGGTCTTTTAAAACTACATTCTGTTTGTGGTGTGTACAGTTAAATCTGTGAGGTTATATCCTTGACGAATACCAAGAATAGAGAATGTAAAGTTGTTGAAAATTCTGGTTCGTTTTTGCATTTATTTTTCATTCACCACAGCACTACCTTCTCAAACTAACTCTATTGGTGTCCACTTAATGATCTTCCACAGCAGGAGGCATGTAAAACAGCAAGCATCTTTTCCTGTGTGCAGATCTCCTTCCTCACATTCCTAGAAAGCACGGTTACATTGTATATTTAAACCCCCCAAGGAATTTGCTGATGTTTCCATGCAGTGGACATCTTTTGGGAGAGCTGTATTGGACAATAGTGTGAAAAGCTTTAATACTTGAGTTTAAAAAAGAAGTCATCCTGTTGCTGCAAACACTAATAAAAATGCAGCTCTACTTGTTTGAATGGGTTATGATGGTGGTGGCAGGGGTAGGGCAATGCTCCTGAGCAAGTTGCATTCAGAGCTTGGGCACTTGGATTGCAATATTGCACAATCGGTGCAAAATAGTTGAAGTGTCTTGCTGCGGGGCAGTGGGCTGAATGCAGTCAGGACAGGCGGACAGCTGGAGGCTGGAGAGGGTAGTGGTGCTCGTTCTGTGCTGTAGTTCACAGGTGCCTGCAGCTGCAGCCAGGCTTTCTTGGGAATTGCTGCATCTCACAGGTAGTCACAGACTTTTTTTTTTTCCCTCTCTCTTGTACTCATGTTGTTTCGCTACATCTTATATATATTACTATTATGCTGTATTACCTGTGCTTTGTTTTTTTTTGTGGTATGCACCTGCTTCTGATAACCAAGAGTTGTTTCCATGATGTGCAAGGTGATGTGTGGCATCGTTGGTCTCCTCTACTTGGTGGATGCACCACGATTTCCTTTCGTTATTGTTCGCCTCTAGCGAGCACTTAATGAGAAGTGTCCTGCCTTAAGCGAGAGTGTGTCTTCGCATGGTCATCGTTTGCTTCTAGATGTGTGCCACTCAGAAGGATGTCTGCTGGCAGTACTAGAATGTGTCTTACAAGAAGCCCACAGCCCAGCTAGGCACTGTTCTGTCATTGTATGAGCAATAAAAAGGGTGCTGTACCTGCAATGTACCAGAAATTTCCAGAAGTAATATTACTTTGTGTTATCCTAGTAAAAGTAAATAGTATTCTAGTGATACACAAATGTCTCCTTTGCAGAATTTCAGGTCAGGCAGTATCTTCAGTACTGTGAGTTTAAAACTGAAAGGATGCTAAATCAAACTTAAGTGAGTATTAGATCAGATAATGTTATTTCCTGACATTATTTTGAATTAACAGTGGACTTCGCAGCTTTCAGTTCCTCCTAGGTTTTGCGAGATGAACTTTGTATAAGGTATTTTTGTTTAAGAAGAGTTTTCAAAGGTGTTTACTCTTAGAGAATCTATAATACAGTTATGAAAGAAAGGTACATTATTTTAAATAATTTGCCTGAAAATGTTTCACCTAAGGCTAATTAAAAGAGACAAAAGGGAAGGAAATGACTAGATGATATAAATGCTCTGCTATTCAGCAAGTTATTTTTGGTATGCTTGTGAGTTTTCAGAAGAACGAAGGGAAGCCGCGTTTCGGTTTAGATTCAGTGAGTTGCTCACTCACCTCCATGGTCTTCCCTCCTTCTCTGCAGCGTTTTGGGGTAACCCACTCCTTCCTTTGAACCAACAGTGTTTTGGGGTAACCCAGTTCTTCCCTCGAGGCTAAAACCATCGTGAACCATTCTAGGAGGCAGCCATCAATGTAGCCTCTGGAATTGTAAAACACAGACCAGATTTAGCACTCATCCAGATTTAGCACTGGGCTGTGAAAAATGCCTCGATGCCCTAATGAGAAGGGGCAGCTACCTGGTAAGGATCATTACAAGGATGTCGTGCCCAATGAAGGTGCTAGCAGGTAGACCTCTGTTAGTACCTGTACTACATATATTATCAAAATTGGAAGTATCTGGTCTCGGTCAAGATTTAGCAACACAGTGCGGCAGCAGGGGCTTGCGAGGCATTGCCATGCATGATTACAACTGGGCAAACCTTGCCCAAATGGCCACCAAAGTCCCTTTCCTGGGGCTGTTCCCTCTCTGTTCAGGTCTTTGCTTGCTGTTCGGCAGTCCACAGCCACTCCCTGAGTTACCAGAAGCAATATTCACATTTTGCTGTGCTCATGGTCCTTGAAACTCTTCTGCACAGATACCTCTACAGGTAGAAAGACACGTATGCAATTGATGTTACTCACTGGGGAAAAGGATTTAAGGAGATTCAGGAAGTGTAAAAGATTTTCTGGCTGCATACAAAGCACATGGTTACCTAGTTATTATTTTTGTTATCTGTGGTTCTTTGTTTGGGATTACAGTCTGACAGAGAAGCAGTTGGGAATTTCTGATAGAAACTCCTTTTTCTTATTTTTTTCTTTTTTTCTTTTTTTAATTTAAATGAGATAATTGAGTTTAGGAGATCAAGATACTTTATCTTTCTGGCAATTTAATGTTGCATACTTCTAAAATACATAAATATTTTTTCTCTATATAATAGAATGATTGTGAATTTAAACACTTGAATTTATTTTACCATTTATGTGAAGTATGCAGGTAATTCTTTTAATAATGAAATTGCATTTGTCTGTGTGCTTGTTTATAAATATTTTGGTGACAAATCTTTCACATCCTCTCAAGAGCTAAACACTACCTCTTATATATTAGATATATTTCTAAACAGAGGGGATATGAATTTGATAGCCAGTCTGTGGTTTTGATTACTTGCTGCTTTTTGGTAAATCTGGGTTGATTATTCAATGTTTACTTTTGCCTGTGTGTTCACATAGCTCATCCAGTATTGTGCAATTCTGTAAGTAGCTTATTCCATCACCTTTCTATAGAGAACTAATCTGTAGGAAAACAGTGTAAGATTGTTAGATGCATTTTTTTTCTAATAGCATTAGTGGCATGTGTTTATAAAAGATGCTTTGTTTTCTTTCTGTTAAAAAATGTCATTTACAACCCTTTCTCAATAATAATAATAAAAAGTATAGATGTATACAATATTTTATCAGTAGCTTAATCCAGAAGGCTGTCCAACAATGAAGACTTGAAGTGAGTGATTTAAAGTGAGCCTGTGTAACAGGGTCAGTGATGAGCTAGCAAAGGGTTGTTCTCCTTCTGAGTCACTTACGTTTTGTGGTTAGCAACCAGTGAATCAGTACAGAAGAAGCTGCATATATAAAAAAAACTTTGCTTTAAATACATATGTACGTCTTGCTGACCCCAGAGGAAAAAGGAAGACATTTGGCTTTTAAAGTTGTGGGGGTAGTCTTTCTCATCAGCAGCTCAGTTCGGTCTAGCTCTGGAAGCCTGGTCAGTAACCATGCATGTGGGTCGGTCTGTTGTGCTCTTTGCATGCAGGAGAGAAATTACCCAGCATTGGTGAGAAAAGGAGCCAGGTGCTAGGTTTGAGAGGCAGAAACACAGGACTGGAGGAAGCTGAAGAGAACTCAGGCATAAATCATCTGAGAAGGGTCTGGTTCAGTTACAGTTCTTTAGTTCTACTGAGAATATAATGAAGTCTGAAATTGTTTTCCCAACTGTGAACAAATGATTCCAACATCCTTCAGTGGTTCAGCTCATAAATATTAGAAAAGTTGTTTAAAACCACTGATTTTGAGTCTGTTGAAGAAAGGACCATCTTCTAGAAACCTTGCATTGCCTCTGCACTGGTGAACAAAGAGGTGAAGCCTTTGCAGGCCCGTCTTCCTGCTCAGTATGGCAGCCAGGAAGCCTGGTATTTCCCAAACTGTACCAGTACAGTCAGAAAGGTTTAGGGTGATTGCAGTTCTGTCCTGTTCTTTCAATTTAATTGTACAAAAACTGCACCCCCTAAAAAGTTTTCACGTGTATTTTGGGAAATGATCGATGATGTCTGAAAGCCACGTTCCAAGCTCAGGTCTTGGTCAGTCAGGCCACGGTGCAGCGCAGGGCTTGGCCTGTCCTCATGCCACTGCTTCTTACCAACATGACCTCTTTTCCCTGATACACACCAAAGGACTGTTTCTACCAAAAAGAAATGTGCCTCGAGTTTTTGTTTGTTCCAGCTGCCCATTATCTTGCTTCTTGCTCTACATGTAAACAGATATACATGGATTGAGGCTCACCCCCTCAGCCAGGTCCATGGTGCGACAGCAGTGGAGACGCAATTCCCTCTCTTGCACGCATGAGCTTGGGGGCAGCAGGCGTTGTGCTAACAGCAGAGCAAGCTTAAAGGCTTGAGGCTGCTTTTTGCTCCTACTATGTGAGTATGAATGATGGGTAGTTTTGCAGAGGAATTAGCGTGGGGCTACTGCTCATCCCCTGCTACTCCCTTGTGGCAGCGTTGGCTCCGACACTTCATGTATCAAATTCTATTTGCTGTTTGTATCGCCATGCTTAATGCTGCGTTGCCTTGTTCTAACAGCACTTTTCAAAAACGTATTAAAATACCCTGTTATGCACAATAATACCTATTCTGATGAATCCCCTGACTGCATAAATTATTATTGATGGTATGAAGCTACAGTGGGATTAGCTGTTGACTGCAGATCTGATCCCATTGCTTTTCTCTCTGCAGTTCTGTGTAATTTAACATGTCAATAGCCTTGCCAGTAAAACATGATGAAATTTTATATGGCAGTATTACTTATAATGTGCTGCGTATTTACGTGTGAATGGTATTATTCCTCAATATAAACAGATAGCTCAAGACAGACTTCAGTAAATGATTTTCTCAAAACTTGCATTTTTTTTTTAATATATTTTAATAATGACTTCTCTTTCTTGCAGACAAAATTGAAGAAGCACAGAAACAACTTAATGGAACAGAAGACCAACAGAGAGGTAATAAACAAAACCAAAATGAAATAGCAAAAAGGAAAATTATGTTGCTATTGTATAGGCTGATGCAAAGCCTTCTGGCATCAGTGAAGAGACTCCACTGGGTCGTGGGCATTGGATGAGGCTCAGGGAATGTGTATCTGCAGATCAGGCGCTGTGATCTGTAACACCCCAGTTTTGCTGAGACACAAATGCTTTGTTTTAACCACTTGAGTAGCTGCATTGACCTTGATAAGGCTGCTAAAGCTGTAGCAGTAGAGACTCTGCAAGTTATTGACTAAAGCCCTCTACTAACAGGTTGGTTCATAATATGATTTACCTAATCGTTAATAACCATATTTGGTTTATGACAAGCAACATATGATGATTTCTAACAGATGCTGAAAGGAGATTGATCCTCACAGGCTATTTTAAGAAACAGATGACCTGTGACAGGATTAATTCTGTGTCTTAGGGCTTAGAAAGCTAGTGGAAAGTCATTGTATTTCAAGGCTGGCTGACTGCTGGAGTACCTGTTAGGTTTTATGTGATAAAGCTTTTCTGTACATCCACAAAGGAGCACAGTGGGAGGAGGGCTGGGCAGGGGACAACCCAAATAATCTCTGACCAGGCTATCCCCAGGCCCATCGCAACACCATGAACCATCAGGACGAGCTCCACAAGTCACCTTTTGGACTAAGAGGGGTTGCTGCCTGGGTGTGGGACACATGAGGGGGTGCAAAGGAACAGCGTGGGGGCTCAAATCTGCATGTCCAGCCACATATATGTATGTATGTGGTGTATAGGTGTGCTCTGTGTGTGTGCACCTTCTGGGAATACATTTTAAGCTTCACTGCTGGTTGGAGCTGGAGGCATGGAGCAGCAACTTCACCTCCCTCAGGCTACTGGATCCAGCGTGATGCATTTTCCTCTATCAGTGCCACATTTCACTGCTTTGTGTTGTTTTCTGTAGGCATTCACTGCTCTTACAGTGACATGTCCTTCTGACTTGTGACACATCTGTGAACAGCATTGTAAATTGTTGATGCTCTGTCCTGGAATCAAAGTTTATTACCTTTTGAAACAATGAATTTCCAAACTTTCTGAACATTATAGAGCGTAAGAAATACCCTACTGGATATCAGCAGGGTCCCTCTGTCCCAGCATTCTGCCTCCAGCATAGGCAATAGGACATACTGGTTAAGGACAGCACCTAAGCTTGTCCACTTTGTGCAGTCCATTCACCTTAGGCTGTCCACACACAATGGGATGTCTGCCTTATCCCTTTAGTATCTGGACATTTACGGACCTGTTACCATTATATTTTTCTTTCAGTGCTGTGTGCCTCTAGTATTCTTTGGCAGCAAATGGCAGAAATTTGCTACCAGTTGCATTAAAAATACGTTATTTTACTTCTTCCCCCCCCTCCCCCCATTTCCTGCTAGCTCTAACAGGTGTTCTCTGGTTCAAGCATTGTGCAATTTGTTAAATAGCAGTTCGATATTCACCTTACCCATTGCTTTTGTGATTTCATAAACCTTGTCCATATCCCACTCGGCTTTCTTTCCTCCAGACTCATGTTTGGGTTTTCTCAAGGGAAGGTTTCATAGAAGGTGTCTTGAGTGGGCACCAAGACTATGATATTGTTCTGTACCTGAAAAAAGTGAAGGAGAAAAAAAAACAAGTGGCTAGGTTGTAAAAGCAGCTCTTTAAACATTTACAGAGATTTTCCAACAAACTAGAACCTTTCCAACAAACTAGAACTTCTACTGAATAGTAGTGTGACATATTTTTGGTTAGTGGATCATAGGCAAGTGACATTGTCATCCAAACATAAAAACTTGGTGTGTAAAGTATTACTGTCTGCCCTTGTTCATGTTCATCTTGTAGAAGTAATATTGCTCTGGATTATTTTTGTAATCAACATGTTCAAGCTGAACATTAACCCCTATTTTCATGGGCTTTGTTCATACCTGTGCTTCACTACCATCTTTGTAGTCCTGCACAAATGAAGAGACCTTCCCCAGTGTGCACTGAAAAGTGGTCTGAAGTGCTCTGGAAAGGACTGAGTTGCTAAGATTTATATGGTGATAGTGCTAACCTTTCAGGGTTGCAGAAATCAGAAAGATCATAGGTTAAATTTTGGCTCCTAACCTAAGTTTGCATGGCTGGTAGTCGAAAACTACTTTTAACATACAAAATTGATACAGAAATAACTGAGATGGTAAGGCTACTTTTTCATTTTTCTTTTTGAATGAGAAACATTCTTTTCTATTTTCTTTGGTTTCTTAAATGTCTAACAGGTTTCTTTGTAACATGAAGTGTAAATTAAGTTATTTGTTTGAAGGCCAGGAACAAAACAAAAAAAAAGGAAATATCTGTTTTGAGCTAAACAAGTAAATAAAAATGTGAACATGTTCACATAAGGTATTTTAAATCACAATCCAGTGTCTACAGGTTCACCTGAAGTATGGTTGTATGTTTTTCTTATTTGTTCATTTCCTTTGCCTTTCAGTTCATCTAGATCAACTTAGATTTGTCTATGTCCTATCTGAAATGAATAGGGGATGTAATTTTGTGGAATTTATCACAAGTTAACAACTGCCCTGTCAGTACTGAAGCTGGCGATGGCTTAGCATATTTGTAGGGAGGAATTTCCTATAAGTTTAATCATGCTGCATTTTCTGCTGACTAGTATTGTGCACTGATCAGTCATAACTTTATACACGTG
Organism: Cygnus olor; assembly: GCF_009769625.2. Classification (NCBI taxonomy): domain Eukaryota; kingdom Metazoa; phylum Chordata; class Aves; order Anseriformes; family Anatidae; genus Cygnus; species Cygnus olor. The sequence goes on along the minus strand of NC_049170.1, from coordinate 65,498,202 downwards.
TGGGATTTAAGTTGGATTTAATTGACTACAAGAAGATATGTATTTAACGCATCTCATTTTTCCATTAGCTGTAATAATCCAATTAAGTGCAAATTGAAACAGGTGTCTATTAAACACAGAGGAGACAATAAATGAGCAGACATAGTTTTGAAGTTTGCAGAATTCAGTTATGTAGTATGAAGTTGCAACTGGAAGATCTATTTTTTTTATTTTTTGGAGTGATAGTCCACAAATACATTCTGATTATGGATATAGAAATGGCCTGTCACTTGAGACCAGAAAGATATTCTTTAGAGGCCATGCTTAGCTCCATCCTCCTTCCTGCTTGGTGCAAGTATAAGATGGAGAATTCTTTTACTGTCGTCTTAATTGTCCAGTTGCTTCTCTGAATTTCCAGTAGGAGAAGCTTTGCTTCTCTGACTCTGGGTATTGTTGGTGTGACAGAGGAGGTTGTGTTCCCACTGAGTGCTCTGTGTGGTGTCCCTTAAAACTAGGTGAGCTTCAACGACAGAAAATTTCACCTTGAGAAGGCAGTGAAAGATTTTTCTGATGTGGGACCCTGGGTATGATGGGCTGTGGAATGCAGTTAGCTGAATCTGACTGCTTTGACTTTGATCTACCACTGGCCATACTCTTTAGAAATCCATCACAAGAAAGTCTCTCTGTCTTCTCCCTTCCAGACCGGTAAAATCAAGTCCTCTCAGATCCTTGTGGTTACCACAGAGGCTTCTGATTTGGTCATCCCCAGAACCAGTTCAGCCACTGAAGGCCAATATGAAGCGCTGTAAGCATTTGTTTTCTTCTTTATCCATTGCAGCAGTTCTCTGCTTATCACAGTAGTCCTAAGTTCAGCTCTACCAGCACTGCCGTGGTGTTCTTTTAGGACTAGTGGTACTAACCTGGTTGTCTCAGTACTTGGCACCAATGATGCTAAGACTGCTGAATCTCTCTGCTTCTGAAACTCTTCAGAGAACTAAAGCTGGTGACAAACTCGAGCAACACTGAGATTACCTATGAAAGGGGTTTCAGATCCTCTACAGAGTCTCTCCAGATTCTGGAACTCAACAAATTGTTGATGTGGAACTATCTCATGGCCTAGTGTATACTCTGTACACCCACCAATCCCGGGGGCTCTCTGTCTCTTAGGAGTACTGTTCTGGACATTATTTGGGATAACTGCTACTTGCCCAGTCACAGGAAAAAGAATTATTAATAAAGGCTAGATCACAGGGAATATGCTTCCTTGTTCAGCTTCTCAGTTGTGTCAATGGCTATGTCTTCCAAGTATAAAGACAGAGGTGGTCTGGGAATGTGTGTGTATGTGTGTGTCTTCTTCAGCTTCATTGCAGTTTAGACTTGCAGGCTGTTGTGGTTGCTGGATATAAATTCATCCCTCTGAATAAGCAGCTGTTCTTGTTTGAATTTCTACTTTTTTTTTTTCCTCCGGAGATGGGTAGACTTCCTGTACCTATTCCTTCAATAGGCAAAGGGTAACAAATCCATCCTGGATTCAGAATTCCAGTCCCTCTAATGGCACATATGCATCTGCCAGTCTCCTCTCCTGATCCTTTCCCAGAACTGGCAGGCATGTCCATGTCTAGCTTCAAGGAGAAGCCTGTTTTCAACCTATTTTATCAAGGGTCATGGACTTTGTATTACCATGTTTGCCTCAACAATTGCGGCCAACCTTATTCAGACAAAGCATGGGACTTCAAGGTCTACACTCCATGGACCAGGGTCTGTGTTGGCAGATAGCAGTTTCCAATCAGTGTACTATGTTGGTCCCCTCCAGTTCATCAGTTCTGGTAGAGCAAGTACTTTTTTTGGAGAACCCACTTGAGTTGAATGGATCGGGTCTGTCCTTAAACTATGTTCAGGTTTATCTAGCACCTGTTTAAGTCTGTCATTTACCTATCAACCACGTTGCTATACTTTCTCACTCTGTCACTTTCAGGTTTCTCAAAGAGCTTTTTCAGTTTTTTGCCTACTGCTGGAGATGCTGCACGGTAGAATTTGAACACAATGCTGTGTATTCTGAATCCTCCCTTTTTCACATCCTTAGCATAGCTGCTCATTTCTTGGTCAGTGAAAGTAGATTTCTAAGATGCTCTCGCCTCTTCCAGAAGCCCAAGACATTGTGACAGCTCTGTCTTGATGACAGTGTTCCCTTCCAGAGTTACTGCAGGTTTTACCCTAAGGCTGTATTTGACTTTCAGCCAAATAAGTTTTCCTTCCAGGGTCTCATGCTTCAGTATTAGTAGTACCTTCTTTACTTGCATCCTTAGATAGAGAAGCATTGTTGACAGATCCAAGAGTTTTGTCTAATTTGGATGAGTGTTTGTTTAAATGGCAGCAGGTTCTGTCAGAATTTGCTGAGAAACCACCAAAACAGAACCATTCAAAGCCATGGTTTGGAGTCCAGGAAAGTCCAAGCAATTTCTGTGGTGGTGTTGAAACCTTTATTTCCAGCTTCTGTCTTTGGACTACGCGAAGTCTCTGTCTACACTTTCAGTGGGTACTAATCCATTTCTGGTTAAAAGGTTGACCTGGCATTTGGCTTAGTGGTTCGCTAGTCACTGTATGCAGGAATATGATTCTCAATTTGCTGGCTTATGTCCTCATATAACAGTGTGGAACCACCCATTGTGTGAATGTGCATTCGAACTGCCATGGAAAGAAAGAATAAAGAAAGAAGAGACTGCTTACCAGCAGCAAACATACTCTGAGATGCACATCCACACGCACATATGTTCCCCTCCCACACTTACAGTCCCGTCAAAGTAGCATATTGGCATGGAGGAGAGGCAAATGAAATCAAATGCCCTTTACCTTATTTGCCCATCTGCTATTTTTTTAAACATTTTTTTCCAGTAAATTGAACTGCATGGAGTTAGGAAAGAAGTTTGGCATTGTAAATGGAAGCACAAGACTTTAGTTCAGAAATGTAGGTTCTGCTGCAGATGGACTCTAGTCAAATTTTTGTATCTTCTAAGTCCTTCAAAACCCTTCCTGATCATCCCTCTTGTTAAATGAACTCATCTTATTGACAAAATTATAAAGAGAGTTTCAAATACGTTATTGTAAGTATACCAGTGTTCTCTCTAGTTAATCAAAATGCTGTGTCCGTCTTACATTAAAGATTGGTGACCATTTTATGTTGCCGTGTGCCAGCTTACAGATGACTTAGTGGCCTACCATCTGGCCTCAAAGGAGCAGCCAGGTCCCTTCCCGTCTCTCCCTTCCCCACAGGCACTCCTGATCCCTCTTCCTGCCATTGCAGTGCTCTCTGCTAAAAAGCAGGTGGGAACACTGCATGCTGGTGATATACACTGCTTCATAATTCATCAGCTGTGGTCAAGACTATTCTTTCATCCCAGTATTCAAAGGAAATAGGAAATTGAATAAAAAGTGGGTAGGTCAAACAAAAATCTGGAAATGCATAACTGAACAATTTAAGCATTTTGATTTGCTGTCTTAGAGTGGTCTCCTCCTTCACAGAGGTTTCTTTGAATTTCTCCTGTAGGTTTGCAAGCATGTGAGCTTTCTGGATTCTTTGCTACTGTAGTACCCATGTACTATCATTAGCCCAAAATACTTCCTTTCCATTTCATCCTTACAGGAAACTGCCTTACTTTTTGGACAAGGAATATAACCAAGATCCAAAGTTTCATTTGATTCTTTTCATCTTTCTGTCCTTATCTTCAACAACCATATGGGCTAGAAATACAGTTGCTCTAAATGGAAGTGTATAATCTTCAGAAGTTGCAAGTTACAGCACTGTCCTGTTTGCTTCTTAATATTGGTGAGAGGATTAGTCAGCCTTTTTAGTTTTCTGTTGACATACACCAGAGCTACCTACCTTTTACTTTCCAAACGTTCAAATTGACAGCTAGCAACGCTATTTCACGCGATTGAATTGTGCATTTTCTTGATGTCTGATATCATAGTGTTTGTATCTCCATTAAAATATGTCAATACATGTGTATGAGAGGTAATTTATTTAAATTGTTCTGTGTACATCAAGCTGTAAGGCTTTAATTCAAGACTGAATTATCTTCCTCAAATATTTACAGCAGCTCAGACAGCAGTGATAGGCTTAATACGGGAACTATTGGTGTCTGTAGCTCATGTCATACAAGATCTCACATTTTCATGAGGTCCCATCTATTCCCAAAATCTGTGATGTTTCCACATTAAGGGAACATTGCATGCTGCTAATAATAACAAGGATGATTTGAAAGGTTCTTTCTGTCTTCAGGCACATTCAGCGCATTGTTTCGTATCCAAGAAGGACAGTGAAAAAACTCCACTGACTTGTGTGGTAGCAGGAATAGTCTCTGATACCATTTATCCTCAGTTTTCATTGGTTTTGTGTTTGATAGTTAAGTACGTTTTAACATCCCCATTGTGGCTGTGGGGGCAAACTGATAAAAATTGAGATGTTTATATGTTCTTTGCGTGGAGAAACATAATTAGAATATGTGCTCAACCCAAGGAGTTTTCTGGCTCCTGTAATCTTCCTGGATTGTGAGTCAATGTCTATATCTGTTATTTCTATTTAAATTCTTTTTTTTGTTAGTACATTTGGTTTACAATACTAGCAGCTGAAATCTGCTCAGTAAATCCACTGTTGGTACTAGACACAGCAAGAACTGGTATTGTTTTGACAGACAGACAAACAGATTTACAGTTTTAAATTGAACATTTCATACATTAGAGCTATTATGAGAACTTGGTTAAAACATTAATGTGATGTTAAAGTAATAGTATTTTGACTTTTCTTGACAAGTATAGCAAATCTTTTGAGTGACAGTTCAGCAAAAGAGATTCCAGCCTGCAAGTATCATTTTCAAAGGGACGTTATAGAAATTAATATTCAAAAACAATGATTGGAAAATAAACTTCCTCATGGTAAGTGGAAAGTGTCTTTTCCAAAACATGGTACAGTTTATCGTTAAATGAGTAACCATGTTTTCAGACGTCTTGAGGTTGACCCAGCTATAGTGAATAGAAAGATTTCTTGCAAGTTTCTAACATCTGAGATCAGAACAAGCTTGTTTATGGTGGAAGGATGCTGAGCTAAAACACTATCTAATTAAATTGGCATACCTTGTGCATGTTGTAAATGCACTAGGTTGCTAATTTTAGCAGAAGTGAACTGGGAGCAAGCCAGCTGTGGAAATGCAACATTTTTACTCTTTTTTTATTACTCTTTTCTTACTCTTGCATAAGAGTAATGACTGGCTTTTTTGCACTTTGCAGATAATCCTTCAGCTCAGGGAGTTCTTAAATTCTAAAGAGTCATCCTCTAAAGCAAAAATACACACAGACACACACACACAGTGAGTTAGATACAGTATACCACTGTCTGGTGGCTATATGCTAGAGGCTGACCTGATGGAGTCTTTCACAGGAATTTCCTAAAGGACTGTTACATGTGAGAGGGCAAAAAGAGAGAATACGCACATCTGTGGAAAGGGACAGGTGAAGATGGGGAAAGGAAAGAGCTCTGACCAGCTCAATGGGCTCGACATTGAAGACCTCTGAAGCAAGCCCACCCTGAGAGAGATCTTTTTGCCCACCTCAAGCATGCTAGAGCTTCCATGGTTAAGGTATTCCTGGTTTCTAGATTTCCAGCAAATTAACTTCTGCTTTTTGTCAAGCGCACAATGCCATTTAGTCCTAAAAGAAAGACCTGCTATGTAAGACTTTTCCTACTCACTTTGCCAGAACTTCTATTCCTTTCTGCATTGTTAGATAGGTCTGAGCTCTTTGCTGCTTTTCATTGTTTTTTGCTACAGGCAGTATGGAAATTACTCCATTTGATCCCTGCTTTTCAAATAGAAGATGATGATAAAGAAATACAGAGATTATGACTAAGGAGCTTGTTCTGTTTGAACACCATTATATGCAAAGAGAGTGTAGTTAACATCTTGTTCCTTTCATTTCTGTTTTTTCCCTTCGGACTCATGTTTGGGGAGTTTAGGTTCAGTATTTCGTCTGACCAGATAGCAGTTGCTGGTTGCTGATAACCTGTAAATTGGTTGCTGTTTCATGAGCTGTTCTGTAATTATGGTTTAATAGCCTTTCTTCTTCTGCATCCTAAGGGTAGAAGTTGTTCTTATGTTTTATTAGCCAAATCTTAATTTATCAATAAAAATTGATAATCCATAAATTGCAAGCAGATAATTTAATTGTGAAACTGTTCACAACATTAGTTTAGTGTTAAGGCTTCTGTTTAAGAAATTTAGTGTCATCAAATGGCTGGAATACAGAGCAGGACATTAACTGCATAACACAATAAATATTTTTGAATTTTTCAGGATGTTGAAATGAAAACTGTAGTGCATGCCCTTCCCTGAACATTCGTGTATTGACATTTTATATGCGTAGCTAAGCATTAACCATGGGTCATGTGGTAGGCATTTGCTGTTCTTGTGGTTTTTTGTCTGTCTTTCAAAGAAGTGTTCGAGGTCTGTGAAACTTTTACAGTGATTCAGTCTCTGCTTTTATATATATATATATATATATATATATATATATATACGTATAATGCTGGGAAATCTCAATCAGCATCAAATGTCTTGTTTCATTTAATATGTTTCATGCTGGGCAGGAAATTAGGTCTTTTTAGGAAAAAAAAAGCATGCATTTCACTTTGGAGATTGGTCAGAGATTTGTAGGTGTGCTGAAATGTTACATTTGATTCCTTTTCACATGTGTATGTTGGCATTTCTCAACTGAGGCTCTGGTGTTACCTCAGTGGTCAGATGTTTATTGCTGTTTGGTCTTGATGGCCTTCCTCATTAAGCACACTGGCTAAAAATCACAGAATGGTTAGGGTTGGAAGGGACCTCTTGGAGGTCATCTGGTCCAAGCCCTCTGCTGAAGCAGGGCCACCCAGAGCAGGCTGGCCAGGACCACATCCAGGCAGCTGTTTAAGATCTCCAAGAAGGGAGACCCCACAGCCTCTCTGGGCAACCTGTGCCAGGGCTCAGTCAACCACATGGCACAGAAGTGCTGCCTGGTGTTTAGACAGGACCTCCTGTGCTCCAGTCTGTGCCCATGGCCTCTTGTCTTGGCACTGGGCACCACTGGAAAGAGCCTGGCTCTTTTTTCATTGTGTCCTCCGTTCAGGTATTTATAGACATTGATTAAGATCCTCTCTGAACCTCATCTCCTGCAGGCTGGACAGTCCCCAACTCTCTCATCCTCTCTTTATAGGAGAGGTGCTTCAGATCATCTTGGTGGCCCTCTAGACTTACCAGTATGTTGGTTGTTTCTTTCTTTGCTCAAGCCAAGAAGCTAAATGCACAGTTGTTTTTAAGAAGAACTTGGTCTTGTTAGCATAGGGTGGTTATGTCCCTACACCCCTGATATCCACCTCTGTCAAGGTTATCTTGATGTAAGCAGCCACAGGACTTGAAAAGATGCTGTCATACAGACAGTCCCAGACTGTAATGTGTCATTTACTCTTTACCTATCCCAAGGCAAAAAAAAAGAGTTGGCAGATTCTCATGTCTGGGATGAAACTGTATTGTAGCAGAACTTCCTGATACGTCGGAGCTGTGTGCCGTGGGGCAAAGGTGTCTTGCTTGCTTTATGCTGAGATGTTATTGCTCAATGTCTAGAGCTAATCGACTCTGCACTCACTAATGGTTGCACAGGATTTCATTTAGTGTGTGAGGAGCATCCCAGGGTATGCCTTTTTCCATGGCTGCACATTTAAACCTGTCATTTGCTTTACTTGCATTTACTTGCTAAGTTGTATCTGTTCTTGCTTCTCAAAGAAGAAATTTACATTTTTAATTAATGTGTGGAACGTATGTATGTCTGTTTAGCCTGGGTTTGGTCAGTCCTGAAAGTTATTCTCCCCTTTCAGCTTTAGTATAGCTTTGCAACTGAGGCACTAGTGAGAGGTGCTAGTATAAAATATAGGCAGGCCTAGTGTTTTGGGAAGATGTTATTCCAAGGCAAGAAAAACTTCTCCCTTTCTCCAGTGTTATCTTCAAAGTGACAATTCACTCATGTTAATATAGATTTAGTGGAAACAGATTCTATAGTTTAAACACTACAATTTGTACTAAACATTGCTAAGCAATGTTTACCTGTTCTTAACTGTTGCTTACTTTGGTAGCCAACAACAAGAGTATTTCTTGTACTATTAGACTGGCTTCTTCCCCACGAGGACAGTCAAGCAGTGTAGGATGTTGCTCACGGAGGCTGTGCCAACACTATCTTTGTAGGTTTCCAGGACCTGACAACATGAAGCTTTAAGCAACCTGGTTGCTTCCTTTAACTGGCCCTGTTGTGAGCAGGAGGCTGGATTAGAGACCTGCGGAGGTCCCTTCCCACCTGAATAATCTCCTGAAATACTTGTTTTTAAATCTGGGGAAACTTACCTAGTGGTAGAGGCACTAGATTTCTTGGAGTTTATATCAATATACAAATTCTTTGCAATTATATTTAATATATGAACTTTGGATGCACTGATTGTATAGGCTTATCAGTCTGTGATGGTAGAGAGCATTAAAATTTAATTTTACTTTGCAAAAGTAAATACTGTCATTGAAGTTAATGGGACTACTGAAATGATTGCTGGTAACATATAATAGCATAGCTGCACCTTCCTTGGAGCTTGTGTTTGCAGGACATTCGCTACTTTAGTTAATAAGGCAAAATTATGCTAATGAAACAGCTTACTTGGAGTGCTCCAAATTCCTTGACTCGCATCCTGGCCTCTACTGTACCATCTCGAGAAGTCTGAAGTTAGGCACCCAAAATACATCTATTAAAGCTGTTGATGATTGACTTTAAAATCCTCTCAATTTGTGCTTAAAATTAAGCATGGCACGTGGCTTAATCTTGTTCAGCTTTTTCTGTTAACTGAGAACATTTTTATATATGCACAGTTTATGTAATCATGATTTTTATACACTTTGGAAAAACTATAATTTTAGGAAAACGTTTATGGCACTACTTAGCACGTAGGAGGCAGTATGAAGCTAAAGATGTAATACAATAATAATAAAAAATGACAATTTAGTTATGCCCTGTTGCGATTAATGTAAGTTCTGGTGTCCTTACATTTGCTAGTTAGACTTATATCTTTATCTCATAATCACGTTCTGTTACTTATTCATGGAAAAAGACCCAGTAGGGTGATTTATGACTGCTTTGCAATAGTTTCAGTGAAATCAAAATTAAATAAGCATCAGATGTCAAATAAAAGAATATTTTGAATATTTTAAGGCACCAGAAAGCTTAGCTTTTAATCAGAGTAAAATTCTTTGTAATGGTCTCTCTCTTTTGAAGAGTTGTCCATCTTTGAACAACTACTGTTGTTAATTAATTGTCAGTAACATTTTAGCTGTATGTTTAAGACTTAATGTTTGAACACTTTCACAAGAAGTTTGATTTTGCTTGCAGTTCCCTGGGAGCTGAAGTACAGGTTTAGGATCCAAAGGTGAGGCACATTCATTTGAAAATCTGGTCTTTGTATGCAGTGATTTTAAAAATTCTGCAGTATAAACTGAGCATGAAAGAGGATGAAAGTTCATTGGGCTGTAGGGCAGATAGTGGTTGCTGGCTAAATGTTTCACAGGGTCACACTGAGAAGGAAGGGACCTTGTTGCTTTACTTCAGTTCTTTTCCTTTTTTTCAAAATACAAGCATGTAGCTCTGTTGGAAGGGAAAGGGAGTGGGTGTTATAACACATAGGCTTTGAGACAGGCAGTTCTGAAAGTTACTTAAACAAAACCATTGAGATCATTTTGTCAAGACACTGTCTAGTTCACCAGCAAATGCTAAAGAAAAAAAAAAAATTGCTTATACCTCTCCTTTATTTGCTGCATGAGTTACCTCACTAGATTACTATTGACACCATCACACTTGTGTTCTTTTGCTCTATTTCCTGTGTGTAGAGCAAAGTGCAGTAGAGAAATTGTGGTTGAACAAAGCCATGTTTAGAAACATGGCATGTTTTGAGCGCAGAATTCCTATCGAAGCAAAGGAATTAAACAGAAAGTCCTGATAGGAAAGCAGACCAAAGCGAGAAAGAGATGCTCTGGTACCTGAAAAGTGAGTCATTGTGCACGGCAGCATTGTTACCTGTCCTCTTGGACTGGGTAACCTAATCCTATTTGATGTCATACAGTTTATGGAAAAGATGCTTTTTAGCCCTCTGTTGGAAATGACAGCACTTGCCAACAAAAGTACCAATTCACCCAAGAGAAAGAGGAATTGCTGCATCAGTGTCACCAGCTGAACAGGGAGAAGGGCTTTGTGACTGCACAGGGAGGCAAGCAAAGTGTGGAGTGGCAGAGAGAGGAAGACAAGGAAATCAACTTCTTTTTTTCATGTCAGGTTGTTTTATGTTCCCAGGCTTCAGCATGTTGGTATGGGTGTGCAGCCCTGACAAGGTATCACCCTCCTGAAAGTTTGTGTCTCCATTCCTGTTAACAGGAATGTTAACAATTATGGTACCCATGCTTTCCGCCGGTTTTGTTATTGCCTCTAGAAATATTGATACAGCTGATCTTTGTGCAAACATCTAGCTGTAGGTTAACAACCATGTAATGGAATATCTTCAACATAATTTGGCAATACAAAAAGAAGACTTATACAAAAGGAACAAAAAAACTAAAAATAAGTGAAAAGAAGTTGTCAGGGTTTCCTCTTTTTCCCCAAAATATGTTAGAAATTTAATTGCTAGAAAACCTGAAGTATTTCCATTAACAATAAGTATTTCTAAACTGTCAAGGAGTGAAATACAGCACAGCACTTATACTATGGTTAAGCCTTGTAAAGCCATCAAAAGAAAGTATGTTTTGCAGGATTTTATACACTGGTATAGTGAAGAAAACCTGAGATTCCATCTCTGGAATTGCAAAAAGCATAGAGTCAGAAGTAGAAATAAGAAACTGGTTCTCATGATTTCCATAGCCTGGAATTTTATAGGTGTAGATGCAGCATAATTAGTGGTTGTGAAGACCAAAGTAAATGACTATTTTTGTATAGGATGTAATGCATAACTTGCCTTTTTTCTATTTTTTTCTTTCATTTTCAAACAATTTTTATGGTTTGGCATGTGTCGAATGATATTTTTTAAAGTAAAGCTGTAAACAGATTCTATAAAATTCTGATCTTACTTTTGTAATGAATTCATGTTTTTAATTGCTTAGTCTGTAGATTAAAGATATAGCTTTTAGTGTTTTTAGGACTTCCTCAAGCCACATCACATCTTTCAGCTGTGCTGGTTTCCAGTCTCCAATGTGGTGCAGTTTGAGTGTGCCTGTTGCTCCTCACTGTGTTGATGAAGCCTTGGAATGGTTGTTACCTAATGTTCGGAGGCATCAGGGAGAAGCACATCATTTGGTTGTTCAATTACTGCAGTGTAAAACACCTTTGTCTTTCTGTGTATGTTTGTCTCCTTGGATGTTTGCGCTTCATGGCACTATTATCTTCCTAGCTGCATGTAATCTGCTCAGCACTTCCCCCAGTGCTCCAGTACAAACACCAACAGTGTGATAGGTGTGGAGGCGTGAATGTGATAGGATAAAAGCTGCAGTATGTTCATAAAAGGAACCAAATTACTTACACTCAATTAACGTGGCCGTGGTTTTGAGAGATCACCAAACCATGGCTAAAAACACCCTTTTATATAATTACCTTGTTATTTTCTCTTCGGTTGGTGTAAAATGGAGTTTAGTTGTTATTGAAAAAAGTTGCAGTAGGCCGTGAATTTTAAAGAAACTGCCACTAATAATATTAGTGTGAGACACTGATTTAATTGGGAAGCAATGGAAAGTATAGAACATAATGATGGAAGGCAGCTTTGCTTTGAATATGCTAAATGTAGCCTAATATGAATAGGTTTGGGTAATAAAGCAATAAATGCAAAGTTCATTTAATGGTTAAGTGGAGAGTTACTACAGAAATTTCTTTCTGGGTGCATAAGATGAGCACAAGCTCCCCACAGCTAGGATTTCAGAGCCCTTGTTTCTGGAGAGGGATTCTAGTCTCTCTGTTATGAGATGACAGAATGCAACAAGGCAGCATCTTACTCTTCATACTTAAATTTCTTCAGGTAGGGCTGGGAGAGCAATAGGTCAGGTTCTGCAGCACTTCCACACATGCAATACACTGTGTACAACATCTGTTCTTTAATCTTTCAGTTTGCAAGGAAATCTCAATAGCCTTTCGCCCTCTGTGAATGTATGTGTAAATGAAGTTGGCAATGAATTGAAAACAGGCTTTTGAACTTCCAAGTACCTGAGCTCTGGCCTTAGCACACAGCTCAGTTGGGTTGTGCTCTGGCACCGCGGTGGCAGACATGTCATCTTCTTGCCCTTCTTTTCCCACTGGTCACTTTGTGTTCTCTTCTTCTAGATGAGCATTAGGTGTTGCCTGGCTTTCCTTTAAATGGAGCAGGAATTTCACCCCGGACTCATCAGCACCAGTATCTCTCATCAGATGCAGACGATGTGTTGGCATTCCTCTCACCACAGTGCAGAAAGCATATGGTGTTTCTGTGAGAGGATACTCCTTAAGCCGCTGAAAGTACTGTAGGAGTTGATCAGTACTGGGAAGCCTGAGCTTTCTCCATCTCCTCGTGAAGCTGACTGTGAGAGTTTTGTCTGTGTATATGCTGTCGTAATTAGTCTTTTCTTACCTAGGAGTGCACATAAACCTCTGTTCCTGAGTACCTCTATATTCAGGTAACCATACTACGTGGAGTTTCTCAGCACTGCTTCCGAAAATGTGTGTGCAGCTGAACCTTTTTAGAGGCATCAGACTTCTTGTCACATCAGATCTTTCCTTTGTGTTGAATGTTGGCAATCAGACAAAATACGGTTTTGGCTAACAACCAAACAGTTGTAAAGTTTGAGAAATTGGATTTACACCCACTATGTTTGTCTTCCTCTGAAGTCACTACCAGTTAGGCTATGATTGACTGTTTGTATGTTAGGAAGTATGTTTAAAATAGTTAATGGGCAGAATAAATATGGCACTGTTGAGGTAAACAAAGGTATATGTAAAAAAAAAAAAGTTTGTAAGTATCAACACTGAAATTCAGTCTGTCTGTATGTTTTGTTAGAGAAGTTTGGACTCTTTACAAATATAAGTACTCACTACAAAGTTATTCTGCTGAATAATATTCAAAATTGTTTGCTCTTCACTATGCTCTTGAAGCTCCCCATGCATACCTGCTTAAAACCAGCAACAAGTGTAGCTAGTAATGAAGTAATTCAAATTTATTTTGTTTCATGATGCACTAATAGAAGAATAATTTAAGTGTGACTGATTTTATTCCTCTGCAGTAGTTGCTTATCTGAAACGCTATTAAAGTTCAGTAACTGTAGCTCCCAAATACAGTATTTGACAGATGGTGTGGGTGGTTTGTGCCATTTCCATGATAAATCTACTTACAAATATAACCATGAGGAAGTAGTCTTCATTCCTTGACTAGTGTAACATATAGACAGAAAAGGTGACAACACAACATGAAAATGGATTTGTGTCTTGGTTCTTCATTTTCCTGCTGTAATGATTTGAATTTTGGAACAAGTGCAAAAGAGAGATTTCTTTTTACTTTATCTAAAAAAGAGTTGCTATAAATACTAAAATATTCTTTCAGTAGCCTTTCTTTTCTTACACTTTCTTTGAAACCTTTCCTATAATGAATTACTTTTGTAATGTCTTAGTGCATCAGTTAGAAAGCATTATTTTTGCTAGATGGGAACAAACTGGATCTTTGCTAAGATACGTTTGCTATTCAAAAAATACTGGAGGTGGGAGAGTTGGACAGTCCTGTTGCACCAGTGCTCACTATGTGAACTACTCTTACAGCTGAAGCTTAGAGACAATAGAATGCTATAAATAAAAATATACTGCGTTATCCAGTTCTAATATTCTTTCTTACCCTCTTTGTGTTTTAACAGAAATCACAGATGCTAGTACTAGAGGAAACCCAGATACAATTAAGGGTGTGAAAAGAAAAAAGATTGTGACTGAAAACCATCTAAAAAAAATACCAAAATCGCCTTTGAGAAACCCCACAGAATCCAAGGTTAAACAAAATGTAGACCTTCCACCACTAAAAGTTCTTCCGGATGCCTCAGAACATGCCACGGCACAGGACCACGTACCTGTGCAAAATGGAAGTCAATGTACCAAACAAAACGGGGGAGCGCTTAGTAGTGAGATAAGTGCTGAAACAACCAAATCTGAGATACCGATGCAGACAAAGCCTTCATTGACACATCAGTCCCTAGACTTGAGTAAACAGGCAGTAGAGGATTCTGATGCGAGCCAGTTGAGCTCACCAGAGAAGTCTCTCTCCAACTCCTTACCAAGTAAAACAAAGACTGACAGTAATGAATGTATTACTTTTGTTGATGGTAGTACGTCATCCCCATGTACACGTACTGCATTCGATGTCTTGTTAAAAGCTATGGAGCCTGAACTGAACATCTTAGCACAAGAGTGCCCCCATTATGGGGTGCAGATAGAGAAACTGAGACCAAATAAAATTGTAAGCACCTCTCCTAGTCTCACGTCCAATACAATGAGCGTCCAAAACCAGTCTGCTTTGTCTCAGCATGAGTTTACAGCTGGACCTCACTATTTCCCATGTACGTTGAACAACGTGCATGTAGCAACAGCTGCCAAGAGTGGACAAACACAGGTCCAGTCGGTTTCTCGTTCACAAGACCTTGTTACTGAAACCAGCCATCAAAATCACCAGGTTGTTATGTGTCCAAATTTCACAGGTTCCGTGGTGCAACAGCAGAGTCAAGAAAATGCCAAGCTCCAGCAGACATACAGCATAGCAGTAACTTCCTCTGGTGTTCACACCTCATCTTCCACTGTAACTCAGGTTTTTTCTCAAAATCAGTTAGTAGCTAGTTCATCTTCACCTTTGTCAGTTAACACACCTAATTCAACACACTTGTCTATAGGTCCCATGTATAATTCAGCCCAGATAGCATCAGTTGTAAACCATGGCGTAGAACAAATATGTAACCTCTTGAAAGACCAGAAACCTAAAAAGCTGGGGAAGTACGTCTGTGAGTATTGCAATCGGGCCTGTGCCAAGCCCAGTGTTCTCCAAAAGCACATCCGATCCCATACTGGAGAGCGACCGTATCCTTGCATTACATGTGGGTTTTCATTTAAAACTAAAAGTAATTTGTACAAGCACAAAAAATCCCATGCACATGCTGTCAAACTTGGACTTGTCCTACAGCCAGATGCTGGTGGTCTCTTCTTATCTCATGACTCAGACAAAGCACTTAGCATTCATTCAGATGTGGAAGAAAGTGGTGAAAGTGAAGATGAAGGCACTGCTGATGAAAGACAAGATGATCAAGAACTGGAACCTGCACAAATAGTGAAAGTCATTTCAAGTGCAGAAGCTGTATGGAAGGGAAGCCCTGTTCCACTAAGTAACCCAGATTGTATCCCAAGTGATTCTTCATTACACAATACAGAACCACAAGTAAGGGCAGCTTTACCAAAAGTAGTGGTTCATGCTGTAAATGTTTCTCCGTTAAGGGCCGATAGCCCCAAAGTAACAGATCTAGCACCTGAGCTTGCTGCAGCACAGAGAAAAGGAGATTTTAAAGTGACAAATCTTCAGTCAAATTTAACACATAAGGACTCATTAAAAGAAAATGACATAAAACAAAATCAGAAAACAGAACTGGGCCTATTAGAGGAGCAGCTGGGATCTGCAGTAGGAGTTGTGCACGCTCAGCTTCAGAGACAACAGGCAACCGATTGTTCCCAGGAGCAGCAAGGAAAATGCCTTCTGAGCCCTAGAAGTTTAGGTAGTACTGATTCTGGTTATTTTTCTCGTTCTGAAAGTGCTGATCAAACAATGAGCCCACCAGCTCCTTTCGTAAGAGGATTATTGCCCTCTGAAAAAGATTCAAATAAAAATTTGCCCTGTGTACCAAGAGCAAGTGGAATGGTAGCATCAGTGGTACAAACAGTTTGTACCGAGAAAAATTTGATTCTCTCTGGCCAAATGCGACCTCCCATGGCAACAAAAACCCTCGAGGAGCGTATCTCAAAGTTAATTTCTGATAATGAAGCTGTTGTGGATGACAAACAGTTAGATAGCGTGAAACCAAGAAGAACATCTCTTTCGAGAAGAGGAAGCATAGATTCACCAAAATCCTACATATTTAAGGATTCTTTCCAGTTTGATTTAAAGCCTATGGGAAGAAGAACTAGTTCAAGCTCTGATATACCAAAGTCTCCTTTCACACCCACTGAGAAATCAAAGCAAGTTTTTCTTCTCTCTGTACCATCCCTTGACTGTTTGCCTATAACACGAAGTAATTCCATGCCTACTACCAGTTATTCAGCAGTACCTCCAAATGTAATACCTCCCTCTCATCCACTTAGAGGAAGTCAGTCATTTGATGATAAAATCGGTTCTTTATACGATGATGTTTTTGTATCAGGACCTGCTGCTCCACTGAACCAAGGTGGACATCCTCGGACCCTTGTTAGACAGGCAGCAATAGAAGATTCTTCTACTGGTGAAAGCCAAGTTCTTGGATCAGTGCGACCTGCAGAAGAAAGTTATCTGGGTTGTAATTTATCAAATGAATCTTCATTGCTAAGGAACAAGTTCCTGGCACAGGGATCAAATTTAGAAAAAACTAAGAAGTCCCCTCAGGTGCGAGGAACAATGTTTGAGTGTGAAACCTGCAGAAACAGGTATAGGAAACTGGAAAACTTTGAAAACCACAAGAAATTTTACTGTTCAGAGTTGCATGGACCTAAAACTAAAGCTGCAATCCGAGAGCCTGAACATAAAACTGTTCCAAATAGTACACAACCTCAAATTCTGCACTACAGAGTCACTACTTCAACTGGCGTCTGGGAACAGACTCCACAAATAAGGAAAAGAAGGAAAATGAAAAGTGTTGGAGATGATGATGACCCACAACAAAACGACACAAGCACACCATCAAAGAATGCGGAATGCCAAAGTAAGCCAGCAATTTCTTCCAGTCAGTCAAAACTCAGTGCGTCAGTAGTAGGTTTGCAACAGCCAAGCAACCTTCTACTTCGAAGTTCACAAATTCAGCTTGTGGCTCGAGGCACAGATCTGACAACAGAGCCAAAGATGTCTCCGCTCATTGAAAAGCAGACAAGTTCAGTTATGCAAGAAAAGGTGGAGTTGAAAAGACAAGGGACTGGTATTTCAGTAATACAGCATACCAATTCACTGAGCAGAAATAGCTCATTTGAGAAATCGGAGTCATTTGAAAGATTATCACCAGTTTCATCTCAAGAGCCCAACAAGGTTGCAAAACACCGCTCTTTGAATGCAGTTGCAGTCCAAGAGGATAGACGCTATCGTCTGAATACTTCCCAGCATCATCAGTCACTGTCATTAGAAGCACCTAGAGGGGAAGTGCAGGGAAGCCAAGTAGTTTCTAATGAGAAGAACACACCACTTCAGACATCAAGACTCGTTCGCCAGCATAACATCCAGGTTCCTGAAATACTGGTCACAGAAGAACCAGACAGGGGACAAGAAAACCAGTGCAGCGATCAGGAAAAGACAGAAAGATTTAATTGGCCACAGCGCAGTGAAACACTGTCAAAATTGCCAACAGAAAAACTTCCACCGAAGAAGAAAAGAATTCGCTTGGCCGAAATGGAGCACTCATCTGCTGAATCGAGCATTGACTCCACTCTTTCCAGAAGTCTAAGTCAAGGGAGTAGTTTGTCTCATGCCTCCAGTTTCTCGGTGTCTCTTGAGAAGGATGAGATTTCAAAGGTGGACAATCCTTCTAAAGCAGAACTTATTAGTAAGTCGTCAGAATTCCTTATGATTCCCACTGGCTCTCATGTGCTGGGCATGCCTGGCCCGCATTACAGGGAAATGAGGCGTGCTGCATCAGAGCAGATCAGCTGCATGCAGCCCTCGATGGAGGTTGTAGACTACAGGAGTAAGTCTTTTGACTGTGGAAGCATATCTCCATCGAAACCTGCCTCACTCGTAGAGATAGCTGCTCCAAAACTGTCATCTGGAAATGGAGTTACTGGACACGTGCCTCTGCTAGAAAGAAGGAGGGGACCATTTGTAAGACAAATATCTTTAAATATTGCTCCAGAAAATCATCCAGTTAAATTGACTTCTTTGTTTCAGACAGTTCATACTACGGATGTGCCATTTCACAGGCTGCAGACCTCCAGCAAATCCTCAGTGGAGTTTCCTTTAAGTACTCAGCATTCTCAAACTCACTCCAGGCCTCACTCAGCAATTCAAAATTCTAATCCCATTAACCTGTCTTCAGTTCAGCAGCCTCTAGATCATGTTTTGAATAATCAAAGACAGCAATCTTCAATGCATCAGCCTTCCCAGACTTCTACTAAAACATCAACCCGAGGGGAACAAGTGAATTCATACACACTTTCTTGTCACCCTGATGAACAAAAGGATTGTTTTGCTCCGAAGTATCAACTCCAAGTTAAAACATTACATATAGGTCAGCCATACTCTTCTAAATTGCTAAAAAATAGTCTATCAAGTCAGACTGTCCCAAGTCAAGCTGGAGTGGACCAGAATGCGTCCTCCTTTGAGCTGCAGGCTAAACTGTCTGACAATATGTCTAATCCTTATTCTGTGCCTCCTCTAAAACAAATTGTCCCTAATAACTGCAGCAGTCAGATACATCAGATTCCTCCTTTTGTAGTTCCTGTCCGTATTTACAGTGGCATCCCATCCTATGGCTTTGCAACCGTTACACCCCTTCCTCAAATTTTAGTGACTCAGGATCAGGTAAACCAATCTGTTTGTAAAACAAATGCTGTGAGAGTGCCAACGCTTGAAGGCAAAACTCAGCTGCCAAAATCTCACAAAGATCAGAGGACTTTGCCAAATTCATTTGAGTTTGAAAATTCAATACCAGAAAGTGGAACCAGAAATTCACCTTTGTCAAGCTCTTTGAATATTATTCAGAAAGTGCCAGTTAGTGGACTCTTCCCTCAACAAGAAGCTACACCTTCAAGTAAACGAATGCTTTCCCCAGCCAACAGTTTAGATATTGCCATGGAAAAACAGCAAAAACGTGTTAAAGATGAGAGTGGAGCTGCTTGCATGACCGATGCCAGACCATTACATTCACTGAGCGTTCGATCTAATGACCTGGCTTATAAGCAAAAGAAGCCAATCTTGGTGAGACAGGTTTGCACCACAGAGCCTCTTGAAAATCACCTCCTAGATCCTGATGGTGTTGCACAGAATGAAAAAAGCAGCAAAGCTAGTATTTCAGACATGCTGTTGCCTGACTGTCATTCATCTGAAACTGGGGTTTCAGAAACCCTGAGGGAGTCACCAGAATCTGAAGACATGAAGTCTTCAGCATCACCAGCGTTTGCAGTTGGAAAACCATCTGAACTGTCTCCAGTGAGTAATCAGAATTCTCTTTTAAAGGCTGTAGGCAACAGTCAAGAAAGAAGATCCCCAAGTAGTAGTCATGAGAGCAAGCAAATCAATAGCCAGAGTCAAGCAAAGCCTCTAACCATGCTGGCTGCGGTGAATACAGGAGAAATGCAGAGGTTGTCATTTCCAAGCCTCAAGACCTCGACGAGCTTTACCTGGTGTTTTCTCCTGAAGAGGAAACCGTTACATCTGCTGCAAAATGATCAGAAAATTTCAGCCTACTCCACATGGACCATTAGTCCCAACAATCCTAATCCACTTGGTTTGTCAACAAAGGTAGTTCTTTCTCTCCTCAACTCAAAACAGAAAGTTGAAAAACCGCTATACACTCAAGCAAGAACTACTCATCCCAGGTCTGATCTACTGGTCTATTCAAGCAAGTGGAAGAACAGCTTAACGAAGGTACTTAACCTATGCCTGATATATACTGATCATTTATGGAGGATTTGCTTTGGTGATTGAGTTTGTTCATATTTCGGAGAATGTAATGTGCCTGACGTGTAATATATGCTCTTATTTATTTTAGTTATGCTGGATCAGACTGCTAAAAAGATCTTAAGTAATTCCATTAAGAAACCTCTTCATAAGGATTTATCACTTTTCATGGAAATTAGTTCCCGGATTTAAATCTGCATATAAAATGTTTATTGTGACAGGATTGTGTTTTGCTATTTTTTAAATGCAAAGGGTATAACAAATAGTTCTGATAGAATTTTTTTTTAAACACTTAAAACAGGTTAATTCAAGATTATAGCTGCATATTTTCCTTTAAAAATCTGCTGGTATTTTTTGTTATAAAAATATGCTTATAGTGAACAGGTGTCTATGGACAGCGTAAAGATATTTTTCACCATTGCTGATCATCTAACTGATGGAGGAGCAGTGCTCCACTTCCGTTTCTCCCACCTAGGTTAGTTGGTGGTGTGAAATAATGACAAAAATAGTGAAGTTTAAAAGAAAATTACAGCTTTCATAAAGACATTGGCAACTTCTTAGATTGATATGGCTACAAAGATGCCATTAAATCTTGTGCAGTGGAATATACTCAGGGTAACATTTGTGACACACATAAAACACAACATAACTCCAGAGTCAAATGTGGAAAAGAGCAAAGTAGTCACTTTTTATTTCTTTAACCACCTTAGGACTGCATGGATATGATCAGGATTTACTAGACTGTGTGCTGATTTGCACTGAATTTGGCATTCCTAAGTAATTGGTGCGCCTCTGCAAATTGTTGAGTGTGACTCTTGGACCTATAGTATGGCAACAAGTGTCACTGTCTATTTAGTGGATCACATAGCTTTTGTTAACTCATCTATTAAAGCCATAAAGCTTGCTGAGGAGAGCCTTGGTGTACAGTGTGATTTCACACTCTTTGTCCTCTGCTGTGCCTGGGGTATGCTCGTTGCCATGCTTCTCCTCTTAGCTGGCAAAAACAGAGGATTTCCATAGAGCACCAATTCTCCAGAATTGCTCAGAGGCTGTCTAGGCTCACCTCCTTTGGGGAGGTGAGAGCAATTGTTACTACTCTAATCTTGCAGTCTGCCATCTACAAAACTTTCTGGCCAACAGGCTGGGAATCAGGACCCATGGGGCATGCATTCACTCTAGAGGAAGCATGCCACGGCTTTGGGAAAAGACATGCATTCCTGCTGATGTTGAGTGGTGAAAACTTGCTCTTCGAGGTCACAAGGGGATGTTTCTGTGCTTGCTGAGTGTTTTGCTAAAATACAAAGCTGTCAATGGGGGAAAGAGCAATAAGATGAGAAACTCTATGTAAGAGGAAGAATTAGTTGCAGAATTACAGGGGGAGTTGAGAAGATATGCAGAAACCCCTATGGCCAAAAGCAATAGAGTTAAATCTCTCTCTCTTGATATCATTGGGAGATTTTGCTAACATTCATATTGGTGTTCAAAGCTAAGTCGATAATGTTTCATGTGGGAAATACAGATTGCTGACTTGCTGCTAGTACTGCAACTAAATTCAGTTACTGGTTCCATATTAGTGTGTCTCCTTTTACTTAAACTCATATTGCCTTTTCTAGTGTGCCTCCTCATATGTTTTTTGAGATGTTGTACTTAAATAGTGCTAAACCTTAAAATAAATAAATAAATAAAAATTTGAAGGTTTAGCTTTTTTCAGCATACATGGTTGAGCAATTTGTTCTAAGGAAGGCAAGTCTCTTGTTACTTGTGTTGTTGACTCATGCTTGTTTTATTTTTAAAGAACAGTCTATTAGAAGAAATTCTCTAATAACAAAGCTACTGTGTGCCTCACAAAGAATAAATTTTGTCTACAAACAAGTTCTGTTTAGAATGTAAATAATGGATAACAATACTCTGAAAAATATTTTGACAGCACCCTTTTAAGCATTCTAGGAGTTCTTAAGTGCAGTAATAGGCAGCTGTCAGGTACATTTACATTGCTTCTTCCACAAAAGAACTACAGTTATTAATCTTTCTTCAGTCTTTCTTGCTGACATTTTGCATCAAACACACTAGCAAGGTCAAGATGAAGAGTTCTTAAGCTCTACTTGGGGCTGATTTACAGATTTTCTTCAGAGCCATTATGAAGGAAGA
Organism: Cygnus olor; assembly: GCF_009769625.2. Lineage (NCBI taxonomy): Eukaryota > Metazoa > Chordata > Aves > Anseriformes > Anatidae > Cygnus > Cygnus olor. The sequence goes on along the minus strand of NC_049170.1, from coordinate 65,476,145 downwards.
ACGTACAGCGAGAAACCACCAATAAAAGTTTATTGGCATCTTAGACTGTACAAACAAGGTTCAGGGTGGCAGAAATTAAAAATTTTAAAGGCCTGATAGGTAGGATATGACCTAGGATATGACCTGACACCCCCAAAGTTTGCCTTGTTTCCCTTTCAGTGTCTCGGGCTTTCCAGGATGATGAGGATGCTGTTAGAAGATAACCTCTGTGTTACCACTTTCTAGTTAGACTTGATAGTGGAATGGCTCGTGCCCACTTGGAAAGTTCTAGTTACTGTCATCACAGGAGCCATGCCGAATGAAAGCAAAACCTGAAATTGCTCATTATGTTCATGCCCAGTAATTCTCCCACTGACATCTTCTGGTTGAGGTTGACAGTGGAACCAGAACATTGGTGGTCCTTTGGGAAGATAATATTCCATTAAAACAAACAAACAAACAAAAAAAAGCAAAGTAATTCTCTCTTACCTTCAAAAGAATGTGACTGATTTCCTGCTTAAATGCTTGGCAGGGTCCTGAGTTCGTTGGAGAACCACAGTTTAGATTGCAAGTCTTTGAGGGTTGTGACTGTCATTCAGAAGATGTTTGCTTGAGTGGTTTGCACATTTTAACCCTGACCTGAAAGAGAGCTCTAAGGGTCACTATAATACAGTTTATAAATAACTATAGAAATATGGTGTTGTTACCCCTCACCTCTTTTCTCACAGTCTCAGCCCTTTCCAGAGAGATGTGGAGCATTCTGCTAGGGGGCTTTAACTGCAGATCTCACAAAGGTAAACCATCCCTAGTTTTGCCCCCAGAACCAAGTCATGTTTACTGAGAGCTCACGTTGCTGCATAACTGCTACTAATCACTGTCACAAAAAGGTAATTCTTTCAACAATAGATGCCATGGGAAATGAAGAGACATGAACAAAATGCAAACAATAAGTAACCCTGGGACTTTGTTTACTCTTCACAAATCACTGCTCAGAGGCAATAGGTGAAGTTGCCACGTTCCAGTGATTCAAAGAACAAACCACAAAGTGGGATTGTGAAAGAAGCTCCTGGAATGAACGCAGCATGTTAAAATGTAACATGGGGTTCACCTGTATGGAAAAGGCTTATTTTATTTCCCTACTCCTTATTTTTTTTAATGGTTTGATTCGTTAATATTTTTTGCCAGTTTTTGTTGCCTGAAATCATTGGTGTTGCATCAGGAACTCTGTCTCAAGCCTCTGCTTTGTTTTTTTGGCTTTTTTCTCTGAGGTGAATCAGTAAAGTTTGAAGTATGCCAGCGTGAAGATCTCCAGGCATGAATAGGCTGAAGAATGGAAAGCTTCTACTAACTGAAAAGCTTTCCTTTCATGGATGATGGGCCACAACTGTCCAACTCACCAATGGAGAGTAGTTAAATTCAGAAGATTTTTATGTGTAAACTAGTAAAAGTTTAAAAAGTAAAAAAAGTGAAAGTAAAAAAGAAACCTTTTCCCTCAGGTGACTGGGTGCCAGTGGGAAAAATGTTTAATAAATATTATCTGAAATTTATAACTTCAATGATTCAGGCTCCGAGCATTTTTTTTGTGGTGTTTTTTTGTTTGTTTGTTTGTTTGTTTTGTTTTGTTCTGTTTGCTTCCAAGGGGTGTTGTAAAGTACCAGAAGTATCTATTGAACTCTTGTCTCTGGACAGCCCTAACAGCAGTTTTGTTTTGTTTTGTGTTTTTTTCCCCAGTTAAAACTGATATAAATCTGATATAAATATCAGTAATTGGAGACAGCAGAGTGAAATTGGAGCAAAATAAGTAAAGTAGAAATGAATCATGGTCTATGTCTCTATAGTAGGAGAAAGGGAAGACTTAGAAGTGGAAGGTGTAAGCAATTGCGGAGAGGAAAATTTTACTGCATTGTCATTTTTTACCCTTCACCCTGGTATGTGTGGGGTTTTGTTAGGTTTCACGTGAGGTATGGTAAAGTATTTGCGTGCAAGAAACCTATGCTACTTAAAGACTGATCCCTCTTGAAGATTCACAGAGGGACCCAAATCTTATTCAGCATCAGTGTGGAATTTTCCATAAAATTAAGCATGTTTTCTTCATTATCAGTGAGCACTTCTGTAGATTTCTGTGACAAGCTTGATGTTTCTCTTAGAGCATTTCTGGAATGGCAGCATTTTGCATGTTTAAGACACTGAAACAGCTGCTAAAAGTAGCATATAATCAGTAAATTAAAGTACATCAGTGGGAGGTAGATAGTAATTTGAACATCTATGTTAGACTGTCTTATCTCTGTTTGTATTGTTTGTATTAAAAAAAAATTAAATTAAATTAAAATTTTAAAAAAGCCAAGAAGGGGGTAGAATCCCAGAGCCTGTTGCTAGCTTTTGTACTCTAGGTACTTTTGTGAATATATAATATATAGTTTGGGTAACAACCTGGACCAGATACATCTGGAATCTTTCTTTTTCCCTTGTCTTTCCATTGTTGAAACATAAGTGTGGAAAAAAATACTGAGCATTTAGCATCCAGAGATCAGGTACTTAAAGGTTGCATTATTTCAGATGCTGGGAATATTTATACAGTATTAGGATTATTGCATATATTCTTTTTTTTTTCCAGTACTCTTTTCCTTGTTAAATTATAAATGTCACCTTATTACTCTTTATTTACAGTGGAAACAAAAAGCAATTCCGATCTATATGATACAGGAACTACAAGTTGAGTTACAATTGAATTGCTATTACCGTAGCAAGCTCATCTTCTGCTATTTCATCCTAACCATCTTTTCCTCCACCTTGTATGAATACTGTTAAAACATGCAGGGTGAAATTTCTTTCTTCCTACACACAGGCAGAGTTGTCATGTGTGCTTTGGTAGGACTGCTCAGATGCTTGAAAATCCATCCCAAATCAGTCACAGGACCATGTGAGAGCATATGGACTGGAGTGGTACATGCAGCCTGTGCAGATTCCCGAGGATTTGAACCTGATAGGAAGTCGCTTTTCCTCTGATCCATGTTAATTCCTCATCATCCCCATTCCTCCTCAGAGGGGAAGTAAATATGGTGGCAGAGATTGCAAGGAGGGCGATGGGCGAGAACTGGGTGCCAGAGCGATGTCAGCCTTCGATGCATGTAATGACCAGTGTAAATCATCAGTCATTTTAAGGCAGCCAGTGAAAGCCATTCCTCTTGCCAAGAATTCTCAAGCTTGCAGCATTAGGTTTTATAATGAGCAGAAAACATAAGGCCAGTCTTTTTTCTCCCATCATTTTATTCACTTATCAATATGAGCAAATGTGGTAATTATGCCAGCTATGTGGGTAGAACAGTTTATAAATACAGCAGTAATAATTGCTAGCTAATTGGATCTTTCCTTCATTGTTGCCCATTTTATAAATATCCCAGACTTGGAAGGAGTAGACTTTAATTGGTAAGTGTTGGGGGAACTCGTCCTCTTTTTTTTTTTTTTTAAACAAAAAAAAGGTTCCTTAATTAATAATAAAAGGAAGCTGAGAAAGGTACTTTTGTTCTGCTAGACCACTGGTACACTTTTTCTAGTAATTTGGCCTGGTAGCGGCGGATAGTTGTGAAGTCCTGCTCTGGAAGAGTTCTGGAGTCCCTGTTAGCAACCTCACCAAACTGGGAAGAGTCAATCCCCACACCACAACAGGAGTGTTTTATGAAAAATACTAGAAAACAGAAACATTACCTGTTAGTACGTCTCCTCAGCCTACCCCTTTTCCTCTTTGCTGGGCTGCAGGAAAGCAGCTCCTGGGATGAGGGAGCCCTTTGCTGCCCATGCCCGTGGTAGGCAGCAGGCAGCTGGAGCTGGGAAGGTGCTACTTAAATGTCCAGGACTTGAGCCATGGGGAGAAAGCACTGCTAACTGTCTGTGCACAACTACTTCCTCCCTCCCTCTCTGTCAAGCTGTGCGGGATGGTGTTCAATGCTGCCGCAGAGCCCTGCCTGCGTGGTCCAGTTGCTGCGTCTAGGGCAGTGGAGTTGGTCAGTCACCTTTCAGGAAGCCGCTGGGTTTTATTGGAAGCATCTTTTCTCTGTAAGAGGCTATGTGTGAGCTAAAAAATGTCACCTCTACCTTCCCAAAGGAAGGAAGAGACATCTCCTATGGTATATTCAAAGCATTCCTGGTTTCCTACAGTGCCATGATCTCCATATAGATTTGTTAGTCCACGAATATTCAGTGCGTAGTAGAGAAGTTTAGTGCGTATTAAAGAAGAAGTTTAGCCAAAGATACTGTTTGATTCATGTATCTTAAAATTATATATATATATATATATATATATATATATCACAATGTGGCTTGTAAAAGGAATTATGTTTTTATTCCTAATACTTTGTATGTTTGAATGGTGTATGGAAGATACTAATTTTAATGATAGATGTATGTATATCTAATTTTCTTTCAGCGAGCATTAAATAGAAAAAAAATGACTGCATCTGAATTCAGCAATAAGGAAAACTCTGAATCAAGTACTGAGCATGATAAAGAAAATTCCTTTAACAAAACTGAACCAAGAAGAGTGAAAATATTTGATGGAGGGCAAGTATTGTACTTTGTGTACTAGATATTGTTGGAAAAATATTTTTTCTTGATTCTAGACTTTGCAGAGATGTTGTTTCCTGTTAGATTTATTTTAGACAACAGTTCCCATACTGTTGCCTGTGGATGTTGGTTTATGTTTCTGAGAAAAATGGAAAGTCACCAGAAGCATGGAGCCATGAGAGTTAAGGGGACATTATGAAATAAAGAACAATAGGCAGTGTGATTCATTTTTTTCCAAAGGGCAAACATTAATCAGCAGTAAAGACAGCTAGAAACAGCCACAGATGTAGCCTATTTTCCTGTATTTCTCTTATGTGATAAATAATATCTATTCTACCATAAGCTTGTATAATTATTGCCAGAGAGGATACAGTCTGGGGCAGTCCAGTTGCTGTCTGGAGGTTGCAGAAGTCCTGGTCTGAAAAGTACTATGGAAATACTTAACTGAGAGTTCCCATCTACGCAGTGCAATATTTTTAAATCAGTTGCCTGGTGTGAGTAACAGTTGCTTTAGCCAGTGTTGTGCCATGTACAACATCTAATAAAACAGATTTTTTAGTAGAAAAATGTGCCAGTGACACTTCTAAAAGTTCTGAACACAAATGGTATGTATTTTATTGTTCTAGTAATTGGTAATGGGCTCTAGGGCTTTCCATTGATGGATTTTTGTTTTGAGCCCAGTCTAGGCTAACAGTTAAACTGTTACCAGCCACCCAGGTAAACCGTTGCTACGTGCCTCAGCTCAGCTCCAGACGTTGCAGGAACCAGGTCTCAGTTTGCTGTCCTAGAGTAGAGAGGTGAATGGTGGAATTCAGTCTAAGGGACTTTTTTCATCAAGAAACAGCCACAATAGGTTGAGTCCTGAGCACATTAACAGGAATGTTTAAAGACATCCCCACTGTCATAACTGATGTTGTTCCTTCTCTGCATCCAGCACAGAGCATCAAAGATGCTCCTTTTAAAGCTTTCTCGTGGTGCCCAAACTCACTTCCAAGAGCTGACGTTTTTTCAAAGTATATTCCCATGTTACAAAAAAGAAATTTGAAATCTTGAAATGCTTAGTATCAAATGGCACCTTTATTAAAAAAGATATACCATTAATCCTAAACAAGTCCATGATTATGAGTTTAAGAAATAAATGCACAAGTAGAAAATAGTTTTGTTTTGTTGTTTTCATATTTTACATATTTATTTTTTTTAATTTCATAGATTATAGTTTCTGACTAGATTTCTTTTTCCCTTTACACCTAATTCCCTTATTCTTATGATGCTGTTACTAGGTACAAGTCAAATGAAGACTATGTGTATGTTCGGGGGAGAGGAAGAGGGAAATACATCTGTGAGGAATGTGGAATACGTTGCAAGAAGCCCAGTATGCTGAAGAAGCATATTCGCACACATACAGATGTCCGTCCTTACCATTGCAATTACTGCAACTTCTCCTTCAAAACTAAAGGTAGGAGTTGGTTTCCAGTGTACATTTTTCCCCTTTTTTTCTTCAGCATTAAAGCACAATTCTTTTCTTCTCAAATTTGGCTACCTATAAGCCAAAGAAGTTGCTTCGCTGTGGAGTTTTGTTGACTAATATTTCCAGGATTTGAAGTCTCTCATCTCCTTCTTTTCCTTTGTCTTCTGTATGCTTATTCAGATAATCACATCTTTATATGAACAAACTGTGTGGCATGTTGTGGTAGGTAAGAAATTAGAGCAGAAAAGGAAAATATGGGAGTATGGTGAAAGTTATGTCCCATCCTGTGTAGGGATGTGAATACAGTTTTAAGTCACCACTGATGATCATTTGGACGTATGACATTGGCATATTTTGTACTCCTATTAGCACTCAATTTAAATGCTCCAGTCAAGAAATTGGCCTTTATTAAATTATTATATTAAAATGATTTCTGTCTTCTCAAAGGACAAAGTTCATTTTCCCCTTGACCTTATAAGACCCAAAGATGGACCCCTACTTTCTAAAGCCTGTTTACACAAGTACTTAAATGCATCCAAATTTAAATAGGAGGTGAAAGAGCTAGCATATGTTCATAGCCAAAATACTTTCAGTGAAGAATTGGAAGCAGTAAAATTTTTCTGAGCTTTTAACATCTTTTAGCTATAATTCCCCCCCAGCTATAACCTCAGAAACATTTGTACTTTTAGTGGGCTTGGGACTACTCAGCAGTTAGGTGGAAAACTTTCAAGAAATAACACAGGATTGCAGAAAGTAGGATGGATATTTTTCAGGTGTGTTCAAACCTAACACTGCTTCCTGACACCCTGGGGTGTCATATTGCTTTGTTGCACCATCTTTGAGATGAAATACTGGATTGTGAACCCAATAAGTTCTGTTATGGTTTTTGCTGAGTAGGCTTGCTGGCCCAGTTCAGGTAATTAAGTTTTACCCATTTAAAAATCTCCCTTGCTTCAGTTGTAGAAGATGCTTGTACTTGATTCCTGTTCTACAGTTGCTGTCATGGCTGCTGCCATTGCTAGCAAAGTTAGATGCAGAGCTGAGTGCTTGAAGTTTGGTAAACCACCCTTCATGAAAGGACAATGTAGGCAATAATTTCACACAGCTGGGAATTTTGCTATTTGTGAATCAATAGCAATACCATATAGCTTCATAACAAGAAATTCAAAATTTGGGCTAAAGTCCTAACCTTATTTCAGAGTGGGAATTACATATTCCATAACTATAGAAGAGTCAGTATTTCACCCACTTCATTTGAATGTCTCAAAGAAACTGTTTTTGTAAGATAATATTAAGCGTAAAGTGAGTTGTTACTTATATACATTCAACATATTCATCAATTATAACTCTCTAATCAACTTTTAACTTTTTTCTTGATGATATTTGCCATACTTTCTTTCCAAAGGAAGACGGAACAGTAGCTCATGGAGCCTCTCAGTAGTTATGCATCGATTTTTGAGATTGAGAGCGAATATTTTCAGGCTCTTACTATGAATAAAATTAATCTAGTTGTTTAGGTTGGCAGTGAAAATAATAGAAACCATCACATACTAAAAGAGATGCAAGATACGAACTTTAGTTTCACATGGTAGTTTTCTGTCAATATAATTTTGAAGACTGAATCAGCCTTTATTTATATTTATCAGAAAGAATTGGGGGATGTTTTACACGCATGCAAAATGCATCATTTTCTATGATTTCTATGAGTAAATGTATGAGTCTATGATTTCTATGAGTAAATGTAACTGAATGAGATATGGACGTGTGTATATTCGTATAGTCAAAGAGTATTTCATTTTTTGTTTCTTTTTTCCTAAGGAAATCTGACAAAACATATGAAGTCAAAAGCACATAGCAAGAAATGCATGGATTTGGGAGTCTCAGTAGGCTTAATAGATGACCAAGATGGAGAAGAAGAATTTGGTAAGAATTTAAAATCTTTACTGCATTGTGGTATCTATTTTATCATCCCAGTTTCTTACCCTTTCTTTTCCAAAGCTTTTAAATTCTTGTAGAGGGAAAAGATACAGAGATAAAAATCTTAGAAGCTAGTCAAAGAGAGCAAGAAATATTGGAAAAACCTTCACCAAAATAAATGACAAGCATATGCTAAAGATATTTTGCTGCTGAATTTTTCACAGTGTTACACAGTTTAACCTTATTGGTTTCACAGATAAATATGCGAAGATTGAAAGTACCAGAAGAACAGCTGTGTCTAGGGGGAAAAGTGAAATGTGGTATTTTTTGAAAATAGTTGTGCATGAAATTGCCAAATTTTGAATACACATTTTGTAAATTGTATAGGTAACACACCCCACAGAAATACATATATTTGCTGAGTTCTTAGCACAGGCTTCTCAAGGAGGCTGATTATCTTCAGGTATAGAGTGCTGTCGTTCACAAATAATTGGGCATAAATCAACAGATAGAGACCAGTTTTTCATCTTGACCTGTTCTACTCTTCCATTAGTGCCAAGAGTATTATCAAGATTACTTGTTAATAATTGAAATTCTGCACTTTCTGCACACCAAGACCGCTCTACTGAAAAGGAGGTGAGATTGAGGACAGTCAAGGAGGGCCACACTGAGGTCATGTAGGCTTTGCTCAGCATGGTAAGAAAGATGTAGCTGCATCAGATGCAGTGAGATGTAAGACAGGTTTTTGTGTTAGGACTTTGGTTTGGGTCTCAACTTGTTTTGATGCAGTGGAGGCATTTTCTACTTCCTCCCACTTCTCAGCAGGGATTTGAGTCCTGTTGCCTTGCCTTGTATTTTTCTTTTTTCAGTGGAATAGTTTATTAGATTGTGGATGATGTTTTGAGAAACGAAAGCAGTGGGGTCTTCATTTAAACAGTAAAGGGCAAGAAAGATGAATGCACTTGCTCCCATATGACAACTGCTAGTAGAATAAGAGAATCATCTTGAATCTAATTCTAAATTATGTTGGGAATATGACTCAGCTAGGATGATTCAGTAGTGCACTACATACTAAGAAACTTGCCTTTTCTATTTTTAGCGTTGTTAGTTATATTCCTTTTTAGTAAGGTTAAAACCTTTTTCCCCTTTGCAATTGAGGTACCAAACAACACAAAAGATAGGCAGCAGGACAATTTACTATCCTTTCCTCACAGATAAACAGTGTTCATTAACATTTTTAGCATTTGCTTGACAGGAAAATTGTCATCACTTTTTTAAACATTATTCTGTGGCTTTCAACATTTTATTCAGTTTTATAAACCACTAAGTATGTCCATTTTCTAGGAATTGAAAATATTTTATTGAGTTGGTATTCCCAGTTACATACATGTGCAGTTATAATGTAATGGTTATTGTTTAAAATGTTGGTTTATCAGTAATACCTTGTAGAAATAAGCCATTTCAAACAGTTGTGGAAAGATTGTTCTTCTCTGTCTCTAGTACTATATAACTGAAAGTGTCCTTATGTATTGTGTAATGGTCTATTACAGGTGTATGTAACCATACTGTAAATATACTATATATTCCCTCAAATATGTTCTTTGTTTCAGTACGGTAGATACTTAATAAATTAAAATATTATATTTTGGGGAAAAACAAACAAAAACAACAAACAGAAAAAAAAACACAAAAGACAAACATTTGCTAGGGTTTGCCACAAATCCATGAAATTATTCCAGAAATTCAATTTTAAGGCTGCAGTGTATTTTTTTTTCCAAACAAATCAGGGAACTTTTTTTTTTTTTAACTGAGAACCCAGAAACAAACATCAACTTGGTGATGAAATCCCTATCTTTTCTAAATGATCTGGCTCAGGTACTCGTAGCAAAACCAGCTGTGCAGCACAAAGCTCAACACGAAAAATCCCATCCAAGAAGCAGGGTGATTAAGCCCATGACAAACACGTCTGCCAAAGCCAGCCCAGTCTAGCCTCTCTAGCTGCAGCACAACGCAGTGCATTTACAATTATCCATGGACATTCAATGAGTAGCTGTACACTTCAAAAATATGATTTAATCTCTCAGTTCACCTAGCTGCATGGGAAGGTGTTTCTTATGATAATTCAAAAACTTGCTTGTTGGCCCATCTTTAAAGCAGAGTCAGGAGGAAAACGAAAAGTGCAAATTATTTGCATATGGGCTTTTTAAAATGTACGTGGTTCTGCTGCGCTCTCTGAAATCCCGTACATACTAATCTTTTGGTTGCGTTTGAATGTAAGTGACTGGTTTTTGAGGCATGTAGGCAGTCTCCTTGCATAGTGAAGAGGTGGCTTCAACCACCCTTTGGCTCCCCTTCCCCAGGGCAACCTGGCAGGGTTCGTCCCCGGGGCATCCCCTCTCCTGCCAGGGCTGGGCTCAGGGAAGGAGTTCCCTGCCAGAGCCAGAGGTCTGCGAGGTCCAATGGCTTTCCTCAGCTGGAAAACAATGTGAGATGATGTGGAAAAAGGTGCAGAAAATCTGATAAGAAATAATTGTGACCTCGGGGAAAAAAAATTCTTCTTTCCTGTAGGCTGTGCAAGGTTGGCTGGTTTCCTGACCCGCAGTATGTCTGTGTCTAGTTTCTTACCCAAATACTGATTATTCTTATGGCAATAGAAATGTCTACACCTTTCATTAAAATAACTAAGCTGTATATCTTCTGTCAGACTTTGAGTTAGAGAATTCATTTCAGAGAGTTAGCAAGAAATTTAACAAAACCACCAACCTTTTACTTGCTAAGGAATTTGGCAATTCTACTTTTATGCATTTTTTTTAAGCACAGTCATGATTTGAATATATCAGATTGATACCAGAAGTTAGCTTTGCCCTGACAGTAGTACACATAATGAACATACACATATTGAGTAAGGAGTGCAAAACTGTACAATCCTGAACACAGGCATGCACACACACACAACCTGTTTTTTCAGTAATATGAGAAACTGAACTTTTGTTGTGCTGTCTCATCTAGGGAAAAAAAAAAAAAAAAGAGATGCCCTCTAGCTGTCTGAGAATATATGTGATCAGAGCTTTTAACATAGCATTCTTTGTATGTGGACGTGTCATCATCTGGGTATTAGTAAATACTTTCTGGCCTGGCTTTTTGTGTTTAAAACTATTCCCTCATCCATTTATCTTTCATCTTCTGCTCTGTGGAATGTTCTTGTCACCAAAATACAGGGTTACAATGTAAAGAATGTTAATATCTGAATTAAATTGTCAGACAAGGTGAACTGTTTAGTGTGATGGACTGCAACTGGGGATATCCTATTTTGCTGTGTTAACATTTTGCTATGCAGTCTTAAAAACAGCAATTTGTCTTCAAATTAAAATAGTTATTAACTTTAAACTCATAATACTTCATATGTAAGGTAATGCATGAGTGGTAGGGTGTGCCTAAGTAAATGTGAAGATGAGAGTTATTAAATAATGAAGTCTGTAAATGGGGAGAACTTGTATAAATTGTGTATAGAAAACAATATCCAAAAACATTCCAGATGTACCTATAAGAAGGCCTAATTTTAAGTTTCATGTGTCTTATATAGATATATATGTACACATAGTATAAAACTCTCATTTTGTGCTATATTAAATAAACCCTTCTAAAGATACAGTGTTTCTAAGTTAATTAGCTATATATTATTATCATAGTGGATCTTAAATTAGTTTCCATGGCTCTTCATTAGCTTAATCATGACTCACTGTGTTTTCACTGCACCTGCATATAAGAAGTAAAAATAAATGAAAATTCTTGCAATAATATCCTCCTTTTGTAAGTAGAATGGAAAGCTGGTTCTGTGTAACTCATGTGATTTTTTTTTATTTTTTTTTTTTTAGTATCACTGCCTAGTCTTCAACTAGATGTATATTAAGTATGCTGGAGCCTTATACCTACAGCCTGGGAATAGACTAGCTAATGCTAGGGTGGATTTACAATATATAGGTTACCCTGGAAGGTTTAGGCATAAATAATCTCTTTAAGGAAACAGAGGTTACTCTTATTTTTTTAGGTTATTTTTACTTTATTTTCCGTACTCTTAGGAGTGAAAGTCAAAAGCTCACTTTTTTTTTTTTCTCATTTCTGAGGAGCACTGCCTATTACCAGTCTGAATTTAACCCAGTAGATGTCACTGTGAGTCCTGTGTGGTGATGATGAGTAGTGGACAATAGCTGAAGCAAGACTGAAATCAGTCAAGTAAAGCCTGTGAAAGGACTTGAAAAGACAGGGAGACAATAAGTTTGGATATAGATGCTAACATTGTTTCACCCAGCAGTATTTTGTTTACCCTTACTTTTTAAAATTTGTTTGAATGGTTGTGGAATGGTCCATTGCAAGAGCAATTCAATAGGCAAAAGGCACGTCTAAGGTTGTATTTGTTTAGAAAAACACAGAATGTGTTAATAACATACAGACCTTACTTTTAAGTTAATGGTTATATGATACCATACTCAAAATATTTCTGCCTTTATTGCCATATTATATATATATATTTCTTAAATTTGATGGAGAAGAGAGAGAACAGATGCATTGTTACTAAATGCTTTTATATAGATTTTATATTAAGCCGTAACTGAAGACGCTTACACAATTTGAGTTGATAAGCACTGCTTTGAATTACTCACGTGCTAAGAGCCTATAAATTTAGTACAGAGAGAATCAATGATGGAAATAGGCAGTAGACAACAGATACTTAGTAAAATGTCTTTAATCTGTATAAGCAGATCTAATAGTGACACCTATAGTTAGTCTAAGTACCTGTTTCCATTTGCTTAGAAACTCATAAAACTTAAGCAATCTGGAGTTATATTTTCAGAGCTTCATGGCAATGAAAGAACATGAACAAACATTTTGCTTTTCATGTGAAAATCTGCCTAAATATGATCAAGTTATAAGCCATCAAACTTTATCATTGGATTTGGTGCAGAAACCACTAAGCCTATAGGACCAGGGCCTGATAAAACAGATCATGTAATGGACTAATTGGTCATAATATGTCAATTAAAATTACAAACTCTAAGTTTAGATTCTGAAGAACATTTCTACTGGTACTTTGCAATATAATAATAACTAGATGACCATTGTTAAAATCATGTACATAAGGATTCATGTAGGAAAACCTTTGAAATAAAGAACTTTAAAGTACATAGAGAAAACCCTATATCAGGTACCTAATTCATAGCATTGTGAAAAAAGTAGCACATAGACTTATCAGCCACAGGCAGTTTGCTAATGGACATATTAGGATGCCGATAACTCCAACTGATTCTGTTGTGCTGAAGAACTTTAAGGGTTTTTCTTTCTTGCTTTGGGGTAAAATATTATAACAGAGTCTTAGCCAATTAGCTCATCAACACCATAAACAAAATACCTACCTGATTAACAATCTGAGGACTTAAGGACAAAATAAATGAAGCAATAAGATTTCTGGGTATGATTTTTATGTGTTTACATCACTACATAGGATTAAAAAAAATAATTGTATTAAATATGATTATAGCTGGAATGCTAGCAAAATCCTTGATCAAAAATTGTGTCAGCCTTTCTAGTACACCTTTGTTTCCAGCTGTTACTAATTTTTGAAGCATTTATGTCTGTAGTCAAACGTACCAAGTTTTCCTGTGAAGTCCAGAAAGAAAAGGGCTTAAAAGAAGAGATTGCAGCGGTTGACAGAGGATGAGAGACATTTCTTACTCTTCCATAAACACTCTTTATCAAAAATTGAGGCTGTCTTGAACGGTCTTTCTGCTAAGATGATAAGAGTTACAAATTTGAAAGAGAAGTAGCTTTCATAAAACAGAACAGCTTTTGGGTGTTCTTCAGACATGAGAATTACAGGTTGGGTTCACGTAGGACTTTGGATATGCATTTTCAGTAATGTTTGCAAGCTTCCTAAGCAAAGGTTGGAAATGAGAGAAGTGCAGCACAGCTAGGAAAGTGCTCCAAGAGCCCCACTGGGAGCTTGCTTTGCTGATAGCAGATGCCTTGCTGAATGATATGTGTAGAGTGACTTGAAGAGGCTTTGCATCAGGCATGTGTTGAAGGAAAAGAGCCTTCCCTATTAAGTGTGAAACTTTTTTCCCTTTTTTTTTTTTCTTTCCTCTTAACTGGGAATTTTCACAGCACAAGCCATTTCCTTATATGCTAGTGGATTTGAATTTATGACTTATCCTTCACTCTAAAATATCCCACACTGATTTACAACCTCAAACAAAGTTGAACACAGAAGCAGTTCTGTTCCCTTTGGAAATTGAGTCATTTCTAGTTATATATATCAGCTACATAAGCATATGATTATAATTGTTCATAGTTTAAGATAGGAAGCAAAGAATTATTTTTTTCCCAATTAAAAGTGCAAGGCGATCTCTAGTAGGCTGAGCACAGTTACCAAAATGGAACTGGGCCAGAACTCCGTGGTTAACAAGACGGTGCTTGGGAAAGAGTCTTTCGCTGTAATGAGTGGTCACAGCTTCGATACCTTCTTCGGGTAGACCCATAACCTGCCTGGTTCTGCTGCCACCCCAAACTCCAGAATCAGGTCCTCCCACAATTCCACCTATGTACAGTGAAGCTTAAAGGGATCGCTTGCAGAAAAGTTTGGGCACCTCTTGTTTCAGCAGACACACACGGGTATAGAAGGAAGAGCAGTCCGTTTTGCATTGCCAGAGAAAGAAAACACAGATTTGGGTTTTCTTGGTTGTTTTTTTGTTTGTTTCTTTTTCATCTGATGTTTCCAAAACAGTGTGGGAGTAAGGGAACCACATTCATTGCTGCCACCTCACCCACATTGCAGGCTCTGGCCTCAGGTAACCACACTTAAATAGAAGCTGGCAAACTCATAAAGGGTGGAGGTAAACAGGGAAACAATAGAGGGAAATGATATCCCACAGAGTACTGCCTTTAAGGAATCTGTGTCCCATGCGTGGTTCCCCTTTTCCCTTTCCATGTTTTTTTTCTAGAAGGCACATGCAGAAGAAGATCTACATAAGCAATGTTTTGTAGTAAATCCTGTAGTGCTTTTAAATGTTGATTTTAAAAGGGTAGTTTCATATTATAAATCAGGGAATGTTTGAGCATGTATTTTCCCTTTAAAAATGTGGCATCAGTCTAATCACTTCAGGTCGTTTCTTTTGCCAATGGAGACAGTCGTTCATGATGGAAGTCAACTTCACAGAAAATGTGATTCATGTAGAGAGAGGGAGAGAAAAGAAAAGAAGCAGTAGGATTTCCCAGAGGAAATATAGGTATGTGATGTTGGTAAAGAGAAGAGTACCCTACAATGTGATCAAAATAGAGAGGAGGTCTAGTCTGAAACCCAAGACTTTGTAACGCTCCATGCATTATTTTAGAAGTTGCAAGAAATGCATAGGTCACCCTTTAGATATAACACATGGAGAAATTTTCAACATCTGTTGCAGAGGCACTGAGTTCCATTCAGAACTCAAACATATGTGGAGGTTCTAACATTTTAGATTTGTTTGCTTTGCAAATTACTGTTGAAGAAATGTATGAGGAAGAGAAATGACAGAAATACGGAGAAAAACTGTTGAACAACTCTATGTGGTTTTGCTAATAACATCTTTAACAATCCTACTCCCAATATTTTGGGAATGGACTTTTCTGAATTAATTTTTCCACTAAAATGTATTTTGTTCTCTAACAGCTTTGTCTGTAGATGAGAATTTTAAATGAAGACTATATAAAATCCTAAAAATTATTTTTGTTAGCACCATTCCAATGACCTAGAGGATTTAGCATATTTTTAATAACATTTCAGTTTCATGCCTGATGTAGTAAATGTAGAAAATATATAGTTTCCATATTTAGTTAATGTACAAATTACTGTGTAGGCAAAGAGGGGCAAAGTCACTACAGAGGGATTTTTTCAAAGAAGCTATTAGTCTTGTTCCTAATTGCACTGCTCATTTGAAAGGCTTATAATGGTAGGTAGCTTATTGAGAGGTAGCTCAATTAAACCCATTTATTTTACCTGGAGCTCAAGATACTTATTTTGGTTTTGATAGCATAGCAGCCTAATGTATTTGTCATACCTTCTCCTTCTTGTAAAAGTCTCATTTTTTTCAGGGTCATTCATTCTGATGGCAAGCTGCTGTGCAGATTTCCCTAGAAGAGGACCTCTGAAATTTTAGCTAACCAGCTGCCACTGATTTTGCAGAGCCAAATGATTTTTATGCTGGTATTTTTGGGGGGAGCTTAGCAGACAGACCTTTAATCAAATACGAAATATGAATGCATCCAAAGCATTTTGTCTTTTATAAAATGTGATCCCAGACAGTCCGGCTTGGAATCAGATACAGCAGATGAGATTTTGTCTCTTTACTAGAGAAGATTCTTTCTTTCCAAGTTATGATATAAAAGGAGGTAAAAAGCTGCAGTAGACCTATATTTTGTAGAAAAATGTACCAATAGACAGCAGAAGGTATTTGATCCAGTTTGGCTTTAAGACGTGAATGAATGTGAATATTTTTCTTATGAATAAAATTTCATGTATTAGTAAGTTTTTATAGGATTACGGCTTTCTTGCCTCCTAGGACATCTTTGGTGACTTGCTCATAATCCTTTCAAAACATGAGCAAAGTGAAGAAATCTGGTAGGGTCTAATTTTGATCTCTTTTGCCTGTTAATGAGACAGATTCCTGACTAACACCCCCCAGTCTTTCTGTTTGTATCTTTCAAGAATTTTTGCAGCAGTGACTCGTATTAGGTACAAGGACACCCACTTATGAGTCAGAACCAGCTAGAGAATATCCCACTGTGAAGGTTGGCAGACGAGCTTCGTATGTCATTGCTAGGAACTTAATGAAGCAGGAATCTGCTTGCTTCTCCTCAAGCGAAAGAGTGAAGAGTGACTTTGAGCAAACGGCTGTAAATGGCTTAAAACAGCCAAATCCAAAAGGTTGAAAACAATACAAAAACAGAAGATGAAAGATTATGTAACTGTAGAATTAAATATGTACACTGAAAATCGAAGTGAAAATCTTCTTGGTTGTTTTGATGCAATGGGAAGTGACTGAAAAATGCACATGCCTTAAGTTTTTTTGGTGATTCTAATTACTCCCTTCTACCTCTTTCCTAATCTGTCTGCGACCTTCATTGGCTTAACTTCTAATTCTCACTTTTGCAGGTGAGAAACAAAGATTTGGCTGTGACCGGTCAGGGTTTGATGCAGAGGAGTCTGATGGTGCAGATGAAGATGAAAATGATAATGAAGATGATGATGAAGACAGCCAAGCCGAGTCAGTCCTATCCACAACCCCCTCAGTGACAGCCAGCCCCCAGCATCACCCCTCTCGACACAGCCTGCAAGATGCCACAAGTGCTGATGAAGATACCAGACTGCCAGACTGCTTTGCTGGGGTTCACACAGACTCAATGGATAGTCTACCGAAAGCACTGCTGACGAAGATGACTGTCCTTAGCACGGTGCAGTCAATTAGCAGGACCTCCAGGTCGCCAGCAGAGTTCTCCCACCAGGAAGCACATGAGGGTAAAGCCCAGGAGAGAGGAGCAGGTCCCCACAATGCTAGTGCTGTGCTGGCAGATGTTGCTCCTACATCTCCAGGTCACCAGATGTCTGTGGATTACCCTGATCCAGAAGCAGCTATGGGCCACTCCTTAATATCAACTGCAGTTCTTACAAAGGTAGGAGTGTCCAACTCGGGGGGAGAGAATGGGATTTTAAAGATCATTTTGGAGACTTTTCAGATACCAAAATGTTTGCCTTTCCCTGTATTCTTAGAGTTGTTGGCTGATGCTTTAAAAGAGTTGAAAGTAATTGAAGTACAGGCTGTAGAAACAACAGTGTCGTGGGAGCACTGGTTTTTAAAATTCTGTAATTTTGACACAAAGGATTAATTGGAACATGGTCATTTCAGCTGAAGTCTGGAACTGGTAGATTGTGTTACTAATGAGAAGGGATATAACGGATATGTGGAATGAACATATGGTTGTGGTTATGAAGTTTTCAGTGGAAAGTGATAGAATTCAGAAGTCATTTCACTTTGAAATATGACAATAGAATCATTGGTAACTCCTAAGGGAAATTAATCTAGTCCCAAAGGTTTTTGCCTTATCACTGTAAAAAAAAAAATGTGCAGTTGCTTATCTCTCCTCCAAATATGCTTAAGCAGTAGAATTAGAAAGGATCACCATATGTTCGAGGAAGCTAGGAGATGGCCCTTGCACAATAGCAAAAGGAGAGGCAAGCACAGATCCGAGATCTGAGTTCCCGATGCTATCAGTTTTCCCCAAACTGAAAGAATGTTTTGGTAAGAAAAGAATTGATTGCCCGTGCCTATTCTAGACATACAGCTCTTCAGAGCATGAGGAAAGATGAGGTCAGTCTATGTGCAAGACTGCAGGTGTATTCAGTAATGTTTGCAACCAGTGCTGGAAATCACAGAGGGAAACCAAAGGAAACTGGCAGGTATTAGGCATTTTACAATTCAACAATATTTTAATGGACTTTAACGGGGACACTATAAATCATACACTTGATTGACACTAATGATATCTCTTGAAAGTTTTGAATTCTTACTGCGACCATGAAGGCAGTAGGGCTTCCCAGAGTAATGTTCAGAAAAATGTGATGCAAAATATTCAATAGTTTAAAATAAAGGAGTAATTACTGCATTCTCTGTGATGAATTTAGCATTTACAAGCAGTATATGCATGTAGTTACAGAAAAATAAGCAGCAGGAAATTTTCAAAAGCATAAACAGTAAGTAAAAATTTCATTATGGTTTAAGTAGTTAGTAGCTTGTTTGTTCTTTGAAAATCTCTTCTACTGAATTTATTTAAAAAATAAGAGAATGAACTGTGGACAAGCAAAAAAAAGTAAAAATTATTGCTGCATTTCGTTTTTTGACACATGTTCATTCCTACTGGTAAGAACTGTGAGTCTATGTGGTAAGTTTGAGTTGGAGCGATTTTGAAGTAGGACAGGGAATAAAATGTAGTGGTCTCTGGTCACTGCAGCCAGCTTCCACAAAAGGTAGGAACATAATATTTGTGTTTTGTATTTTCAGTTGTTGCCAATAGATACCAAAAAGACATTTGATTGATTTTACTCTCTTGTCAGATAGAACCACTGAAGGCTTAAGAAAATATTCACACAAATAGAAGTGTTAAAAGGCCTTTTTTAATATAGCTGTAATGATTCTCCACATTAACATATAGAAGGCATGTATATGCATATACAAGGCAGTAATTCCTTACCAGTCAACCACCTCCTTTCCTAGACCAAATGAAAGTGGTATCTGTGGGTCTGATATGTAATCTACACTCTGCTCCTGTTGTGTGTATTTGTGGATCCAACCTCTTGCCATTGAGACAAGGGGTCAAGAAAGTTCAGGGAGGCTGTATGTTCCCTCAAAAACATCTGTACCAGCTTAATGAGGATTTCTTGTGAGATGTCATACAGTACTTAATCCTGAGATAGATTTTGACTTCCTTCTGACATGTCTTCCCATTCAGACTGTATGACGCTGCATGGTCAATAGATTGTGTTCTCCTTTAACCAATACATTTCCTACTAGCAGTTTTCAAAAGCATTTCTGTTAGTATTTTGTTTTTGTGCCTGCTCTAGAGTGTTCTTCAGAGTTTGGTCAAAGCCACAGAATTACAGTTTAGGACTATATAAACCAAATTAAGATTGCACTACTCTTTATGTATTGCAATAGGCCTACAACTAAAAGATATTGCAAGACTGCAATTGCAGTTTAAGACTTCTTGTTTTAGGTGTTTTTAGGAAAGGAGTTGCCAGCCTTGGTCAGTAACAGAGGCTGTATGAGAAGAAAAGGGAGCGTATAATACGATTATTGGTCCAGGTCTGTGCATGAAATCAAGGCAAGCTGGGGCAGCTATGGGATGTGGATCCTTCATCTCACTCCAGTATTCATCAGTTACGTCAGCCTCCATGGATGCTGCAGTTGTCATCCTTCTCTTGTAATTTCTTATCACCTATTTTCCAGTTTAGAATAATACATGGATAAATGTGCTGTGATGCTGTCCCTGCCTTCCAGAGGCTGCAGTGCCCCAGTAAAGGATCTTGGTGCATCAAAAATGCTAGCCTATTTAACTGTCTTGCCTGAGGTGTTTTCCACAATAAACAGCTCTCCAATGCCTTCTCCCTCCTTTAAAAAAAAAAAAAAAAAGAGAGAGAAAGAAAGGAAAAAAAAGCGAAACGTACAGAGGATATTCAGCAATGTTCTTGAGTACTGGTGCTCAAGAGAAATGAGCCAGGGTAATCATGAGAGGAAAATTCAATTAGTGGGTGAGGAAGGAGTTGAAAAAAGAAAGGAAGGAAATTAGTTCATTGTTCAAGCTGGGCAGCATTTACTCTGAACCAGTTTTTTGTTGTTTTTTTCTAAAAGGGAGTGCGAGAGGGTGGGCAGCATGCCGAGCTACCTCACATTTCCATGTAACTGTAGGGGTAGTGGTGGCCAACCTGTTAACGCGTCTCTCTTGTCCTCTCCCAGAGCACGCCCTCCACCAGCTCCCCCTCATCACCCACAGACCGGGGCGTGCGTACCACAGTGGCATCGCCCTGCACTGAAATCCCAGAAGAGAAGCCGCCCAGGTGCCCGCCACGTGCTGCCGAGTTGAGGGCTCCCCAGACCCACCTCTTCAGCCACCTCCCGCTGCATTCGCAGCAGCAAGCCAAGGCGCCCTACAGCATGGTACCGGTAGGGGGGCTTCAGGTGGTCCCCGCCGGCCTGGCCACCTACTCCACCTTCGTGCCAATTCAGGCAGGGCCAGTACAGCTCACCATTCCCGCTGTCAGTGTAATCCACAGAACTACAAGCGCCCTTGGCGAGGCGGGTTGCGCTACTTCTAGCACTGCCACGAATCCCGTCGGGGTTGCTGAAGTGAACAGTGTCGTGCCATGTATTCCCATCGGACAGATCAACGTGCCAGGCATCCAGGGTCTCAGCACGCCCAGCTTGCAGCCTCTTCCACCCCTCAGCATGGAGAAGGTGAATGTCTTAGGCCTGACAAATACGAACATAGCCCCCCAGATGCGCCCTCCAGGAATTACTCTGAATGCTGTGGGCCTCCAGGTTTTGGCCGCCAGCGCTTCCCCGCAGGGCAACCCCAGCCCTCAGGCACACATCCCGGGCTTGCAGATACTGAACATCGCCTTGCCTGCCCTCATCCCCTCCGTCAGTCCGGTCAGCGCAGATGGGCAGGGAGCCTCTGAAACACCAGCCACAGGCAGCAAAGCCGGTGACGTTCCGCAAGAGCCAGCTCCTGCCAGCTTCCCCACCATCAGCCAGGTGGCCAGGGCTGCTTCTCCTCAGGTGGTCCCCAGTGGCCAGTGGTACAGCGGGAAGAGCCTTGCAGAGCCTGCCTCTGCGAGTGACTACGAAAGACTCAACAGGCCAGGGAAAGCAGATGCTGAAAAGACTGACCTCGCAAACCATGTCAAGCCAAAGTGCAACATCTCTTCGGTTCAGGTCAAAAGGGCTTCCCCGGCAGAGCCCTGCTTAAAGGTGAATTCTGACGTTTTGAGCAAGTCCCCGGTCCATCAAACTGTCTCTCCGGATAGACAGGTACACAGGCCGACAGCATTGCCCCGGAGGCAAAATACGGTGCAGTTTAGTGATGGCAGCAGTGACGATGAGGATAGACTTGTAATAGCAACCTAGTTTTTGTTTTCCATTATTATTATTTTTATAACACTTACAGGTTTCTTTGCAAACCTTCCTTTCCTTAAAGCACATTTTTCTGACACAAACTCATTACTAATCTTTGTGCAATCATGAACTCTTGACCAATAATTGTTGTTTCTTGTCAGCTCCAGCCATTTTTGTACATGTTGTATAGACAATTGTGCCTTTTTGGAGTTTTATGTTTAGAAACTTGTACAGATTGTTGAATATATATATATAAAATATATATATATAAAATATGTATATTAAAACCAGGTAGTTGCTTGTGTTTAGTAAGTAAACATCTTATGTCAGATAAATAAAGGATTAAATTATATGTTGCACTGTTAAATGTAAATTTTTATGGCTGTGGGACGAAGTTTCTGTGTACAGATCTAGTATGTAAAACTCCATATTTATTGTATCCATATTAGTCTTGGAAAAGGGTCTGTCCATCTTGTGTAAGACAGTAGCTTTACACTTCAAAGAGAAATACAGTATCTGTGTTATGAAATATGACAGTAAAATTTTGTTTACTGACTTTACCATTGCTTACGTTGTACCTTCTTGATGCAGCCTAGTAGGTGGAGAGGCGCTTGATTCGTTCATTTTAGTACCATTCCAATTGCTTGCAGCTTGAAAGGATTTGGCGATGGTATATGCCCACGATTTCATCTGCCATAAGAGAAAGAGTACGTTCTTCAGACACTTGGAGGAAAACCTTCCATTTCAAAACATCCGGCGATGATGAAGTGGGGAGGGAATCCTTCAACTTTTTGTACAGTGAGCATCCATCTGCCCCGTTTTTTCTTCTTCATAACTGAAATTTAAAAACTTCCCTGAGGGAAAATAGCAAGAGGGTCAAGATGAAATATTTTTCATTTGTAATCTTGAACTATAAAGCCATTTTTTATTGAAATTAAAATATTGTTAAGCAAGAAAATAATAATTTTGTGTGTTCTTAATTGCAAAACCTGCCAAGGTGTTGGTTAAAATGCCACTTGCTGTAGTAAGGATTTTGCATTACGAATTACTATCAGCTTCTGATAAGACTTCATTTCAGGTAGTCTTCATTTACAGCTAGACAAAGTTAATAGTTCCCTAAATATGGCTTTGTCTTACTCATTCGGGAAAAAAAAAATGAAATAGAGCTTTTACGCATACAATTAATGTGCCCTTATATCAACAAACTCATTATTATGGGCATACAAGGCATGGATGGATCCCAGAATAATACAGCTGGAATTCTGTTTGCACACAGAGAATACAATTTGAAGTTACCATGAAATTTTTAATGTGTTCAACTGCTCCAAGAGAGAAGTCTGACACGTTGTAGGGCCACACATCCGTGGAAGTTTCATATTGACCTGGGATTCATGCTGTAATTTTCAAATCCAGTTGTTTTTTCTGCTATGCCCTAACATTGCATTCTTGCAGAAGTTTATAAAACCTATTTAACAAACAAGTTCCAGTAGAAAACTCGAAGATGTAAGTTAAAAGCAGGATCACCTTTGTGAAAATAACAAGGATGAGCACACAAAACAGCTGGAGGAAAAGGGTGGGAAGCAAAGCTTGAAAACATCAGGAGTGAAGCTGAATGTGAGCTGGGCTGTGTTGTTCACAGATTAACTCCCATATCCAGCTCAAAGAGGTAATTCATACCTCGTATCACTCGTATTCAAGAACAGCAATATTCAAGATCCCACCTTACTTCGGCTTTTGTACTATACTCACATTGTACTCATTACATTATTCCATTACAGTGTGTTGTAAAACTGTAGGCGATGTTGAGTGAGTTTATTAACTTTCAGAAAGAGCACTTCAGGACCAGAAAATCATTTATATTACTGTTATTATCATCCAATTGTACTAGTCCAGCAATTAGAAATCCACGTACTAGAAAGGAGAAATTACTCTTGTTCCAGACATGAATGTTCATATAATTCTTGATTGTGTGGAGTCTCAATGAGGCCTGAGCACCTGAACTACAAAGCACTCTCAACTCACATTGAAGTTAGTGAGAGTTAAGAGTACTCAGCGCCACACAGCATTGGACTTCAAAGTTGTGAGTGTCTTGCGTGCAACCACTGTAAAATGTCACTGTGCTTTTGTATGTTATTTTTATACGTGTGTAGTGATGTCAACATGTCTCGCATCATTATCATTTATACCAAACGTGTGAAATTACCTCAACCAGCCAAAGTTAAACAAACCCATTGCTGCATTACATATGCTTTGAGAGTCTGCAACTGACTTGTGCTAGTGAAACCAAGTGAAGGCTTACTGTTAAAGAACTCTAGAAATTTGCATTAGTTTTAGCTTCTTTAAAATGTACACATACCTGCAAACTAGAACTATGATGATTAATTTGAGCCTGTTTGTCTACAGCATGACCAAAAAAAGGTTTACAGCAATGTAAAACTATCTCCAAAAATTTTAATGCTATCACAAGAATTAGTATTTCTCTGAATTTTATAAGGAAGCAGTGAGAAAGAAATTGCTGTTCCATATGCCCTGAAGTCCTGATTTTACTAACCATTTAGAAACTCTGGAGATTTGCTGTGTACACATCTTAAATATTTATTTGACTAGCAATTTTGTGTGCTCATGTTCTAAGTTTTAATTCCAGGAAATACTGTACTAGCACATAGAGGCAGACAAATTCAACCTGGTGAATCAGACTATCTACATGTTTCTCTTTTCTTTCTAGGTGTTTTGAAGACATCAGGTCAAGAGATGGAAGCAATATCTTGAAGAATAGGAATGACAAGACAACGGATATGTCATAATGAGGAAAGTTATGATGTGTGTCATTTGGTAAGTCAACAATAATAAAATAGAGAGAAAGGACCAAGAGACTTGGTACTAACTGATAGTAAGCAATCACCACACTTCACCAGGCAAAGCAGATGAGCCAGAATTTATTTGTAGCAGGATCTCCACTAACAATGAAGATGAGCGGGTAGCTGCACATATCTCTCCTTTTTCAAATGGAGTGGGAGGACATCATACTTTTCTAGAAGATAGGTGTTTGTCCTCCTGAATATTGTACTGTTTCCCTTCCCTCAAATATGTTTGAAAATGAGCATTCATTGTCATGCCTCTACAGCATTGGGCAACAGGAAAAAAAAACACCAAAAAACTAGGAGTATGACCAGACTGGAGAGAAGGCTACACTCCCTACCTCTCATCCATCAGTGCCTTTCCACTTCATTTTAATAATGTGTGTAACCAACATCTATACTGTACATCAGCACACAGAGGATTTGCATTGAGGATTTGCATGTCAACTGCATTGACACAAACCTGGGAACATTGTGTTAGCAATTATATTTTCGATCCAAATTAATTCTTTTTTCCATTTTAAATTGTACTGCATCTTTGTTTTCTTGTTTAGAGTCATTAGTGATGGGAAACTTACACTCCCCTTGCTGCAGGGATCCTCCTGCTTGAGTCAGTAGCAAATAGCTCAGAGATTTGCCAGTGCAGGATTAGGCTGCTCTTCAGATGGTATAAATTATCACAGCTGAATTGGAGTAAATACCACAGGGGCTGTTTACTCAGGGATCAATTTTTAACGACTGTCAGACACCCTCTGGCAAATACAGCACAGC
Source organism: Cygnus olor (assembly GCF_009769625.2). Lineage (NCBI taxonomy): Eukaryota > Metazoa > Chordata > Aves > Anseriformes > Anatidae > Cygnus > Cygnus olor. The sequence continues at coordinate 65,450,898 of NC_049170.1, read as the reverse complement.
TGTTCAAACATGAAAAGGCCAGGGCAAGCGTTGCTTCTCTGTGCACCCAGGCACAGTCTGGCATCATCACACAACTTGTTCTCATCAAGGGGCTGTAAGCAGGTGCTACCTAAAGTTTGGGCACAAGTACAGCTACATTAAGGACATGGCATGGTGAGCTTCTGTGAGAGCCCTCCCTAGAAGAAGAATCAAGCAGTAGTGTATAGCTCTCCTCTTTCAGCTTGGACTGCAATTGAATTTTCATTGCAGGATGTGATGTTTGTTGGTAAGGTGGTTATCTGATTTTGAAGGCAACTTGTTCCTTTGCTGTCCATGTGACAGCATTGATTTTGGAATAGGTTGTCTATTAAATGTGTCCACATTCTGCATTTGAGCTTAATAAGCTACAGCACGGCCTACCTATTGCTTCTTAGGGCAAGACCTAAAACAGAGACAACGACTTTTGTTGTAACTGGCCTTAGATCTCTTGGTCTATATAGCATTACATCCCCAGATATAAATCCCAGCCTCTGGACCGTAGTTCAAACAAAATAAACTTGATAGGTGCAGGGGGGGTTCTGTGGCCGTGTCAATTACTTTTCTGGTTTACACTTTTGCACCTTTCACATTCTCAAAGAACTTGCTGTAGCTTTTGGGTTGATGTGAATTATGCCCTGAGGCCAGAGCAGCACACATTTGGCCTGTATCAGCCAGTCCCCCATCAGAAAGTCTGCGAGGAGCATTTTGCACCCACACAAATTCAAAGGCACATCACATGCATTTCATCTCTGATTGCATACTTCGGCTGAGCACCACCTGGCCGACTCCAAAAACAAACACATACTGTGTCTTACGCTCAACTAAACATGTTCTGTATTGGTTCTTAATAAACAGATTTATCTTGCCTTGACTGTACTGACATGTATCTTAAACAGAACATAAAATGAATTTAATTATACTTCTTTTTCCAGAAGCCCTCATTTTTGCAAGATAATCTTCACCAAGGTTTTATAAACACTTCTGTTTAAACCTGTAAATTGCCTGTCAAACACATGTTTAGCATGGGGACGGTTTCATCAAAACAGAAGAAAAAAATCAGTTTTAGCATGAGTGACTTGCCATAAGCCAGGGAAATCAAATAATCTACAAGTAAGAGTACTTGCTCAAGATAGCCTTCAGCTGATTTATCCAACAGGCCCCTGCTTCTGTTGCTTTTGAAAGATCTTCTGAGACCAGTAGCAGAGAATCCTTACATTGCTTTCAGGCTTTATAAGATGAACACTAGGTGTCATCCATTGTAGACTGTTGTGGTCAGTCTCTAGTTGTGAATGTTAAATTATGAATGTCTTTAAAAAACATGGCTGGAATTGTCATGTCTTAAGGAATTTTCCTTTGCCTTTGGGCAAATTTTTTCCTTTGCCTTTTCCTTTGCCTTTGGGCAATTTTTTCCTTTGGGTCACCATATGTATGGATGGCCATTTTCAATTATATAAAAAATACCAGAGACTTAGATCACATAGAAACTATTTATGGGTTTTATGTTGAAGGTGAGACCACTGTCAAAGGTTTGGATTGCTAACATAACATTGGATTGCTAACTCTATTGTTGGCTGAGGATAAAAACAGGCTACTTTAAAATACTTCAGACTGATTATTAGATAACTTTAAGTGGAATGTCAGTGGGTGGATGAGCAAACAGCAACAAGGATGTAACAGCATGTAATTATTTGATTTGATGTTCATGTTTTGTTCCAAAAGTGCTGAATCAAAAAAAAAAAATGGCAAAGATGTTACTGGTGTTTTCTTTGCTCCTCCACTTCTTCTCTACGCAGACCAGACTACTCAACATGTTAGGAGGTGGGTGGTTATTTGCAGATATTCCATGTTAGACCTAAGGAAACCATACTAGCTGAAAGATGATGAGGCTTTACATTCCTAAGTTTCAATCATGGAAAGAAAGCTTGTGCTAAGATCAGTCAACTGGCTAGGCATGCTTAGTTTTCTTTGGTAGTAGTAGGCTTGTTTTCCCCAATAAGGTCAAATGTTAAGACCTGTTTGGTTTTGTGGCTGTGCTCTGTAGTTTATTGGAAATCCGTTACCATGCATGAGGCATTTATGCTGGCAATAGGCCAGCTGAAAGCTGTTTGTAAATTCAAATACCTCTAGCATGCCCTCTTTTTGTTAAGTTAGGTGGTTAGAACATCCTTCTTGTGCTTTAGAAGTTCCACCTAAACCAGCTGCAGGGCATTTGACTGCAAGATTCTTTTGTGTTGGTCCCCAAATACCTTACAACTGGATTTCTTCTTCTTAGAAACAAAATGTTATATAGCAGAGGTGCCAGTTGCATCCCATAGATAGCAGCTCCCTAATAAAAGGAAGCATGTGCAAGGCAGGGACCAGCAGGCAAGGGAGCAGCATTGCCATGTACATCCACCAACTCCCAGGAGCACAGGGCCACCGTGCACCAGCTGTGATTTTCCCCTTGGCAGGAAGTGCCAGGCATCATGCAAGTGCAGTGGCAGCCTTTTTCAGAACACTGCTAAAAGCCTTCTGAAAATCTGGCCCCAACATCTGGAAGTATGCAGCCACCAACTTCTTGTGGGAGTCTGAAGCACGTTAGTGCTGTGTAAGCTCTCCTTGTCAGCCAGGGTCTGCGTAGTAAGGGAGGTGGTGCCTGCAGTAAGTGGACACCCACTGAGCTACACCTCTTTTCCATGACCTAGCTTACCCAGCTGCAGGCACTTGCTGGCAGAAAGGTAGCTGTGATACAAGAAAGGAGAGCGTATCCAGGCTGCAAGACAGCAAGCCGTGGGGGAGTGCTGCACTGGGACCAGGCACAGGAAGGCAGCATCCTGTGTTTCAGCCCCGTTGTGCAGCGTTAGGTGTGTCTCTCATTTGCAAAAACAATCCAGGAGCCAGAGCAGAAGCAAATGTTGAAAGAGTGGCTCTTTGCAAAACAGAAATTAATGTTTTAATCTGGACACCGGACAGTTTTGCTCCTCCAATAGATCAAGTGGGAGGTTCAGAAGCCATTTTTGAGGCTTGGAGGTTTCAATTGTGTTTCTTTGTTTATTCCCTTACCTATAATCATCTATGACTCTCTCTTACAGTGTTTCAGAGCAAGAGCTCACACACCTAATGCTGATTAATTCTGCTGGACTAGGTAAGTGGCTCCCCTGTGGATATCCTGTTCTCCTGTGAATCATCGTTCCTCCTGGATATGTCCTCCACCTCAGATCAAAGACCCAGGATGTATTAGGTATGAAGACATGAGACAGCGCAAACAGATTAGCAAAGATACACACAAAGAAATGCATCCCAGCTTCTCTCTCGTGTGCCCCTGAAAACTGGCATGGTCAACGCAATACTAAGCCCTTGTTATACAAGAAACAGTAGAAAGGAAAAAAAAAGAGACACTTCTGAAGTTTAGTTTACTCAGAGTTTTCTACAAATTACCTTTTCTAAGTATTTGCAGTTTTGTACTTAGTTCTTCCTCACACTTGGAAACTCTTTAGGCTAGATCCCCATCTGATGGAGAATGACATCTGCAAGCTGCAGCAGAGCAGCACTACCAGCATCAGCAGAGGACTTGGTACTACTACCCATTTAAGTATTGAGCCTTGCCAACAAACTCACAAATTAAAGGAACATGAAAGCATGTGGTCTGTTTGTTTCAAGTTTATGCAGTCTGTTGTGTTCTTGATGGTTTTATTCTTTTTTTTTTAAGCTATGCAAACAACTGAAAAAAATCTATACCAGTGAAATGCCAAAACTTAAGGTTGTGTGGTCAAACTAGATTATTTTAATAGTCTCTTCTACCTTCATAATCTTTGAACACAATTTTGAGCTGATAAGTCAGTTAAAGTCTCTATTTCAGCAGTGTGTTTTACCTAGAAGATTGCACAAATAATTATTCTTTTAAAATTTTGAACCTCATTTTTTTAATTGAATTTTGACCTCCCCTTTTAATGGGTGCCTTTTAATCCTTATCTTTAAGACTAAGAGTCGTGCTTGATTTAAGATGGCAGACAATGTGTTTGGATAGTGAGAGAGACTGGTTTTGTGGGAGCATTTGGACTATGTACTGTGTTTTTCTAAGAAGTTGTTCTTCCTGTTAGTGGAAATAGCTGTAATGAAGGACCAAAGGGCTGTCATTTTTCTGTCATTAAGTTCATATAAAAGGGTGATAAAATGTGCTGCTCTTACATCTTCAAGTGGATTGTGTCAGTCTTTTACTCCGATAATCAATTGTAATTAGCAGTGCACTGAAAATGACTGAAAACATCATTTTCCACCACTGGAGAGAAAAAGTGGGGTTATTCAATCTGGAAGGTGGTTTGTAGGCGCCAATTAGGCGTGCCAGAGCATACGCTTGAACCTTCACTGTGGACATAGTATATCACACCCAAATTCCTCCCTGTCATTTCATCCAGGACAGTGGTGAACAAGATAAGGGCTGCTAGGTTTTTAATGGGTGCTATCCAGTTCCTTAAAGCAGTTCCAGCTCCAACTTCACCCTATTAGGATGCACACTTACTGAGTTAATTTTGTGTTTAATGTTTGTGACAACTGACAGCCTCACACTGGAGGAATGACAAGACAGTAAAGCTGTCTGCATGATGATGGTGACAAACGTGGAAAAATCAAGCTAAAGCCAACTTTGCCCGTGTCCCTGTTGAATATCTTGTGACTTTCTGGTACCAACAAAAAAGGGAGCCATCTGGGATGGGCTTGGACTTTAATGATTTGGAAGATGAGGGAGAATACTTTTAAAATAACTCGTTTTCTGGCCAAAACAAGATAAAACCTGGTCTCAGCAGTGGTCAGGAGCAGTCGTCTTCTGCCTGCGGGATGGCCGGGATTCCACACATGGATTTTTAAGGATGTAGCACGGACAATATCTGAGAACAGAATGTTTCTATTTCTGACACAATGGGGGGTTGCTGTTAATGACATGGGAATGTGATTTATTTTTTTTTTTAACCTGGCATTGCTCCTTCAAGCAAATTAATGTCTGATACATTTGCATTTGTACGTGTCATTAACCCAGATGTCTACTGCAGGACCTAAAGCTTGTGTCTGCTGGCAAGACTAAATCCTACTAATGCACTTTTCCTAACACACTGTGGGAATTTGGAGTCTCTCCATTTGAAGCCGACTTTGTATTTTGACTAATTGCTTCTGGTAACAGTTAATAGCATTCTGTGAAGGTACTTCATCTGCTGACAGCAGATTGATGTAAGGACACAGTTCACATTTCAAAGGGAACATCAGGAAACCCATTACCAACTTCATTAATCTGTTAATAATAAAATTAAAGTACAAATAAAATGTGACAAATTGGGTTCTGTTGTGAAAGTCACTTTAACAGGAGGCTCTGAATAAAGGTCAAAACAAACTCTGATTTCTGCTGTTTTTTAATAGTAGAATCAGAGGAGAGCATTGTAGAAACACTGTAATTAATCTGGCGATACTATAGTTGTCCCCAAATGATACAGAAAGATTTTGAAGAGTGATTTTTTTTTTCTCCTTGAGAACGTTTACAAAACCTGGATCATAAATCTTTGTCACACAACATTTAAGTGCTAATCCAATTACACAGGAAGCTTTCAACAACATAGGTACGGGAGATAGGCAGACTTTCCCTGCCTATGCATTTCCAGCTGTTAATTCAGTTGAATCTCAAGTTTATCCAGCACGGGCAAAAAAAGAGAAGACTCCGTGTGCAAATCTCCTGGCAGCAGTCACAGAAGTGAGCCTGACAGCAGAAAAAAGCTTCATCAAAGAGTCAAGAGACCAGATCAGACATTCCTTTTCTTGCAAGAATAGCGTTGGCTTGCCAGCGGCCCTTGTGACAAATGAAAACAGTGTAAAACTGTGCACAATCAGCTCACTGTCTGTCACTCTTTTAAGGATAACTCCCAAGCCTGTCAGGGCCCTGCACATCTCTAACATCAGCCTTCCTAGCCACTTCCTAGTTTAGCACAACATCTTAGCCTAGCCTTGGCACCTGAGTAATCCTGCTAGGATCTTCAGCTCATACGGCAAAACAAAACTGCTAAGAACAAGAACAAGGTGTTAATGGGTTCTGTAGGAAAACCTCCAATTCATCTACACTCCTGCTCGCTACAGCTGAGCAATTGCACCACAAGCAATCAGTTGCAGAGCATAATTTGGGGATGCAGCTGCAAGGAGTGGAGGGCTTCCTGCAGCCTGGCAGAGCGCAGTCTGCTGGGAGCACCTGAACTGAAGGCATGCTTATTAGGGAGCCCAGCTAGGCAAACAAATACATAAACGTGTTAACGTGAGGTATTTGAAGGGAATGGCTCATTAAGTCAGGCAGGGTGGCTGTATGGAAAACTAATAGCTCTATTTTAAAAATCAGCAGGCTGCCCTTTTGATTTATGCAAGTCAGAATGAGCCTGTATAGTCTTCCTCTCCTCTGGTTATTTGAGGATAATTTCGGACCTCATGGAGAGAAGATTTCCAGCGTGAGAAGCACCATGTGGAGTTAGTCATGTCAGCAAAGAGGCTAGGGGAGGAGGGAGGACATGCTTGTCTCCTGGTCTCAGAGAGAAGTTTGCAGCTAAACATGGGATGTGTGAACAGAGTGGAGAAGAATTACCTGGTGTTGATGGGCTGGGGGCCTGGGAAAGGCAAGAAGCCCAGAGCAAATGCCCATCAGTGCAAAAACACCGATAGCTGGAAATCAGAGCTAAACTGGGCTTAGAGGCCAGGAAATGAGTGGGTTGTGTGATGGGCAGTTAAGCACCAAAGCAGAGTACGGGAGGGAGCCAAAAAGCAGCCTGCTCTGGACAGAGTTACCTTCCATTAGCACAGAGCTGTCGGAGGAAGGGGCAGGACAGGCTCACACAAACATGCAGATTTTTCACTACAACATATAGTGAGAATCCTCGTGCTCAGGAGCACCAACCTGACTCTAGCTGCTTGCTTTATGCTCAGTTTCACATATAATATTTATTGGCCATCAGCGTCAAGTTAGCTCTCTAATCCATATTCTGGAGATTGGAGCACTGGAAGTGCTGCTATCCATTCCGCTTAGTTTGGATTCATGAAGAGCCAAAGTTGTCTGTGCCTAGAGGAAGATTTTGGGCAAAGTGACAAAAGGCAGATTTCATCTGCAGCTGCTTTGGGAGCTGGCAGTTGCCTGATTTGAATTTTGTTAGTTGAGGACTCTGCTGCCTTCCACCTGTGCAGTCAGAGCTCACAGAGCACTGCTCCTACTAACAGAGAGGTTATTCCCTACCTCCTCCTGTTCCCATTGCCTCTTGCTGTTCCTTTTCCTACTCTTCTGGAAGGGGTCTCTCTCATACAGAGTTTAATTCTTTAAAATCAGGGGTCTTTTTACCAAATTTTAACCAAAAATCTCTCTCAGAAAGTTATCTCTGACCATGCAAAGACCCCCAGGAACGTATCCTAGGCATCTTAGAGCAAAGCTTTTTTGCTATAGCGTTTGTGAGAGTTAGTTCATCAGATACAGAGCCAAGCTGTTTTCTGGGGCACATGCTGCAGGGCCCTTCCCACTGAGGAGGTGGGGTGGCAGGGCCACCAGGACCAAAGCGGCCCCAATGCCAGCAGCACAGCATGACAAGAAACCTGGGGTCTGACGCAGATCAGCCCCTGTCTCACAGGGCATCCTCTCTATGTAATTCAATTGCCCTGTACTTCCCTTTCTTACATGTCATAGTGGACTAGCTCCTTCATTTCAGGTTTTGATACCCATGGAAGATTTCTACCTCTGTTGGTAATGGTTGGTAAGTGAACTCACAGCTGCTCAGGATATTTCCAATGGTTATAAGAACTGAGAAGACCATCTGCAAGGTTGTTTGCTACCTACCGGGTTGCTGGGTCGTCGTCACAGTCTTCCCCTGCTAGATCAGCTGTATCTCAAGGAGGTGAGCTTCATACTGCTGTTGCCTAGGCAGGTGATCCTGCAGCTGCCTGTCATAAAGGTGATGGTGCCTCTGGCTTTTCTTCTGTTCCTTTCTGTACAGTACATTCCTCTCATAATTGCTTTCTCTTTCTTCTCCTGGTTGTTGGGGTGCCTCTACTCTCTTGAACAGATCTGCCAAAACTTCTATAACACACAGGATGAGCTGTAACCAACCCAAAAGAAAAATGTCACCTATTTCTTTAATGGGTTCATTGCCACCTTCTTTCTCTTCTGCTTTGGACTGCAAATGTTGACCAAAAGGGATTTTTAATTCAGGTTTCTGTATCCTATCACCCTCTAAAATACATTTCTCTATAAAGTTAAAATATGCCAGTGAAAATCTCTGCTTCTGTGTTCAAATCCTCATTGTTTATGACCAACAGCACTGAACTTCATTTTTTGTTCTTTCTCAGACAGTGAATAGCAGAGCACATGTGCCATTCTGCATGGAGGATTGGGATTAGTACAAACAAAGCAGAAAAAACATTATTTCATTTTGGAAAATTAGGAATCGGAATGTCTATTCAAAACGTTAATTGCTTTTTTTTTTTTAAGCAGCGGCAGTGTCTCAGCACTGTGCCCACAATGCACTTACAATGTCCCTCTGCCTCTCAACAGTTGATCCACTCAAAGCCAAACACCTCCTGCTCTACAGATTTTTCTTTCAACTGTAACAGGGAGCAGCAAGGTGAGCACAGCACCAGGGCCAGGGGGTCAGGGCCTGGCCAATGGACAAGGGACACAGTCTCGCAGCCACAAGCAGGAAGAGCAGGGCCGTAACTAGGGGCAGCCCAGAGTCCAGATCTCCAGGCAAGCCCACAGTGGCCAGGCAGGTCCAAGCCAAGTCATTAGCCCATGGGTCAGGGTCTGGATCACTGTGGTCAGTGGCCAGGCAGGAGCACAGCTATGACCAGTGCAGATGGGGCTATGCACCAGAGCCTCAGCTGAAGATCACTGATCAAGATAGGCACCTACATATGTACCTGGTGTGTGCCAGGCTCATCTATCAAAACCATCACATATAGCCTAAATGGCTGCTGTCTCCTTCAAAAGGCTCTTTTCAGCTCCCTGGGGTTTCTCACAGTAAACCCAAATAGTAGGAAACTGAAAAGAAAGAAGATTTTAGCAACAAAATAGTAACCTGGCTAAGGAAGAGTAGAGGGAAGTAAAGGACATCTGTTGATAGTTTGGAAAACCAAGCTCTTATCAGAAGTCTTTAGAAAAGTCTAAATGAGGGTGGGTTTTTTGTGGTTTTGTTTGTTTGTTTGTGTTTTTTTTTTGTTTTGTTTTGTTTTGTTTTTTCCCAGGAGGTGCTTAAGAGGAGACTTGCTCACTCTGCAAATAAATTAGATGAACGTTTCTAAGGGGAAAGGGCCCTTTCATCTGGCAAAGAGCAAAGAAGCAAAATGAAGAAGTTGGAAGCTTGTTGGAGATGTGTGTTGCTACAAAGATAGAAGGCAAATGAAGGTATGCAGCTGATATGAGAACAGTTTAATATGGGATGTTCCCCATTCCTCTTAGTCTTATGTCAGTATCTGGATATCTTCATGGCTCAATTAGAACTTCTGAGCTTGGTGCAGAATTTGTTGAGGGAGATGCTTTGGTCTGTACTAAACAAAAGACAGAGGAGACAGTCACAGTTGTCTCCATGGCTATAAAATTGATGACCTTATGGGAATCAAGCTTACTTTAAAGATCATGGTCTCTGCCAGTCCTGGGGAGAAGGACGGGTACCACCTGAGGTGGATATGTTGGACACCAACCTGCTAATGCTCTTGTGGTACTCCATTTGTCACCAATATTCCTAGCTGAGTATTTTCAACACATTTTCAAGGAGCTAGTTTCTATCCCAAGCCTGAAGCCTGCAATGATTTATGTCCTTGACACACTACAAGGGATGCCACCAAGAGATTGGGGGGACGATCACCAAGTCAACTACAGGCCATACAATCAGGTGTATGTCAAGTCAAAGGGACAACTCACTGCTGTTAAGACCAAAACTCAGCAATGTGCATGAGACTTTGAAGCTTCAGGGTCCAGAAGGATCAGAAAATTTACAGGAAAGAAAATACTATTGAGCCCTGTTTTGCAGTCACAGGCACTGTGGTCTCTTAACAAGAGTTAAAAACCTAGATTATTCCTTGATACTGGAGGCGTAAGGGAAGATCTGTTGCAAATATATTATAACTGCTGGAGGGATTCCTCTTTGCTCGTGGTGGGTTGCATCTCCCAGGCTTTGCAGGAGTCCTAGCCAAGCTCAACCAGGCAGCAACACAAGGCTGAGGCATGGGAACAGGCCTGCAAGGACAGGACCACCAGTGGGAGGCAGAGGCCTGAAATGCCGGCCTTGTTGTGCCTGGGTCATCAGAGCCAGGAGTGGGGCCTGGGGGTAGGAGGGAAGGTGGGACTGTGTGGGACAAGATCTCAGGGGCTGGCTGGCCTGGGTATTTCAGAGGGAAGGAAATGAAGTCCTTGCATATTTAGGGAAGTGGGACTTTATGACCCCTCTCTCTGTAAACAAGGTCACACTGGATCTACATGTATGTTTATGTGCATGGGTTTCTGCTTCAGCTGTCTCCCTCTAAGGAGAAAGAAGGCCAGACAGGCCCTCAGGTTACTAAGTGCTTTGACAGCCCAGCCTCTGCAAGAAATATAAAGCTGCGGGTCCAAAAATTAAGTCTTCGTCAGGACCATGAGACCATCCCTAATAGGATTTAACCCCCTCCCCATCTTCTTACACTTGCCAGTCTTAAATTTGCTTAAGCTATAAGAGTCTCTTTGCTCCTGGTATTTTCTCATGTCTTTCCTAAGTAAGCCTATGTTTATTACATTAAATACATTCACTGTATATTAGTATCAAGCAATTGCTTTTAAAAGATAATCTTCCCTTGTTATTATTACCCTTTTATTTCCTCTGCTATTTTTCTTGGTGAGTTATGTGGGTAAGAAATTACTGCTATTTTGTCTGGAGGTTTCCCCGAGGAACCTTGTCAAAATGAACAGTCCTTTTACTAAGCTTTCCCATACAGAAAGAGCAAAAATAAAACAAAATAATTAAATAGCTTCTGAAAGAATTCAGTGTCTAAAACCTTGGGGAAAAATACTGGCTCCATCTATGCTGTTTTGAAAGCCTTTTTAGTAGCTCAGCGTTTGTGTTCTGCACAGGGTCTTCCAGTGTCATCATCACCACCATCAGATCTGAGTACTTTCCAGGTGTGCAGTTAAGTGACGGGACTAACAAGTGTTGTGTGTTCTCGCATCCTCTTCCCAATGGGTAAGACTGGTGTGGCTGGGAGCCTTGTTTTGGAAGTATATTGCTTTTGTTTGAGGCATATTTTTTTGTTGTTTTTAGTATACTTGTTATCATCTGTTTCCATCAAAGAAGTTTAGTAGCATTCGGGGAACAAGCATGACTCCTAGCTGCCCATTCTCCTGAGTGCTTTGTTCTTCAATATGAGATTGGGGAAAAAAAAAAACTAAATGAACATTTGGGAAAGTTTTTCTCAGGTTAGAAATAAGAGGCTGAATTTCACACTAGTGATGCACATAATCTGTGCCTGCAAACCAGCGTGATGAATAATGTCTTGGCTCTCTCTGGCATGCAAAAATATCCTGCATCCATACAAAGTTATCGTTACCACAGCCCAAAGCACAGTTGTAGCGCATGCTCTCTCTCTCTCTCTCTCACTCTCTCTTTTTCCTTTTTTTACAAAGTGCATGAGGGTTCCTCTGCTTTGGAATTTGCCCTTCTCATTGGATCAAACAATCTGAAGCTGTTTAGTTTTCTGGCTCATCTGTTCCCCCATACTTCTTCAAGAGCAAGAATTAATGTGCCCAGTCCTGCAAGACATCGATCTTGCTGGCACTAGTTCAGCAAACCACTTACACAAGTGTTTAAATTTTAACCAGGCATAGGAACTGAGCCACGGAGGTTAATAGGGCTGTAGTGGGGACCGTGGTGGGATCAACTTCCCTGACCTGCAGCCTGACCCGATGACATCCCCCTGATTCCTGTGCTGCCACAACTTGGGGGTGACCTCAGCGTGTTTGTTTATCCTGGAGTCAAACGGTATGTGGGGACTTTGACTCTGCCTTAGCCTGCCTGGCCCAAAAGTTCACATCTCCACAGAGAAATCACTGGGAAAAGTAGATGGATTGGATCAACTCCATGATATCGTCCAATGGCAGCTGGCTATGAATCCTTTGAGGGACCTATGTCACGGACACCCTCCTGTGACAGCAGCACCCTCTTCCTTGCTGACCCACTGAGGGCTTTTTGCCTCCTGAAGGGGTTGTGTGATGCAGAGAGGAGAGGCTGGCACCGTGGTTTGAGTATTCAGGTTTCTGAACACCTGGACATGCACAATTTCCTCCAGTCCCATATTGTAGCGGTGAAAGGAGAGGCCACCACCCTGCCAATGCCTGCAATGGACAAGGGCTCTCACAGGTTCTTTGTTCTGTATAGAAGCAACAACAAAATTTGTCTTAGGCATGATCACTCACAAGCCTTCTGAGGCAGCCAAAATTGACCCATCCATTTTTGAGAGAGAGGGTGGGGGGAAACAATTTCCAGTGTTCCCAATTACTCTGTTCAATAGAAAAAATACTTCCGTGTAATGACCTCAGTAGGGAGTGAGCAGCTCCTTTTGTGTATTAAATTAAAATCTCTGGGGGAACATTAGGCCCTGTAATTTGTATCTCTCAGATGCAATTTAAGTCTTTCACCAAAAAAAAAACAAAAACAAAACATAATAACTGAACTCTGTGATACCCAGAAGATTCATTTTCATGTGAATGATGAAAATAGCCAGCAACATGTTAACAAATACCACAGGGAGAACAATGTAATGATAAAAATAATCTGACGTGGGCATGAATTCAAAAATGCAAACACAGTGCTTTATGGATCACCAAAAAGGAAAAGGCTGTCTTAAACATTTTCTTTATATTAAGATAGAGGTAAGGAAAAACTCCCTAGCCTGCTCATTAAGGATGAAGTACATGAGTAGTTTCCAAAGAACAGAGGCCCAAAATGATGCATCTCCATATCTTATTTAGAAAAAAATCCCATGTACTAGGAAGACTACTTGCATAAGTTGTCATCACTTATGCTGTATTATATTGACTGAGGAAAAGAGAGGTCTGCCCAAGCAACAACTTTCACGTACTGGCAGCTGTGGAGAAGGACGTAGATTCCTGCACTGACAACTGGTGCTGGATCAGATCTCATGCTTTGATGAGCATGTGTCATTCCCAAAGTTACGAAGCTTTTCCAAGAATTGCCTGTGAGTGTAGGAGAGCAGCAAACTCCAAGGTGCTTCCTCTACTTCTCCCTGGGAGAGCACTGGGTTGTAAGACAGCATCAGCAGAAATGGACCTTGGACAGAGGGTGTTTCTGGTGGGAAGAGCAGCATTCCTCCCCCTCCAGCTGGCCAGCTGGAAACCTTATCTAACCTCTTTGTTTATTAACACACAGTCATGCATGCTTCTGCAATGGTTCATCTCCTAGGAAGAAGTAGAGCCTTTGGTAGGATGCTCAGTGGGTGATTATGGGCAGCCATGATCTGAGTACAAGCCACAAGCTGCTTGCCCAGTTCAAGAAGCGGCTGGAAGTAAAGAGGGAGAGAGAGGAAGATGAGAAAACGCAGGAAAATACATCAAATTATTTACAAGCACCAATCAAAATAATAGATACAGTCTTTGTACTGTATTGTAATTCAAGTGACCATAAGCACCTGGCAGTCTCAGAGAAGGACAGAGGGCCAGTATATTAGTGACTTTGCCTATAATAATTTCTATGATGATTTTAAACACAAACACTGCTTTATCATGATTCATCATCTGCGCTTGAAACATTTACTACTGGGACTCTCAGTTTTTGTACTTCCTATGTACTTACTGCGATTAAATTAAATGAAAAGATGCCTATCGATCCCATGAAAAACATATTTTGTTGCATACAAATGATGTTTTTGTCTATTTTTTATTTAATCACCTATAAATAAGCAAACTAGGACCTAGTCCCATAGTACACTTGCAGTCCATGTAGTACTCATTTTCAGCACGCAGTCAAAAAATACTGAGCAGAATAAGTTTCCTAAGCCCTATTAGTAAGAAACACTGCTGAGGGACTGAGGCAGAGTGCAGTCATAGTGGTCTATGAAAAGCAGAACAGAAGATCAGGCCTCTGTTACGTATTTTTTCCTGATGGAGAATCAGGAGGACAGAGATTACAAGGAGATAATGCTGGTGAATGATGCAGCTGTACTAGAAAAAATTCATGGAGAAAAACATGGGCTACAGCCTGCAGATACAGATTATTCTGTTGAGATAAGTTAAAGCAGAAAACAACAACAAATACTGAGAAGACCTAGCTAAAAAACATGGCTTAAGTTATGTGGTTAATCCTTTAAAGAGAGACCATGAATCACCATCATCTGTTCCTAAAGTCCTCATGTCACAAAGTGAGTGAAATTATTTTCCTCACCAATATCTGCCAAACCACTTTTTTTTTTTTTTTTTTTTTTTTCCCCAGAAAGCAGTCTGGAAAACCCCAGAGGAGATGTTACAGACGTACCCATAGGCAGGGGAGAAGCCAGCTCCCATTTGCTCAGGACAGACCAGCTGAAGCCACCAGAGAAAGAAGGGGCAGATTGTTGTCACGCTGGTAATTAATTCTTATTTTCATTGCAAGGGATATTTGCCATTTCCTTCTGTTTTCTTCCTTCTGTTTTCTAACCGTGGATACCTTAATGCTGAGTTTCTACAAGGCATGAATGCAGGGCTGGTAAGCAGACTGTTCCTGCTGCAATTCTCTCTGCAAGCTTGAGAGAGCCAGGGGGAGAGCACCAAGCCCCGTAACCAAGGAGGAGATGAACCAGCAGAGAAAAAGGCCAGTGTGTTATACAGGAATTTCTTTGTGAGCAAGAATATTAAAAGAAAGAATGAAAATCAATTCACAATGAATTCAGGAGGCTCTCTGTACATATTTTAACTGCTTGGTATTATCCCATTGAAGAGGCACTCCAGCCTCACTAATGTACGTTGTTACACAAGCAAAGCACTCCAGCATTGATTTTTCTTTTACAAAGGATTATGAATCAACGTGATTTAAGCAACTGAGCATAATGACCAGCCCTGTAAGTTGAGCCAAGCACAGGAACTTTCTGGACTGAAGCAGTTTGTATCAGCTCTTTTAATTACATTTGAAGACATATACTGTCCATTAATATTTGACCTCTAATTATGTTTTTAAGAGGTGGCTCTATTGAAAACCAGTTATATCATGAAGATGTGTGCAGAAGCTTAAACCAAAACAATTTTTTTCTTCTTATGCAGCCTTTTTAGGACCAATGGTCTAAATTAAAAAGCAAGAAACCCTTGCCCTGGCTTGCTTTTGGAGGTACTGAAAGGATGTGATTGCCAAGTGGTGGCTGTGAGGTGTGGCAACCACAGCAGGCTCCACTCTGCCTGCATCCTGGAGTATCCCAGAGCATCCTGAAGCTGGCAGCCCCCTAAAGCCACTGCTTTCTTGTCAGCGGGACTGAGCAAAAGCTGTTTCAAGGCATCCAGCACCTGCCTGTTTTGCAATACTTCTTAGGCAAGAGGCAGGGAGGAAACCTCCCTCTGCAGATCCCCAAGAGCATAAATACAATCCATAGCTATGGTGTAAGCATTTAGGGCTGGAAACATGAAAGAAATTGCTTGGCCTTGCACTTCCCACTGCGGCAATCAGTAGTTATTTGCTGTCTGTGATGGGTGCCAAATGCAGTGACCTTCTGGACAGCAGAGCCAGGCAGGGCCCTCCTGGGGGTGGCGGGGGCTGCAGTTCTCTCTCCAGCGCTCCCCTACCTGCCCCAAGCTGAGAAAAAACAGAATTTCTTCTCTGTTTGTCACCCCTTCCCTTGAAGCTCCCTGGTCTCCAAGCTGTCCAGATGTGCTGATATCATCCAGCAGGCCTTGCATAACTTCCCCCTTGAAAAAAAAAAACACAAAAGTGCTGCAGTAGCAGTTCCTATGGAATTCTATTATTTTAAAAAGAACCTCTGAAGCACTCAAAACCACACTAACAGCTGTTCAGAGACCAGTTGTTTCCCCTGAATTAATTGAGTTTCTGTGTGAGCATGGACGTTCAGGATATAAATATGAACACTTCTAAAACCAATGCTCAGAAAACATACATGCCAGAAACAATATTCTGATGAAGCTGAAAACTGAATTTAGCTTTTAGGTCCCTGTTATCTCTTCCCTCTGGACAGGAGGGAAGGGAACACTGGTTTATTGCTCTGCTACTAATGGCACTAAATAGCTTTAGATGTAACATAAGGAAATCTTTTGTGTTAGATTTAGGGCCACATTATGGGCCCTAAAGCCAGAGCTTGCATTAAGGAACCACAGTGCCATATTCTCTCCTGTGCTTCCTGCCTGGCCTCTGTAGGGTTCACTGTGTTACTGCTGGCTTATACCAATGCAGAAAAAAGGGAAAACACTGGCACTATGAGAGGGACAACTGCAGGGCTTTGGCAGGAGTCTATACAGTGCAGAAGGACCTTCCATGACAGAAACTAAGGATCATAATGAAATTATCATGCAGCAGATTTGAAATGAGCTAAATGATATTTCTTTAACACCAAATACAAGTTAACCATAGAAACTTGCCATGAGATGCTGTGAACACTAAAGGCTCATCTATATTCAAAGAACTAGATAATTTCTAAAAATAGGAATGTGTGGAGGGCTGCTCCATGACACCCTTCCTGAAACAAGGAATATGGGTGAGAACGGGATGCACAAGGGATTTGAATGGATGCACACAGGGTTGCAGTGTAGACCTGGAACCTGGGAGAGGGTGAGCAAGGTGAGCCAACCTTCTTGGGCAGGAATGGGCCCCAAATTTCATGTCTCTTCTGGCTCTTGGGTTTCCCAACTGCTGGTTGACACAAACCCTTTGGGATGCCCCTGGGCTACCTCCATGGCAGCTCAGCTCTTATTGTTTTGTTTTGTTTTGTTTTGTTTTTGTTTGTTTGTTATTTAACTTCAATGGATAACCTTCAAAGATTTGCCAAACTTCCTCTTTTGGTTTGGTTTGGTTTTAATACAAACTGCTCAGGATGGCAGGATTTACCTTGCTTAATTTAACTGTATTACAAGAGACTGTATTACAATTTTTCATACACAGACATCCTCAAGAATTATTCATTCAGGCTATTTCACCTCCTGCCTGGAAGCAGAAGAAAGCATCTTACCTTAGGACCTCCTGGTGCATATTTTTCCATCTTTTATTTGGTTTTATTTTCCTATTAGACAAATCACTGGACAGCATGACAAGTGTGGAGAGGCTGTTTCCCTCACACTGTACATCTGGATGCAAATCCTTTCCCTATGTATCACATGTGATGTTTCATTAAGCCTGAACCTTGTTCTTACAGCAGATCTGCAGTATAATTGCCATGGATCTGTACCTTCTTTCTTCACAGGTTTGCAACGGAGTGTGAGAACTGGCTATTGCCTCTGCTCACGTAGAAAGCAACTGTGTGAGAGCTTAATCTGTTCAGAAACCGTGACCCTGGCAGCGATTTATTTCTAGAAAGAAACTGCACAAACTTTCTGGGCTGTGCAGGGAAATATCTGTGCCTTTTCAAGTCTGGCAGGGATGTCCTTGTAGAGGGGTGTGGGATGAGCTATGGAGATAACACCACTCCTCACTCATTTTTTCATACAGCAATTGTGAGAGAGGGACAGAAAGGACTTCTGCAATTTAATTATGCTTAAGCCATCTTGCCTGAGACAAAAACTTAAGTATATCCTTAACTTTAAAGGCGGTGTTAATGCCCAAGAACCTCAGGTAACCATAAGCCTTGTAATAATTTAAGCAAGATGTTGCACAATTTTCAGAGTAGTCCCTGCTTTTCCTCCAGGCATGGGTTTGAAGATGAACTGCAGGAGGAAGTGTATCGATCTGTCTGTGTAAAGACCTAAGCCCAAAAGGATAAGTATGGACTAATTGTTCCTCGCCTGCAGCAGTGTAAAATGGTTTTAAAGAGCCCCCTTGTTTCAGGCACTGATGAGAGAGGAAGCCCGGCAGACAGCAGGATCTGGCTGGAGACAGGCTGTGTTACTTGTCTTTGGGAGGGAACACTGGCTAAAGCCGACTGACCCTCCCTATGGACATGCAATTACATGGGTTGCTTCCTTCAGGGCCTCAAAATGGCGAGAGCTGAAACAGGGCCTGTTACAAGCATGCTCGCACAGCATTTAGTGGCCATTCTTGTGGTGGGTTCTTTAGGAGGTTCTGCTTCTCCCTCACACCCTGTGTCCTTCAGGTATTTTATCTTAGTTGTGTGACCATCTCCACAGCCATCTCCTCCCCAGGGCCCTCTCCAGGTCTGTCCTTTTCCTTCTCGTCCCATCCACACCCCCGCTATATCTGACTTCAGTTAACAGCTGTGTGTTTTGTTTGTTTGTTTGTTTGTTAGGTTTATTTTCTTCTCCTTTTAGAATTGTATAATGCTTTGGGTCTGCAGGCTGTGGTGAGGGATGAAGTAGTTAAAACAAGGGCAAAGAAGCCAGAGATGCTCCTCATTATTTATGATAAAAGAGTAAGTTTGGGTTTAGTCCTGAAAATCTTCCAAATCTCAAGCCTAGAACCTGCATCAAGCAGAAACTTGCTTCTTGTCTGCTCTGACTGAAGCTATGTGTAGTGCTAGGTACAGCCCAGTGGGAGGAAGGAGCTAGGCCAGCCAGCAAGTTACCCGTCCCACCAGAAAAGCTGCTGGAGAAAAAACAACAAAAGGCAATTTGATGAGATTGGGAGTCAGGGGGAGGAGAAGGAATAGGTTATTTCAGAAGGATTAAAAGGTCAAAGACCTCAGCATGGAGAAGTCAGCCCCAAACCACCTCAAGCTGTTAGCATGGGATCAGCTGAAAAACACATCCAAGGGCTAATTCTTTAGCCTGCTGAGGAGAGCAGTGTGTGTCAGGGAAGATGTTCGCCCACTGGGCATGTCCTCCTTCAGGGATGAACTGGTGTGATGACCCCACGCTGATGTCCCTCCGGCTGTGACACAGCCTCCCCCTTGGTCCCAGGTCTGCTCCCCCCCCTTGTATGTAAATACACAGAAACAGGTAGGGGCAAGGAGGAAGCCCAAGGGCAAATTCTTCCTTCCCCTGACCAAATACAGGGCACTGTCATTTCCCTCAGAAGGAGGGGATAGCAGGGAAGAAAATAGCACATAATCCACAACAGCATCTGTCTTCCCAAGCAG
Organism: Cygnus olor; assembly: GCF_009769625.2. NCBI lineage: Eukaryota > Metazoa > Chordata > Aves > Anseriformes > Anatidae > Cygnus > Cygnus olor. The sequence goes on along the minus strand of NC_049170.1, from coordinate 65,431,701 downwards.
GAGCCAGGGAGCTGTGTTATTCCATCGTGAGGGGGATGTATATAAACATACCGTGAGTGGTAGGTGGGGAATCTCAGCTGTGTCAGGGCTGATTTTGACTTTGCATGACTATGAGTATCTAATAGTTTGCTTCAAAATAGAGGATATGTTCTGCTTCCTAGTCGCATGGTGGAAAAGGAAGAGAAATGATGAAGGGTTGTGCTGTGACCATCCCAGGGCTGTGATTCCTCACCACAGGGTTGTTATCCCTCACCTCAAAGATGTAAAGAGAAATAGCCTAAGCAGCTTTCTCCACACCCAGCAAACTCAGGGTACCCTTCCATTTCCAATCCCTTACATTGCCCTTCCTCATAGTCAAGGATAGGGAACAGTTCTACACCATCTGCAGGCTTCCTGTGCTCAACAGCTGTTTCCAGAAGTTGCTCCTGTGCCCCCCCAGATAACCAAAATAAGCTGCAGAGCAGGAAAGAAAAAGGCACCCACTCCCACCCATGAGGCTGCCCGTTTCATTTTTCTCTTCTCCAGCCTGAAGGGTATAATCTTAGTTACCTCTCCTTACAGACTCCAGCTCTCTAGTTGACAGGGCTTTTCAGCAACCCCAAATCAAAGCAGCTGATGTCCGTCTTTGTGATTAGGGGCCTGACCCACAGCTGGCTTTAAAGGAAGGGGTCTCAGGGGGTTCTGGATGAAGTCCTGAATTGCAGACTCTAGTGTCTGATGCTGTGTGGCATCTCTCCAATTCTTGCTGTACTTCCTTTGCCTAAAGCAGGTATTATGTTCTGGCAGACCCCTGGTGAAGAGGGTGAAGAACTGCTCTGCTAGCCTGGGACAGGTAGGGTGGTGATGGGGCTGCAGGCATCACCTTGCTGGTCAAAAACCAGCCTCCTGAGGCTGCTTCTCCCTGGCCCATGGTACTAAACCTGAGAGCAAGGCACCACCTAGAGGCATGCCGTCTGTAGTAAGGCTGGAAGGGAGAAGTGCAGGCAGGCTCCATCTCTCTTCTGTGAGAAAAACAGTGTAGTGTGGTGTCCATCAGAAACTAAAAGCATCAGAGTTCTCATTTTCTTGCTCCTTATTTTATCAAAACAAGTCGCTTAGTTCAAACAATAAGCGCAAACCTGGAAGCACTCTGAGAGACTGAGCTGTGGTCAGATAGACTGGGAGGGAAAACTCAGCCAACAGCAAAAACAGTCCTGTGGGAGTCTTTAATTGGGATATAACCCAGATAAGATGCTCTTGATTTACTAGTAACTTGGTTTAGGCATTTTTTTGTGGAAGTCCCCGCCTCAATGTTTATGAATTAAACAAAAGCAGTTTTTGCAATTGCTGGTTTTCATCACCCAGCATATCACAGCCTTTTAATCTTAAGTAGCTGGAGCAGTCTCTCCAGGCCAGAAAGGACTAGGATCAGAGCACTCCTGAGGCCAGCAGGTATTTCTCTCTTCTCTTCATGCAAGTCATTTCCTTTGGCACTTGGACGCTGAGCTGGGGTATCTGTTCCCTGCTCTGAACCACCTGGGTTCCTGTCCTTGTGTTCAGATCTGCTTCCCAGAACCTGGGGAGCAAGTTCCTTCAGAAAATAAATCCATCTGCCTTAGCTTTCTACCTCCTTCTCATTTTCTTCTTTACAGGTTATCCTTTTCCTTTTTGCAACCTCTCCTTCCACTATAAACCTATTACTGGCCTCTCCCATAAGTGGCAATTTAAAAAATATAGCTAAGCTTTTGAAAGCAGAGTTGCATTTGTTTGTTTTGTGCCACAGAGTATGCATCATGAAGTTTATTGAGTCTCTGAAAACTGTTACTAGTATAAAGTAGATCTCCATAACTGTAATTATCACAACTGGAGACTAGCCCTGGATCTACTTGCACTGAGATTTGGCATTTTCCTACATTAAGTCTCCTTGTTCAGTCACGTACTTGGAAGAAGCTTGTTTTGAAAACCACTTGAGCATGTGCTTAAAGATGTTCAAGTCAGTGGAACTGGTCATGCACTGCTGAGCGCAGGTTAGGAGTTCAAATGAGCCCAGCAGTGGGGACCTTGCAATTTTGGGAGCTGCATGGATTTTCTGCAGAAACTGTCTCTCCTATATGGACCCCAAAACACATTTCTTTCTCGTGTACCATTTTAGGCTTGATCCCCTGAGATTTTCAATTTACCTGCCTCTTTCCTGGTTCATGTTGCTATGGGACTAAGCCAAATGCCAGTGTTACACTGCAAAAAGGATGAAGCACCCTGCAGTTTATTCATTGTTTATATGCATTTCCCATGCAGTGGGCCTACACATCTGCTTCAGGACTCTTACGGGACAGCAGTTTAGGCTGCATGCAACTAATCAGTGCCTATTTTTTTTTTTTATTTTATTCTTTTTAGCTGCAGCCTGCTTTGCTATGAAGAAATGTGCTGCAGGTCACCGTAAATCCTGCTCGGGAGCCCAGCCAGCTCCACTGGCACCACTGCCCTCTTTAGGGGAGGCTCCGCTCTGCTCCCTTCACTGCAGCTGCAGGTTTTGGAAATGGGCAGTGCTACCTTGTTTGCTCATTTCTGAGAATTTCCCATTTGCACAGTGACAAGTGCAAGGTCCTGGATGCCAGCTGATTTATTCCAACTGCATTTCTACCGGTTTCTTTTCCATACGGCACTCGTGTGTACAGTGGCACAGGCAGAGCAAACTTGCTTGTGGCTGAAGCTTGCTTGCAGTAAAAACCTCTCTACTGCTGGTGTTGGAAATCCCACCTTCTCCTTTCAAGGGATATCTTACACAACCCTGTACAAGCCGCAGGGAAAACTTTCATGATCTTACTCTCATGAAAGATATGAGTGATGTTTATGGAGAGAGAAGCGACAGAAGGAAAAACTATGAATAGTGACTACACCAGAAGGGTCCTTCGGTGCCCTGCCTTGTCCTTTTCTTGTAATGAGGGCAGAAGAAGAAAACGAAACACATCTGCTAATTAACACATAGTGTAATTTCCCTAGAAAAGGAAGTAGAGGTTTCTGCTTTGCCTAATCCTGAACAAGTTTCCTGTGAAGATAAGTGGGTTTTTGACTGGGGTCACTTTGCCTTGCTGCTTTTGACTTCTATTTTGCCAGTGAAACAAGCAAGCTGGAAACAAATACGCAATGCTTTAAGCTGTGTCATTTAGCCTAGTTCAAAGAGTAAGTACCAGAAAAGGAAGCAAGGAGTTTTATTTCTTTTTTGTTGTTGTTATGCAAAACAGTACATCTTCAAATTTAGTGCCAGCTCATCTTCTGAGAAAAGTTACAGTTCTGCTCACTGGTGGCTGGAGAATTTTTAAAAATTTGATGCCAAGAGAAAATCTTGAAAATGAGGTCTTTGAATCATGCCTCTGCTGTTCCTTATGCCTGGCTTGAACATTCTCTAGATTGAGTTTCATTGTTCTAGGGAATAATGTGATTTTTTTTAAGGCATTATACAAGCTAGAAACACAACTATATGGTCAAGTCACAACAGATATGTACTGAAAACAAAATTCTAACTTTTGCTCCAGTTAGATTTGGGCCTTCCTTATTACTTTTTCCTCCTAAACTAAAATTAAACTGCTTCCGCTTCATTTCAGCTGGTTTGAAAAAACAAACAAACAAAAAAAAAACAGCTTTTTCAGAAAGAGTATTTTCTTGGGGGGGGGGGGGGGGGGGTAGAAAAGAAATATATTCGCAAAAATTTGAGCAAGGCTGCTCTGCTGTGCCAGCTGCTGGCTAGAACTCTGTGATTTATACATTTCTCATTTTCACAAGACTCATCCTAAACCTGTGTAGGATACAGTTGTTCCTGTCCATGTCTATTGAAATCAAAAACAGTATTAGTTTTACAGCATAATTCTGCTAGGAAAGGTGGAATACGTTTGTCTTTAAGAAGATGTCAGTAAAAACTGTAAAGGGGTGATAAATGTTGGGAAGATGACACTAGGGAGCAATATTTAAGGCAATAGCTGAACACCTATAGGAAACAGGAATTTGCATGCTGCCTTTTGCCAAGGCAAATAAATCTGCTTGGAGCATATTCTTCAACAGCGGAAAGGTCTGGCTGCAGTCATGAAGCCTGCAGAGGCATTCCCAGTGCTATCAATTCAGGTTCTGCTGGTGAAAAGCTCCTAATAGAGATGTGCCTCAAGGATGCTGACCAAAAGCAGCCAGAAAAGCTGGCCTCATCCTTGTATACCGTATGTCATATGGGGCAAATGTTGTTACAGGAAATGAGAGTTGTATATTGCTGCTTCCCTGCCAGTGATTTCTTACCTTTCACATTTCCCAGGGACTTTGTTGTGTGCTGGTGGCCATGCCAATGTTTCTGGCTGCATGCAAACATGAGAACTGGCTCGTTCTTGCAACCTGGAATATATAAGCAAAGAAAAGCAAAGCTATACCTTTGGCTAAGGCTGGATCTAAACTCACGGTGTTTCCTAATATGTGCTTGTTTGCCTCATAAAGCAAGCAGAATAATTGGCAAGGCTGCTCACCTAAGCCCAGGCTTAAAACAGAGGTGTCAAAGCAGCCACAGAGGGGCTACATGCTGTAGCAAAAGGGCTGCACTGCAAAGAAAGTTCAACATCATTCTTGGAACAATGCATTTGCTGATTACCTTAATTTCAGCAAAGCTTTTATGCACAAAGGAAAGGGTAGAGCCAGCTAGATCTCAAAAATCTACTAAACTGAGCCTTTGGAGACAATTCCATGTGAAGGTGGAGCAAAGCTACATAATAGGTGGGGAAAAAACAGCAAACACGCATGTGAAAAGAAACATAAAAAGCCAATTAAATTAATGAACTCAAAGAATTACCTTCAAGTGAGCTGCGTGAAACAAAGATCTCATAAATGCTTTCTGAGCAAAGCAACCCCAAATCCAAGAGATCGACTTATCAAAACAGTGGAAAAACTGTTTTGACAAGCAAACCTCTGCATACTGGAGGGGGCAGAATACAGGTTTGTGGAACTCGGTTCATTTCTCCATCCCTCCAGGCTCTCAAGGGAGCCTGGATAGGTCACTGACTTGGACTTACCCCCAGCTACCTCTAAATGTTAAGCAGAGTGTGATGCCTAAATTTAGGGCTGTCAGCATCTGAGGCCCCTTTCCACAATCAAAGGAAAGCCAGTGGTTCTCTAGAGGGCAACTCAGACACCAGGTGAGCTAAGATGTCCATCTAATTCAGAAACTGGAGCAGAGTACCTACTGTTAGATAGGATGAGTACTGGTCTCCTTGCTACAACTCCAAACTCAGAGAGTGGGAATGACATCATCAATTCTTTGCTGAGAATATGGGAAACTTGCATTTGTTAAAGATGGTGAAACTCTGAAATGCTCTGAGGATTATCCATCAGATATCTGTTAGTTATTTGCTTAGAAAGATTTTCCAATTTGATGCTTTGGTTTCGACTTCCTCACAAAACAGACTTGCCAAGAGAGAAGTAAACAAACCTGATAAAGCACATTTCCAACTAACCGTTATTTGCAAATAAGTATTCTGTCATATGTCGTTGCATTCATAGAAGAAGTTGTATATGGAACCAAATCTGGTTTTGCACAAGTGACAATTTCCGTTCTGGATTTTCCTTTTCTTCACTAAAGTCCTTCTGTTATATTCTTTGAACAAACCTCTTGTATTTACTGATGATAATCCTTATTACAGTTAAACTCTTGCTTGTGTGCCCCATTCTTAAGAGGCTGATTATTGAAACGTGTAACCTTCTAGCATCTTTTCACAATTCTAGAAGACAAGATTCATGCTGCTTGTATTTTGACTTGGAATGGACCTGCAGACCATGCAGAAATGCTTTTTTTAAAAAACAAACAACAAACAGATACAGAATCCAAGCATAGCTATAAGAATACATAACCATCCTACTGGATCAGGCTATCCAGCTCACCATTTTGTGTCTGACATGGCCAGCGGGGATGTGTCTGCAAGAGCAAAACATGTTAAACGTGGGGGGGGGGAAGGAAAGCACCACAGTAGATCCAGTTTATAATGAAAAAGGGTGTAGGCCTCAAGTCCTTCAGGGGGCTCTGCATGTAATCACACCCGAGGCCTGGCTGAGAGGGCTTTGGTTGCCAGCCCTGTCTTACGTCCACAGAGCTTAACCTTTTGCCTTGTTCCTGCCATTCTACTTGCTGCTCCTGCCTGAGAGCAAATGGGGAATAAAGGATTGAAACAAGAGGAGCTCCTACAGCTTGCTGAAACACAGGACAGCCAAACACCTTCAATACCCCTGTGACTTGCTTCAGTGAGAAGTGGACACTTTCTTTCACAACATCCAGAGGCAGGTTGTGAAAGTAGGGGGGAAGTTCCTGTTAACTCTCACCTAAAAGTTCCACAGATCCTTTATTCCAAGATTATTTAAAACTTTTTCCCACCTGATGTTTCCCTTCTTCTAAAAATTGGCTTGGCTTCCAGCAAAACATTTCCCTGACACTTCCAGGTCTTTGTTGTGGAAAGTACAGGCAGGAGGAAGGTTTCACAACAGTCTCTCTGAAACCTGAATCCTTGCAGACCATGTTTTTTGTGTTTCTGGTAACAACAATTTAAGCCCTGGGAGAAACTGTGACCTTTGCTCAGTAAAGTTGATTTTCTCCTCTGAGCTCTATGCTGATTGGATTTCTGATACAACCAAGTTTTAGCTGCTTGCTTTCCTTTCCTCACCAATCCTTCACCCACCTTTACCACAGAGACAGAACCAGTGGTAACGAAAAGGAGTAGAGAACAGAGAAAAACCTGCCACAGAAACATTTTCCTCTTCCTTAGAAGCCAGGGCTCTAACAGCACATAGTTGAAATGGTTTCTAGTCACCAACACCTACAGCCAGGACACGTATGGTCAGGAAGAGCTTTATTTTCTCATCTGTGGACAGGCCTTTTGTACCAAGCGTCATATAGCTGCCACCCTCCTCCCCAGTTTAAATAGGATTTAGTATGCAAAATGAGTTTTGGAAGGAAAATGACCATTGGTGGGATCAGGGAGGGGAGAGGATTCTGGTACATGTTTCAAACAGGTGGGACTATGGTTTCTGGGTTAGGGGCTAACTCTCTACCTCTCCTCGGCGCTTTACAGGGTCCACAAGTGTAATATGAGGTGGGCATCTATGTCCTTTGAGAAACCTCACTAGTTGCAGATGGGGAGAAATGAGGAAAGTTGGTTCACCAGAAATTATGCTTCTGCCCAAGAACCCCAACAGCAGAAGTATCTGTGAAGGGAATTAGATACTTTGTAGGCTGGGTAGTCACAAAGGAGAATAAGGTCATTTCCAAGAAGCCCAAATTAGTAAGCTCTTAGTTGCAAGTTATGTAAGGAAAAGGAAGAGTCCCCTTCCCCCTCCTCTTGTGTAAGAAGGGGCAGAAGAGGACTGGATGGCCTGTAAGGGGAGAGAAAGGTGCAAGAGAAGCAGTCAGCGAAGGGACAAGTTATGCAACTTTCACTTAATTGAGAATTGTCTTTCAAATCTGCAGAAAACAGCACGTTGCTCCCCTTGTTCCCTGGACAGAAAGGCACAGTTTTACAATCTCCTTTTATTGTTTTCCCGATAAGCAGGCATGTCACTTGCCTGATACTATACAAAATGTCCTTTAGTAAATTCAGTCAGTGCCATGGCCTTTTCCAGCTGGAACGTTAAACCAGATCCTGGCTGGCCAGCTAAGTTTTTACCCCATAACAGAATGTTGTAGCTGTGGCTGGCCAAGGTACCTGAGCTAGAAAGGGAAAAAGTCAGCTTCAACTCCTGCTTCTATACTTGCCCAAAAGGGGAGCAGTGCAATTATAGTGCAAGCTTTTGAGACCTTTGGGACAAGCTGGGTTGACACGCACAAGAACAACTTGAGTACATGACTTTGTATTATTGTCCATGACTTTGTATTTCCATTCTGCAAACTGACAGCTAGCCAAAGTTTAGGCCTACTCTGCTTATTTTGTAAGAACCCTCTATGACCTATACAGACTCCTACTGTAAACAGCTATAAAGTTAGCAAATCTTCCTTCTTTGGCAAAACTCCCAAAGAGTACTTCTGCCTAGTACCTTTCTGTGTCCAAGGAACGGTCAGGGGTTACCTCTTCCAGGGGAAACCCATCTCCTGGCATGGTAATCTCCACTGCCTGAAATGACCCATCTGGGCCACTGGCAATTGAACACAAATTTGTTTTTGCATTACTCTGACAAGCAACAGGATTGTTTGATTACAGTTCAGCTCAAGACCTGAAAGCAGAGCTATCAGAAATCACTGAATTAGAGAACATGGATCTCTGACAACAATAATACTTGTGAATCTTAAAAAAAAAAAAAAAATGAAAAAAAAGAACAGCACCTTCTGAGGTCCCTATGATTACCATGTTTGTTCTTTGTTACTCAACAAAAACGTGCCATTTTTGCCACCTAACAAAATACTAACAAGACATTATCACAAAGATGAAAATACCTTACATTGGTATGAGTCATTTTGGCTTTATGTGAACATCTTAGAGAAAGGAACCTCAGAAAAAATTTAAGTGCTGGCATGTTCTTAAGTGATAGGCCTTCTGTATTTTATACAGAAATGATAGCTATCTTTCAACCCACACAAATGCATTTCTTTTTCTTTTTTTAAGCATCAAGCAACCAAAAAACCTCCATCTGATTACTATCCAAACTTCTGGATACCAATAAAGTTTATTATTTCAGTGGGCTATGATTACTTTTTATTTGTATCTAGGTGACCTCTGCTGGTAGATTCTTATCATTACTGTAATCGTATCATTCTTATCATAACTGTAATAATACTGTAATAATAATTATTATTAGGAAAAAAATCTTCACTAAAAGGGTTGCGAAGTATTGGAACAGGCTGCCCAGGGAAGTGGTTGTAGAGTCACCATCCCTGGAGGTCTTCAAAAAACGTGTAGATGTAGAGCTTAGTGACAGTTTAATGGCAGTGCTAGGTTAAAGGTTGGACTAGATGACCTTAGAGCTCTTTTCCAACCTGAATGATTCTATGATTCTAATTCACACGTAAGGGTATAGATGCAGTGATATTCTGGTAAGTACTGCCCTACATTCACAAGAAAACACACAATCCCTGCTCTGAAAAATAGACTCCCATGCTGGAAAGGTGTAAAAAAAACCGCAACAACCCCAACCACAAAACAAACAAACAAAAGCAAAAATAAAACAAAACAAAACAGAAGGCAGTTTTTAGAGAACCGTTTACAAATATCTAAGAACATCTCAGGATTGGGTCACTGGCATTTATTCAACATAATTGCCTAAATGCCAGCTATTGCTCGGAAAGCCCCTGAATTTCATCCTGCTAAAGCAAGGAGGTTATACCAAGGAATGGGTTAGTCTCCATTTGCGTTCTTTCCTTGAATGCTTTCTCATCCCAACTGCTAACAGCTATTATATACCAGCTAAATGGACCTTTATTCTGACTCAGCATGGCTGCTGACAGTCTGTCCCGTATGCTACAGCAGCACAGGATAATATGATACTTAATAAAAATGACTATTCACCTGAGGTATCACAATGCAACTCGCAGCTAACAGCCTTGGTCTTTGTGATACCCAAGGTCATTTCTATTATTACAGCACAGTGCAAGGAAATGCCACAAATACCGAGAGGGCCTTATCTGTTTATCATAGGTGAAATTGGCATGCTTTGCAGTAGCACAGCTCCACGTTGGAGCACAGGCTTTGAGTTCATATGAGTTTATAATGAGGGGCTGGCTCTGGCAGCCCAGACAGAGCTCAACGTGTGGTGCACGTGTGTGTATTTACGATGACACTGCTGCGCCCGTCCCTCAAGCACTCAGCTGCCACACTGACAGCAACGGTGCCTCAAGACAAGGCATCGGATGCAGATGCGCTGGAAAAAACTTGTCTTGGCCATGTCCTGCTCATGGCGGGAGCCAGGGGTGCAGGCCTGGCATGGGGCTCACCTCTTCCTCGCCCCAAATCCTTCGTGTAACGTGCCCGGTCCCCTACACGGGCTTGGCTTTGCCTGTCACAACAGAAACGAGAAGTTAGCCAACAGTCTGCGTCACGGCTGCCGCCAACCCGACCCCGCACACCCCAATGGGGCCTGAGGCGGCCGGGGCCGGGCCAAGCCCCGGGATCCGCCGCGACACCTCCGCCACGCCGCGGCCGCCCATTACGGCCCAGTACAGCCCAGTATGGCCCAATACAGCCCACTACTGCCCGGCCCAGCCCAGCCCAGCCCAGCCCGGCGCCCCCCGCCCCGCTCTGCCGCCCCCCCGACCTCACGCTCTGAAGTTTGCAGGCGATTTCCTCCCCGGGCCGGCCTTATCTCGGGCCGCACGTTGCCGCGCGGTGACTAATAGCGGCACAACATTGTCTCGGGATAAAATAGAGCCGGGGCTGTTTACCCGCTCCATGGGGGTTCGCTATAAAAGGGCGCCGGGGACCGCCGCGCCAGCCAGACGCGCCGGGCAGCCCCAACCCGCCGCCTGCCCCCGCCGCCAGCGGGAGCCAGCGCCCTCTGTCCTGCGGCGGCCACAGCCTTCTCCCTCCGTCTCCTTCCCCCTTCTTTAACTTTTTTTTTTTTTTTTAAAAAAAGTTTAGCTTGAGTTTTGCTCCCGCTATGGATTACTCGCACGTCGTCCTCCCGCTGCTCTTCGTGCTATGCCCGGGGCTGCTGCTAGCAGGTAGGTGCAGCCTCGGGGCGCACCGGCTGGGAGAGGGTCGGGGGGCTGGGCACTAAACCGGGCTGAACCGATCCGGGCTGGGCTGAACCGAGCCGGGCTGAGCCTCTGCCTCTCCTTCCTTAGCCCCCGGAGCTGAGGTGGGCTCCGCTCCACCGCCCCCCGCCGCCCTGCACCGCCGCGCCCGGCGCTGCTCCTGCTCGTCGCTGCTGGACGAGGAGTGCGTCTACTTCTGCCACCTGGACATCATCTGGATCAACACCCCCGAGTGAGTGGGCCGCCAGGGCTCTGCTGCCTGGGGGGCGGGGGGGAGGGGGGGGAAGAAGATAAAGGGGGTGGGGGTGTTCATGGGGGACTGAGGAACCTCAAGATCCCACGCAGAAAGAAGGGGGCGAAAGGAGCGTTTCTTTGCATGGGGTCTCCTATTGCTTCCCCCTACACCCCGTTTTTCTGCCGCGTTTAGTAGCAAGACTGTTCACTTGGAGAAAGTATTTGAGCACCTAGAGTGAGGAGAGGGCGCCTCATAGCCCTAATGCATCTGTACTCCCAAAATCTAGGCGTTTCCTTTGGGTGCTGCCCTGCAAGGGCTGCAGGTTGCTTTTCACAGTGAATCAGAAACAGACAAAATGCCAAAAGTATGTTTTTACCACTCTGATTTTACATGGCCATTTTTCTGAGATGTTACGAGGCTGAAAGGTTTACTTTGACGCAGGGTGTCTTCTCACCAGCTCTCGCTGCACTCTGCTGCAGACTAATGCATCTCGCATGTTAATAGCAATAGCTGCAGAGTCCGTTTCCGCAGACTCCTTTCCAAAAGGTAGCAAGCTAGAGCCTCACCTAACACTGCAAACACTGACTTAGGCGATCTGTTCTACTACTGGAATTCCTCTGAGGATATGTGCCTCACTTTTATTGCTTTTCTCAGTATTGGCAGTTACCAAAGTTCAAAGAGATGAGGCTCTATTGGTTTTTATTGCACAGAGAGGCATAGCAGCTTTATGAAATCACAATTAAAAGGTCATTAGCCTTGCCAGTAGCCATGTTAATAACTATGTTGCAGGTTCACCAGAAGCATTTGCATGGAAATTATGACCAGCAAGGCATTCCCAATCCCACAACCTTTACTCACACAATCAATCCCATCGATAAGATTGCCCAAAATACCCTGCTGTTCTGAAGCCACAAAATTATTTGAATGACTTTCATGTTGTCTCTTTGATCGTAGGAAGACCGTTCCTTATGGTCTTGGAGGCCCTTCTCGATCCAGAAGATCTCTCAAGGACATGGTGCCTGAGATGCTCACTGAAGCCAGCAGCAGATGCCGATGTGCCAACCAGAAAGACAAGAAATGTCTGAACTTCTGCCAGACAGGAAAAGATCTCTGGTGCGTTTATTGTTGCTACTCTTTAAAAGGCAGCACATGTGAAAGGGCTGGATTGTGGTAGACTTACTCATTTTGGCACTTCCTGAGTGAATAATCTTCCCAAAGCCTTGCCACCTACCTGGGTGCTCATGCTGCTATGATACATACTATGGTTTGGCCCAGATAGATCGCTTATTACATGCCTTGAGAAGTGGTTGATGAGATGCCTCACTTTGTGGACTACAGACTTGTTTTTTTTAACAGCTGCACCTTTTCACTTTTAACAGGGCTCAGTCCACAGTGGAGAAAACCTTGCGTCATCGCAACAAAGGTGGCAATTGCATTGTACCCAAATGCATGAACCAACAGTTTGTTGACAGCAGGAAGATTAAGAGGTGAGTTTCTTCTCATTCAGCTGTAGTTCCCTAGAATAGCAATAGAGAGCACTATTCACCTCCCTTTGGGTCAACGCAGGCTTGGCTGCTGATTTCAACTTGAGAGCTTTGAGGGAATCAGTAAGGATATTTTCAGGGCTTTTGTTCATGCTGTGGAACCTTAGCTTGTGAAGACGAGGGTACTGAGCTCTGCCTAGCCTCATCCATTTGCCTGTGGGGAGCAGATTTGGTTGTAGGTTTAAAGATACCCCATTTTTCAGAAGAGTATAAAATTGTATTCTGGCAGAAATAGCAGAACCTGATACATTAGTGTGTACAGGCATTATCGCAATTACTTAAAAATAATACATCCCAACTATTCTAAAACTAAGTTGTGTCTGAATACCTTTTATTAGATTCTTTGCCTCATCTCACTAGGGGAAAATCCAGATTTGAATATACAGTTTCTTCTGACTGGTGTGGCTGCTTATCCCTTATGTTGTCTGATTAAAACTATGTATGATGAGTACAGGATGCTAGCAATAGAAATGACTGTAGAGAGGCTGAGAAAAGGGAAAATAAATATTAAATGAATATTTGAGCCCAATTTGACTTCTGAAACTGAGAGTAAATTCTAGGACTGCACTTTGAAATTCATACAGAAAAAGTTGAGTGGCAATAGGCAGCAGTATCCCTTTCCAGGCAGTTCAAAGAGGACTTGCAAAGAGGACCTTGGACTTGCTGCACCCATGAACCCCACAGATGCCAGAAATCAGCCTTGGTGCTGAGCATCAGTACAGCTACATCACCTCTGGCGTTCAGTCTTCATCTATATGCCCATGTGAATGTGCAGCATACAGAAGTTCACCCATGCAAACGTAGGCTCTCAAGTGCTGTTTTCAAAAGCAAAACAGGGTCTGTGGGAGCAGGTAGCCTGATGATTTTGGGTGAGACTTTGGCCCTGGAGTTGTTAAATCATTTCTGAAGATGGGACTTACTTCTGGTATGGGTCCCATTCATTGAGTCCAGATCTATTTTACCTAGAGGAAAACAAACAGTCAAAAAGAGTAAAGCTGAAGACCTCTTGGTTGGATATATGCTATTTAAGGAAGTCAAGGGCATGTAAAGTTGAGTGAATATTTCAACGTATTTTAATGTTTGGATTGAAATTCTGAATGACATATTTTGAGTGGCTTAGGTTAGCATAATTCTGGCAGTTGTATAGCAGTCACTGGTTTCTGAGGATCCTATGGCAGAAATTGAGGCTGAGGTTTAGTTAATCAAACCGCTGAATGTCTGCACACTGGAGATGCATCTTCATTATTCATGTAATAATACGGGTATATTTCTTATTTTTTGCAGGCTGGAGGCCATTGGTAACAGTATCAAAGCTTCCTTCAGTATTGCAAAGCTGAAGGCTGAGCTCCAGAAAGGGTGGAAGCTGAAACATAACAGGGCGAACAAAAGGCAAAGCATCTGGGAAAGCCTGAAAACATCCTAGTGGGAAGATCACCCCAATCTTTCTCCATCACATTTGCTGCCAAGGCATCATCAAAACTCTCCTTTGACTTTTAACATTCCACTACGGCAAAGGGCCTCTCTGTCCAAGTGTTTGTGCAGCAGAGCAAAACACTGAGGAAATCCCATATATGGAGGTATAAAAGCAAAGGATTTCATCCTTCTGGAATTCAGATGGATGGGTAGAGGGGGAGAGAGGAAATCCACATGTAACATGTTAAAAGCTATCTCTATGAAGAAATAGTTGAATATTACTTCTGGAATGTTACTCGTCAATTGAGCAGCTTTCAGGGTCTACATCAAATGCATTTTGCAAGGAAGACCTTGCAGATGTGCTTAAAAAGGACAGAAAGCAAGATCCGAGTGGACAAACTTCAAAGCAAAAACTCTATTTCTTGACTAGAATGCAAAAATGAAAGCCACAGTGCTACTTTAACCAGGACTTACTGCATATATACATGTCTACCTCGCATGCTGTTTGTTGCACTCCTGCTAGAGTATTTTTACACCTTCTTATTGCCTTCAGTAATCAGTAGCAACCCTTTGCCTTTTTTTCAGAAGTCTAGTTTACTTGTACAACTAGAGTTATCTGAATGTGGGTTAGGCGCCGTGCTTGTTTGCATAGTTAGAGTTCTTTGGTTTTGGATACCAAAGGACTGTTCAACAGAAAATAGGCATTAGAGGACACTACTAGGTTTCCCATAACAATGATATCTGGATAACAAGTTCTAATAATAGAGGTTGTTGCGTCTTACACGCCACCAAAACAGCACTGGAGCAGAGCTGTAGCAGATACTGTTGTTGGGTTCATTCAGTGCCTTGTTTGGTATAAATGCGTAGAGACAAAGGGTTGTCTTAAATTATGTCAAAAGGCTAATATTGGGTGAATGTTTATATCAGTGAATTTGTTCACATTGATGAATTTGCTGACAGGTTTTATTGAATTTTACGTGCTTAATTTTTAGGTGTTATGTATTTATATTCACACAAGTTCTTCATTATATTTACCATGTTGAATACACATTGAAGTAGGCCATATTGGTCTATGCATGTTTTATGTATTTCTGTGTGAAATTGGGAAATGCTTTATGCCTATCGAGGTAAATATCTTCAGAAATAAATATTTTTAATTACTGTCTTGGCTTGTTTTTCATGTGCCCTGCTTTTTCCCTAGGCCCATGGTGATGGAGGCAGACTGCCCCACATACAAAGCTGACCTAAATGAGGGGTATGCCCGTGATTGCTTTTCTGACAAATTATCAAGATTCCAGCATTGACAGTTTAGACCAGGGCTGTGCCAGATGTGAGACAAGAGACGTTACTTATTCTAGCTTAATGCTTCCACACTGAAATTTCTTGACAAAATTTGAATTTAGATGTAGCCCTTAGTGATATGGTTTAGTGGAGGACTTGTTAGTGTTAGGGCAGAGGTTGGACTAGATGATCTTGGAGGTCTCTTCCAACCTAGACGATTCTGTGATTCTGTGAATTGGCCAAATGAGATTAGACTAGAGGAACACTCTGTCACACGGCTAATGTCGTTTTTCATCCAATATTACAAATTCCAGTGTTGGATATATTGTATAATTAAAATATGGCCAATAAGGGTTGGATATTGATGAACTAGAGGAGAAAGATGAGCACACTGGATACTTTGTGGGCTATATTGGGATCAGCAGGTTTATGCTAGCTATTACCATGCTATCCCAGAAGTCTCGGCCATTAAAGATGGAGACCACAATGAGACCTGGCCCCAACCCAGGAAAGAGCCAAAGCAGTAGTAAAACATTGCATATCTCCAAATGTTTTGGGCTATATGGGAAAACAAAACAAAAGAGTTAGTTCATACTTACTTGCTGGATAAAAATGAGGGTTTTGTGCACGTGTGTGTGTGGGGGGTGTTTTGTTTTTAAACATTTACAAGCAGATAAAAGGTGTGAGACACAAAAGCTGGTTATAGTGGCAGTTAAAAATTGCTGAAATAGTTCTGTATTTCTTGTTGATGTTCACTTGCTTGTGGAGTGCTTCATACCGCAACACCAGAAGGCTAAATGGAGCCGTTATACTGTTTCCTCCATGCCATTCTGTTGCATTTTGGGCAGCAATCGAGTCGAGAGGTGGCAGTGTTGGCAGCCCAGGTCTGTATTAACTGTGCCTTGCCCTGGTTTGCATTAGTAAGCTGGACCAAAAACCAGAATTTAATAGTCTGTTTGTCTCAAAGAATAAGCAAAAGGGAGCATGAAGTATTTTATCTGAAGGCTTGCTCACATACAAGTAACAGGATCTGTCCCAAAGGTTTGATCCTTCTCAACCTGAGCTGCATGGCAGAAAGAGCCTCAATAACAGGGCCTGAACCCGCGGTTAAAAGAAAAAAAAAAAGAGGCATGGTATGTGCTGGGATTTATGGCACGGAATATGGAACAGTGTAAAAGTACATTATGATTCATAATAAACTGCACAAAAAAATGTTCTACCTGAAGCCAATGGAAACATTGTGCTGACTGCGAAGGCAAGGCTGCAAAATCGGGGCTCTCATTATTTTAACTAGAACTATTCTCAATTTTTCTCTCACAAAGTAAACCTTTCATGGACACTGTCTATTTTCAAGTAAGTGATAGATTTCTCTAATTCAGGATGAAATCTGAGAAGGACAAATGGCAACATACAGAGAAGAGGGCTTTCCACAGTGGCCATACCATAACAGTCCCAAAATACACCTGAAATTATAGCTCAGATTAAGAGCAAGGAATGGCCCAGTTCCCAAACTGTTACCAAGTTGTATCTCCCTCGTCTCATTTTTCCTGGGTTCAGCATGATCATTTCTGAAACTGCAAAAAGCTTCACAGCAAAAGACTATTTCTCTCCTTCCAAATTTAAGCTTGCTGTACTTATTTTCATTCAATGCTATGTGTAATCTTACTTGGTCAGCCAGTTTATTTTCATTTTCTCTGGATAAAGGTTGTTTTGACTGCATACCAAAACAAGGTATACAATAAAACAAAGCTTCGACATGTGAGTCAGGCTTGAAGTCAGGAAAATAATACAATGCCACTGAAATTCTTTCCATCTTATCTACATAATTCTGACCTAATTTTTCCAGAAATGGCAACTCTAATCTGTACCACGTTATCATGAACTGCCTCAAAATAATTCACACAGGATGTCCTAATGTTGCCTATAGAAGTTAACAAATACCAGCTTCTTTGTTCATTTCCTTACATTAGGATAAATTTAGCCACTACAACACATTTCTATATTTACAAACAGAATGAGCTGGACAAACCACTGTCTGAATGCTATCTGATGTTTACTTGCTTCACACTTAACTGTTTGCCTCTATGTATAAAAACTATATCAATTTCAACTTCATCTGCGTTGTGGTGTTATTATTAGGTTCCTTGGGTAGAAATCCAGCTTTCATTCTCGACTGATAACTTTATTTAATTTAATGTGTTTCCTTTGTGACCTAGGAAACAAAAGGACAGAGTTTTTGATTAATTAGATGAGAATGCTTGGAAGCTGCGACGGTAAGTATGTGAAAAGACAGAATGCCTCAGATAAAGTACAAAGATACTGGCTGGATCATTTTTCCTGAAGTAAACATCATGCAAACGAGATTTTGGAAGCCTAGCCAGAACTGGTTTTCATGTTTTATTTTAGTTTACAGCTCTGATCAAATCTGAACTCGGTGAAAAATGATAGGGGAGCCTATTTTTCTATTTCTCAATATGGTTAAACTATCAGCTGTTATGTCTTCATAGCATGCCTGGGACAAGCTCCTATACTCTGATCAGGTCAAGGAGACCTGATTCTATCTGAAGTCCACCAGGTCAGTCAGTCAGCCAACAGTTCTCTCAGTTTGGAGGCATCATTTATTCCAGTGAAAATGAGAGCAGAACTTGACCCAGAAGGGCTTTCTTCTTTCTGATATCACCATGATGGGGCCAAATGGACACTGATTTGTTGATGCTAGCACAGCGCTCCAGTGGCTCTTGTTGTAGCTGTTGTTCTGCCCTATTTTTTATTATTTTTTTTCCACAAGCATTTGCTAGCAACAAATTTGATAAATATCACTTTGGGGCAGTTTGTCTTTGGCTCAAGAAAGCCGCGTATAGGAACAGAAGAGCCCCATGGAAGTTGTGGTTTCGTCAACTTCTCTAGCTATTCTGGGGACTGCAGAACTGATCTGAGTTCACCAACTGTAATTCAAGCTCACACTGTTGTTGTGTTTTTCCCCCCAAGGAAATAAAAATAACACAAACAAACAAAAAAAAACACCAACAAACACAACCAACGTACAACTAACTTTTTATCTAGCTGAAGGAAAAATGTAATGTTATATGCCCATCAATAGAAACAAATCCAGCCTCTACTCTGGCAAGAAGAAAGCAGCACTGTATTTTGGCCGTGTATACTGGATTTACATTTTCCGCTGCTTTCTCCATCTGTTTTCACAGACATGATTCAATCAAGTATAAGGTAAAGTGTCCATCATGAAAAATAAGGCAATGACTACAGGACGTGCTTGTGAAAGGCAGCCACATACATTAAATATTCTGATAACTAGAGCTGCTCCTCTGGTCATCTTTCTCATATTCATTTCAGTCCTGTTGGTTGTTTAAAGATACCTGTTTTTCTTCTGTTTCTTATTCTCATCTTCTCTTATTTCTAACAGAGACATAAAGCAGTGATAAAAAATATACAGCAAACTAAACTGGACAGAAGAATTGGGCAAATGGTTCCTGTTGTATTCTTAGCAAAAATGCACAGGCCTTCACATTGTGTATTTGCCTGCAGAAGGGGTTTTTAAGTAGCTGAGACCTATGACAAGTGATTTAACCCACAACCAGGCTCAGACCTGCAAAGAGTTAAACTTTGTGACCACCAGCTTCAGCAACCCTAGTCATGTAAATGTGCACAGAGGTGCTGGGTGCTTTGCAGGACCAAACTCCCTCCTTGAGGAAGTAGGGACTTCTTTACTTTCTCATGTCCTGAACTTGCTCACCCACTTTGGTGAGCCTCCCTTGAACAGTATAAGCAACTACAAAACAGGAACCATGATATCATGTGCAGGAGAGGCACCTTGAGGGTGCCCTCTGAGTTCTTCCCTGATGTTTGATGAGACTGTATGTCTCATCTCACCTCTGGAGAGACATCTCTTTCCTCTTACATGGGCTACCCAGCACATCTGTCAGGCTGCTGACTTCATTATGTGGCAAGGCAAGCAGGGATCAAAGAGTCCATGCTGCTGAAAAGTGATTATCCCTTGGCTGGAGGGAGGGATGTAGGCTGCATGGGGCAAACTGTGCACAATGCACAATACCAGTGCATGCAGACTTTTCAGTGGATGGGACAGCAGGTAGCTGCAAATCACATCAGCAGCCTTGCTTGGTCCCCTGGAAATGTAAACCACCCCTTCCAGGTAGCCATGAATTCACCCTGTATAATGCCAGTTGTGCTGCTTTGCCATGGCAGCTTCACATTAGATATGCACGGTCTCAAAATGGTCCCACTGGCTTTGTCAGTATCTTATGGCAGATATTTCTGAGAAAACATCTCAGCTGGGATGGTTTTCCTCTGGCTGCAGTTTCCCTACAGATGAACTGAGTTTGGAGGAACTCCACTGACTTCACCAGCCCAGTGGTTTTCTGGGTTAAAAGTCATGAAGATACAGCATATGACCATAAAATACACAGATACTTCTACAGAGGCTCCTTTGTCCATGTTTCTCCCATGTTTTCACAAGAAGAATCTTTTCATCCTTTTTCCAAAAAATTATACTCCTGTGTCTTTCTAAAATCTTATGGCATTTGTTGAGGACTTGGCCTGCTGTTTTTCCTCCCAAGTGTCTGCTAACCATTATGTCATTCTCAGTACACATCCAGCAGGACACTTTGCAGCTATGTTCTTTACAGCAGTTTCCAAACAATGTGCATTAGAGCTAGTAATGTAACTGTACTTGACCCCAAGTCTGCTTCGTCATAAGCACAAGAATATCTTCTACCTGGCTGAAAAATGAGGTGCCTGCAAATGCTCTCCTTTGCCCTGAATTGGCAATGGATTATGGATTGCAGGTTCCAGTGTTGACCCTTTAGGCAAGACACAAAGTTGTCTGGATATCACCATACAGTAAAAATTTGTTCTTTGAACTAACCACTTTCTGCTGAGTAATTATTTTGCTCCACAAATATTTCTAAAAATGTCTATACATGCACAGGGGTCAACTTTCTAAGCAAACTACAACCCTTCCTTCTCCACCCCTTTATTCTTCTTCTCTCAAGCATTTCTGTGTTATTCCTGTGACCAAACACAGCTTTTGTGAGCTTTTTGTGAACTGCTTCTGGATGAAGCTCTGATCATGGTTGTTTGTCCAGCCTGTGATCCATGAACATCTGAAGAGCCATGCAATGTGATTAAGGGATGCAAATTCATACATGCTTTACAGCAACCTGCATATGTGAAATTCCTGGAACAGTTTGTACTTCCACTGGGAATTTTTTAGTGGTCCATATTAAATAAAAAGTAAACCTCTGTGTCATACATGGAAAGCAGGTTTGAAAAAAGGTTGCAAAACCAAGCTGTCAGCATAGGCAAGCGTAGAATTGAATCCAGACACATAGCAAATCAGAAAGATATCATTCTGATAAAAAAAAATGTGATTGTATAGCTGTATTATCAGGTATTGCAAAGTGTGTTTGTGACAGGATGGGTAAATATATCGGGGAAAACTTGAAGTGCTTACTGGTACTACGTATGTACTTGTAATCATGGATGTGAGCACATAGTGAAAGTCTTTCTGATGTTGTACAACACAATTTGGATCTGCTTCCTGTTGTCAGAAAACTCCAGGCTCAGGGGCTCTCTGCCTTGATCTTTGTCTTGTCCCCTTTTAATCTAGTAGACTCTGATCAGTACAACCAAATTCTCTGGGTGCCCTCACAAAGGATGCTTTAGCTGTTGTTCACAGTACCCTGCCCAGGCACTGTTGAGCAGAGTGGTTGCTTTTACATAGACTTCTGGTCTGTTCAAATAAACTCTTATTTTTTATTTATTTATTTATTTATTTATTATGAGGTCTACAAGGAGAGAATATGTTTGCCTCCAGTTTCTCTCTCTGGACAGCACAGTTGCAGGGCTCCGAATGGTTTATAGGCTAATTAAAAACAGCCCACAGGTTTGTGTTTTCCTGTGTGTTTTGTTTTGTTCTGTTTTTGTCTTTTTGCTGCATTTCAGCTTGTTTAGCTGCTCTGTGGGGATTTGACAGGGGCTTTGTTAAGGAGATAGAAAAGCTATGGCCTGGGTGACTTCAGCATGCTAAGAAATGCCTCATTTTTACCTAAAAGCCTCACAAAATTGGATCAGGTATCAGAAAGACTGGCAAAACATCTGAGGACATGAAATATGCTGCAAATGACTGACCTGTACATCCTCTCCAGGTTTAGCTACAGTAGCTTTGGAGGGGAGCTGATGCAGAACTGCCCTTCTCTCTCCACCTGACAAGCTCAAACAGCTGATAAATTACCAGAACTAATTGTTGCCCTGACAGGTCTTTGATCCCTGAAAGAGTCAATTTGTAAATGATGAGCTCCTTTTACATAACACAGCTGATGGAGCTTTGAGAAAGTTAAAAAATCAATAATCCCTGTGGTCTGGGGATCCTTTAGTTTTCTACCATTTATTCAGGAGACAGCTCAAAGTGTCTGCAAGTGCTCATTTCTATTTCTTCCCAGTGCCCTGCACGGAAGAAGTCAGGCATTTCCACAAGAGTGAGGCTTGGTACAAGGAGAGAGTGAGCATCTGAAAAGCTGTTAAGTCCAGGTGGATAGGGCAATCTCTAGAACATACCACTTGTGATAGTCCCTCCAGAAAGAGGATGTTCTTACAACTCAGAGCAGAAAGGCAAGGTGGGTTTTGTGGTTTCACAAATATGAAGGAGCAAGCCAATATTTAGCCATATGGAGTCCCTGTAAGCAAGAGCTCTCTTTTTTTTTTTTTTTTTTTAATTTATTTGCAGAAAAATTATACCTTATTATAGAAAGATACTGAAGTTCAGAGGAGAGCTGTGCACTCAGCTCTCAAAAAGCTCAATAATCAGAGCTTACTGGGCTTCTAGCAAGGGGCAGCACCTACACAGAAATGGTCCTCCCCTTCAGCAGGCCTTTTCCTGAGCAAGGCCTGCAGGTCCTAGAGGGTGATGGCCGTCTCCAGTGGCGGCAATGCGGAGAGAGGCTGACTTCCAACAGCCCTGCTCACAAAGAGTGTTAGCACCATGCTGCAGGGTCACCTGGGACCCCATTTTCCTTGGGCCTTTAGAAGCAAAGAACAATTTAGAAAAATAATAGTAGTTGGATTTGAAGGAAAGTCCTTGGCCTATGCTTGCTGATGTTTGCTCATTCTCCTATTGTGATAACAAAGCAAGAACACTCCAGCAGGGCCTGGCTGACTGCTGGGAACAAGGTTTGCAGGCCTGGACCCATCGTTATTACCACTGGCAAATTTTTGAAAACACAGACTCATTGCCATGAGTCTATCTTGTAACCGGGAATTTTATTTGCACGCAATCCTGTCTTTCAGTACAATCACTTTTCCTGTGTCTGATTATTCTGATGAGAGAGCCCTCATTAGAAATAGGGAACAAAACAACCCAAGTGCAGGCATGAACAATAGGAGGTGCTGACTGATGCTTCACTTTTCATTCTGCCCTGAAATCTTGTACACAAATGTGAGGTTTTTGTAATGTGGCTCAATGTGGTTACTCCAAAGTCATCTGGGGCCTGGCCACCAAGGCTTGGCCTCACCACAGACAAAGAGATGCTTTCTGAGGGAAATTCCCCTCTGATGTCCCACAGAAAGAGGAACACTTGGGCTGAATCAGGGCACCCCTTACAGAAAGAAGTAACTGAGATGAGCTGAATCCTTTGCCTTATGCATTTCCAATCACACTGACAGGGGCCAAGGGTCACTTTCCCTGTGCAAGCCAAACTTTATTGAATGTATTATGAATTAAGAAAGAGCTGCCTATACAAAGTTTCTGCAAAGACAGGGGACTTATATAAAAGTGACAAAAATGGCATAAGCACATGCTTATATAGTGAGATCCAGCGCTCACCTCTAGCCTAATTCTTCAGCGACTTACAACTTTAGAAGTTCTCTAAATCATCAGCCTGGGTAATGTGCAGATGATCCATAGGGAAATCTTTCTTCAGGCCATAAGATGGCCTTAGGAGTGGAAAATAAATGTGAAAAAGTTATTTAATTAATATTGATTGGAGTTAGATGTAATGGGAAGTCTTGCATTAGAGGGAGAAATTAAGCTTTTTGTAATGAAAAAGCACTTGGGGACTCCTCTTCATCACCAGCTTATGTAGTAAACAGACAGAAAGCTTGTATAAGTTGACAGCACCAGTGGGGAAGAGGTAGTTTCCTAACCAAAACTAAAAAAAATATGGTTTCTGAAGCTAGGTCTGCAGGACAGCTTTAATTGCTGTTCTTTCTAGAAAACTGGATCTTAAAGATGCAACAAGACAGAGGCAGGAACAATGCTGGAGTGAAACAGGACCCGTTGCAAGTTATTTTCTGACCCTAAGGGTCCCAAGAAATTCTTAACAAGGAACTGCATTTGAAAATGGAATTAGGGCAACAGGAATGTACCAAATGAGCAGAGCAGGGTGAACAGCTGAAAGTCCTTTACCTGGTATTTATTTAGTGGCAATTCAATACCAAGCAATTTATTCTCAAGCTGCTATTCACCCTGATGAACAAATATGTTTCTCAGCTGGCTAAAACAGCTGACACAATTTCAGGTCAGTTTGTATCCACTTAATAACCAATAAAGGAGGAGCAAAGGAGAGCTACAATCAGTCTAATTTAAAGAGAAATGATTAAGTGCAAAGTGTCTGAGGGATCTTCTCCAAGGAAATGGAATTACTCTTAAGACATGTATTTATGATAAGAGAGGTAGGTATAGGCCAGGAGGACAGGCTAGAAAATAGGATAGCGGGGTAAATGTGGGGAAGTTTTCTACTGACAATGTGGTAGGACAGCAGGAAAAAGTTTTGTGCCTAGATTGAGCCTATCTAATTTACATAGCTGGCAGATGTACCTGAGTTGAGAAGAATGATTTTCTGGAGACATCTGGCGTTCTCCACTAACCTGGTAAAGTTGCCTAGGAGAATATATCCCTTTATCGCAATGAAGTAGCATTTGAGGAATGCAATTGTATTAAGCAGGTGGAAATGTATCTGGGCCCATTGTATTCAATATCTAACTTTCTTATGTGAATTCTAAATTTCCCACAGAGGAAAAAAAAAAAAAAAAAGGTAGGGCAGCTATTTTTTTCAGTTGTTTTCCCATAGAAAAATTATAATCTTCCAATATGTTCTAAGCAAGAGCTGAGTTATATGCACTGTATAACTACTATGCAATAAACTGAAGGTACAGTGAAGCAAATAGCATAAACAAAACTCTTGGCAAGAGAAACTCATCCTATTAAGCTGTGTTTCTAGGACAGGCTTAATTACTGTGAATTACTTCTAGAACATTACATCCTGAAGAGGCAACAAGACAGAGGAAAGAAAAAAATGAGAAGCCAGTCTAATGAGGATTTGATTCCAATGTAATTCTGAATAAGGCTAACTCCTGTAGCCTGGCCCGTAACCTTCACATAGCTGGGCTGACTCAAGGGGATGAAATGGCTGGCTTTGATTACTGTAATGTGGGAGAGTGGAAAAAAAAAATCTTTCTCTTTCCTAGCTTTGTCGGATTTTTGCAGAGCCTGCCACATTCAGGAGATGTTATTTTCAACTGTAAGTTTCTAGGACAATCTTTAATTGGGATGTCTTCCACCCTGTAGAAAAAGGGAAGGGTAAAATAACAAAAGGAATCAGTTCAAAACTAAGATAACTGGAAAATGGTACTTTCAGTGTGGTTAGAAAAGATGAAGAAACAGCTTTGAAGCTGTTGCTCTCAATAGCATTGGAGTACATGCCAGGATCTCAGTGAAGATCAGTTCTCACAGTACTCACTCCCAGTTTGAAAAAACCTTATGAATTCATGCTACACATGGCAGCAATCAGAAAATCAGATCATTTAGGCAGCACCAGCATTCCTTGAGAGAACTACTTTAAGCCGAACTTGTCAATGTGAGTTTGGTTGGTGAGAAAGTTGAAGTCAGGATGGGTCAGCTGAAGTTTCCAGAGTGGTGTCAAACATGAGGACTGAGCAGGTCCAGGCCCACCATGCTCTGCCCTGAAATATCTAGGTGATGTCACTGGAAAGTTATGCTAGTGTTGAGCCAGGTGAGTACTCAGAGAAACCTGATGAAGTGACTATGTGCTGAAGATAGAGAACAAAGTTGTGAGATGGGGCCACCTTGATTTGAATTGATTTCTCATTAATGTTTGATAACAGAGGGTACTGATAACAGCTGCAAAAAATATTACAATGGCAAAGAAATATTCTCATCATGTCTCTAATATTCTCAGATATTAAAACCTGTGATGCATGTCTACTCTTATTTTAGATAAGGTGAAATGTGTTTCTCTTCACTGGTTGAGACAGTCAAGATACAGATAACATACATTGATATTGACCTTTCACTGCAGGTGAAAACAAGGGAAAGGACCATACTCTTTTCTTGTGCTCTTATAAACAAGTGCACATAAACAGAAGTGATAACATTTTTTGACTTGTCTCCTAATCCAGAGACCTGTAATCCAGAGACTTTGCAGACAACTGCGAAGACAGAGCTTGCTTAGCTTATCTCCTGTTTGTTTACTGAACGGTTTACCTGGTAGAGATAGTACTCTCAAGTTCACAGGGACCCATGTTTGAGTTTTTCTGGATTGTGGTGACACAAAGAGCTCTGATGAGGCACAGCGAAATGTGGTGCACTTTTTTGGTGACTATTATTGAAAAGACTGGGGAAATGCCTGTAAACCTGAATGAAAAATAATTGTAAGGGTGATACTTTCCTGAAGTGAGTTTTCTGGTTAGGCATCATCCTCTAGCAACTCCCAGATTTTCAATGGCACCACCCATCTTTTCTAAAAGAAACAGAGGGCTAAAATCATGGTCAGTCTTCATGTCTGACCTACGCAATTTCCAAAATGTTTATGTAACAGAGCAAAAGGGAAATGTGGACAAGGAGGGCATGGGACTTGCATACTAAGATACCAGAAGTGTTATGAGAAGTCCAGGGTACCAGATGTATGCTGGCTGTAAATTATGGGACTAAAGAACTACATTTCACAGAAAATATATCATTCTGGAAATTTTTCAGAAAATGGATTTCTTTTGAGATTCTCAGTGATTCCTACTTCCAACCCCCTGTATTTGTTTATACAATAAAATAATAGCTGAAAGCCAGAGGTGCAAATTTTGCCCTGTCTTACACAAGCCCTGCGTTTGTTGTACTCTTCAAGTCACATTGACCTAAGTGGAACTTTGGCCAGTGCCAGGAAGTGTTAGAGATGACTTTACAAATGTGCTCAAAGAATTCTTTGACCCAAGGTGAAAACAAAGTCTTGGGGAGATCTAGATAGACCCAACCCCACTGTTTGTATCTTGTGGTGAACTGCACAATTGCTAAGAATTTGTCACTTTTTTCTAGCTTCTGATAGCAACCCTTCAACATTTGTCTAAGTGACAACATCATTTTTTCAGTGCTGATAATTTTCTGTTTCCCAGTTTACTCATTTATCATTCAAGAGCTGAATTTGCTGATATATTCATAATAGTTTGTCATTCAGTTCCAGATATGAAGTGATGACAGGAACGGTTAGTTAAATTGAAAGGCAGACTTGAATCTGCAACAGCGGACATTAAATGCTTGCAGTGACATCTTGGAAATTATAAGCCAAAAAAAAATAATTGTTAAATATATCTATTTTAAAATCTGATTCAGACCAATTTGTGTGGGAAATTTGGTTTCAAACTTTCATTCTGTTCCTCCAGGGTTTCACTGGCTTGCATCAAAGAAGATGTATTTCCTTATGTAAATTTGCATTCAAACGCAGATGAAAACTGATGTGAAAAGCTGAGTGAACTGAAATGCTGCTGTGTTGCATCTCCAGCACAAGATGCTATTATGGGAAACAGAACTGGTGAGAAAAGGATGCTATCATAGAAGAAAGGGCTGTGGTACTGAAATCTTAATTCTGAAAAAAGTAATGCTGACATAAGACTTAAAAATATTTTCCATTGTGAATCAGGTGCCCTGGCCAAGTCTGGAAAGATCTGAATTCTTTTTCTCTTTATATTTTAAAATGAAAAAATGTTATCAGGACTGAACATAAAAATAGATGCATTTTATTTAATGTGTCAGCACCCACTTCTTTTGTAACTATGCAGTATTCTGTGTTTTTTTTCTGACTTGTTAACTAAGTTTCCAGTGCAAATGAGTTACAACTCAAGAACTTGATATTCAGTGTTGCTAAAATTCTGCAATTTCATAGTATATGAATGCACCATCTGTTCTTCCTAATAAGTAGCTATTTTAAAATTATATTTCGTATGGTTTTTACCATTCGTTGACGAAGAGCTGACACACTAGACAGAAATAACTTCAAAAGTATTTTGATTATTTCCTTCCAAATAAAGGAGCATTCAGTCACATTTTGTTATTCATTCATAAGGTGTGTTATTTAGCAGATACTTACATATTTCCAAACTATTGAACTTATTTCCAATAGTTTGTTTAACAGAACTGGTTCATGATTTTCAAATTAAATCCTTTTTATTAGGTACTGAATTCTTTCAGAACTAAAAATGATGTCTCAAAGTTTAGTTGTCAATGCATTTTTTTTTTTCTGAAGTGGATGATACAGGCCTTTTTCTTTCAGGAACTTCCCCTCTGTCGTTTCTTTTCTCTGCGTTCTTTTGCTTCTACTTTCCTCCATTTTCAGTAATGAAATTATTAAATATGGGGAGAGGGAAGCAAAAGAGAAATAATGGTTTAACACAGAAAAGGGAGAACAGTTTTCGTCCTGGCTTGCTGTTAAAAATAGACCAGTCTGTTACAATGATCCTCTCTCTGTTGTTGCAATTACTAATGTAGCAACAAAAAGCTTTTTAAGAATAGATGGGAAAAAGCCACTTAATTGTTACTGTGCTTCAAGGGCTCTACTCCTATTTTAGGTGGTCTTGATAATTTCGCTTAAGTAGACTGTGAAGTTCGATTTGGAATAGCTATGCAAAATTAAGCTTTCCACCCAACAGAAAAAATATTAAGGGTTCAGTCTTGCTTCCCACATTTCTCAGCTGGCTGCATCTCTTGTAACCTCTGGGAGGATATCGTCTCTACTCTGCGGAAGTCTTTGTACTGTGCCCTGCACATCTGATTTGGACTGAGGCAGTGAACACATGAAAGCTGTATCCCACTCTGCAAATGCTCTTGCCCGCAGGCCCTTGGGAATGCCCACATCTGACAGAAGCTGCAGGCAGTCCGCCACACCAGCAGTGGGATCTGCTGAGGTTGCCATTCAGGGACATCAGATCTGTGTGGAGAAATAAATCAAAAATGCTCAGAGAACTGGAGAACTGAAGCGGGGATGCAATGTACCCATCTGCTGATTGAGTTGCATTACTCCTGGGACCTGGAAATGAAACACTTAGGAAAATTGGGGCATGGAGCATTTATCACTCTTTCTCCAGCTTGTCTGGAATATGTCATTTCCTACTTAGCCTCCCATTTCACAGCTGTGACTTTTTCATCATGCTCTTTTCAAAAGGAAAAAGACTTAACCACCATCCAGCCCCAAGTGGCCCCCTCTAGCTGGTCTCTCTCTCTCTTCCAGCTGCCCATCTCTTGGTTTTAATGAACTGAAGCCATAACAAAGTCTGAACAACACAAGGGTAATTCAGTACTGAATTTCTTTCAGCAGTACTAATTCTTTTGGCCTTTACAGAGGCATTGAACCAGAAACACACCTCAAATGGGCAGAGGGTAGAAAATGCAAACAAACAAGCTGGGGAAACAAACTGTAAGGTTAAGAAAAGATAACCTAAGCGTGTTCTTGGGAAAGTAGAGTGTTTTCTTCCAGCTCAATGCACTCATGGCCAGACAGGTCAGGACTGCTGGTACCGGGTAGCTCACCTATAAAAACAAATATTCCCCTATTATTGAGTGCTACGCTGTTAGCACACAATGCCTTTTCATTTTTTAAGTCTCTTTCCACAACAAGTAAAAATCAGCCTGGTTAATTAACATGTGCATGTCTTTTGTCCTGATTTGTGTTTTGTGTGCCAACATACCCATAAGAAAGCAGGACCTCCAAGAGGGTGTAAGAGCATGCAAGAGAGGGAGAGAGGAGATGAGCGTGTAAAAACGTGTAACAGACAACTCAGTGTGTGTATGTGTGAGACAAAGAACAAGAAGTTTTTTCTCATCATCAATGTTATGTTAGAAGATTTCTTATTTTTTAAAGAACAGCCAGAATGACACATAATGAAGAAATGAGGGTAACAAGGCATTTCTTTTGTATAACTGATTTCACTGATCTTTTTAAGTCATACTGCTTGTGCATGAGTTAGTCTGGAAATGATGAAGAGAAATAATAGATAAGACCACAACTCAGAAGCTTCTGGAAAGTGATATACAGGGTGGTCAATTTCCCTACCTTCTGGAAGTTAGACATGGCAAGCCTGACACGTGTGTGCATCTTATCTGCAGAAAAGATGCCACCAAACACAGAACAAGCTGAGACTTTGCTGCAATGCACTGCCCCATGTGTGTGCGGCAGCTCTTGGCTCCCAGCAAAGCCAAACACAAGGGAGAAGCTAAAAACTGCTATCTCTTACAGATACCAGTCATAAAATGCAGTGACTTTCAGCTGATTGCTGGCCCAGCACTGTGTTGTTCAAACCAGGCCATCTTTTGGCAGTCCTGTGGCAAGCTGATGGTTTCTAGGATAGGGTCTGGACTCAAATTTCTAAAGGTGAATGTATGTCACAAATTTATGTACGTCACAAATTTAGGTTGATTTCACTGCTGTCCAAAAGAGCAAGCAATGCAATGAACAACTTTAACATAGACCCACAACACACACAGCTTATGGCTATGGGGTGGTATCTGTGACTTTCCTGATCCAATAGGAAGTTGGGCTGAGAAACCACATTGGATGCTGAGCCTTTATTTGCTGCTGTTACTGCAGGGTATTAACTTTAATCTGCTCACAATTTTTTGGAGAGAAAGTGTCTCGTTGCCAAGAGAAGCCTCTGTAATCTGCAGGAAATAAAGTGTGAGATGTTCTTGCCTGGGATCATCAACCCAGTCTACTTAATCTGACGAAGAACTACTGGGTTAACAGTTTAATTCATTCTCAGTTCAGCCTGGATCTGACATAGCACCCTGTAAGGAAATTATTTCTAATACCACTGTTTTGTTTCCGTTGCACTCCTTACTGCCAAAAGAGGACTTTTCTGGATGTACAGACGCAAATTATTGTACGTACATCAGCAGTTTTTTTGGAAAACACCACAACTCTTCACCAGCGATAAAAATCTATGAGCTCTCCCACAGGCTTTTTAGGTGAGTCACAAAACCTAGGGAGCTTGAGAGCCAGTCTACATGCAAAACTGGAGTAATAAAATCTTTTTATAACAGTGCAAGTCTACAGCTGAAAAAGGACTCTAGGTTTAGATGCAAGAGGGCTCGTTTACACTACATACAGCGTGTCTAAAAGGCACACACCGACCAAGAGAAAACAAGCAACACTGTACAATAGGATAGAAGCTCTTATTGCAAAATGAAACGTAGGATTTTGATGCATTTGACATTGGTATAAAAAAGTCAAACAGAATGTGGATAATCACTGATGCAAAACAGCCTCTATGGACATACTAAGCAAACTAAACTAAGATGTCAGTAAAATGGCTTTTTTTCTTGCAGTGAATGTTTTTTTTTTTTCGTTGATAAAGGTGCATATGCTGGAACTGTGACTCCTGCAACATTCCAGTTTTACATGTTGTGTGCTGACTTAGGCCTGCCCAAGCAGGATGAAAAATACAGTTTCTCATATCCAGCCTCAGTTTTCTGCACGGTTGGTTCAGGCAGATGACACCACAAAACTGGTAAGGGTCATAGCAGGGGGAAACTCAGGCCCATTTCTCTTCACTGTTTCTCCAGGGTGCATTTGATGTAAATGTCCCAAGCGAGTACAGACTGAAACACGAGGCCTGGTTGAAGGCCCAGCTCTTTCCTCGCCTCTTGCTGTCTGAAGCAAGGCTGATGAAATTACTCAGCCGTGCCAATCAGTTGAGCCAGGAGCCTGCTTATCATAGGGACAGCCAAACACAGATATGAGATCTGTCTGGAAGACAATTCCTTACAGCTTCCTCCAGTCAGAAGGCTCAAACCTTAAAATCTTCTTGCTAGGGGAAGTGAGGAGGAGTACTTTTTGATTTTATTTCCCCTCCTATACAACAGTGACCTGATTCTCCATAACAAAATAATTATACTTTGTTGAAATGCTACCCTGCAGTGAAAGGCAACACCATCAGGAAGATGTGCAGAGCACACACCTAAACACAAGGTCATGCAGAAATACATTTTGTATTTATACATAGTTACATGTGTATATATATGCATTTGTATGCAAAAACTGTTTGTATTGGACCTGGCATTGGTTCACTGAAGGAAAAAGTTCTGTGTCTCAGAATGTTTCTTGCAGTTCTTCTTTAGATTACACCTGGATCAGGACTCAGAGAGTTTCCCAGCTGTAGCACAAACCTACCGGTGACCAGAGGTGTATTTTGCTCTTTCTGTCAGTCAGCCCAAAAGCAACAATACAGTTATTTAAAATTTTCCTCGTTTGGGCGTCGTCTGCTTGCCAAGGATTCAACCATGTCTCCCTGGCTTGTACATAGTAACAGAGGGGATTCACATGGAAGCACTTAAACTAACTTCATATTTGTTTAGCTTCTGCAACCAGACAATATCACAAGCCGTAAGTATTTATTAGGAACACTGATATGAATATGGTCATTATCCCTCTTGAAGGCATTATTCTTAGTTATTCTTAGTTATTCAGTTACTTTTGCTCTGTAGAAAACTGAGCATAATTTGAACATCAGCTAAGCACATACCTAGCCCACACCATAAGATGTCACTTGTGCCCTGCAACACAGACATGGTAAGAATGCATATACCTTCTGTTCCAGGCTGGGTTTGTTCTAGCAGAAAATAAGGGCATGAGAAAAAAGGTAGAGGAGAAAAAGAAAGGAACTGGAACAAGGTGCTGAATAGGAGAACAGAGTTTTGCACAGTTTACACCCTTCCAGGGCCTCCTGACTGCTTTTTTAACTTGCTACTTTTTTTCTCTGAATTGTTGCTATTTCAGCATGAAAGCTCAGCCTGGGCCCTATTACGTCATTGAGAAATCTTGGTTCTGCTTAAACTTCAAATTCTTCATCAGAGGAATTCCGTTCATCTGCAGAAACGACAAAATGTCATCCCCAATCAAGGATACATGTTTCAACAAATGTTAGCAGGAGCATTATCCAATGTAAGTAAGAGAGCCTTACACACCTTTCTTGTTACTTCACTCTGTTGTGCTGTTTCTAAGAAGACTGTTAACTTTCAACATTGAGCTCAGGTAGTTTGTTGCACGCAGCTGAAACAACTGCTGCATGTGGTCTTCTAAAAGAAAGCAGCAAATACATTGCTGGTTTTGCTGCTTTGCCAGAAATTGAGACTTTTCACCACCTAACAGTCAATTCCAATAAATATCATGACAATTTCCTTTCTGCGTATATCTAAGACATCAGGGACCTATTCAAAGCTTTCCAGTACTGTTTCATCCCCAGACTACCCTCAGTCTTATTCTGAATCATACCAGCTAGCAAACCCCTCTATTAATCTCTTTCCAGGTAGTTTGACACTTCCTCCAGTAATTCCCTTCTTCCCCATAGTACCTCAAGACTTACAACAAAGAAATTTCTTCTATTTCCCTTGGGGATGCCTCCTTTCCAGGATGTTCCCCCAGAAATGCTTTCTTAGCTGGTACAAAACAAACAAACTAACTAAACTAAACACAACCTGGTGGTACAAAAAGAGAGAAGCAGAGGTGTTATTCTTCTGTTTCTGACTTGCAGTGCAAGATGTAGTTGGGGTCAAGTGACTCAGGCATAATTTTGTAAAATCTTCTTTTAGCTAACTTCTGCCTTACAGTAATAAAAAAACGAAATAAATTTATTTGTAAAGCACACAACAGCCTTCCAGACAATTTAGTGACCTGGGAAATATTTGTGACTGTCATGTATGACCTCGGCAAAATGCCTTGGGGAAAGCTACCCAAAGCTATTATGCCAGGGCTTGTATAGGTAAAGAGCCATCTCTTCTCTCTGTGTGAGGTCTGAAATGTGTTGACTCAAAGGCAGTGATGCAACAGCCGTGAGGAGGAGCAGAAAGCATCCTGCCTGCCTGTGCCTCCCCGTTCTCAAAGGGATCACATTCCACTTGGAGATCTGAATCCAGAAAGGCACATAGATACCCTCAGAGCAATGGGGGGGGGGTTGGGGGGGGGGGGGGGGGGGGGGTGCGTAGCATAGTAGGTAGGACAGCCTGAAGTTTTATCTTAGCCTTTTGGCATACACCCATCATAATAACTGTTTTGTTTGGTTGGTTGGTTTTGTTTGTTTGTTTTCCATCTGTGCTGGTTCCAAACTAACACAGATTATATATATATATATAGCTGATTATCTGTCATTGCAATTCATGGCTTATTCTGAATGGGACTTGGTAGCTTATCTGCTGCAGTAAGGTCTGCTTAACAGAGTGCTGTAAAGCAATTTTTTCCAGTTCATCTTTGTAGGAGAAACTTGGTATATATTGATAAAACATGATTGCATGAGTTGGCATTTAGCTTAGACCCTAACACAGCCAGAGGGCTTCCCTATAAACCACTGCAGTTTTGTTGGCTCTATGCACAGATCATTCTCAAGGCAAGTAATGAAATATCGGTAATAACAAGAAGCTGGTAATTCATTCTGAATTGTATTTTATCTGAAAGATTACTGTAAAAGAAGAACATAAACTATCTCGTATAGTTAGTCCAATCACTCATGTGGTCAGCAGCAAATGTTCATGTAAAGAGATTAAAACTGGCCAGCATACAGATATCTGCCTTGCAGGATACTCCTACCCTCAATCAATTCAGTTTATGGCTAAAGAGCAGGATGTATCTTCCAAGGATTTGGCTTTAGTGAACTACTTTATACTTTTGGCTGTCACAAATTCACAAATTCTGGCATGGCAAGGAGTGCTAGAACTTGGTTATGCTTCTGTGGGAAAAACAAACAAACAAACAAACAAACCAAAACAAACAAACAAAAAAAAAAACAAAAACCTTTCTGTCTGTTATAAAACTTCTGTTGGGTAAATTGATGTAATATCTGATAGTGTGTCAGGTACAAGCTCACCAAGAAGCCTCATTATGGTAATTTAAACATAATTGACCATTTTCCCATGTTCTACCCACACATCTCCAGTTTAATTGTCAATTTTTTTTGCAATTCACTGAGTGCGTGGTGGATGCTATAAGTCAATTCATTAGTGTGTACACATGCAGCTGTGTGCGCTACAATGACTCACAGGTGGAAGAACAATCAAACCCAATCATATGGCAAATGGGGTGTAAAACAGAGATGAACAACAGCTGTTCATTTGTACAAAGCCTTTACCTACATGAACCCCCCTATGCCAAGCTGCTATGTCACTGTGCTTGGAGCCTGGTTGCAATGGATGACTCTTGTTTCCTGGGAATGGGAGGCAACAGGGTAGAGTTTACACCTGGGAGATTCTGGAAAAGAGATTGAAGGCGAGCTTGCTGAGGTGACTGCTCTGCTCTGAAAAAGTATAATTTCTTGTCCTTAGATAATGCTATCCTCAAATGCTCTGGTAGATAACTTATCAAGTATGATAGATACACCCAGCTAATCATAGCTAGTATAAAGTTTTGTACCAATCATAGTTGGTACAAAGTACAAATATTATATGCTGCTGAGCCATCTTCATTAATTATTATTCACTAACAACTTAGGAGAGGTAGGGTAGGGAGTTGAATGAGAGCCTAGTACAGTGGAAAATACCCACTGATGAGCCCTATCCTGACAGACTTCAGTCTGAACATCTAGATGTACATCTTTTTGTTTGCGCAATGCTCTTCTCCCCATTGAGAGGGAAGGAGTGCCAACCTTCCTTAGATGCATTTTCTAGGGCCTGTGAAGATGAGACACGCACTCAGTAGACCTTTCACTGGTATTATCAGGATATTTCACAGCGGAGCTCATGAAAGAGTTTTGTGTTGGAACAAAGTGAGCACTGCTCTGAGACTGTGTGCTCTCAGGCTAAGTTGTTCCTTGCTGCAGACAAGGAGTGGTGCTGACAAGGTTGTTTTCTGGGCTGCTGAAATGCAGAGTTCTGCCAGTTTGCATAAGAGAAGACCAGCCAGGTCCCTGTCATCACAAACAAGCCAAGCAGTAAATGTTTAATCTCAACAGGGCCCTAGAGCATCACCTCCACATGCCATGGACAGTTAGAGGCTTCAAAATACTTTCCTAATGTCCTCTGACAAATTAAGACCTATGGTAAAGACTGTGAGCCAGAACAAATAACGTGGCATGTAAAGGGAGAAGAAGAGACCCACAGGATGCCCATGTCCAGGAACAATGATGCAGTAGGAAAATTGTTACTTAAAAGTAACAACAGCCCGAGGAAGCAGCTTGTATCTCACACAAGAGAAGAAGGCAATCTTCCTTTCCCCAAAGGATCAAGTCAAGAGGATCTTGGCCCCGGATCAAGTGTTTGGCTTAACCCAGACTTCATGAACAAGACATGCTACAAGATTTAATGCTACTTGCATCTACAATACATGCTGCCATATCAGTATTACACTGAGGACCTCAACACATCTTTTCCCAGTACTCATTTTCAGCATTTCTCTAGTATCCTGCTGAAAGCACTTTTGATTTGAGTACTGGAGATGTAGCAAACCTGGCAGGGCTCAGACTGCCTGGACAATAGGTGAGCAAACAAATCAGCCCTCACAAAGCCGCTTCTGTTGGCATTGCATAATCCTAGGGAGCTAATCCAGAGCTAAACTGACCAATGTGCTGGATCTCTGTCTTCACAGCAGTGCTGTAGGTCTTTGCAGGGCAGTATTTAGTGTCCAACATGGTTTAGCTATATGGCAGCTATACATTCCTAGTCTGTCCCCCTCCCTTTGAACAGGAAAGCTGCTCATGGATTTAGCATTTGGTGGTCATGGCTAACCTTTTCTGCAGTGGATGATCAATACACAGTGCCTAGGAGACTGTGAAGGGGAAAACTCAAAAGTGCCCCATGAAGGTGTCCCCACCTCATTAGTAGCCCTAGATGATCTACCCTTTTGTTTCCCTTTCAGAAGGGTGATTCTGGAAATGAAGCTTTGCCATGTGCTTATCCCAGGAGGACCTTGCAGCAAGATGCTGACATCCACAATGGCCTCCTCTCCACAGTCTTTCCACGTTTTGAGCTTTATCTTCATTGCAATCTGTAAGTGTTCCCTATTTTATTTTCCTTTTTCTGACTTCAGGGGTACCTACCATCACACTCCGTGTCTTTACACACAGGAAAAACTAGCTCTGAGAGGAATGAGATTTGTAACTATGCCTCTTCTATTTTCAATAGCTTTTTTTTTTTTTTTTTTTTTTCCCAAAATCAACAAGGACAAAAAATCTGCTGACATCTGAAGAAGTTTGACTGCAGAGTTGGATCTTCATCTCCTACTGTGGTTGTTTCACTGAGCCCAGTGTTTCCATGCGGCTGAAGTCAGGGCAGCTCTACTAGCTCACACCCTCTGTATATCAGATTTACACAATAATAGCTTACAAGCTGGCAGGTGATGATCTTCATTGCAACTGCAATTAAATCTGGAGTTTATTAGCATTCTAAATAATTTTATAGGCGATTTCACCTATTTGCCTTTTAAGATGGGTTTTCTTTGCTGTCCATGTATGTATCTATTTGAGAACACCTTTATTTCTTAAATGCAGAATCAAAGGCTAGATCTTAAGTTTAAGTGAGCCTTAATGTGGCTGAAACCTCTCCTGACTAAATTTCTCTCTTCAGACAGTGTTTAAATGAACAAGAAAACTAAATCCTTTCAGTCTGGCATCTTCTGCAGTTAATTGCCTCATCGAAAATTGTACTCTTCCTAATCACAAGACATTTCTATTGCGCATGTCAGGAAACAGCCCAGTGGAAGACATCTCATTTTACCTTGTACAGATTTAGCCCTATGCTTATGTCTGGATGTTTTGATGACAGAGACAGAATATACAGGCAAAATGTACTACTATGTCATCTATATGCTGCTGCTTATGACAGTGAAGGATTGTGGATTCAGTATACTTATATAAATATTAAAGAAAGAGTTCAGAGGCTGTTCTAACTTACCATGAAGTCATGCATAGTTACAGCTGCTTCAGAGCATGGGGCTCACTGTGTTGAACCACAGCTACTCTTGCTCTGTCCTGAACTGAGAGGAGGACAGAATAATCCATGCTCAGGGGGAGTGAAAGCAAAGTAGAGGGAAAATATGGCAGAATCAAAATTCCCCATTGTTTTGTCTTGTTCTGTCCCAGCATGTCCTCATTAACAGCTGATGTTATTTTGTATAGGGCAAGTACAATAAAATGGACCAAGGCTTTCCAAAGTAAGGGAGAATCTGAGTACCATGAAAGGATGTTTCACTGAATCAGCTGCAGACTTCCTCATGCTAAATGCTAAAGCTGCTAAATACCTCTGCGTGCCAGGGCTGAAAAAAAATATTTCATTCAAAGGTCTATCCAGCAATTGGTACTTGCAGCAAACAGTACTTGTCCAACAACATTTCTTGGGACATGGTTTGGCATCCCTTCACATGCTTCATATCTCTTCTGCAGAGAAGCTGAGGATCCACAGACTGCACATCAGGAGGCATTTCTCCATGAAGCTGATTCCAGCTTGTAAGGCAGCTCTCTCCTGAGGAAGAGAGATGGCATTTTAAAAGAGTGGGGCTTCAGATAACTCAAGAGGAGTCTGCATTGTTAATTCTTCTTATTATATTTCTGGGAGCCTGATTTGGGATTAGAATATCATTAAGGTAGGTGCTATATAACAACATATATTCAGGAATACCTATTTACAGCTAGATGCATGAGACAGAATAAAAGGAAGGGAAGAACAGGTCCATGGTCCCCAGACTTGAACCCCACCTGGCTCTCCTACACCTAAGCTCACAGCACTGCCTCTCCCATGTCAGCTAAAACAACATTCCCATGAGGCACCCCACATCTACAGGGGCAATTTTGCGTTGGAAATAGCTAAGTGTGGCAATGGTGTTCCCAGGACTCATGTGCCATCTGCTGTATAGCCCTGCTCCCACTGTGTCTCAGCCAGCCAGTTCTGATGAGTAAGTTAACCTGGGGAATGGTACGTACTGTATGCTCAACCACAGTCCTCTTCTGCATCAACACCTTTGACTGATGCAATATCTGTGAAGAGAAGAGATGTAGTCATAGCTGATACAAGTCTTTGTAAGGATACTCAACAAGGATAGTTGGAGGAAAGTCACTATCCTTACAGGATATCCTTAGGATATCCTTTGTAAAGACACTCAGCAAGGAAGCTGGAGGAAAGTCACAAGTATTACTCTCTGGTTTTGAGTATGAAGAGAGAAAACAAGTATCCCCTTCTGTGCTGCATTCATGGTCCATCTAGCTTATCGTGGAGTCCCTGCCCATTAACTTCAGCCTTGGCTACAGCACTCCCAGATGACAGTGATGGGCCTGCAAGAGGCTCAAGGACAGAAGGTAAGGGATGGACAACACCTTCCACATCTGGTATCAAACCCATGCCTAATTCAACTCCTACTGAGGCCTCTCTGCCAGCTCTTTGGAAGATATCTGTCCGTGACTACTCCACTACAGACTGTTTGAAGGTAAATAGTCAGTAATGCGCAGCTCACTATGTTGACATCTCTCCAGAAGTCTCAAAAAGCAAGGCAGTTTTAACCACATGATATTTCTGTGGAGTAAGTACCTTTATTGACATTGAACACAGAGAGAAACCAAGGCACAGTGAAAACAGTCACACAATATGTATTTTAAAGGAAGACTGTTTGCCATGATGCTGACTGAAACATACCTTAATTTGCCTGCGATTGACCGATACCTGTGTAAAATTCTCATAATGATATATTTTTCAAATTATTCTGGAACCGAAAGGTCAGAAGGAGAAGCTGACCACTCAAAAAGCCTGAATGAGAGCTGGAAATCTTTGAAAGACAGTTTTTGTCTTCAAAGTCTCTTCACTTTGAAGTGAAAAGGACCTCCTGATCAAGAAATCTTTCTCTGGCCATTTCTAAAAATCTGGCTCCTATTACTTTATAGAAGGTACATTCCCATCTTAGCTGTAAAAGAAGAGTGACATCCTCAGACCACTGGATCCTCCAGGATCTCTCTTCAAGGTGCATGGACTGAGAATAAGTAATGCTTCGCTCCATATACATATGGACCGAAGGCTACATTAAATCACAAGTATGACCTTTTTTATCTTGGCTGCCTGCTTTTTCACGTTTTACAGTGACTTTTATTTAAGAAAAAAAAAGTCACAAAACCTGACACATGATCAGTTGTAAATAACTGAGAATTATTCTGCATAATTACTTTAGAAATATTACTCTTAATAAAAAAAGGGCCCCAGAGAGTCTACAAAATTGATGATATGCTTTCACAGATTCTCTGTAACGTATTTAGTATTACACATTCTCTCAAATGCCTTTTTAGTGTACTTTATCCTGACCTGTCAGTTTTGATAATTTACTGGTTCATCCCAAGATCTTTCTTCCACATTTAAATACATATGTGAATTTCC
Source organism: Cygnus olor (assembly GCF_009769625.2). Classification (NCBI taxonomy): domain Eukaryota; kingdom Metazoa; phylum Chordata; class Aves; order Anseriformes; family Anatidae; genus Cygnus; species Cygnus olor. The sequence continues at coordinate 65,391,913 of NC_049170.1, read as the reverse complement.
TGGATAAAGACAAATCACTATTAGATCATCATCTATCTCCACATCATGAAAGTAAATTCCATGACAATGCTAAGCCATTACACATCCACAAGCCATTAATCCAAAAAGCTTTGAAAAGGTCATTTTTTTAAGCTAATAGTGTAAAACTCACATACTAAAACATTCAGATAGAAAGTTTAGGAAGTGTCTTTTGCAACTTAATTTAAATCCCCTGTAGACTGAAACGTCTGGATAAAGCTCACAAAAGATTAAAGACACTAGAGGACCTGACTTTCTAACCCATTGCATTTTCTATCCCAGTGCAAATCCACACAAATCTTTACCTCTTTGAAGTCACTAGCAAATCTCTTGGTCTTTTCAATGGGACTTACAACTTCACTTCTGGTAATTACATCAGCCTGCCACTATGGAACCTCACTCCTGGGAAATGTTAATAATATAAAGCTGGCCACTGTCAGATCCTCTTTGTGCTAAAGCTATTTAATTTAAATAGGTTTTTCTCTGCTTTGTTGAAGACACAGAGATGTTACTGGCTTCACAGATGCACAAATTGTCTCAGAAAGGGACAGGCTGATCTTTTTAACAACAGTTTGAACCCTGATGATATGTTTCAGAGAGCTGGTCATGGCTAGGCAGCCAGGTCTCCCCAGCTTTCAGAGGTGGTTGCTTCAATGGATCTTCCTTCTCCGAGGCAAGGCTATCTTCCACGTGTACTCTCTCTCTGCACATGCCTGTCATAAGCCTCTTCTGAAAATTGCTCTTACCAGCTCCATAGCTCTCCTCTCTCTTCCCCAGGACCTGTGCTGGTGCATGGCAGCTCATCGAACCTGTCAGCCTGTGCCCTTCCTCTGCCCTTCACAGACTGCCTCCTCCTGCCACAGTCATGGGGATGCTTCTCCTCTTGCTGCTGACTCTGATGGATCAGAAATACATGAAATAAAAATATGGCTGGATAAGAAAGTAGGTCACCTTTTATCAGAAGTCTTGGCATGCTGATAAATCTTTCTTCTGTGAACCTCCCCAAGTTAATATGTTGCAGGGGCTGGTTGTACTGGCTTAGGAGCTAATGTCTGTCCAGGGTTACTTTCCATCACTTACTGCTCTGTGTCCACATCTTGAAAGACATCTTCTCATGGCAGCTTGAAGGGCAAAGAAAAGGAAGTAGAAGACGCAAACTGAGCTGCAAGGAACACACACTGTTGAGTCTGCTTGTTTTGCTGGTTAAGCTTCCAGTCAAAACACTCCATTAATGTGCAAAGCATTGTGCTTTATTTATTTTTGTTTGTTTATTTGTCTGTTATACTTTTCCATCAATTCAGATATAGACAAAAATGCGCAAAAAAAATAATCAAATAACATGAAACAAAATGGTTGACCAAAGATCTGTGTTTTATGGTGGATCACAAGAAAGATCAATTGCAAATGCTGAACTCCACAGTATCTGTATCACCAAATGCTTGTCTGAGGTGGAGTTCACTCTAATCGCATTGCTGAAAATTGCCCAATTTACTTTTTTTTGCCCAATATACTCTTTTTCAGTAGCAATGTGTTTTCCTAATCAAAACTGCAGGATTTTATGGCCTGGCAGGTTGCTAAAGCAAAAAGCTTCTTGTGTGCTGCAGGCTGCTGTTCCTATTGCTGTTGTCATTTCTTTTCTCTACGGGATGGGGGGGGGGGTGGAACTGTTGACAGAATAGATGATAAGTAAAAACCTAGATGATGATCTGGGTGTTGACAGATAAGATCAATGCATTTGTTGTCTCAGCCCAGGCGCTGTTTATCCATTACAATGGTGGGCTAATTTCACTGGCACTCTGTCTATGTTAATGCCCTTCCATAAATGAAGACTTAGAAGTTATTACAACTGCACCTGAAAGCCAGCACTGCTCCTCCCTTCCCTTCTTTCTCCCACCAGCCCTCTTTCTTCCCACCAGGTGAATGTCAGCTGAAATACCGGAGGCAGCGACTGCATGCTCGAATGTTTGTTTTGACCTAGGTGGATTTGCTCAGAGTATTAATATAGTACAAGTTGAATTAGATCCTCTGTTTGTGAGATTTAATGCATATCACTCCCTAGGCATCAGGAAAAGCATACAGTGATAAACCAGTATAATTTGAGTCTGGAATTAACTCTCAATTACATATTAGATCCTGTGTTACTCCAACACCTTTGATGACATTACAGCGGATGTAGACTTGTGCTGTTGAAGTTAAAATCTGGCCTGTTTTCTTCTCTCTAATCACAAATGCAATCTTTTGGGAGCAGCAAATCATTTGCATGTCCGCATGACAAAGAATTATTGCATAAAAGAGATAATTAAAAGCATCACTTCATAGATCTTGAGTCACTTATTTAGTTTTGTACCCAGGTGATGAATGAGGGCTTTGCAAAGAGGGAACCAGTGTTTTCTTACTTGTGATCAGAAAAGATTTGCTGAATTCTGTCAGATCTCTTTTCCCTCTTACTGCTATCTTCTTTGACAAATGCTTGTAATTTCTTTACTTTTCCAAAGATATCTCCCTGAAATCATCAGAGATAAGGTCTGTTCCTCAGGTGCCTCCCTCACACCTCTGTATTCATCAAATGGCTCTGAGATTTATGCCCTTGGCAATAATCCCAGAAAGACACTCACTTCTTAATCTCAGCATCAGAAATACATCTGAAGCAACTTCCAGTCCCATCAGTGGTGACATTGATTAAGAAACTGCTGCTGGAAAGTGATGAATATTTAGAGGTATTTTTTGTAACCATTGCAAATCATAATTAGGGCTGAATGGAAAATATAAGTAGCTTGCTGAGAAGATGAATTTGCATTTTTTTAATGAATTTCATGCTTCTTTCTAATGTTTTTGTGTTGCACAAACACCTAAGTGATAAGGATTTTCTTACCCACACAAGTCTAGGCTTGGTAAATCATACTCAGCATTGCTCCTGGTGTCCAAAGTGGCTGAGGGGGAGTCAGGAAATGCATTTTTCGCCCTGGTGCTCAATCCTGCTAGAGGGAACTGAGTTTCCAGAGCACAGACTTGCTCATGGCACACTGTGGTGCCAAATGCCAGCTCCAGAAAAAATACAGCAGTGAGTTATGTGTCCTATAGCAGCCCTTTGGGCTCCCCTAAACTGTGTTTCTGGGTGATCACCCTAACAGGGGAGATGCAGCTCTCCTCCATTAGCTCCAGTATCACTTCTTGAGAACATCTCTCTAAGCAGAGCACCCTAATGTTACAGTTATATGGGAATTATGTCCTTTAACTTGTGCTGTCCTGTTTTAGAGCCTATGAGGCATAATTGCTGCTTGTAAAATATTTTAAGCTCCTAGGATAAGAGATAATGAATGTTTGTTACTGCATGATTATCATTAATACTTTCTTTTTTATTTGGAGAATGATTTTGCTGTAACTTCTAGTAAACCATTTCTCTTCCGTTTTTGAAAATAAAAATTATGATCGAGTCTGTCTATGCTAAACATTGTAAGCTAGCTGTTTTTTTGTTTGTATGTTCGTATTTTTTAATAAACATTGTTAACTGGAAATTTAAACTTATTTGTTGGAATGAGTCAGAACTTTAAAGCAGAAACTAGCTTCGAAGTGGGGCCCAAAGTAAGGAAAAAAAAAAAAAAAAACACAACAAAACCTTTAATGTTTTATCTGCAAGTTTGCTGACCAAACCCATCTGCTTTATTTGACAAATGATAAAGACTGTCAGGTGCTCTAATAAGCTGGCTTTGGCTGCACTTGCAGATCATCCTTCTGAAACTTGCAGCAGTGCTGTCCTCCAAATAGCTGAAAGACATGATTGACCCCAATGTCAAATGTCTCAGTGGATGTGTGCATGACCATTCTTGCAAGCATGTGTAACCTCCCACCCCCTACACCTTCCTGACCCCTGCTCTTCTTTGCCCTACACGTGCACACACCTTGCCACCACATTTTGTGTCCAGACTTTCCTGCAACAACATTGATTCCTACTGGGAAGCAGAGTCCAGTTCCACCTGTGGCACTGGTTCCTACTTATGGCTGACCCCATCAGATATAGAAAACTTCATGAGTCTAAAGGATATCATCCAGAAAAGCAACTCACAAAAAGCAGAGGCTTTTGACAAAGCCAAAAGAGGACAGGAACTCATCTGTAATAGTACACGTCTGAGAGAAAACTTACAAAATAGCCCATGTCACTCCCAGGCTTGTAGAAATGGGGAAAAAGGAACTGGCCAATGCCCTGGTCCATGTGTGCTGTTATGATTTACGTGACAGAGCTTTTTCATTAAAAAGACAAGATTTATGGGAAGAGGTAAAATAAAATTGCGGATCCCCAAGAACAACTGAGACTGGAAGAGACCTCCAAAGGTCCTCTGCTCTGCTCAAAGTAGGCCCAATTTCAACTTTAGTGTAGTTACTATCAATACCTTCCTGTGAGACAGATGTAAAGATAAAGATGCATGATCTGGTGCTTTGCAGGCACCAGCTGGGAATATCTTTTCTCTCCTGTAGTCTAAGGGGACAGCATAATCAGATTAAAATTAGAGCAATTTTTCCCAACTTGCATGTAGCTTTTCAGCTTCTATTTTTGACTCAAAGAAGGACGTCTGTACCCAGATAAATGTTTGCTTTTCCAGCTGTGTCAGCCAGTCTGATAAAAAATATTACCTCCTCCTGCAAACCTTTCTTGTATTCTTAGACTCTCCCAGAAAGAACATTGTCTTCAGTGACAGTTTTGACTCAGCAGTGACCAGAGAATTTTTGTCCCTGAGACTGCGTGCATTTTATCTTGGAGAAGCTACTGAAGTTATTGGAATAAGCAGACTAATCCAAGATTCAGTAGTAATGCTATCTAAAGTTTAAAATGGTGCATAAATTAAAAGAGAATTTGAAGTAAAATGGCCTGTGCAAAAGCAGTGATTTTTTGGTTTGGATGTAGTTAAAATTTATTTGTGCCATTTATCCAGAGCTTTTTCTGTTGGGGTAGTAAAATTTCACACTGTTTGTTGCTGAAGTTGACAACGTTTGGTTTGCCATTCCAAGTGAAAGGGGAAAATATTAGGAGAGCAGACTAAAAGAAACAGGGTTGGACAGAGATGTAAACGGCAAGATGTGCTGTGCCCAAAGTTCAGTTATCTTAATTATGGTAAATTATTAAAGGACATTACCTCATTCTAATCCCTACACTAACATCCTCCTCTTGAAAGTTAACAGCTAAGCTGTTGACAAAAGAGCAATGCAATTATCTTTAAATTAGGTTTTACAACCAAAAATAAAAATAGGAAAACTTTGTCAGTTGTTCATTTTTACTGGTAATATTATGGGAAGTCCAGAGCAGACTTTTCTTTATGCAGTTCTGCCATTCCTGACATGACTAGGCACACACACCAGATTTTTCACAGGAGTGTAATCTTGCTGTATTGAAAGTCAGAAACTTAAAAAAAAACTTCATCTGTATCACCCTGACCCTCACTACGTTTTCAAATTCTTAGGGAAAGAAAAAAAAAAAAAGGTGAGCTGTTCAGACTGCCCTGTGAGGAATGCAGATTCCATCAGCATTCATTTGCATCTGTCAGTGGAAATGACCCCTAAAAAATGTTCTCTAATTGCTGGAGCTTCACTTGTTGCACTGACTATATTTCTTCCTGGTGGCGTATTATTGTTGGTTATGATTTACAACAGGAGATCCCTTCAATGTGAGCACAGTCTAACCTTGAAGGAGTTCACAGTTTGACCAAAGACAAATGAAGGACAGAAGATAGGACTTGTTACCATCAATTACAGATGGTTACCTGAGGCACAGAGGGACATTAATATCTTGAGGGGCAGCTTGTGGCTGATTGGAAAAATGGCACCATTAAATGGGCTTCTGTCATGGAAGGAGAATATGCTAGCCCAGAAATCCCAAGCTCTCAAGCTCTGACCTGCTCTTCAAGCTTGGAGTAGACACAGGAGCATCCTTGCTCCTGGAGAGAATTTGATGTGTAGGCCAAAGTTACCCCTCAGCCACAGACCTTCCCTCAGGACAATAACTCTTGAAATATCCCATCACAAAAGCATGAACACCAGCAAGGAAAGGGTTTTAGGGGCTACAGCAGGCCCATAGAGCAGGCAACCTGCAAGTTTGTGAGAGGATTGTCAAACAGGGCATTACTGATCATGCCACTGTGTACTCCCCTGCTTCACAGCAATAGCTCCTTGTAGCCTCTCTTCCTTCATCTCCTTTTGCCCTACCTCCTCCCATATTTTGCTGACAGGGAGATCTGGACTGAAGAAGTAGGAAATAAAGTGTTGTTTGCCAGAGTAATGCTGGAGAACTTAGTGACTTACCCCTTGGACATTAGAGCTCACAATTTTAAATGCTAAGGGACAAGTAAAAACAAGCAAGGGGATGGAATTTCTTCCCTTGGTTTTTCCTCCCAAATATTAAATTTAAGTATGCCAAACAAGTGGAAAACTGTAATGCAAGCACACACAGGGTCCTGAAGGACAAAGGAAAACAAAACACGTTGCTGTTCCTGGAAAACTTATGTCTGAGGTCTGGCCAGATAACCCTAACAACTTCCACCAAGCCTTTTGAACAGTCACACTCGATGTCTAGAAAATTCATCAGCTGAAAAGAGAAGACCAGTCCTATCCAGGAAAAATAATAACCCTCAGGCAAACAAGGCAAGTAATGCAGAAATGACTGGCTGAAATCCCTCTGCAATGCAAGACTGATTATAATGTTATGGCTTTAAAATCCATGAGTTTGATCATAGACTGCATTTGCTCCAACAGTGTTCGTGTTCTTACCTTCAGGTTTTGACTTAAAAATCTACCACAGACTGTTGCCGTTTCCTGGTGGAAAAGCTACAGCAGCAATGGCTTGCTGTGAGCAGGAGGTGTAGGCACAATGCACAGCCACTGTCCATTTGCAGCATTTATTTCAGCTAATCCAGCATGGGCTGCAGGGTGTATCTTGCTGACAGTCCTGACATAGGAATAAGAAGAAAGTGCTGTCAGTGGTGAGCTGAGCATTGCATGTTCCTCAGCCAGGCATAGAGTACCATAAAAAGGGTTACTACTGGAGTCATGTAAGGTTAGTATGTCACATGTATGTGGAAACAGCTATATGCTCATGTCCAAAGTATTCCTGTAACAGTATTTCCTACAGGCTTACAGATACAGAGACATACTCACACCTCTAACCTACAGCATATGGGATGTCCCACTGAATTCAGGGGGATGGTTTATAAGCCTCATGTGTTGATAAGGTCAGAGACAAACCAGCCTAGAAGATCCTACCACAGGCTTTAACTGAGTTTCATTACATAGTTTGGCACTTTTATCCTGACAGGCAAAATGGTTTTGAAGGAAGAAAACAATGACTAAGCACAGACTTCCACAGGAAGAGATGCCCAGACCTCTATGTACAAGCTGCAGTTCTATTTTTTTCTTTCCTTAAAGTACCTTTAAGTCAGAACAACAAAGTTGTTCCATATATGCATTCAAACTTTAAACTCTCTCCTGGTGGTGGCTGCATTTCCATAACTGACCTGCTAAACAAAGGAATTTTAATATGTTCCTCAATAGGTTCTGAGCTGTGTTTTCAAACTGCAGAACTGTGTTACCAGCCTTTTGCGAGCTGAACTCATCTTTCATCTCACAATGGCAGTGCAATAAACTTTGTATCTGTTGAGTTGGTGAGATACTGTTCTATGTTATATAAAACTTGTGTTTTATGAGAATAAAGTTGGATAATCCAGCTGCAGCTCACAAGAAAGGTGATGTATTATGTAAACTTTGATCCAAACAAATAGACAAAGCAAATAAACCTAGTTCTCTTTGATTGAGAAGGCAAACTGCAGAACGAAGGTAGCAGTGACAATAGGGTAAAGGTAGCAGAGATCAGGTGCCTGCTAAATCATACCTTGTCAACCAAAAAGGCCTGTGAGAGACTACATTTGAGTTACAAGAATTGGATGTACGTTTGCACTCATATATAGAGGAGTAATATGAAAGGTGGTGAGGTCCATGTACTTTGATGTCTAATGGAACCCTAATTAAAAAAAAAAAAAGAGAGAGAGAGAGAGATGCAAATCTGAAATGTTATACTCCAAAGTAACCTGTTACTATTGGATTTGAGCCTCCTGTTGTGTAATTCTGGCTGTAATTACATAGGAACAGCATTTGTGGTAGCATCAGGACATCTATTACCCGCATCAAGTCTTGAAGAAACATGTAGGTGTTCTCTAACTTACTCTATCCACATAATACCAGTTAATTGATTTTATTGGGTGCTATAGGCACCCAACAATTTTGAAAAATTGTGTTTTGAATGCCCTCTAGTGGCTATTGCCACTGCACCTTGCATTGCTCCAAAAATCTTAGTGGTCCCTGAGGCCTTTGGAGTTCGACTGGACAGGTGTAGTGGGCTGGCAAGGGTCAGTGACAAGTCAGCCATGTCACTAAAAGGACTGAGAGGCTCTCAGGCTTGACTTTGCTTAAAGAAGCTGTAGCTTGCTTATAACAATGTTTAGTAATTCGTTTAATATTTTCAGTCATTAACAGCTTTCTTTGAATGTAATTTGTCATAGGGAAGCATAAACTCTCCCACTGTCTCCCGGAGGAGGAGAGAGGAAAATACTATCTACTGTGTTTGAATACATCCAGTCACGGTATTTACCCCTACACCCCCTTATGTTATTTGCCTTGCAGCAATTCTCTTTGGATTTTGTACAGCTCCAATTTAAAGCTTATGCCAGCAAATTAGCATTTTTGGTGCAAGAAACTTTCTCAGCAAAAATTGCTTCTCTGGGCCATATTTGTGTGCAAAGTCAGACCCAGCCTGGCATTGTGCTACAAGCTGGGTGTCTTTACTGAGAAACCAAACTCTCTGGGGGAAATGCAGTCAAAAACAATACACTGGCAGGGTCCTTGAAGCTCTTCAGAGGTGGCCTTATCAACTCCTTCCAGCAGCAGATGCAAAATTAGTCTATATATTTTAATCATTAACAACAGTGATAAAAGTTTACAAGAAATCTTTAAGTTAATGTAAGACTTTTCTTCCTTAATAAAGTTTATAAACTATACTTCTGTTTTTCCATGTGCTTTTTGATCTAAAGTCTATCTTAATTCAGTAATCAACAACAAGCAAAAGGGTGTGTTAACATATTCCACTTGCTAGCATTGCTACAGGCTAGAAAATACTCGAACTTTGAGAAAAGAAGCAAAACCAAAACAGTATAGTAAGATCAAAGCAAAATCTCTGATGATTTTTCTTTTACAGAGAGTTTCCTTCATTTCCTCCTCATATTTTCAGAGATGGTTCTGCTCTTGAGGTCACCCTCAGCAATTGTAGGAGAAGGATGACATGGAAACATTGATATGAGTATTAAAGTGATCCCAACAATGGATCAGATCTGAGGACAAAATTTCTGCTTCAATCAACTTTAACTGTTCCACTGCGCTTGTTTTACATATGGAAACTTCAGATGTGAAGCCAGAGCAGCAGAAGTAGCTCTGCAAGTAAGGCATCTACGATACGCACTGAAGAGGACTTCGTTATGGTTTCGGCTTTTTCTTCTTTCAGCTACCACATGGCAACTGAAATAAGCCAGAGTTGGAAGGACAGACCCCTTCCCAGCTGTGACTGTCACTTAGCAAAGTGGTGACTCATCCTGCAAAGGAGTGATTTCCATCCAAACCAGTTGTTTATATGCATCTGCACTGTGTGTAACCTTTCTGAAACTAAAAGTCCACAGGCAGAATTAGTCACCAAGCCAGTGGATCCTAAGTGAGTGAGTATCATGTATTAGCCACAAACAGTCCATTCTGATTTTGTTGGAAAATAGGAAACAGTAAAATAAATGTTATAAATATATACAGAATTTTTGAAGTAGAAGCAATTGATGCTACTTTTATCTGGGATGTTGTATTGGAGATAGGAAATCAGAGGAGTTCTTGTAGCTCTGCTATCAGGCTGACACAAAGGCAAGTCATCGAACTTTTGTGCATCAGACAGGGAGCACTGTTCTAAAAATGTTTATAATGAAATTGTCTCCTTCTGGAAAAGACATGGAAATCCTCTGAGGGGAAGGGTAGTATCTAAATATTAAAGCTTATTATGATTATAGAGTAATCTGAAGGAAGGACTTGGGCTGCTGTCCTAGAAAACACAAAACATGCCATTGGTCCCAGGTTTCTGATTTAAATGCTTTTTGTTTAAATGTCAAACACTTAAAGTACATATGAGTTGTTTTGAATAAGCCCCAAATTCAAAGAAGAAACACACTGCAGAATCCAGCAATTTGTTCAAACTATTCTAGAAGAGAGCCAGGTAAAATTCATTAGGTAGGCTGCTAATTACCAAGTGCCCATTTAACTCCAGCTGCAAAACAATGACTACTGAGTAGCAAATGTAGCCCATGTGTGGGTCTTCAGCAGCACCCAGCACAGGTGACTCACATCATGCTACACTACATTAAAGTCTTTATATAAGTGTGGATGCTGCTGGGTGTCTCTGGTAGTGTTTTTTTTTTTTTTTTTTTTAATTTATTTATTAAAAAAAGAAAAAAGCTCTGCCTGGAAATGCAGGGCTGGCCAGCTGCAATGGTGGGATGTGTTGGAAGCAACTGATGCCTCTCAGAGTTGTGTTGTTGTTTTTTGTTTGCTTGGTTTGTTTTTAAACTAAATTCTTCACTGTAAGGGTAGTGAGATACTGGAAGAGGTTGCCCAGAGAAGAGTTGTGGATGCCCCATTCCTGGAGGTGTTCAAGATCAGGTTGGATGGGGCCTTGGCCCACCTGATCTATTGCAGGGGTTGTGTGTGTGTGTGTGTGCCTAAAAAACTAGATGATCTCTAAGGTCCCTTCCAGCCCAAGCCATTCTGTTTTTCCTGAGAGGCTGTGTGTTGTGCCTTTCAGGTGTGTGCAAGCCTCCCTCCCTATGGTCCCTGAAGGGTCAGAAATGTTGCTGGTGCATCTCTGCCTAAGGTGTGTTAGTTGGCATTGGCTGGGGTGGAGATAGTGGAGTTGCTGTTTTTGTGCTGTGAATGGGAAACTGAGGTGATACTCCCTAGCATGGGAGTTGCACAGGGTTCTGGTGCTCCAGTAATGGAAGAGACTGCTGGGAGCCTTGTACTAACGTGTTGCGTGGTCCTCGTGGTTTCACTTGCAGGTCCACAGGCCTGTGTCTGCAAGCTGAAGCTGATGGTCAATTCTATTTTACAAAGATCTGATTTGGTTATTTGGGTCCTGCAAAGCTGAAAATGCAGGTCTTTTCTAAACAAAGCTTTGAGCCTTGTGTGCTTTGGGGACCACAAGAGACCTATGAGATACAGAGAAAGTGTAACTTAAACCTATATCCTTTCCTACTTTTGTTAGGTGTTTCCTGTGTTATTTAGATTAATGAAAATGGTATTTTCATTTTTATTGTTTTCTATTCCTATCACTTGTATCTTTGATTCATGTATATTGCAAGGCAAAGTTGTTTCAGTCAATTATAAATTAAAAAAAAAAATAAAATCCCACTTATATTCTACCACACAATTCATCCCAAAGGTCTTTTCTAGAATGTTATTGTCTTCCTGCATATTGTGGTGAGATTTTGATTCCCTTATTAAAATTTAGTTTGTTGGTAACTACCGTCTATCTCTAACTTCTAAAACTTCTTGTTCAGATATGCTTTATTTCAATGTTCATTTTAACTGCAGACTGAGGTTACCTGACAGTCATTGCTTGACTTGTCTTGGCACCTACACAAAGGCCCCGCCTATGGCTGAGGTATGAGGGAAAATACAGTATAACCTGATTCCATTGCGATGGACTCATGTGAAAATGGTACTGCCATTGTTTTGCATGATTTGACAAAAAGTGAGCTACACGAAGGGGAAAGACACATGAGCTATAAAATCAGGATTTTTTTTCTGCTTTTTTTTTTTATCTGGTAACAGTATGGGGAGAAGAAAATGGGACATAGGGAAATGGGGGAAGTATTATGCTGCATTGCAGAGTCTGTTTCCTCCTATGTCTCAAATGCGTATATTCTCATTTTCAGGAACCTACAGTCATTTCAAAATAAAGAATTGTGGTAAAATACACTCGCAATCAAAATACTATGTCAGTCAAGTCCATTCTGTGACAGATGCATCCTAGAGGCTGTGATTTGTGGGCTCTTTTCCTTTTGTTCTAGCAAGTATTTCATTCTATGACCAGTTCTTCCCTTGTCTGGGTTCAGTATCTGTTGGTATTAGCTGTTGACTGCCACCAAACTGAGTTAACTTCAGATTAACCTATCCTACAAGGCCTTACTCTACTTTTTGGAGACTCAGTAAAGAAGTCTCCTCACTTTTGGAACCTCTAGTATTTCTGTTCTCTCATACAAAGTTGCTTTAAAGAAAAAGTAGTAGGTGTACTGAAAGCATTAGATGCTGCAAAGTATTTTATAATTCTTAAGGCAGCTTGAGGCACTTTTTTCTTAGTCTCTCAGCCCTTAAAATATCTCTTGTTTATGTTTTAAGCTTTACCTCACTGTGAGGGCAAGGCATTTTTTTTTTTTTAGTCTTGAAGTGCAGTTAGTGCTCTAAAAATAATGCTAATTTTCAATTTTTTTTTTAATGAAAAATAGGTCTGTAAACATTGTGTGACCTGGTAGGATCGTGACAGTCAGTGAGACTGGTCATTTGTTACTTAGCCAAAATATCTCCAAGTGCATATGGATCTTTCAAATCTAGACACCCCTCGTCTATGAGTAGTTTTCATGTTTTTTGCATTGTGTGATGGGTGAAAGAGAAAGCTTAGGAAATGTTACTGCTTCATGCAATATCTTAATATATATCTACCACCCACTGTGCATATCTAACGCACTATCTACCACCTAGTAGAGACTGATATTGCACCATAACAAAATTCAGCAGCAGTTTAGAAGAAAACTTCACCTTGTGAATAGGCCTAAATCTCCATGTCTCCCTGTTTGGCAAATCCACTGAAGTCCTACTTCCCCTGCCAGCTCTGAGGTGTTCAGTGTTTAATTTATACTTATGATTACTGGAATGATTCATTCAGATCATCTTTCCAGAGGTGATGCAAGGCATAATTTTTTTTTCCTCAAGTCAATTCCATTTCCTACGCCTTAACTGAGATCCACACGATAGTGTCTATATGACTGAAAAGATGCCGCATGCAACTGGCAAAAATGAAATTAGTCTATGCAAACCAATCCATGCTATTAGACTTACTGCTTATGCTTACAGTTGCCCTTAAAATCCATAGGTGTCAGTTGTTCCAAAAGTAAGTATAACACTTTGCTCCAGGTAGCAACTTGATGTAAAAGGCTTGGCAGATGATTAGTTAATAATATTGCTTAATCTGTTTCAGTAATTTAAATATTGTCAGCAGCTGAAAGTGCCTATTGCAAAATAGCTGCTCTAAGGATGCTTAATCTCTTTGTAAAGTGCTTTTGAAATCTACTGATGAAAGTTAGGTGGTATTACCATTATTGTTGTTGTCATAAATCTGGGTGTATACTACAAAATATTTTCTATGAGTACTCATTTGAATTTGGATTTTAAATAGCGTGCTCTAGCCAACTTGTATTTCTTTCAAGCTTGTTTTCATAAATTTTGCTGGCAGGAAAGTGTACAGGGTATATGCATTAAGCTTGAATTCTGCAAGCATTAGCACTGTGAGGTTGATAGCTGAGATATTGCTGTTTTTTTGTTGTTGTTGTGAAGCAGCTAATGCCGTGCTGAGTATGATCAGCCTTTACACAGGGATGTATAGGTAACAAAATAGGGTTGGATAAACCCATCTGTTGAGCTTTCCAGTCAGAAACAAACCCAAGTCTATCTCCTACGTTAAAGGTAGGTAAACTCTGCCTGCCAATATTTGTTAGACTGCAACACTGATGGCTAAGGCCTGTTATTCTTCCTGGAGAAGAGCTCATGAAATGTCAGGTCTCCCTTGCAGTTTGTGTCCTCCGACTGGGATCACTGTACATTTGGTGAAGAATATTTCAAGTACTGCACATGCAAGCAGGACAAAACATCATAATTAGTCACATATTTGAAATCTTTTTTCTTTATGTATCCAAGTCTGCATGAAGAAACCACAGGGGCTTGGTCAGATCCAAATAGCCATGTTTACTGAATATACACATAGGAGTCCTGGAAATTTGTGCTGATATTCTAGCTGGTTTCTGGCACCTCCTGCAAAAGAAAAAAAGGAACTGTGGAGGACAGTACAAGAGTAAGGAAGTGTTAGGTACAGGTTTAGTGACTTTTTTTCTTAAAACCCATAACAGGAGGATACCAATGTCACTTAGCAATATTTTGAAGTTGCTATATGTTTCCAGAATGATCGTTATGAGACACCTTGCATGTACCCAGAGGGTGTGACTTTGTTTTCAATGGAAAGGGTTGTTCTGCCTGTTTTTTTTCTGCTACAGAAGACCCAGTACATTCTCTGGGACAAGCAGTTTTCCTTCTCTGGTAATAGATATCCTGAACTAAACAGTTCTAAATGGGCAGGGATACTGTGAAAAATAGGACAGGTTGAATTGGATATGTATGGTTGGGTGCAAGTCTCAGTTCATGGCTGGATCCAGGAGTGGGTCTTTCTGAGGTTGCTGAGACTACCTCATTGACAGGTAAGCCTTTACCTTTGCTTTGTGTGATATTCTTTAGTGATAGGTGTGAGGAATCAAATTATATCCTTGCACTACAACAGTATTTGCATAAACAGCAGGATTAGCTTACAGTTTGACAATTTGACAACGTAATGCCTTACTGTAATTGTAGCAGTTGAACTGTCCCAGGTAACCTGTGTTACTATGTTATTTGGGAATGTGCTGAGGGTTAAGGAAGATGCTCGTGAAGTAATTGTGAACAACCAATTATCTTCAGCAGAAGAATCACCTCGGTGGTGCTACAGATACAGGATTACTTCTTGAACCACTTCATGTTGTCCCGTGACTCCAGGTTGGGTCCTGAGGATTAGTAACCATTTTTCAAAGGTCTGTGATGACTGCCTGGAGGACAGCATGGCAATGCACAGGATGCAAAGCAAATCCACATATGTCTGACTTATGTGCAAGTTTACTGCTAAGCTTTGCTGTGGGGATGTACGTGGTAACAGGGCTCAGCCCCTTCCATTTGTGAAGCAGCCCAGCAAAGTAGCTAACACTTGCCTAAGCGGGGCCAAGCTGACCTTGCTCCCCATGCAGCCCAGAAATCCTGTGCAGCCTGGCTGGATGGTGGTATGAGGAAGAGGCTTCGGTTGCACTGAGTAATACTTCCCTGGGGAAGGCTCTGTTTATCCACCATAATGCATCACTAATGGAGGCAGGAGGGATATAGTGCCTGTAGCCCATACCCCACCCTAAGAATTCCCCCCGCCTCCCAGACTCTTCTTTCCACAGGCACTTTTGGAGCCTGCTGGTAATGAAAATTTGATGTATGTTAAGTCAAAATGAGAGGAACAACAAAGTAAAGAGGATGCCTTAGTGCTTACTTTCCTCTCAGTGGCTCTTCTGGGCTGCGGTTGACTGTGAAAGAGCCCTACTTCATTCCAGGGAACCAAATGATGTTTATGTGAGAGGAAAGAAAAATGTGCTAGTAGAGGATTAAAGCTTTAATAGTCATAGATGCTCTGTAATGAACTACCAACACTAATTGACTAGTTTCTGCTGTTTTGACAATCACCAGGTGTTCTGCAGTAGCATGATTTGCACCTGCCTGTGTTATTTCAGTAGTACAGAGGCTTTCCCCCCCACCAAGCTATGTCTTGCTCTGCAAATCTCTCCTGAAAAGGATGGGAGCAGTTGATGCTTGGCATGTTGTCATGTTTCAACGAGGTCAAATGCAGGGTCCTGCACCTGGGCTGGGACAATCCCCAGGCACACTGGGGGATGAGTGGATTGAGAGCAGCCCGGCAGAGAAGGAGTCAGGGGTGTACTGGTGGATGAAAAATTGGACATGAGCTGGCAATGCTCCCTTGCAGCCCAGAAAGCTAATGTATCCTGGGCTGCATCAAAAGCAGTGTGGCCAGCAGGGCAAGGGGGGTGACTTGTCTCCATCTGCTCTGCTCTCATGAGACCCCACCTGGAGTGCTGCATTCAGCTCTGGGGTTCCCAGCATAGGAAGGACAGGGACCCATTAGAGCTGATCCCGCAGAAGGCCACAAAAATTATCAGAGGGCTGGAATGCCTCTCCTATTCAGAAAGGCTGAGCGTTGGTGGTGTTCAGTCTAGAGAAGTCTCCAGGAGGCATTATAGAATCCTTTCAATGTATAGAGAGGGCTTATAAGATACTTTATACCAGAGCCTGAGGTGACAGGACAAGTGGCAATAACTTTAAACTGAAAGAGGGTAGATTTAGATTGCATTTAAGTGTAAGGCCACTCCTGCTGTGCAGGGGAGACTGCCCAAGCTGGATGTTTGGGAGACCTGGAGTGCACATGTGCCAGGCACGCTCCCTGCAGATGTGTACCTTGGCCTGGTTTAATCTCTCTTCTAGGAAGCAATGCACTCCCTCCAAGGTGAATGTGCATGCTGAGCTCATGCTAGCAGTGGGTGTGCAGACCTGTTGGTCTCTTCAGTATTCAGAGTTTGCAGCAGGTGTGGTGGCTTGCTGTTACTGCTACTGACTGGGTTTCAGGATTGACTGTGGCTCACGTTCAGGAGAATGGTGGTCTCTGAAAGTCTCTTTTGTTCAGAAAATTAACAGAGTTATCCTTTTGTTCTGGTGCTGACTTCTGCCTGCCAGACCCTAAGTGCTTCTGATGCTTTCTGGGGGGCTTTCTCCCTTCTATTGCCAGTTCTGTTAAATATCACAACTCTGTTCCAAGGTGCTGGTCAATGCAGGGACATAGATAAGAAAAAAATGAGGAAAGCAGCTGACCTTGAGTTTGGGTTTGGCTGTTTGTGTAGCTATAACAGTCCTGTCTTGCAAATTTCATCACCTGATTTGTTTTCCCTTGTGCCTAATCCTCCTGCTCCAAGCCTGATTCTTTCCCCTTTCATGGTAGACCCCTGTATTTCAGTATACCAGCACCCATACCATCAAAGATTGGAGGATGAAATCAGAGGAAGCAGCAGTCATTCCTGGTATACTTTTTTCTTAAAGTCACTGTTCCTAGAAGCTGAGGGTGCGGTCAGACAGTGGAGTGAGGCCAGCGCTGTGCCTTGCGGTCAGCGCGGGAGCTGTCTGCCCCCATCCCTCCTAGCCCCAGCAATGCTGCGCCAGCTTTGGTGCGTCTGTTTGCACAGACTTGTTCAGCCTTCTAGTCTGTATATGGGTGGTTTTCCCCCCTCCCTGGGTTAGCTTCCTACTGGGTTGCTGGCTTGAATTGGTTTATCAATGTAAGCTGTGTGCCAGCGGGAGAGAGGGATCAGGGAGGGGAGATGGGTTGGGGCGGACCTGCTCCCCTGCGGCATCTGTGAGCCTCTATCAACCCTGCTGAGCATCGCACCACACCCTCAGACAGAAAAGCAGAGGACACTTCAGCTATTCCCAAGATAGATGCCTAGATAATAACAATAGACAATAAGAGCTGTGTACTGCTTGCAAGCATTTTTTGGCAGATAGCTGCAATTCGGATATCATTCTGAAGAGCAATGCTAGTTCTAGCTGTTACTGACACAGACATATCTAAGTGATTTTTCTTTTTTTTTTTTTGTATTTCACCTTGATCGATAGAGCTTTATCTGTATTAATTGCATCTTATCATAAGCACAGTGGCCATTTTGTAACTGCTGGTAATTACACTTCAGAAATATGATACTAGGATTGGCACATCTGTTAAAATTACTGCTTCTCCCAACATTGCATTTCAAAAATGTGTATTTTTCTGTTTTTGAAATCAGATTAATCTGTTCTTGAGCCTTGACGTTAAACTCAGATGCACGTGGTCTCAGATGTATTTTGAAGAAATACGCCTTTCTATTAAAAGCTCAGGTTATCATTTTGCCATCTTCCTTTCTCTCTAAGCTGGATCAAATCTAGAATTTCAAAGGTATGGGTCTAAGTTAGCTTAAACTGAACTTCTATAAGCGATCACAGCAATAATTGGGAATATGGTTGTATCACAGTCTAAGTCTGCCTAGGTTTTGAGATGCTAAAATCCACAGATGTGACGAGTTCCTATTAAAACGTGTGAGCTGCAGCAACTCAGTCAATAAAAATGGGAGCCTCTCTAGTATCTGCACTGGCATTTTGAAGGCTAGACATGCTTTCTTGCTCAGCCTTTATTCAGGAAGCATTAAATAAGTAATCCTATTCAGCAGAGCATTTAATTTGAGTGCCAAGTGAAAAAGGTCCACTAGAGTTGAGTATGAAAGATTTCAAATTGCAGATCAAAATGTTCTCCAGCTCTCAGCCACATTAAGGCCACTTGTAGGGTAAAACCTAAGGCCAGATTTGTTTATCTAGTTCAATCTTAATAACTAAAGCTGAGGTCTTAAGACCGAAGCATTTATAGAATTTTCTTCACATTTTCACAGATGGTCTAGTTTTCACAGGTGCTGAATACTTCTGTTCCTGGTAGAACTGAGTGGCACAGACATCCTGCAGCAGAACAAAAAAGGCTTTATAGC
This sequence comes from Cygnus olor, assembly GCF_009769625.2. Taxonomy (NCBI): domain Eukaryota; kingdom Metazoa; phylum Chordata; class Aves; order Anseriformes; family Anatidae; genus Cygnus; species Cygnus olor. The sequence goes on along the minus strand of NC_049170.1, from coordinate 65,373,362 downwards.
ATATTCCTGGCAGTCAGCTACCATTGTGTATGGGCAGTTAGCCACCTCTCTTACAGTGTTTCCAGAGGGCTATGGGACAATATAATGAAGCTTGTTAATGAAGGGCTAAAGTCATGCTCTGATCTTTTTTGAAAGCATGCCTGAATTGTCCATAATCTTCTGTTTATCAGCTATTGCTGAAGTTCATTTATTTATAACCATGACAAATAACCCTTATGTACATTCCTCCAGTGATTTATTGTGCAATTGTTTTGCATTCCTCAAACGTAAAATAAACCATTGGAGTAAGACATGATGCAAGATATTCATTTATAAGAAACAAATGGACAATTCCTTGAAATGAACAATGTAAAACATAAACCAGCTGCTCATACACTACTGATAAGATTCTAGCTGACTGAAAAGTTATGGTACTGATGAGTTTACCCTGAGATGTAAGTTTTATTGCAGGAGAGATGATGACAATGCTGCTTTGTCACATTGTCACTTAGCTTTCCAATAATTCATAGTCCTGCCTTAAAAATTGGGCTGTTGTTGGGCAGCCTTGTTCTAGGGCCTGCCTCTCTCTTTGACTTTTAGCTGCAGAAAGTGGTTTGTGCAACCTGATCTGGTTTCCATTATGGAAAAAGGGGGCTGGCTCAGGCATTCTGTGTGCGGTGTCAATGGTCATGTTTGTCTGATCTCTACTTCTCCATCCCCCAGTCTTATAACAGCTCATGCACCAAGAAGGTGAGCTACAATTGAGATACCGTAGGAAAGACATGGAAGTCATGCATCTCCTGAAACTTTGGAGGAGACGAGAAGACTGGGACTGCATAAAGAGTCCCTGTTACGCAAGGAGGTGGTGTTTCTCTATTGGCTTCACTGACATCATCTGTCCCAATTAAACTCATGAGGCAAGAAAACACCCTAAAGTTTATTTTTTATATGAATAAGCACATTGTATTCCCCCATAAATTAATGGACGCCCAGTGTACTACTCAAAGGGATTAATCTAAGACAAAGTTGGGACCTTCACAAATATTAGTTTTGAAGATCCTTGAGGTAACATGACTCCCTTAGCTAAATGTATGTCAACTAATATGTTGTAGGAACTTTTACGAAATATTATATGGCTTGTACTGTTATATGCTCTACTGGATAATCCAAGTCCTGACCATCAGAATAAGCACATGAGTGAGCATGTGATGCTGGTTGCATTAATGTTGATTTTTACCACTGTTTTATTCAGCTCCAGCTGGATCCTGCTATCACCCTGCAGCAGAAAACAGGCATGCTGGGAAACCTGCTGAGGTTGTTGGGATCTTCCAATGATCCAGGGTGGGCCTTGAATTAAGCTTTTCTTGCTTGGTTACATGTGCTCTATGGGGAGCTCACCCTGCATTCTTTTCCCTTGAGTGGGCTATTTTCTGAGGTATTTCTTCTACTTGCTTGTTTGCAGGACCTTAATCCTTGTAACCTATGCCTCTGATAGATCAGGCTGGCTGAGATTGACCAGTAAGTTCAAGAGCTACTAGAGAAGGACACACCTATATCTCTGCAGGTAAATACAGATACACACCTGTGTGAAAATACATGTGAACAAGCACATTATGATCACACCTGTTTTTTGTAGAAGCCAGTTGAAAGGATCTGTTTTCCTGAATGCTGAGAGCCCACACTTGCTATTGAGAGTAGGCTCATTCTCTAAAGATCCAGAAAGTCTGTAGTGAAAGTGTCTCTTAGATAAGCTTAATACTGATTAACATTAATGTAATCAAGCTTCATCTCAGCAAGTGCTGAAACAATGTACAGAGCTCTAACATTACTGGAAATTTGTGAAATAAGCATGCTGTTTCTTGGTTGTTCTGTTCTTTTTAATATCAATTGTTTAGAAAAGAAAACTTTTCTGAAAAGGAAATCAAGAGTATTTCTCCATCCCTACCATTGCTGCAATAACAGGAAAGAAAATTCACATATACAGAGCTCAGCAGATAAGAGCTGAATTGTAGGGATTTTGTTGTTGTTTGTTTTTTAAATAGCTGGTGGGCAAGTGATCCAAAAGAAAACCAAATTGCTTGCCTTTCTAATTCACAGTGAACTGAGCCCGGAGTCTCCTGGGATCTACGCAGGCACTGGGATGGAGAGCCCCATGGACAGGAGCTTCAGGAGACCCATCTCCTGAACCAGCAAAATGACTTCAAGCCGAGCAGCTCACAGCCATGGGTAGGCAGCTGTAGGACCATCAGCATAAGGTGACCCAGCCACTCAGGAAATGCAAGAGTGGCTGTCTATGCCTCTTCCAGGAGCTTCTGTAGCAGGGTCTGTGGCTTTTCAAATAAAATGTCACACTATGAGATGAAGGAAGTAATCCAGGTAGTCTGTATGCTCTTTGCCTTGACAGTAAGGTCAGCTGGTGGTAGTCTTTGCGCATGTGGCAAAATTCAGCAGCATTTCAAACTCTGGAACTGGAGCTGCAGGAGCTGCCTTGCAAAGCCTGTAGGATAGAGGTTAGACAGTGGGAAGCTGAGGGCACTGCTACAGCATTTGAGGGTTTGGGTCAAACACAGTGGCTAAATAGTTCCCCAAATGTTATCAGCAGTGAAATAATCAGTAGGCTTGACTATTTAAATGTCTTTTTGGGGTGGTGGTAGTGCTCAGAGTGGGTTTTTACTATCCGTAGGCTCACATTTCTCGGATGGTTTCAGGCTACTTGCAGAGTTGGGTGCTCTTTTGATGTGTGCTGTGTTCACATTTTCCAGATCGTTTATAAATTTTGGATGAGAAAAATAAGGGTTTAAGGTGCTGCAGCCATGTTTCTATGGCACACCAAGGATGATGCTCCACAGCTCACCTTGTCAGGAGGTCTACAGTACTTGGCTGTTCCCCTTCAGGTTTCTGCATTGTGTTGCTTCTCTAACACTTTCCATGTAGTTTCTTAGGTTAGTATGTAATGCTTTGTTCCACATTCATGTTTGCAGATCCTGTAATAATATCAGTGGATTTCGTTTAATCCCTCCTTTTCACCTAGTTTGAGAGCTAATCCCACTTTCTGGCAGCCTGTTATTGCATGCTAAAGCTGGCGCTGCAAAGCATATGTTTTCTTAGTTGGGGCTTGCTCTATGGCTGGTGAGATTTGGTATATGTGTATGATACTGTGTCAGTAAAAGAACTGGAAGAATCCATCTTCAGTAGTAAAAACTGAAGTGTTTTAAACAACAGAAATACATGCTGACTACTGTGTCTTTTCTCAGGTTTGGGCTCAAGACACAAGCGTTCATTTCTGGGTTTGTAATGGTGGGGGGAGGATGTGGACTACGCTTCTGCAAACAAGGGCCTGTGGAAACTCAGGATTCCTGCTCTGAAGAATTTACTATTTAAGAAATAATGTGCTTCCATAGTGCATGTGTCTCACCCAAAAGCCCAATCATGCAACTCTTGTTAAGGACAGAAATTAAGCTTGTTAAGGTAGCCTTATTCAATCATTTACACATTGTTGCCTTTAGGCTGGGCTGCATTGCAGACATGTTTGCAGGCTTAAATGCTTTGAACCAGTTTGCCTGTCTTGACATAGCAGAAAAAGCATACTGTTGGTTTGTTTTTTTTTTTCTAATGGGGTGGTGGTGGAATACTTTCAATAGCATTAAGTCAGGCCGGGATTCCCATATGAGTTTTTCTATATATAAAAAGCTAAAGTAGAAAATTTGTCCATATTAGTGATTGATGGCTTGCTGTCACTGGCCCTGATGCTTGCTTCTCCCCACTTGCCCACTGTGCTCCCAATTCCCTCCACAACATCCTCTATCTGTTGTACTTCCTACTTGGGAATGTACCTCTTACCTATCTTCATTTACATAAATTATTTCAGAGAGGAAAAGTGTTTTATAAAAATAAACAAGAGCTACTTAAATATAAATATAAAGCAACAAACAGTTTTATCACTAATGATACTGATGCAGTAAATTTTTGGCTGCTTGTGAAATCATGGATGATGATATGCTTAATACCTGTGATGTCTGAATTTCCAGCCATTGGGGTGTAACTTACAGAGCTGCTTGCTGTTGTGACACGTGACTGAGCAATTTTTGTCACATCTTATCAGGGAAATACCTACAGCCCAGCCATTTTAGTGTTGTTGCTTTAACTTAACTGGGAAATGTCATCTTTAAATAACCTGGAGGAAGTAACTGAGCTGGCAGTGTTGTTTGTGGAAGGCAACTTCTGCAAATGTTTGGCATCTCCAGCACTTGTGTTGATTGTTTGCAAATGGGTGGCAAGATGTAAGAGTGAATATCAACTGCTAATGGTAGCACACAGGTTCACATGGTTGAGTTTCTAGATGTTCACTGCAAGTTCCTCAGAAAAGTTAGCCCAAATCCTCACCGTGGTCCTTGGCACACAGGTTCAGAGCAATGCCTCTTTATTAGTGAATCTTCTAGAATAATTGATTTATACTCATAATCAGGGACAATGGATGCTCCCTGCTGTATAGGGGCTAACTGTAAGCTTCAAATGACACCTTCACAGGGACGAGTGCAATTAAATTTTCCACTGTAGGTCTGGGTGGCTAAAATTCATTGGAACTTAGTCAGCACTTCTGTGGTGATGCACAAGATGGGCAAGATCCATTCTCACTTACCACAGTAGTGAGAAGCCTTAGCCAAAAATTTCAGGTGTCAGCAAGGCTGGAGAATGCTGGCTGCAAGTAACAAGCAGCTCCATGAAAACAATTCTTGATTAATAAATCATTGGAAGCTTTTGTAATGCCCAGTTTAATAGAATTTAAAGATGAGAGAGGATTAACTGAGTAACAGGAAGCATCCTGCAAGAATTTTCCCCAAAGCACTGAAGGTGAGTGAGAGAAGGGAGAGAGAGAGAGAGCATACACAAGTTTGCAGTTGTGTTATGCATGCCTCTGAGGGGTGGTGCACGTTCCCTGCCAGGGCAAACCCCACTTACTGCATCCCACACAAGCTCTGCTGGGAGAAACCCAGGCTCGCCAGGAAGCAGGTGGGCAAACCCTTCCTTTGCGTTCATCTCATGAGTCAATGAGGCGCGTTTCATCTCGCACCATTCTCCTTTTCCCCAGCCCTGCAGTGAATCTCTCTCTGCACCTCTGAAAGTAAGGCGCCTTTTGCTAGACAGCCACTGCAAGGGGCAGGATTTTTGGAGCAATGCTCAGAAACAATATAACCCAGCATCAAATGTATTTTATGAAACAAAACATTACCTGACCTCCTTGAAAGCAGTTTAGTGACAGCATGGCTACCCATAGGAAAGATAATAATAAAAAACTGTCTTTCTGCATGAGTATTTTTATTTGAACTATAAAAAACTGATGAGAAACACCAGCTGTAGACATAAAAGGTAGTTAACCAGAGAAAACAAGAGTACTGCTTAAATAGGGGAGCTTGACAGAGAATAAGTTATCAAAGGCATGATGATGCTTGGAAAGTGCCATGAGAATGACAATGATTTTCTGCCACAGAAGTGGAAGTATGGTTCTATTGAGCCACAGAATGTAATAATTTGGAATAAATCATTCCCTCCCTTCTCACGCAAGCACTTCTTACAGCAAAAATACAACTGTACTGTGGACAGGGGAAAAAATTATTCCATGAAACTCTGAATAACACTTTGTCTGTAGATATTAACTTAAAATTGCCATATCAAAGAAGAGTCCTGCTAACATCTTTTTAATTAATGTCGATAAATCTCGTGACCCCACTGATAGTGCCAAAACAAACAAAAAAATGTGCATTTTTCTCATTCCCAAGGTGAGATTGTTGTTACATGAACGAGGCAGCAGCTATGTGAAAGGTCCCAGAGGAGCAGGAATGAGGAGAATTGCCCTGCTGACTGTGGGCTGTAACTGGCATGGCAGGGGGAAAAGGAAGGGGAAAGTGTTTAAATTCTCTTCCTAGCCTCTAAAATGCTGCAAAACAATGCCAATTCTCTATGTAGCATGATCCAAATGTGGAAGAAGCTCAGCTTACAAAAACAGCAGCAAAGTCCTTTTCTTTGTCTGACTCCTGTTAGTGTATCCAATCGATCACTTTTTTTTTCTTTTTTTAGTGTATGGTCTTGAAATGCTCCTTAAGAGAGTGCTAGCCTCCAGAGTTAACAGGAAAACCAGAGTATACAGAGTCATCTGAGGGGGAGGACTGGGCGGGTTGTGATGGAGCAGGTAGATGAACCCATACCTACCTGTCTCCAGCTACTGTCTTAGCAGAGGATGGAACCAGACCGTTCACTGTGGGAATGTCAGTGAAGGAAAGGGGGTAATTTCTCAAACTCCTTTCCCCCCCCCCAGCAATAACTTCTATACTTACTCAAATTTTAATATCCACAGTTTAATTTTTCATCGGTAGAAAAAAAAAAGTTATGTTCATTGATATGTGAGAAAGGAGTAAAATGATAAATAATTGAAAAATCTGAGGTACCATAGTGGAAAAGCAAAATATCCCTCCACCAGCATGATTCAGTTCTGCAAAATGCAGCATGTGTTTCACACTCCCAGCCCTTTCTACATCTCTACCATGACATACCATACTTCACTAGCAGTCATCTGGCATCCTGGGGAATGGAGGGCAGCAAAGGGGAAAGAAATCTGAGACATCTGAGTTAAAATACTGGCATGGACTTAAAAGCATAGTACTTCATTAGGGAGATCCCATTTTTCCAAGCAGGAGGAGACGGAGGTGAAATATTCTGCTTTTTAACCAAAGCTCCTTTGCCTGGTTTCAGGTGTAGAGATTTTCAGTGAAAAAGAACAATTTGCTATGGAAGATGGATCACTTTTGTGGGGGAAAAAAAAAAAACACAAACATAACACTATATTTTTTGACCAAAACTTTAGTTTTTCTCCATCAGATAATGTTTGTTATCAGTTGAAAGGGAACTTCTTGTGAGCAATGCTCCAACTCAAAGGCGAGTTGATATCAATGTGAGGTTTTGTTTATTCGGAGATGTCAGGATCAGGCTTTAAGTCTGTAGAAGCAAGAGACCCTGTTACTCTTTTACTTGTAGATGTACAACTGATGGGTGTTCAGCCTCCAGGATTTAAGATTATCAAGATAAGGTTTCAGATAAACATCCAAATGTTTAGATCTTTATCTAACCCAAAGCTCTGAACCTTGAAGGGATTACCCATCTCCAGGGATAATGCTGTAGTGATTCCAACACCTGTACTTAGTCAAAGTGAGTTCATAGTCTCCTGGCCACAAGAAATGATTCAAGCCCACCCTATCAGTTGTTCTGGATAGCTTAAACAATACATGTCAGATCTGAACACAATTAGCTGGGCATTCTTTTTTTAAATGACTCTGTCTGGGGATAACTCCAAACAGTCATCAATAGGGTCACTTATTGCTGCAAAAAAAATAACTTGTGACATTATGCTTCTGTGGCCTACAGAGCAGATATGACCTGGATGTTTTTACGGTGAATCAGAAGCAATAAATATCCCACAGTTTTACAGATAATTGAATGAACTGCTTTTCTGTCAGCATTTTGCTGTGGAAGCAGACTTTGCTGCCCTCTTTTGCAGTTATCATGAAAGCATGTTCACAATGGCACACAGAAAAGCTCTGCAGTAGGTTAGGGCATTGATCATAAAAAATACCGTCTGCAGATACAGAGCATGATAAATCTGTTGAGTGGCCATTTCCATCTGTTATTGCAAATATATTTGACATACTGAGGAAACTCTTTTTTGGTCCTGTTCCAGCATATGCACAGTGCCAAGCCCATGGCAGGTTAGGTTGTACACTCTTCTCTTTCCAACTCAGCAGCAACTTCTCCAGGTGCCCTGAGGAGCAACTGGACTTTGGGCTTCTATCAAGCTTCTCCCAAACAAAGCAGTAACTCTTATTGGGGTTACTACAAGTCTTCCAACAAATCTAACATGATTCTGGGTTTAGTTTCATTCTGAGATGCTATGCTCATGCCTCACAAGCAACCAGGAATTGGGAAGAAATTAACAATTTATTATACATATGTATGCACATGAAAGTATGTAGATACACATTATTTTACCATGGATCTGAAAGAGCTTTACATGTGTTAACTAACCATGCTACAAAAATCTCCTTTCCTTATTAAAAAAAAATAAATTAATTAATTAAATTAAAAAAAAATCCAATAGGTATTATTTTGACAACAAAATTATAGACAGTACACAATCTTCCCTGGGGCCTTTAGGCAAATTCTTTAGACTTCTTTGGGCTGAGTCAGCTTTTAGTCTGAAAGGAAGGCGGAGTTTGTTTTTTTTAATTGAAAAATTGCCCAGTAGACTTAACTGAGTTTTTCAACCTGAGCAAGGAAAAAAAAAAAAAAAAGAACTTACAGTTCATCTGCTGTAAGTAAGTAGATCTCTGGAAGCAACAACTAGCTTTGATCACTCTCCTGACATACAACAGTATTTAAGGAAAAGTTGATCTTATTTTAATAACTGGTTCTTTAGCTCACCTTTGTAATTAGAACGAAAGCTTGCCTCAACAGTACTCAGGTGGAATGCATTGGAAACATATGATTAAATGGCAAGCCTAAGTTAGCTTTTCACCTCCAGAAACCGAAACAAGTATTGGGTGCAAAAGACATTGGAAAGACCAAGTTAATTAACAATGGCCTATATAGTAAACAAAGACAAAGGATGAAATCACAGTGAATTAAAGTCACTTGGGCTCTTGCTGTTGCATTCAATGGGACTAGACTTTTGACCTTCCATTTGAGAACTGAGTCTCCTCTACAGATTTAGTTTTACATTTATGGTGAGATAATTTGCAGAGAAGTTTATCAATAAGGAAAAGAAACGGGGTGTGTTGTCTTACGCCAGCCCTGCCTGATCAATCTGAACTAGAAGCTCCTCCCTGCCCTGTTGTGCATCCCACTGCTTGGTAACTTCAGACAAATGTTTTTAACAGTGTTCTGGTAATTACATTCTTCTTTATGTGTTGTAAATCCCTGGAAGTGGAGGAGGATGTTTTCCTGGAGAGAATAAACTTGTTTTTCCCTTTTAAATTAAGCTGTTCTCTAGTAACTATGTTGATCTGGCTACTGCCATGCAGACCTCAGCAAATGTTTGTGTTAGTAATGTTTGGACTTGGGAAAACTAAGATATGTTGTACCATAAAGTCTGCATGTTGTAGTTTAACCTGGCCAGCCGCTAAGCACCACGCAGCCATTCGTTCACCCTCCCCCCTCCCTCTCTGGGATGGGGGGAGAGAATCAGAAAGAAATGAAAGCCTGTGGGTTGAGATAAAGAGAGTTTATTAGGACAGAAAAGAAAGGAAAATGATAATGATACTACTACTGCTACTACTAATGTGTACAAACAAGTGATGCACAATGCAATTGCTTACCACCCGCTGACCAATGCGTAGTCTATACCCAAGCAGCTGGTCCCTCCACCCTGGCCAGCCCGCCCATATTAATTTTTCAGCATGACATCAGATGGTATGGAATACACCTCTGGCCAGTTCAGGTCAGCTATCCTGGGTCTGTCCCCTCCCAGCTCCTGCTGCACCCCCAGCCTGCCCACTGGCAGGACAGAGTGAGAAGCTGAAAAGTCCTTGGCTTACTGTAAGGACTGCTCTGCAGCAATTAAAACATCAGTGTGCTATCAACATTATTCTCATCCTAAATCCCAAACACAGCACCATACCAGCTACTAGGAGGAAATTTAACTCTATCCTAGCCAAAATCAGGACACTATATCTAACTTAAGTAAAGGTGATGGTCCAGGGAGTATTTTTCATGCACACTGCTGGTATTGTCATGTATGGGATACCTGCTGTTTGTATCTCTAACTCATTGCTTATTTCCCCACTATCCCCCAAAAAGGTTTATCCCTTGTAGGGATGTAGCAATAGAAATAGAAGTTACTGTGTGAACAGGTAAGGCTGCCTTCATTATATGGTGTACTAGGAAGCCAAAATAAAGCTAAGGGTTTCCAGGAGTTCCTCCAGCTTCTCTAGCCAGTGCTTTCTGTACTTCTGTGATATTCTCACCACCCTTGAATTTTATATAAGGTTAAGTAAAATCTGTACCATTCGAAAAGTGCAAATTCTCAATCCTAATTTTTAGAAATTACATTGCTTCGTGCTTGCTTATGTTTCTAACACTAGCTCAGAGGATCATCAGAAAAAAGGCCGTTTCCTAAATAGGGTTTTAGAATATACACACTACAAAATATGATACACTTTTTTTTTTTTTTGAATCTGATACATATTTGAGTTTGAAATATTTTCTTTCCAGACTAAAAGGAATAAAACATGCAGTCTCAGTTTTTACCTGTAGAAAATGATGGCTGGACCATGATAGTGATCTCCAATAGCAAACCATTGGTAGGAAATCAAAATAGTACATTTTTTCCACCTCTTTTCAAAACCAGTTCACAGTAGAAAGTATTATTAACAACAAATCTCCTGAACAATTAATTTAGGCATTTGGCAGATCACTTGAAGTCTCCAAAGAGATTAAAAGAAAGTTTTAAAAGTTGCTTTAACTCTGAAAGATATTCAGAACTAGAGGCAGAAGCTACTTTACTTGAGGGGAGAAATGAAGTAGGTAGGAGACAGACCAGATATCTGGAGTTTAAACTCTAATGTAGATTAAGTTCAACTTGTCAAAATATTTCTCCTGTTTGTTTTCTTGATTTCAAACTTTGATGTTGATCTGGCAATTTCTTTTGAGTACAAGTATCGTGATAAAGAGCCACTTAATTTTTTCTATTTCTATTTGCAGAAAAGCTAAGTGGAGCACAAAATGTTCCAGGAGTGCCCAGCTCCTAGAAAAAGGCAGCCAGTCTTTGCTAAGAGCAGCAGGCATGAGACTATGGCCTGGAAATTGAGGAACAAAGAAATTGAAAGAGATATGGCCCACAGAAGGAACAGAAACAACTTCCCTCCTACCACCCCCACTGAGTCTTAAGAAGGGATTCTTCATTTTATTGTGTTCATCCAGCATCACTGTGACTCTCATGAAATCACAAATTTAGATCAGCCAGCTGCCTAAGTGAAAGAAATGGAGTTACGGGGCTGCTTTGCAAGGTAACTTAGTGTGTATGTACTTGAAAATACCATGAAACAACACAGAGAATATACATATTGTAGACCCTACACAACCAAGCGTCAGAGCGCATAGTGAATAGTTTTGGATGATAAAGTAGCCTATTGTTCTTACATGGGTATTTATTATCTGTTGAAACCTCTGTAGCTATTAATTGTATAGGAAAACACATTAAACTTGCTGATTGGCAGGGACCAACTACCCCAGCCTTCCCTTTGGATGGTATTGCTGCAAGATATCCTTCAAATGATATTTAATTGCTTTTTGCAATTGATGCCTTCAGTCCTTGGCAATTTTCACTAAAACACTCAATATCTAGAACATCATATTTTATTGATGAGTAAAAGGAGTCTCATAGAGGCCAGACCATGGCAAAAGCCATGGTCTTGATTCTTCATTGTCCAAAGTTGAACAGCCAAAGCAAATCCAAATGCCATGTTTTTCCGAATGGGTGTTTGCAGAGCTCACCTTGTTGAAACCTTTCCTGAATCATTTGAATGTAATATAGCAGCTTACACCTGACCAATCACGTATTTTTAGGGTACATATCAGACACCAATAAGCAAATAAAATTTTGAAAATGGGGGAGCACCTGTGAGTCTCTTTTACCTGCATGTTGAAGCCAGCAGCCCAGCCATCTCTGCTCCAGTATAACAATACTCCCTCTTAGAGCTTCTCAGATTATGAATGGAATCTAAAATGTGTCTGCTTGACAGGGGAAAGTAAGAGAGGAAGACGAGGAAATGGACAGGAATGGGAGGAAAAGAAGAATAACAATGCATTGCTTTGAAAAGGTAGGCTTGACTCCAGCTTAATTTCAAAAAAACGCCGAGCTGCATGGTAGCTCAGCAGCTGGAAGGTTTTCGTAATGATATTGTGCATTGTGCTGTAGTGGCTTTTACCACTGCGACCAAGCCACTCTGCAGAATACTCCGGGGAATTACCTTGGTATTTAATTTGTTGTTATGAAAACAGTCAGTTTGACTGCAGTAAGAATAGTTTCTTCCCAAACAGTTACCAGAATCCTATTGTTGTCCTCCTTCTTGTTGACCTTTTTGCTGTTTTTGTGATTATAATAATGATTTTCCTGGCCTTGCTATCTTGAATTTGTTTGATTTATATTATGCCAGGAATTCAGAAGGGGAAAAAGCGGCCCATCTCAGGCAGAAGTTCTGCTGGATGAAGGATTTAAAAAAAATATTTTTTTTCAATGGAATTGTGATGGGAAGAGCAAAATTTTCCTTTCTTTAAGCATTTTAATTGCATATGGCCATTACAAACAAACAAGGGACCCATTTTCAGACCCTGCTGCTACCAAACAAGCTGTTATTTTTTTTTGTATTAAATTAAAAGCAAATATTAACTCTTTTAGAGTATATATATATATATATAAAAAAACAACTCATAATGTTACTTGCATCTATAAATTTTCTGAGTTCAGTTACTTCCTTACTTAATTTTGTTCTTTTCTGAGAGTGCATACTGGGCTTTCTGCTCTAACTACCCCTCACATAAAATTCCTAAATGAAGAGAAAAGCCCTGAAAGAGCAGTTCACAATTCTTCTTTGGATAGCTATAATTATGCTTTCCTCAGGATCCTGTTTGCAGCATCTCCATGTACAACCTCTTGTTGACCTCCCATGAAGGTAAGGATCAGGTAAGTCCAGTTTAGGTCATGCTTTACCAGTGTGTGTCAAGGGGGACAACAGCATGACAAAATTACTTGCAGTTCAATTCTCCTGCTTCTTCAGAGGTACAGGGTTTAATTTCTCAAAGTGCCTAAGATGGTGGCAATATTAGGAATGTGTTGTGTTGCCTGCCACAGAAACTGCATTCTTGTAAAATTATCTGGCTATGAAATACATTGGAAGAGCAGCTGGATGAACTCCCCTTTGGTCTCTGCTAATGGCCCAAGACACTAGCACTAGGGAGTGTGTAACTGTGCCTCTGTCTCTGTTCAGTCCATGTTCCCCTTTGTATTTTAACAGATTGTGTATGGTATCCAATATAAAGCAGCAAACTAAAAGCTAGTGATAGCAAGTGTCTGTTAACTTAGACACAGATATGTGTAAATTTATGATGCTGTTTTGAAATTCAGTTGTAGTAACTAAATCATATAAAATGCTTTTTACATTTCCTGCCCTAAATACTCTTTATAGTAGATATCATTGACTATATTTGAGGTAACATTTGCATACAGAACTATGCATACAAAGCATACAAAACTATGTACCACTATGATAAGATAACAGTCATTATGTTATTTACTGTGCTTATACAGCATGCTGATTCAATGCTGCACATTACTTTTCATTTACTACTTATGGCTGTGTTTAAAAAACACAACACAACAAAACAGAAAACTTTTTTTTTTTTTGTGGAATTTGTGTATGAAACTTACCTGTGCTCTGCAAAGCTTGCATTTTAATTGACATTTCTTATCTGCCAGGGCAAACTTTTCTACAATCAGGGCAATGTGTCATAAGCTACTTATGAAGGTCCTATTGGGAGACAATTATTATAATTATTATATATATCAACAGTAGAGTAATGTTAAAAGAATTCTATCCACTTAAGGAACACAAAATAGACTTTTCCATCCTACACCCAGTTCTCACCAAGATAGCTTGCAATCTACAGACACAAAACTAGCAAGGAACAACCAAAAAAGTATGCAGGAGGTGGGAGATCAAAGTGTTTTTTGTGGACTTCCTTAAAAAGAAAAAGCACAAGCAGATTGAATACATTTTATTAGGGCCTAGATGAACAAACTATAGAACTATGCTGTGTACTGTATACATTTTGTTCTTAAATGACAGTAATACAAATGAAAGAAGGCAAACATGAGTTACTCGTTTGCCACCAACTTTTCCAGCAATGGTGTAATTTTGACAACTTTCTTTTATTTCCAGAGCTTTTTTTTTTTTTTTTTTTTTTAAGATTATTTCTTTCATTTTCAATGGAGTAGTTATATGTTAAGAGAGTTCAAGAGTTTTTAAGCCCCGTCCCCACAGAATATATGAAGACAGATACTATTTGTCCTATTGGACTTTTTTTGGACTTTTTTTTTTTTTTTAAGCAAAGATACCACCAGATCACATTAGACTTGTTTTGTTTTCCGGTTTTGCACATAGTTATTTGCATGGATATGTGCAGTAGTAGATTTTAACACAAGGGAGAGAAATAGTTCGAGGAGAGCAAAGTGCTGCTGTTGAATGAAAGAAACTTGGTATAAATAGCCTGCTGAACTTCGCTCTCCCTCACTTGTTATTTTGCTCCATTTTTCCTCATCAGCACCAGCGAATATTTGTACTCATGGAGCAGAAGGAAAAGACTCAATAAATCTCTACCTGGGGAGTATCAAAACCTAGACAAAGTTGAAGTATTGGTGAAACAGAGAGAGAGAGACAGACTTAACATAAAATCAGGAGAACAAGTCTGGTGCTGGAATACAGTTAGCATGCCGGTCTTCCTCCCTGTCCCTTGGCCTCCCCTGGGCTGCCTTAAGCCCACATAGAACATGGATGTTCACATACTTCAGACTCTTGGAATTTAAGTTAGTGTACTGGAAAGTGGGAACTAGGTTATGGAGCAATGACTCATCCCAAGGCACATAAGAAAATACTTTTACCAGCATTCTGGCCTAGCTCAAAATCCATTTCTCAAGGGCAGTCTTGCAATCAATGGCTTTGGGAAAACATTTGGATCCCTGCTGCCAGATCCAGACAGGTGAACACTGACCTAACCAGACCTCTTCTGGCAAATAACTCCATCCTGCAAAACCACTGAGGCCTCAGACCTTGACATGGTAAATGGTGAAACTAAACCAAGCAGCACCCTTGCTAATGGACTTTTGGATGCTGTCCTCAAGCAGTAAGAAAGGGCCCAAAATATTCTGGGAGCAGATGGCTGCTCTGCATCTGTTGCCAAGTAAAAATGTTTTCAGGACTCTGGTAAGATTTCTGGGAAAGGATTTTCTTCTTCACAGAAAGCTCTTAATGCTTTGCAGAGCGACCATCAGGCAGGTGACTGTTTGGATTTTAGTGTTTGTCAACATTATTTCTCTGTCTGCCCACTGGCACATGAAGAAAGCCACAGCTACTCAGATACAGATGATATGTTTAAATCCCAGGTACCATAAGAGGAATCAATTAGGAGATGCAATGCTCTGCTGTTCAGCTGGGTTTTCAGCACAGTGTTGCCCAAGTTAAATGAGAGAGGAGAAAGCCATTTGTTTGAGACTGTGCACAGGTAAGGAAGGGAGGCCAGCTCCTAGACCGTAGCCCAGCCTCCAGTTGATGTTTTCCTCCTCATGTGCCAGCTCTTAATTCAGTTACACATTTCAAGGCAAGAGTTATCTTTCAGTTCTGTGTTTGTACAGCACCTAACACAGTGAAGCCCTTCTCCTTAACTGCAGCTTAGAGACATTATCACAACACATGCAGTAAATAATAATCAGGTCAAAGATAGCACTGAATTGAACCAGAGCAAAATGTCTACTGGAGGCCAAATGGTACACAGTGCCAGCTCAGACAACTGGCTCTCAAAACTGAAAGAGAACATTCCTCTGCAGTAAAATAAACACTTTTCTTTTTTTCTCAAGCTAGATAAAGTGTTGTGTGTTTCTGATAAATCCATATGGTTTGCTTGCTTGCAGAGGAAAGCATGAAGAACAACGATTCCCCAGATTTCTTCCTCAGAAGTTGCATTATCAATAAATGCCTGTGATATCAGTTGGGTTCTTTAACCCACACATCCGGCCAGTATCTTAATTGCAATAACTTCACGTCCCAAGAAGCCAATGCAGTGATATACAATGGACCTAATTCCAACCCCTAACCTCCCAGAGCCTGGAAAGTCTTTCGGCATTCCTGCAAACTTACATAAGACAGAAGGAGCAGATAACATTGTATGCTTGCAGTTAAAAATGTAGAATGTTTGTGTTCTCTTGCAGAAAGCAGTGAAAGAATAGGCTTTTAGGAAGCGCTTCTGAATTAGAAAATGGTTTTACAACTGAAGAATTTGGAGTGCAAAACCAACGACCTTTGGGATTCCTCAAATTGTTTTTTTAACTCTCCAGAATGACTTAATTGCACTATTTTTTAATCTAAAACAACCCAAAACCTACTGAATAAACAGACAAAATACTATATGTGGTCTTTATACATATTGAACTAGGCCTCACCAGTAACATCATATGAAGTGGACGGAGGAGAGGACTTATTCTTAAGTGCAGAAGGAAATTTTCTTTATTTAAAATACTTCCTTTATCTAATTTACCTTTAGAATTATGAACTACAGATCAGTACTGGGAAGTCAGACCAGTCTGACTTCCATCCATGGGAAGGCGATAGATGGCTCCACATATCTCTTCGGAAAGAATCAGCTTCTGAGAAGGGAATGGCTGTCTTTGGTCTCTAGGAGGGTGCCAATAGCTCTCAAGTGAAAGGAATCCAATCGGAACGATGCATCTGGATTTTCAAAAGCCTTTTAAAAGGTTCCACACCAAAGGTCATTGAAGAAACCAAATGGCCAGAGGATTACAGTCAGCAGCAAAGAGTCCCATAGGGATTGTTGCTATTTCTTTATTCATAATGAAGAGGAGAGAAGAAATTGAATGGTAAAATCTCCAAGTCTACAGTTAACACTAGGTAGTTTTGCATAGGCAAATGATGTGCTAGGTTCAGAAGGACCACACGAGTGAAAAAAGTTGGCATATGAGGTCCAGATAGGCAAATGAAAGGTAATGTATTTTTGAAAAAATAATCCAGACTGTGCCTTCATGATGCTGAACTCAGGCAGCTACAGCTCAAGAAAGAGACCTCAGTATCATCAGTGATCGTTCTCTGAGGTCATGTGCTTAGTATGTAGTGGATGTCAAAAGAGTCAGCAAGACACTGGCCATCACAAGGAAATGAATGGATAAGGAGACAGTACCATTTTCCTGCTACAGAAAACTGTTGCAGTAATAATACAGAATCACAGAATCGTCTAGATTGGAAGAGACCTCCAAGATCACCTAGTCCAAACTATGACCTAACACTAACAAGTCCTCCACTAAACCATATCACTAACCTCTACATCTAAACGGCTTTCAAAGACCTCCAGGGATGGTGACTCAACCACTTCCCTGGGAAGCCCATTCCAATGCCTAACAACCCTTTCAGTAAAGAAGTTCTTCCTATTATCCAACCTAAACCTCCCCTGGCACAACTTTAACCCATTCCCCCTTGTCCTGTCACCAGGCATGTGGGAGAATAGACCAATCCCCACCTCGCTACAGCCTCCTTTAAGGTACCTGTGGCGTGCGATAAGGTCGCCCCTGAGCCTTCACTTTTCCAGGCTGAATAATCCCAGCTCCCTCAGCTGCTCCTCATAAGACTTGTTCTCCAGACCCCTCACCAGCCTCATTGCCCTTCTCTGGACTCGCTCGAGAACCTCGACGTCCTTCCTGTAGCAAGGGGCCCAAAACTGAACACAGTACTCGAGGTGCGGCCTCACCAGAGCCGAGTACAGGGCGACAATCACTTCCCTGGACCTGCTGGCCACACTGCTTCTTATACAAGCCAGGATGCTGTTGGCCTTCTTGGCCACCTGAGCACACTGCTGGCTCATATTCAGCCGACTATCAACCAATACTCCCAGGTCCTTCTCTGCCAGGCAGCTTTCTAACCACTCATCTCCCAGCCTGTAGCACTGCTTGGGGTTGTTGTGCCCCAGGGGCAGGACCCTGCACTTGGCCTTGTTGAACTTCATGGAGTTGGCCTCAGCCCATCGGTCCAGCCTATCCAGATCTTCCTGCAGAGCCTTCCTACCCTCGAGCAGATCGACACATGCACCTAACTTGGTGTCATCTGCAAACTTACTGAGGGTGCACTCGATCCCCTCATCCAGATCATCGATAAAGATATTAAAGAGAACTGGCCCCAGTACTGAGCCCTGGGGGACTCCACTAGTGACCGGCCTCCGACTGGATTTGACTCCATTCACCACAACTCTTTGGGCCCGGCTACCCAGCCAGTTTCCAACCCAACGAAGCATACGCCAGTCCAAGCCATGAGCAGCCAGTTTCTTGAGGAGAATGTTGTGGGAAACGGTGTCAAAAGCCTTACTGAAGTCAAGGTAGACTACATCCACAGCCTTTTCCTCATCCACTAAGCGTGTCACTTTGTCATAGAAGGAGATCAGGCTTGTCACGCAGGACCTGCCTTTCATAAACCCATGCTGACTAGGCCTGATCGCCTGATTGCCCTACAAGTGCCGCGTGATGACACTCAAGATAATCTGCTCCATGAGCTTCCCTGGCACTGAGGTCAAACTAACAGGCCCATAGTTCCCCGGGTCTACCCTCCGGCCCTTCTTGTAGATGTGCGTCACATTTGCTAGCCGCCAGTCGACTGGGAGTATGGGACTAATTTTGATCATTATATGCTTATTGTTAGTAAATGGAAGTATTACCAGTTCTACAAGGCTGTGATTCATTTTGTGAAATCTCAGTTCAACAGAAGGTGGTTGCAGTGCAGTCAGATCACATCCTGAAGTCAGTATTTTTTACTCAGTTTCCAAACAAAATAGATTTTCTTATTTGTTGTTTAGATGACATAGTTTTTACAGTAATGAAATATTGTTACAGAAGAAGGAAGCAAGTTGTTGAATTTAAACATGCCAGAACTTTCCAATAATTTTGGTTTGATCTAGAGTTAGTGTCAAGAGCTAGTTAGCTCTAGTTAGAATGAGTTGAGATGTATTAAAAATCTCCCTTTTTATGTGATTTATTACTGTTATGAGTTGGACCCTGTTACCATTGAGTACTATGCAAGCTGTTAAAAAGAATATAAATACTTGCCCAAAATAGTTCAAACTCTTGTTTAAAGACATATGAGTAAGGTATCTAGGCCACATCTATGGACATCAGACAAAACATAAGATGCCTGGCCCGTTCCAAGTGTTTGCACAGAGTACAGGAAAGCAAACTTGGGGGCTGCACTAAGTTTTAATTTGCACATTTCTGAAAATTTAAGCAATACTTCAGTTGTTAAGAAGGAATCTGCTTCTTCCTGGCACCTATTCTGATGTATCAGGTGTGTGTGGTCTCTTTCCATTCTGAAATTGCCCTTTTGTTCTGACTTTAGCTTTAGAAGAAAAAAAAAAAAGGCAACTGGACAGCTTTAGTCAGTTAAATAGTCCACATTACTTCCACAGCTACTCTCTTCACTGACCCTTAACAGTTTAGTAGCCATGAGAATTAAGAGGCTCAGTCTTAATCTTCTGTCTTCAAAGGAGTGGGAGCTGCTGCAGAATGTGTCCTTTTGGTTGTGTCTTTACCTGAATTTTAGAAACCCACCTTTGTCAGCTGGCCATTTCCATGCTTTTATCTGTATGCTGACAAAGGTAAAATTAATGTAATTTATACCGACTTGTCTAATGGCTTTCATCGTTCCTTGATACTTTGTTCTCTTTCTGGAATGCGCTCGTGCTAAATAGCAAACTGTTACCTAAGGAACAAAATGTTCAGAATTGTTGGATGAGCAGCCCAGAGGAAATAATGTTTACCAAATATTCTCTGGCTCATGCGTAAAGCTTTCATATCGTTACTCTAAACTCAAGAAAGGTGGCACACAAATGATGTGATGAATTGATGATAAAACTGTCTCCACATGTGGTTTCAGAGACTGCCTTTCTGTAATCTTCACAGATGTCAAGTCTGGACCCAAGGAAGCTTGTTACTTAGGAAAAAGTCTTTTTCAGCAAGATGGGGGTCTGGGTTGGTGTTCTCAGAAGATTTTTTTCTGGTGATAGTAGTGTTCTTCCATAGTTTCACACAGTTACTGTTTGCCATTTCTTACTCTCCTTGATCTCTTTGGGGCACTGTGCTCTGGGCAGTAAGTATAGAGAGCAACTGTGGACATGGTCGTGAACCTTGGCTGTTTTAAAGGACATGTTAAAAATTGGCATTTAAGGCATTGGAATTAGATCCTTTCCTACTGCTCCAAGATGCACTTGGGTTCCCATGCAGCAGGCAGAGACTTGTGTGCCTGCTGTGTGTAAGAGCTTAGTACCACAGAGAAAATATCTTTCTGTGGGGATAGATGCATCTAAAGAAAGCAAAAATTGAAAGAAGGAGAGCCAGAAGGGAGAAAGGATCCCATTGTACAATGAGTTTCCTTGCAGTATCTAACTCATGATCAGTAGAATTGTAGACCAAGGTGCTAACTATTGGCAACTGCACTGCAACCACATATAGACACTGCAGCGCTCCTGCTTGCACCAGCAATGCATGTGGACCTGCTGGCTTCCCAGGCACAAACACCGATGGCTGATGTTGGGGAAGGCTCGATTAAGATGCAAGGGCCTATGTAGGATTTGTGTACGTTCAAAAGCCTTGCCTTCATTGTGCAACATTCCTTCATATCCTGTCCTCTCTTGCTGACCTTTCTTCCTTGTCTTCCATGTGACTGACGGCCCTGTAAAGCACAAAGCAACAGGATAGTGTCAGATGGTGGGAGGAAACATTGTCATCGGTTTGGGATATCATTATTGAAACAGCTTCAAGTTATCAACAGCTTCAAGAGGAAAAATGCTGATACTTGTTTTTGCCTTGCATACTATTCCCCATTCATTAGTTGGTTTCTTGACTCTCTGACCCACTTTCCTGCAATAATATTTCTATGGAAAATCTAATATTTCTTATCCCAATGCCTGTATCCCTAGGCTGAATATTTTCAGTTCTGCTTGCTGGCAAACCCTTCTAAGACAATTCTGACTGTAACTAGACAAGACCTTTCTTTCCTACCAGTTTGGAAATCATGTCCTAATTCCTCCTTCTTACTGGCTTTTTTTCAATGTAGCTGCTGGAGGAATTACTTGATTTTTATTTTTATTTTGCAGAAGTCTTATGGACCATCAGGATGAGTGAGAGCACAAGAACTCTCTCCTCCAGGTCCATCACACTAATTACGTGTGTTGTATATTACCAAAAGAAGTTTGATTGTAGTGATTAGTGTCCCGAAACCTGCCATTTCTCATAATCACTGAGCTTTGCAAACATTTGTTAATTACTTTCTCAGCATCCTGGTCTCTTGTATTTCACTATTCTAACTTGGTGCCACAAGAGCTGCTGCTTTTAGTAATATAATTACTAGCCTTACTTTAGCATTGTATAGACTGATATGCAAAGAGATAGCATTTAGTTGGGCAGCAACCTAATGTAATGTATATGGTAGGGAGAGAAAACAGTCTGCATCTGACTCCTTTGATTCTATTTTGACAACTAGGGTAATTTTGCTTTCTGATTCTGTAAGTTCATCTAGGGTCTTCACTAGCACTTCCCTATGGCAATAGGGCAGAAATTAATGAAAGCTGCAGAGAAGCAGTGGTTGGTCAAATAGAAACTTCTTTTCTTTTTCATTTTTTCCCCTCTTCCCAAGAGCTAAGGCAGAATGTTAACTAATTACAAATTTCTCATGAAAAAGGTGTTAGGAGTTGAGCTGCAATGGGAATTAAGCAAGCTTTAAAAGTTGCCAAGATTATAGGGAGTAAGTAGTTGTGAACAGTCCTGATGCTAAGGAAAAACTAGCTTTAGGGGCATGGAGCAGTGGAGAGAGCAGCTAACGCAGGACCTTCACTGTGTAACAAATGGTGTGGTAAATGTGTTGTAATTGCCATAGCTAGAGTCATAGTCTGCTAGAGAGCTACACAGGTGAGCTATTTATAATTAATAAGCTTGGTCTACTTTGAAGATCAGAGAATCCACCCAGTGTAACCTCTGATAGATGATACAGGCCATGGATAGTTCTGCCCTGAGGCCAGTAACCAGTGGTGTAGTTTCATATTTGCTGTTGCCAGTATGAGGCCACCATGTTCCTGATTGCTCTCTCCTTCCAGTAAATCCCCGCCTTTGTTCTCATGCTCTATCCCTTGTACCAGCTGTAGTGGTCATGAGGCTAACTTAAAACTACTGAAAGAAGTGTTGTTTTCAGCTAGATCTGTAATTGCAAAGTATTTGTAACTATACAAACAGTGGGTGGGATGACACAGCCAGAGGCTGTGAAGGCTGCCCTTGGCTTGAGTGCGTGAAAGCACCAGGCTTGTCTAATCAGGATTGTCTAAAGCATTCCTTACTCTTCCTATCTGGTCCTGAAGCAGAAATGTTCACATTAGGAAACTCCCATCATTGATTTTTATTTTGTATCTTGGATGAATTAGAATATTCAGGAACGCAGAACAACCTTCAGCTATGTCACAACATCCTGTACTTTGTCAGAAACGAGATTTATTTTTTTTTTATTTGTTATTACTTCTATTGGTCATATTGGAGGCTGAAAACCTTGAAGAAATCTACAAGACACCCACAAGGTTCCAGTGGCATTACACGAGGACAGGAGTGAGAGCTTCAAAGAAAAAATGGCAGAACACCTTAACCTCCTGCAATTTTCAGTAAAAGTCATTGGTTTAACTAGAACTTATTATGGAAAAGCTTTATCTTGGGGCCTCAGAAGTGACAGCAACCTCAGTGTTTGAATAACAGAAGCATGCAATAAGTTAAAAATAATACTCAAATTCCAATCGCTAATGGGCGCTGCTCAAGTGGTGAGGGTAAGGAAGGGAGTTATTTGCTAAGGTGTGATTTGTATATTGGAAGATTATAAAAAGGAAATAATATGGAAGTAACACTTTAAAAACAAACTAACAAACAAGCAAACAAATAAAAACGCACAGAAGTCCTGTCTTTTGCTGAATGAAAACTTTCTGGATGTTGACTTTTTTTCAGTAGGATTCTGGCTTGTGCCTATTTTCTGCTGCTACTCCCAGCTGTTTTTTGGACTCTCACTCCATCTCTGATGTGGTGACATAGACTGTGGACCACATCAGATGTTACTAATACTGAGGAGCCTTCAGTTCTCCCATCAGCTTTGCACAAAAAAACAGTTCTGTGCCTATTCTGTTTTGTTTTATACAACCCTGTGGTGGAATGAGGTAGAATGATACAAAAAATGAAGGGAATGAGAGGCATGAATTTACCATGCTGCTTTTTGTTTTATACATGATGTCAGGGTTTGGGAATTACTTTTTTTTTTCTTTTTCTTTTTTTCCTGGAATGTGTGTTAATGCAGCCTCAATCTGCTTTTGAAGAAGGGTGTCAAAGGGAACCATCCATTAGAATGCCTTTTGGCCCTTTCTGTTTGTTCTGTGTGGGATTTTCTTTTTGTTTAATTTTGTAATGATAGGCCCATACTAAGTGAAAAATGGACCTTTAAAGGAAGCAAGCCTAAATGTATCTTAAGGTCTATTCTCTCAGACCAGACAGGAGCAGAAGAGAGAGCTTGAAAATCTCCTTCTTGATAAGAGTAGGGGTCTGCATTTCTAACCTAACAAGTCATTTTCCCCATACTTGGAGTTCAGTAAGTTCCTAAGAGAGTTACAGTTACGTGCCAGAGACCTACCAAAAGGGAAGAAGCAAGATTTTGAAGTACTGCCAAATACTGTACATTGTTTTGCACCAGCATGCTCTCTGCACATGCTTTAGGTGGTGGTTATTGGTATGCAAATATTCAGGTAGCAATCATTTTAAATTTACATCACACTCTATGTGAATAATATTGATCCTGCCCACCCCCTTCCCCCCCCCGTACCTTAAGGCATTAGGGTTTCTGCTGGTGATTTGCTACTCAGAACAGATGCTGCAGGTTTAGAGGAACTTTTCAGGAGATGAAAGAAAACTGAGGTCTGCTTCTGTAACCTGAGGAGGAAAGAGGCTGGGAAGGTGGCAACCATTTCCTTAAAGTCAGAAAGTAAAAAGGTTGAATGTACTGACACTGGGTCAAAAGTGGCTATTCCTGAGTGGCAAGAGAGGGAGGAAATGCTCCAGGCTTGAATGAGGGAGGGCAAAATCTGTCTTCCAAGTTTCCTGCAAAAGGGGATTTCCACACACGCACAAAAAAATCGAAACAGAAACATGTTCAGGAAAACTTTAAATCTCATTTTGGGGGTGATTTAAGCTTCAAGACCTCAGGAGAAGCCAGGGCTCCTGGGGCCTTTGGTTTCCGACCTGTGATCAGCCCAGGGATGTCCTGCCCTGGAGAAGGGATGCCAGCAGCTCTCTATTCCCCAGTGTCAGGTCAGATAACCCAGCAGAAAACCACTTTGGGACCCAGTCTTACATGTGCTTTATCAGAAGATTGTCAAACAAACATTTCCTAAAGACATTGTCACTCTGAATCGCCCTTTTCCAATTTATTGGAAATTAGGAATGCCTACAGGAATAGGTAATTCCTATTGTAATAGGTAATACCTACTTCACTGTTAATTCCTGACATACCCTAGCAGCTATCCAAGGATTCTGGAAGAAACTGAAAGGTAGCAAGCTGAGAAAATGAACTACTTTTTCCCCGTGCTAAATAATTCAACTATGCAACCCATTAAGGCAGTCTGTCTCTGAGGCCAGGAAAGTAGCAAGATTCAGAAATGACTGGGAATGTATGTTGATGGTGAGCATATTTGCAATTTTGTTAAGTAATGCTGTAAAAGTAGGTTTGGAAAGGGCTGTAAGAACTATTAAGTTAGGGCATAAGCTTGTGCCCTACTATAGTTTATGATGAGACCTTTATTGATCTCATATTTTAATGTGCTGAAGTGTAACCCTATTACGTATAGACATATATTGCAGAGGGAGTTTCTTGTGGTTCTCCTGTATGTACAACCAATGAGTCTTGATGCTGATCATTCCCAGAGTGACTGAACTCACTTATTGGGATCTCATCCAGTTTTGATGGGAGAGGCTTAAATGCAAGATTTTGTATTAAATATTAAACCTTATCTTTGATGTATTAAAGATGTAAAATCTGAGGCACTTTTTGCTTGATGTCCAGAGTTGCTATAACTCCCATTGGAAACAGAGGAAAAGAAGCTATTTCTCTTCAAAGGGGGTTGGGACCCTGTTGTTGTGACAAAGGAGAGTTGGAAATGAGGAACGGACAGCAAAGACTTGTGGGGTGTCAAATCTGCACCCAGCCATTGTGGGTACAATAGGTCCCAGAACGGGAGGGGAGATTGAAGGAGGAACTGAATTTTTGGCAGCTGACACTACAGATTCCTGAACAGCAAAGACAGGGGCCAGGTTTATACCGAGACATTGCTGCCTCACAGATTTTGCCAGGAGGGTAATGTCAGCATTTCTATCACAGAAAATCACTTTTGAACATGATTCACCTCACTTAGTTTTAGCTGTTTAAGATGAAGTCTAGTCATCTAGAGTCCCTGTATCCTCAGCAGAGAGAAGCCTGTCTGTAGGATGATTCATCCTTCTTGCCTTGGATATCCGTCACAAAATGGGTTGAATCATCCTCCAAAGAGCTCATCTCTTTCCTCTGACTTTAAAGGGATCCTAGATGCACCAGTTTATGCTAGACACCTAATGCTCAGACAGCTCATGTGAGGTGAGAAATCTTCCTACCTGGGTAACTGTGCTCATACCAGAAACAACAAAAAGCACAAATAAACCTACTTGTTTTAATCACTTCCTGTGCTCACTGAAATGACAACATAATGTAAATTGTATGTGTATTAGGGAGAGAAGGTTGCCTTCAGAGTTGTCAGCAAGGTACCCAGCTACGTTCCTCTTCCTTTTACCTCTTAGGCTTTAATCCATAACTGTCAAATTCTCTTCTACTTCTTTCAGAGGTGACATTACATGGAGCTGAGAGAAATGTAAGAACAGAGGAGTGTATCAGCACTGGTGCGCATCAAAGCTTGTTTGTTTTTATCTCCTGCTGTACCTGTTTGTCTATTGAAATATATTAATTCTGTCCATAAACTTTGCCTCCTATTCTTACACCGTCAAGGCAGCTACAAAACCATCCTTACCTAGCCTCAGTTGATCTCTGGTGAATACGTGTTAATCCAGTAGTGAAATAAACCAGTGCTTTTAAAACATGCACTTGTCTATTGGTATCTCTAGCCAGCAGAACTGCTTGCTTTTTTTTTTTTTTTTTTTTTTTTTTTAATCAGAACATGCTTAAGCATCTCATAGTGATGAGATAGTTTTGCCGTCACTTTTATCTGTAGATGGCAACACTTGTGCCTTCTTCACTTAAGAACTTACAAGTCTATGTGCCTATGAAAGAGGGATTATGTGTGTTTTATTGAAGAAAGCAAGTCCATTTTCAGAACTCCAGAAGTTTCTCTGATAAGAAAATCATAAGTAGCAGAAATGAATGACAAGAAAATATACATGGGACTATGTTACTCATACAGTAACTCCGTTTCCTAGAGAAGGAAAAAAAAATGCCCAGAAAACCTCAGAGAAGCACGCAGGGAATTTCTGTATTTCGCAAATCCCTCGTTTTGGGTGCATATGTAATAGTCCTTACCATCTGGGAGGTTTCTCCCACAGCCATGCTTCAGTAGCCACTCATTGCCCTTCTAGGGGAATGTACAGTAAGTTGTGCAAATAGGGGCCATGAGGAGACTTTTGCCTCCCTCTGATGAGGAATGAGGGTGTGGATAGTGCCCAGCCACTCTGGGGCACTGCCCTTACGTGGCCCAGAGTACAATATCCACAGGGAAGTGTTAAGAGACCATGAAGGGGGGGTGGGAGGGAAGAAAAATCCTGGTGTTGACTTTAACGTGCATTGCACAGTGCTATTTCTGGGGATAAATTACGTGTGCATGTGTTGACGTGCTGTCTTTGTTCACCTGTCTGGGATGCTAGCAGAAGCGGATGGCTGATGTTACAGCATGGATGGTGGAGGTGGCCTGGGTGTCTCCCAAAGGTGACTTGCCCTTGGATGGGCTGTGCCAGCTCCCCTCTCACTAGGTGGGACCTCTCCCAGCTGCTGGAGAGGAACGTCCTGCAAGTGCTGCCCCTTAGGATGCACGTGGTGGAGAGACTGAGGTATTGGTAGTGGCAGAAGCCCAATAACATCCCAAAATAATTAGTTTTGTGTTTACCACCATCTGTTTTGCTAGCCCACTTTCTTGGACTTCAACCGTATCACAACAACTAAGTGCTGCAGCTCATTTTTGTGTTGTGTGGGGCTGGCGTGCATGTGTCCCACCCACATCAAGGAGAGCACATATTCCCCAGGGAGTGGTTTGGAGCAAGCGGCTCCTGCTAAAGCTTCTTGCATAACACCACCTCCTTGCTGGCAATGTCTACATCCAGACCAGGTGCTTTCTCAAAACACATCTTTAAAAATCAGTGCTGGGAAGCCCTTATAGAGGGACCACTGTAATAACCCATCCTTTGGCACCTGCAACATGTGAGCCATGTTGTACTTCTGGCACAGCCACCGGGCATGGGCAGCCTTCTCAGATGACCATGCCACTAGCAGAGGCTGTGACCACTCATCACAGTTACTGCAACGAAAACACCAACTGGTTTGGTCAGGGGGATCTTATCTCCAGCAGTAACAAAGGAGGGAGACATAGGTAGCCAGAAGGGATCCGTGGGTGCGAAGGTTAAGTGATGCTACTAATCAGTAGCATTAAGAGCAGGTTGCCTGCCCTGTTCCTTACAGCCCTGCTTGGTAACTGATGCCAGTAGCAGGTTTAATATTTTCAGATGTTAGCTGCTGCTGACTGCGGCAGCTGATGTTGTAACCTCTGAAAAATCAGGACAGTTGTTCAGCTGTTGTTATCTGGAGGATAATAGTTGCCTGTAGGCACCCATGTTTGAAAGTATCTGACTTTTGACAAAAGTCCCTCAGCTGCTGCTACTACAAAAAAAAAAAAAAAAGTTTTTTTTATTTTTATTTTTTAACTCAACTTCCCCCAAAACCAAATGCAGTGGAAGCAAGCAAACTGTGATCGCCTTTAGCTCTGGTTCTGTACTTCTTTCCTCAACAAACTCAGTATGAATAAAGCCAATAGCCTGGGTAAATTTTCTGAACTACCAAACCTTTGTGATCCACAGTAAGCTGTGTCTCAAGTATGATTTTTGTAGGTTTCTTGCTAATGTGCTCTGTATTTAAAAATGTGTAATGCAGAGGCTTGCTGTAGACAGTCTGAAAAATTACATTTAAAGAAAAAAAATATTGGAAGAGGATGGGCTACAGAGAGATGATGATATTTGATTTAATATAGCTGTTGTAAACCTGTAAATGCAGGGTAAGGAGTGACAGTTCACAGCGTTATCTTCTTGCATGCTAAACCTCTGTTTGGTTGGTTAACATGGAAGGGGAGAATTATTGGCTATGCCCAAGATCAGTCTGTTTCACCCATCAAATCTAATAAGTATTACTGAACATAGAAATAAATAGTGAACACTGCTCTTGGAGCATTGGCTTGAGTTACAAAGTTTAGGAAAGCATGTGGGAGGGATTTCCAGAGCACAGCTTAGGTTTCGGTGTGTGTTTCTCATACCTGGGACTGCCTGAGCCTCCCTGGCAGAAGGAGAACTTGGCTGCATGTTTTTCCCCAGCTAGAGGCTGGATTACATGCTCAAAGCCATCTTCATGGGGAAAAAGAGACAAGATGGGCAGGTCAAAAAGTGTGAGGATGTAGCATTCAGAATTTCACATTTTTAGAAGGAAAGTGATACATTTCTGCCAGCTCCAATTAGGAATTAGATTTTGCATTCCTGGTTTCAGTTCCTGGTTTCACCTTGGATATGGAGGAGGTGGGAGCAGGGGCTTGGAAGAGTGTCTCAGCTCCCCTGAGGAGGGTGTCTGTCCTGAGGTCGGCATGGTTACATCACCAGGGTTCTGTGGCATGGATGCACACTGCCAAATCATGCTCCCCCCCCCCCCCCCCCCCCCCCCCGGGACTGCACCCTTCCTTCCTTCATTTCCCAGGCTCTTTGGGATTCAGTGTTTTGTCTTAGTCTGCTGGCTTTACCCAACATCTTTGCCTTGGACTCCCTTGATCCTGTTTTCTTTTCCCAAGCTCAACTGCAGTGAGAGTTCTGAGAGAGAGAGTCAGGCAACAAAACATTGCCCCTGGACCTGCATATTTATTTAAAGCTTGCTTTTTCAGGCATGCAACCTGCTGACACCCTTCAAAGCGAGTGACTGCATTTCTCCAGCACCGGCAGCCTGTAATGAACATCTTGCCTCAGGGGATGCCTGTGGCTCTGAGTAACAGGCATCAGTGTGGCAATTAATCTGCCAGCTGGCTTGGGCAGCTGCCCTGGAATTCAGGGCAAATACATTAACACCCGCTCTCAGTGGGGAAAGGGGGT
Source organism: Cygnus olor (assembly GCF_009769625.2). Classification (NCBI taxonomy): domain Eukaryota; kingdom Metazoa; phylum Chordata; class Aves; order Anseriformes; family Anatidae; genus Cygnus; species Cygnus olor. The sequence goes on along the minus strand of NC_049170.1, from coordinate 65,344,135 downwards.
CTTGTGGGACATGGTGGTCCTTTATTTCTGCTTGTGGTGTTTGCGAGGGGCACAGGATGAGACCTTAGTTCCAAGGAGATGGGGCCTGGCTTGGTCAAGGGAGATCCAAGCAGCAAGCAGCCAACCGAAGGGCTTCCTTTCTCATAAAATATTCAAAATCCATGGGATCATCATTGATGGCTAGAGCTTAGCATAGGCATGAAAAGGTAGCCTCAGGCCAAATGAAATCACAGCTCAGATGTTGTTACACAGCCAGCACTGCTAGACTTTGCCAATTAAGTCAGGCCATTCTCTTATTTGTTTGTGTGTTTGCATGCTTGCTTGTTTGTTTGTTTCCAAAATGTTGTTGTATTCTGGAGCTGTAATTTGATTTGTCCTGGCTTTTCATGTGCTGTCGAGACAAGCTGAGTGGAAATTCCAGTTAGAAGTTTTCATTTGTTCCCTATACAGGTTACGGGAACAGAGCAGTGGGCCCATTGGCCTACATGGCATTAATCATCTGGGAACAATGAAAATAGAGCATTTGAATGTCTTGTGTTTTCCGGCAGGCTCTGTCTGAAGGACTTTTCATTTGTGTGGTGAGAAGAACAATAAGAGGAATCCTTAAGAGGAGAGCATGTGTGTCCATCAGCTGTCCATCAGCACTAGATGAGGGCTGCATCCAAATACCAGGAATGAAAGCAAGGGGGGAATAGGGTTCCCATTCGGAGGTTCAGAACCCAAAATTTTGAGTAGATACAGCTTTTGACAAAGAGCTGTGGATGTAGACAACCATGCCTCTCCCCTAAAAGTTTCCTGAAGGCAAAGCAGATGGCTAGTATCTGCAAACAAACAGGTTGACCTCCCTGTGGCTCTTGCTGAAGAGTGACTGTTGACACTGCATTTGGCACTTTTTTGGTTATTCTGCAATATTCTGATGTTTTTTGTCACCTGTATTCCTTATTCACTGTCCTCACTGCTGCTCACTTGTCACACTTACCCAGTTGCCCCTCTCATAGACTCTGTGGTGTGGAGCTGTTGTTTATTTAAATAAAGAGCTACCATACTAAATGTATCCCCATACTCCAACCAGGAGTTTCAAAGCAGTACGTGCCAACGTCTGACTGCAGGTACGTATATTTTAGTTCATCGTTTGGTCTAAGGACTTCCAGACTTGCTTGTAATATGAGTGTCTGAGAAAGCCTCAGCATTTTGATTATAGGGCTGGGCAGGCAACAAGAATTCCATTTTGCAAAATATTTCAAGGTGTTGACACTTATGTCAAAGTGGAATGAAACCAAGACTCTCCCAACTGTTTTTTCAAAAAAAAAAAAAAAAAAAAAAAAAGGTGGGAAGGTAGGGAGCGGGGTGGAATATACATGACATGATAGCCAACAGCTCACACATGCCAATGTTCACTTGAGAAGTGGACTGTAATCTGGAAGAGGAAGAGCACTCTTACTACCAGGCTACTCACTGCACAGGGGTGTGCCTCCCTAGGCTAGGGATCCTTCTCTGCAACCAAGCAAAAAATGTTTCCTGTATTCCTCATTGAAAAACAAGTAAAAACAATAGGTCTCCAAGGACAGTTTCAGTTTTAAGCTACTGCCCTTTCCACGGAAACACCCCCTCCTTTTCTTTTTTTAATCTCCCCTGCCATCTCCAATTATAGCTTTCCTTTTGTGTGTTCTCCACTCTGGAAAGGGTCATGGTAGATCCAATGCTATTGGAATTGCTTATCTTTTTCCTATAGAAACAAAAATAATCAGAATTTCAGAGTATACTAAGAATATTTTGTTGTTCAGCTTCCCAGTAAGACATATTTTACCTTAGAATGTTAAATTTCTGCTAATCCTGCAGTGGATTAGTAATGAACTGCAATCCAATATCCTCGCCTTTCTGGAAAACTTGGGGGGGGGGGGAGGGGAAGGGGCAAACAAACAAAAAAACCCCCTAATGACAGGTTGGTAAACTCTAAGGCAAAAAAGAGCAAGTTTGCTCTCCCTTTGGGAGAAAGCCCCAGGTGTTGCCAGGAACTCTCTTCAATGCCCTTACCAAGCTTTTTGATTTTGAAAGCCAAGAAGAGAATGGGCATTTTCTGCCCCTTCGCAGCATGGAGAAGGAATGTTTATCAGGGCGATAACCTTATAGACTTTTAACCAAGATTTTGGTGAGGCTTTCTTGGAGAAGAAGTTTGGAAATGGTCTGTAAGACAACATCCAACAAGCTCATGTATTGCAGCTTGGGTGTTCTGGCACTGTATTTACTCTAGAATAAAATAGTTAATGTTACTGATAAGGAAATAACTAATACTTGGCAGAGATTAATTGTGTTATTGGAATTTTCAGCAGTGAAACAATTAAAGAATCATGCCTTACAAACTGAAGCTGCCTGTCTGAATGGTATGTGACAATTCACGTTTAGAGGAGAACTATGGGAAAAAAAAAATGCGTGCCAGTAGAAAAGCTGGAAAACATGAGTGCCTTTAAAATAAAAAAATGAATGGCTTGACAGAAATGCGTATTTTAAGAAAACAGTAATTTATATGATCTGCAGTTTTAATGATAAATGATAGGATTTTCACTTTATCAGAATTAAAACTTTGCAGCATCACAAAGAGAAATCCTATTTGTGGAACAGCAGATGTGAGAGTTCAGAGTGAAAGGGTAACTGGCTGGAAAAAAAATCTTTTATTTCAGCATATCCATAGGAAGCTAAGAAAACCCAAGTATTTCTTAAATTCAGTTTGAATTTTTACAGAAAGTGATCTCAAAAGTGTTGCTGTTAAAAGCATTCTCAAGAAAACTGGTAATTTTTGGTTGTATCAAGAAACAAAAACAAAGAATCACCCAATCATTGATATCAACTCCTGCACAGGAGACAGTTTGTGGTTGGAAAAGGAAGCCTCTTTATCATGAATATTTCCCTCCCCTTTCACCATTTCCCAGTGAAAGAAGGAGATCTCAGAACAGGGCCAGCCCAGAGGATGGGCTGGTGGCATCCACCATCAACAGGGGACATGCGGGGCTTGTCTTCCCCAGTGGAGACCTTGAAAGGCAGAAGCCACTGATAGATCTAGGTCTGGGAGAAGCTTGGCAGCAAAAAGTGTGGCTGACCTGAACAATTCCTGGGCCTCAAGCTGCAATCTCCACTCTGTATATTGTTTCTTTTTTATTTTATTCTTATTTATTTCCTTCCGGGGTGTTTAAAAAATCATCCAGACTCACCTCAACCTTATGTTCTGTTGTAGCTCCAGGTTCAAGACCTTTCACCGTCAGCTCTGCAAGTAAGAGTTTGGAGCACGGCCTGTTGCTGGCAACATGAGCACCCAGTGCTTGGTTTCCTGGGCACAGGAGCTTCCCTCAGAACTCTCTCTCCTCTACTCCCCAAATCTGAAGGCATAGATAACCACTTCTCATCCCATTTCACAAGCAGCTTCTTAAAAGCTAAAATTCATCTCTAAGCAGCAGCATTTCTCAGATAACAGGGCAACCTGATTCACTGTTTCCTTTTGTTCCTCCCTGCTTGTGGTATCCATCTGTGGTATTTCATCTTGCACTCAGTTCGGAAAGATTTATGCAGACCTCCTTTGTTTGTTGGATGTTTGCAGGCATAGCATGGAGTGGGAAGACCTGAGTCATGACTGATACTCCTAAGGAAAGATACTCCTAAGGAAAAAAACACTATGCACGCACAAAGAGCAGCAGATGAGGCTTTGTCAGTACTTGAGTTATCCTCAGCATCCCTGTGCAGTCATCAGCCACATGCTAATAGATTTCAGTCTTGTGGGGCAAGGGAGGAGATCTACCTTTGGAGAAGTCCATTAGAGCTCGGTATGTCTCAGCTCCTAGAAGGTATCCTTTTCCTCCCTTGTGAACTCTTTTGCTGGATGATGGAGATCACCATATGTTAGCTGAAACAGAGTCAAGGTGCAGTTAACTCAGAGATGTACTAGAAACTAAATGTAACGGTCCTGCTGATATAAGACAAGGTAAACCAGCCATTCAAGTCTTAGAGGAATATATCAGCTCGTGGTATGTGTGTATTATACACTGTTTTGAATGAATTATGAAGATATGCGTATATATACTTTATTGATGTGATTTTTCTCTCTCTTTCACTGACCTTGTGTTTTTCTTGTATTTACAATGCATGAGGAAATCATTCCATTCTGTAAAGCAACTTTCTAACACAGGCTTTTATTTCCTTAGTATTATCAGAGGAAGGCAGGATGGTCTGAAAGAAATGCAGCAGCTTGAAAAAAAAGAATAGTGCTTTTATTTTTCACAGGTGTCAGTGTTCATAGGGGAATAGTTACTAGCAAGAATCTTTGGAATAAATTAACACCTACCAGAAATACCTTGGGCCTCAGACCAACAAAGCAATTAAGCATGTGCTCAACTTGGAACTCTGCCTATTTTGCAAGTCACTTATGTGGATAATGTTAAGCAGAGGCTTAATTACTCTGCAAGATCATAAAAAAGCAGGGTTGGAGGGGACCTCAAGGGATGACCTAGAGCAACCCTGGCTGCTGTTTCTCTAACCTTCTCCATTGGTAAGATTTGTACAGCTTCTTCTGGAAGATTGTTCCAACCGCTGAGCTATCCCTCAAATGAGAAAGATATATTACTTCCCCCCCCCAAACAGCTAGGTTAAATCTTTGTGTAAAATGAACCAAATTCTCTCTTGACACAAAGAACAAGAACATTTTTGATATTCTGGTAACGTCTCTTTTCCATGCTAGAAGACTAATAGCATCTTTCCTCTTTTGTTCTCCCCCTGCTCCTGTTTCTCTACTGAACAATTTCTCCAGCCTTTGCTTGTTTAACATTTCTTACATCACATGCCAATCCCCATTGCTCTCTTCTGAAATCTCACTTGTGCACTGATCTCACTTCAAGAGGGAACCAAACTGATGCCCCACCAGCATCACACAGACCAAGCTGATTGCCTTGTGTCTCACATCCAGCTCTCCTATTGAGACACCTTGAAAAAAGGCTCAGCTTTTCTTCTCTATGCACATTGAGCTTTTGGTCCTCTGTAACCCCAAGATCACTTCTTGGTGTGCTGCCACTTCTCTGCTCATTCAATCTATTTTACTTGTGTGGTCAAAAATGCTCTATCTTCATTGGGTTTATTTCTGCTGATTTGAAACCCCCACTTTGTATCATTCACTAGTGTAAGTGCTCTCCTCACTGTCAGTCCATGTCTCTAATAAATAAGGTAAGTGGAGCAGACTAGGATAAATGCATGAAGGACTTCCTTAAATGTCATGCTTCTCAGACAGTAAATGACTGATAACTAAACTCTCACTGCATTTTTTTCTCTCTCAGTGGTACACCGAAGTGAATGCAACTTCACCAAGGCCATGTTTTTTGATTTTTTTCTTCTCAGAATTTAGGGTAGGAAAATGACATCCTGCCTCTTTCTTAGTTACTGGGCTACTTATTCTGTAAAAGAATTTGTCTGGCATGCCTTGTTTTAAAAAATAAATAAAAATCCACACTGGCTGATATTTGTCAACATATTGTTCTCTTGGGGATTATAACTTGGTTATTTAATTATTTGTTCTATTATCTTTCCATTTATTGAAGTTAGGCAGATTAGTTTTGAATTCCCTGGCTCCTCCTTTTTCCTCTCTGTAAATTTAGGTCTTCTCTCTGCCATTTTCCAGCCCTGTGGGACATCCCCTTTAATCCCTGAATTCTTGCAGATAATGGCTAATAGCTCAGACTGCTTTGATTAGTTCCTTAATTACACTAGTGTGAGTTCCATCAGGCCTCATGAACATGAAAGCATTTATCTTATCTAAAAATTGTTTGAGCAATTCTTTTTTTCTGTCTTGGTCTTTATACTATCACCTGTTAAATCGATCTCTCATTTTTTTTTTTTAAAGAAGAATTCAAGTCTTCTCTGTTTTGGCTATTATTTGTCTGCTTTATCCAATAGTAACAGGTTTTCCTGTGTTGTCCGGTTGCTTCTGGACGTCTGGGAAGCCATTTACACCCCTTACTAGTTGCTATTCATTTTTGCACTTACATGCTTGTGTTATTCCTGTATGTTCATTCATCAGTGTAAGTCTGCACTTCCATTTTTAGGGATTTCTTTGATACAGCAGATTTTCACAAGCTGCCAGTGCTGTCCTGTTGATTTTCAACATTACTTCGTTTTTTCCTCTGCAACTCAGACTGCTCTGAGGCTGTCCAAATACAGTTGTGTATAGTCACTTTCCTGTACTTTTCTCCTCTGCAATTTATTCCTATGAGACCTGACTTACCACTTCCATGATGCTGCTGAAGTTTGCTTTCCAGAAAGAGGAATTTGTTTCATATATTTTACTCTTTTCATGTACGTGACTGTTTTGTTACCACTGTCATCCTCCTTGCTTTCCATTTTAAAATTTAAAGTTCATGCCTATTCAGTAGCACCACAACTAAAGTATGCGCTCCTTCCCCAGACAAACACCATTCTTTCTTGGAAACAATTTTTTTTTTTTTTTTGGCATAGTATTCTAAGAACATGATGAAATATGTCCTACTCTTTTTAGTTAGTTATCTGAAATTTCACCATCACCAATTCTTTATTTGTGAAATTTGCAGAATTTCAGCCTAATTCACACACTGCAGGTGCTGCCTTGTATGCTGAGGTCAGGCCCAGTGCTGTTGGTTTCATTACAAGGTGCAGGAGTCAGTGAATTACTCCTGCTATGGAGTGATATCACCTACGACATCTTATTGACCCAGCTACCTTTCTGTGTTAAACAGGGTATTGCTGATGCTTCAGCTCACAAATCCACTGAAGGCTGCAAAACATTCAGGTATCTGGTAATGGCCAAGTGCCTGGTGGTCACCCCACTATATATGCATTGTTCTTTAAATATGTAATTGCATGCACTTACCTAGACTTCTCTGTAAAAATTTAATATTGAAAAGGTTTGGGCAGGTGCTGCCTTTGCATTGTCTGAAAACCTCATACCCCTAGGGAAACTTCATTTAAAAAAAAAACACAAACAAACAGAACAATTAGGGAGTCCATAGTAATTTCATCCATAGTATAAACTGGTCACACTGATGAGGATCCACTTTCAATTGCACTGTTGATCTGAAGCAGCATCTCTGTATAAAGTTTCTTATTTTTCTGTCTGCAATGAAGGATGGAGGGGCACCTGGAGCAGAGATGGACAGAGGTAGAGGTGTGATGCTCCCCTGGTTTCTGCACCTCCCTCTGACCTGCTCTCGCATCATGCAGATGCTGCAGTGAGTTCATCTTGCACACAGGGTTCGTGCCTGGTGCCTCCAGGCTCTCACAAATGTGTAGACCCCCAGGCAGGGGTAAAGGCTTTCCCAAAGGACTGCTGAAGGATGGGGGGGGGGGGGGGGAGGGGTGCTCGCTGTGGTCCTACCATCTTTCCTGTCTTAAATGTGTCTGACTACTCCTTTACTAAGTGGCTATTCTCAAGGTACTTCTTGTAATGCTTATTGCTTCAGCTTCTGAAGCAGCAGCTGGCACCCCTTGCCTTACCCTGCCCAGTCAAGGCTGCTGGCCCCGTGCAAATCCTTGGAGTCCTAGACAGCTTTATCAGAAGTCTCCCTGCTCCTGTTTAACGAGTGCCATGGTTACGAGCACCACTAGACTGATGATATTCACATGCAGGAAACAATGCAGGGAAAACAGGATTTGCACGGCTCCGGCTGCACTGCCCCAAGAATTGCAGGAAACGATTGTACTTTATGAAACCGCCTGTGCTCCACTAGATTGTCTATAGCTTTTAAGGTCAAGCCATAGCACACTGCATTTGAAATGCCCTTTGTAATAATGAAGACTGTTTATGAACCAGAGTACAGGCTGTATTGTTTACCCTAGGCTTTGGTTAAAAGGTGCTATATTTCAGTCTGTTTTGCAGGATGGCACAGGGAATCTATCATGGGCCTTTCTGGCACAGGTCAGGGCTCAGTTCAAAGGGGGAATGTCCATCATGTCAAGTCAAGTATCCCCCCGCATGCAGAAAGTCACGCAGCCAGCGCCGCCACTGCACAGAGTGAACAAAAGAGCTGGGAGAGGGGGAAATGGCGTGGCCCCATCAGGGTGCCAGGGAGAGGTTCTGCAGCAGCCGAGCTGCCCCCCTGGGGATGTGCACAACCCCAGGAGGAATGATCCCTGCCACAGCCCCTGCCAGCCATCCAAGGGATTCCTGGGAAGCAGCCATAAATTCCAGGTCCTTCCCCAACTAATTCCCCACTTGTTTGCATCACGCGAGCACTGGCTGGTGTCGACACAGGTCCGTGCAACAGGGTGCGAGCAATGGGTTTCTAACCCAGTCACGCTCTGCAGAAGTGCTTAGGCTTCCTGGTGAGGATTTAATGACTTGTTGATTAACGAGCATAGTGCTCAAAGCTCCAGCAACAAATTCTGTGTGGCCGCAGCTTGCCCCAAGAGGAGGGGGGAGTTGTCCTGCAGATCTCCTGCTTTATATTGTATTGAAGGCACCAAACCAAAAACATCACTTCTAAGCCCCCTTGGGGCCACAAGCATTGCTTTTTGAAAGCGGGCTGCTTCTGCAGCTTGCCAGTTCTGCAGAAAAGCTGGTTTTAAAATGAACTGGTGCTTCCTGCATCTCAGCAGCAAAGGTGACACTTGCAATCCTGGTGTGAGGAGAGTGACAGGCTCAGAGCCTTTCGATGTGGCCAGCAGTGACCACATGGATGGGTCAGGGATATCATGGACTGCCTGAAAGGTATCCTAAGCTAGGTAGTCCGCTCTTGGTCCTGTTCAGTTTGCTGTCTCTGCACCACAGAGGAAGATCTCCTGGCCTCAGAACAAGGTAGGTACTTTGTCTAAGTAGGCAAAATCTCCTCCTTGACCAGGACCAAACCAAGGCACAAAATTGTTTTCTAACAAATAGCATATAAAAAGAGGAGTTAAGGGAAGATATAATTAATGTTTGCTGCAGATGCTGAAGGGTGAAACACTTGCATTTGATAGATCTCTGCTCAAAGGAGCAATGGGATGTGAGACTTATTTTTCTGTTTTATCCACCTGTTGAATCTTGACATGAATTAGAAACTTAGGGAGCCCAGAGCAGAAAGTCAGCTTGGATTGCATACTTAAGCAGAAGCATGATTACTGAGCTGTAGCTGGGCCTCCCCGTGGTCCTTTCAACAACCCTTCTGGCTCCTGCTATGAGGAAGACAGGCAGGGGAAGGCACCTGTCCCAGGCACCACCAGCTCAGAACCACCAGCTCAGATACTAGTTTGGCAAAATCTTTTGGTGTAGGGAATATTCCACAGAAGAGAGAGCAGTTGGCCTCAGCTGCACCCTTTGCACATCTTCTCCCACCCACCCTCTCCAAGTCTTTCAGTACCAGTCTTGGTGTCCAAAAAAAAAAAAAAAAAAAAAAAGCTCTATCTAAATTCTAGTATCTCATGGCACCAAAACTTTTGAGGAGCCTCACTAGCAGTCCATATAGATTGAGAAGAAGGGGCAATAGAACTGAATACCAGCAGATATGATAACACCCAGTTGGTGGCATATGGGAACTCCAAGGGACCTAGGGACAGACAGCATGAGGTCTGGGAGAGGAGAGGTGTCTCAGGTTAACAAAAAGTAGAAAACAGAAGTTTCTCAAAGCATTATTCACTGTCGAAAAATCTTGGCACAGTTATATCTCATGTGAACAAGCACAAGGATCTGAGCTTATTTTAATTACTAAGTGGCTAATTGTGGTTAAAACATTAGACTCTGGTCAGACACTCTGTGCCATACCCTCTAGGGTATCTAAAAGCAATCTAAAAGTGAAGAGGTGGTCAAAGCAAACCTTGAAAATAACATTGACTTGACTAAGTCCACTCATACATCTAAGATTAGTCATGAATGAGCTTCAGCGGACAAAGGACAAATGCTCAGCTCTGGGAAGAGACCTGTTTCTATTAACATACTGGTCTTCTCTTGGTGTGTTTTGAGAAGCTGTGACACCACCGTATTGTTCCTTACAGCAGGTCTCATATGGTTATTCACAGTTTATCCAATACAATTACTTGCTCCGTTTCTTCTGGGTTTTCTTCCTGGAAAACAGGAAGCGTGTACCCAGGAAGATGATGACTGCATTCCTAGAGCAAATATCTGAAACTTCTTAGGTTGAGAAATATTTCCTTGCGTGCTACATATGTGAGTAATGAGGAGAATGACCTCATGAAAGCAGCAAAGCAACTTTATTTCAGATTTGGTTCTCAGACCTTCTCTTTCTTCATTTGGTCACTTTTGTGTGTCTGGTAGGCCAGACAGGCACATAGGATACAGACATATGAAAATACTACACACTCCCACCATAAGGGCAGAGTTTTTTTGTTTGTTTGTTTGTTTGTTTTCCTGGGAAAAGACTGCAGTGCTGGACTAGGAGAACTGATGCAAAGCATAGATACACAGCCCAATAAACTAGGAATTTGCAGCTTAAGGGGGAAATATATCAGAAGACATTTGAAGACTTAGAATGAGTAAATGAGAAAACAATGAAAAAGAATAAAGAACTAGAAAACACTTGTTGGAGGAGCACTTGGAAAAAAATTGAACTTCCTAATTTAGGGCTAAATTAAACCCCTTTGCAGGGAGAAATATTTTTATCTGTTAGGAGACAGAGGTGATAAAGCTGCCAAGGAATAACAAGGCTGTAGGACAAAGCCTGTACACAACACGAAGAAGTACAGAGCAGGCATCAGGGGCTCCTGTGTGCCTTTCTGGAGCACCCACGGAAAAGGAGCTGAAAGCATATGGAAGCTGTAGATGCTATTCTCAAGATGAAGAGAAAACTTTTTAAAGTGTGTGACAAACTTCTGTCCCAGCATTCTGCAGCTAGGGTTTAAAAAATGAGAGTCTTACACAGGTGTTTGCAGCCTTTGTGACAAAGGTAGGTGTAGCCAGTATTTTTATAATAAATCCCAAGTCTCAAATTTAGGGGCATAGTCACAAACTAGGAGCACGCAAGCATCACCATGATTACCTGTCTGGTTGTCTACCTGCAGGCTGCTCTGACCTTTTGCTCTGTTTCTCCCCTTGTCCTGTACATAAGGTGAGAAAATTGTGGGGCATCCCTTTCACCACCCTTCCCTGTGACCATCCCGGGTGGTCAGTGTGGGGACATCTGAAGCTGATGAGTAGGTCCCACAGGATGACCTGTAGTTCCCACCCACCACCAGGGCTCTCTGGATAACATAAAAATAAACTTTAAAAAAAAAAGACAAAAATTACACAGGAAACTCTTGAACAGTTTGGCTCCCTGCTTGTAACAACAGCTTTTATAAGAGCTCTGCTTTACTTGTGATCAAGAGTAATTCCAAGGTCAGCAGATCATAACCCTTTATCAAATGATAAACATTTGTCTTTATAACCTCAGCGCAGCCCATGCAACTGGGGCAGGAAATTAACTTCCACCAAAATATTTTTTGTTTGTTTGTTTATAACAAGTGTCCAACATTGGCACCAGACTCAGTACTGAGATACCTAACTGCATGTCTTGGTTTTCCAATGTAATGCACTTTGCTGGAAGAAGAAGAACTGGTTGCCTCTGAACATCAGCCTATGCATGTAAATCACTTACCTAATTCAAGAGCTTCAATCTATATTACAGTATTTTTTAAATCTTCCTTGTTATTATTATTATTTTCTTACAGTATTCCAAGTAATTTGCACAGTTCTAAAATACAAAATTCAAAGAAAATCAGTGTGTTTATAACTTCAGTCTGTTGCCAAGTATTTCTTTTCTATTGATTTTAATTTTTATTATTGTTTCTTGTTGTTAATTTTTTGCTTTCAATCAACACTTTAAAGCATCTAGGACATTATGCAAACACATTCTTACCAACCTCAGAAGTTCAAAAATCTTCAGTGGCTTAAAAACTGTATTGCCTTTATTTTATGTGTTATAGAGAATCTGAGATTCTCATTACTCCTGTTCTACCTTTTCAGCCTCTTGGAGGCATTTAGGTGGCACTTACAAGCTTTTCCCTACATCTGCGCAGACGTTCTTTCTCTAAGGGGATGCTGAATAGCACACAGTCCCAAGAGCACAGAAACTGGGGTTTTAATTGGGCCATGAACTATTGCCCAACTCACGGTAAAGTTGGAAACGTTGCAGACGATTCAGACCAAGGTATAATCAAAAGAACAGGCTGTAGAGCTGAGACAGATATTTGCATTTAGACTGTTCTGCAAAGCGTTTGGCTTCTCAGCACAATGCTTAAAATAAATAAATAGAGGACCGGTATGTTTAGAACCCAGCTGGAGAGAAAGTGCTTTTCTCCTTTATGTAAAAAGTCTGCACAGCAGGAAAAAAAAAAAAAAAGTCCTGGGGGTAGGGGACAACACAACCCCACAACGCAACAAATGGCTGCTAAAACAGACATTTACCTAGCACTCTTGCAACATGAAAGAAGCCCATGAAGAGTTTTTTGTATGCATTTTTAGTTAAAGTGTGTGGACAGTTTCAAATGAACTTGAAAGACTGAAATCCTCTGCCACAACTATATATCCATCTGGCTTAAGAAGAAAATCCCTAAAGTATGTTTGTTGACAGACTAGTAACAATTGTAGAGTTAATACTGTTATTTACCCCTCATTCTTTTCTTTTCTTCTGCCTTTTCCCCTTGATGCTCTCAGAAGCTTTGTCCATATGCTCATTGATTCAGATCAACTCTGTTTTAATCCAGAACAACAAGAATAAATGAGGCCTGGATTTTTTTATTATTATTTTTATTTATTTTTTATTATTATGATTACTCTTTTTTGCAGGTACTGTTTGTTTGGAGATTAGGGAGGCCTGGGGAAAAAGGGGCATTTAAAGCATGTCTCCTAGGATGCCTTATTAAAGGATGGCAGTTTCTTATCACTTTTCATCACACAGCTGTGGCCTCTTAATTCCTGTTGTTTCTCAATATGCATTCTTTAAGCATTTCCATGTTGACAGGGATATAATTTGTGGCATGCCCTCCCCTCCATTCCCTTACTGTTTTCCTCTTATCTGGTTTGTTGTTGCATTATTTTTTGTTTTGGGGTTTTTCTCTGAACTTGTAGGGAGCTATTTTTAACTTTCACAAAGTTTTAAAACAGAAGAGAAAAATAAAAATGAGGTCTGGGTGGAAGAATAAGCTGCAGATTCTGGGAATGCTAGCAGGCAAGAACACCATGGACTCCGGCTGCTTTTCAAGGAGCGTGACCTGGTCTTAAACTGCTGCTTTTAAGAGTGAGATGTGGTGCATGTGGTAGAGTAGTCCTGAACATCTCTGAGAACTGGAGGTGATGAGGTTGCATTAATTAACTATGAAATGTATGAAGTAGAAGTTCAGAGAGCAGGCCGCAGGAGCAGCAAGCAGCTCCAGGGCAGCAGGGTTCAGAGCTCCTTGGAGGGCAAAGCCTAATTAGGTGACAAACTGGCTGGCAAACCATGGCAGAGAACAGGAGAATCATCAGAAGGGCTAACGTGCTCCTATTTGACACAAACTGCAATGTTTTCTCAGTGTGTGGCTGAACCAGAGTCTCATACTGGAGCAGAGCCCTCATTTAACTGGAAAGGATGTACCTGAAGAAGTAGAAGTCATAGCTAACACACATTGTTCCGCCTGGTCTAGAGAATCCATAAGGTGCTCCTTGCTCTCTTTCACCTGCACTCAAAATTGCCATTTTGATTTGCATGGGAGGCCGAGATGTGAGCACTGGAGGGTATTGCTTCATGGTCAAGACCCAACGTCCAGTGTCAAGAGTTTAGCCTAGCTGCAACTTTGTGTTAGTGTAAGACAGCCACAGGAAGAACAGCAATACTACAAAACATTTTAAAACAAGGTAGGAGGACAGGACTGGGAGCTTTGCTCCCTCTGGTACTCCAGTAGGCAATGGGGAATAGGCATGCTCAGGAGAAAACATCCCACCTCCTTACGTGGGCCTACTTTGAATCAGTTCCAGAGCTCCAGGCAGTTTGAACTTGGAGCTGGGGGTCACACACAACCCCCCAAGTTCCTCACTAACACCAGAGGGACCCTTTGGAAGACACGGCAACATCCTGGAATGGTTATTGGACATTTAGTTTCCCTTTTTCAGTAACCATGGATTTAGGCACCTTGCGTTACCTCTTTTTTAAGAACAGTAAGAAAAGAAGAGAAGGGGGATCACTAGGAATATAACAGCTCAATGACGGATTAGGTATTGTTACCAAATCTGTAAAAAAAATCCTCTCCCCCCCAAATTACCTGATGTTCCTGTCAGCCAGCTCATAAACTGAATATAAATTAAATAACAATCTGTAACACGGCCAGTAAAATTGCTAAAGAAAGCACCCACAGAACATTTCAGACATAATAAGGAAGAGTTTTCAATGGCCAAGATATTACAGCACCATCTGAAATTCCCTAATTTGTCTGTCCTTAGAAGGTCAACATGGAGATTTATCGAGCAATGCAAAAAAAGATCTGCACAATAGAAACAAATAGGCATGCAGAGAAAGGGAGCGACTCAGTGCTTTTGCATTGTGTACCCACAGTGTACCCATTTTCCTTGGCTTTGCTGTTGATTTCCTTCCTTCTAGGCATTGCTACTCAAGTTTTCTTGTCACTGCTGTTGCAAAAGTGGAGCAGTTGTACCCTTTACAGTCTGGGCTTTCTTCTCGCATTGCAGAATTCTGTTCGCTTGTCTTCACTTCTCTTTGGAGAATTGAAGGCAATGGACAGAAGCAGGGGAAATCGTATCCTGTACATTGAGAATTCTGAGAGGAGTGTGGCAACTCAAATGTGTTTAGTGGCATTCAGACTAAAATACAAGTCTCTATTTCATTTTAGATATGGGGTGGGTTTTTTGTTTGCTTGGTCGGTTTTGTTTCATTTTGTTTTTGTAAGAATTTTCCACCTGAGGGAAAAACTGCTATACTTCAGTCAAGTGATGACTTGCTTCTGCTGAAGTCCTTGCTTCAGGTTTCTTTTGAGTGTAAAAGAGAGAATAAACTATCAGACTTTTTTTTTGTTGTCTTTTTTCCTTGCTGTAATTCTAGACAGATTTCTAAACTTGAGATTTCAGACAATCATACAAAGTTACCTGGGAAGAGGGTTTCAGAAGGTCATCTACTGCATCCTTCTGGAATGAGGTATTTTTCCACGTTATCCCACATAGTGGATTTCTGTACCAGTTTTCAACACTCCTTGGCGTTTTTTTAATTGAGGCTAAACACACTGCACCTTGGCTGCACCTCAGAGGTCTTATTTGTCAGGCCTTTGCCATTCCTCTTGCCCCACTCTGGGCTCAGCCCAACTCACCTATCTCCTCCCTGGAGTGCAGGCCCCAGAACCCGAGGGAGTGTCCAAGCTGAGGCCTCAGCAGCACTTGGTGGAAGACAGACAGCCTGCTCCCCTGCCTCCCAAACAACACTCTAGGTAGGCAAATAAGTGTTTTGAGGAGATTAACATGAGTATAGTGAGAAGTTGAGGGCTCCCCTGGGAGACTAGTGCTGCTGCTACCCCCCTTGGTATTGAGGCCTTGTCTCCTGCTTTGGAGACAAGTCCCCCAGGCTTCTTAAACATGCAGAGACTCAGGCACGAGGATGCTCTTCTAGAGTCATAACCAACCACTGCTACTCGTAAAATGCCAACTAACCTTATAAGCATCTACTTTTTTTTTTTCTTTTTTTTTTCTTTTTTTTTTTTCTTAATGCTTGGGTTTCCGTTGGGAAAGTTTGGTTTTTACTCACATCCACCTGGCTCTGACGATACAGGTCTCCTGTTTGATCTCCTGTGCAGATCTCACACCTCAGCCTTGCCAAGACTTGCAGAATGAGCACTGCCCTGTGTCACTCTACATGTTGAAAAATGGTTTAAATGCGCCCCCTTGGTTGTCCTCTTTTTCTGCACTTTTCGTATTTCTCCTCTTATTTTCCAATCCTTTTATTGTCGAGATATGAAATATAGATCAATTCCTCTCTCCCAAAAGTACCTTTCAGACC
This sequence comes from Cygnus olor, assembly GCF_009769625.2. Classification (NCBI taxonomy): domain Eukaryota; kingdom Metazoa; phylum Chordata; class Aves; order Anseriformes; family Anatidae; genus Cygnus; species Cygnus olor. The sequence goes on along the minus strand of NC_049170.1, from coordinate 65,328,185 downwards.
AAACGGAGACACACCAGTGTAAATGGTACTCCAGTACCACAGTACAGTGTGATACTCCAGTGCCCCAGACACTGGATCAGGTTCTGCCCCTGCACAAAGTTGTTTTCTCCGTGTGCCAGTCATTGCTTTAATCACCACACTGTTTGGTCCTTCACTGTCACCAGCCCCTTCAGTCAAATCATGCAAAGATCAGCTTTTCCATTAATGTTTTAGCTGAAATCCAGAAGAAAGGCTGTTGCTGCCAAGCCTGGTTAAGAAGCAATGTTTATGTCCTTGAGGGAGCAAAGCTGAGACCGCGTAGTTTCGAATGATTTAACAATATTGTTATCTTGCTGGCTTCAGGAAAGCCTGTTTTTAGGCACTGAGTTTTGAGCACCACAATGTTTTAGGTCAGAGCTGTTTTTTTAGGGCTCAGTATCAACAAGAGTGCTAGGAGGCTGGACCAGCAGTGAGTCCTGAACTGACCAGGTCAGGCTGGCTTAGGGACAGCAGAACTCATGGGGACGGGAGGGTGGGATGGGCTTTCCTGCCACTGATGGAAAGAGTGAAACTGGCTTTTTTTCTAGATACTAAGATTATTCTAGATATTACAATAGTAAATTGAGCTTGAGAAACACTCACCTGCATTATCCTTCCAGGCTCAGGCTGATCTACATTGCTTCCATGCAAAGAGCCTTGAAAAACAGCAGTATACAATCCATACTTACCTCACTTTTTCTCATGCATCAAACTGCATACTTAATTATAATTAGACAATTTTGCCCTTTTCTTTTTTTTTTTTTTTTTTTTTTTTTTGAGTGACAATTTTCAACACTTCAATTTGTTTGGTCAGTGTTAAGTGTTTGCAGATGAAATTAGGAAAGATTCTACTTAAGCAGAAAGTTCGAAACCTCATCGTTGACCTAAACTTTTTTCTTTACACCAGATCAACTTTCCTTACTGTTATTATTTAACGTTTTTGTTTTCTTATATGCTAATTTCTAGCTGTGAACAGGGGAAGCACTCTTCCTTCTGATGGCCACAGCAGTTTGGTACTAAACTGAGGTGTTGGTGCCCTCTAGTGAACAACTTCTAATTTCAAGAAGAAAGTTTGTATTTCAGAAGTTAATTGCTGCTGCGACAATCCCCTGCAGCTAGAGCTCTTGTTTTAGATCATTATAAAGTCTGAAAAACTAAGAAACAGAGGTCCGCACCTCTGCAACCCTAGGGGCCACTGTTAATGCAGCAGAGCTAACAATTCAGTGTATAATTTAGGAAACATTTAGGAGCATTTCCTGCACTTGAATTACCTATGAACAAATTGTTGTTTTCTCAAGATTGCATGATGTGTATTTGTGGGATCACTTTGTGCTGTACATCCATCCACTTGTTGCCACCTAGATGCTCTTTCCCTGAGTCCCCTTCCTGTGTTTAACTTGGACATCATGCCTTCCTCTTCCAGCAGCATTGCCCCTTGCCAGTCAGTTCTGTCTTTTTGTCCACTGAGGCTTTGAAGTACATTAAGGTTTGGACAAACTGTTTAATATGTGACCATATAGTGGGGCTTTGATCCTTGATACTACCAAGATGCAGAGAGCAGCAAGGAGGAGCACTGTGATATTTGGTGTTCACAACTGGATCTGCTGTATAACAGTAACTGGTCGAACAAGTCATGGTGTAATGTTGTTCTGTTTACTGGTTAGAAGGATGTCCCCTATATGATCAGTACATTGCAATTGTAGGCCTCTCTGAGAAATCTAGTTGATAGTAAATGGATGTCTGCTTCATTTTCCTGAAGGGCTGGACCAATTTCTGCAATATCTTCCTGGAGAAATTAAGGCACTTACTTTTACATTCATTCAAATTAATAGCATGCACAGTGTGCGTTTATCTTGGGAAAATATTGATTGATTCTTCTTTAGCTGAGGTAACTGAAGCCAGCGTCTGGCAGGACTCTGAGGAATTTGTCCCTCATGCTGCATCATGCAGGGTAAAGCCTAAGGTATACTCAAGGGCTTTGGTGCTCTGCACAACACAAACAGGAAAATAGTGATGGCAGTGGGTTATAGAAGCAGTTTGCTGCAGTTGTGGCTGCACAAAGCTGTTGTGGAGATCACACATGGCACAGTGAGCCGTCCTGGAGAGCTGCTGGTCCATGTGAATGGGACACCCAGGCAGCACAGGACTGGGGCTGTGTGCTCAGGGGACAGAAGCTGCCTAACCTCAAACAGGTAGAGATGCTACCAGATAAGGCTAGCATTAGACATTTTCTGTATTGTCCAGATAAGGCATGTTTCCAGGTCTCACTGAGACTGGTGAAGGCAGAGGCACAGCTCCCAGACTCTAGGAAAAGTGAGCTGTGAGATTAAGTGATGGGGAAATGAGAAGAGCCACACTGTCTGTGGCACAACAGCCTCCTAGTGACAGTCTGTGTTACAAGTAAAAAGCAGCATAATGAGGCAGAGATCTGTTCCTTGTGTTTCTTGTACATTTTTAACCAGCACTTCCTAATGCCTCAATGCTTTAGTCTCAGCTTAATGCCAATATCTAACTTATTCCCTGGTGCCCTGAAGAGGTTCCTGGGCTGACAAGAGTAACAGGTGTAATGCAGCTCTTCCTTCTGAAAAAGTGCATGACTTGTCAAGAAAACAGGACTGATACAGTACAGAGAGACTGCAATTGCCTGGAATAGCCGGAATTGTGTATGTACTACAATATTAGGTGGATATTTTTCTATAGTATTCTAGACCGAGCTGGCTGATGGTCACATTTCCTTACTCACAGGTGCTGTTTCAGTTTGACAGAGATTTCACACTGCAACAAACCTAAATCAACATGAAAGTGCTTATGTAGTGACTGCTCAAGTAACACCCATGAAAAACAGTTGACAAAGTAAATGTACATGATGTACTTAACTAGCATGTTTTCTAGCATGCGTTCAGGTTAACTGTGTGGGTAGGTTAAAAACCGCCATCTCTGGGTATGGCTCTCCCTAACAGATCCAGTCATGATCCTCGCTGTCAAGCACAGGAGAAGGCAAGCAGAATCTGCAAGTAGAGGAGGAGAAACTTGGCAGAGCTTTGGAAAATTTCAAAGCAAACCATGACAAAATCTCCAAGAATTACAAAATTGCCTTCCTTATAGGAGTTGCAACATTTTTTGAAGGGCAGCACCTGGACACTAGCTACCTACCTAGGTTCTTTCAAAATGAAAAGGTAGGATTTGGGTTTCATGTTAATTTGAGGAGAATTGCAATGTATTCGGAGGACTCAGTTACATTCAGTTATAGGTATTCCTGTTTATGAGGAGAAACCATTTTAGTTATTTGAGAAAAGCAAATCTATAAATAGCAGTACAAATCTGCTGCGGATGGGCAGAAACTCCATCCCTTAATCGGAACATTTCATGCTTTGGGGCACTTGAAATCTGAGTCTGACTTTTGCATCATTAAATGTTTAGAGTCCTCCTACACAAGATTGTAAAACATGCACTTTTCAGCAGATGTTACTTAAGTCAGATTCCTTCTCTCTCTATTTCTCTACCTCTCTCGTTATTCCCCCTTCTTCTGCTGTTAAATCCTAAAGATTTTCACAGAAACCTCTTTTTATAGATGCTTTTTATTAGAGCACTATCATTGCTAAACACTTCTATGAAATTTTCAATTAGATTGTACCCACCTACAGACCCTGTGGTATCCTGTTAAATTTCCAAACTTTACTTTATACAAGTTTCTCACTGAGCACATTTTAAATGTCAAATTATAACTTTAAGCCTGTGATGGTATATATAGTAATTTCATCCCCTTCCTTCCAGCTTTTTGAGGAAACTTTTTCTTCCCTTTTGCACATGAAACCTCCACAAGCTGTCTGCTGTTTCCTGTCATAGTTCACAGAAAAATCTCTCTTTTGAGAGATATAAACCATTAAAAAAAAAAGCAATAAAAGGAGATATTTGAAGGTTATTATTATGTAAAGGGAGCAGAACTATTATGTAAGAGAAGGAGTGCTATGGAGAGGAAAGAGCACAAGATAATCTGCAAACTTAACTCCTTGAAGGCCTGAGGAAAAGATTACATCCTTAAGAGCCTGTGTATTCTTCTAATAGTATCAGCCAGGTTGATTAACAATATTGTCTCTGCTGGAAACCTTCCTTCACTTGATGTATCCAGCCCACGGTGAGATACGGTGATGCTGCCACTGCAGTGGTAAATCATGTTAGAGCTAGAAAGTGTTACGGCTGTGTGGTGGTGAGATCAACCTGAGCAGACAAGATTATACAGCCCTATACTTTTTAAACAGTAAATTGGACTGACACCTACCTCTATTCCTACGCACCCATACTGTCCTGTCAAGTGTATGCTAGAACAGCAACTTACAGAGAAACTTCTAAAAGTTGAAAGCACCGTCTAAGACTCTTTCATTTGGAGTCCTTCAGCTGCTCCATCCTGCAGATGGATGAAAATGAAAATCAGCAGAGGCAGGACCCTTGGAGAAGCAGGCTGTTTTTCTGATACAGGCTTCCTGTCTTCACAGGAGTCAGTAAAATTGCATTGCAATTACCTACTGTATTCATTACTTAGCTCTGACCCTGCTTTGCTTGTTTGGCATTTATCACGTATACACTTTACATGAAGACTATATGCTGGATATACAGAACATGCAGACTGAAAGGAGACTCCCAGCTTTGTGTTCCTAAAAGAGGCTGGGTAGAAAATCCTCCAGAAAATGAACTGCTGGGGATTTAATAGGCTGGCTCTTCTCTTGAACAAATCATACCCGAGTGCATTAACAGAAACACTAATGTAAGGTTCAATGCTGTTAATGTGACCACAGAAGCATTCTTATTATTGTATGCAAAACACTTAGTTTATACTGCCCTCTTCTGTAGTACACTGAAAATGAAAACAGAATTAAGGCCAGGAATTGCTCTAAGAAAACAAAATCCAATTTACTAATAAAGATAGCTCTGTTAAATTCTCCTTTCAGGACAGCTTTTCCTTCTGGTTCTTATTTGTAAAAACATTGTCCCTAGCCAGAATATAACATATCTTATTCACTTTTTCATTTTAAGTTGGCCTTTGCTAATAGCTGTTCTGCAGAGTAGGTGTCACTTCTCAAAATACCACTGTTACGTAAAGCCTGATTGATACAAGGTAAGGTGGGCAGAAAAAAAAGTTATCAAAATCTGACTGTTTGAAAGAGAAGAATGTATTTTTGTTTAAAGCAGTGGGAGGGCATAATTACCTGCACTGAGGATAGGAGAGATTTCAGCTCACTTTGCCAACATGAAGGTCTGTAGAGAACAGACCTCCCTCTTCTTGTGCTCTCCCATACCACACTGCCGTGGAATACCCAACAGGGGTTTCCAAAACCCCACTGCAGCCTTAATGTAACAACCAAACAACACTATGCTCTTTATCCAAAGACTGTCAGCAGTCAGGGTGTTTACACCACACACATAAAAGTCTATGAGCGCTGAAAGACGTGCAGTGAGAAGGTGGCTGGATGCATGCTGCGCTGCCCGGGCTGCCCTGGGGCACCTTACCTTGCCATGGGGAAGTGAATGGGGTGAGGAGGTCCTGAATGTTCCCTGGCTCTGAAGCTGATAGAAGATAGGGTGAAGATTTGAAAAAAAAAAAAAAAAAAAAAAAAAAAAAAAAAAAAGGAAACAATGAAGCCTTGGCGCACAGAATTTATTTCATATTCAAGGCATGCTGCTTGTTAATGGATCAGAGAGAAGCTGGAAAGTGATGCTTTAAATAAAGTTTGATGTAAATTTCCAGCTTCCTTCTTGCAGGGGATTTGGTTTGGATTTACATCTACGTTTGAAAGGTAGCTCTCAAAGTCCTCCCTTTAAACCCCTAAGCCAGCTGTTTGCAGCGTTTCATTTCTCTGAAACCCTGGGAATCCTATTTTCTGTGTTATCTCTGCCAAGCTGTCAAGTCTTCTGCAGTTGCGCAGAGGTTTTGTAAAGGTTTGGTTTGGCCACAGAAGGCTCTGTTCTAGTCCTATGATGAGGTTTTGCCATGCAAGTTCATTAAATTCAGTCTATCAAGAAGCTCTTTTGCTCACTCAGTAAATTGTAATGGAGAGCAGGAAGGATTTGTATGTACACAGCATATTGCAACCTTGATAAATATTGGAGCTGGTGTTCAGATAAAGAAATCCAATAAAAGGCACTCTTTGCTGAACAAGTTATTTTAAGACACATTTTCACTTCTTAATGATCCTTCAATTACCAGCTTCCTGACCAATAATGAGAACAGCTGGAGCAAACCAATTTACAGGGACACTACTTGACATTTTTGTAATTTTGCTTTACATCCAGTATTCTCACACTGAACTACCAGAACAGTGATACTGCAGCACAGCTGATATCACTGTTCATCTGTACATGAACATAACTCTTTTGAAATAACCTGTCAAAGCATTTAATTTAAGTAATGGTGCTTTCCAACATTTTAGTCTCCAGTGCTCCAATGGCTTTACTATTAATAATATTTGTTCCAGTATTTATCCTGAGAGAAATATACATATATATATATATATATATACACACACACCAGTGGACCAGAAAACTCTTTTCCCTTGAATGTTAGCACATCTTTGGCTTCCCTCTTTTCTCCTGCAGTGGAAGATCTTTCAGAAGTGTTATGGAAAACTGACAAATTCCCTGAATACTTTACAGCACATACTACTTAGGCCTGCTTAGCTCTATTTTTTGAGACTTTTTTTTTTTTGAATCTGTATTAATTCATTGCTTTTTGCAGGGTTCTCCTTGCTAATTGCTCATACTCTGTAGTATTTTTCTAGTTAAATTCAGGTTTCTCTACTGTTATTCTGATCACATTTCCTAGAGAATGTAAATTCCCTTTTGTATTACTTGGAAGCCTACAACAAAAATAAAAATTCATTAAAACCTAGAATTGAGTTTAAGCAGAAAAATTCAGATCAGGTGCAAATTCTGTCAAAGTTCGAGTGTAGTCCAACAGAGGTGCAAAGGCTCATTCCACTAACCTTGATGATATATACGGATTTCACCTGCACTTAGGTGATAGGGAAGAACAGCTGTTCTCCCTCCCTTGTGATGGGTGGCCACTTTTTAGTATCCATCCTCCCCACCCTGCGGACAGGAGCCCTTTAGTGGGGATGCTGCTCTAGTGTGGAAGAAGGAGAGGATCTCCCCTATGGCAGGGAGCCAACCTGCAAATTAGGGACCTCCCCCCCAGCTTGCTCTCTCCTCCCCTTGCAGAGCTGAGCCCTGCTAAGCTGAGCGAAGCCCCTGCCTCATGCAGCACTCTGGCACACCAGCAAAGCAAAGGTTTTTCCCTGCTGTTGACCAAAGTACAGCATTTTCCTCAGCCACAAGCTGAGGCTCCTCAAGAGCTCCAGCTCTGTTTGCAGTGAAAGGCTTTCACTGAATAGAAAGCCTCAATAGAAGCAGCCGCTATGTGGGAACATATTGAAAACAGCGATTGACATCACGCTTTCTTTCTTCTGTCTTCCCTAGTGCTGAAACCCCAAGCATTGCAGGAACATGTCTGTTACCCTCTTCTCTGTCCCTTATTTCCCCACTCCAGTGATTAATTCTTTTAGGAATAACGTGAAGTAGCCATACCCAGGGCAGAAGGCTTGTACCTCCCAGCCCTTGCACTACCACAAGTGTACACCCACGTTTTGTGGGTGTCCTGGGTGGGGCCCAGTCCTTGGCCAAGTCCCTGTATACATATGGGGGACATGCGCAAGTGTATGTGTGTGTGTGTGTAAGGAAGCCTCTAGCAGGCTTCCCAGTCTGAGATGTTCTCTGGTTTTATCCTGCCGTTATGAAAACAGAATAAGAGTCCTTGTTACAACCAGCCTCTTCTGCTGGCACTTGCTGGTCAATTTGTCTAAAACTTGGTTGTGGTTATACCTAGTTACAGTGGTAGTGAGAGAAAGTACAGCTGTAATGTTGAGAGTCATACCGTATCTCTCCCCTCTGCCAAATCTGAGATACTGGGAACTGAGAATTTGTTTGTGGTCAACATCACTCAGAGAATCACTTTTCTTCTCTTTCTTTTCTTTTTTTTTTTTTTTTTTTTTTTTGGGGGGGTGGGGGGGGGGGGGGTTGCAAGGGAAATGATTGCTAATAGAGCTGGTGCTACAACAGCATCTCTCCCTGCTACGATTTCTAAGTGTGTAGGTAGCATAGCAAGCCTATGGAAACCTTTTATACTTTTGCAAATTAAAAGAGAACAGCCACTGCCTGTTCACAAAGATGAGAGCCAGAAAGTTACGAGGAAAGTACTGTTAACCACTGACTTCTGAAACCTTGATGAAAGAAATTCACTAATGAAAGCCACAGTAATCAAAGAGACAATAACACAAAGAGGAAGAAAGCAGGATTTTTCTAAGCTAGGCAACTGCACTGGTTAGGGGTAGACCTCTCAATGTATCTTTACATGTCTGCATGTATTTGCTGAGGTGAAAAGGACTTTGAAACATGTCCTGGGATTGTACATTGCTCTTTATTATAATTATCAGTGCTACAGCAGTGCCTAGCAACTCTAATGAAGTACCAGGGACTCTTTGCAGAAGCCATAATGTTAAGGAGAAATTGAAAGAAAAAAGAAAAAAAAGAGAAAAAAAAACCACATGATTTTCCATCTTAAGCATTTCAGAGAGTATGAAACAAGCACCCAGACTGGGACTGCGTCAGCAGGTTTTAAAATATGGGTCCCTTAAGAAAGAATATGTGCAAAAACCAAAGATGATCTTTTATATTTTTAACTGGTAAAGGGAGTCATGGGGAGGTCCTAAGCAAAGAAGGGAAAGAAATGAAACATTAGACCAGCAACAAGGGAAAGTGAGGCTATTTTAAAAAGGCTTGAAGATACCTTCATTCACTGGGGAAGAAAAGTCCAGTATCAAGCTCTCAAAATATTATTTCCACCTCCATTCCCCATGTTCACATATTTCTATCAGTCTGGTCATGGTGTTTCCATACCATCCTCCCCTATTCAATCTCTAATTGTCACTGTGCTATTGATCTCCCGCCCAGCTGTGAGTGGTTTCTAAGAACAGCATACAAATCATCTAGGGGACTTTGCCCTCTCTGCTTAGCAGTTTGGCTTCAGGTGTGAGTGGTGTTTCCAAATCTTGTGTTTTTTTCCCCCCCCAAAATGAGTGCTGTCACTGGTTGACTGTCACTCCCTTCTCTGACTTGATTTTTCCCATCTAATCAAAGAGAAGCTTCTGCTGTGGGCTGAAGCCATGCCCTGTGGCTCTTCTGTTCCCCAGCCAGGGCCAGTATTTCTGGAGATCAATACTCTGTTTTCAGTGACCGTATTTTAAGCCTTGTTGCTTTTCTGTATAGTTCCTTCCCTGTTCAGTGCTTTGCTGAAACCTTTCTCGTAAGACTAATGCCTTGATTAATCAATAAGTAGTAAGACTGAGGTAATTCTAGAGCCAAGAGGGGAAATCCCAAGGGAAATACTTTTTGTGCTTCCTTTGTCTGTAAGACCCACATGAAGTTCAGAGGGCTAATTAAAGGGCTTTACAGAAAGCAAGTACCGGAGTACTGAATTTTTGCTCTTCATCTTGACCAAAAGCAACGGCTGTCAGCTCACAGCCCAACATGAAAATCCACTCCCTGCAGGGAGCACCATGAGGTAGAGTAGGTCAGTCCTAGTGACCAAATAGCTGTGTAAGTGAAGTGCAAGGTCTGCAGAAATAAAGTGCAGGAAAAAGTGAAGGTTCATTTTAATGGTTCCTTCAGACATGAATTGGAAGAGTGGCAGGAGACCTGGATGAGACCTGCAGACCCTACTCCTTGCACCAGAGGAGACTGAACAGTTATTCAACACCTATATGTGGGACTTACGATTTTCATAGAATTGTAGAATCATTCAGGTTGGAAAAGACCTCTAAGATCATCTAGTCCAACCCTTAACTTAGTACTAAAGTCTACCACTAAACCATGCTACTAAGTTCTAAATCTACATGTTTCTTGAAGACCTCCAGGGATGGTGACTCAACCACTTCCCCGGGCAGTCTGTTCCAATGCCACAACCCATTCAGTAATGAAATTTCTCCTACTATCCAACATAAACCTCCCCTGGTGCAACTTGAGGCCATTTCCCCTCGTCTTATCACTTGATGGTTGGGAGAAGAGCCCAATCTGATTTTGTAGCCCATGTATTTTATCCTAGAAAAATCATCTGCTTCCCAGGCTGCAGAACTCCTGCCTGTTTCCCTTGTGCTGTTGGCAATCTCAATCTCATTGAATCTTAATGTACAAGCCCCACAGTTTAATATGGATATTGCAGTCTTGAACTACTGTCAACCTAGTTGGTCTAGACTGCAGCTTTTAGGAAGGTCTGTCACGGCCATAGGTGGCCGTAGGTGGTGCTTTCAGTTCAGGTTCACTGGCTTGTCTGCTTCTAGCCCTTGGCAGGGAAGAACACACAACCATGAAAAACTTTGCAATCATAAAGTTGTCAGACATCTCCTAGCTGTTAAAAAGTTCAACCCTTTGCTGAATTCAAGAGATTTGTGAAAGTTTTGCCAAGAGCATTGTGAAAGTGTTTCTCCTTATCCACCTCCACACATGAGCATGCATCTTGATGGAAGAGGTCAGACAGAGCTAAAAACATTGCCTTTCTCTAGCACTATAGAAAGACACCTTGAGCTGTTTTGCCATGCTCCACAATGGAAAAGTACACATACACAGCTGACATCCAAATACTTACTGCCTCTGTATGCAGCGATTCCTAATAGTTGAATTCTGTACTAAACCTTCACTTTTTAAAAGTTCATTATGTGGGAGAGGATAAAGCAGGGACAGCACAACCTTATTCAAGAGCATAAATGGGTTTCTCTGGCAACCATCATCAAACTTCATTACATAGTAACTAAGTGTAGAAGCAGCTATATTTAGGTTCTGGGTCTGCTATTGCCCTAACTTTTCCACTGCAGAAAATTAACATGTATCCACACACCCATCCTCTGCCAGTAGGGCAGAAATGTGTCTTTGAAATCTGAAAAGGTCTGTCTGACCATTTTCATGCTCCTTCTCTTTGTAAGGTGGTGGTTGTTGTTGTAGTTGTTGCGTTTGGGGTTGTTTTTGGTTGGTTCTTTGGTTGGTTGGTTAGTTGTTTTTTTCTTTTTGTGTGCCTTTCCAATTCTTCACAAGTTTCTCAGCCTACTCCAGACTTTCCGGTTAGTTTTGTTCATCTGTGTCTACAGGGGGCAACAGATGCCCTTTGTGGTGCTTTCTTGAATCCTAAGTCCCAGGTGAGTCGCAACTGCATGCTGAGACAAGACGTGGCTGGACAACATTCCCCTATGCACCCTGCACTGAATTTGAGGGTGCAGGTGAACAAGCAGAGCTGCAGTGCACTACACTGGCCTTTCCAAGGTGGTCAGTCTGGGGACCTGAACCATGGGGCTCCTTGCAGGGCACATCAAGCCTCGGAGGACCTGGAACTGTTCATCCTACTCATAGGGTGCAGAGCCCAAGCACTCAGAGGCAGGCTTCTGATTCCATTTAAATCGTCCTAAATGTCTTTCAAGTTCAGAGCTTGGCTTCTTCTGTGCCTGGCGTTCTAGCAACACTCCAGCTAAAGAGAGAAGTCAGATGTTTGTTTACGGAACATCCCCAGCACCACCACAGATGCATAATACATGGAGATAGGGTAACAGCCCCACTTATGATCTGAGCAGATGGGACTGTATGAACAAAAAGAGATATGTAACCACCATTTTCAAATTGCCCGTGGAATCTGAGAGTGCAACAAGTTAGAAAGTGATAAATATCACCTTCTGATGACCAGCTTCCAATAAAATGTCTCAGTTTCAGCACCCAAAATAGTGGCATCTAAAATCACGAGTCCCTTTTCTGAAAGTGTTGGTTCTATATATAAGACAGAGACATCAGCTAGAGTAACATCCAAGGGAGTTAAAAATAATTCTGAAATATTCTGGAAGAAATGAGCTATGAGGAACTTTCATGATGTCTTTGTAATTTTTAATTTCTATAGAATTTCTTACTATCACTTGATTTCTGTCGTCATCCTTTCTCTTAGCTTATTGAGAAGAGGAAGTTAAAACAGCTATGTCAAGAACAGTAACAGTTAAATAAATTACTACAAATCAGATCAAAGAAAAAAGATCTTAACATTCCCAAGTACTAAGAAATAATGTATATACACTGCAGGGCATTATCTACAAACACTAAAGACAACAACAATACTGTTTATGCATATTTGGCAGATAAATCACAAACAATAATGATAGCTTGACATCCAGAGATTAGCTCACGGTCTCATTATCTGCTGAATGAGCTTAATGTTTTTTAAAATTACTAGATCAAACTTCAGTCTGACAGAGGTATTATGTAAGTTTTCTTCCAAAACACAATCTATGCCAGGTGCCCTCCATCTCACAATATTCTTGATTTTTCCACTGGTTATTTGGCAGACCTCTGGGCAAACCAGCAGCAATTTTACAATCCACAAAACAAGTTTTTGGCATAATATTCCATCACAAGTTGTATGTTTACTTACAGCTCAAGATGATTAAAAGTTTTTTTTTTTATAGAACCCAAATGGTTATATTAACTCCCAATTTATTTACACCTTCCTCTGGAAATGGAATTTATAATGAAGTTGTTGAGAGATGGACTGAATGAGGGGACAATAAGTTGGGTCAAAAAACATCTGAACTGTCAGGATCCAAGGGTGGCGATCATGGGTACACAGTCCAACGGCGGCCACGTACCTGTAGATTCCCTTAGAGATCCATACCGAGGCCAGTACTGTTTAGAGTCTTTACTAAGGCAGTAGATGAGGGGAATGAGTGTGCTCTCCACAAGTTTTCAGGTGATATAAATGCAAGAAAGCAGCCAATATGCTGGAGAACAGGTTGGAGAAATGGGCTAAGATGAACCTCATGAAGTTCAAAAAAGGGAAATACTAAACCCTACCCTGGTGAGCAGTAACCCCAGGCACAGGACAGGCTGAGGTCTGACTGGCTGGAAAGCAGCTTTGGATATAAGGTCTGGGAAATATGGCTCAATGTAAGAAAAACATTTTTACCCTGTGAGTAGTCACACACTGGGGGAGGTAATGAGAAAGGTGCTGGGATTTCTATTTCTAGAAAAGCCGAGCTGGACACAGCCCTGAGCGGCCTGCTGTCCTTGGCCTGTCTCTGAGCAGGGGGCTGGACAGGTGACCTTCAGGGACCCCCACAGCCTCTGTGACTGTGCAATTCTTCTAATTTCCCTTTAACAACCACTCTGCTGGGAAACTTCTGCTCGTCCTTTCTGCTGAGCACCAGCCAGCTTTCCTAGCATGAATTATAAATTTTACTTACTGATATCTGTATTAAAAAAAACAAAACAAACAAACAAAAAAAAACAGTGAAAACACTGCACTAACTATGCATTCATGACAAAGGCAAAATTATTTCCTTGAGCCTCAAAGGTTTCCAGTGTATAGGACAAAAGAAAGGCATCGACCTCAACTCTCTCTAATTCCAAAAATGAAGGGCAAGACTACCTATCCTATTGCAAAATGTCACCAAAGACAGGTTAAAATGCTAGGATGCTTTCAGAAGACAATAGCACCTTCCAAGCCATGTTCCTTCCCTGGTGTTAAACCTGGTGTGAAAGGCTTATGATACAGCTGTGCATCCAACTCCACTAGAACCACAAAAGGCTAAACTCTCAAAGGTGCCACAAGATTTGCTTAATGGAAGCAAGATATTATTTTCTACTCTTAGTCCCCCCCCAAAAAAACACAAATCCTGATCTTAAAGGTTCTGTAGCCTGAAAAACAAAGTCAGAAGTAAAAAGCAGAATTTTGTTTCCTTTAAGGCAGTATTAACACAGTTGGAACTTTTTACAATGATTAAAGAAAAAAATCATGCAAAAAACTGATTTTAAACTTTCAGCCTATAGAAACTCAAACTGAAAAAAATCAGCCAGTTCTGTGTTTTCCAGTTTAGGACTAGGCTGCATTACAAGTATTTAGGCGTCTGATGCTAGTGGGCTAGGGGTTGCTGTTACTACTACTTACAGCAGTGGGGGTTTTTAGCTCATACGAGACCAACAATATAACAAGCAGATGAAATGTGTGGACTGTTGCTTACACAACATCAACATCTTTATAAAAGATATGCATCCTTTTTAGGCTTTACATGAATTCTGTCACAGACTTCCAAGAATAAATAAACCCTCCCCTGCCTCGCTAACATATCAGCCCAAGCATCAAGCTGTAGCCTTACCTCACTTACAAATGCTGATTCCAAAATGCTTATCAACTTACCGAAACAAATATTACAAAGAGATTAAATAGAATGATATGTTTGCATTCTTATTTTCAAAAACATATGAACCTAACATTTGCCTTCATTTGGAGAGGAAAAGATAGATCAAAAACACCTGTCCTGATTACTCTCCAAAAGCAGCCAAGTGAGGGTTAGCTAGCATATTCTTACCCAAATCAAAGCAGCCACCACATCTTTAAAAATAATGTGAATAAATTGAAGTCCAAAGAAAATACTAATACATGTTAATTCCATACCATCCCATCATCCTGTGAGAAACTTATATAAGGTGTTTTTAAAATTCTGTGTAATATTGTAGCTTTTCTTTTTTTTTTCTTTGTCTGAGATGGATGGTGCAGAGAAATTAACTACCTTTCAAATTATGACTGTCTTTTAATCAAAGTGTGGAATTTAAATAGGTTTTTAATTACAATACAGTCAAGAAATGTACAAAAGGAGGAAATACCACACTTAGGTGTTCTAGCAGAGAAATTGCTGGAAACATTTTGCTGTTGTATGTTGCAGACAGCTGGAGCACGATTATTCAGCAGCCAGTGCCACAGACATTATCACGATGGGCTTAAGGTGCTAAGCACTTTGACACTGAGCTCACAGCATGGTTTCTTTGAGAAGAAAGAGTTAAAAAGAAAGGTTCTCCTGGTGGAGAAATGGTGTTTTGGTAGCATATAGGTAGTCGTCATCCAGAAATGTGAGGAGAAAGCAGAGAAGAGATGCGAGGCTCCTTTATGCACCTGGCTGAACCCACCTGCCCAGAACACAGTGTATTCCTGAGGAGTGCTTCAGAAAGGTTTTGTGCTCTCTTGTAAAGACAGGTGTAGAAAAGTGCCTGAAGGGTTTTTTCAAAGCCTGAATAGCTTCTCTTATACAGTAAACCCCTGCTTTTGATAACTCCCAAGTCCTTGAAACTGAAGCACAAATGGCGAAACACAAAGAGCAGGCAGTCGTGACACCTGCCTCAAGAGGCTGCGCTCGAGGCTGCTTTGCCTCTTGTTTCAGGCAGACAGGAGGCAAGTCAGGGCTGCTGCTCCAGCACTCCTGGGGAAGTAGGTCTGGAAAACTCTCCTGGGGAGAAGTGCCCGGTTGCTGTCCCATTCCAGAGGGGCTGTGCACTACCAGCACCAAGGTGCCGGGTGTGAGGGGCTGCGGAGGATCACTGGATAGCTGGGAGAGGCTTGTCCTCTGTTCTTGGCATGTCATGGCCTTTAAGGAAATGCTAGGCAGGGTGAGGACTGCTCAGTGCTCTGGACCAGAGGGTGGTTTGCAAATGTTTATTAAGTGACTTGATTGTTAAGCGGCTCTTTTAAGGAAAAAGAGGTTCTGCCTGCACACACAGCTGCACCCTGTCCCACAGGCCCTCTCCAGCCTACTGGCTGACACTGGAGATTCCACTAGGGCTGGGGTGGGTGCCAGAGGATGGGGACTTGGGGAAGGACTGTTGCAGAGATATCAGGGGCCAAAGAGAGCACAGGCCATATTGGTGACAAGGGCACCAAGGCTTGGGGCACCAGGCTGGGCTCTCCATGGCACACTGTCACGGTAGGGATGGCTTTCGTTGCAGCTGCCTCTAGAGGGCTCATTGCGTTGTTGGAAGGCACCAGCCTTTGTTCTCACTTCATGCAGCATCGCTGCCTGAAAAACGTTTTGTGCCTTGCTTTGCTTTTTAACCTTCTATCCATTCCCGCTAAAATCGCCGATGGCTTGGCTTCCAAATTGAAGGTGTGAGTTGCAAGAGGTCTGTATGCCCTCACCCTGGCATCACTGGGGTGCAGCGCATGCACCCCATCGGGGAGGCAACAGGGAGTATCCCCTTCACATCTTGCAACCCTCTGAGAGTTTATGGCCTTAAAAACTTCACGACTCTGCACCTAAACCCTGCTTGTACCTGCACTTGTACCACCTGCTCGTACCAGCACTTCTGCTACAGAGCTGGCGTGATGTGGTTATTTGTCCTGCTGCCCAGGATGGGCTGCCAGAAGCATTGAAATTCAAGACCAGTGCCACTAACGGGTTTTGCATTTGAACAAAATTTCTGATCAGAAAAAAAAAGGGGAAAGACAGACAAAAAGTGTTCCTTTTTTTTTTTGGGGGGGGGGGGGCAGCAGTTACATTTACAATAGAATCTGTGAATAAGAGGCTTTAACAGTTAGCACTGTTTAGTCATTCTTGTGACTTTCCCTGTGAACTGCACCATAGTTGACAATATTGGATTTCATCTACAATTACGTTGCCCATTCGTTAAGCTTTATCCTAATGCAGGGCAACCAGTGAGGACCGCTTTGCAAAGGAAGCAACATAAAAGATTAAGCTATTTGTTCTGGCTACTGATTCTTCCTTGATTTTATAAGCTTCAGAAACCTCTTGATTTCATCTGGATTTGGTTTAGACTAGTCAGGGTGAGATCCTCTCACTTATTGTACAGCTCCTCCTTATGTGGAGAGTCCAACCTTTACTCTTTGCAGCTTTTGCCATCTCCTTCTGAAGTCAAACGAAAGGCTCTTGTTGGCAAGATTGGAAAGGGACAGACTGTTATCCCCCAAAAGGCACACGTGACTTAGCAGTGGTCCAAGACTCCACTGCAAGTCAATATTGCCGGTTGAGTTCATTGCTTTCCCCACGGAAATGAAATAGCTTCTGGCAGGGAACAGCCCCTGCCATAAGGAACAAAGCTGAGACTTTCTGGCTACTGGAGTTCAAACCTCTGGCATAAATCAGTGAACACTGTACACAAAGGCAGTATAATAAGCCCTTACTGAGGCAAGAGTATGGGTCAAAGCAAGAGGCAAAACACAAACACCAAGCACCAAAAGGGAACAAACATCTGACTCTGTAGTGTTGTGTGCCAAATGCCCCAGCACACGACAGGACGCTGTCATGTTGTTGATGGTATTTTGTCATAATTATGTGCAATTTGCTTACAGACCTTGTTCAGCACAGATAAAATAATGATCAGCCTCTGTTTGGCTTCTCACTGAGGAATGACTGTTTCAGTCCTGAAAACAGCCTTTGTAATCTGCATTCTTTAGCACCTCCATGGTGAGAGCATGAGTGTTTGTACAGGCGTGGGGAGCCAGCCCATGCATTTCACCAGCTGCCAACCTGATTTCATGCAGTCTTGGAGGGAACAGATTCTGGGGACTAATCACAATTGCTCCTGTGCCCTTGATTGATAAACTTTGTCTTATGGCTCCATGCAATTGGAAGGCCAATTTGCATGTATATTGCTAACGATTATTCACTCATTATTTTTATTAGGGAACCATACAGAGACCTCATCTGACAAGCAATCCAGTAGGTGCTGTATAAACATGAAGCTTTATGACAGTCTTGCCGCAAAGGCTTTCTGGTGCCTAAGAGGCAAACAAGAGCTTGATCACTCTGATTGTATACAGTTGCTGCAGAGCTAAAAGGAGCAGGATCCTTTCTGCAAACTGCTCTTTATTTGTATAGAGTTCAGAGGCAGCCACATCTCTTGAGGGAGCAGAGGGAAACACAGTAAAGTCCTCATAAGCTGGGCCACATTCCGCCTTTGGGATCATTTGGGATCAGGTTTGCTGGAGTTAGGCACTGTAGAGTCCAACCCAGTGCATGAAAATATGTGAATGGTCCACATGGAGTTCTGCAGTCATTCCTGTGCCTCTTCACAGCCACTTCCACTTCGAATCACTGTGAAGTACACGTTATAACCACATCCCGTGGGTTTCCATGGACTATACAGGCCTTGGTCTTCTCACCTAGCTCAGGGTGATTTTTTTATCAAGGTTTTAAGCAGAACTGCCCCATCCTTGAAAACTGACTTATTGCATAACACGCTATTTCATGTTAAAAAGAATTATACAGTCATGAAGTTCATTCCTATAAGCATATTAAAATAGTCAGAAGTTTCCTTTCTGTTTTTGATTATACAATTAATTGAACATTCACCCCTCTTTCCCTGATAAATGAGATAAGTAATATACGTCCTAAAAGAATTTCCAGTGGCATTGAAACTTGCACTCCATACTGTCCCTAGTTAGTGGTATGCTGTGAGACTATAGCCATCAACTTCATAACTTGATAACCCTCTAAAGTTTTGTGGCTCTTTTTCATAATGAAAGACATATATAGCAACTAATTTTGTCTCATTCTCTTTATTATACAAAGAAAACAAAAATCTGTGTAAGGACCAAAGTTTCCTATGAAAAAATGTGTAGTGTCTTACCCCTTATGTTTTAGCTTCACAAAATACAAGGTCTAAAAGCTTATAATCAAATAAAAAATGTCTCTCCTTTTTATTAACCTATCAAATCAACTGTCAGAAGAGTGGCTTTCACTGAAGATGGTCAGTTTGCATGCCTTCGGTGTAGTGCAGACTTTTATTAAAATATTACAGCAGTGACTGTGTTCCCTCAGCCTCCATAATTCATTGAATCAGATTTTAAGACAATATTAAAGTCATCACTAAAACAGTGTCCTCGCTATTAAAGTAGCTAAAAAATTTGTTGAAAATCTCTCTCTGCTAGTGCCCAGTTAATAAGTTCAATTTTATAGCCTGACTAGATAAACCTGTGAATATAAACTCTGAAACTAATTCAATTTCCAAGTAGAATGTAAGCCATGTTATCAGTAGAGTTCATAAAATGAATAGATTCCAGTAATATACTGAAACCTCCTCCCCCCACGTGGTGGCTGAAATGTTAGAGCAATAACAGCAAGCATTTCAGAGCTTCCCTGCTGACTATGCTCATTCAAGGTGATGGAGCTTAGCTTTATTTAGTGAGCCTAATTTCCATTCATTGATGGAGAGGTCGTGCTTGTAAGCAGAGAGACCTTCACTTGCAAAAGAGATTTGGGTAATTTCATCTCAGCAACTTGAGACTAAATTGGGACAAACATATCTGTGGCACAAATGTACTGATTGCCATAGAAATATCTCAGGTTTAAATGTATTCTATCAGTACCCAGGGTGATTTTAGCCAGAAGTAGTTACATGCAATATTCTTCTATATACATACATACTGACAGACAAACACACAGGCATGTACGCACATGCACATGTAGAAGGTGTGTCTATATGTACATATTGTATATATAAATGCTATGTATATATGTCCATTTATTTCCTAGGTACTCCTCTATAAGATGCTCAGCTGCTACTTCTGCAGGATAAAAATTCTAGTAGTGCTATACAGTATGCAAACCAATATTCACTGGAAATTCCAGACATGTCATCTCAGTAATGGATATTCTATATGCATAATGCAAGGCAGTATACTGCTTACATCTGAGCAAGCAAAGCTTTAATTTTTGATGTTGCATAGATGCTTTTTATTGTTGTCTTCCACTTCTTGAAGTATATCAGCACTTCACAAGTGTTACCAGAAGACCTGCCCAACATGCAATTGAACATCTGGATCACACTCTCATTCCATTAGGCTGAGTATTCCGCATGGCAGAATTATATGAGTTTATCCTGAAAACAGCTGTTCAGTTTGATGCCAAAGGTTGAATGAAAGTTTTCTAAATATTTCAAACTTTTGCTTTAAATTCGTATAACATGCTACTATCTCCTACAAGCTGATGGGTGGACTACCTTCAGAGGCACTGCATTTCTGTTTGCCAAAATAAAATGTGTGCACCAAGGGTGCAATAAATTTAACTGCAGTGAATGGCCTTTTGGGGTCATTTCGAGGGAAGAAAAAAAAAAAGTTAATTTCACTTCAGAGAATGAATATTTTATGCAAGATTTATGCTTAGGGCAATGTTTTGTTACTGGTATTGTGTAAACCCCACAGAAGTGAATGGGTCAAAGACCCAAGAATGGGACAGAGGATGCAGATGACAAACAGATGCCTGAAATTTCTTAAGAAAAAAAAAAAAAAAAAAGCAGTAACTGGACTGCTCTGTGTGCCTATGCACACAAGTACACTTATGTTAATACCATCGTACATGGACCACTATAATCAAATGTATTTAACAGTTCTGGGCAGTACAGTTTGGCCTTAGCACTGGACTGGCTTTGAGAAGCTCTTTGCATGTGACATTTCTTTTCCGAAAATACAGCTTGCCAAAAACATCCTCCCTCTTCTCTGAGATTCCCCATCCATGAAAAAGTAACCATGTGTCCAGTGCATGCATAGGTTGTATCTAGCTCTGCACCAAAAATATGAAGCTCCTTGAAAAGAGTATGAGCAGGATACAAATCACTCTCATCTAAGTGTCAGAGCTCAGACCTTTCTGTTTATGTATAAAAAAAGCTATCACAGGCCATCTGCAAAGTATATTTTTATTCTCTGTAAGGTTTCTTAACAGTATTCAGGACTGATGTGCTAAAAGTTTTCTTCTCCACTAATAGCTGTTAAAACCAGAACCTAGCCATATCAGAGATGAGCCCTGTGCATAATGGAAAGCTACATTCACCTGCTATGCGTGTCATGGCCCACTGATGGCCAATGGAGTGGCTCACCCTCAGGAAGAGGAAAACAGCATAGCAATGAAATTCACCAGGCTGAGATGAGCAGCAAATTTTGCAGACTTCTGTTTTAGTGTTTGCTCTCCTGCTTTTTCAGTGCCTCAAGTAACAGTAATAATTCTGTGTGTAGAACATCAGTGGCAAAGTAAAAAAAGGCTTACACATAGCGAACCTTCTTATAGCACTTTAATACTTCCATTAGAAATTATTTGACTCAATAACATGATTAACTCAGTCTTTGTAAATAATTTCACCAACAATTCTTGGCTAATGAAAAATGTCTGTTTTTTTCTGCATGCTCTCACCTGACCCTTGACACATATCAATAGGTAATAAGCTATTTTATTCCTGTTTTCACTTCAACAAATGTCCCTTAGAGCATCACTTTAGCTCATTCATTAGAACAAATTTGAGTAGATATCTGAAAGTAATTTTCTTTCACTGTGGCTATAAAAGCTTCATTACATAAGGCGGGATTCCTATCAACATTTCAACAAGGAATCCCTTTTCGCTTCCAAATATTCCACCAGTCTAACAACTTTTATATTGCTCCTCAGGGTGGCTCTAAGTCAACAGCTTCATTTCCCAAGTCAAATAGCTGTATGCTTGCTTATTCTACAGTATGTGGGCACTTTGCCCCAGAAAACACTGTAATTAAGAGTTTAGACAAGACCTTGGCACTAAATTGTCCCTGAATACTGAAACAATGAATGCAGAAGCAGGGAAATAAAACACTTTACAAAAGATAAGATTGCAAGCAATAAACACTCACAGTGTTCATGTCCATTTAAATGGAGAGATGGAGCTGTTTGGGCCTATCAGGTCAATAATCCACAAATTAAGAAGGATTTATGTGATAGGCCATAATGGATTAAATCCACTTTGAAAAGGAGCTAAGGATAATGTTCAGTGTATGCAGGGGGCTGATGTGGTATATAATGATGAACTGTTTTTGAATTAGCATAGTTATTTAAAAATTGAACATACAGGTGAAATAACAGGGTTTTAAAATGCCTACATTTCGCTGGTTGTCAAACTACACGAACTTTAATGCAGAGTGTCACAATAATGAGTCAGAGCCAGGTTGGCAGAGCAGCATTTCCCCTGGGAGCGGTGCAGGACCAAGCCTCTGCTCTGCTCCTGACTCCAGGAAACAACACATGCAACCCTGTGATTTAGTGGGACAATGCTTGCTCCAGGTGCATCATATGCTGTTTTTTTTTTCCAGCTGAGTTGACCACTAGGCAATTCCTAACCTTTCAAAGGCTATCGCTTGTATTGAAGGACAGTGAACCCAGCCTGGATGGGGCCACCAGCTGCCCCAGTCAGAGTCTCACTGATTCCCTACAGCAAGGGGAAATGATCTCCACCTGATAAGAGTGGGTTACCCTTTATCTGGTACAGGAGTAGTTCAGGTAGCCTTTCTGAAAATTTTGCTTTTTCTGTTTGCATTTATTAAGCAATTTACCAGCTTGATTTGGACTAGGCGAATGTGTGACGGAGGTTTTCTATGTCCTATTCTGGCCAAGCAGGAGCAGAATTTCTTGGGTGTGTTATGAAGCTGATGTAATGACGTGGGTAAGTGTTTATTTTATTGTTGTATGCTTCAATAAGTCTATAAGTAGTAGCAAATATGAGTTCAAGTTCTCTTCTACCTTCCTGGATAGTAGTCTATGTCTGCACTGTCTTCTCATCTAAAAAGTCTTTCCTATTTCCACAGATTCTTGGCTCTGGCTTTCTTAGTTTCCTACCCCTTCCCTCACACTTCCTTCCTTTTCCAAGTTTTTTTTTTCTTTCTTTTAATTATCTAAAATATTGGAAAGCTTCTATGCTGCAGTCCTAGCAACAGTAGTTTCTTTTCTTTTTCTGCCTCTGCAATAGCTTGGAAATATTTCATAATGACTGTGTCTGTCAAAAACATTACAAAGCATTAGACCAGTTTTTCATTATCTATAGAAAACGGGCCCCACAGCAAGTTAGAAGAGCTGAATTCAGCGGTGTTTAGCATCTAGGATGAGGAGATGAGGATGTGGAATACAACAGGTACCTCTTACAGAGAGGCAACTCCCTGTGCACGGGAGGGTGGGCAAACTCTCTAGCGTTCTTCTGGTCACACCAACTCATCTCACTTTTTCACCCAAACAGCAAAGCTCACGGTACTTCCCTTCCTCCTTCTGGTAAGGCAAGTACATTGAGAGATGTTTGAGGCATTCAGATACTCTGGATACAAGTGACTCATTGAAACTGATAAACAAGTACAGAATAAACAGAGAAGCCCTCAGGAATGCTGTGAGCTGCTCACCAGCATGTCCTTGGATGCATGCTCCTCTTCAAGTCAAGAGCTGTTCTGCTTGCAACTCAGGAAAGTATGTGGTTAAATGCACTGATCTACAGTCTTTTGTTGCTTTGGAGAAGTTCAAAAGACCTACACCCACCAGCAGCAGAAACTTGTGGGAGCTGAACAAAGGAAGGGTGCTAGGAGTCTGTTAACTGCTTGTGGTTGGTTCTGCATGCTTCTTCCCCTGATGTGTGAAATGCATGTGTATGTATAAAATATAAGCAGCTTGAAAAGTGTTTTATATTGAAATGTGTTATTTTTTTAAATATATGTATATACAAATGGAGCCTAGTCTGTTCCAAAACATGTTTAAACTATACAAAAATGAAGAACTGGACTTCAGCTTAAGCTTGATTGCCTAATCAATTTGTATAGAGGTTGGTTGGCAGAGCAGGGATAATGGTAACTTAATTGGTCAGACATCTTCTGGAAAAAAAGAAAAAAAAGTCCTTTTTTTTTTTTACTCAGTCCTTGCTTCTGTGCCTTTAGATCCATCCTTTCACACAGATATTATTTATCAGAGGAGAAGAACCCTTCAGATGCCCAAGAAAACTCACATAATCTCTAAACACAGAATTGTTGACCTTGTTTTATTTGTTCCCTTTCTTAAGGCCAAAAAGTCAGGAACAGCATCTTTGAAATGTGTCATCTTCTCATAATTTCTAAAACACCATCTTTGTCTTTCCACTGGGCAATGAAGTAAAATTATTTGTAAGATCTGAAGAGGGGAAAGGGGAGCTGTTGAGGCCTTGCTAAGCTTAACAGTTTGACATACCTGGAATTCATAGTTATTCAGTGCAGAACCTGAACAGGTACTTACCTTAGCCTTAGAGTTGAGGACATGTTTAAATATTCTTTTAAATTGGGTCCAGGATCACAGCTGAATGTGAAGAAGGGTTTCTTGATTTGCTGGCAGCCATAGAAAAATAAAGAAGTAATTTTGATTTCAGATGATGAATATTTAAAAAAAAAAAAAATCACAGAATGAAGAACTAAAAAGAATCACTTGTGGTAAAGAACTGTCTTGATTGGTCTGAAACAGAGTGTGTTTTTCAATTTGAGCTTTTTGAATAATTATTTTAAAATACTTTTTGAAAGTCATTTCAAATGAAAAAGTTGTTTTGTGCTTGAAGCAAAATATATCACTATCAAAAATGTCAGAGTACAATGTTTTGACTTTTTCAGGTTTGTTTGTCATGCACCCCCACCACAGCTATTTCTAAGAACAGATGCTTTGGTAAAATTGACCCAAATTCAAAAAATATTTCTCTATCACAGCATAGAAGCTTTTTCACTTGATATTTCAGACCAGCTATGATCTGGATGACATAGAAAATGTTAATAGTAACTTATTTCTATAACCTTCTGCCCTGTATAATCCTTCAAATGTCAGAATATGCACTGGCTACAGCACTTATCCCCAGCAAATGGATAACCCACAAGTGAGCAGAACAGCAAGATACACTATGTGTTGGTGTCAGCAGTGAGATATCAGTGTGCGATGACACAGTGAGAAAATGCTTAAATGGAGCTATTTGTCATGTAACTAGTGCAGTGACGAACACAGAACTCTGGATCAAGCTGAAGGCTGAATTTCTGGTATGTACAAGGAGCACATATTCACTGGCTATGGGAGGTTGAACATCACCATGGTGCCTGCAAAGGTACCTCATGATGAGGTCAGCTAGAAGAAGCAATAATAGAAAAAGCAAGACATGCCAGAGGAAATAGTGACCCCATTGAACTTGTTGGGAATTTTTCTGTCTACACTCCACTGCCTTTATCTTCACCACGGGACTCAGAGTACATCTTCATAGAATCATAGAATATCCCAAATTGGAAGGGACCCATAAGGGTAATCGAGTCCAACTCCTGGCTCCACACAGGTCTACCCAAAAATTCAGACCATATGACTAAGAGCACAGTCCAAATGCTTCTTAAACTCCAAAAGGCTTGGTGCTGTGACTACCTCCCTGAGGAGCCTGTTCCAGTGTGCAACCACTCTCTTGGTGAAGAACCTCTTCCTGATATCCAGCCTGAACATCCCCTGCCACAGCTTGGCACCATTCCCTGCGGTCCTATTACTGGTCACTAAAGAGAATAAATCAGTTCCTGCCCCTCCACTCCCCCTCGTGAGGAAGCTGTAGACTGTGATGAGTTTCTCTTTCCTGTTCCCCTGCAGGTTTCCCCTGGTAATCTATAGGCAAGTCTTCTACACTATCAGATCAATTGTAGGGGAATCAATTCACATTGTTTAGTTGTTGTATGAATGTATTCAAGGTTTCAATGTGTGAGGGGCAAATTATTTTAATGATAACACTGTAAGCTTCTATTTATATCAGTAAGAGCAAGCTTCATCTGGAGCCTCTGAGCTGAGCCCCTTTGTGCAGGGGTTTGCGTCCCTACTTGCTGCATAATAGCATGATTTCTATACCCTCAAACCTCCAAGCACAGTGATTCCTCATGAATCCTTCAAGCTCAACCTATGGGTGCAGGCAATATATCCTGAACATGGAAAGGTCTTAAAACAATACGAGCAATAGAGAGAAAAGCAAGCACGGAAGAATGACTTCGGGTGTCTTATATTAGCAGAAGATATCTTTATTCTTTACAATGTTATGGTGACAGGGTGATGCAAGTTTCCTTTAGCTTTCACCAGCTGAACTTTATGGCAATTTATTTGGCTTCTTAATATTTGGCCTGTGAACAGTTTGTATAGTCATTGGAGTTGTTTTGATCTTAGTCTCCAATGCTGGCCAAAGAAATTTTAGCAGCTTGACTGGAGCCCAGAAATAGGATCTTCACAGTTGACAATTCTGGTTTTATCACTAACTGACCTGAGGGTGTTTATCAGCAGGTATATTACTTTTAACAAATATTTCAGGTTTTGTCTGTGTCTTTGAATTAAATCAAACCAACATAATCATAAAATCAACGTCACAAAAAACAGGTCAGCATATACTGCTTGTAAATTGTCACAAAGCATCTGTCGCATGCTTAATCTGCTTTTTAAAGCAGGGTGTATGCCTTTGCTTAAGCCCATGTCTTAAGCTACTTCTTTAGCCCCCTGTGGTTTGACAGGGCATGATCGGAGGGCAAGATTACTTGTGCTTGTTGTACAATGTCCAGCGTAGAAGCAGCTGACTCATTATCAAGCAGTAGCTCTGAACAGGTTGTTTAAAGCTTTTAGCATTCTGACATAGGTCCTGAAAAGTTATAGCCCATACTAGCAGCTCTCCACGTAGAAAAAAATTTTAATATTTAGCAGAGCAATGCATTTCTTTTAAGAAACATCATGAAATCAGCCTCAGTCAGGACTATCCTGGTTGGTCCTTAATCACAATCATCTGACCAGCACCATTAACAAGCAGCTAAGAGAACATTGTTTTGACTGACTCTTTGGTTGCATGGTTCCATGAGTGTGAACAGAGGATTGATTTTTATAAAGGCATCTCTAGATGATTATTCTACTGTCTCTTGAACAGTGTCTACCAATAGAGGATCCACTCTTTCTGGTAAATAATATCACTTTCACTCTGTACCACTTTCATTGTCTGGGCCTGATTCCCTTGGGGACATACTGTACTGATCCACAATGACACAGGATTAATCAAAACAATATCAGAATTGGGAATTTCTGTGTTAAATCTTATGCTTCTTGTAGAATAATATTTTACCTTCTCAGTGGAAAAAGTAGGTAACCGGCTTCCATACGGGTTGTGACAATGGGCCCATTAGTCACCTCAAAATTTTAACTCTGCAAAAGTAAATGTATTTCTTCAAATCTTCTAGGGACTTCTTTTACTGCAGTTGCATATATTTGCATAGTGATTCACAGATAAGTGCATGCCAATAGCCACTTCTGTGAACAGATGTTGACTTCCAGAAGTATCAGAGTTCCATGAACAAGTATGTATTTTTGCATGTACACAGAAATGCATAATCTAGTAGTATGCTGGAAATTTAAGTTTTGCCTTCCAGCATGCGTATAGTCACAGTATGCTCATCAGCCTTTGTAGAAGTACTCCTGCCTTTCAGTAATAACAAGAAAGAATTTAGAGCAAGAAGAGGACAACCAGAAAAGAAATTGTGCTGCAGTAATGTTGCTAATAGAGACACTGTATGCAATACATGATGGTATCTTTTTTAAAAAAAAAAAAAAAAA
The DNA here is from genome assembly GCF_009769625.2 of Cygnus olor. Classification (NCBI taxonomy): domain Eukaryota; kingdom Metazoa; phylum Chordata; class Aves; order Anseriformes; family Anatidae; genus Cygnus; species Cygnus olor. Next base: position 65,300,928 of record NC_049170.1, on the reverse strand, counting down.
AAAGCAACATTCAATTTTAAATGGTGTTTGTCAAACAGCGTAGTGATTGAATATGTTCTTAGTCATTATTATAACAATTATGTAGCAAATATTGAAATAACAGACATTATCTAAAAATTCAAACATTTGGTATGGGCTGTTCTAGTAACAGGTTTGTAGGAATCCACTACATATTTCCTTTGCGTGTTGGTATTATCAAGATGAGTCTTATGAAATAGGGATGTTGTAGGACAGCATCATATAGTGGAAAAGAGAATGAGTTTTGAATCAAGTTTCATCATCCTTTTTGCAGAAAAAAGCACTTGTTAGCTCAAGGGATAATCTGTCCTTCTGATGACAGAAGGTTTTTATAAATGGTAATAAGTTTCCAGGCACTAATACATTTTTTGGACCAAAATGAAATTAGGCATAATGTAGCCAAAACTCAATGTTAGGGTAATGAAATGCATATACTTCTCTCTGGTTGTGTTCTTCCCCTGGTGTTCTCGCAAATCAACAGTGCTACCCCAGGAATAGGTGTTACTAGACCAGTTTCTATAGATGCATACAAAATTTGAGATGTACTTAACCTATGGATTGTTTTTTTTTTTTGTGGGGGTTTTTTTGTTTTGTTTTGTTTTTTTAGGTTTCTTGTATGATCAACAGGGAATCTATTCACTTTTATTATGATGTTCTCTTGATGTTCTTTCAGATTATACACAGCTGGCATTCTGAACTTTGTTGCATCAGAACATTAACTACTGGAAATTTTGTTTCTCCTTTTTAATATTCTTTATCATGCTTTTGATTTGTGCCTGAGAAACCACATTTTCCATTATTAGAAACAGTCCAGTAACACTTCTTGTTTTCAACGGCAAATAATCTGAAGAAGACCCTTACCCATACAGACTGCTTGCTTTATACAGACAGGAAGCAGATGGCTCAATGAGATCATGATAAAAAGGGTTCAAAAGGGCAGAAAGAAGAGGGGAAAAATAAGGATATTCAATTCTTTATGATTTGTTCTTTAAAAGTCAGGTCTGTAAATCCTGTCTCAAAGGCTAATTTAACTTCTCCAACTGTGTACTGAGAGTTACCAGCAAAGGCAAACCTTTCCTAATGGTTGTTACATATACTCTTCTTTTAATCCCAAAACGGGTTTTCACATGACTTTCTGAAAGCCAGTCTGACCACCTTGGTATTCTGGGGGTAAGAAGGAAGACAGCATATGCAGTCACACAAAGTCCTCAGGTTTAATATGCCAGTATGTTTTTTCGTGTTACTAACAATTTGTAAGGCCCATTATGAACATGTTGCAGATGAACAACTCTTCCTATATATCATAATTAAAGCCAAAATGCAGAGCGAATTGCTACTTCATTATAATTCTCCTATGTGCCTGCCTGCAGAGGGGGATCAGCTCACGTGAACTGCCCACATTCACGTAGGTGATTATGTATCTGCAAAAGCCTGTACCTGAAAGGGTGTGTGAATTCCCTTGCAGTTGACTAGCTTGGGAGATCTCATTTCCTATTTACAGCCACAAGAATAGGGCTAATGGTCTTCTCACTGGCCCTTTATTATTGGAATTTTGTTATGATAGACGTAAATTTTGTATTCTCTAAATCTTACTAGAAGACACGCTTCACATTAACTTAATCAACATAAGTGTTTCACAGTGTCCCTTTCCATTTTAGGAAGTTTCAGTAAGAATAATTTCTGTTGCTTGTTATTTTTGCAGGTTGAAACTTTTTGTCTTGGTGACTTTGACCTCTTTCAGGGATGGAAGCTTCCCTTAATACTGCTGTTGAAATCTAACTACTGAAGTTAAATTCCAGCCCATGTTCCTTTTCCTAATTACTTAGTGATTCAGTCTCCTTCCTATACCTTGAAATCATAAAATTAGAATTGGCCATAGGCAGATTTTTCAAAATCCTACTTTCAACATGGTAGCTCCTATTAGTGATTTTATCTTGTGCAACACTTGAATAAAGCTTATGTATTCTGATTTTTCTTTAGTTCTTTTCTATGGATTGCCCCCTTAACAAGATGCTGACAGGCTTTGATACCACTTGGCACAGTCACAAAACAAATAAATAAATAAATCTGAACTTTCAAATTACATAGCCACTACCTCATTATTTCCTAGGAATGTCATACTGTGAATTGTCTTGTTTGTGAGATGCTCAGGGGTAGATGTGGCAGAGGCTTAAATTGGAATCCAAAAAATTAAAATAGCAACCATCTCTCAGCTACAATAAACATTCAGCTACCTTCATTTCCTCCATTTCATGTACATATACAAAGTGCCAGTTCAAAGTTTGTCTAGTCACCTTTCCAGTTTTATAGCAGAGACTTGGGCAGTAGAATTGTATCTAAAGATAGAGGACTTTTTTTCTGACACATCCACAAATTAGAACAAGTGAGTTGCATTAGGAGACAGCAAAATAAGTGTCTGAGTCTCCTTCATGTAAGAAATAGCTGGAAGGAAAACAAGAAGTTCTATAGAGAAAAACCTGTTTGGAGGATAGCTTGGACTTTTTTTTTTCTGTAAACATAGTCTTGACTTTTTCAAGGATTTCTGGGAAGCACAAGGACAATAGCTTACCTTGAGATTTCTCATCTCTGTTTTTCTTTTCTGGTTACCTCCTTTAGCAATTGCCTGTATAGGCTATGCTCTGCTGAGTAGAGGACTAAACAGTAAAGTATAGAGTAAATATCATCTTAAGACTCGCTAAAATATGAAGCGGATGCTTTGGAGTAAAGTATGTTGGAGCTGGCTGATGAAGAGAAGTGCTATTTAATAGATTCTCCTAAAAATAAGTGTGTATGTGTGTGTAGCTATTCAATATTTTTAACTTTCATTTTTGTAAGGTTTTTGAAGATCTGGTCTTTGGAACTTTTTCACTGATGAACCTCCTTTCCTTTATTATAAAAATAATTTTTTGGCAGGGTTCTCTACACTCAGTTCACAAGTCTAAATAAGTCTGTTTCCTAAAGTTTTATTTTTATATCCTGTTTTTCAGCAGCTAATGAACAGTGCAAAGTATCAGTAGCTGAAAGCATGGGATTTGAACAGTACTGGACTCACAGGCCATCGATTACTGAACCAGAAGGTAGTTGGTAGGTCTCTGAGAAGCAGATGAAACTTGCTTCTAATCATCATAGAAACACTTCCACTTGTTAGTCTAAAAATCAGATAAGGTATCGTTAATATGTCTTCATCCAAGTGTAAAAAATATTCTTGAACCATTGCCATGTGATGTGCTTAATGACAGTGAGAAATTAACAAGCTAGCTAAAACTCTAATCTTTTATGCTTTATTTATTCATTTATTTACCAGACCATCTAAAAGCCCCTGGTATGATAAAGGCATTGTGTGCACACGGGGAAAAAAAGTGGTCCTAACATGGAGAGTTAATAACTAAAGATATGAGGCAAAAGATGAAAATGAGAAAGTGGGAAGCACTGACAGCATCATTTATAGGTGTATGTCTTTGTGTTGGTTGGTTGGGTGGGTTTTTGAAATTGCTGATAAAGTAGCCATTTTTTCTTTTTTGTTGTTGTTTGTTTGTTTTTAATAAGAAAGCAAAAGAAAGCTTTATAAGAATGGAAGGAAAAACAGGACAGTAAGGTAAGTGAAGATTTTTGAGGGGTAGATTGGTGAAAGCAGACAACTTATTACTTGATAATCTTACAGTGCAATAATGAAAGAAGAAATATCTTTTAAGGAAAGAAACTAGCCAAGCAGCTGTTATCCTAAGTACGGTCTTATGTTCATCCTTGTTCTGCAGACCAGTGGAAGCAGACAGAATCGAAATGTAGCCTTATATTGAAGTGAGTGCTGTGATGAATAAGGGTTATGCTAAAGTTCGTATAAGTCTCTCATCGAATTACCGCTCCATCCTATGCATTTCTCCTGCTTGAACCTGGAGCTATTAATGAATCTCTTTTAACTAAAGGAATAGCATTTTGCCAATTACAGAGCAAGTAGTACTTTTGACTAGGTAAATACTTCCTAGTTCTTAATGTGATATTTAAAACTATAATTCCCATTTTGCACTCTATAATTTACGTATTAATCTTTGACTCATCCTTGACATTCTACTTACACCTACAAGTACAAGCACAGTGTGTTTTGGAATTTAACAAAATTAGATATACTGCACTTTGCCAAAGAATGACTGGAGAAAAGGCATACTTTTTCCAAAGCTAGATGAGTGAAAAACACACCTCTGCAGCTTTAGTGAGTCCATGTGTGGCAGAGCAGTACATGTGGGTCAGGGGAGCTATTTCCATGTTTCATCATTGGATCATCATTTGTCACACTGGAGATGAACAAACTGGGCAGAAAGGAGAAATACTTTCTATTGCTTAAGTTTGTTTTACATGCTTTTTTACATGTAAAATAGAGATGCATGCATCTCTATTTTTGTATGTATGCATTCCCAACAGACACTTTGTGCTACAGAGTTTCCAGACGGAAAGAATTCCGCTTTCTCTATCGATTTCATAGGTAGATGGGTCTCTCCATCTCATCTGTTTGCTAGGGGGGACACCTCTCCAGCTATTTACTTGAACCTGTATTTCAGTATATCTTCCAGTATGTCCCAGCCTTAGTGATTTCTAAGACAGATCAGAGTGAAGAACAGTCCAGCTTCTACTTTTCAAAGTTAGATTGTGTATGTGCTAGTTGGAACCCATGAGGGCCAAATGCTGTGTAACAGAAAAATGGCATCTGGTTAGGGAGCCAGAGGCTGACGATTGCAGCCACCTAATGAGGCCTCTCTCAATGCCACTGCTCATCTTTATAGCATCTTTTTAGAGACAATATCTGGCACCCAAGTTACAGCTGCCAACCCTTGCTCTGATGCAGGGGATGATGTGTGGCAGCAATCAAGATGTGAAAGACATTGTCCTGCCTGTAATTATCATGCCACTTCATGTGCTGGAGCCAGAATGGTCATGTCCTGGAGGACACAGAGCAAGCACAGTGCTGTTTATGCTGCTTGTCTACGTTATGTATTTTTTCCCCTTCTTATCGTCAAAAGTTAGTGTCCTGAATCTCATGTGGTTGGGTCTTAGTGAATGGTGGAGCAACAGAAGTTGAAAATTTACAGAAAGGAAGAAATATTTAGAAAATGAATCCCAAAAGAGCAGCAGCAATGAAGAAGTATTGGGAAAGGGGGAACATGGCACCTGGTCACCTAGGGAAGAAATACAGCATGGTTATACCTTACTGAAATCTCAGAAGTGCTTGTGTGTTATGCCTGTGAGCTAAAACAACGGCAAAATGCAGCAGGCCTGCTCCGGTATCCAACTAATGATAACAAACCACCTGCTCTCTCTGTTGTTCCCTTTTTTTCTCTCATTGAGCAAGTAGGCCCAGGAGCTTTTGCTATTGATTTCAATGAGAAAATATTCAGGTGTTAAATTCTTTCAGGCAGGGATTATTTTTGTATTGCCTGACACACTGGGACTTTTGAGTTATGACTGTGGGCATTAGGGAATCAGGCAAATTATGGAGAATAACAGTAGTGAAATAGTATAAAATGTAAATTATTTTCTGAAGATTGTTTAAAGCAGACATACACAGTGCTTAGCTAAATGTCTCAGCAAAATCCAGATCTGCGGCAAACTGAGGAGCATCTGGGCTGGAGCTGTCCCTTCTAATCACAGCAGAAGGAAGTCATTCAGTTAATTATGTCATGGAGATATGATCTCCTGTACCCCTCAGGTCAGGACTGGGCTCTCACAGCCAGCTCTAAATTTAGGCAAAGCAATGTTTCATAGTGCAGCAGACAGCCAGGGCAGGAAGGGAGCCCTATAACAGGAGTGGCTACAGAGCTCTGCTTTGATCCTTTGCTTTGCCAAGTAGCTACTGCTGGGGAGTTTCAGTGCTCCCAGAAGAAGCAGTTGCTGTTTCAACTCTTCCAATTCCCCAGCAGCAGCGAAGAGGCAAGCCCAGCTTTTGCAGCAGAAGAGGCACAGCACCCAGGGGGATGCTTGAGCCAGTCTATTTTACACTTGCCAAGTTTTAGCTTTTATCCTGCTCAGTGTTTATTAACCAACCCAAATCAAATACCTATCACTGCAGTTCCACTTGGATACTTGTTTCTGGGGAGGTGGGGGTGGGGGTGTGTCTTTCCTCTGTGATTGCCTATTGTCTCAGAGCCCTTCTATCTTACAATCCCTTTGGAATCAGACGTGGAATTGCCCCAGCCCAGCTTCATCTACTGAATATGACGTAGAGGGAACAAATCAAACTGGTGGGTATAGAAACCCTCAGAGGCAGAAGGTGGTCTGAGAATAGATGACAGGAATTTATTTATTACAGAAATATGCATGAGTTGTAAGAGTAAAGAAGTCCTGGATGTGAAGACAAGAGTTCTTATTAGAATAGTAATGATAAGCAGGCTTTGGGGCCTTTTAAACGAATAATGGCAGTATCTCTCTGTCACAGTTCTCCAGATGATTGGATAGTTCAATGGACTATTAAATAAACTAAACAAAATCCTTCTCTGAGTTGACAAAACTTAGGAAAACGTCTTTACAGAAGACAAACAGGGATTGAAGAGGAGAGTGCTTGAGGGGCTACGCAGATTTGCTTTGAGCATCTCATACACGTTCTTCGTTGAGAAGAAAATGGTCAGCTGTGCTCTTTCAAAGGTTCTCCCATTTCACAGTCTCATGGTGGCTTTCTAGTCACCCAGAGAAGACTGTAATTCTCCCTTCAGCAAAGTAATTGAATAAGTTATTTCTACATGAGTGTTTCTAGTCACATCATGTTGCTCAATTATTCACTATATGCACCAGAGGAAAAGGGAAAAAAAAGTTCAATTTGTAGCAAAGAAATCGGGCAATTTTAAGAAGGGAAATAAGAACCCTAAGGGTATTGTAACACTAGAAAGGCCTACCAGGAAGGTTGTGCTGTCTTTCAAGGGAGGTTTTAAAGTGGAGGTTAGAGAAACATCAGTGAAGAATGAGCTAGGTGAGGTTAATTTTGCCTCATTGCACAGAGAAGAGATAATATCTCGAGGTCCCCTTCTGTCTTGTGTTTCTGTGAATCTGTGCTTTTGTTACTGTTGGTCATTGTCCTTTTGTTGATATATTCCACTATGCTGTTTGTCGTTTAGACTGCAACTCCACATTAAGTGCTGCCTTCAAAGACTTTCCTTCCACAGTAATCCCTTTTCTGGAGAGCACACTACATCTTTCTTTTAATAAACACATACTATTTGTGTGTTCCAGTCCTTACCTCCTCAGGCTTTTACAATTGTTTCCGGCAAATTGCATTTTCTCATAGGCTCCAGGCATTGAGAGGAAAATTACAGCCTGGTAGTGAAAGTTCACCTAACTAAAAAATGTTAATGTCTCCCAGTATGTGCTATTCACATGGGGTCAAACAGTGGGCTCACAGAATTCAGGCATAAAACACGTTGATTTCGGCAGTGCTAGCATTTGGCTAAAGGAGCCTGACAAATACAACAGAGAGCTGTTACAGATACTGTCCCTGTATTCCCTTTGGTTAAGACACAATTTAATTTAGTAGTACAGCTTATCCCATTTTTGAGCTAAACCTAAGTCAAGAACAGCCTATTCTCCCTTATTTCTACACCCAGATGCCTCACTGTCATTTATAAGATCCATTGAAGCCTCTCTGTGAGTCATGAATGTTGAAGAACAAATGACCAGCCACTTTGGGTCTGAAGGACGAAAAGGAAAATTCTCATGGAGAGATCATTTCCACAGGCTCCTCAGAAAAGCAGTGAGGAAAGGGAGGCAGGAGGCTCTCTTGGATTGCTCTGATGTAACCTCTGGAGTAGCTGAATTTTGCTGGCTGCTGACAAAATACAGAGCCCTGGGAGAATAGCTTCCCAGCTGAAGTACTTCCCTGGCTGTGTGAACCTGGATGAGCAGGATAAGGGGTGGTGCCCAAGTCCACTCGTCCCCTTTGTACAGCCCTGCCAAGGAAGGGAAGCAAGCCATGGTACACACATATGCTGTACAGGTTCCTTGCTCAGCCACATGAGGAGAAGGAAAAAAAAAAAAAGGAAAAAAAAATGTTGTTGGATGATTTTGTGGAATAGTGTTTGAGGAACTTGGGTATAAAATACATTTCTTCCATGGTTTCCTGCTAGAGGCCTTCTCTATCCTAATTCTAAAACAGCTTGAATACCAGGTCTTTGATGGAGTAAGTGATTTTCAGTTTAGGACCTGAGACTGTTTTTGTCTGTATGCATGAAACAACCTGAGCTTCTTGTAGTATTGTACAAGCCAAACAAGAAGTACATTAAATACACATCATAGGGTTACTGCCAACTAATTTATAGCATGCTGCAGTATTCACTCCACACAGCAGTTGTCTGCTTCCTCTAGCCTCTGTCCTACCCATTTTCAGCATGTTTCTATTTTTATCTCCCCACCACTTGTGGTTCCAGAGAGGCAGTCTTTCATATGGGGCCAAACCTTGCGAAAGCCTGGTCAGTTACTCTTAACTTTATTTTGAAATGTGGCTCCCTTGATAAAAATGCACTTGGTTATGCCTTCATCTCATTGAATCACACTTGGAGGTATATATACTATATACTATAGGTACTTGCCAATGGTCTATGCCTGTGTGCGCTGGAGGACTAGCACAAGGAAGCTGCAAGAAAGGTTATTTACAGGATGTACCTAGCACTGGCTGGCTTCAGCCACAATTCAAATGGTGTTGCTTCCACTTAGCTCTGCAGCAGAAGCTCACGTTCCTCTGTACACCCCAAAAGAAACACTGGAAAAAAACATTCTCCAAAGTCGGTTTGTACTTCTCTCTTTCTGGCCCATGCTGGGCACCACTAAGAGGCAAAAAATTCTGCACAATTGTTCATTTCTCTAAGCCTACTATAAAGCTAGTCAAAGGACTTTGCAGGTGACAGCTGTCCTTGCTGAGGGGACAGGCAGAGGAAGGATTTCCAGAGACTGCTTAGTAGCTTTGAAAGTTTTTTGTATGACAGGGACCTCTGATTGCAGCCTGCAAATCTATTAAATACTGTAACTGCTCCTGGTATGATCATCAGTGTTTGATTTCCACCCCCTCTCTTCTTTTCCAAAGGCATTGTTAGTTTTAATACTGGGCTTTTGAAAACTACAAATATGACCGCTCAGTCAATATATTTTTGGTCTTTGTTTCCTCAACTGCATTTTCAAAACCACCATTTTTAATTGGTCACTTGAGCCTTTTTTTTTCCAGTGACGTTGAACCTCTTATGCATGTCACTTCAGAAGCATTTTCCAAACATTGTAGGCGTCATGGAGCAATTTTAGCATAAAAAGAAGAGTAAAACTAGAGATGGCGGGGGAGCAAATTACATTTTGTATATATAGTATTAAATGCTTCCATTAGTTGCCATAGGGATGGGCAGAAGTTGGTCTAAAATGACAGCTTTTCTGATGCTTGATGTGTTTAAAAAGAAAACACTGGGGGGAGGGCTTTTCATTGTTATTATTACCCTGGGAGTCTTTTATACAGGAGAGGAATGTATTAAAGTCATATTTCTCTTAAAAACACAGTGGGGCTATGTTAACAGACCAGGCATCACCTTCACTTCTCTGCGGAGGCACTGACCTCTACAAAATATGTATCTTTGTAGCTTCAGGACTGAACTTCCACAGCTGCTCCAAGCTTCACATTTCTTCCTGTTGTGCAAGCTATCAGGCAACCCCTCCTCCTGTGCACTATCTGTAAATCTGTGCAGCAGTAACCCAAGGAAAACTTTGTCCTGCAATTGCTGCTGTGCACACCCTGATTGCAACAGAACTGACAAGACCTGGTTTTCAGGCCAGGCTTTTCTGTTTGTTTGCTCTCTTCCACGTTTGCTTGGTCTGAATACTGGAAATCAACAGAACATGAGCCCTCAATTTACAGATACGCTATGAACTCCCACACAATCATGTCAAAAAGCTAAGAGGTGCAAGTCGTATCACAACATGTCATCTAAGCCTGTAACTATCTGATGTTAAAACTCTCTCTCATGTCAAGCATGACCAAGAGCAGGGCACCAGCTGTGCTCTTTGCTGGCATTCAGGTCCCTGGAAGTTGTGTGTGGATTGTATGTGTGCCATACAAGGGACAGTTTTTGTTGTTGCTACCAAAAAAGGTAAATGTTTCAGAAATGGCTACTATATAACACACAAATAAGATCTAACTAGGAGGCTTAATGTTATAACTGTCAGTGTTTCTTAAAGAATCCCATAAGAGAAGGATCTAGCCCATAAGGAATGAAACTGAAGCAGTACATTTTCCATTGACTTTTAGTAAGTTTTCAGTCAAGCACCTGTGAAATTATTTAAAAAAAATAAAAACTCTAGCCTCTGGGCTGTGACACACGTGCCTTTTTCATTCTCCTAAAGACAATGTTTTATTAAAATTACTTATCAGCTGGGGGGACACTCAGCAAACATCTTGAGAAGGCCACCCATAGACTGTGAAATGTCACTCATCAAGGCAATTATTTGCCGCCTTTCTGTACATGCTGTTCTGACAGTTCATGCGGGTGCACCTCATGTGATTGTACTGTCTCCAATAATTAGTGAAAGGTGGGCAACAGAATCAACATATTATTTTTTCTCAAAGGGTTTGACTGAAAATAAGTGCAACCCATAAGACACTAGATTTGTCCTCAGCTAATGTTGTTTTTTAGAAACCAGCTCTGGTCCAACATTGTGCTGAAAGACCTGATCTTCTGTCAAGTTAAAGGAACTGGAGGAGAAGATCTGCATCAGATATTCCATGTTGGAATGCAAATTTGGTGTTAGTCCTACAGATTCCCACTGAAAGTGCAAAGTGGTTTTCCTCAAAGGCAAGCAGAAATTCTTTGAAATCATGAGCAACATGAAGAGCTTGAAGTGCTCTCCCAAGTCTGCAGTGTGTGGTGAAAAAGGAGGAGGACGTGGGCAGAAAACAGGCATGTCTGAGGAGACAGGAGAACTACTGTAGTCCCCATCATGCTAATGGAGCACATAGCTACAGTACATATTCCTCTTTTAGACCATACTTTTGCCACAAGGCAGAAGTAACTTGACAGCTCTACAGTCTTGCTGTCATTAAGAAAGAATTAGGTTCCTCTGGCTTGCTACTTTGCTCGTCATTTTTGACATTGCGTAGCTCTGCGCTATGCAGGATCAAATCCTTTGATTAAAGTCAGGAAAGCACAGCAATATGTAGTTGCATGTACTTACATATTTGAAATGCACAAAAATATCCAACTTGCACACAGAAAACTGCGTCCAAGCTAAGTAAAAGGCAGATGCAATCTTTGGAATGACTCCAGTACTGAGGTACAGTGATATGTGTCCAGGAATGCTTGAGGTATCAGGATGATTTTGTCAATTACATTCACACATTTCATTACAAGTCCTGTAAATGTTCCTACTGCAAAATATGTGGCTTTTCAGTAGCTCAAGGGCAGTGCAGGGTAGGAAACAAAAGACAGGTGGATGTTTTTTTCTGAAGCTCTTGTTGTTGATCTATTCTCCTAGCGATGTGAAACATTAAAAATGCAGTCTGAAAATCTTTGAAAACTGTATCGGAAGTTGATGCAGTTTTTGGAGGATAGCACAATGTAGAAACAGGAAAGGAGATTGATTTTATGTAAATTATTCAGAGACTGGCATTCATATGCATTATTTATCTATGTATGCTTGGTGCCCCATGAATATTAAATCTCATCATGTTATTTGACATATACAAACTATACTTTGTAACTTCATTTATACTCCATTGTTACATCTTTTCCTTACATAAATTCAGTTGGCAAGAATTCATTTGATTTCGTTCTAACCAGATTGCAGTTCCTAGGTTTTTATCAAATTTAATCATGTTACACTGCTTATGTCCAGCTGCTCAGTTATTTCAGAGTTGTTTATCCCACTTACAACCAGCAGCCAACTGAAACTAGATTTAGGAATGATCCACTAGCAGTGCAATTTCTCAAAGGCCATCAGAAGGCTGTAAAGACTGTAAATACACATTTGTTTTCAGTCTCCCTGTGTTGGGTTTTACCCCTCTTTTGATGAAGGTTAAGACTGTATTCGTTGGTACATGCACTGGTGTTTTAATCAACGGCAAATTAAAATCATTCCTTATCCTGTTTTCAGCAATCACACCATCCTTGGTGTCGGGGCTAGTGTAAGCTCTGGGGACTGCTCAGTCCTAAGAAGGTGTAGAGGATGGATGATTTTGCTGGATTCCTCTTACGTTTTTTGGCTGCTCCTTTGAACCTTTTAAAGTTCCCTTGCAAAAACTCCTAGAAAAGTAAGGAAGCCAAAAGGGATACCTCCCCCTCCATGACTGCTGTGTACTGGCAGTGCTATGGAGGAAAGCTTCACCAAAAAATCTGTTTTACTAGTTTCATCCTGTTCCCTGCTCTAGACAGCTCTGCATTTCTCTGCTTACCCCCCATGTCACCTGTGGGAATGAATTTGGGAATGTATTTTTTTGTCTTTTTTTTCCCTGTATGGTTTGTTATAGGGAAAAAAATAATAATCTGATCATGTAATTGAGGAAGATGACGAAGTCTATTTAATGCGGAAGAATTTCTGCCTGTATAAGGACTGAAGAACTCATCTTTAATATACGTGTGCTCCCAAAATCTCTCTTCCCTAATATGTTTATGTTCAAATGAAGGCATATCAAAGTGCCATATATCATCTTAGAATAGACTTCTTCTATGCAGGGTGTCTAACCTTTGTTCTCCGTGACAGCATTTTAAGATTTTCTCAGATAATAACTTTTTGAACTTCTTGTTCGTGTCACTGGATGCTGAAGCTTTCTCTTTTCAAGATCATCTTTTCTGCTTTGGAAAGTGTGCAATGCTTGCTTCAGAGCTAAATAATGAGAATGTGACCCTGATGCTACAAAAGCCAAAAATAAACTTTCCACTGATTTCAAGAGCCAGAACTACCTTTATACTCTCTTCAGTGTTTCTGGATATTGATCATTCTTATGGCAGAAATATCAGAAACAAATACATCCACACTGGGAGTTCCTCTTATTCTTGATAACTCTTCTATAACTCGGAAGTGGTTTCAGCTTGGGGACACCAAAATGGATTTGTACAAAATCTGTCGAAACTTCCGAAAACATCAGCGTTAGTCTCTGTCACTGTGAAGCGCATGTAACACTCATTTAAATATTTTTGTTTTATCGTGTCCTGTGTGACACATTTGTCTTGCATTACAAATAAGAAATAGAGAACATATTTGTGTCCTAATTTTGCTAGCAATCCTCTCTTTTTAATATATCTAAGCACAAAACTGATAATTATGATTTAAAAAAAAAAAAACACACTACTTTTCATAGCTTAGGGGCTTAAACTTTTATATTCTTCCTTTATTCTGAATGTATCCCTCAGGAAACAAGTCTCTGTAATAATCACCTTGCCTACACTTCTTCAGTCACACATTACATTCTCTCTCCCACTTTCTTTCAGGTTAGTATTAATGTTTGTCAGCAGCAGACTTTTTTTTTTTTCTTCTTTTTTTTTTTTTCCTGAGGCTCTGAGTCATTACAGTAACAGTTATGTTCTCAATAGAGAATTCAGGGTAGGAAAAAAAAAAAAACAGCCCTCTTGCCTACATGTATCTGACTGTTAGAAAACCACAAGGCTACTCACTTCTTTTAAATGCCAAGTGTTCAATTACTTTCCTCTTGAGGGATGGTTGGATTTTTTTGGTTTTCTTTTTTTTTTTTTTAATTTGGGAAAAAGTCAAATGTGATGCAGTAGGTTACTTAAGCTCCTGATGAGGAATGCCAGCTTCAGAGTTTTCCAAAGCATGACAATGTTTCTCCAAATATTTTTCTGAGGTCGGTTGGATGGTTTTATAGTCTACCTCACAAAGAGTTCAATCTCAGTCTAGTCCTCTGGGCGTATCTGTGTATATTACAAAACCATTGCATTGATTATGGGGACATAGGGATCTGTGCTGATAAGAGGTCTGGCCAATAGCAGAGGTTTTGCAAGTTTGGCTTCAGGGGTTGGTAGAGCACAGGGAAGCTTTCAAACAACTGGAAAGCAGTTTCTGGTTCTGGCTGCTGTTGCACTTCCCTGTCCTGCCGTGTGGGGTGCTCTGATGTTCTTGGAAACAAAGACAGAGAACACATTTCAATGCACCCTACATTATTTCAAATGTTCAGTGCCAAACTTTCAGAATGAGCTTCAAGGATATGTGAACCCTGATCTGGGGACTATATTCAACACAGAACAGATCTGTTTCACCTGAACATGTTTCTAGACATGCAGGCTTTTCAGCTCAACTGGAGGTAATGGATTTCCCTATTTGAGGGACTGAGGGTCAAATGTGGGCCTATGCTACCATTCTAAAGGCTTTGTAACCAGGCAGGCAAGGATTTCCCTCATGGCGATGAATGCCACAGAAGCATATAAATAAAAGGCACTGTTATCTTTCTTGTTGCTAAGTATTACATAGTCAGAGAGAGCTCTTGGCAGCTGTCAGAACTACTGCACAATAATTTAAAGTGAGCTATAAATCCCTGAAATGGATGAATGTATCAAGATGGTTGATTATGCAATGGTCATTAGAGAGGTTGCTGGTAATTTCAACAACTGCGCATATCAGTCAAGTTGGAAGATGACAATGCAGATTGAAAGGGTGATGACAAAGAGGACCAGAAGAACACAGCAAAGGCTAATTGACAGGTGTTATAAAACATTCTCCAGCATGCAAAGTTATATTGTTCTCAGCCTCCTTTGGACTAAGAGATCCAGTAGCTCTAAAAAAAAAAAAAAAAAAAAAAAAAAAAAGTATTGCTAGCAAGTAGCAGATATCCTTGCAGAACATGAAGGACAGTTTTCTTCTGTCTTCCATTCTCCACTGCCAGTCTTTCTTTTTTTTCTGGTTTTCTGCTGAAGAAAGCCAGTAGGGCTAAAGAGGCAACTAGTTTGGATCAGTCCCTGGTTCAAAAGATAATGGATCCAATAATTATCAGAGGACAGTTTGGAAGGACCTATTGTTCGGTAGTCATCAGGGCAAACATAAACTCTCTCAAATACAAGCAGTAAGGTGCAAGCAGCCCTCCACAATGCATAGTGGAAGGCTTGAGTTGTTATTGCTGTTTGGTTTTGCTTTAATTTGAGTTTAGGAATGAAAATGCTTGTCACAACTCTGAAAACAGGAACACTTTGCATAAGCTAGATCCACCACTAAGGTAGCACTGAGAGATGCCTACTCAATCCAACCACATTTAGTAGGGTGCCAGTGTAGGCACAGCCATGCCTGATTCTATCTGAAGCCCATATAGCTCACCCATACCTTCAGTAGTGTATGGATGCTTCAAAGAAGCATTTAAGAAACCTTAGAGTGGAAATCCCTGCAATGATCTGCTCAGAGTGAATCTTACTTTCTAACCTGTACCAAATAACCCGTAGTCTGAGAGTTTATTTATCTTTTTGGGCTTCTTCTTAAAAGTCAAAAAGTCCACGGTATATGATTTAAACAGCTGTCTGATGCTGAAACAAAAATCTGACCTTTCAGAACCTCCAGTTTTGAGCATCATTTAGGTTTGGTGGCAGTGCATTTCAGAGGCATTTATAGCTGATCTCTTGAGCAGAATATCTGCAAACAAGGGAAGACTAAGTCTGATTGTTTCCTGACAGTTCTCTTGGACAGAACTTCTGCGACAAAAATTATCAAAGGATCACTTTTATCCCTGCCTTTGTCACTTTCTGATCAGGCTTTGGGGAACTATTCTAAGAACTGCTGGAAGAAGCAGGCTCCTAGCCCTCTCATGAGGGATGTCCTGTGCAACTTAATAGCATTGCTTTTGTCAGCTCCTAGTGCTTGGCTTCATCTAGGTTCCAAACAATGTGCGACTCCAGAAACATTAATCTGGATGAACTGGAAGCCATCAAGAAATAACTGTGCTGTATTTCAGTTTATTAACTGTCCAAACCCACTTTCAAACTTGGAAAAGGTATATTATTATTAAAAAGATCTTAGTAGAATCGTATTCTGCTTTCACGGTCTGTGAATGTGCATGTTTAAGCTATCAT
This sequence comes from Cygnus olor, assembly GCF_009769625.2. NCBI lineage: Eukaryota > Metazoa > Chordata > Aves > Anseriformes > Anatidae > Cygnus > Cygnus olor. The sequence continues at coordinate 65,284,897 of NC_049170.1, read as the reverse complement.
GACATGACACTGTGCTATTTGATTTATGTTTTTACTGATGTTTTGACTGAGGAGTTTGTTGCAATGCACTGCTAAATGGAGGAAAAATCAGAAACTGCATCAGACAACCACTCTGTATTTCATTCTAGAAAATAGCTGGCAATTATAATTACTCACCATGTTTCTGGCTCAGAATAAAAGTGGCATTGCACAAAAACCACACTGAACATTCATCGTGATTAGAAAATGCTCCACACCTTGGAGTGCAGTGGAGACATAAGAATAATTTTAAATGCAAATTAAATTGTGGGGGTAGCAAAGAGAACAGATAAAAGACAGTAAAACAAAGCCTTTCAATTTCTTCAAATTAGCAGGCTAATGTAGTATAAAAAAAAAGCAGTTCTACTCAGATCTGTGCTAAGAGCTTTCATTTCATGATAATATAAAACAGCAGATCCGTCACCTTTCTCTATTCAGTACTCTTGATTTTGAGGCTGAAGTGAAAATTAGAAGCTGTTCATTCCGTCTCACAGACTAGGTTGCATTTGCTTAGTCTTATTCCATAACAGTAGGATGGAAAGAGGTCAGTAACAGTGGTAAGTACTTATCTCCTGTATGTGCTTTTATTTATTTATTTTAAAAATCTTTCATAGTGCTTTTGCTTTCGATCAATGTGTATTTCCTGCAAAAAGCTACATCGTGTATTTTATATAAAGCTGTATGTTATGCAGAAACGCAATGATTCCTAGAGAATGCTTGTATCAGATGTTATAGCACCTTCAAGAATGAATTAATTAGTTAAAGTAGGAACTCTGGAATAGGAGAGATTTCTGGATAATCTATATATTTCATAGCATCAGTGGAATGTTTTTGTGTTGTTTTTTCTGTATGCCTTGTCCAACAAGCAGTACCAGATAAGAAACGATTATTTTCAAGGCAGTATTTGCATTATATTCATAGCAAAACATTTAACAGTCTCATTACCCTTGTGGTAAATGATGAAGAAAGTAGGTGTTTTGCTTACTGGAAGCAAATTGTTAGACAAAACACAATGTTACGGTTAATAATTATGAAACACTTTACAGTATCTCAGAATACAAGCTGCAATGAGGAAGATCAGAGAGAAAAAACAAATTCTTAAGGAAACTTGATGCAGTTTTTTTTTTTTTTTTTTTTTTTTTTCCTGAGGAAAGTTTTTATCAAATCAAAACCAGGGGCTTAATTTTTCAGTATGAAGGGTGAGGGGGAGTGGAGGAGATGATCATAGTGTCACCTCCTGTTGCTAAGTAACAGCATCTCCTGGCCATTTTTATCTGATAAAGGAAGTCCAGTTGACGTTATGCATTATTCATCAGAGTTCCAATCAAACAGTCAAAATTGTTTGCTTACACTGGGGACATTTAGTAAGATCAAAGAAACCTTCCTTGAAACTACTGGAGCTTACACGACTGCCAGCCAGCTCTTGATATTTTGCAGTAAGTATCATTTCTGGTCTGGGAGTGCTACAGCCAAGTGAATTGCTGAGGAATTTTAAAAGTTTGCTCATCGGGGTAGGCTTCGGAATTTTAGAAAGGACTGCATGTTGATAGATGAAAACCAAATTAAAGAAAAAAGAAAAAGTTTTGGAACCTTGGTTTCTTGATTTTTGCCAGCATAATTAAACGAATTGCTTGAAGCAAGGGTCTCGGTCTCCCTGCCCAAACCTTTCTGTTAGGTTTGTACAGAAAAGGACTAGAGGTATTTTTGTCTGTCTGTCTTAAAGTAAATGTTGCGCAGAGCTGTTTGTATGCTTATGATTATATGCTGTAACTAACTGAGGTGTGGAGGAGAGATCTGGGTTGTGACTTTTCTTCAAATCTTGGGTTTTTATGTGAGTTGGTGAGAAAAGAGGAAAATGCAGGAGATAGCAGGAACCTGACTGGAGAAGGGTCAGGTATGTGCATAATCCTGGGAACTCTGCCTGGCAGAGACACACTTGATTCAGTGTGCATCTTTGTCAAATGTAACCTAGGATTTAAACAGATCCAAGGTTCTGAAGAATGCCAAAAACATAAACCTTAACTAAGATGCAGTGATATGAGTATCCTACAATTTCTTAATGGTTGTTCTTATCACCTCTTTTAAAACTGATGGTGGGATGTTCTGCTGCTACTTCTGGTCAGTAAGTAGGAAGGAGTAAGGAAAGGTTGGTTTCTGCCTGTTTAGGCAGAATGAAATGTCCAACAAAGTACAACCTTTTGTCTTCCTTCTTAGTGCTGTGTTTTGTTGTGAGCAGCACTAATGCTGTCTTTACTGTAGTCTATTACAATGGAGTCTGCTCGGAGGTCCTGGCATTGCTGCTGTCCGTGGCACCCCCAAGCTCTTCTACTCTCATTTTTAAGAGCAAATGTAACAGGCAGAGTAATATAAGTATGTACTGTAAGAAATGGAGACTGTGGCAAGAATAAAGGTGATTGTTCTGGAAAGGTACCAGGAACCTTGCTAACACTGTAGCAGTACTTTTCTCTTACGTCTTTAGACAAAGATTTAAACCAAATATCCCAAAATAGAAAAGGATACTTGCGAAGTTCTATGAATAGTGATTTGAAAATGTTTTGACCCTAATATGCCAAACTACAACCTTTAATGACTGCCTACACTATTCTTTCCACAAAGAAACTCACCAACTTTTCTGTCTGACATCTCTATTTTTTTCCCAGGAATCTGACTGATCATCCAGACCAGAGTATTGTACACACAAATAAAGTTCCATCAAAATGGACTACTTTTTGGATGTCGAGTCTGCTCACAGACTGTTTTACAGTCAAGGAGCCCAAGGTAAGAAATTTTGGCACTGTCTAAGACTGACTATTTTAATGGTACAGCTAAGATATATAGGGCCAGTCAATGGTCAGCCCTTGTGACTGAGCTACTGAAATGTACACAGGCAATAGAGAAAGGCCTTCAGAATGCATGGGGTGTAAAAGGGATTACAAGAAGAGTAATGATAAGGCTGATTTGCCCTTTCAGAGGATAAGGAAAAGCTATGCGAAAGATGCTGGGTGCATGGCAGGAGCAAAATGGAAAACCAAGATCCAGACTCTGGGGTTGCAGAACCAGAGTGGACAAGTCAGAGGGAACAGCCAGCTGCATGCTGTGTCACCCTGTGGTGCCATTCCCCTCTCTCCTTGCTTCTTGTTGCTGTCAGGATCACTCAGTACAGTCTGGTATTATTCTCTGCTGCAGGAATAAATTATTTAGGAAAGATCTGAGATGTTTTAATGTGCTGCATGGAAGCAGCATGCTCTCAGTGGTCTGCGTCCTTCCCCATGAAATGCTGGTCCCCCACTGAACAGAAACAGTGCAAGAGAGCGAAGGAGTAGTCAAACTTCTTTGCTTTAAGATAGCTGAGAATTGTTCCCAACATAGGTGATATTTTTGGTAAAGTCAGTTCACATTTTTCTCACTAGCTCTATTTTTGGATAAAACAGTTTCAAAGAGGAGGGTTTTTTATTCCTTAAACTTTAAGCATCATACTAAACTGAATAAAAATTGAAGGACCAAGCAGCTCTATCAACCTTTTACTTTTTACATACTGCCTGCATACTATTCTCTGAAAACACAGTCCAGGTTTTTTCCACTGTTAATTTCATCAATTGCTAATCCCATTCAAAGACAAGCCACCAGAATTTGGCCTTCCGTCTGTAGGTCATCCTCCCAGAGCAAGACCTAATCTACATAGGGAATGCTACCATCCCAGGAGACGTAGGGGTCAGTGCCACTTGACCTTTGGCTCAACTGAGGTGCTGCTACATTGCCCAGCTGCTGCCCAGCTATTGTCGTACATTTTCATCTGTATATTTCAAAGAAAACTGTTCGCAAAAACAAAACAAAACAAAACAAAAACTATTGTCAAAACACAGTCCTCTGCCCCTCTGCATTGAACAACAACAGAGGCAAATGCTAAGCACCTCAAAGTCAGGTTAAAATTGGCTGAGAGCAATGACTGATTTTGTTTGCTTTTTTTCAATCTCTAAAATGCAGTGGATGCCTGAGCATTGATAATAAAAGTGATATTAAAATAGGTTCTTTGATATCCCTATGGGAACAGCGCCTTTTCTATTCCATACATACAAAATTTCAGAAATGTACAAGTTACTGCTACGTAATGTACAACTTACAAGCTGTATCAATTTATCAACAGCATCCTTCCTAAGCATGGCATGGTACAGAGGACTATGAAAGAAATATGTATTCGTGTAGTGAAAGACAATTACAGTAACATGCACAAGGTGGCTAATACATGAGATAATGGCATGATTTCTCCAAATGTGGGCAAAAAGAACCTCTCTTTTTCCTTATCCGCCTTCTGAAAAACAGTTAAACTGCATTAGCTTAAACTTTCTGAGACAAACAAAAATACAATCAAACCCATACTGAATGTGAGGCACCCATCTAACATAAATAGCTTAGCTCAAGTAGCTACTTTGGAACTGAAAAAAAAAAAAAAAGTGTGCAAGAAAGCACTGCCACCAGACCTACCTAATGGGATCACAATTAACTATTTGATTATAATAAAATAACATGATGTTATTAATAAATCATGCTATCACAGAGCTTGTGTTTATGCATTAAAACTGTATTATACCAGAATCGAGTGAAAGAAGACTATGGTATTTTGCCATTTAATTAAAAAATACATCAAAATGCATTACATGTATTATTACTTTAGTTATTATTACAGTTACTGCATTACAATGTGCTCTATTCACAGGCTGTAGAATAGGGGTTTATGACCCACTTAGAGATTGGAATATTTCTGCCTTTTAATCCTTTAATCCTCCAGATCAAGAACAAAAACTCCTTTCCAATGTTTTCACATTAATGACATGACAATGTTACAAACAGCAGCTGGAAAGAACTCATTCTCAACTGTACCCACTCCTTGTGGGTGGAAGAGAAGGGAAGGAACAGGACTGCAAGATGTTTGGAAGGAACTCAAAGAGCTATGATGGCTTTGCAAGCAAAGGATATCAAATCCCAGATGACCTCAGGTCCTCTGTAGTTGCATGCAGGATACCCTGACCTCAGCACAGGGACTGAAACAAGGTCTTGGCACGCGGCAGCTAGCTGGTTCTCTATCCCATACTGCCTGCACTAATGCCCACATCTCGTTCCTACCCCTGCAGAAAGCTGCAGAGCTGCCCTTGCTGCTGTAGGGTAGGAGGAGAGAGGTGCTACGTTATCAGCTGCCTTCTTTCCCATCCTCTCCTTCCGCAGCAGCAGCTTTCACCTCACTCCTGTGGGCTTAGCTCAGAACAGAGGATATTTGGCCGTTCAAGGCTGCATGTGTTGTTCAAACAGCTGCTCACCGTTTCCTCCAAGGAAAGTGAAGCAGGAGGGATGGAAAGTCCAAAAGCTGTATCTGGCAGCAAAGATTATCTAGATTTAGAAAACTTAGTGAATGAAGCCAGCTGGCTGTAGTCTTCAGATACCAGCCAGAAATATCTTAAGCCCTATGCTGACTGCCTCTTCTGTGGCCGTATGTTGGGATCTAGGAGATGGGGGTGTCCTTGCCAACTGCGTAATGCCTGGTGACGCATCTGCAAGTCAGAAGCAGGAAAGGGACTGTGTCTCTAGATCCAGCCCCTTGCCCTAGGAAAGTCCAAATCCGAAATGTAAATACGGACCTGGATTTACATTTTTGAAAAAGTCTTCTGCCTTTGAAGTGTGGGGAATTAAAATACTAGTTGCTCCTGAATGTCAGTGTATTCTAAATACAAATCTACCGTGGCTTGCAGACATAAGGCCTGAAAGCATACAATGGGGCCTGGAGTAGGATGCAGCTCACTCTTAGGTGTCCTCAGTGAAGATGTTTCCATCCAAGACATCTGACTAGCTGACTAACATGTATCAGTGGAGAGTCTCAGTCATTTTGAGAGCAGAGTTCACCTAATCATAGAAATCTTCCTTGGGATAATATAAATCATGTCTTACTCTCTACACAAATTAAAAAAGCCTAGGGAGTGAACTCAGATGGAAGATGGCTGCGCTAATGGCATTTGTTTGCAAAGAGGGAATCCCAAGTTGACAAGTAAGAAGGCACCTAACTCAGGAAATGGAGTAACTTCATAAAACAGGTCAGGCTGTAATCAAAAGCTGTAAATTTGCAGACCATAACAGTGGCAGCCTCATTTGGAGAGACAGCTGGTTTGAAGTTCAACTTTAAGGAACTCCTGCTTTGGGGCTTGCAAAGGAACCCCTCATATTTGTCAGAGCTGAGCAAGCTGGCGTTGAGGAGCAGCATTAGCAGGCCGCTCCGCAAGGGAAAGCGAGCCAAGAGGCAGCAAGACAGGCAGAGGCATGGTCTCTCCTATGAGAGGTAAAACACTGAAGCACACAAGCAGAGATGGTCACCCAGGTTCAGCCAAGAGTCCAGATCACCAGACAGGTCCATGGCAATGAGGCAAGCACAAGGCCAAGCAGGACATCAAGTCAGCAGCCAGGATATGGATCAGTGAGGAACGTAGCCAGCCACGGGCTCAGGAAGCAGGCAAAGGGTAAATGCAGTTCCCAAAGGGAGAAAGCAATACCTGAGGCTTTTTGGCTTTTTCTTCTACAGCTCCAAGGCTGGTCAGAGTGTCTCAAACTGCTCTCTCCAACAGCTGTGTTGTATCAGAGAGCTGGCCTTGAGCACAGGAAATGAAACAACGTACAGGGACAGCACGCAGTGCCCTGGCTGCTGGTTCCTATTGGCTCACACCTAGGCTTGTTCAGGATCAAGAAACAAGGAACCTCTCTCTGCCATTGTACAAAAGGGGATAAAGTATCTTAAGTGAATTCTAAGAGAGAAGAATGACTTCTGTTTGGTGCGTCATAAATGAAGGCTTCAGGTACCCTCAAAAAAGGAGAGATACCTATTGCAGACTTTACATAACACTTTTCTGCGGCCGTGAGTTTGATAGAAGGGGTCACAGGGCTCACACCTTCTAACAGCCATAAATCAGAACCCGACTGGATGGGCTGTACATCATGGTCAGGATGCTGTTCTGGGCTGTGCAAGTCCATCCCTGCTCTACAGTCCAACTTTGATCCTGATGGGAACCCAGGTTCCCCTCTGCTCTCAGGTGACTTTTGACTTGAGCATAAAATCTTTTCTAATTTCCTCAAGACCCATATCCACTTTTCCAGTCTCATCTCCTTTTGCACCAGCAGGGGGCATGAAGCTTAAAATTAACTGCATTAATTGAGATATTCCAAGATGTTCCTACATACGTTAAAGTTGTTTGCCAGTCCATGTGGCAAGATACACTGTGAATATTTAAATAACTGAACAAAACTCTGTTGAAGGCTTATCTTGAACTATCTTTGTACCTATAAGTAATTCAAAGATCCACTTGCATGAGATATGCTCTTACTGATTGCAACATTCCTGCAATCTATTTGATGAATGTAAGGAGTGATTAAAAGAATGCAAAGTAGAAAAAAAATATGGAAATAAGCAAGACCATAGTACACAGGGCAAATGGATAACGCATGCACAGGATTGTATAGACACATATGGAAATATTGCTCAAGAGATTTCAGGAAATCCTGCTCTGTCAGTTTTCCAGGTTTAATAACATACTCCCAGTTACAGTTTTAACTCCACATTCCCCTCTCCCACTCTGTTGCCACAATTTATTTATTTCACTGTGCTTCACTTTTGCTCATTTAATTTAATTCAGGCAGTGCTGACTCATTCTAGATGTTTGACTTTAATCATTGCTGACTACCCAGTACTACTTCCCTCCTGCTTTTGCATACTAAATTATGTCCATTATTTCACAAAAGTATTGCTGCAGTATTCCCAAATCCTAGTCCAGAATGATTCCACTGTAGATGTTCCTTGTGTAAATTAACATTTGGATACTCCACCCACCCAAATTTTACAAATAATCCATCCCATAGATTAACATCTCTTCAGAATTATGTTATTTTGCGTGTCTTATTCATGTGATGTTATTAGTTCTTAGACTAATAACATTAAAAATAGCAAATTAATAACAGCAAATGAGCTGTTGTAATCAATTTCTCTCCCTTTAAATCCAAGTAATTGATCAACATCAACCCTGCCCTTATCCTTTTTAAACATTTTCCCCCCTTTGCACATCTTCTGTCATTATTTAGAATTTATGAACAGGCAACAGAGTGCCATGATGAGAGTCTCTGGCTTGCAGAGTCAGGTAGACTAGCTTCAGCAATTGTATAAAAATACCTCATGATGAGTTGCAGCAACTGTGCTTCAGCTACTTCTTGGTCATTTATTTCAATATCCAGTCAGCCAAATTAAAATCGGAATAAATTAGAATCTTCTAATTCTAAGTGGCATATCTAAATAAAACTAGTATTTTTGCGATCCTGTTCTTTATACCCCTAAACACAGAAACTATGGAAATCCTATACGTGGCTCGCACTTGAAAAAAAAAATATTCTGAACACTAAATTTAATTTTTCAACTAAACTAAAAAATAATTTCAAATAACAAAACCCCTACTTCTCCCTGTTTCATAATCACCTAGCTGCTTGCTTGCCCTTCCCTTTCTCTCTCTCTTTCTTTCCTTTCTTTCCTTCTTTCTTTTAATATACATACATATATTCTGTTTTCTTTAGCCTATGCCTTTGGATTCAAAGAAGGAACAAGCACATTTCCTCTAAAATGTACAACAAATGCTAAGTAGGCATATTGTGCATAAACTTACCAAATATCACAAACCAGCATAACAAGCATGTGCATCAAAGCGGATGTCTTTTTGCCTTATGTTCTATTGCTTGCAACCACGTGTCTGAGTACTTTCTTTCAGATTACTGGTTTCCATCAAACTGGTGTCAAAGATCTCAACAGCTTCGCTTTAGAGAGAGACAACAATCCATATGCATGTACTTCTCTGTTTATCCGGGAGACAAAAGCCTACAAATCATTCGTCATAAATACCAAATTATGTCCTCGCCAGTGCTTGCACACATGTTCCACTGTTTCCCTCTCCTGCCAGTCAAACCCTATTTCACATCTCTAATCCTTCAAATGTTGTTCTTTATCACTTAAATTTAAAACAAGACAAAAGTGAAGTGGCATTAAATCAGCCCACAAGATTTTCTTTTTCTGGTAAGCATCCATTTGGACCCACCGTCTGATTGTCTTTAACAAATATTCACAAACTAACAATATTTTAGCACAGTCATGTTCTAGATGCATCAAAACCTACCAGAACCAACATTTTTAAAGCTCATATGTAGCAAAAACCACATTTGTGTGTGCATTATCTACATGTGATGTTATAGTGAGCCCTTTCCACTGAAGCATGAAGGAGGAAAACTGAAAGAGCAGAGGATGCCAGCAGAATGCAGTAAATCAAATAAGAAGCTCATACCCTTCTCTAATAAAAATAAGTAGCAAGAAAAAATCCTACTCAGTCAGCAACAGCAGCACTGCAATTAAAATGATTTCAAAGGTATTCTACCAACTTGTTTAAAATTTGCTCTGAGAAATGAGTTTTTGCTCTTTAAGATTTCTGTTGTGAAGCCAATATTCTTTTACAGCTATTTGTGTGCTATCTGAAGTTACTTGTGATTATACACCACAGAAAGATAGCCTTTCCAACACATCTAGGTCTAGGCATCTCCAGCAGAAACATTTTAGCGCTTTGCTTGTAGTGAGATTAAAAACATCAGGTCTCAAGAGGTGGTGGTTTTTCGTTTGTTTGTTTTGCCATTCAGAGGTAAGAAACTGTTATGTAAACTAGAGTTTCTAGATGAAGAAATTATTAAGCCAAAAATGACTAGGGTACTTGTATTACCAATAAGATGTTTTAAAAACATTTCAATAAAAGTTGATTGATAAAAGTGGACAAGAAAATCTAGATTAATATTTCACATTTTCTTTAAATAATTCTAAGAGGATGACTTTCCACCTCAGAAAGTTTTCTGATTAAAAATGTCCAAATTTTTTCAAAAACATTAGTCTTAAAAAAAATACTTTTCAAAACATAAAGCTAGTTCTTGGCAATCAAAATTAGTACTAATATTTGTATTAAAATATGTGAAAAAGTATTTTAATGGAAAAAAAATGGAAACCACCAATAATTCTTTGCAAACTGTCCCCCATGTTTTTGGTAATTTCAAACAGTATTCAGAAATTGGACCACCTTCAGATTAACTAAACATATTGAAATTACATGTTTAAAAGGTCTCTAAACACACACTTATAATCCTTCATGTATTTTCCATTCCCCTCTCCCAAATGCATACTTGTATCATACTTCACTAACATACAGTGTTTTAAGACAACAAATATGAGATTATATATAATCAATTCTAATGTCATTACATACATTACAGCATTTCTATTTTTTAATTTCTTTTTCCTCCATTAGCTACCTTCTTTTCTCTTTCTAACAAATACCAAACTTGATGTTGGCAAAACATACTGATTGTAGCATAACCCTACCACATCAGGAACAATGCAAATGGAACAAAATAATTTAACCAAAATGACTAAGTTGTGTTCTGTGCAATGCTAGAATGGCTGTTTGAAATGAGTTTTCAGATGCTGCTTTCAAATCCATTTGCAGCATAAGAGGGCCCCTTAGCATGTATCATAATGTCATTCCTGTACTCCAGCACCTTCAAGGGGATATTTCCTAGTTTTTCTGAAAAGTCATCTCCTAAAAATGTGTAGCAGACACTGAGCTCATTTGTGGAGAGTACCTCAAGCTAGAAACACTAGTTGGTTGTCAGTGGTGGACACAGGGTCAGTGGTGGACACAGGGTCATATGGACACAGGGTCATAAGGAAAAGTGTGTACAGGTATATTCATGCCATTCATGTATATTCAGTGTCACCATATGGGTATTTGAATGTGATAAATTATACCTTCCTGTTCCACAGCTGTGAAATAATTGATCTTAGTTTTTTACTGCCAACACATATTAGCTCCCACCAATAACACCAACACATATTAGCTCCCTCTGAAAATTTTCCAATGTTTATTTAAAATTTCCAGGCATTCTTGAAAGCAGTTGATAATATACATAAAGGGGAGATAATCATGGTTGTCAAAATAATATGTAAATAATACTCCAGGAAATATTTTCCAACAACCACCTACCTCTAGTCAAAATGTACACAGGCCAGATCCCAATGTTTTGACCCAAAAGTTAAAAAATGATTTATAAATGACTACAGAAAAGCTCACTCATCTTTTGTGTACAATAAATGTGTATGCAATTTTTTTTTTTTTTCTGAATAGTCTCCTGTGCTGTGATCCAACCACCGCTGAAGTGCATGGGTGGCCTTTCACTGACTTTAACTACAGCTAGATCATACCAGTTTTAAAGGACAAATCTTTTACATGGTTCTTTTATGAGATGTTTTTTGCAATGTTGACTTCATATACAGATAAATCTTCCTTCGGTATACATTTGATGATGCAGTACACAAAATTCTCCCTGGCAGAAGTTTTCCATTCTCTTTCATCTTCATTATTGTACATCCCTGCTACAATGGAGTAATAGTTTACAGTCTAACAGCAGTGTTTACTTTAGCTTAATCTAAATAGCTGACCTCATTAAATTTATTTCAACTCTTGCCCTATGCTTTTACTTCAAATTCCGATGCTGTGTTAGGAGAGAGCAAAAACTTGAAAGAAATCTATTTAAAACCACAAAACAAATAAGTTAGACCAGAAATAACTGCTACCCCCAGCAGCACAGATTTTCTTGTTTGGAAAACTATGTAACTCTGCAAATTGAAAAATACAGTGTGACAGCTTTTGTTAAATCATATTAATTATATGCTCTCTTATCTAACACCTAACTCAGGGTTTAGGCATCTGAAGGCTTCTGATTGACAGATATTATTTGGAACTCTCAAAAACTTTTTAAAGCAAGAATTGCAGTTACAAGGCTGCAAAATTTTCTCTTAGTCACCATCAGTCATGCTCTCCATTCCCAGCAGGAAAATAGAGTTCATTATTAGCTATTTGAAGTGTGGTGGCTTACAAAAGCCCTGAGATAAGGACTTGTGCCAGATGATGCCCAAACAGTGAGAAATATCCAGGGTTTAGACTCTTCTTAGGGTTGAACACAAAGGCATGCCAGGTCTGATTTTTTGGGCACGTACGTGTGTGCGTGTGGCAGACCAGAACTGAAAACAGCTCTCTGAAAGTCCATGTCATAATAAAAGGATAGCATGTGAGGGTTGGAAATTCTCAAGCCCTAGATTTTTCTGCACCTTCTTATCTAAGGAAGTAAAGGCTCTTACAGAGCCCCACAGTAATGTTAATAGACCCACATCAAGGGTAAGGATGGGCTTTCAGCAGAAATTCTCTTTCCAACTCTGTATGGGGTAGAGGGGAGAGCAACATACTGGCAGGGTACTTGTGCATGGTACTCAAGCTTTCAGTGATCAGCCAGATCCCGTCCAGCATTTGTGACAACCTTTTTCTAGTCAGAAAGAGAGTTGAGGTGGATATATTTATAGAGGCTTTTCTGTTTGTGATTTGTAATTTATAGGCTCAGTTTCCAAAGCAATCAACAGACACTCATAACTGCATTTCACATAAAAAACACCTACATTGAAGGGACATTATCAAGGCTGTAAGGTCAAGTGCTGAATATTTATGCAATGCCAGAATGAAGGTTCCCTCCACAACATTAATTCAGCCTCAATCCATATGTATTATGGTACAATTTCTAATTGCATGATGACACTGTTATTTTTTACTCTCCTACCACTTGCTTCATCAGTGGGCAGTACTCACTAAATGAGACAATATTAAATATTTTGCTTTCTCCTCCTTGAAGACATGGCCCCAAGCCATTTAGAGCCTGTTGAGAAGATAAAAATATTAATTTGCTCATGGGCTTTTCATTGGTGTTTCACTAAAATACATGAATACTTTACAAATATTAATGAATTTATTAGAAAATACCTACTGAAAGAAAATAATGATTCTCCCCATTTCATAATTAAGACACTAAGACATGGAGTGATCAAGAGCAAAAATTAGCTGTTAATTTTGAGTGCCCAAATTAAGACACCGAGAAATTGAGTTTTTGGATAGCTGTTGTACACATCATTTCATGTGTTCCAAGCATAGCTTCCACTAATTTCTGCAAACTAAATGAACACTTAACTACTTCCATTACTCAGACATCACTGTATCAAACACAGTATTCAGAAAAGGAGGGACTGCAGCTATTGACGAGTTGTGAAAAGAGTGATGTAAGATGCAAAACTAGCAAACCGTGAAGAGGAAATCCGTGTCAGAAACAGGGGTATTACCTATGTCTTGGGGGGACACAGCGCATCAGTCTTTTCTGCTCTTTGTATTACTTGGTGCAGAACATAAATTCTGCAGCATGTGAGGCAGGGACCTCAAAGGAAACAGCCTCATCTACTACATATTACAGATTCTCATTTCCATTGAACAATTTTCTTTCTCTCTTTTTTTTATTTTATATTTTTTATTATTTTTTGTTCCTTACCCTTTTTCCCCTTTTCAATTTCTCTTTTCTCCTTCTATCCTCTTCTTCATTCATTCTTTCTTATCAGCTCGTCGGGCAACTCTTCTCACTGTGCCCACACTGATGTCGGCTTCTTCTGAGGAGGACATAGACCGGAGACCCATTAGAAGACTCCGGTCTAAGAGTGACACTCCATACTTAGAAGAAGCTAGGATCTGCTTCAACCTTGACACATGTAAGACCATCCCTTCCCCAAACAGCCTATGCTGGTTTTGCTGGATTTTTTTTTTTTTTGAGATGCACATGGACTGGATGGTACCTCCTTGCTTGCCAGTAGTATGGTGGTTCACCAGAGGTCCAGGGATGTCACAGCTGTTTTGCTGTGAGCACCTGCATTTCTATTAACATAGGACATTTCCCCCTGTGTTAGCTAGGATACGCTAGTAACATCAAAGCAAAGAGGAGGGCTTTGCAAACAAGATCTTATGTCTTATCCACTCTGGTCATTCAGAAACATGAAAGTTCTTGTAAAGTTGTATGAAGGGATTAGTCCTAACAGCAAACTTCAGGTAAACCTAACAGTACAACCATGGAAAAATATCCGGCACACCCCCAAACATCTGTCGGTTCAATTGGCAGAAAGGTGGCTGAAAACTGCTGATCTTGCAGGAATGAGCGAGAAAGCTGTCCCCAAAATTCATAATTGTGAATGCCACTATGGATGCTTGCAGAGTTGCTGAGCCCCTGGCATTCACTGCTCCATTTGATATTGCAGCTGACCAAAACAAAAGATTTCTGAGATACTGACAACTCACTGACCTTAAGTGACTGTGTTCATGTTAAAAAACAAAACAAAAAAATTAAACAGGATGAACTGCTACACTCATTGGAACACATTTTTAAGTGTTTAACACTTTATGTAGCATTTTTGAAAAGTAGCATTTTAAATTATTTCACCTACATTAACATCTAGAGCTTCCATCTGACACTGGTGCCCTAATGGGGCAGGCAGCCTACATCCACGTGAAGAGAATTAACATGTTTATCAGAAGCTATTAAATAGAGAAGACGAAGTTGTGTTTGAAAACACACCTGCCCACACGACTTAAGCACAGAGTGCCCATCTCTAAGTGAAGGACATTCAAAAAGTGCTGCGCAGGGCTCCTCAGCCAGGTTGGTTCTTCAAAATACCAGGACAGATAGGCTATTTCTGCAAACTTCTTGGCCCTTCTGCCTCGCTTCGGGCACTTTGCCTAGGTTAGAAACCCCCATGATGCCCGCTTAGGGGAGAAAGAGGTGAGGGATGACCCCACAAGCCGTGGCCTCAATATGGTGCCACTTTTGGGGCTCACAGGGCTGCAGAGGCTCAGGAGGCACCTGGGGCGGTGGGGGGCACCTGGGCCAGGCGGGGGTGCTCGGGGTGGGGTTCGGGCAGGGCCGGGGTGTGTCCGGCGGGGGTTGGGGGGAGGGTGTTGCATGGCCGGCTTCCCCCCGTGGAGGAGCTGTCCTCCCGGGGGCGGGGGGGTCAGCGGGTAGGGCCTCCGCTCCCGTCCGCAGATCCTTGACGGGTTTTCCCTCTCTCTCTCCTCCTCCCTCCCTCCCTCTGCTCCTTTCTCCCTCTCTCCTTCCCCGTCCTCTCCCCCCCCCCCCCCGCCGCCCCTTCCCTCCCGGCCCCGCTCCGCTCCCCGCCGCCACCCGCTCGCCCTCGCTAGCTCGCCGGGCCACGCTGCTCACCGTACCCACATTAATGGCGGCATCTTCCGAGGAGGACATCGACCGCAGACCCATCCGCCGCGTCCGCTCCAAGAGCGACACCCCTTACCTCGCCGAGGCCCGCATCTCCTTCAACCTCGAGGCAGGTGAGAGACGGCCAGGGGCTTGGGGGCAGGAGGCACCACCGAGCTCCCCCAGGGTTGCTTCTTCGCACCTGCGTGTGCCCCCAGCCTCAGCCTGCTGCCCTCTGCCGCCCACCTGGGCATCCTCGCAGGGCTTGGGGTCCTGCCCTGCTCGCCCACCCCAGCCTGGCAGCCTCACCTCCCCTTCATCCCCTTCACATGGTGAGGTTGGCCCTGGAGGGTGCAGCTGCCTTGGCTGCCCTGGCTCCCCAGGTCTGCCATTGTCTCAGCTGGCCGCTCTCCGGTCTGCCTTGTCAGCTGCCTAAATTTCCACGTCCACGCTCCCAGGCGTCGGGACTAACCTCCCTGCCTGGCCTTCCTGTCCCCCTTCTCCACTGGTGCACCTTCCTCTCAGCTGCCTCTTCCTCCTGGCGCCTTTGGGTTTCGGCTGTCACCTCCTGTTCATGCCACACGTGGTGACTGTCCTGTGCCTTTCCTGCTAGGCCTGTTGTTTTCCCTCCTTGCCTGACCTTCTCTTCCCTTACGGGCTCTGTCAACAGCAAACTACACCAGGGCTTATTTGCTCTCCAAAACAAAGGAAAAGAAAGTACTTTGTTAGGTTTCTGCACCACATCAGACTTCCTCTGTATGGAGGGGTGGGAGTGAGGATCAATAGCCAGGAAGCCGTACTGCAGCCTCTCTCCTGTCCCAGCAGCAAACAGACCTAACTGTGTAATACCCTGTGGTGCCACCCTCTTCTTCAGCTGAGCCTGCCAGCAGAGAGGGGAAAAGGGCTGCCTCAGAGTTGCTGCTTGTCATGCTGCAGCCTCCCCCACCTCTCCTCCCCCCTTTCAGCTGGCTGAAAGTTGGAGATGATGGAGATGTGTTTTCTCCATTTGGTGATGGAATGGATTCCCCTCCCCCTCCTGTCATCCTTGCTGTAGTTATACCCATGGTAATGGGTAATACACGGTTTGGTTTTACCAACAACAGAGCAGTTGGCTACGTCGTACGGTGGGTCATTATTTCTTTCTGACCATGGCTTCTTAAAAAACATCAAGCTGTAGGTAAGTTGGGTGGCATTTTAGGGCACAGGCTGGAGTGCAGGGTCAGGTGCCAGGTTTCAGGCCTGAAGAACTGGGAGTGCGAACAGAAAGCAGCACTGCAAGTGAGGTGTAAATCACATGAGGCTGTGTATGGTTGTTTGATTGCTGAAGTAACCCTGAGTTGGCTTGTGCTGTCACAGGTGATGTTATGTCATGTAGTTAAAAATAGATAAACCAGTTAAGAGCAAGACACCTTCAGGTCACCTGGTGCTTCACATCTCTATGCTGAGCTGGGCATGCTGTTTTTACTACAAGTCTGCAAGGACACACAAGTCCCTAGGTACCTCTTTCCTGCAATCCACAGAAAATTTGATAATTACACTCTGCTTCTTCCTGTTCCTCCCATTTCCCCTCCTAGCTCGAATTTGTCTTTACTTTCAAACCTGGTATTCCTTTAAAAGAAATAATTGAAGAAAGTAGTATTGGCATATCAAGATATATAAATGAAAAGTGTTTTAAGCAGTGCAAGTGTGTGTTTTCATTAATCCATCTGGCAGTGAGTAGTTTTGAGCTTTAAAAAAAAATAAATTGCTTAGCAACCAGTACAGAGGGAGTGAGCCAAAGCGAGCGAAACATGCCAGCGGTGCCTGCTCCATTCCACAGCTTTTGCTTTCACTGCTCAGAAAGCCTGAGTTGGTGAATTCTGCCGGGCAGCCACAGGGTGATTTTTTTTTTTTTTTTGCCCCATTTTTGGGGTGTGAACCCCCAATTTCGTCCATTTCCCCGTGGTCGCTGTCCACCACCCGTGGTGCTGAATTGGCGCCATCCCGAGCCCTGCTGCCATCCCCAAGCGTTGGGTTGGCCCCACGGGCCTTCTGCCTCTTCCTCTGCCTGTGCCAGGGAAGGTGGTGGAGAGGAAGCAATGCTTTTTCTTCAACCCGCTTGAAAGTAAAGTGACACTCAGGGCACAGGAAATAACCTCTTCCTTTATGTAGTTATTGCTTGCTTTCCTTTTCATGCATCCTGTGTCTACAGCTGGTGCTCGACCATTGCTTACAGAGCTGTGTTTTGTTGTTTTTTTTTCCTACAGCTGCTACAAGTTGGGTTGCATTGCTCCCTCATTGTCTCTTCAGGATATGGTCAGGGATGGGACGCAGCACACAGCTGCTTTGCTGTATTGGAACTTATGTTTCATTAATAAAATTGGATACTAAGCAGATGCAGTGAATACTGTCCTTCTACAATCTTAATTACAACCACTGGTTAAGAACTAGCAGTTTTTTATCTACTTAAGCTGTAAGTTATAATTATACCATTACTGCTAATATCTTATTGTTGAGCAACTGAGAAATTGTGTACACAGAGTCAATTATACGGTTTGGGGATAGCACAGATTTGGTCCAGACTGTAAAAAAAAAAAAAAAAAAAAAAAAAAAAAGGTGATTAACAGTGCATATTCTACCAGCCCTTCTCTTTAGAACATACTTACAATTTTGCTTTGGTTGTCCAAAATATTCTGGTTTGTGTCTGTTTCTAAATATTTATCAATTAACTCAATTATTACTTAGCAGGAGTTAACAAATGCTCTTCAATTACTTGTCCTCAGTATATATTTTTTTCTGTTCTTCCCAAACTGATTAAGAGACAAAGCTGTTTTCCAAACTCAGGGTTATTCTCCCTACTGCTATACATAAACAAATCCTATTAATCTGAGTTATGTGTTTATATCAAGAGGATAATGTTTCTCAAAGGATTTAAATTACCTCTTCTGCCAAAATTAATGTGGCTGCATAACATCATAAAACTATAGACAGATACAAGTTCTTTTTGCATATTTGATAATGAATCAGTCCACATGCAGAAATTAATTTTTTAATTTTCTGAAGGACTTCCTCTGGTGCCACACTAGAGGAATGTAGAATGCTCTCTTGCTTTTGGGTGGCCATCTTTTGTTTTCTTTATTATGGTTAGCAGTCTGGCATGGCTCCATTTCTTAACATCCGTCTTTAGCTTTTAGTATGCATCTTCTTAAAAGCAGTTTTCAGATTTTCTTTCTAACTTTCTTATTCAGGCACCTAGAAGCTAATCCCAAATTGCTTCTGAAAACTTGGGCCTCCATCTGTGACAACTGTTTAATAGCATAATCCCTCTCCTGGGACTGTGCCATCTAGGAAGCTAATATGTTTTTACAGGTTTTGACCTATTTATGTTCCTCTTGTTGCAAAATACTTTACTCTTATAATGGCAGTGCATGGTAGGTAGCTTTGAAGCTTGATAAATTAGCAGAAGGCATGACTGGTAAGGAAACACAACTCTCACTAAATGATCTAATATGTGTGAGTTTTTCTTCTGCCATCCCCATTATAGTGTCTGTGGGCTGCAGGGGGGTCTAACGTGTTGACTTGACCTGACCAGGTTTGCTTCTATACACAGATAGATACTCTTACTCTTTCCTAGCTGAAAAAGAGCAAGGTTTGTACTGTACTCCTTTGAGAGTTGATTTTTGCAAACAGACATTTTTAAATGGAGCAAGAAGTCATCTGTATCTCAGCTGCCATGGGACTTTCCTGAGATGGTTCAGGGAGGTCACCAAATGCCAGTCTTTGTTTGAACAAGGTTGGTTGTCCACATAGAATTTAACCTGGGAGTGAAAACCTGGGGAGAAGGAAAGCCAGTGCCTTGGAGAACGTATAAGGGTGGAATGACTACAGTAGCTGTGCAAGGGGTCAGCAAACGGGACATTCCTTCAGAAGGAATATATTTAGTCTCTGTGCTGTGAAACGAGGGGAGGGGAGCTTTTGAATTTTAACACCCCCCCACCCCAGCCTTAAAAGCATGGTGGGAAAGGGGTGCAACTGAACAGAAACCTGTGACCAGAGAGGTGCAGCAGCTGGGCTCTGAAAGTGGGGAGGGAGGTGTCTACAGGAACGGGCCGAGTAGGGTCTTGCAGATGGTGCCAACTCTGGAGCCCTGCTGGCTCAGTCAGCTCTGAGATATGGCACAGGTTTGAAGTATACTGAAGTTCCTCAGAGATCTCACTGAAGTGGCTGGATCCTCCAGTGATCTAAGTCATCTGTGGGCTTCAGCTAGGGATCTGTGCCAGACTGTAGAAGTAAACATCTCTGCTTCCCTTCAATGATGAAAGATCTGTTTTATATCTTTGTATGGAGCCACATGTTCTCCTGGAATGCGTTCTGGGAAAGCAAAGATGAGGGGGAAAGGACTGAGGGGCTCAGCACAATTTTGCCATGTGGAGGGAAGAAAGATCTTTGCATCTAGAAAGGCAAGTCAATTCAATGCCATTTACTGTTCTTAAGCGATGATGATTTACTCACATTGGGGAGGGGAAAAAAACAAGCCCACAGCAGCTTGCTTTAGTGCTGCTGCAAGCAGAATTAATTCACAGGGTATAAAGAAGGAGGAGGATCCTGGCAGAAACTGCTGAATGGCTAAGACAAATGTTAGTGAGCTGGGAAATGTTCATAGTTGGTTGTTTCTGTGATGCAGGGCTGGTGGGGGAGGGAAGCCAGGACACGAAGAATGTGGAAGAGTGGCTGTGGATTTAATACACAGGAATTTGCCCAGTCTAAACTGGGCACAAAGTTGAAATCAAAAGCTTCTTCTATTTTCACTGTGCTAGCACCTTTCACAGTCTTTTAGGGCCATAGTGCTTCTTACAGCCTTCACGGTAGGCTGCCTTCTTATTATTTGTATTGCTGTATTCATTCCATTATATAGCTTTAGAGGTGCGCTGAATTCTTTTCAGAGGGTAAAACGATGTATGATTTTCTTTTCTAATGAAATGATAATGTCATGTGTCTTAGCCTTGTACATGTTGATTTATCTAGAAGAATAAAGTACATTTCTCTGCAGTGATCAAAGAGCACATTGTGTACTTGGTTTTGTCACTGTGTAAAGCAAGAAAGAGTATTTATACAGCCCACTGAGGTGGGTAAAGTCTTAAAAATGGGAAATCAAAATGAAATGACTGGATTTTCTGCAGGAAATCTCCATCCCATCCATTTGTATTTTTTTCTAAAAACCTATCATCCGATTAAAAAAATCTTCCTGAATTTGCCCGTGGTCATCCTTACATATGATTTAGTACACTAACCCAATTAATCGTCCCTGTAGTCGTATTAAATGTTAGGGAGTTGTGCTTTTTTTTGTTCCTGTTTATCCAATGTATGTTTGTGTATAACTACAAGAAAGCTTTCTGCATGGTTTCATGATTAGAATATCTAATCCTTGAAGTGATACAAAAACCAATTAGACTACTTTGGATTCATAGAGCTAACAGATTAGAGATGAAGTCAAAGTGGTAATCTGAAAGGCATATTTGTATTTTTAAAAATACTTCCAAATTATAGTGGGTTTATGATTTCAGGTAGAAAAGGCTGGGCCCAGGAGAAGAGGGGAGAAACATGCAATAGTAGGCTTTCTAATGGGTGTGGGATGATTTATTTCTTTCTGGAGGAGGATTAGTAAAAATGCATGCTTGGAAAGATTCCACCTTTTTCTCTGCTCTAATCACTCCCTCAGGTTATTGTCATGGAGATCCTCTTGTACATATGAAGCCAAATCATTGGTTTTGTCAAAGCATTTCTGAATACCTGTATAAAAGGATCTAGACATCTGGCCTCTTTTCTCATTAGACTTTGCATTAGCAAAACTTGCATCTGCCCTTTAGATCAATGGAATTCTGACCATTAGCTTTAAAGCTGCTTATGTTGCAGTATAGCTAAAAACCAAATTTCTACCCACCCCTTGTTTTATGCCTGCCTTCCAAACCCAGGAGAAAGGGCACACACCAGTGAAAACAAGCCTCTAAACTGTGCTCCATGCGTTGTATGACAAGAGTATGCCAATTGAGATAAAAGGCCCTTTCTGGGGCTAAGTGGAGTTGCTGAAAATGCCTTAAGATCAACATCCTGTGTGACAGGTAAATGTTCTGTTTTAAGGTCATAACAGCAACTGATACTCTTTTCTCTTGTACTTGACTTTGGAGACCTTTGACTTAAGAAATATGGCCCTAAGTTCTTAAAGGAGTGCCAGATGAGAATAAGTTTAAAGGTTCTCGAAGTCATGTAAAGGGGAGAGATGCCCGTGCTTTACCAGCCATCATCACACCAAGAAGTGTTAATGCTGTAGTTAAGAAACACAGTTGGGGACAATTTGAAGGGAGAGGCACAGAGTTAGTCAAAGTGAAGGAGCTGGCAAGAAGAAAAATCTACAACATCCATTTCTCAGAGTGCTGGATAATGTGGTGGAATCACCTAAAAAACGCCGTCTACATTTTATCCATTCTTGCAGCACTTGCACGTGTGCATCAGCTTTCTGTGTCAAGGAGGCAGCTCACACCAGTGCAGTCAACAACACTGACATTGCCGTGGAACAACTCTGACAGGAGGTAGAAGGAAGGTGTATGTTTGCTTGTGGATCAGGATGTGCAGACCTGGTGCCTTTTACTGCTGTCTGCATTATGTACTGTTTTATGGCTGCTGTAGTGCTTTGTTGGTAACCTTCATGAAAATTAATGTAACAGAATTTGCTGAAGTAAGAAGTCCTCTATTTGCCTTTTGCTTGATGGGCTTGTTGGGTTAATGTGGCCAAATGTATTCCTGCAAGGTGGGAGACTGCAAAATCCTTTAATATTCCTGCAAGGTGGGAGACTGCAAAATCCTTTAATATTTCTTGTTTCATCAGGAGCCATGGTTTTCTTCTTGAAACTAGGACTTTAAGGAAAACACCTTTTCTAAAACTTCAGATAAAATTGTCAGAACTAGCAACCCTATTCAGAATTATTAGCTGTAAAATCTAGTAAAAAAGAAAAGGCCTAATTCCCAGTAACAGGTATAATTAGCTCTAATGCTTAATTACTCTGAGTCAACTAATTGGTTTCATCAGGACTACTGACAGTAATATAGCTAGGTATGTAAGTAATAATGCCATCAGAATCAGTGTTAAAGTTTGTAACTTTTTTGCAGTATGACAGAAGTTGTTGGTACAGAAAGAATGTCCTGGGCTGTCAGTTTTCAGATAATAAAAAATTCCAGAGTTTATGAAATTTTCTGTTACTAACAGTTGTTTCTTGTGCTTAGACTTCAGAGCATGGAATCAGTGTGGAATGTTATACTTGCCCCTGCTCGTGTTTTCTTGGTGGTAAACATTCAGAACAGTGCTTCTCTTAAGGTGCAAAGTGTGTTAGTTACATTTTATTTACATGGTAATACAATTTGTTAATGTGGTCAACTATTTTTTTTCTTCACTCAGAATACTTTTAGGGTAAAATTATTTGCAATTCACCATTTGTAACCCTGCAGTTCTATTGATTTCATTTGGAGTGCATTGATTTTCTTGTTGTATATTAACATGCTGGGGCTATAGTTTGACTTTCCATACATGGCTGCCTTCCCTAGGTTTCTTTATGGAACCAATGTTATTGAATATTTGAAAGAAGGTAATTATTACCTGTAGTACAGACGTTATATTTTGGGCATTGTAATAACTTTCATTTCTTGATATTACAACTTAAACTATAAGAAACAAAATGAAGGTGATAGCCAAAGAAGATTTTTAATGAGTAGCAAATTCAGCAAGAAAATAAGGAAGCAATGTTGAAAAATGAATTGACTGTGTTTCTTCTGCACTCCAGACTGTTGTTTCATTCTAGTTATGAAGCACATAAGATATGGGAACTATGTGACAAGTGTTTTCATGTTGACATACTGTATGGACACATGTCATTTTAACTATGGTGGGTAATGACTGCAGCGCATTTCAGTTAACCAGAAAATCTATACATAATTTATAGTGCAATATGATTTTTGCAATTAGCGCTTACAGTACTTGGACAGTCAGATATGTGGTTAATAGTTTATAAGCAAATTAAATACTTGATATATTATTAAAATGGAAGAGAAATTTCATCAAGTCTAAATCTAATTCTTTGCTACAGTGTTGGAAATAGTTAAACCCTGATGCAAGCTTGATGCCCCACACCGGGGTGGATCTGGTTGAGTGTGGCACTTGTCTGCTTATACATCCTTTTTTCTGTTCTGTGGGAAAAAAGGTGAGGGATGGTAAGGAGTCTACTGATGGTTACATGTGAGAACTGACTGGGTCGTATGTCCCAGGGAAAATGCTCTGATGTTCCCTTGGTCAGTAAAAAACCCTCATTGAGTTAGTCAAGTGCTATAATAATGTTAAGCCACCAGAGACAGCCTTAAGTTAAATGAATATATCTCAAGCTAGTCCCATTTTGCTACAACTTTGAAGTAAACAATCGGAATTGCTCTCAGAACAGAAAATATGCCACAAGTTAGGATGAAATGAGAAATTAATAGTTATATTGCAGTTTTTCTAGAGAAAGAGATTACTTCCATCTGACATGGGTAATGGTCCTTTGTTTTCCATGATCAGATCATAATAGTACAGTTTTCATATGCACATTTCCCACCCCCTCCCAGCTTGATTCACAGTTCTCTTTTTGCACTATAAAAGTGCTGGAAACCAATGCAGAGATCTCATTGTGGCCGATGCAGGAAGCATCTGTCATGTTTGGAGGAGCATGGCTCTCCCCCGTGCTCAGCCCCAGCTACAGGAGCATGTGGGTGTAATGGTCATGCTCCACACTCCATTGACCCCTTGTGAAGAGGTCTGCAGTTGAATCTCTTGTGCAATGCCCTCAATTTCTGCGTCTTGTGGGGTCTGGTTGTTGTCGTCCTCTCTCTTTCCCTGCCATCTTTTTAATTTTCTTGCGTTTATCAGGGCTATGTTTGCTGGCAGCAGCAATATATGAGCCTACAGTTTTTTGAGGGCTGTCTGTACTGGGTTGTAAGTTGACAAATATGCATTCTTCCATTGGGAGCTTAGGGCTTTGAATGATCACCCTGTATTCGTAGAATCTCTGATAAAGAGCCGTATAATCTGCAAGGTGCTTCCCTGAACCCAAGCAAGCCAATGATTCCTCAGAGTGATAGCTCCTACGCTCTGCTGTGTGAGTGCTCTTTGGTTCGTTGTGGGTAAAGATAGTTTATTGAAAATTCTGAGGTGTGAAGAGCAACAAATAAACTAAATCAAGCTGCTAATAGGCAGTCATAGTTTATATTTAAAGAAATTTGGTATGTTCAGCCATCCATGAACAATTTAATTTTGTTTTATCACTGTGCTTGTTCATCAGCATATATTCCTCATGACTTACACTAGTCACGAGGACATGTCTTAGATTTCACTAACGTGATGAACATTTCTCAAAAAAAAGTATGTTTCAGAATTATCACAATTATTCATTAGGTTGAAATAGTCAAAAATAAGTGGAAAGGAATCAATCACTTTAATTTTCTCTGTGTGGAAGCACAACAGAATCTTTGAGCATTTTAAAAATAATAAAAAATTAAATGGGGTTAACCGATAACCTGCAAAATAGGAGTGTATAATTGAAAGGCAAAAAGAAATCAATAAGGCCTGATTTGTAACTCAGTCTTATCTCAAGGCTCAAACGAACAAGCCACTCTGTGGAATTAATTCAATGAGATTGCTACAAACAATAATTTTTGGAACAAATTAATTTATAAATAGTGTTTATTTTTAAAAGGAAACAAGATAGGGATCACTGAGTGACTTTGGGGTCCAACCTTGAAAGCTCTTCCCAATGGAAGCAGCATGTGCAACAGCTCTGTCAGTGTTAAGGAGACCCAAGGGGAAAGCAACAGAACTGTTTGGTCGGGAAACATCATTACACAGCTGGAATACAGCTTTTTGTTAACATGTAGTATGAAATGCTAGCAAACTGGGGGAAGGAGTCCCTGAGGTTAAGGTAGCCTAGAGCACAGGGTGCCACTGAGAAATGGCAGGGCTTGCTAAACTTAGCTGCTGCCAGTTAATGGTGGCCTCGGCAGCAGAAACGTATTTTTAGCGGCATTCCCTGAAGTGGTCCCAGACATCCATAGGGATCGGTGTCAGCAGCCTCAGGAGCATGCAGGATCTGTCTGCTACCAGCAGGAGTTGCAAGACTTGCAGTGGGTAGTGTGGGGAAAGTGTGCACTTGTTCTTGCAATTGCACAAGTCAGTCGCAGGCAGGTCAGGAGCAGTTAGCTGCTCCTTCCTCTTAGTTGTTTCAGGTTGTGTTTCTCTGTGTGGCTTTTCTTGGCAATGCTTACTGGTGTCCGTAGCCAACTGCAATTTGAAATAGTGCCTAGTGTTCGGAGGGAGCAGAATGCAGGACCTGCTGACTTACCTTTTCAGAGGTACGTCCTGCTTTTCAACTCCTTTCTTCCCTCTGCCCACTAGAATAAAAAGTCTCATCAGCTTTATCAGCGTAGCGAATAAGGAGACGCTTATCATAGAATCATAGAATATCCCGAGTTGGAAGGATCCCGTAAGGATCATCAAGTCCAACTCCTGGCACTGCACAGGTCTACCCAAAAGTTTAGACCATGTGAATAAGTGCACAGTCCAGTCACTTCTTAAATTCAGACAGGCTTGGTGCAGTGACTACTTCCCTGGGGAGCCTGTTCCAGTGTGCGACCACCCTCTCAGTGAAGAACCTCTTCCTGATGTCCAGCCTAAACTTCCCCTGCCTCAGCTTAACACTGCTCCCGCGGGTCCTATCACTGGTGTTTATGGAGAATAGGTCACCTGCCTCTCCACTCCTCACGAGGAAGTTGTAGGCTGCAATGAGGTCCCCCATCAGCCTCCTCTTCTCCAGGCTGAACAAGCCCAGTGACCTCAGCCACTCCTCATATGTCTTCCCCTCTAGGCCCTTCACCATCTTCGTCGCCCTCCTCTGGGCACTCTCCAACAGTTTAATGTCCTTTCTGTACTGTGGTGCCCAGAGCTGCACACAGTACTCGAGGTGAGGCCGCACCAGCGCAGAGTAGAGCGGGACAATCACTTCCCTCGACTGACTAGCAATGCCATGCTTTGATGCATCCCAGGATACAGTTGGCCCTCCTGGCTGCCAAGGCACAGTGCTGGCTCATATTCAACTTGCTGTCAACCACAACCCCCAGATCCCTATCTGCAGGGCTGCTCTCCAGCGTCTCGTCACCCAGTCTGTACGTATAGCCAGGGTTGCCCCGTCCCAGGTGCAGGACCCGGCACTTGCTTTTGTTAATCTTCATGTGGTTGGTGATTGCCCAGCTCTCCAATCTGTCCAGATCTCTCTGCGAGGCCTTTCCACCCTCATCCGAGTCCACAACTCCTCCAAGTTTGGTGTCGTTGGCAAATTTGCTCAAAACACCTTCTAGTTCTACATCCAAATCATTTATAAAGACATTGAAGAGGACTGGCCCTAAAATGGAGCCTTGAGCGACCCCACTAGTGACCATCCGCCAGCCAGATGTAGCCCCACTTACCACAACCCTTTGAGCCCTGCCCATCAGCCAATTGCTCACCCATCGTATTATGTTTTTGTTAAGTTGTATGCTGTTATTTTGTTAAGTTGTATGCACTTATCTTTCATTAAGGCTCATAAAAAAGAAAAAGATTAGTGTCGGAAGGGGATGGAGGCACATGCTGAGAAAGTGGACATGGTGACAGTAGTAGCCATAGTAAAATCCAGAGTTGTTTTAGCAAGATATAGCATTCAAAACATCCAACATCCCATGTAACTTTTTGCCACTATGTTGCAATACATTCAGTCTTGTTTGTTCACTTGTGTGAAACTAATGGATTAGGTTTATGTGTGCAATAGTGCTTCAGTGTACCATAGCCATGAGTGTGTATGTAACTTCCCCTGTTAAATGGTATGTGGTGGATGGTTTGCATTTGGGAACTGAGTGTTTTACCGCCATTAGAATTTTACATTCTAAGGCAGAGGTTTAAAGTGGATTAAGCAAATGTAGGTTGGATCTCAAGAAAAGTGTTCTCAGTAGCTTACATCAACTTTGATATCTTTGTTTAGCTAACATAGGTCTTGTAGAAGGAGATCCAGGACTGTATATGAAGTGTCCCTGGTCTATTTTTTTTTTATCTCTGAAGAAAAGTGTTACTGTTGCTATTACTCGTGCTTACAGTGTGGCCTCTTAACCAACATGTGATTCAATGAACACAAAAACATATCTGTTGTCCTTACCCTGTCTTCAAGTGTGTCCTGAAGACTCAGGAGAAGTCATCTCCAGCCTGCTTGTATGCCCTTTCCAAGAGGCAGAAACTCAAAAGACCTAGAAATCAGAAAGAAAAGGTGAGTGTGGTGGAGAGAGAACTGGTATTGTGTCTTTCTCTAATCCCACTGAGGTGAATAAGTGAGCTTAGAAATTTTACTTACCCACATTTTCCCTCTCCAAATTTTGGGAGTGATCAGGACATTTTCATGGAAGGCATTGTATGCATGGAGTGAGGGAAGAACAGACAAAGTGGATTCAATCATTAAGATGTATTTCTTTCCTTGAAAAGAAGAGTGGACTGAAGAAAGATGCTTCTTTGTGCTAGGACGGAATGGTGTATGTTTCTTTGTTTCCTGATTAGTGGGTTTTAGAGGACTATATTTTTGTTATTTAACGTCTCTTAATATTTCCCATAGAAAGTTACCAAAAGAGTTTCTATTAAATCTATATGTACAGAATATTTTGAGACAAAGATATTTTTTCTTGCTAGATCTTTTGTACCTCGTGGTGCAACTGTGCAAGTATTTATGTATATCCATAAAAGTTTTTATTCTCATCTGTAAACTAAAACCTGAGTACTAACCACTTGCTGCTGTCAAAGTCCTCAGATTTTTCCATTTTCATTAGGAATCCCCTACCTTAAGTCCTTGTGGTAAAGTGGGTGCTCTCTCTAAAGTACTTGTCCTCACTTCTGAAGACTTCATTGGAGTAATTTTTGTTTTGAGGTTGGAGAACTAGCAGTTTTTTTCTAAAAGAACTTTTGTTTTGTTCTTCATATTAGCTAAGGAAAAGACTATAAAAGCCAGTAAAAGTCATTTTTAAATCCTGACTGAACAATACCCTGAAACCACGTTAGCCTCGGAACAAAGTTTTAAGCATACATCTCATTTAGAGAAACTTCTGTAATTGCAATATCTTGTCACTGTACTTGCATGATTTGCCCTGTGAGGGTGATGGTGATGTGTTTGTTATAATGTGCACCTCACCTTAGAAACTTTTTCTGGAAGCCTCAAAATTAAGTAAAAGTGATGCCATTGTAATTTTTTTTTTTACCTTTCTATCTTCTCCCTTTCCCCTCAGGAAGAGGATACTAAATATGAGCAAATAAGCTTACTTTTAATGCAGTTTTAAAGTGTGCGCAAATAAGCATATCTTTAATGCAGCTATAATGCAGCTACAGTAGTTCAGAGTGGCTTGAAAACAAAACAAACAAACAAAAAAACAGATCAGACTGATTTCCTACTTGTTTAAATTGTTTGTTTCCAAAAGCCCTTTTATAAAATACAATTTTCAGTTCCCCAGTGTGTATGAAACAGTTACCTGAAGATCTGCTTACTTTTTACACTGTATCAGAATGAATCTCCCAAAACAACCTTTAAAGGGTTGCAGTGTAATTACGGTTTAGTGGTACAACAGTAACTAGATGGCTATATTTAATTAGCCTCTCTATGGGGTAGAATTGCTGTATCATATTTGAAGTGTCCTTTGAGGAATGAAATATGTCTTACAGGAGCTTCAGCGTGATGATCATTGTGGTTAGTACTTAAATTTGCTGCAAAATGAGCTTCTATTACACAGATAACCCAGCTTCTGATAGATCACCATTAGGGCATCCTTCTTCAGGTAAATACATACATACTCTATTTCAGTTCCATATTTAGACATGGAAAAGAGAAATGCTGTATCACAATGAAGCTGAATTCCCTAGCCATCTGCTGCTTTATCTTACCAGAACTGTGAAAGGACCAAATTCAGGGAAGTACTGATATATCTAGGGTCATCATTAACAGATATCAGAAGGATATTCCTGAATCTGTCTTTAAGTTGCAAATGAGAATCTGCTTTGTGGAGCTCATTATCTTCTCAGCACCTTCTTTATTTGTGTTTGTTTCAGACATTGGAGAGAGAGGGGAAAACGTCACCACATCAGCTCAAATAAAGGTTCCTGCTGCTCTCATTTGTAACTGTTCTTTAGAACCTTGTGGTTTCCCTGCTTGTATGCTCATTTTCAGCTCGGCCAAAGGCAGCGTTCATGCTTGTTAAGGTGAAAGGGAGGATGCCCACATCTGTGATGAAGTGTATAAAATCAAATGGAAAGGGAGAAAATTGTGACATGGGAAAGAAATGCTGATGAAGTTGTTTGTTACTCGGTTTAACATACTACTAGAGACAGGAGTTGCAAGCATTTGAATTATGTTTCTTGTTTTTAAATGTTATTTTTCATGTTTGTGATGTTCTTAAATGTTATTTTTCGTGTTTGGGTGGTTATCAAAATACAACCATCATGAAAGAAATATCCTTGCAGCTGTTAAACTCTGCATTGTCTGCAATCCAAGAAAGATCCCTGGGTGCTCAGTGTTTGCTAGACCAGCCTCTTGGAAACGAGAGCCACAAATGTGTGTCTGTTGTGCACCCTAATACGTGGCAGGGATGTGTCTGGTACACATGCACAGATGTAGGAAGGCTGGAGTGTTCCCCAGATCCCTAATCGTAGCATATCATTGATGTTTGTCTGGCCTCTTCCACCTTACTTGGGCAGCTGGCTCATACAGCCTCTGAACATCTGCATCGTTAGGCAGGCTTATGGTTGCCAGATGTGCTGGGTTGCTTGTTGTTTCTGCCCAAACGCAGCTTCTCTGCAGGGAGAGGATCCAAGGCTGCAAAATGTTTGCCAGGTATCTCCAGATGTGAAGCAACCCCATCAGAGCTGTGGAATAAGCCTGCCTCACAAGACTTGTAAGTCTGTGTATTTTTCTGGATGTTCAAAGAGCATCTCCACAGAGCTTGCGTAGCCAATGTGACGCATCCTATAAACGTATGTATTTCTGTCTAGAAAAAACTAAATCCAAGGGATTCCACCTGCCTCAGCCTTACTACTGCCCTCAGGATGCTCTGTGGAAAGTAATTTGTTGCTGGCTTCAGCGTGCCTGCGGTAGAAGGAGACTTTCTGCGCCAATGAGGACACTGGTGTGCTATATACATTGTTGTATTGGTACACTAGTGCAACAGCAAGGGGAAAAAAATGTTTCCCATGTTTCTCATCCTATAGGTGCTAGCAGATAAGTATTAATTACATATATTGAAAATTTAGTTGACAGTGCTTAGTTAGCTGGGACCTCTGTTGTTAATACAGAGGAACAGATGCACTGAACTGGACCGGCAGTTTATCAGGTCTGAGCTCTTGTTCACTGTAGTTTCTAAAGGATGGGCAATTCAGGAATATGGGACTGTGACAGTTCTTTCTTCATTGCAGAAGAAATTGGCTGTGCTCATCAGAAGGTCAGAGAAATAATATACTTAGACAAACAAAGTTTACAGAAGGCATAGAAACACTTCCATTCTGGCCATTTGGAATACAGGGTGATTCTTCCAGTGTTGATTCACATCTTCAAAACATTGAATCTCCTGCATTTGAGGAGGGGAAAAAAGAAATGGATGTAACAGCAGGTGGGTCCATTTCATTGGGCAAATTAAGATGCTGAAAGTTTTAAACAGGATTTGGATTCTCCTAGATCAGACTTACCAGGCAGTGGCAGAAGTGATAGATTCTGATTTCAAGGGCTCTGTGTTTTTCAGAACATTGTGGCCCACATGACATCCA
Organism: Cygnus olor; assembly: GCF_009769625.2. Taxonomy (NCBI): domain Eukaryota; kingdom Metazoa; phylum Chordata; class Aves; order Anseriformes; family Anatidae; genus Cygnus; species Cygnus olor. The sequence goes on along the minus strand of NC_049170.1, from coordinate 65,253,843 downwards.
AAAAATCAGTGACCTCCCAGCAAGAAGCATATTAGAAATAAATCTTTCCGCTGGCTGACCTGCATGTAGTTTTAATAATTGTCTTTTATTAATGTCTTGGGGTTTTCAACTGTTGGGTTGTTTGGCAGCATTTGAAAGAAAAACAGTAGGAAGTGTGACAGCCATGACTCGTTCATATCTATTTCTTGTCTGTTTGCTACCATTGATCTCAACTGGGATGTCTACTGGGACATTGTATTTTGCTGGCAGAAGGACTTGGAGGAATGGTAAGGAATGACACCCAAATGGTTGTGTCCCTGAAGGATTAGATGACAAACCCAGGCTACGAAGCATGGAATATGTTCTGTCTTAAGCCTCTTCACTTTTCAGGCCAGACTTTCAAAGCTTTTAAGCTCCAAATATTAATGCTCTTCCAAAACTGTGATAAAATAGTGGAGGTCAGGATTCCTGCAGGTTTGCTTTAAAGTCCTGATGATTGTCAGATGATGCATTATCTGGCAGTTAACAGAATAGCAGTGGGGCTAGTATTTACTAGCATCTTAAATGCCAAGAAACGGATAAGCCAAATGTTGTCACAAATACTCTGCACTCTGGAAAGAGATGAAGGTGAAACTGGAGTGTCAAGCTTTGCCTTCCTACTCAGGAACTTCTTTTCACAAACTGAAAGACTAAAGTTAGTGGTGTGATGCAAAAGGTAAGGTGGTCTTGGCATGTAAAGTATGACAGATTTTTCAACTTCAGTAATTATCAGCAATAAATAATTACAAGCTGGTTTTTAAAACTTTAAAGGTAGAAAATAAGGGGGAAAAAATGAATAATGTGCTGCTACTGTTGTGTTCATAGAACAGCTTATTTTCTAAATGCCCAATACAGTAACTAAAAAAAAAAAAAGATTGATATCATCTGATTTCTAACTGACAGTTACCTTGATTTATTGCAACATGAACATCCAATTGAAAAAAAAAAGTAATAAAAAAAGCTTGTGGGGAGAAAAGGAGGGGAGAAAGACTCCTGCAACCCAGAGGTGAGACCATGTAGGACTTCTTGCTGCTTGCTTCACTGCTGCATTCCCTTTTTAAATAATAATAATAATTTTTACATTGCTTCTGCACAGGCTGGTCTGTTAGTTACATGAATCATCTCAAAACTGGTAATTCTCAAAATCACAATCTTTATAATGAGTCTAAACGTGACAGATTTTGAGTAGTAGCTACTGTCTTGTGCAGCTGTGTTCGTTGCAGTGGGACTGCTCACATGAGTAGGTGTTACAGAGCTGACACACTGCTGCTGCGGGGTTCAGGAAGGTGGGAGGGAAAAGCAGTTAGCCGCATGCCTCCCGGGATGCATGATTCCTCTCTGCTTCATGGGATGGGAAGACCTGTTTTCTCTGTGCAGTCAGTCTGGACCCCACTGAGCAGTTATCCTCCTGCTGGAATGTGTGTCCCACCAGGTTAGGTGCCTAGCCCAAGGTGTGTTAAGGTCACTTGTGTGTCTCAGTGCCAGCCGTGCTCTGCACATGTGTCAGGGAAGAAATTTGCCCTTCAGGGCTTCCCTGCTGTGATGCCATTCTGTGCTGCTGCGACTGTGGAGCTAGCCCTTGAAGACAAGAATATTTGTCTGTTTGAAAAGCATCAGTACTTCCTTTCTGGTTTAGATCTGTGTCAATGAAAAGGAACTCCTCTGAGCTAAGCTACTATAGACCCAGTGAGAAGGAGATGTAAATAATGTAAGCCTTCTTGTTAAAATTCAGTTCTTCTACCCTCTGCCTTGCTGGTCTGTAGGTAAGATTTGTTAGTGGGTGAGGTGTAATTTAGGTTTGTTTGGGCTTTTACTGAGTGATTCAGACTCAGGGATAGCATTGCATCAGTTGTACTCACCACTGAAAGAGGATGAAGGTCACACATTTTGCAGCCTGATGAAAATGCTGTCCAATGCATATCAGAAAACAGAGACCCTACAGACTATGGCATCAGCAAGATCCTGCTCAGCCCTTCTTCTAAGTCCAGCTTTTAAGTAGTCTCAGGGTAGCTGTTTTTCCTCTCAGCAAGCAGAATGACTAAAAATCCTGTAAGTAATCTTTATGAACATCATTTAAATTTTCTGGATTGCATTTGAACACCTAATCCCTGGCCAGGTCTTTCTTCATACTCATTACTTCTCAGTACGTACATAGTTCTGTGTTGCTCTGTTACCTTTCAACTCCCTTGTCTGGAGGCTAACACATGACAGGTGAAGCCGTGAAGACCCCAGATCATGACCATTCAGATGCTATTCTGCTGGAACATGTCAGTGTAATAACAGGGCAGGAACAACATCTTGATTCTTCTTACTGCTGAAATCAGTGGCCTTGTAGGAGAGCCCCCGCGTGCTTATATAGTTTCAGGTTTTGATGATTTGGTCAAGGATAATCTGAAATGAAGAGTGAAAACTGGAGTTTCAAATCAGTAGTAGTTCCCCATTTGCCTGGCCAGTAGGGTTGCCAATTAAGAGTGCCACTTTAATCTGTATTTCAGCAGCCTTGTGAATGAAATATGAGTGTTTGCCCTAAGGAGCAACTTAAAGACACTCAAAGGCTTAGAGGTATGCCAAGTGCATTTGTAAGAAAGGCGGTAGTGGCTTGTGGGTTTCCTTTTGTTTTTGTTGGTTCAGCTAAAAGCAAAAACACTGCTGCTTCCTGTATGTCTGTCTTGGCTACATAAAGCATCAAACACTACGGCCTTGTACGTTATTAATTTCATGCTTTTCTTTTGGCAGTGCTTCTTATGGTACCTAATTTTGGATTATATTGGACTCCATTGAGATGGGAAAGTAGTATTCAAATAGACAAAAGAAAACTAGAAAGAATATCTAAAATTTGGGATTTTAACCTTCTGTTTTGATGTGCAAGTATATACTATGTGAAAAAAACATGCACTTGTTCATACATCCAACCCTCAAACTGTGACCTTAATTGTGGAATACCTTTTCTAGCCTTAATTGTAGTTCTTAAGAGAGACAGAGTCATTGAGACAATTCCAGCTACGTTGCTCAAGCTGGACAGGTTTTCTTCTGAAGTGCTAGTGCTAGACTGGCCTCACTTGCAGCTTGCTGCAGTTCAGTATGGTTTATCCTTGCATCACAGCTAGGGCTTGAGCTATTTGTAAGGAGTATGGAGAGTTTTCCTCCCTTTTTGTTTTTGTGTCTTTTGTTTTTGTGTGTGCATGTTTACATAGTGTGTCATAAGGACATGACCTTACAGGGAATTCTTTTTCTTTCTGAGGGCTTGGATTCTGGAAATTATACTAAAGCCAAACATACTGTTTCATAATTTTGTTTGTGTAGAATTAATCAGACCTTAATCAAAAATGGTCTACAATGGAAGAGAGTTTCATTTTTGAAACGTATTATAGAGATCTGAAAGGGAAACCTAACTCCCCTTTAGGAAACCTATTTTTATAAAAGGAATACCTTCTTTTTTAAGTTACCAAATTCAAACAATATCACCATCTGTTGTAGGTGTAGCAAATCCAGTATTAGGGAGTGAATGCTTGTGTGGCCATTCAATCAAATAAGAAATTAGTCATATATTTAGTGTAATTGAACATTTGTGATAATGTGTATTGCTGATAATTTGTACTGACAGTATGCTCTGAAAATATCAACACACGACTATTTTGACAAAACTTTCCATGTGGCAAAACATAAATTTGCCTGTAGTCATTTAAAAATTGAAGTGATGTCCTTGTGTGGCTTTCTGAAGCGTTCTGCTATTTTATGAGCCAGTCGTCTAAAGAAAAAACAGATACGTCTCTTGTGAAATGAGTATTGAGTGCCTTAGCTAAATTTATATTTCTTTATTTTTATTTTTCCTTACATGTTAGATCTCTAAGGGTATGTTTGGATCGCTACCTTTTTTTTCTTCTTAATGTAAAAGAGTACAGGCTACTGTGGCTTCTATGCATCCCTCATTTTCATCCTTTCTGGTGATTTTTAGAGTTCGCTTTTCAAGGTAATTCAGTCTGTAGTCTGCAGTAGACTACAGGTTGATGAAAGGAAATGAGATGATAAAGAAAATGTTCAAGTCCTGTGTCCTTCCTGCTAAATCTTACTCTGCTTTCCAAGTCACCAGTTGTGTTGCATGTAGCTCTAGTTAATTATTCTGAATTCGATCTGAGATGCTGCTTCCTGTGAGTTTACTGTTGTCCTTTAAGATTTAAGATGCATTTTGATTTCAGAGTTGTTTCAAGTGAGCCATCCATATCATAGTTGGTCTCACTGGCTCTGTTCTCATTGAAGTTTGATAAGTGTTTCTGTGCTTTTTTGACTGAGTAATTTAGGTGTTCGTTCCCTGTTATCCTTTTTCTTCTCCAGTTACTGGGTAGTGATGAACATAGTTTGCAAGTTTTATACCTTTTCAACAAAATAACTCATCATATTTCCTAATTTCCTAGGGATTTGCTTGTTCGGTTACCAAAACAAACAAACAAGCCACCAAACAACAACAAAAAAAATGAGTCCAACTAACAGACAAAAACCCGCATGATCACCACCACCACCAAAAACAACAACAACAAAAGAACCTCACCACCCTTTCAATTCAAATTCTTTTCCTGTGGAAGCTCAAATAAACACTCAGTTTCTGATAAGTCCTATCTTCTATGCAGATGTTATGTTTTACCTATTTTAATTGCTACAGATCAGTTATGCTTTATTTATACTTGAGTCTCCTCATATTAGATTCCTTTTTGTCTATGATAACACATTTAAACTGTTTCCTTTCTTTCTATAAGAATACATTTCAGAAGTAATTTTAAAAGTATATAGTATACAATTCTGAAAGTCTTAGCTTAACCAGATAGGGTTTTTAACAAAAGTTTGCTTTCCTGAACAACCCAAGGTGGTTGGTTTGCTCTTTCAAAAACTTTGAAGCAGTTGAATTTGTATTATTAATCCTTTTCTTTAGGGACTTCCTTCTTAATGCTGTTACAAATAACATGGCAGGGTCACACAGCTGTAATTTCAGTATATTTCCAAGCATAAGCAAAAGAAGCAACATTTGAACAGGATTTAATAGGATAGGTGGGCATGCTATTAGAAGATTTGAACTGGTATTTAGGTCTAGTACTATATGCATTTATGTGTTATCTATCAGGAAAGACGTTGGGGGAAGGAAAAGAGGAAATGGTATTGATGTACCCCTGATATTTCTAAGAAGCTTTACTCAGTGTATTAGTTTCTCCTACAACTGTTAACACTGAAAGCATAAATCTAGATTAAAAATCAAACTTCTTTTAATGGATAAATGTGAATAAAGTAGTGTTCCTGATGCTAAAAGGAAGATTCATCAATGGAAGCTGAAAAATAACAGTGAGCCTGCCTCTGTGATTGGTGGAGAGGTGGTCATTTCCCAAAAGGTTCGTTGGTTTTCTTCCTGTAGAATCCCACTTTGTGCAGAGAAACTACTTAATCTTCTTCTGAGGTGGCAGGAATTTTGTGCTTTCAAAATGTATTTGATCAAAGAATTTTACTTGGGACAGTTAAAATGTTAAATGTTTCCAGTCAGCTTGTGTTTTGCAGGCCTTCAGCAGATCTGGAGTCATCAAAACAACTTGCTTTGCAGTTCAATGCTAACAGTTCCTGGGCTTGATCTCTCTTTTCTCTCTGCAGACTGTCCGACTTTCAGATATTTTGATTAAGGACTGTGTTTTTCTAATAGTAAGCAATGTTAACAGCGCTTTATTTGAGCTAGTCATCCAATCTCTGCTTTAGTAAAGACAATTGAACAGTTAAAACTGTAAATCCCATCTTACAGTAACCCAAAGTACTGCTGAAAATTTTTAAAGTAAACTTTCCTAACACATTTTTAATAATTATTAGTGACCTAAATATTACTCAACTGTTTTTTGCCCCCAAGCTTCAGGAAGCTGAAGGAAAAGGGTGTTGCTATTTGGTCTTCCCAGGTGAATTGACACAGAACTTAAGCAGTGATAAAATTTCGGTACTTAAAAGATGTTGTGGGGCCTTTGTCTCACTGTCTGGAGACTGAAGGGAAAACCAAAGCTCAGGCTTGTGTGTGCAGCGGGGCCTACTGCAACGCTGTGTATCACCGCCTCCTCTCAGTTGAGGGCAAGACAGGAGAGGATAAGACATCCATTCCATTTGCTGTAGGTAGTGGTCCCTTAATTCAGGTTGTCCTGATACTGCCAGTGAGGGGAGTAATGGCCTCAGGGTACACACATGAAGTAGTATTCTGCTGGTTTAGAGCCATCGGAGTAGGCCTGTGAAGTGCTTAGTGCTCTGCTAATGATATGGGAACTGCCAGTTTAACAACTGCAGCAGTAAACCATTCCTTTCTCTTTCTTCCTCATCCACATGCTTTTTCTTTCTGTGGGCACATCTCTTCCTTCTCACACATGCACAGATATGTTGGCTTGCCAGCATCTGTGATGTGATGAAAACAGACTTGGAGGGAGATTAGGTCACAAAGCCAGGTTTTGAACTTAGTCTTGCAGGTATCTGATTTCATGTTCTACATTGCTTGTATGTGAAAATGTTAGCCTTCATTGCCCATGTTTCAATTCACTAAATTTGTCCTTTAACACCATAGCTGAAAGAGCCATAGAGGATTATGGGAAACTTTTGGAATTCTCACTGGGTAACAAGGTCGTTAATCTAAAAATGGGAAACATTAGCCTCCCTAGTCCCCAAATACCAACTTCAAAATCTAAATTTGAGCACCGAGAAAGGAAAGGGTTGTGTTCTTATGACAATCTTAAGGGAAAAATCCCTGGAAAGGACAAAAGGGCAATTGAAATAAATGATTATTCATTTTTTGCTCAAGAGAAAGACCAAAGGACCAAAAGCAGACAGTTGCTCTCTATACTGAAAATCTCCTCTTGCAAGCCTGTTTTGAAGTATATCACAAAAAAAATGCCTAATAGCATTCTAACAGTTTGCAGTGACAGCTAATGACCAAAACCAAATGACTCTTCAGTGTTTCATTTAAATATTTGCGTGTGTGTTTGTGGAATTAGAGAAATCCTGAGTCAAACAGTGAGATTGTAAGAGCTGAAAATTATCTTCTACTGGGGGCTGTCCAACTGTGAGTGACACCGTCTATTTGTCAGGAGCTGGAAGACTGCTGAGAAAGTGACATAGGTTACCAATATCTTTGACAGATAAGCACCACTTCTGACTACTGTGCAGTGTGCCCGTATGACATATTCTCCAGTTGTTGCTATGCAGGGGATAATGATTTACTTCTGTTCAGTAAAGAAGCTATGCATACAGAATAGTTGAGTTGGGAAGGGTCCTCTGGAGATGTCTAGCACTGCTCAAAGCAGGATCAACTACAGTAGGTTGGTTGCTCAGGACTGAGTCCAGTTGGGTTTTGAATATCTTCATGGATGGAGACTCCAGAACCTCTCTGGGCGACCTGGTCCAGTGTTTGACTGACCTCACCACCATGCCATCATTTATTCATATGTTTAAATGGAATTTCTTTTATTTCAGTTTGTGCCCACTGCCTCTTGTCTTGTCACTGGCTATTACTAAGAAGAGCCTGGCTCCACCTTCTCTACAACCTGCCATCAGATATATATGTTAAGATCCCCCTCGAGCTTTCTCTTCTACAGGCTGAATAGTCCCAGCTATGTCAGCCTCTCTTCACATGAAAGATAATCTAAGCCCTTAATCATCTTTGGCACCCTTTGCTGGTCTACCTCCAGCATATCCATGTCTTTCTTGGGGGACCCAGAGCTTGGGAACCCTAGAACTGGACACAGGATCTCAGACATGGTCTCATACCATCACCATCTGTGTGCTGAAACTCAAGGTCTTTGGTTTAATTGCTATGTTAATGCGTAAGAAGCAGATTACTGGCATGTTACTTCTTGTTTAAGCATGCCATATTCCCTGATAACTATCTTTTTTCTGGTGCAAGCATGAGATCACAGTCTATCATGTCTCCCTTCCTGTAAATGTGACTCCTGCCATCTTACAAAACCACATAAACAAACAATCCATATCCACTCATGTCCAGTTTCCCTTGTAGCCTGTTGGTATGGTGATAGAACAAGGTGTCTGTTCCCCAGAGTCTTGTACCAGGAGCCAAAATTATCCTCAGAGGGAAACCAACACTAGGCCATAAATCTCTATGCCTGAATAAAGCAAGGAATAAGATGGAGTCATGACTGAGCATATGTGGGGTTGTCAAGTACATGAAGTAGATGTCAGGATACTAACTATACCCATGTCTTCTAAATGTATGTAGCAGCCCTTCCTCCTCGTTCATTTACTTTTGGTTCTGAGTGGCCACCTTGAAGCTGGTATCTGGCTCCTCAGGCCAGCCCATCTGGTTTGATATAAGCCCCCCTTCCTGCTTTCACACTGGGCATGAATAAGAACATCAAAGCCTTGCACTTAAGCCTTTCTCATATGGAGGAGCGTAGGTTCCTTTAGGTAGAGGCAGAAGGATGCCTGGCTCTACTTCCCAGCTACTTTGATGCATCTTTCATCCTCTGCTGATTAAAGGACAATTTTCTTGTCCTGGTCTTAGACAGGAGAGAAGACACTGAAGACAAACCTTAGGTGTGTGCTGAAAGTTGGGAATGGGATAGGTACCTTAAAGGAGGCTGTAGCGAGGTGGGGATTGGTCTATTCTCCCACATGCCTGGTGACAGGACAAGGGGGAATGGGCTAAAGTTGTGCCAGGGGAGGTTTAGGTTGGATAATAGGAAGAACTTCTTTACTGAAAGGGTTGTTAGGCATTGGAATGGGCTTCCCAGGGAAGTGGTTGAGTCACCATCCCTGGAGGTCTCTGAAAGATGTTTAGATGTAGAGGTTAGTGATATGGTTTAGTGGAGGACTTGTTAGTGTTAGGTCATAGTTTGGACTAGGTGATCTTGGAGGTCTCTTCAAACCTAGATGATTCTGTGGATACCCTCTCCCTGACATGTAAGCAAAGGAGTTTGGATGTCAGTTCCACATATTTACTACTTTCCCTGTTTTGTCTTGGAAATAGCAAGGAATGAGGCAGTAGGACTTGTCATAAGCAAAGAACTTAGAAGACTTCTCTGCAATATTATAAGGTGCCCTTGTAGGGCTGAGGTGGTTGTCGGTCTCTGAAAACAGATCTCAAACATCAGCTTTAGAAACCTCCTGCATGTTTGATTCCTTGTGATAACCGTGAGAACTTTTTATGAGCATTTATGCAGTGCTTTGATATCATCAGGTAGTAAGGCTTTTTTCTGTATGCATGTAAAGGGACGGTGTTTTTTATAATGTTAATAGAAATGACTTTGTTAATTACATTTGTCTCATAGTGAAGACTTCTGAGCACTAAGAAGTGCTAACAAGAGAGACATAATGATGCAGAAGCCAGAAAATCATGGGGCTGCTGGTGGCTGTCACTCAGATGATTTTGTGTGACTTAAAATTAAAGAGAATGTATATCAAGTGGCATGAGTGACTCACTGGAATGGGGATGACTCAAGTTGTTGCTCTGAATTTGGTGAGAAATGCTAGATGATGGGTTCCCACAGTGGCAGTGCTGCAAGTCTCTAGGTGACAAGGAAAGAGCTTAAATATTAGCAGTATAATGAAGTGAAATTTAAAATTACTTTAGGTTACATTGGGAACAACAAGCAAGACTCTTGCAAGTTGTCCAATTTCACAGCCTTGGAACAGCATATAGGAACATTTTAATAAATTGTCTCACATAATGCTGCCAGGATAAGCGTAAGGAGAGTGATTTTAAATACAGTACTTCTTGTACACAATTATATAATTGATTTAACTGTCTTTAAACACAGGAACAGGTATCAGCCTTGCTGTGATGAAAACTTTAATGAATATACTGGAGAATCAGCCTGGAAGCCAGGGTATGTCTGCTCAGAGCTACTCAGTGGAGCATCATTGCTCCTGCACCCAAAGGACATTTAGTTTGGGAACAGAAGGTCTGAGTGTTATCACTGATGCTGTCAAGCTTTCTAGTAGCCATGGTTCAGAGCAAAAGTAGAGCTGGAAAGTCCACAGACCTATTGAGTTCTTGCAGCACTTTGTTTCTTATGGACAAGAAATAAGAAGTTCTTATGGGGAATCAGTTGTTTAAGTGAAGCAGAGGTGAGGGCATGAACAGGAAAGAGAACAGCCCTTCTGACTGAGCATTTTCAATAAAATATCAGAAGACGATTTGAATTGGTGCACGAATGCAAGACTGCAGAAAGCTGTAAACTAGTGACCCAAGTAGAATGAAAAGAATGTGAAATCCCTGCCTGCTCTAGCATTTGTTGATGCTGCCAATCAAAAATAATCCACACAAAATTACCTTTCTTGTGTTCTATTGAAGTATCTGAACTGGATCTGTTTAGCAGTCGGCTGTATGGCATGCAGGATCTGGGTCTCTCAACAGGTCTTTATTCATGGTTTGTGTGAAATGCGGTAACGTAGTGAATGCACTCACTTGCTTTCAGGGAATATGGATGTTGCTGTGTGATAGTCCTGAGGTAATATAGCTTCATAAAGGTCTTCAAATAGTAGCCATAGTGTTATAACATACTTAACTTCAAGTGCAAATTTCAGCTGCAGAAAAGGATACGGAGGAGGATATCTATTCCAGATTGAAAATTACTGGTGTTCAGAGCAAGTTTTAAAAAAAAACAAATGTATGGCTTTTCTAAAGTTATTGACTATCAAGTGATTACTCCCACTAACCTAAGAGATGTTCAAGACCCTAGTCTTAATACAGCTATATAAACTGCACTTGCAAGCTTATTTTTGCAACCCTTGTATATACAAGTGCCCGTTATTCACAGAGCAAGTGAATGTTTGTATTCTTACTTATGCAATTGCCTATTTGTTTAATCAAGTCCATTGTTTTATTTGGTTGCTTGGTTTCACATCAAACCTCCTGTTACCATGCAATCCCAGTTCCCTTTGATATATCAGAAAATCAGTCTTATGCATGGATCAGGTAAAAATTCACCTTCTTGAAAGAGTGGTATACTAGACTTCAGGTAGTATCAGAGTCCTGGTATCCCTAGTGTCAGTGTTAGCTTCTCTTTAAAAAAAGCCAAAAGAATGAAGCCCTGATGTGGAACTTTCTGGTCTCCACAAGTTCTTAGCACCAATTCTGAGGTCTGCTCACTCCAGATTTTCATGAAAAAGTTTACTGGAGACTTTCTCATGTCATGAATTTCTCTCTCTATACTAATTTAGCTTCTGTAATAATATGTATATTCTTCTGGAGAACAGAGATTCAGATTGAGCTGTGCCAGAGTAGGTTTTGACACATCTAATCAAGCATCCTTCTTTTGCCTGCCTAGCAAGGGCTGGTTGTTTTTTTTAATCCTTCTATTATGCACCTTTCCAACTGCATTGCTATACATGTGGAAAGAGAAGCTAACTAGGTGTCTTTTGGCCTAACGTGTCACTATGTCCTTTTGTTGAGTTAGTTGATATAGCCAGAGCAATTCTCTGTCAACAAATGTAAGACAAATACTGTTCCTACTAATGTTGTGGCTACTCCACTGAATGGTGTGCAAACCCTAAATAGACATTTCCCAACTACCTTTCAAGACACTAAATATTTAACATTCTTACATGACAGATAGCCCGAATAAGAGCTTCTATGAAGAAATTGGCAAAGCACTTCAGAAACTTTTCAGTCTTGACTACTCCTACTCATTTGCTATTCTTGGCGCACTCTATTGCTGTCAAGAATCTAGCTCAAAGCTTTAAGATTCTTCTCACTTCATCAGTATCGTAAGATTCCTTTTTTGCATCTTATATTTTTAGACACACAGTTTCTGGCAATTAATGCAAAACCTCCTTTACTGGAGAAAAGTGTGATTGTTAAGTACTATAAGAGCAGATTGTTTCACAGATGTTTGAGGGTAGAGAATGAACTTTTTCCTATTTCATTCTTACTCTGCACAGGGGGCAGATGTTGCTGGTACTGCTGATTCTGCTTCAGTTCTCTCAGTAGGATTATCCAAAAAACTCCCAAAATTCTGTTCTGTACTTGCTTAAATGTTTTACTGGCCTGGAGCTTTGTTTGAAGCAATGACTAGGAAGTCTGTTTCAAATTAATGAAATATGCATCAGTGAGCAAGTGAATAAACACAGCAGATTGCAGAATTAAGAAACACTGTATAAGAAATGAACTTTGTTCATTTAATAAATGCTGTTTGGTTTTTTTATAACTCATGGTTATACTCATGTGAAATACCATCAGAGTGATCCTGTGTAACACAGGAAAATGAGCTGTATATATGAGCATAAGATGGAAAAACAAATGAGTTGGACAGGGCAACCCCAACAAACTTGGTCCTGCCTGAATGAAACCAGTACCACTGGGTGCCAAGTTCGCTTTCCTTAGCATCCAGAGTAGGTGTGAAGAGAGTACAGTGACATTTATTATTGGTTAGTATATGGTTGTTACTAAACAAGATATAAAGAACTTGTGATTTGAATAGTAGCCACACAATACTACAGACCCTGAGGAAAGACTCACTTAATGTGCTTGTATTTCATTTGTTGCAACACCAGAATGTTTTTAAACTCCTGAGGATGACATGTTAATGAGAAAAATTAGAGGGGAATTTATGGATGAGCCCCAAAATGATGGTAGTTAAATGCATCTTGTGTGGCAGGGAGCAGACTATTTTCAGAAGACAGTCTCCATTTCTCTCTCTTTTACTTCCTCTTTATTTTTCTTCCTCTGTCTCTCCCTCCTGCCAGCAAACAGTGATACAATTATTATATATTAAAGGATCAGTTTATAAATATTTGCTGACTTCTATGCTACTGGGATAGTGCAGAGAAGCAGCTAATCTTTGACTGCAGTGGCTCAGTTACAGCTTTCATGCACAGAAATCACAGTTTTGCAGTGCCAATTCCCAGTTAGTTCATGTTTTAGAGGTATTTATGCTGATTCCTTCTCTGCAGGAGCATAGCAGAGCTTGCTAAAATGCCTTCCAGTTGGAGGGTGCATCCCTGACTACACACAGAACAAGTCAGGGCAGTGCTGAGACTGCTCTCACTTGATCTGAGTGAGGAACCATCTTCATGGAACTGAAAGTCAAGGAGACAGTGACAGTTACTTTGATTAAAAAGTAATTAGGCAAAAACACCAGCAGATTGTGGTGATAACTGAGAAGCCATAGAACAAATTGGTGCTGTGAATTTTGACTTTCTGCAACGCTGCACACAGAACACGTTGGGTACAAGAATAACATCTGTCATTCTTCTGTTCCCCTAACTGCGTGTTTCTTTCTAGATTACTGTTTTACCTTTAAGTAGAAGTAAATACAGTTAAAAATAGGAATGAGGAAATGTGGGTGTCATCCACCTGATGCTACAGAGTAAATACCATCTGGGGAAGTGAGCTAACTGGTAGTGCAATACCCCACTTGATGATAAAAAGCTTTAGTTGTGTAGGGAGCAGAAGCCTTTGGACTCAATAACCACAGTCTGTGACTGTCCATAGGAAATAAGGGAAATGCAGTGGTGAGAAGTGAGCAGATTGATCCGTTTGGATTTATTCAACATACTGGTCTAAACTGGAGGCATTATAAAAAGTTTGGGGTGGGGCTCCGTTCTTTTTTAAATTGGTCAAACCAAGGAGTGCTATCAAGAGCCATATCCCATATTCTGTATGTAGGCCAGCCTGTCTGAAAAGCATCTTTGCATCTGTCATTAACTGATGTGATGGGAAGCCATGCAGAAAAGCATAAGCTGATTAAAGAATGCTAGAATTAGGTTGAGCAGAGAAAAACCAGACCTAACTTGCTGGAGTCCTTTGAAGATCTTACTACAAAGGTATAGTGGGTGTTATTGTGTTTAGCAGCTAGAGACAAATCACTAAAATCAAAGCAGTCAGTGCTTCAGTATAGAAACCAAGTGATCACACCTGTACTGCACAAATATTTAGCATATCACTCACCAAACTCTTCAGATCTCAAGCCTCTATGACTACGTCCAGGCATAATACCTGTGGGTCAATTGTTGTTATTGCTATTAATATTGTACTTTTAATACTTCTCACAGGGAATATGACAGTGATAGCTTTCTTAAAAACATACTTGACAGTCTTCCCCCTCTGTGTGTGACTCAACAGATGTGGTTGTGAGCATCGGGAATGTTTTTGTTGTCTGTTCATGCAGTCACCTCTGCTAGAAAACGTGTATAATTGTTACTTCAAATGAATATTCCAGTCATTCTGCCCAGAAGATTTAAAAATACTTAAAATTGCTTCATCTGTTCCTATCCAACCTTAATGATTCTGATTCTGCTGGACTGCTTTCATGCCTGGAGGAAATCAGGAAGTAGTATACAGTGTGTGCTTTATTTAAAGCAAAACAAAACCAGAATTGTTATTCAGATATAGTCCTAGAAAATGAGACTCTTGTGCAGCAGACCAGGGAAGTGGCAGTGTAATTCCTTGCTGGGGTGCCCCAGTTCCGACCTGAAGGAAGTGCCTGTAGGGTTGTTTCATTCCTTAGCTTGTGCAGTGTGTGGCATCTCCTGTGTGATCAATATGGACTTCACGATGCAGCCATCCCTTGTGCTTGTAGGTAGGCTTTGGCCATCAGCTCCTTTTGCACAGGTTACTGATGAATGGTTGTGAAGTAATGCCTTTTTGTCACCACCACCAAAGTGGCCTTTGTGTGAATTAGACTCCCAGAAGTCAAAGACTCCATACAGAATTTCCAGGGCACTGAACAAGCTGTTAGTCTCTTCGCACAACCTTGAAATGGAGAACCCAACAAAATAATCCAGATAGATTATTGTTCTTAAGACAGCAAACAACCTCCTGTCTCTTTGCTCTTGGCTGGTCAGGTTTTGAGTTTCACCTCACTGCACTGAGAGAACAGGAGGAGCTCGGATACATTGGCCATGTGTGTCTTGGGTTGCATTTTGCCTGTGTATGTACACATGTGCATGTCTTACATACATATTTGTGTAAAATAGCACCTGTCTTAGAAATGATATATCTCTGAGATGTCAAACATGTGCAGGCACCTTAATGATCTAACAGCCAGAGACATGCTGAATAGAAATATTTGCCCTGCTTCACATGATGACAAGTAAAATAAGAGTGCGGAATAATTCAACTCCCACTAGAAAGCTTAGTGCTGCTCAAGCAGTGTTATTTTGGGGTTGGTTATATCTGTGCCATCATTGGTGTTGCAAATGCAACAGGAACTACTGACCTACCTGTGCTCCTGTCCTGCCTGGGCCTCAAGAGCTATTTCATGCAAAATTACTCTCTAATTAAGTTGCACAGTGGTAGAGCTAGCACAAGCTGTACTGAAAAGGGGATGCCACTTTCCAGTAGGTACTAGAAGCTCAGCGTGGTGTTAAGCAAATGGAATAAATTTTCAGGGCCCAGTGGTCTCTGTATTTGACCTTGCACTGCCAGCTATTGGCTAACAGTATCCTTTGTATATATAAACTGGACCCTGATAGCAACTCCAGTTTACAGCAGTTATGCCTTTGCCATATTACAAAGTGAGTTTTGATTCAAAAGGTAGACTGAGATATACAGTTATATTTCATAACTTGGTGCTGTTCTGTCAGAATATTATTAACTGAGGCACCTTGAGGAGCTGGAAAGAAAATCAAGAAATACGAAGTCTGTAGATATGTGTTCTGTTGCATTCAGTGTTACTAGCAGGTGCTACATGAGTAATTTCCATAAGGAAAATGTGATCTTTTGCTGCTGTCTTGGCATTCTAAAATGCAGACTATTTTGTGTGAATTGAAATAACATTTTTGTAAGAAATTGTAAATGGAGAATGTATTAAATCTTGCATAAAATGAAAGAAAAATGATACTAAGGAGGCAGATCATCCAACTACAGAAACTGTTCACCTCATTTAAGTGCAAAGAGATGGGAAAGTGAAAGCCATTAATCTGGTAGCATTAGAAGACTACGTGAATTATCTGGGCTGGTGACAAACTGAAATGTAATTAGGTATGTTTCATTGCTTGAAGTTACTTTAAAAATCAAAGATAGAGAAAACGGGGAGAACAGATTGGTTACTGAAGTAGGGGTAGGGAGTAGCTTTATCAGAGCCAGTATCTATGTGACCATTGCCAGTCCTTGGCATTTGGTGACCTGTGCTACATACATACAGTGTCATTCACAGCTGTTTTCTGTGCACCTGGGAGCCATTGTCTCTAATGCAAACTAAAAGCTTTGGGGGCCTTTCTCTTACCTAAAAAATAGTGAGATGCTCACAGGTGTGGAAATAGATAAAGGATTCATGCAAGTACTTATGGTCAGTAATGGATAGCTTGGCATTTTGCTGTGGGGAGAGCTGTAGTGTTAGTGAAGTTTGATGTACAGCTGTCCCTGGAGAACTAGCTCCTCTTTGCTTATACAACTCAGTGTCACCAAAAAAATGGCCATCACCCTCTGTCTCCCAGGAAAACTCTACTTCATTTTCACAGCTGCATTTCACATTTATTTCTTCCTGGAACACTGCTTGTTTGTAATGCTTCCCTTGAACCATTCTGTTGAACCACTATTGCTTTTCAGTCTCTACACAGGTGGCTGGTTTTGGGAAGGTAATCCTTTTGCTGTGACCTTAGGTTCTCCTCTTGTGTGTTTGTTTGTTTGTTTGTTTTAACTGTAAGCTACTTGCTGAAGCAAAATAAGTCATTATGAATGCTCCACCTGCTGTAATCATTTTTGTTCCTTATATTAACAGTTTGAGGAAATCAATCTTCCTTAGGTAATAAACCAAAAACTATGACACTGCCTGGTATCTGAAAATTAAGTGGAATTGCAACTCCTCACACTGCTCCAACCAAGGACAGCATCCCACTCTGCAGCATCAGGAGCAGAGTATACTCCTCTGACCGTTGTTTCGCACCCTCTGCCATTTCTTCAAGGATGGGGTTAAATTGTTTTTGGCAAGGTTCATGGGGCCAGCACACAGAGTGATACTGTAGATAGTCAGCATGGACATAACTGGGACACTGCACTTTTGTCTTCATGTTCCTCCTAGTCTATTTACCCATCCCTGTGTGCATAAAAGGAGGGCAATCAATGTTCAAATTTTTCCTATTCTTCTCTCACCCTGTTGCCAGAGTCAGAAAGTGAGAAGGGATGGATGGGAATGACAGCTCTTTCATAGGATTGCCCTGTTCTGTACAGGAAAAGTTCTGCGCTAACACAGTTCCAGCTTTAATATAAAGACTGATCTCTTTCTTTAAAAGCCACAAGGCGTGGGTTGCTATCCTTCATAGCTTTCTTGTAGGGAACCAGTGTGATTGATGAGGCTGTTATTCTTGCCCAGTAAAATCCTTACGGCTTGCTCAGTCTCAAGGTTTCTCTTTTTTTCCCTTTAAACCTGAAAGGGAAAGGGAGAAATGGAGAGGGAATGTACCTGTGTGGAGGCTGTTCACAAGTGGTGTCCCTCAGGAGCCGGTCTTTTGACTGGTGCTCTTCAACATCTCTATCAATGACATAGACGATGGAATTGAGTGCACCCTCTGCAAGTTTGCAGATGACACCAAACTGAGCTGTGCAGTCGATACAACAGAGGGAAGGGATGCCATCTAGAGGGACTTGGACAGGCTGGAGAAGTGGGCCCATGAGAACCTAATGAGGTTCAACAAGGACAAGTGCAAGGTGTTGCACTTGGGCTGGGGCAATCCCAGGTATTTATATAGACTGGGAGAAGAACAACTTGAGAGCAGCCCTGCATGAAGCTGGACATGAGCCAGCAGTATGTGCTTGCAGCCCAGAAGGCCAACTATGTCCTGGGCTGCATTAAAAAAGGGGTGGCCAGCAGGGAGAGGGAGGTGATTGTCCCACTCTACTCTGCTCTTCTGAGACCCCACCTGGAATACTGCGTGCAGGCCTGGGGCCCCCAGCACAAGAAGGATGTTGAGGTCTTGGAGTGGGTCCAGAGGAGGGCCACTAAAATGATCAGAGGGCTGGAGCACCTCTCCTATGCAGAAAGGTTGAAGGAACTGGGCTTGTTTAGCTTGGAGAAGAGAAGGCTCCGGGGAGACCTCATTGCGGCCTTCCAGTACTTGAAGGGAGCGTATAAACAAGAGGAGGCATGCCTATTTACATGTGTTGATAGTGATAGAACAAGGGGGAATGGTTTTAAACTACGATGGGGAGATTTAGGTTAGATATTAGGAGGAAGTTTTTCACTCAGAGGGTGGCGAGGCACTGGAACAGGTTGCCCAGAGATGTTGTGAATGCCCCATCCCTAGAGACAAGGCCAGGCTTGATGCGACTCTGGGTAGCCTGCTCTAGTGGTTGGCAACCCTGCCCAGAGCAGGGGGGTTGAAACTAGATGATCTTTAAGGTCCTTTTCAACCCAGGCCATTCTATGATTCTATACCTGCAGCAGGTGCTCAGAGGTCAAATCAAGATACCATCTATCATCATTGTGTTTATACTGCCAAATAAAATAATGATTGAAAATGAAGATTAAAATTGGAAATCTTCTTTCACGTCTAATGAAAATCAGTAATCTTGGCATAACATATGGCACTGCATTCAACTCTTACTGCCGTAGGAGTAGTTTGCAGCTGACAGCGCATATGTCTGTACAGTATGTTTCAGAATCCCCAAATTTAGATATTTCATTGAATCAGTAATTTTTAAGCTTGAAATGTAAGCAAATTCCTTTTCCCCTTTCTTATACCCTTCCCTTACCCATGCCCCAAAAAAAGCAAACCTTTAAAAGTTAAGCATTTCCTAATGCTTTGAAATTATCTCCTGTGCTCATTCAGAGTGATCCTTTCTCTTAGTCTACTCAGTATTCCTTTGCAATAAGAAAATGGTACATGCAGTTCTGTTCAGGTGAACAGAGGACTCTCAAAGAAAGTCAGGTGGCATCTCAGCACTCATGTAATTACCTGCCAGGAAAGCCTACTGAGTTGCTAATTTCCAGTTCTAGAAAAATTTCAATGCAACTGCCTATATGGGCTTGACAAAAAAGGGTGTGAATTACCTGTACAGTGTAATACTGTGCTTCTTCCCTGACTGACATAGCAAAACTTTCAGATGCCTGCTTTCCCTTAGTAGAGGATTAAGAAAGGATTCCAATTTCCCAAATCATTTCTCTACCTTCACTATGCCTAAACTCTAATTCATCCACTTGTGCTGAGAATTTGATTTTCCAGGAAGAATACAGAGTACAATCAGCAGTGAGTACCCTGATCAGAGACTTGCTTTGCTTGGATCCCTTCAGGGCAAAATGTCACGGCAAAAAAAAATAATCTTTTTTCACATAGCATTAGATTCTGTTTGTGTTCCATTACCAATATCACTTGTATCAAAATTTTGATGCATTTTATATTGTGGCATTTTGATTCCAAAGCCATGCATACGTTAATTAAAATTGATAAAACTTAAAAAAAAAAAAAAAAAAAAAAAAAGGCAGTTTAATGGACACAGAAGTAACATCTGCTTAGTCCTAATAAGAAGTTGGGGACAGCATGCCTTTGCAAATTCATCAATGTTAGCCTGCTTTCCTGAAGGTGAAAATCTGGTGAGTCATAGTGAAAATATAACTGTTCAGCATGAAGTGAAGCTTAGGGATGAGCTTTCTTGACTGCTAAGTGGAATTAGATATGGGGAAATATTGGAAGAATAAATATTTGACTGCAAAAATCTTGATACTCTCTTAATCTTCAGATACCTCAGTGCAAAGTTGAATATATTGCAAAGGCACAGCTCTTTCCAAGTTACTCATTTTGATATTTTAAAATAGGGTTTTCTCTTCACATATGCAATAGGACTGCAGGAGATTGGATTTATTTGCTTTATTTATTTGTCTGTATTCATCCATCCTTTGTAGAGCTGTGGCCCTGTGAACCATGGTGTCAAAGGTACTCCAACAAAGCCATAGTTATGCATTTGCTTTGCTTGCTCCTATTTGTTTCTCAGGCTGTGTGTGTTTGTGTACCAGTGTGTGAGGTGGTCCTCTTTTAAGCTCTTTTATCCTTCCTGAGAGCTCTTAGAAACTTAGCTTCCCTTTATCTCTGTTCTCTCACTTAACTTCAAGCTGTTTTCACTGTTCCCAAATGTACCTACCAGGTTGGCAAAGCTTTTGGCAAAGCTGCTTTTACCTTACTTTTACAAATGGATCCCATCTCTTAGTTCTTTTTCCCTGAAAGAGGAGTCCTTGGCCAGAAAAGCCAAAGCAGTACTTGCAGCACCAGCTGCAGAGCTGGTTGTTAACTCACAACATGCATCCACTTGTGTCCAGCTCTTCCCCTTCACCTGCAGGCTCAATATCATTGCCTTGGCTCCCATGTCCTTTAACTTTTCTTTCAGAGATCTATAGTCATTCTGGAAGTCCTAACTATCCATCTTGTTCTAATTATTCATGCTAATCGCACAAGTAATTAGAGATGCAAAATGATTTCAGAAACTGCAATTTGATATTTTAGTTTCAGTGTTTATTCTGGAACTCATCTAAAACAAACCAACCAACAACAGGGCTATACTGATAGTTCTACTTATTTCAAGTAAATAAGTGAACAGCGTTATTGTTTAAAATGCTGAGGATCAATTATTGACTAGAATAACCCAGATTTTCTGGAAATGTAAGATTTGCTTCCCAGCAGAGTTGGCTCTATACTTTAAAAAAAATTAATAATAATAATAATTAAAAAAATGTAGAACTGTCTCTATAAATCAAAAATGATTTCAGGAAACAAGGTTAAATCTAGAACTGAACACGTACAAAATCATCTTGAAAACAGAAATCAAAACACTGATGGTATTCATGAACCCTTTCATCCATTTTTGATGGGCAGTAACAGAAGTGATGTTTCGTCTGCAAGAATGTTTGCACAACTCTGTCTCACTGGTGATTCTTCAGTAGTAGTCTAATAGTCTTTTAAATGCAATAACAATTTATAATATAAGTAAGATTTTCCTGATTTTATGAAAAGTTTCAGCAAGGGAGTATGGAAAGAAAAAACAAACAAACAACAAACCACATAGCTAAGCAGCTCTCAGACAATTGCTATGCTGAAAGTTGCTTGCTTTGGATGTTTGAGAAATTTAAGGAAATTAGGAAAAATCAAAGTATTTTCTAAAGTGAAAAAGAAGTTAGATACTTCTTGGCAATCTCTCTTTGGTTTATTTCATGGTGGGTTTATTTTTGTCTTCTATTCCACTACTTGTGTTTCACTACTGAGTGTTAACATTTTTGCTACCTGAGATGAAAATTTCTTGCTCTTCATAATATCGTGTTCTGAGAGCTGGTTGCTATAATCTGTTTTCCTTTCAGTGCTTGTCTGCTCATCTGGGATTCTCATACCAAATCCACCATATTATGGTCTTAGTACAGTCCAGCAATATATGCCATATCATGAAGAAACATTTTATATTAATATTTATATCACCTCTAGCAAAGGTGATTAAGAACTAAATAAAGCTTGGTAGATTTTTAATAACTAGGTTTCATGTTTTCCATGTTATTTTCTAGCTGGCTTTAGGAGTATGTGTATGTGCTGCCCTCTACCAGCATATTTCCTAGCATTGCTATTGTTTCTATTTGCTGTGATAGGGACATTTCTCACTCCCCGCCCCGCCCCCCCCCCCCCCCTTTATTTTTTCTTCATAAGCACATTGTGTTTTGGTACACAGAAATTGCCCAAAGAAGATGGGTTTATACTTGGGAGCCCTGTTGCGAAGAGGAATTATCACTCAGTCTCTCTCTACCTGGCCCCACAATCACCGGTGGTCTCCACATCTTCATTAGTGTTCTTAGATGGGTGTTACATAAAGAGGAATAGTTAAGAGGGAATTTCCGTGCACCCCTTGTCCATCGTTTGGTCAGTTTTCTCTGGATGCTATGACATATTTGTGCCGCCTTTGCAGAAGACCTCAAGAACTGCCCCAAGGGTCCCCTTGTAGTGCTTTCTTCAAAAAACAAACAAACCACATTTGGATGCCAATATATCTCTCTTGGGACCAGTCCTTTACTACCTTGAGGTCTGCTACATGTGTGGAAGGAACCATCTACAAGATGAGAATTATTGATAGGTAAATGATCGTTTGTGCCAAAATATTGGAGGAGTACCACCCTGAATCTCCTAGGAGACTGAAGGATTCTCTGCATGTCTGACATAATATGAGAGAAGTGAAAACATTATGTGCATGACATTAAAAATGCCAAATACATGATTGTCTGTGTCTAGATTTAAAGGTGATGTAACACACAGCTTTCATTAGGGGAAAGCTGGAGTCTCAAATACTGTCAGTTTTTTTCCCCAGAAAGTTGTAATGTCATGCCAAATTTTAATTTATTTCTCACTGGCATATGAAAAAAATACTGTTTAATTACATATAAATTTGATAGGGTACATCTCTGAAAATGAACCTTGACTTGTAAAAACTTGTAACTTATGCCATTCTGAATTGGTATTTGAATTTCAAAAGTGCTTTGAAGTGAAAGTAAAAAAAATCAACCCCAAACTGTTAGCATGGCCTTTCCTTCTCGCGAATGAACTTTCTTTTCAAATTCTCATAAAGATATGATAACTTTTAAAAAGTAAATATTTCCCTTCTTCATTTTTTATACAGTGAAACCATCTCTTATTTTCTTTGTTCTGTGTAACACCAAGCAGCTAATACAGGTGTTGGGAGCAAAGAGATGGAAAGGCTAGAGTTGTTCAAGCAAAGACAGAGGCCAAAGGACTGATCATTCAGGTTTTTAGGAGGACAGAGAAAAGCTTTTTTCTCTCAAACTGCACCTGCATAGCTGGGTCTCTGAATGCCCTCTGTCCTAGTTGTATTTGTCTTGAAGGTGCACCAGGTGGGCCTGTTGCTTGATTGGGGCTCATCCCCCTATGTTATTTAGGGAAGAGGAAAAAAAGAGAACTTCAAGCTCTGCAGTTCCTTCCCTGGCATCTCTCAGCCTCTACAGAGACTTAATGGCATACTGAGCCTTCAGGTACTGTAAAAACTATTGTAAAGCTTAACTGCAGTCTTTTGACAGACTCTTTCTATTGCTGGCAGTTGTCCTCATTTATTCCTATTACTGTGTCAGTTATTGAGTCTTTTTTCTTGTCTTGAAGGGTTTGTGTTTTTTTTTTCCTTCCTTCTAAGCTGACTTTCTGTATGAAAAGGGTGGGTAAGATGGCTGTTTACCAGGCTATGCTTTCAAGAGCTGATGGGTGGGGGCTACCCAGGAGGGGCTGTGTATTCCTGGTGTCATTACCCTCCATGCATTTTGCAAGAATGTAGGGACCAAATGAGGTAAGCACTGGCTCCTCATAAAATAAACAAGAGAAAATGGGAGCGCTGAATACTATGAAGTTAGTTGGTTCGAGTAATTCTTTTTTGTTGAGAGAGGGAGGCTTCAAGATATATTTGGAGTGGCCTCTTAGGCAAATTGCTGTGTCACAGAACTTAGTGCAGTCTTTCAAAGTCTCATTCGACATACTAGGAAGTTCTCTAAGAATTATATTATTAGTATATGCATAACCTATATCAGCAATAATCCTAAATTTCTTGCTATCCCTTTGGAGCATAGGGCAGGAGAAAGGACAACTGGCTCAACTTCTGAAATAGTTCACAAATTTCATGTTCAATGAAAACCTTTTAGCAGAGATTTTAATTCAGATTGAAACAGCACCTAGTTCAGGTCTGCCTGAAAACATTCCCTTAAAACATTCTCCCCAGTAACAACACTGGGACCTTCAGTATAAAAAAGCAAAGAGTTTCAGAGGTTTCAACAATGCGTTGGCAAAGCTTCTAGAAGTACATGAGTAAAAATACATACTAATGTAATTAATTCAGTACTGCATATGTATTAGGGCTGTATGTTGATAATTTTCAGTGGAACTTTTCAAACAATCTGCCTTGAACAAGAGTCCTAATAACTGAGTCTTGATCTGTGGACTCCTCATATAGCTGAGGCACCAAGAAAAGGGTTCACCCAGAGCCATAAACTTGTCTGAAGTCAACCTAAGCAAGCCAGAAGGAAATGCTGAAGAAAGGCTAGGGCCTCATAATTAAATGGTCTTCTCTGATGTCCTGATTTACAGTATTTCTCCTCTGCTGCCTCTGTAAAAGGAATAATCCCACTGGGCTTAATATGAATACCAGGGCACTTGTCCAGTGAGATGAAGGCTTGTTTTCAGATCCCTTTCCCATAGTTGAGTGCTTTAAGCTCCAGGCTGCTGACTGAGTAACTCTTTTGGGAGTGTTCCTCACTCACTGTGGTTACTGAAGCTTTCCACTTGGTGTAGCTGACTGTTCAGTAGAGATTGAAGCTGGCTCTTCTATGTTCAAAGAGAGAAAGACTGGCCTAAGGAGAGCAGCAGAGCTTCTTCCCCAACCTATCTGCAATTAAGAAATTATTAAGAAACGTAACATACGCTGGTTTTGATGGAGAAAGAGAGAGATGTTTGTCTCAGAATCAATATAGACGAAGTCAGTAGTAATCAGGAAACATGGTTCAGGTCTCTACTTTAAATAGGGAAGAAGATGACTTTGCAGATGGATTTCCTCTACAGTCAAGGGCTCTGACCAGTGGGCCATTGCCTAAAATGACTTCCATCTCTGGCTGCTGTGAAAATTCACTTGCCTAGTGATCTTTTGTGTGGCATGGCTAATGTTCTTCCACAGTAGTCTGCTGTCCCCTCAGGAAAATTTGGAGGTCTTGGATAACGTCCTATGTTCTATTAACTGAAAAGGAAGGGGAAAGAAATATTTCAGAAGAGGTATTCCAGATGTTTATTAATATTACAATTTTGAAGCATTGTGTTGAAATCAATGATTTCATTTTAAGTAAATGCATTAAATGTTAATCTGAAAAATAATGTGAATAGCTTTTATTAATGTTAATTTGATTACAGTGAATTTAGATGCTACTGTAGATCTTGTTCAAGATTTCATCAGTTTGTATCCAAGTTTGAATTTTTATGGGTGAGCATCCTTAAACCCCAGTTTAAATGTTAAATAATTCTTCCACTAATACTAGAAAAGCTGTAAGCATCCTTATAAAATCCATTCTCAAACAATTTGAGGAACTGTCAGTTTTTTGATATTAGTGGTGTTACCTTTGCTGTTGATGGAGATGCATGGTTGTCAGTTGCATAATAGCGTTTTTGTGAGTAGTTGGTGTTGTTGTGCATAGGCCTGATTAAAATAAAGCACTGAGATCAGTGATCTCAGTTGAAATCACTTCATGCAAAATTCATAAAATATTTTTTTTCTTGAAATGCTGTACTTATTTTAAGACTTACATATGTCTACATACCTTTTCCAAGATTATATTGCAAATTTGCCACAATCCCTTTGCATAGGGCAATGGGAGGTGATTTTACACTAGAGTTTGTTTTGTTGCTAATGCCTGAGGTGATGCACAACAAGGAGAAAATTATCTTATCCTCAAGGTCAAGCATCAGAAGCACCCTTAGACGTACCACAGTGCAAGAGGAGATGTAGCTCCTCTACCTGCAAAAACGCAACTTCTGGCAGGAAGAGCCAGTGTGGTGGTGTTTCTTTTGCTTGTGGGCACCATGCCAGGCATGGTTAGGTCTGAAGAAAACTGTGGAGATACACTGTGTGCATGTGTGGGATGGAGCCACATGAAGGCCAACAGAGGAATTGTCACACTAAGCATGGAGCAACCTCACGCTTGAAAAAGTGCCCCCCCCTGCCCTCTCTGGTATGTTACAGAAGGGAAAGAGGAAACAGTTCTCTGAGCTTGTCCCCACACTTATGCCCAGTTACGGTGTGCTTGCCTCATTTTCCAGTCAAAATAAGAAAATGCGGACATCATTTAGCTCTGACTCTACATTGCAGCAATACTGGTTGGCTAAGAAGGACTAGTTTATGTATTAGTTGTTGTGCATCTTTACTAGGGATCTTCTACACATTTTTTCTAGGTCAGCCTAGTGGTATCACCTGCTTAAGGTCATCAGGCAAGCAGATTCAGGAAGTACAATTTGGTATACAAAGGCTACTTTTTTTTGCTTACCAATGCAATAGGCATTTTTATATCCTTTTTTATTCCTAATAGGGAAAAAGTATAAATGTTTTTCTGATGTTTGGGTTCCAATGCTTGAAGTTCAATTTCAGCCTTCCAAAGTGAGCCATAATGAATATTCCATCTATCCATCCATCTATCCATCCATCCATATGTAAATATATATATATATATATATATGCTTGTCTCCCTACTTATCCCTTCTTTGGGAACACGTATTTTATGTTCGACTTGGTTTGTGTTCTTTTGATGTTTTTTGCCCATCCATATGACCAAAAGTGCTAAACTTAATTTGCAGTGGTGCAAAACTCTACTCTGTAAGGCATCTACCTAAGTGGAGAGGCTTGTGCTTTAATCCTACCCCATCCTGCAACTCTTCTTCAACTCATGAGTAACCTTAAATGCACAAAATATGAGCATGCAGATTTACAAGTCTGTTCTTGAACACTCAGTTACAGATGCTTTAGATTAATACAACACCATTTCAAAGTCCCCTTTGCAGTATTCTTACAGTCAGTGTTGCCTAGGGACAGAGGCTTGGGAGTTGTTCTGTAGTTCAAAAAGCACTGCCATTAACTGCAAAACAGCTTTGAACAAATAAGCTTAAAATACTGTACCGGCTTCTTCTATGTTGTCCTCCCTTCTACTACTTGATATTTTATAAATGAAACTTCAGCAGAAAAGTTGTATACCAAGGAGATTACTGGTGATTACTATATCCATGTTACTGTGTGCTGAGACCTGAATGCTTTGGCCTAAGTTTCAGGCAGCAACCAGGCAGAGCATCAGCAGTTCTTTCACAGAAATGAGATCTGGTAGCGCATACAAGCAAAGTTTGAGTGAAGTAAAGGGACCTCCACATCTGCATGCCAATGTACTGCTGTACAGTCTGACCAGAAGCAAGTAAACCATTGATCAGATTCTCTGATAACCTGCACCTGCTTTGCCCCTTACTTGTTTCTGGTAATAAAAGGAATTGAATCAGATGCATTTCTCAGAGTGTTACTAATTCAAACATGCGCATATATTTTATTAAATAGGGAGAAAGTATGGCAAAATTGAGCAGAAGGGGGGAGGGGGGAAGTGCTGGGTCTGTCTGGGATGGAGTTAACTTTCCCTGCAGTAACCCACACAGTGCTGTGCTCTGCACTCGTAGCTGGAACAGCACTGGTATCACTCCAGTGTTGTCTGTTGCTGCATAGTACTGGCACAGCATCAGGACTCCCTCCAAGCCCGCAAGAGTCAGCAGGCTAGGGGTGGGCAAGTGATGGGGAGGGGACATCGCCAGGGCAGCTGACCTAAACCAACCAAAGGGGTATTCCGTAACACATGATGTCACACTCAGCAATAAAAGGGGGGCTCTCGTGGGGGAGGGGGCTGTCCTCCCAGATAACCACTACACATTTTGAGGCCCTGCTTCCCAGGACGTGGCTGAACATCACTCGTTGATGGGAAGTAGAGAATAACTTTTTTTTTCGTTTCTCTCTGTACTTCTGCGTGGCCTTGGTTGTTTTTTCTTTTTTTTTTTTTTGTTGGTTGGTTGTTTTTTTTCCCCCATTCCCTTTAATTAAATCATTCTGATCTCAGACCTCGAGCTCTTCGTGTCATATTTTCTCCCCCTTCCTTTTTGAGGAGGGGGGAGTGAGAGAGCGGCTGTGGTGGAACTTGGCTGCCCACCTGAGTAAAACCACCCGGGGGGGGGGGGGGGGGGGGGGGGGGGGTGCGGAAGCTTCCTGATGGTTAGATACCATTGTAGCAGATGCCATAGAAATTAGTTTCAAATACTGAATTTAATCTAATATAATCTAATACAGTCCTATTTAATCTAATTACTTAAGTATTGCTACAGTTCATTTTGTAAATGGAACTATGGGAAGACTTTAAAAATGTATCTTATGCTGGTTTAAATATATAAAGCAATTTCCTTTAAACTGGAGGGGAAAAAAAAATAAATTGCAGTGCTATGCATTCGGTCCAAATAATAAATCATATGATGTTAAATGCTCTAGATCGGTGACATTGAGCACTGGAGACTTTCCAGGAACCAGCCACAGCTAAATGGTGGAAATGGGCAACGTACCTTGCTTTTGTTTCTTATCCAGTTTTAGGGTAGTCCCTTGGAAATAAGAAAATAACAGGATGTCCCTGGCCTGTGTTGAATCTCCAGTATTCATCGAAACACAAAGAAAATAGATAATTTTCAGTTAAACCCCACAAAAGACAAATAGTATCTGGAAATTGTATTGCTCAAATTCTGCGAATTTTAATTCTAGAAAAAGGCCTATCTTAAAGTGGTCTGTTAAGCAAAGGAATGAGCTCAGTGACTGTGGCATGCATTCCATGGTCTTTGAAGCGTATGGCTCTTGCTGTTGTATTTCACCTTCTAATTGGTGCCATCTGTCCAGCATTAATTTTGCACCTCTTGTGAATCAATTGATGTTTCCTATTCCTTTCTCCTGTGCTTGAATATTGTCCGTGTGAAGATAACAGTTCCTTCTTGGAGACTCCCTGGAGCAAGCTTTCATCTAGGTTCATACGCTCCTTTTTGCTGATTACCTTGCTCTTGCAAGCACAGGAGGGGTCTCAGGGCACACTGCCAGCCTGAGCTGGGAGGTGTACGGAGCCAAGCCACACTTGATCTTGTTTCCATGACCCTCCTGAGCTGGTGATGCTTTGGGTCTGAGGGGCTGCACTCCAGCCACCAACACTGTTTTGGCTGTGCTCTCCCTTGGCAACGCATCAAGGGGTTTGCAAGGCTCTGATCGAAGTCCTCTCTATGCTGGGCTGGGGTGTGGTGATGCTTCTGGAAATGTTGGCATGGCACAGCAAGCCACAGTATTTTAACCACTGTGCCATTTGGGCCTGTTACAGAAGGATTTAAACATTAGCTGAAATGTCAGCAAGTGTCTGAAACGTTGTCTGTCAATACTCACAGAGTTGCCCCTGCTAGCAGTAATGTTGGGGAAGAAGTGCTTAACATAAATGTATCTGTGAACTTGTTCGATTTCAACAAAGTTCAGAACAAGCTATACTTCATAAAAAGTATGTTCATCTGCTGGGTAATCTAGTGCAGAAATGACTCATAGTAGAACAGAAATGATGCTTTTATAACATGAAGTATATTTCACTTTTGGATCACAGCAAAAGTGTAGTTTTTTTTCCTCAAAGTACAGTCTTTTTGCTAGAGCGCTCTTTAGGTTACACAGAAAAGTTGCGATATTTAACCCCATTTAAAACTCCCTGCATGAATATATCTTAGCTTAAAATGGACTATATCCTGTCAGGTAGCAAGTGTAGGCTAGTCTGAAGAATACACATCTGAACTCAGCTGGGTGTCCTGGCAGGATTTTGAACTAGTTTAATATACTCTATAAAACTAACAGTTCTTCCAGTGTAGTATCTATCCAGGTGTAAAATCACACCCATAATTAGGCCATAATTAGCAGGTATATCTGTTGGTGTAAACCACAGATGCAGTGTTGAAACAGATCACCTGGGCCATGCTTCCCTTGAGTTTGCTTGCATTGTCCAGTAGCCTTGTAAGGGGGACAGCCTTCCCATGCTTGAGGTCACTCAGAAAGCAGCACTGGACTCTGTCCTGCCACAGAGGCAGGACAAGAGACAAAAGCCATAAATGAAACAAGGAAGGGCTTGACTCGTTCCTTCCCCCCGCCAAAAAAAATTTAAAAAATCAATGAAAATAATAATTCTAACTGTGGCTGCAGTCAACGCCTGGACCAGACTGCACAGAAAGGCTGTGCAGGCTCCATCATTGGAGGCTCCCAAGACCCAGCCGGATGAAGCTGTGAGCACTCTGGTCCGTGATTCTGGGTGCTAGGCTCCTCTCAGATGAAACTAAAGTGGAAGGCACACCCTGGGCACATGCTCCACCCATGAAGGACTGGTTGTGAGGTGTCTTCAGATGAGCATGGATGTGGTTTAAGAGAGACAAAAGTATTTCTAGGTGCAGAGGGCAGAACAGGAGAGAGTGCTGACCTGTTTGTGAAAGATGGACATTATAATTATTGAAGTGTAACACAACGAAAGACTTTGTATGTCTCATGCTGTGTGATACTTCTTGAGGACTAGCACACATTGGGTTGCTAAATTGAGCAATTGTTTTTAAAACACAGCTTAACAAAACTCTTAAAAGTATTCTTTTATTACCTTCCTTCCCACAGCCAATTAATTGTGTTGGTCACCTGTCTCAGAATTCAGAAAAATAATCACAATATGAGATGTGTTTTCTTGGAGGGAAGCACTTAGATACACAGACGATTTCCTCATCGAGCAGTTCTTCAGGACTGAAGCACGTTTACTGATGAATTAACTAATCTTTCCCCTCCGGGCCCAGATAGTCATGTTACTGCTATTTAGTTGCAGAAGCACGTGCTGCATCTGTCATGTTCCTGCTCTGGATTTAGTCTGAATGGTTACAGAAAGCACTAGTATATATATTTCTCTGGTTACAGACTTCTGTGGTGTTTATCGTAGTGTTTCTGCCTTGGTATTGTTCATAGTCACATTGTGAGGACTTGGAGTACAGAGCATCTCTGTAAAGTGCAGTCTTACATCTGTATGACATTTAGCCAAAGTCGCAGGAGCTTCCAGTGTCTTTGGTATCTCATCATGTACAATCAAGATTGTTCTAAGAATCACAAATATCTAAGTTTCCAATGCTGTGCGTTTGTTTCACTTAAAAGTACAAATAGTGTTCTTTGGGTGTGTAAAGGAGAGTAGGGTTGTTTGCTTTTAGTTGTATCCACACTCCAACATTCTTTGGAGCTGATAAATATTGAAGGCTAAGTAAATGAATTACCCCTATTAGTGGGAGATCAGAATTAGTGCTAGGAAAATTGTATTTTTTCAACAAAACTGCATTGCATATATTTTTGGAGGGACATGGTAGAAGCCTTGCTTTCTCAAAATGGCTGTCCTGTATACGATATTTCCAGTCCACATGACAGTTAACAAATCTAGCTTTTCAGGTTCCCAAATTAGATTTAGCATGTACACATTGTTACTTTTGTGAAAGGCTTTCAAATTGCTCTGATTACAAAATACTTCTTGTAATCAGATCAAGATGAACAGGAAATCCCAGCTAAGTGCAGTATCTCATGAGTAATTGCTGTACAAATACTTTAAACAAATTGTGAGCAATTTCTTATGCAGTGGCTTTAGCTAATGTTATTAGGGTGCTTAACTGACTTTGTCAGGTTTAGCTACAATACTGAAATCAGAATGGAAGAAAACATCTGAAGTTGAGGCACAGTTACTTCATTTACATGGAAGCAAGAGTGACAATTTGTCTTTCATACGTCTGTAAGCCTTAATTTTAAAAAATGAAAAAAGAAGAGGGGTGAGAAAAGGCTGGAATCTCAAAGCTAAGGACTCTTCTAAACTACCTGATTGCATATGTAGAAAAGGATTCTGGGGAGACAGGTGCAAGAGAAGGGGAGCATCTGTATATGTGGGAGATATTTTTCAGCTTGTGTGGGGAAATCCCAGTGGTGAAAACAGTCTTGAATTACGGAGGTGAGCATTCAAGCCAGCTTTGTATTAGTAACAAATTCTTGACCCCAAGTTTCTATCTCAGCAAGAAAGAAATTACATTATATGATGAAGAGAGTCTTTCTTTTTTTCTTCTTTTCCTCAGATAAAGATTTTAAAAGCTCTGAATTTGTTTCCATGTGGCATGAGGATATTTCAAAAGGCAAGCATTTCCCCTTCCAAGCATTTGGGAAACACGAGCTTCTTTCCTATCAGCTTTCATTAAAATGGTGCAATGATTCCTGTTGGCTTTTACCAGATTTTAAGTAGAGTTCACCATGAGAATGGTTGCATGGGGATCTTAACTTTCTTTTTTTTTTTAAGAATTCCTATAGTATATCTTCAATGACATTGTCAGCACCTGGAAATAGTGTTGCACACTGTGAAATGGATGTCATCACACTTCCTCTTGTGGTTTTGATTTAGTTGTTGAATTTACATGTAACTCAACACTTGAATGTCTAATCATACAGGCTGATTTATCACAGGGTGTTCTTGTTATAAAAAAAAAAACAAACAAACAACAAACTAAACTGCTTTGATCTGGTATAATATAGTAGGATTTGTCCAAAGATAAATACAAAAGACACAATCCTGTATATATATGCTACAGCTATACAAAGTTGATATACTTTTTGTGAAATTAAAGTGAAATCACTAATATCTTTCTAGATGATATATGGTCTTTTAACGTCAGTGTTAATGTATGTTCAAAGACTGTCTTTGTAGTTAAAACTAGAATTTAACTGTGCTGTTTAAGAAGCGAAGAAATTCTATACGGTTTAGTATAAAATAAACTGATTTGACTTAATGAAAAGCTTGCATAATTCTGTATTTTTGTAGTCATTGTAATGTGAATATTTCACATTAACAGGCACTGCAACCTATTCTACAAGGTAGTGCAGTAGATATTTACATAAAACAAGAAGATAGAAACAGGGGACTTCTCTTATTTGCTGTCCTGAAAACTCTTCATCTGTCCCCACACCTCCCCACACCCTCCTCCCATGAAGGCTATTGGTGAGAAACTCCTTGGAATATGCATGAATATTGCTGAGGAGCTACAGCAGAGACAGATTTAATAATTAATGCACTGGAATTATTTATTTCCCTAATGTATTGTAAAGCTTTCTCATTTCAGTAATGCAAAGTCCTCATGGTGCTAGAGGTTGGAGCATTGAGAACAAAAAGATGAAAACAGCTACTGAGACTCATTTGTCATTTGAATATGTGGTTTAATTATTTTTAAATGTTAAAGCACATATTTTCACTGTATTCAATGCTTATATATTGTTTATTAGTGGAAGCTTTTTAGATTTTAGTTAGGCCTTACCAAAATATTGATCAAAGTGAGATTTTTCTTTTATCACAAGACAGTTCCTTTCATTAAAAAGTATGTTAGAAAATATTGTTCCTGGTTTGGCATCACTATTGTCTAGCTCATGCTCACACGCAAGACTTGTTCCAATAGAAATATTGTTTCAGATATCTATTAGAGATTTGTTTTTCATAGTTTAGCCAATTACTCCAGTGCTCATGTTCTGCTTCCGGTTTTCTCCTTCTGCTATGCAGTACTTTTGTTTGGCTTCATTTTGTGTTATTTATATGGCACTGTTTCATAAATCTATCAAGCTCATTTTTAGTTCTGTATTCTCTCTTCTGGTTGTTACTCCTTCAGTCAAAAGTTAACCACAAATTTTAGATGCCTGCTCTGATACTATTAGTAACTGCTGAAGTTGTTGAATTCACCCCTAGTCCAGAAAAGACTTCTTTACAGGGATCCTACTTAAAAACACTTTTTTGGTTTGTACAGAATGATTAATAGCTTCTTCTTCAGATGTGTTCTCAACCAGTTGATCAATCTGAGAGTCATTTAAAGGAATAACATTAATAGGCTTAATAATAAACAATGCTCTGCATCACCTCTTCTGCTCTTTCTCTCTTTTTTTTTCTCCTGCTTTTCCATCTAATCTGTGAAGCCAAGAAGGAAAATAAGTTGATTAGATTTAACCATGTTCTCGACATGTCTATGTCATGATTTTGGGTAGGATGAGGAGAAGAAAAGGTGGAAGACAGCTGTTTGTTTAATAATTTGCGCAGTATCATTCCAGTCAATCAAGTAGACTTGTCTGTAAGTCTTTTCTCCCACTCTTTAAAGGTTAGACACTGTTTTTCCCCTCAGTGATAACACTTGCTGGTTAACACTTTTTACATCTTCTTCCTAAGGAATAGGGAGTAAATATAATTGTCCTGTCGACTTGAGTCAAACTAACTTAACTAAATATTTCTTGACCTGTTCTTTCTGTATTTTGGCCTGTGTGCCTCCTCTATTGTTAAATCAAATTTAAATACTTAACTTTTTCCTAGGATGAGGAGGTTTTGAATATTTTTCTTTGTAGACTCTCCTCCTCCCCTTGAGACATGGACTTAAGTAACTGAGATAATGGTCTTCCTCTTGTTCCTGGTGTATTTAGAGAATGCTCAGTAGTTGTAACTTATTTTGCCTCTCTACCTGTCCAATTTTCTCTGCTTGTTTTTTCTTCCATATGACTTCTGAACTGTGTGCTTTTGATTCCATGTTTTATAACATTCTGGTTTTTAGATCTTTAAAGTTTCTCATTACTTCTTATTAGGGAAGTTTGCAGTGATTTTATTATTCTCCCTTCCAGTAGCTGCAGTTCTTCTGAATATATTTATCCCTGAGGCTGTCTTTCCATTAAGTTTCTGTTGGCTACATCTTTTTGTTTGTTTTTATGAAACCTAGTCATCCTTACTTTTATTTATTTTTTACTGATAAATCATAGAGTATCTGCTCAGGCTTTTTTTTAGGATATTTTCAGTGTCTGTCTTTCCAGACATCTTCCTACTGGACAATGCATTAAAGGCATGATGTGGTGGTCAGCTGACTACGTGAGCCATCAGTATGCCCATGCTACAAAGAAGGTTAATGGTATCTTGGGCTGCATTAGGAGGAGGGATGCCAGCAGGTTGAGGGAGATGATCCTTCCCCTCTGTTCATCACTGTTGAGGATGCTTCTGGAGTATTGTGTCCAGTTCTGGGCTCCCCAGTACAAAGGAGACATGGGCATACTGGAGAGAGTCCAGCAAAGGGCCACAGGAATGACAAAGGGACTGCAGCACCTCTCCTATGGGGAAGGGCTGAGAGAGCTGGGACTGTTCAGCCTGGAGAAGAGAAGGCTCAGGGGGAATTTTATCAATGTCTACAAATACCTGAAGGGAGAGTACAAACAAGATGGAGCCAGGCTTTTTTCAGTGGTGCCCAGTGACAGGACGAGGCAATGGACACAACCTTAAACACACAAGGTTATGTCTGAACATCAGGAAACACTTTTTTTTCTTTTTTTACTGGATGTGAGACTGATCACTGGTACAGGTTTCTGGGGGTGGTTGTGAAGTCTCCCTTCTTGCAGATCTTCAAAAGCTTCCTGGATATGGTCCTGGGTAAGTGGCTGTATGTGACCCTGCTTGAACAGGGACCAGAGGACCCTTCCAACCTCAGCCATTTTGTGGTTTTGTGATGGCATGACATGTCAAGATTGTGGCACATTCTTATGTTCTCGGGGTTTTGATTATTACTTATTGCGAACACTTCAGAAGTACCATGGTTTTCTGAATGCAGAGATAATGAGATAATGACAGAGATAATGACAGGGAGCACTGACATTGTCATGTAGTTATGTCTGATTTTTTTTTTTCTGTCTTTAGAGAATTTTGATGTGGAGTTTTGGTGTATTTTGTTGTGCTTTTTTTTTGTTTTGTTTTGTTTTTAATTGTCATAAAAATATCTTCATGGTTTAAGTCTCAGCCGACCTAGTCAGACATCTTTCAGGAACAGGCTTGAGAGGACACTTTGGTCAAGTTCAACTGTTGTCATAGACATCACATCAATGTCACTAGCAGTCATCTTCCCTCCATACTGCTTCAGTTGTGAGAAGAAGCAGGCAACTGTTTCAGTGACAGCCATTAGCACCAAATACAAAGACTGTGTCTACATCTTATCCTAACTTCAGTTACTTATAGATTGGAATTAGTCATCAAATGTGACAGGATCATTACCAAAAGTTTTTGGTGTAGCACCATTCCAGGATCTATTTTCTCTCCTCTGCTGCTTGTTGTATGTGGCATTCCAGTATGTAATGATGCTTCTTGCTGATACCACTTCTAAGTGTAATGTGCTGTCAAGTAAGTGTTCATCTCCTATATTGGGAATCCTGAGAATTCATTTGGTTTATCTTTTCTTTTGTCCATCCAATTGATAGTCAATCAAAGCAACTTCATTCTAAGTCCTAGAAAGTTCAAGTTCTGAAAACTAAGAGCTAACGTTGCTAGGGGAACTGCTTATTCTGGTTTCTGATGAAGAGAATTTAGGGTAGAATGTCCCCCATACTCCAAAAAATGTTGAAATATGTCTGTGGTGTTCCTTTAAATATATAGGTATATATAAATAAAAGTTCTTCAAAGGAAATAACACATCTTTGCAAGGAGGGAAAGCTTGTATATGTCAAGTGTTTCAATGATCTTGGAATAGACCTGGGAGATTACATTTGGTTTAGAGGAAAACACTGAGGACACACTATCTTGTTACTTATTGTTTATTGCTCAACAGTAGGATAATAGAATATGGGGAAAAAATGTTTAGAGAAAGATAGCATCAGCTTGCATGGATTTTACTCAAATTAATAGTTTGAACAATGCATGTTTTTCTTGTGCTCAATATTAACTGTTTGTGTGTGCTGCTGTTGTATTATTTGCCCAAGAAGTTCAAATGTCAGTAGCTGTTTTGAGGACCCACAGTCCCCACCGCACCACATTCCCAGGACAGGCTATTTCCACTTTTGCCCTGAAGAAGCAAACAGTTCCTTGTCTTCTCTCTCCGTTGATGCATTTGCTACTGAGATGGCTTATTGCAGTCTGACTCAGAGCTGGGCTGATGCCACTAGCTCTGTGAAGAGGGACGGACAACTCATCTGCTGCAGCTCGGGAGAAGATCCAGGTTTCTGCAGCAGAGGGTGAGGAAGAATTCCTTCCCTAGCATAGAGAGAGAAGCATTTTCAGGTCAGAAGGGAAGAGGCTTTCAGTCATTTGGTTTAGGTTTCTTACTCAGACATCTTCTGGGGTAAGGGCAATGGGTTGGGTGGAAGCAAGGTGCTTGGCAGATCTGGTTCCAGAGCTGCCCAATGGATTGCACTGATCTACAAACTTTTTGGCTTATTTTAAAAGTAGGTTTGTGTATTTGGAGTTCATGCTTTGTATACATTTGTGAGTTGTTTTGTTTCCTTTGCCACTGTAGAGTATTTATCAAGTCACTTTTACAGGCAGTCCTAAGCATGTAGAACATATTAACCCAGCAAGAGACTTCAGGCATTGTATTGCAATAAAGCTGTAGGGCATCTTTCTTGCTCAGAAACAGCTTATTTTGGTTTATAATCTGTATCTAAAGATTTTCTTGCTTTCAGAGCTTAACTATCAAGATCTATTCCTGTAGTTGTTGTTTCACTGATGAACAGCCCACACAGCTCTCCACAGTAAGTGTTCTAGGCCAACAGTGTACCACATTAGCCTAAGCTCCATGGTACTACTTGAAGATTTACTGACAAGTAAGCGAGCCTAAAATTTCATATTTCTCAGCCATCTATCCTGAAGAATTTAGTCTCCCAGTCCTTAATAACTTTCAGACAAACAACAGGATCTTTTCAATTCTTAAAATCTATTTGTTAAGCTTTCTACCTCAGTTGAAAACATCACGATGTCCACGCTGGAGCAGAGTTTGTTTTGAAATGGCTTTAGTGTTTATAAATTGGTGTTTCAAGAAGCCATTGATTGATTGAATCAAATAGATGACCTGTATAATCCCACTTGATCTCTCCCATTTCCTCTTCCTGAGGGATTTATGTGCATCAGGCTGGTCATTATTTTATACTCTCACCTTATGTAGTGGCCAAATGACACTGTCTTTAGATTAACACTGATGTGAAATCTGATCTTCAATTGAATGAAACTTCTCTTGAAGACAGTAGGGGATATCCCTACTGTAAGAAAAGGATTGACTTTTTATCTAAATAAAAATATCACACATAGTTTCAGTGGTGAGGTAACAAGGTCTAGAGAAGCAATGTGATTTGCCAAGATCACATAGTGGGTTAATGTCAGAGCAAGAAGTAAAACCAAGTCTGATTTGCATCCTGGTGTTATTTGAACCCTATTGTCTTGAGTGACTTCTTGAAGGCCATTGAGGAAGTATTTTACAGAGCAAGAAATAGCTCCTATTTATGGATATTCCTGAGATCACTTCCTTAGGAGTGTTTTTTATCCTTTCTTACTCTTATTGTCTCTTTTGTTTTCTGTATTTCTAATAAATCTTAATCTTTTCCTTAAATCATATGCTTGACTGCTGTCCTGGCCAGCTAAGGTTTCTGACAATAGATTTAAACAACCAAAAATTAAAATAGAAAATTGGTAGAAATTGCTGTACTTTTGTTCCTTATTAAAACTATGGTAAGGTTGCAAGTTACTCTTCTAGATCTGTTAGCAAGTTAGCTTATTTAATGGAAGAGTGTTTCTTCAGGTTTAGTAATGGAAATTTTCTTAAACTTTAAGCTTGACACAGACAGCAGTATATGTATTCATCAACTCAAAGGAATATATATATATATAGGTGTGGAGGTTTCATAGTGGAGTTGTAGCACAAAGCAAAAAAAAGAGATCTTTTTTTCTCTTATAACAGGAAATTAATTTTCTTCATTTTTATTTTTGAAAATTAATATAGATCCAGTTCCGTCAGGTTTAATTACAGAAAAGCCTTGTTCACTTCAAGGAGAGGAACATGTTGAAGCAGCAAAACTAATGCTCTGTTTTTACTTGACTCCTTGACAGTATTCAAATTCTTATCTGTGGTCAATATGAGCAGAATTTGCTTTGTTCTTTAGTTCCTCAGGTTTATGGTGTGAGTAAAAATAATTTTTCATGTGTCAAGTTCTATTGTAACTATTAGTATCCCAGATCATTCATGTTATCCCAGTTAATTACATGCTGAAAAAGTTATTTCTGTGTAAAATACCTGTTTATGCCTTTCTTGGTTCTGTAACAGTGGAAGTATTCTTCTCTCTCTGTTATACATGTTTATTCTTATGAAAACAAATCTAAGACAACCATTAAGGTTTTCTTGGCAGATAAGTATTTCATATAAAGATAAGAAAAATATGCTTCCGTGCTACCTGAGTACTTAGTATTCTTGAGGTTTTATTATCAGTGTCTCTGTAATTTTCTAATATTTTTTTAGTAAAGTGGAAGAACTGGAATGGTTCAAGAAAAGCTGTCCTCATAAGCAGCCAGCCAGAGCTTGTAACATATCCATCTTAAGCTGGAAGGCTCAAGAGCTTGCTTCTGCATAAAATTGTCCTGCAATTTGTAGTTGTACAAGGGTTAGCAATGTTTGCATGGTATAGTAGATAAAGCATTGGTTTGTGTTGTTTGTAGCTGCTGGATTGCTCTCAGGTAACTTATATTTTCTTATTTTCTCTCTCCCTATGGATAACCTAGATTTTTACACGTTTAGGTGTTGAAGAGAACTTAAAAAGACCGGTTGTTTGTCCAGTGGCAGTAAGTTATTTAATCTGATAAACGATTAATACAGTCACAAAAAGAGCTGTTGCTCTTCACAAAGCTTCAAGAAAGGAAATTAAACTGCTGCAGGGAAGACACACAAAACTATTTGCCAGCTGTTCCTTTTTTTCTAATTTAAAAATAGCTGCATTTAAAATATAACAAAGCAATTGTGAGTCTGAGCACATACAGTCCAACTAATTATTGGCAATCAGATTTTAGTATCTCATGTAATGGTGGGAACTCCTTAACAGTTTCCTTAATGGGCCAATATCTTGTTCTCATTTATTTCTACAGTTGTCATATACTTTCAAAATGTTGTTATGATTCTCTGTGTAAATGGTTTTCCCAGGTCTGAGATACCTAAAATGCTGAGACAGTGGGTGTATTCCCAAAGAGAAGAATGAGGAAATAAGGAGTTTCTATCTTTTAATTTGCTATTTAGACAAAAACTTTCCTGCTTTCTTGGAGAATTTAATGAGCAGATGATTTTTGCAGTGCAAATTGTGAAACAGATAATGTAAGTGCTAAATTTAGTTTTTTTTTTGAGGTTCCATTTTCAGAAATGCAAAATGATTTGATCAGAAATGCAGAGGAGGGAGAAAGTACAACAATTTCAGAGAGTGTAGGAAAACTAACTCAAAATGTATCTATGGGTTTACCATATAAGCATCTGCATACATCTGTGCATGTAATAGTCAAATAAGTATATACACTTTTTTGTTAGCTCAGAAGCAATTTTAAAAATTCCAGCCATTAGCAGTATGTAGAAAAGCTCCCTGGAGTTTTCTCAGCATGATATTGCCGTGAGAGCTATTCAATGCTAGCAAAAGATGCGTAGTGCACACACTCACAAAATACATTTGTACTTTGGCCAAGTAGTTAATCAGAAATAATTATGTGAACAAGCTCAGTTAATGCATAAGCTTGTTACCCACACCATATTTTCATCTTCTGCTGGTCCTTCAATGCATATTGCAACGTATTTTGGGAGTGCTGAAAATCCTTTTGGGGAAGGAAGAGCATAATGATTGTAAGGTAAGTGTCTCAGCTGCAGAGTATGGGCTCACCCATAACGGAAAAAGCTGTAGAGATGTTCTAGATCAGTGAAAACGTGGTTTGACGTTGCAATACGAGGGCAGTCAAAGCATGCTCCCACTACACCCCTAAACCATCCTATAATCCTGAAAAATGCAGGGCTGTGCTGTTGTTGGGATGTAGTTGGAGTCAGTGCTGCTAATGACAGTGAAATAGGCATGTTATGGTGGTTCTCTGTGCTTGTAATGAGGGATGAAAGGAAGCCTACCTCATATATGGATTCAAAGAAACTCTCACTGCAGTCTTCAGGAGTTTATAAATCATCATCTGATGATGATTCTACTGATTACGGCGGACTCAGTAGTCATTTCTTAACAAGATACTATATACCTGTAGTCTGTGTACTTGTCAACTACTTGTCATGCCACATACAAGTGTTGATCTTTCCTTCTTGACAGGAGCCACAT
Source organism: Cygnus olor (assembly GCF_009769625.2). Classification (NCBI taxonomy): domain Eukaryota; kingdom Metazoa; phylum Chordata; class Aves; order Anseriformes; family Anatidae; genus Cygnus; species Cygnus olor. The sequence goes on along the minus strand of NC_049170.1, from coordinate 65,213,195 downwards.
TAAGTAGCACAGAGAACAATGGAAACATAATAAATTTATTGTACACATCACTAATATGTTTAGCTTTTTCCTCTGGTTTCCTTTTTAGTAGTTCAATCATGTCATTTAGGCTCGTTTCAGTGTCTTGCCCACTTGTTGAGGAACGACAGTAGCATGACACCTTGCAACTGTAACATCTATCTGCAGTCTCAAATGCTTTACCATCGCTAATTCTCTTGCATTTCCAATCTGACCTTCATCTTATTCTGTATCAATTATGGCAGGGGAAAAACAAGTGCACAGAGATCTGGTATCTTCCTCTAGGGCTGGCAGAGCAGAAACAGGTAATGCTTTGGCATTCCACACTGTGCATCTTTTCTGTCATTTTCCTTTCACTGCAGAAATGACATCTTTCCTCTCCTGCTCACTTCAGAACTAAGTCTTGTCTCTTATGAAAGTCTTTTAGCTAAATTACTCTACTTTCATGTTCTTAAAGCTTTCATGTGAACCTTTTTCAGTTATCTTCTGTTTCCAAATCTTACTCTGTTACACTTCTGCAGTTGTGCTGAACTCTAGCTATTGAACTCACAGGACTGGATGAGCACAAAATTTGGGCAGCTATTATAGCTTCGTGTGGGACCCCAAAGCTGACACTGAGCATCAGTCAGGGGAAGCAGAAAGAGTGTGGGATGGGGCAGCCCCCAAGATCCCTGTAAAGACCGCCATTCTTAATTTTTCCCAGTATATTACTACATATTTTATTGACACTAAAGTCAAAGCTTGAAAGCTTCTGTTTGTTTTTATGCTTGCTAGAAGAAGTCTGGACCATGAGAAGCATCATTAGGGTGAAACTAACCTGGATGAATTGGCAGTAAAGTGGTAGGTGAAGTACAACCTGAAGTGACCTTGCTCTTGCCTGCTAGGTTTAAACCTAACTCTGTCCACTCAGGAAAGACAGTGGACACACCAAAGAACTAGTGACAAGTACCTTTTGCTTGGTTAAACAAAATGGTTCACTGTGGTTTAGTAAGTTCCTTCCACCTTATTGCCACCAAATGGTTCTAGGAGAGGTTTCTCTTGCTTTGGTAAGGTCACATCTCATGAATAGGCTTTGCAGAAAGGCCAACAAGCACACCAAGAATTGGGTCTGGCTTTGACTCCGTCATCCATCTGAAACACTGATGCTAGAAAGGATTTCTCCTCCATGGGGAGAGCTTCCTCCTGCTCACCCTTCCTGCCTTTTGCCAGTGTTGTCAAGCTGTTTATTTGTGTGTCCTGTCTGAAGGGCAGAATTCACTTAATGAGGTAGGAACAGGTTGAATGATTGCATTTTTAGCAGTTTTCTTTTGCAAACTAATATTGTCTTTGAAACTAAATTTAATGACCCTAATTGATGAAGAAAAATAGTAGCTGTCACATTAACCAGAAGCACTCATCTTTCACCACTTCTGTGAGCAAATTCCAAGGCCTGTGGCAGTGTCTCTTGTTGCTCCTGAGTAAGGAACACTTCCCTCTTTAGTAATGTTAGCAATGTCTGGCCCTCTCTGACTTGACCTGAACCTCTAACAGATCTTGAGACATCCTTTTGTAATCTCAGTAATTATCGCCTAGAAAATATTTTAGCATTGTCTTTTTTTTACCATTCAAACCAAAATGGTTAACAAACATTGCTACACTATCACCTTTTATTTTCTGAGCATACCCTATGTGTTTGTATCCCTGTTACAGTTACAACTTTGAAGTTAGTGTTTGTCACCCCTATAACCCGTAAACTTGCACCTACACTAAGTTCTTAAATAAAATGATAGAATACCAATGTAATGGAGACCCTACACACCATCCTGATGGATCCCAACTTATACCCTGGTCATATTAGTCAGTCCTATTGCTAACTGTACTGACTGACAGCCTTCTCTTCACATTAATATTAAATTTCTTACCCTTATCAAAGAGCTGGAACTCTCACCTCCTCTACATTGCTGCATTCTCATTTAATTGAGTTTCCCATCTCTAGGTGATAAAAGACTAATTTTTCTTCTTTTATTTCTTTCTATTTCTATCTCATCAGGTCAAACTTTTTCTAGTCAAGTTACACTAAGTTTCATAGTGACAAAACCAAAAAATTAGAACCTGGCGTTGGCCTAATCTGAAGATTGTTGTGTGGATTTAATCTGTGAGTACCTTTGTACAAGCAAGACACATGTAATTGCACTTTTTTCCTAAATGGAGCAAATACTGGAACAAACGGAAGGTATTGTATAACATTAGTGCTGATGCCCTAGTTTGGGGGTTAATCTAAATGAATTAAATGATTGTGCTGAACTATCCTGAAAAGAGGAGAGCAACTAATATGGAAGAAATTGTCAAGGCAGGGGAAAAAGCATTGCTTCTGTCACTGTGTGGATTAGTTAAAATTTGTCTGCTAGGTTCTCAGTGCAGAAGATTTTCCTTAGATGCATATTGGTTTTGGAAAGACTGAATAGTCAAGTTTCTAGGTGTTTTCAAAAGTGGATGTTATTTTGTGTAATAGAACTTTTGTGACAGACAGATGTTTCCTAATAACACTTAATAACATGTTTTAAAGTATCCGCAATGAAACTGATACCTCTCCAAGTGTTATATAATTCAAAGTTGTGTAATAAAAGCAGTATATTTTGTCATAGAATCCACTAATCTATATTCTTCAAGGATATCTTTCTTTTCTTCATTCACAAGCATGTCTAGTATGAACATGTTTTTATACCTCTTGAGCATTTAAATACTGTGTTCTATTTCCCTGAGTGCTACCGATTCTTTTAAGGGGCTACTTGGCACTATGCTTTCTTTATGGATGATAAAATAATACAATATTGAATTGTTAGCACTGCGTATCCAAGGCTTCTGAGCTTTCTCGGAAGAACCGGATTTCCCAGTGCAGCTAGGGGGTGTTATAGCCACCTGGGGGCATAAGCAAGGTTTTGAAAACTTGGATGGTTGCTTGGGTTAGATTACTTATCAGTGGGAGTGAAAGTCTGTCCTTCCTGGATGGGCTGTTTTAATGCATCTAATCCCCCATGCGGAAACTGCAAATGCAAATCCAGCTCTAGACTTAAAGATGTTAAATTGAGAATTAGTATCAGGGAAGAAAGGCTGTAAGGGAATTTTTTTTCATTCATGTGAAATAAATCCTCCATGCATTGGCTGATCCATCTTGATACCCTTAGCAGAAAGGCTGTTAAAAGCTGTTTAATTTTATCACTGGGGCTGTGGACTTAAAGTCCAGAAGACAACCAGCAGCTGTTTGTTGTCTGAGTGAAAGTATTTTCAAGAAACATATCCCACGGCAGCCTGTCTGAGCTCAGTAAGGATATGTCAATTTACAGGTGAAAACACATTTAGCCTGAAATGTGTGTGATGGTGTGGGGTTTGGGGATATGTATATATCTATTACACTTCAGGAATGTGTAGGGAAGAAGCACGTCTTCCCTGTTAAATGATGTCATCAGGGCATTAATAAACCATCACCAGCAGTAACAATACTTAGCACCTATGCAATGCTTTTCGGCATTAAAGTGCTTTACACACATCAATTAATGTTATTCATCTCCCTTGATTCAGCAACTGGTGATTTTCTTCTCCTTAAGAAAAAAGAACAATTGCCTCATGTCATTGACAGTTTATTCAGAGCTAGAATTATCTGTACAAAGAGGGAGCTGTAGGTTGTAGTTGCTTAACTAAACCTCTCCAATCGCAGTGGACTGAGTGGGTTGGCAATGCCAGGGTGGCTGTGACAACGACCATGAGATGTGATGGTGGTGCAGCAAAGGCACAGCTAAATAAACTTCTGACCCTGTAGAGAGATTTAGTGCTTTCCCGCAAATTGTCACTGTTTTTTATTTGTTTGTTTATAATTAGCCAACACAGTTTTATTTTTAAGTAGGTAATATGGGCCACAATTCTTTACATTCTGAGTTCATCTCTGGATATGATCTCATTTTGGACATGACACTCCTGGGGATAATTGTAAGGTGTCAGGTTTTCAGTGCTGTCTGGAGGCTAACTGTACGTATGCCACTGTTTATGCAACAAAAGAGGGAGCACTGCGTTAGAGTGAAGTGTCTGCTATTCTTTGCAAAAGTCCTGGAAAAATCGGTAGAGTGAGGACACTTTCACAGTTCTTAAGCCATATGCACAGCCAAGTACAGAATGGTAGTACTAGTAAATGTAGGAAGTTCAGAATTGAGTATTTTGTGTTATATTTTCCAAGTACATGACTGTTTTTATTTATAAGAAATATATATATTTGTGTGTGCATCTGTATGTAGAAGCGTGTGTGTATTTATATATTAAAAACCACTGAATTTATATTCAGCTGCATCAGTTGACCATCTCTTACTGTTAAGCACAGTGAGTTTGTAGAGTAACTTCTGTTAATTCCACTACAGTAATTTGTCTATTCCTCTTTTTCCCCTATGGGTCTTATCCATAGAGGTACGTGCAGGAAAAAATATTAGCGTTTTGGCTAAAATATTTCTTGGCAGTATTCCTTCCCCCACCCAGTTTTTCAAGAGGCAGTATTTTTCTACCATGTCATGAAATTTCAGGTCACTTCATTGATTATGTCTCTTAAAGAATTTGAATTTTTCTTGATCAGCATGAGGAAGAGAAGATTGTAAGGCAGAACATTTACTTGTGCATGTTCAAAGCTCCTAACAAAAATAGAAGTTAACATGATTTGACACAATTCTTTGCTCTAGCAAAAGTTTTCCTGCCTGAAGGTTTGGCTTGGCACAAAGATGGAGCTGGACTCTTGACTTCTATGGGGCTAATAATTTCCAGAGGAGAGAAGGAAGTGCTTGCAGTATAAGAAAATCTGTAGCAGCTATGTAATCAAAATTGATTTTGCTCTCAATATTTAATACATAATGCGAAAGAAGCCTGCCTTGGAGAAACTCTGGTTCCCATGTGGGTAAACTGAAACGATGAAGACTAATCAGTTTATTCCAATAAGAGAATCAAGATACTTTGCAAAGCCAGATGGACCATGTTTCCTGACCTAGTGAAAATTAATTAATATTTCACACTTCCCCCTTCACTTAAATTTATCCCTCCTATCTCCTGTCACTTTAATGAATGGAACTATCTGAAATGTGTAACTCACCCAATGCATTTTGCAATGAGAAAGTTGAGGGTCTCAGGAATATTTGGTGACTTTCCAAAATCACAATAATAACTCTGTTTGGTCTCACAAATACCAATACTGTTATTTTCCCAGTTTTCTTCTTTCTCAGCCTCCTTAAACCTGATCAGAAGTGCCATGAATAGCAAGCAGATGTGAGTGGTGGTCACTCTTTCAACTGAGTGCTGAACCCATGAGTTTATTCTATTTTTCTATTTTTTTGAAAATTTGCACTTCAGCCTACTTGTCAAAAGGCTTTTTATCAAAAGACTAAAATATCCTACATTCCACCACATCCATCTCTGCTGGTTTTGTACCACTCTATAAATGTGTGCTGTTTTTTCTCTGTCAATAGCAGTATGTTTCATTCAGTTTATCTTTGCACTTCATCACAGAGCAGCTCAGAATAAAGCTAATACATAGTGTGGCAATAAAATAGCCATGATGCCCTTTAGTTTAAAATCTTTTGTTGGCAGTTAGCCTCTTAAAATGGAGGGAGGAACTTTCTCCTTTCTGTTGTTGGATGTTCCATTTTCCCACAAAATTTACCTGGACTTGAAGTTTTTCCTCTCCATGACCACTGAAGTCTGAGGCAAGTCCTGTTTGACCCTTGCTGGGGTGCCCTATCCCCCTCAGGACATCTGCTGCCACGGTGTTCACTTGTTCTGGCTTGTTTCCAGTCTCCTTCAGCACCCCTCCTTTTCCTGGGAGTGCTCAGCCTGCACCTGGTATCTGTCCCCTTCTAATTTCTGGAGTGGTAAAGCAAAATACAATTACTTTCAATTTTATCGATCTCTGTTTTTTGTCAGTATGTAGTCCTTACGGAGTTTTAAAGGCACTGCAGTCTTGAATTGTAAAATCTTGTTCTCCTAGGGAAGGGAATACTTGCTTTACAGGTCTTAATGCTGTGCTGTTAAATTCACCCTATTATGAAGTAATCATACCTGTGAGCAGGAATAATCTTCCCTCAATCTAGGAATTGTGCTGTCACTTTCAGCAGTTGTTTTTTATCACTATATCTGGCTGCATTTCCTCTGTAAGCTACATAGGAGTCTGAGCTCACAACCAGCAACCAAAACTGGCAGTAATAACTTAATACTTCTTAGGACAGGCTTTTAATTTACGTCAGGCTTTGACAAAAAAAGTAACCTTGAGATCATTCTAGGCAGACTAGCAGAGAGGTCTGTTATGTTTGTTTTCCTTATTATGTTGAACTCTTCGCTTAGTTGGTTTTGACCTTGTAACCATAACGTGGGGATTCATGTCAGTGCTTGAATTTCACCTGTTTTATTCATGTTTTTGTTGACTTCTCATCATTTGAAGGTTGTTCGTAACACGGTGATATAGTGCTTGCTGGTTGGAGCATTATGCCTTCTTTACACTGCCTGTTTGCAAAACTGAATACTGACTTTGTTCTAGCATGGCTGCTTGTCAAATTAGCTTCTGGTGCTGTCTGTTCCTCTCCCTCTTCCTCTACATGAATCTTGTATTGAAGACATTCTACAGCCAAGAGCTCCCATGACTGTGTAGATGCCAAGAACATTGGTGAGCCACTTGACAAATGCAATTTGCACCCGCATTATGAAGGCTCTGTGGTTCTGGTTGCACAGTATCAGACGTACTACCAGAAGAAGAACGAAAATGGCATAGAGGTGGTGAGGATGATGAGAAGTATAGAAAGAACTGTGTAGGAACAACTAATTAGACTAGAAGACTTCAGCCTGCAAAAGATACAGCTGAGAGTAGGGATGATACAGGTATATAAAATCAGAAAAGGGTTGGAAAAGGGGAATAGAGATCAGCACTCCTTTCAGTGTGGGAGCTAAGGGTTGTCAAGTGAAGTTTGAGTGCTGGAGGTTTAAAGCAAACAGAAGCAGGCAGTTCTTCAGTTTGCTGTTAGGCTGTGAAGTTCCTCATCACAGGATGCTGATGCTAAAAATGCATGTTTTCAAGGGAATACTGGAGAAGTTCATGGAAGAGAGACCTATCAAAGGCTATAAAATACAAAAACATTTCCTTTTAGGTGAGGTAATCCCAGAGCTCCACATATTCATGCCTGGAAGAATAGGCAGGGAAAGGATAGTTTCTTGCCTGCTGTGTTCTTAAACTGTCCTGCAGGCCTCTCTTTTTGGCTCCTGTCAAAGCCAGGATACTGGGTGAGATTGCCCTTTGTTCTGACATAGCACTGTTTTTGTTTTTATGCATCACTACAATGACCCTCAGGAATATAAAACACACAAAGTTTAGCTTCTTTATACAGAATCATGGCAAATACACAGTCAACTTAGCTACAGTTATACTACTACAAACAAAAGCTCATTTTAGGATTTCAAGGAAAAATCTGCTGGGTCAAATGTCCTGTTACATAGAAGCTATGAAGCTGAAATTCTTCAGACTGATAAGGTGCGAGGGGTGAGCCCAAATCCTTCAACACTCTTCCCATTTCTGTACTTTGTGAAAGGTAGGCAGTACCATCCCATTTTTTTTTTTATTTTTATTTTTTCAAGTAGATGAATATTACAGTATTTGAGTAGCTTGTTTGGTAAGGACCTACAAGATTGGAGACTTGAAATGTTGGGTCAGTACGAGCAGAAGAATTCTCCAGAGTGACTGGGCATGTAGGTCTAGCACACTAAAAAGCTAAGTTTAAAAACAAATCCTAGGGCTTATGATTCAAGTGTCAACTGAATCTACACAGGCATCTTATTTTCCTTGTATCTTTCTACTTAGATACTTGGTCTCTGTCCATACTTCGCTTTCAAGGTTAAGTTTTATCTAGCTTTTAACTTTTCCTAACCCCATTTTACTTGTACACTCATGCATACATCATAGAATAGTTCTAGTATAGTAGCAGTTTTGCAATGTTTGTGAGACTACTTGGAGATCTGATGGAAATGCTAGAGGTCTTCTACTTAAGTTCAGACTATGATTTCTCAGTTTCGTATGTTGCAGTATTTCTGAATATTAGCCACTGTCCTGCAAACTAAGAGGTGAAAATAAACCAAATATGGGGGGAAAAAAAGGCAAGAAAATATTTCCCCGTAAGACAAATCTGAACCACTGACTATTAAAAATACATTGATGTAGAGGGTATCCACTAAAAATCAATTTCTGGTGATGGAATTAATGTTAGCATACTGCTATTTTACATTGTTCCTTATGACAAGTTAGAGTAACCACTAGATTTGCCTCAAATTATTTTATTGCTAGCTATTCTACTATTCATTAATAATCTGGAACTTCCTGCCATGAAGAAATACTTCAATTTTAGAAAATGTCAAAGGAGTGAAATTTGAAGCAATTCTTTTACAAGAGTTGGTTTTCTACATGGCAGTTGACAAATGGGATAATTCTTTTAGTACATGGAAGTTAAAACCATTCATGAATATCTCAGGAGTTTATTCTCATTTAGGGCATTTAATTTCTCTAGTCAAATTCAGAGCACTCTTTAAAAATCATAACTTGTTCCATAATCTAGCTGAGGTTTTAAATAGCATATGAATTTATGCATTTCATATGCATATGCTCTTCTGTGCTTTAGTATTTAAAAACTGCAGACACAGAATAGGATTGCAAAGGTCATTTATATATAATCTTGTCATAATATACCTTGCAACATGGTGTCAGTCTGGAATTCTGCCTCCACAGTTTCAGCTGGCACAATTATGAGGAGTCATTTGTCTGCCACTGTCAGAGGTGCTAAACTGAATCGCAGCATGATCGTGTTTGCTTCCAGTTAAGTCTACAAAATAAGAAATGAGCTTTGCATCAAAAAAAAAAATCATTCAAATGACAGAAGTTATTTGTGGCTATACTAGAATTAAAACCAAGACTTCTTGAATCTTTTATCTTTTTTTCCCTTCTTTCCTCTCTGAGTCTGTAGAACTACTCAGGTCTGTAAAGCTAAAGCTACCTGGTTTTGCAGAATCTCAGTTGCTACTGCTGATGCTGCCCTCTGTCTCCTAAACGGGATTGTAGAGTAGTCTGCAGTTTCTGGAGTTATTTACACGCAATCAATGTGTTTATAAACAGATGATGACTACATTTTATTAAGAGGTAAAATTCTTGGACCTACATAATCTTTATCAATTGAAAGGGTTAAAATTGCTTCTTTTGATGCTAATAACAAAGCTAATACCTATTTTTAAGTAGAGCCTTCACCAGAATTTTTTTCTTATGGAGCTGGTCAGAGGATGGCAGCTGGCAGAGGATGGAGCTGGTCAGAGGATGGCAGTTACAGTGGCTACTGTAAGACTGAAGAGTTGGCTTGTATTTTTCTCTGCAGTGAGAAATCCATTTAAAGCATTTATTGACTGGATTGAAAATGTTAGTCACTTTTCCTTCTTCCAGGAAAAACTAGGTGGAGAAGTGTCCAGATTTAATGTTGCTGTATCTTTGCTATGTGGTTTAATGGCAGAATCATTTTACCTACAGTTTCTGATGGTCTCTAGTCTGTAATTCTAAAATAGCTGCATATGAAGAACAGGAAATAATTATTACACGTCAAAAGCAATGGAAAGACCAGCAATTTTGCTACTTGATCTTAGCATGACATTAAGGTGGACATTTTTTTCTTTTACTGTGTATTTCAGAAAATAACTCATTGACTTCAATCACTGTAATCCACAGTGCTCATGGCATGAATATAGTTTTGTTTGTTTGTTTGTTTCCTATAAGCATTCTTAACATGAGTGCATAATTACTCAGGAAAGTGAAGCCATTCAGCTATAGAACAGATACAGCTACACAGCTGTAGTTCTGTACTAAAATCCTGTGGATCTGTAACAGCACGAAAATGAGAAATACGTCAGAATCTATTGCAGTGAATTCTAGTCATTTGGAAGATTTCTTAAGAATGCTATCAATAAACCTAAATAGTCTTACTAAAGCTGGGAGTGCAAATGTTTGTCATGCAAACAGGTTTTTTGTTCTTTTTACTTGATGGATGTGTGTGAAATTGAACTCTCACAGTGAATCTTGAATCCCATTATTTCTACAGTACTATCCAAAATAGACAAGTCTCTTATCACTGGAATCTAGCCTAAGAGTGAGAAAGTGGTGCTATGAATTGCAGTTTAGGTATTTTGAAACAGTTACTGGTATCATTCTGAAAATAACTGACCTCTCTTTTCTGCCCTCTTATGCCAAAATTTACTGATCATCTTTTCTGCCTTTTATTATTAAATTCAAAGATAGCAGAGCAAAAGATAAAAAAACGTATTTGTTTTGCTGAGTAACAAAATGTGTCCAAAGCCAAATAATTCTAGTTCAAAAATATGAAAATCCATGCTTTGTCTCCTTATAGTTGATCTAATTCCAAATAGCACGCTTGCAAAATGCCTGTAACTTATTTTCTGCGTTCATGTTCAAAATCAAACCAAGATGTAGCAGATGAAATCAAGTAACGTGTTGATAAGAATAGCAAATGTATGCAATATCTACTCAACTAGGCGGTGCTTGTTCATTCTGTTGGAAATCTCTCTAAAAGTATCAGTACAGATGGCTGTACAACAGGAATATGTTATCTGGGACACTTACCGTCAAAATTTTGTATTTATTCTATACCTCTATCCCATATTGATGATAATAGCAAGATCGTTAAAAAAAAAGTCTAGATTTCACTGAAGGAAACTTCTACCCACTCATATAGTAGAAGAGAGCTAACACATCATCTTTGCAGATACTAAAAAGCGCGATGAAGACAATAATTTAACCAATTTAGTGCGCTATCCATAAAAATTAAAAGGATCAGGCAAGGTGTTTCATGTGTTGCATGAAACTGTTTTCAGAGTTCGATTATGACATGGGAAGGCGCTTATTCTGCATAGAGCTGAAAACTAATGGGGTCTCAGCTAAACAGTGGAGAAAATGTCTACTCCCATGAACATCCTGTAAGGCTAATGGTTGCTTAGCATCGTTGAAGACAGCTCTGTCTGAAACAGTACTGAGTATAAATATAAATAACTACAGTATTTTCTGATTTTCAAACCAGGGCAGATGTCTACTTTAGGCATTACTTGCCATGAGCATAAGCGAGTGTCATGCTTGATAGGTAAGTCAAACCAAGAGCAAGCAATAAGCTGGGTTACAAGTTTTTAAGTAATAATAATTTAAAAATATATCCACTTAGTTCCTTTGTTTCTTGTGTGTCACTGTAAAAATACTGTAGCTATGATATCATTTTGAGATGTGAACCAGGAAGACAGGTGGATTTTTGATATTGAAAAGAAAAATATTTCCTTTGCTTTTTTATTTTTTAAATAATGGCATTTGAAAATAGTTCTGTTGTATTTTTAAAGGTGCTTTTCTTTTTAAATCCATGCCAGTCTTGAAGTATGATCATCTCAAACAGAACAGTGCTGCTGTTCATCTGGTTCAAAGTACTAGAACATATTCTATCCATTCTTTATATATTCTTAAGGAGCTTTCTTCACCCACACAATTTTTGTGTGCTTCTCATGGGGAAACTTGCTGGAAGATTCAAAGGGATCTCAAAGGGATTGTTCCTGTCCTGGCAGGTAACTGACAGAGCAGGTATTCACAGCTTCTTGCTTGATAAAAGGAGGAAAATCCTTGACACATGACTGGGGAGAGCAAATGAGAGCCAAGTTCTATAGCATTTATTGCAGTTGCAGCAATAAAAGTGCCCTGTATCTCTTCCTATTGTTCGTTCATGCCTATTTGTGAAATATAAAATACTGAGTATCAGGAATACATCATAAAATGTGAATTACAAAGTAACTCAGGAAGACCAAAGCATCTATATACCTTAGAAATAGCCCCTAGCATGAAATCTGTCTTTATTAATAAATCAGTGGTTTTCCTGAACACGAATTGTAAAGAACAGAAAGGGAGGAATCCTAGGCAAAAATTTTTAATACAAGTTGCCTGAAGTTAAGTATTTAAGAGCCATAACTAGTGGGTTGCTTTCTGGAAGTTTTGAGCTGTGACGCTTTCCTCAGATTGATACAGGTGTACAGCTTTAGCTTTTTGTGCCATCCAAAAATTGATTTCCTCAAAACTTGATTCAAAGAAACAGCAGAATGTAGCCTGCAGATGCTACTTACCTAATAGGAAACATAATTTAAGAGTCTGCTGGGCAATGTTTGAAATGACTAGAGGAGTTTCTCATGTGTCAGTTTTAATTGCTCTGAGGGGACCTCCAGAAACAATGAATGCACGTATGTTTCACCTGAAACATAAGAATATTTAAATGCCTTTACAAATAGAATCACAGAATCACAGAATCATCTGGGTTGCAAGAGACCTCCAAGATCACCTAGTCCAGCCTCTGACCTAACACTAACAAGTCCTCCACTAAACCATCTCACTAAGCTCTACATCTAAACGGCTTTCAAAGACCTCCAGGGATGGTGACTCAACCACTTCCCTGGGCAGCCCATTCCAATGCCTAACAACCCTTTCGGTAAAGGAGTTTTTCCTAATATCCAACCTAAACCTCCCCTGGCGCAACTTTATAGTAGACTCAAATAGACTCATGATTAAACAATGAGATGGCAAATAAAGCAAATAGAACTTATCTAGTCTCTTCCATAGATTCTGCTTACAAAGGTACCCAATTCCTTCATTTCTTTTCATTCCCCTGTACAGCTTCATGGAGAATTTCCTGTATTAATCAAAGCTTGGTAAAATAAAATGCTTCAAGAGAGATGGTTCAGTTCTTTAGTAAATTATGTTGTTTTCACTTGAACAATTTTAACCTCAGTTAAGGATGAGAGATGCAAGGTATCTGAGAATAATTTAATATTTGAGCAGTAAGGCCTATGTTTAATTATTTCTGGCTAATGCTGCACTCAGTAACTGTTCCTGTCAACTTTCAGTACCTCAAGCAGAGGTCCAACACCAAGTCCGAAGTACAGTGCAAAGCCCAAAAGGGTTGCATCAATTGGTAATGTTGTCTCCTGAAGTGAATACAGAGGCAAAGCCTAAAACTGAAAGGAATTCAGATTCTGTACTTGTCTGCATAATTATATTATTTTACATTTGTATTCGCTAAATCTCATGAGCGTGATGTGTGGTCTTGGTTCTGCCTTCTGTATTGCTTGCATGTCTCCTGTCAATGTCCATGTGGTCCAGGCTGGGATATTGGATTTGTTTGTATGGTTCTTGTAGAATCTTGCACAGAAAAGCAGAAGATTAGAGCATAGGCTTCTGCTTTCTTTGAAAATATGTAATATATACTCATTTTCTATGATTTGTTTACAGTTGTATTGCTGACCTGTATGATCTCAAACAAGGGCCCGCATATGTTTGCTACTGTGTAGGTGCAGAAAAACTACATGGGTGTAGTTGTCTTCTGCAAAAATTCCGTTTCCATTTAGAAACCCTTCTGGAGAGTTTAGCTTCAGGTTGTTCCTCACCACTTGAGCTGAACAGGTTCACAATACTGCAGAACCGGAGAGCTCTTTTTAGACAGTCTGTGGCCACCCAGACTGAGTGCCCACTTAAAAATGCGGCAGTTCAGGTCTCTGGATGCACGGAGTGCCTGGGCCTGTTGCTGCCCTCTGAGGGCGGCAGAGACACCGTGTGTGTGAGGTGTGAACAGGTGGACGACCTGCTCAGCCTGGTGGCAGAGCTCGAGGAGGTGGAGAGGTTGAGGGCCATCAAGGACTGCGAGCAGGAGATAGACCTGTGGGGCAACTCCCTGCAAGGCTTGAAGGAAACGAACCGGGGTGAGACACCCCAAACAGCAGAGGGAGGGGACCTAGGAGATGAAGAGGAATGGAAACAGGTCCCTGCTCGACGTCGCAGACAACCCCCCTCCCTACCGGCCCTGCCTCCCAGGTACCCATACACAACAGGTTTGAGGCCCTGGAGCTTGAGGGACTGGTGGGTGAGAATGAGGTGAACAGTCTACCCAGGAGGCTGCCTAGGGCAAGGAATTCAACTCCATGCTTCAGGACTGCCTCCACTAAGAAAGAAAGAAGGGTGATCGCTGTAGGCGACTCCCTTCTCAGGGGAACGGAGGGCTATATTTGTCGACCTAACCCTATCCGTAGGGAAGTCTGCTGCCTCCCTGGGGCCAGGGTCAGGGACATTACCAGAAAGCTTCCTAACCTGGTTCGCCTGGTTCCAGGCTGGCAGAGATGATATTGAAGAGAGAAGCCTGAAGGCTATCAAACGGGACTTTAGGGAACTGGGACGATTAGTAGATGGAGCGGGAGTACAGGTTGTGCTTTCCTCCATCCCTACAGTGGCAGGGAGGGGTACACAGAGGACTCAGCCCACCTGATAAACAGGTGGCTCAGAGGCTGGTGCCAACACAGAAATTTTGTTTTTTTTGACCACGGGGTGCTTTACTCAGCACCTGGCCTGCTAACTGCAGGTGGGTCGCATCTGTCTCAAAGGAGAAAACAGACACTAGCACAAGAGGTGGCAGGGCTCATTGAGAGGGCTTTAAACTAGGTAGGAAGGGGGATGGGGATGGGGATGGGGAGGGAATAAGGCTCATTAGAGGTGTGCTAGGGAGAACAATGTCAGGGCTGGGGGAGCAGGCAATGGACAAGCTAAAGTGCATCTACACTAATGCACGCAGCATGGGCAACAAACAGGAGGAGCTGGAAGCCATCATGCAGCAGGCTAGCTATGACTTGGTTGCCATCACTGAAATGTGGTGGGACCACTCCCGTGACCGGAGTGCTGCAATGACTGGCTATAGGCTCTTCAGAAGGGACAGGCAGCACAGAAGGGGTGCTGGTGTGGCTCTCTATATTAGAGAGTGTTTTGATGTTGTGGAACTCGAGGCTGAGACTGGGAACGATAAGGTTGAGTCCCTATGGGTTAGGATCGGCAGGAAGGCCAACAAGGCAGGCATCCTGGTGGGGGTCTGTTACAGACTGCCAAACCAGGATGAGGAGATGGATGAGGAATTCTACAGACAGCTGGCAAGAGTTGCGAAATCATCGGCTCTTGTCCTCATGGGGGACTTCAGCTTCCCAGACATATCCTGGACATGCAATACAGCTCAGAGGAAGCAGTCTAGAAGGTTTCTGGAGAGCGTGGAAGATAGCTTCCTGATGCAGCTGGTTAGTGAGCCTACCAGGGGAGGTGCCCCGCTGGACCTTCTGTTCACAAACAGAGAAGGACTGGTGGGAAATGTGGTGGTCGGGAGCTGTCTTGGACAGAGTGACCACGAAATGGTAGAGTTCTCTATTCTTGGCAAAGTCAGGAGTGGGACCAGTAAAACCGCTGTCTTGGACTTCTGGAGGGCTGACTTTTAGCTGTTCAGGACCCTGGTTGGCAGAGTCCCTTGGGAGGCGGTTCTGAAGGGCAGAGGAGTCCAGGAAGGCTGGGCACTCTTCAAGAAGGAAATCTTAATGGCTCAGGAGTGGTCTGTCCCCACGTGCCCAAAGACCAGCCAGCGTGGAAGAAGACCAGTCTGGCTGAACAGAGAGTTGTGGCAAGAGCTTAGGAAAAAAAAGAGGGTTTATGATCTTTTGAAAACAGGGCAGGCCACTCAGAAGGATTATAAGGATGTTGTAAGGATGTGTAGGGACAAAATTAGAAAGGCCAAAGCTCATCTGGAGCTAAATGTGGCTACTGCTGTTAAAGATAACAGAAAATGTTTTTATAAATACATTAACACAAAAAGGAGGACTGAGGAGAATCTCCATCCTTTGCTGGATGCGGGGGGAAACTTAGTGACGAGAGATGAGGAAAAGGCTGAGGTGCTTAATGTCTTCTTTGCCTCAGTCTTTACCGGCAAGACCAGTTGTTCTCTGGATACCCAGTACCCTGAGCTGGTGGAAGGGGATGGGGAGCAGAATGTGGCCTTCACAATCCACGAGGAAATGGTTGGCGACCTGCTACAGCACTTGGATGTACGCAAGTCAATGGGGCCAGATGGGATCCACCCGAGGGTACTGAGAGAACTGGTGTAAAAATTGACCAAGCCGCTTTCATCATTTATCAGCAGTCCTGGCTATCAGGGGAGGTCCCAGTTGACTGGCGGCTAGCAAACGTGACGCACATCTACAAGAAGGGCCGGAAGGTAGACCCGGGGAACTATAGGCCTGTTAGTTTGACGTCAGTGCCAGGGAAGCTCATGGAGCAGATTATCTTGAGTGTCATCACGCGGCACTTGCAGGACAACCAGGCGATCAGGCCCAGTCAGCATGGGTTTATGAAAGGCAGGTCCTGCTTGACTAACCTGATATCCTTCTATGACAAAGAGACACGCTTAGTGGATGAGGGAAAGGCTGTGGATGTGGTCTACCTTGACTTCCGTAAGGCTTTGGACACTGTTTCCCACAACATTCTCCTGAAGAAACTGGCTGCTCATGGCTTGGACTGGCATACGCTTCATTGGGTTAGAAACTGGCTGGGTAGTCGAGCCCAAAGAGTTGTGGTGAATGGAGTTAAATCCAGTTGGAGGCCGGTCACTAGTGGAGTCCCCGAGGGCTCAGTACTGGGGCCAGTTCTCTTTAATATCTTTATCGATGATCTGGATGAGGGGATCGAGTGCACCCTCAGTAAGTTTGCAGATGACACCAAGTTAGGTGCGTGTGTCGATCTGCTTGAGGGTAGGAAGGCTCTGCAGGAGGATCTGGATAGGCTGGACCGATGGGCTGAGGCCAACTCCATGAAGTTCAACAAGGCCAAGTGCCGGGTCCTGCCCCTGGGGCACAACAACCCCAAGCAGTGCTACAGGCTGGGAGATGAGTGGTTAGAAAGCTGCCTGGCAGAGAAGGACCTGGGAGTATTGGTTGATAGTCGGCTGAATATGAGCCAGCAGTGTGCTCAGGTGGCCAAGAAGGCCAACAGCATCCTGGCTTGTATAAGAAGCAGTGTGGCCAGCAGGTCCAGGGAAGTGATTGTCGCCCTGTACTCGGTGAGGCCGCACCTCGAGTACTGTGTTCAGTTTTGGGCCCCTGGCTACAGGAAGGACATCAAGGTTCTCGAGCGAGTCCAGAGAAGGGCAATGAGGCTGGTGAGGGGTCTGGAGAACAAGTCTTATGAGGAGCAGCTGAGGGAGCTGGGATTATTCAGCCTGGAAAAGTGAAGGCTCAGGGGCGACCTTATCGCACGCCACAGGTACCTTAAAGGAGGCTGTAGCGAGGTGGGGATTGGTCTATTCTCCCACATGCCTGGTGACAGGACAAGGGGGAATGGGCTAAAGTTGTGCCAGGGGAGGTTTAGGTTGGATAATAGGAAGAACTTCTTTACTGAAAGGGTTGTTAGGCATTGGAATGGGCTTCCCAGGGAAGTGGTTGAGTCACCATCCCTGGAGGTCTTTGAAAGCCGTTTAGATGTAGAGGTTAGTGATATGGTTTAGTGGAGGACTTGTTAGTGTTAGGTCATAGTTTGGACTAGGTGATCTTGGAGGTCTCTTCCAACATAGATGATTCTGTGACGCTGTAACTAAGAAGGTGCTCACACAGAGGAGATGCGGTAGTTCAACTAACTTTTTTTTTCCATAGGTTAATAAAACTTTTCTTGAGAATTTGGTCTCCCATTTAAAAACAAAAAGTAAAATAAACACAATCCACCCACACGCACACCCCAAAAAAATGTTGTGGAAAATGCTATTTTGACATTCTAAATCGCTTTGGGATTTTGACATTTAGGTCAGCAGCAGCAGCACTGAATACTACCTTAGGGAGAGGGGATAAATTAATCTGGAATATATCCAAATGTAAAGTGAAACATTTATTTTATGTTGTTCCACTTGAAAAATGATCTTCCTTATCTCCCTATTCTTCTGTTAGTAGGAAATCATCTCATGCAAATGTTTTCCTCTGCTACCATTATGGCATAAGCAAGTTGAAGTTAATTTCAGGTGTCTCTGGCATTTATTGCCTTCATTACAGAAATGAGAACTTTTCCTGAAACCAGTTGTTCTGGTGAGATGCACTTGAACACTCAGACTCTGAAAAGCCATTATGATTTATACTACCCTTGAAGCATTTAGTCTTGGTTTCTCTTCTTACTTCTTTAGGAATCCTTCACATTTAAAACATAGTTACTATTGGAGATGGTTAAGACAGGCCAACCTCATCCAGTATCCTGACCGAGAATGGCTGTATCACATGCTTTTTGAAGCTTTGGGGGAGTTATCCTTCCCTGCAGACCCACAGAGCAGGAGAATTGCTACCTAACAAATGCTGTGCTTCGTGTGGTGTCAGGGTATGCTGTGCATCCTGTGCTAACACAGCATGTGTGCATAAAACATATAATCCCCTTCTAGGCTTGAATGGAATGCCCATGCGAAGGGTTATCCAGGCTCTTTTTCTACCACCCCCACCCCTCAAGATGTCAGCTGCAGTTGCTGAAAGCTTAGTTGCAGGTTTTACTTGTGCATGTTTTACCAGGACCATGTCTATTCGATGTACCTCAAAACATGCAGGTTCCCATTATCAGCCTGACTGCATGATGGACAAAACTTTTTCCCTTGGTCAGAAGAAATTCCAAAAGTGTCTATTTTGAGGAACATATTTAAGCAAATAACTAAATCATGGCTGTAGAGGGATAAGTCTCTGAAGAGGGTTACGCATATATCCGTTCTCTGGAACTCTTCTTTTTACTAAGAATAAATTTTATTTATTTTTCAGACTGAAGGTGACGCATGGAAAAGACTCCACAACCATAGGGTTGTAAAGTAGGTATACTTTATTGCAGTGCACCGGGCACACTGGGAATAGCTTCCCTCAAAAAGTGTGCACCTGCCCGGTCGTCTCTCACAATTTTATACATGAATACTGTTACATATTACATGAGCTGTAATACATATTCATTATTTTCCCTGAAAAGGCGGACCTCTTCCAAGTACTCATTTCCATACTCCCCGCCCTTAGCTCCTCTGGTTGCACCTGCACAATGTAGCCTGGTGGTCACGGGCAGGGGTCCTTCAGGATGAAGGCAACGAGGAAGAGGAGGTTAAACTTTTTACCTTTCTGGACTTTGACCTTCTGTTGGACAGTATTTAGGAGTTTTTTGCTTATCTTTGCCTTGTTTCCTGCCAACAAGTTGTTCATCCTTCCCTAACGAGTTGTTCGTTCTTCCCTCATCCATTGGCCTTGAGTGATATCTTCTTTTTACATCTGCTTCTCATAAGGTTCTCATCTACATCCCCTATAATTAGGATATTTTTAGGTTCTCATCTGCATCCCCAATAATTAAGATATTTTTACCATATATGTTCGGATAAGTTTTAGCATCTTCCCCATCTCAAAGGGAGTATCATAATGTTACTTGAAGTGTTGATCTCAGTGTGACGTTTAGTAAGGGACTGTCTCTAACTCAGTGCAGTAAATGTTCATTGCATTTGATTACTGTTAAATTTCCTGCATTATTGCAAACGTACAAGCCTTGGATGCCAGTGTTATTTTCTTCATGTTGTTTCATATTTTAGGTCATGTTCACTGACTTGCCCCTGTATAAATTACTAGTTAATCGTCTATATTAAAGAATGTCCCAAGTCCCAATGTGAGGCTGCTCTGCTGGATTCATTAGTCTTTTTTTGAGTCTCAACATAAAATAATCTTGCAATATTCCTATTTATAAGGATGTGAAAATTGTTTTTTAGTTTCTGCACAGGCTTTTAAAATATTTACTCATTTATAGTTTTGTTTGGCAAATTAGGAATTCCTTCCCATGTAACAGCAAGAAATGAACGTTGTTGGTTCTTACCTGTATGTCATAAAGAGGTTACTACCTATATGTTATAAAGAAGTAGCATTTATAATAGTTGGATGTAAAATAATTTCAGCATCAGATACACCAAAGCAGGTATTTTCTTACCCTATGTAAAACAAGTAAAAGGCTGAATTCCATCTCTTTCTGCTTTTAGGTAGTACATTAGCAGGGCTGTAAATAACTATGCTACAAAGCAATACAAATGCTTGAATAGGTAAGATGTAGTGTATACCTGTGAAGACGAGCTTTCTATTCAGCCTTGTCAGCATACCTATTCTACCTGATCATGGGTTGTCCTTGAAAGTATGGGGAGAAGCTGAGTGGTAGTTTACCTTTTAAAGATTTGGGCGGAGTAGGTGGGGTTGTGTATCTTCTTGGAAAAAGTGTTGAAGGGAGGGTCGTGCTTTTTCTTCATAATGTTTAGTGTTGCTGTACATTTGCTAGTAATATAAAAAGCAATACTCATGGCTCAAACCTCTATTCTTTATGTCATACTTAACTTTTGTGTCAGTTTGTAAGCACTAGCATGCTTATAGGTAGACTTTTAGACCTTGGGCTTTTTCATGTGGGAATGCTGATCCAGCATTCAAGGCCAGAGTCTTTGTGCTAGCTCCTGTGCTCTAGAGGGGAACGTAGCAGCCAGGTGTTAGGTCCTGAGTGTAATGTCATTCCTTGTGCATGTGAAATCAAATCTGGAAAGCAAGTGATGTAAAAAAACTATTCCACCAGCTATTCCCCCTTCCTGCTCTTTTTCTTAAATAACCCAAGCTGTGCTTCTGTTTCTTCATAGGTGCTAGTGCTGCACTTGTTGACAGCTATTTCATCCTAATCTGGCTGCTCAAAACAGAGCCTACACATGCAAAGGCTATTGACTTTCAAATCCTTCTTCCCATCAGGGGACCAGCAGGGTCTCAGGTGAGCAGATTACTGTTCTTCCTCAGTAGTCTGTCATATAAATTCGCACTGTACAGTAAAGGAAAATGGGATCTTCCCCTCCCCTCTCATAATGTATCAAGAGGCATAGCATGCTAACTAGTATCTTTCCACCTCTATAAAAGAGGAATGTAATGGGTGTTACAAGGAATAGAAGGTAAGGATGTTTTATGTCCCTTTAGTTGAATGAAAAACAAAACAAAAATATAACATTATTAGAATCATAGAATCATAAAGGTTGGAAAAGACTTCAAATATCATCTGGTCCAACCATTACCCTACCACCAATATCACGCACTAAACCACGTCCCTAAGCACCATGTCCAAGCTTTCCTTGAACATCCCCAGGGACAGTGATGTCACCACCTCCCTGGGCGACCTGTTCCAATGCCTGACTACTCTTTCTGAGAAGAAATGTCTCCTAATTTCCAACCTGAACCTCCCCTGGTGCAACTTGAAGCCATTCCCTCTAGTCCTATCACTAGTTATGTGCGTGAAGAGGTCAACCCCCAGCTCCCCACAACTTCCTTTCAGGTAGCTGCAGAGAGCAATAAGGTCTCCCCTGAGCCTCTTCTTCTCCAGACTAAATTAGAAATTGCTTGAAGACTGGGGAAATCTGACAAGGCATAGTAACTGGAAAGATGAAATATTCCCACTTTAATGCAGAAACAAGATTATATAGGCCTAGTGTAGCACTGACCATGCCAACTGGATGCATAGTTTTTTGTGGGGATGGGACACAAAACACCTAAAAGTTTTCTAAGCAGGAGTGGTAACTGTGCTGTCTTGTTTCAGTAGTTCTGCAGAAACTCATCCTCAATGGCTTTAAAAAGAAAAAAGAGGAAAACATCAGGCAAACTAGAAGAAAACATCATGACAGATTGGCTTAAGTTTAATGGGTTATTGAGAAACTCCTGTGGTAGTTATCACATCTTCAAAATTACTGAAATACAAACCCTATTATTATTTCAGTAACTCTTGCAGGAAGCAGGTCTTAATTTTTCAATGGTGCACCAGTGAAATAGCAAAATCTATTAAACCCTCACTTCCTTTAAATCCTGCCAAAGAAACCTCAAATGCTTTGGAGAAATTGGCCTTTTAAACTTATAGCAAAAAAACAGTCACTGGAAATTGGCCTCTAGTTCCGTACACATTACATTTGTTATGAATCAGTCCCTATTAATTTCATTTTTAAGATGGTAAAAATGCTGCTATAATGTGATGCTTTAAAAAAATAAAATAAAATAAAGAATCCTGTTATGTGGAAATGGCATTGGGGTGAATGCTGTGCTCAGCCAGACTTTTTTCATGACTTCCCACCAGTGCAGTAACATGTTTGAATGAAGTCCTAAAGAATCCAGCAAGTTCCTCATAAAAAGCCATCAGTCTTTAAAATATCAGCTGAACCCAGTGTAATGTCCCTTTCCGCTAGTCTATGTGCCTGCATAATATAAAAGAAAAAGTTTCTTTTCTTTCTCCCCAAAAGCATACATTCATGCAGTCCTTCCCATTCTTGAGATATGGCCACTGTTTTGCGGTGTTTTTCTGATTGCAGGTATGCAGATGGAGAAAACAGGGTTGCAGCAACGGGGCAGAGATCTGGACAGGTGCGAGAGCTTTCTCATTTCTGCTTCTGTTGTGAATAAGAATAGCGTATTTCTGTGACAGCCCATCAGCAGTCGGGATACTTGGTTGTCTTTCTACTGCGGGTAGTAAGCAAAGGAAATTAATAGGAAACAGTTTTCCCCACTCTGAAAACACCTCTCTGTTACTCAGTGACACAAAGCCCATGCGTCTTAAAACAAACAAACAAAAAAACACACAACCTTTCCTTTTTTAGTAGAGAATCTTTTTCTCTATGTTGTTGTATCCCTGCATAACCTCTTCCAAACCCAGAAGTCCACAAGCTAAGTAGTTTACCATCTCAGTGATGACCCCTGAAGGGCCTTCTGCCCGCTGGGAGGCAGCAGACTGGCTCTGCCCCTCAGGCTGCTACCTGCTGTGGGTTGAGGGCCTGTGCAACAGCGGCTGAAATGCCCCAGATTTATTGGGACTAACTATAAGGCCCAACCCTCATGCATCCCAAAGTACATGAGAAAATCTAGGAAGGATTTCTCACTGCTGAGAGAAGCTGGAAAAGGCTCCCCTTCCCCACAAACTAACAGCCAGCAGCATGAATTCCAAATTAGATTGTTTTAGCATAGATTTTTTCGTTGAAGTCCTGAACCCTTTTTTTCCCCCCTCTCCTCCCTTCAACATATTGTGTTGTAACCCTAGGAGTTACTTCTGTTTAATATTTCTGTAGCAAGGGATAGAATGACATCCCCAGAATCAAATATCTCCTCTAAATAACCTAGCAGAGATGTTGCTTCTGTTGGGATTTGCATTCAGTTTGCAGTGGCTCCTGGGATAATGGGAAGGCCCAGCAGAGCTCTAGATATGTGAGGAAAAGGACAGTTTGGACAGGATTCATGTCTCCTAACAAGGGGTATGTTCAAGGGAGGTATTTAAATCTGAGCTAATCCTCTTAGGCCCCATTTACAAACAAAAGAATTTAAGAGGCACTTTAAAGCTTGAAAGGAGCAATTCATTTTCCGTATTGTAATGGTTACTGTAGGGGGAGATCGGCTGCTGTCCTCTTGTTCTCCACTGACTTTAAAGGGAACTTGCAATGACTACCTCAGATGGAAATGTCTGTGCTGCATTGTGTTCATGTGGTGAAACGAATACATGCAAAAAAGTATTTCTATCTTTGTAACTCTACCTTACAACTGTTACTGAATTGTTTGGGATTTGTCTTACTGTGAGGGAAAGTGTAATGTGGTCTTCTGGCTGAAATTTAGTTTAAGAATGCTCTACTCCTGCTGCATGTACAAAATGGGGTCCTAACCTGTGACCTGAGTTATCTGCTCATCTAGTGGCCTAACAGTGGCAACTAACCTTCCAGAAATCAGACTGTGGCAAACACTTACACTGAACTAGTTAAGTATCTTCCATGTTTATTTTCTTTTTTTGAAGCAAACAAAACTACAAGTATATTTTATATAACACTTAGAATAAAAGACTGCAGGATTAGATGGCTTTCTCTTTTTTCAGTTAAAATTAACTACTTCCAAGGAAATCTCTCTTAGCTGTTAGGATTAGGATTTTTCTTAGCTGTTTACTCTGAATCAAACTGTTGCCTTGTAAATAAAATGCAATAAAACAAAAAGATGTAAGTGTGGTGGTCATGCAGAGCTTGATCAAAGTTAGTCTGACACCCATGCAGCTGTATATGTCCCTGTGATGAAAACAGACTGCCTGCACTCAGCTGGATTGCGTAGGGTCCTTTTCCGCTCCAGACCTTCAAAATCTGAAGACTGAGAACAAATAGAAAGCTTTGTCTTTCTCCTGTACTTCAGAACGGTTCTTCAGTGAGAGGAAGGACGAAAGGAGTTACTATACACTGTTTTTTCTTCTGTTCTGCAATGGATACTGTCCATGTTGCAGGCTTTATTTGACTAAAAAGTGTGCATGTTTGTTTGACATGATATTCTAAAACAATTGGCTGTTTCAAGGTGGGAAATAATACTATTTCATTGTGTTCTTCAAAATGTGTTTCCAGAACAAAGCATTCTCTTGCTTTGACAATTCACTAAGACCCACACTTCCAATTGTCCAGTATGTGAAACTGTGAAAGAGCATTGCAATTCTTCCAAGTTAAAGCTTTCCTGAGTAAAAAGGTAAACAGTTTTAGGATCTCTAATACATGCTGCTACAGGGATGGAAGAAGCTCCAAGTTCTGACTGGCTAAGCACATTAAGTGGCAGCATGTTTTCTTCCAACAGTTTGAAGACTGGCATAGTTCACAACCTGGAGCAACAAGAAGATAAAAGTCATTTTTAGTGATGCTGAAACCTGAAGGTATTCCTCTTATTTTGAGTACTTCACTAAAATTTGAGTAAATATGCAGAGGCAGCAGATGCTAAAGCAAAGACCTGTAGCTATTGTGTATATACGAAGATATGATTCTGTGGGTATAAACAGAGTGAGAAATAAATGCGTGCCCAACTGCGTGTTAGAGACAAAGATACATGTCATAGGTCAGCTTCATTAATTAAAAATTGGCATAACCGTTGTTTCTGTTTGAAGCTGATTTCACCCACTTGTAGATTATACTGGGTAAGGATTTGTTTTAGGGTGTTATATACACATGTTGATGTTGAGCTTAGTGTCTTCTTAGCAAAGCGAGCAGATGACGATACTTGTAAGTAGATGAACATTGTTCCAATATATAATCATCTTTAAGCTATGTGGGTTGGCATAGAGGTGCTGCAGTCATCTGGTAATCAGTGGATTCAATTGTGTGTAGGTAGGTCCTTACAGCTGTGTGCATACTGTGTATGTCTGCAGTGGCTTCAGGAGAGCCTCTTCAGTATAGCTACCTTGGTATGTAACCTGTGGATTTATTCACGTTGCTATAGTGTGGCACTAAAATCAGACACTGTAAATGATAATTACGCATCCCATACACCTCCTCCTCATGCTCTATTTTCCACTTCATCAATACACTCCAGTAATGATATCAAGTAATCATTTCTTCAGCGTCTCTTCCTGTTCAGCATGTCTAGGTTTGATATCCTGCATACAAAAATCTGGTGAGAGAACTTACTGTTTTCATCTAAAGGAAGTGTTTCATCTGCATTATTATGTGACAGGGTACCTGCAAAACTATTCCTTTTCTGTGTAATTAAACTTTAATTAAGCACTGTTGTTTAAGTGAAGTATTGTCTTAGAGGACAATTTTAAACTACCTCTGTTTATTCCAGCAGAAGTCTCTTTGACCGTTACTTAGAGATGTCCCTTAGCACGTGACCTGGTGTGGTGAGGGGAGCCCTTTGAGAAGTCACACTCCCCAGTGTGCATCTGTCATGATCAAATAACATTGAATGTGCCAGACCTATCCAGATATTTTGGGTGAATTCCTAATCATATATAAATCAAGGGCTAAACAAATTCCAACTTCTGTAGGATCACATTATCCTTGGATGTTCTTGACAGAACACTCTTTTAGGTATGTGACAAGTGATATTTAAACATCCAATCTTAAGATTTCCTTGAGTTCTCTGGCCCAAGCAACTCCTTTCCCTCAGCCAAAAAAAAAAAAAAAAAAAAAAGCCTCTCACAGAAGTTAATGGAATATTTAAAGAAAAAATAACTAGAGCAACTTACTAGTTGCTCCAGTCAGATTTATTTATTTTTTTCTGAAATAAGTTTGAGACTCTTAGTTCATTTTCTGGATGCTGATCTTATCTCTAATTTTAAATGGTAGATGATTGGCTTGTGTGGTTCTTGACAACACTGAGAAAACCTGGTATCTGAATGAATGATAAAGAATAAGTGCAGTAATACAGTGTACTCGTTATTCAGCTGTAACTCAAGTACAAGTAACTAGATTTGTTTTCCTACCTTGCTCAGATAGGGAAGAATGTGAAACTCTTGCTTATACCTTGGAAGCCACTGGTGAGTTGGTGATCTTGTCAGAAGACTGTACAGAGTTTTCTGAGGTTCATCTGTGTCACAACAGGCAAAATTTCGGACTTCTAAAATGTTGGATAGAGAAGAAATAGGAAGTTCTACTTGGGGGAAGGGGAATGGTTGTGTGCTGATGGCCAGTCTTATGATATATTGCAACTTCTAATGCATTGTGACAAATGCGGTTTTTGCCCTGACAATAAAAAGGCTCTTCTTTTTCATTGTGATAACTATTCTTAATTGACAATAATTAATCAGTGATGACAACATATTCCACTTTTTTTTTCAGAAGTTCACACGAAAGAATATGCCATCGACTAAAAGGCCTACTAAGATACAATTTTAAAGCAGTATTAAAATTAGCACTAGTCTTTGTGTACTTGAGTTGATATCAAGCACAGAATAAAGGGAAGGGTCAATCAAATATTTTCCAATTAAGAAATAACCTTTGATCTGCTCAGCAATAAATCTTACACCAGCTTAAAGCAAATTCCTTCAGCAGAATTGGTTCTTTTATAGGATTCTCTCTGAATGAAGTTCATCTGTACTAGTTAGGGAAGGTAATTTGGGATTTTCATGACATTGCTATTTAAATATACACCTGATAATTTCTGTCATGTAACAAGGGTGCTGCTACTGTCTAATGTGAATTTGGTTGCATTGTGATCTGCTGAAGATAAAAGGTCACATGCATCACTTGATCAGCACAGCTGTGTTTGGATCAGTCTGCAAAAGCTGGAGGTGTAACTGAAGCATTTGTCTGCCAAGTGATTCTTCTTTCTCCAAAACACCTACAAATAAATTCGTTCTAAACATTTTTCAGTTGCAAATAAACATGGCATGTTCTTCCATATTCTTTTTAAACTAAAAATAAAAGTGAGTGATTAGAATGGCCCTGAACTATAATTACAAATAATAATGACCGAAGTGAAGACATGAGTAAGCATTACTCACTAGCTGATCATCTCTGAAGAGTTGTAGAGATGCCTTCGCATAGAGTCCTCCTGATGCCAGGGATAAAAGGCTTATTCTGTAGGAACTTTTGTGACAATAGTAAGCACAGCTTATGCCAGACTGACAGCTTTATATATAAAAATTAAATGTACAGTTACTGATTTACTATAAGATAGCTTATTTCTTTTCCCCTTGCCCTAGCATCCTCCTTCCATAGGCTTTGTATACTGTATCAGAAATCATTACTTGTCAGCACAGTGGAGAGTCATCAGGGACAGATATAAAATCAGGAAACTTGTATCATGCTAGTTTAGGATTTTTGACGTTCTTATGATGACATTACAACAGGAAATCTGGAGAAGGAGATGCTGAAGATCTGTTTATTGTCACTAGTGGTGCTTACTATTGAATTGTTGAGAGGTAGATTTTTCATCTAAGTTTTTACTATTACAAGAGACAGTTAATTTCAGTGGTTTAGCTCAAAGAGATTTGCTCAGGGCATCATATTGACCGGATTTTGAAAGGCTGACTGGCACCCTTCTGAGAATAAGAGCCAGCATAAATGACAGGAGTCTGCAATGTAGCCAGCTGAAATAAACTTTCAGAGCCCAGTCCATAAACAATCCTTTTGTTGCTCAAGCAAAGTAGTCACCAAAAGAAACAAAAGTACAAACATCCATCTGTGGAGGAGCCCTAAAGGAAAGTGTGGGATGGGGTCCCAACAGTAGAAAGGACTTCCACTTTTGTGTAAAATGTGTACATCCTATTATAGGCTATGCCTTATCAGGGTGTTGGGAAGCTCTGTTAAAAATGAAGTACCTACAGGCCAGCCCTGCTACTAGTGATGGAAGAGTGCTGGGTAGTTGGTTGTTGGAAGGAAAGGAGAATAGTAGTTCGAGGAAATGAGCTCTGTCCCAGTGCAAGTTGATTTGCTGGTACTGAAGCAGGCTGGGCTGTACTGATATCCTGTCCATATATGAGGGCAAGTGCACCAAAAAACATTAGGCACTTTTCACTGCAGCTTTCTACAAAACGCATTTCTTGGCCTGTTTCAAACACAGGCATATTTCCATGATAACACATCAGAGTCTCATTCCAGGTTAAGACGTAGACTTCTGCAGGGCAGCTGAGAAAAGAGATAATATGCTTGGAGATCTTTTTACTCCTGAGCTGCTTTTGACCAAATGTTTCACTTGGATCTCCAAAACACAGAAAAAAGCAACCATTCAGCTCTTTTTTAATGTTCTGTCTGAATACTTTGTCACTTGGTGTTAGAGAAAATAGCTCATTGTGTTTATATGTCCCTTTCTCCTTTCCACACCATGTTACTTAACACCTGGCTAACACCATGTTGAACCTTCTTTCTCACGTCTCTCTGACTGGAAAAAATCCCACAGTGGAAGAGTGACTTTTTTTTTTCTTTTTTTCTTTTTTTTCTTGAGTTAGGAAGCTTTGTGACTGTTTATGCTTGCTCAGCTGTGCTCTGACTTTGTGCAAATGTTGCTGCCTGAAAGTGCATAGGTTGCTGCCTTCTTCTTTGCGCCCAGTGGATAGAACAGGTTCTGCACCCAGTCTAAAACAGTTTTTCTCATGCTGGAGGAGCTGTGTGCACACAGAATGCTAGTTTGAAAAATGGGATTTAACAGCATGCTTGGAAAAAGTGACGCCCTTGGCTATGTTTTTGTGATCATGTGCATTTGCTGTTCCAAATAATGGTAATGGGAGCAGCAGGAAAAAAATGATAATGATTGGAAGTGCATGGCCAGACCCTTGTGTGCTCCCCAGAGTAACACTCTTTACAAACGCTCTTTTAGTGTCATTCTCACTTTTATACTCTCCTCTGAGAGACATCCCTATACCCCTTTGTCACAAGAAAGCAGAAGTGGTTTGTCATTGACTGTGTATCTAGCAAGTACGCCAACATATTTTCTTCAACAGATGTTCTCTGTGGGGGATTTGTTGCTCTCTGCTGTAGGGTCTTTGGTAGCTATTAGGTGGGTCACAGTCTTAAGTAGGATTTAGGTTCTCAGATCTTACAGAACAACACTGGAAGCTCTGAGCACCCAGCTGCCTCTTTTGTCCTTGTAAATATGTCCTCTTGCTAAATGATCTCCTCATACTTTTCAGAAGGCTGTCATTTTTGCTGGATTTTGCTGCTTGTGTAGCAGTTGAGGAGGGGATGGGGACAGAATGGATCCAAAGAGAA
The DNA here is from genome assembly GCF_009769625.2 of Cygnus olor. Lineage (NCBI taxonomy): Eukaryota > Metazoa > Chordata > Aves > Anseriformes > Anatidae > Cygnus > Cygnus olor. Next base: position 65,183,796 of record NC_049170.1, on the reverse strand, counting down.
GCACTGAATGTGGTCCCACAATAGAAAAAAAAGGGTGAAGCCAGAATTTTTACAGACTTGCCGTCTGTCTTTTGCTGTCGATGGCGGGGCACAAAGTGAAGTGGAAACTTTCCCTGCAGCTCTCCTTCTCCTCATGCTCTCTCTGTCTGTATCTAACACCAGTAAGTTAACTAGCACCAGGATGTGTTTCTGAGCAATCTGTCACTTAAGTCCATGGTGGGATTGTCTTGCACATTTTTGACCTTGGCCAATGAGAGCTATCCCAGACAACCTTTAGGCCTTGCTCAGGAGTCAATGCAGGACAGTGCTCATTCCTACTAGGCAGTTTGTTAGTGGGCATATCTGTATAAGGATAAGGGAGCTGAACAGTGCAGATGCAGGCTGTCCCATGCCAGCTGGTCTCATGTTGTAGGATAGACCCAGGCATGTCTTGTTGGTGTTGCCTGTGGAGGTTAGGCTGCTACCTTGCCCTCGGGAGACCATTCAGTGTCTCTGTACCAGAGCCAAAGGCTTGCTAGCAACACCAACTTTGCAGGAAAAGGTCTGGCTGGGTTAGATGAGCCTCGTCCGCTTGGGTTGACATTGTCCAGTAGCACAAGCATGACAGCTTCTCATGGTGGTGCCACAAGGGCTGTCAAAAGCCGAGGCCAACAAATCATCCAAGATTTTTCCCTCCCCTGTAGAAAGTACTAATGCTACTAAGACTGCTACCTGGCAGCACAGCTTTGGCCACTAGATCTTGAAGTTATTGGGAAGGACAGAGAGAAGGAAACACATACCGAGAGTGTCAAGTAAACTCAGTTTGCTCAGGCCACTGATAAAATAAGCAAAGTTCATACTGCTGATTTATCTTTTGCAAATTCCAATAAGAGTTGCTGGAGAAAATGTGCTGACGAGTAATGTTTTTTTTCCCCGCTATGATTAACTAGTGCCTGAGAACATTGTATTATTTTTGTCAGTACTCTGAAGTTCATGAATTGGTATTTCTTGCAAGTAGCTTTGAAATAGAAGGAGCATATTTACAGGCAGAGTGGATGGATTTAAAATCATGATTAAAATAGATTAAATAATCAGCCAGCAGAAATCTGTTACGTAAATTGTTCATATTCATTTTCTGTTTCATTTTCACTCGCTTGTTATTTTCCCAAAGAAACTTCCATTCTTAGAGTGCACATAACCATCTAAAATATGTTTATTTACAACTAAATGAAACTTTTGAACTAAAAGTTAGGGTTACTTAGCTAAACTGGCAAATGCACATTATGTAATTGCCTGCATAATTTGATTCCAGATGAATGTATATTCAGCTTTCTTATTTTTTTAGCATGTTTTTAACTGGTGAGATTTACTGGGTGGTTTTTTTGTTTGTTTTTTTTTTTAACTTCTATCTCATGTCAGGCAGTCTATGGATGGTAACTAATGAAAGTGCAATTGAGATTCATGTCAGCATTTTTAATTGTTTCTATTTGATAAACTTAATAGCATGCATACTGCCACAGATGGAAGGTCCATTTTAGGCTAGTCTATCTTTAATACCAGCTAATAGCTCATGCCTAGTAAAGAATGTAATAACGAGGTAAGCATATAGTAATACTTCCCCAGTGTACTATATTGGTCTCTGGAGATTTGTAGCTGATGGGCTATTCAGCCAAATAAGCTTTTCTATGTTTAATAGCCCCTGATGGATTTTTTTTTTCCATTTATATCTCTGAGTGCTTTATGAACTCAGGAGGATTTTTAGTGTCTCTTCCTATAGCAAGTAGTTCCACTGCTGAACTGTGTTGCATGGAGAAACATGCTATTTTTGCTGGTTTTGTCCTGCCACATGCTGGTCTTACTGATCTTGTTTTATTTTTATTAGAAGACACAGCGAACAGTTATTTTCTATTCACTTTCTGCAAGCTAATGAGGATTTTATGAATACCTGTCATCTCTCGCTCAGCAGTCTCTAGATCCTGATGAGTTATCTGTTTAATTGTTCTCTACTTGTGATATGCTCACTGTCTTTGATTATTCTTTTGCATTTCTCTGGACCTTTTCTGATTGTCTTAACGTCATACGTAGGGAACAATTTTGATAAGTGTTCAAGTCACAGGTATACCATACATTTATACAGGAAAAAAATATCTCTAGTTCTCTACTCTTTTCTAAAAATATTTTTGTTTGTTTTAAATATTAGAGTGCTAGGAATTACTAAAGTTCTATGCAGGCAGGGGGAAAAATAAGCTTGCCAAAACATCTTTTGTGTTCAAAACTATCTTATTATTCAAGAAACATCTGACTGTAGTCAAAGAATTGAACTGCCAGTTTATGGTCAAGTACCACTTTCATTTTTAGAACTAAAAGATCTAGAAAAGAAACTTCTACTGTGCTGTTTTTTTATGATATTTTCCCAAAATCCTGACTGATTTTTTTTCAAAGCAGAATGAGTTATCTTGACACCAGTAAAGATGCTTATGTTCTTATTACTGGGATTGTGTCAAGATGAACTTTTTTCACCCGATCTTTTTATGAAAAAAATGATGCCAAGTTCCTAATCTTTTACAGGTCTGTGTATACGCGTTTTTCATTAAAAGGTTAATAAGAGAATTTCTTCTAGCTCAGCCCTGATGGCCCTGTATGGTAGTCTTACTTAACATATCTTTAATTCTCATCTTTTTAACTTACTGTTCATACTGTTAAAGTTTGATATGTGTCAATATTCATAAAATGTTGTGTGTCATTATTTTTAATTTTTAACACTTAGTCATGATTACCTGTACACAGCTTAAATATATTATAATAAGACACATGAAATCTTTCTTGCTTAAATATTTTATCTTATTAAAAAGAAACAAGAAATAGTGGCATACTCTGATGTTCCCCTTGGCACTGAAGTTTGATTCATTTGTGATGCCATAAAATGTTTTGCAAAGCTTCATGATAGGTTCGTCTGTCTTGCTTTCTTAAGCTTTTTGGCAGTGACATTTAATGTTTTTTTTAATAGTAATGCCATTAGTTTTGATAGGACTCGATTGATGAAGTAAAGTAATGATAACCGTGGCAAAGCCATGAGATTTAATTTTATCGTATCTTAACATTTCGGTGATGGTGGTGTGCCATTGACAGGCAACAGATAAGCCTTAGGCTGCTTGGTTGTAGGTGTAATAGTTTATTTCTGTGGAACTGCATTGTTTACATCATTGTTCTATATTTTTTGTGTCATGCACCATTCCATCGTACACAACAAACAGCCCAACTCCCTGTTTTCTGAAGAGTGCATCTGTTCCTCTAAACACAACAGTGTAAATACAAATTTTCTATAATCAGACAGTAGAAAGCATAAAATCAACACTGAATTTTATGCTTAACAATAAGCAAGATAAGATTTTAATGGAAAGAAAGTATTTTTATTAGATAAACAGAAATATTTGGAAGAAACAGGAAAGCTGATTAAGGCCCACAAGCCCTCCATCACCCTTAGTGATATAAGAACACAAAGATCCAAAAATATCATCCCGAAAGACACATTGCAAACTGATTTAAACGCTGGCATAGAATACTAGTTAAAATATGTGGTCTTTGTTTTTTGTTTGTTTTCTTGAAAGTCTTAGTAATGTATTTCCTTTCCAAGGAGTTTTGACTTCAGCAAAAACTTTGTAACATCAGACCAGGATTTTTTTTTTTCCCTGAGGCAAACCTGCACTGTATTTTATTTAACTAACACTTTCTATTTTAATGTTTAGCGTTATTCCTATTTAGGCTGTGCATGTTAGCCTCAGCTGGGGATTCAAGCTTTGATTGTAACTGTGGTGTGAACTGGAACCTCCATTTCATCAACTCCAGGTCACCCTGTGTAATGAGGGCATTTAGCTGGAGGGTGAGCAGTTGAGAGAAACAATGGAAAGAGACTTCAGTAACCTATTGAATCAGACTGAAAATAAGTATCAAATGTTTTATGATTGTTTTCTTAAGAGCTGCGGTTGTAATAGCATGCAGTGTTTTATATCCTGATGAAAGGATTTAAAGGATTAAAGGATTTGTTTTAGGACAAAGGCTGCTGCTACACAATATAACAGATGAAATATCTGATTTTCTTGCAGTCCTTTCTCATTGCTGGTCTTTGTAATTAGATCCCTGGGCGTTGTGTAGAAAATCTGCCCATTTTCAAAACAAGCTGATGCATCCTCTTAAGCATTTTAGAGAAGCTTTGGAATGAGAGAGAGGTTTTAATAATAATATGAGCTAGATATTATTAATGGTACGATTGTTTATAGTTGTCAGGAAAGACTACCAAGCAAAAGCTGTGAAGAAAGCTGTAACTACTGCTGAAATCTGCAGACACCTGCTTTGAAGTGCCTTGCAGGAGCATCTCAGGTTTATCACACATGCTAAGTAATGAACTGCATTTCAGGAAGATGCTACTGTTGTAAAAACGGTCTGCTCACAAAGGAGAGTGACATGAATCCTAGTGGTCTGAATAAACTTGGCTTACAGTACTGCCCAGAACTGCCTGAACTATAAATATTTCATTTCTCTAATTTTGTCTTTCCTCCTTAGGTTTATCCCACTTTTATTCTGCTCTGGCATTGGGACCATAAGCAGCGGGATGGTAGAGAGGATGACTCTGTCTTTAGGACCTGAGCTGGTTTGGTTTCCTTCATGGGTACCTGTGCTTTTCCTTCCCATTCATGCAGAGCGCTGTTTCACAAGCAGAGTGACCCATTCTGGCTACCTTGGGGTCCTGCCACACATTCAGATGTTGCTCTTGCCCAAGAAGTTAACCCATGTGTTACACACTATGGGAAACAGGCAGTGACATACTTGAAATTTCTCTGCAGTTCAGATTTATCCCTCAGGGTTCAGAGGGAATGAATTCAGCCCTTTGCTTGCATGTAGAGGCATCAGTTGTTGCAGAGTGGATGCTGCTGTCTCTGCTCCTAGTAATTTCAGTGGTATTTTCTTCCCCTGGCATCAGTCAAAGAATCATTGGCAAATACTAAAGAGACAGACCAATCCTTTTGCCCACAAAAAAATGTCAATAAATAGCAAGCTGCACATTGAAAGTGAAAGGAGAAAGGAGAGGGAAGGAACACGTTAACTATCTGAATGGTCACTGTTATTAAAAAGCTGGGTGCTAAGGATTTATAATTTTGGTTAGCACCTTTAGGGCTAAACCATGATGGTAATAAGTGAGGCTGTCAAGGGCAGATTAAAGGGATGTAGAAGTGTTAAAGGTTTAAGTGCCAAATGTAAATTAGTTATGGTGCTGGAACAGGTCTCAGTGTGGATGCACTCTTTGCAGTGTCTTTGCAGATGGAGCTTCTTCTCAATCAACTCTTTGGGAAAAATCTGTACTGGAGATTTGGACTCACTATGGCAGCTTGTGCACACCATGCTGCCAGGCAGAAATCACAGCCCTGACTTAGGTGTCTTTTTTCCATCTGCTGCATGCAAGGAGCTTTTGGCTCCTGAAAATTAGATGCACCAGAGTTCTTGTTTCACTGAACTCTTCACACAAAATACTTAAAGGTTAGTTTCCAGGAGGAGCTGGAACTCATGTTCCCATTCCCTAAGTGAGTGCTGTAGTTGCTGGGAGATATGCTTATTCATCCACTGGTTATCTAGTGAGGTCAGTGAAGTGGAACAGTTTCAACATGAGTTCAGTAATCCTATTAAAGAATGTAGCATATTCTTTTCCAAGATGGATTACATATTATTTCCTGCCTATGTTTCTATCTGCTATAGGTTCCTTTGAGCTATTTCTTTATCTTCATCACCATTTTCAAAAAAACAAACAAACAAAAAAAAACATTACTATAAGCAATTAAATTGATAGGTGCTTTCACTCCTTTTTCCAGACCATAATGAAAGTGATAACATGGTCCAGGTGACTTAATACAGATTGTATCAGTTGGCTAGGAAAACTGTTAGTCTGTTCATCTCAATGCAAATATATTCAATTCAGTATATTAAAAAAATCTATTTCCTGTTGCAAAATGTACCCTACTAAAGCCTAAAGTTTGCTTTCTTTTGTCCAGCTGAGCAGTATTCATATACAGCAGGTAGTAAGTAATGCCAGCTTGCAGGGACTCAGTGCAAATGGACTTTGATTAAAGTATATTTTCACATATTCCCTTCACAAAGGTATGAGAAGAAAAGAAGCCACCAGAGGCCTGAACCTAAAGATACAGGTTACCAGATAACAGCCTGTTGCCTGTAAGAGAGAGTATTAGTTATTAGGATTAGAGGATTAGAAATAATTGAGGCTATGTTACACACTTGCATCAGCTTCATTTGAGACTGCAGCCATTCTGGTCCCTTCATAGTCTTGAAAAAACAGTACCACAAGGATGTAATAAACTTGAAGAATAAATCCAAAAGATATGTATAGCTTCTCACATCCTGTAGGGAAGAAACAAACAAACAAACAAAAACACCAAAGCTTAACATTTGTAGTTTTCTTCCCATCCCATCCCCTTAAGGAGGAAAATGAGGCAGTTGTAAAACTCGAAGTATGAATATAGCAGAATCAGACAAGTCAAGCAAATTGCAAGGATAAATAATACACCCAAGAAACCGTATCACGAGCAATTAAAGGTGGTGTAGCTTCAGGCTCTCCCCTGATTCAAATGTTACTAAGGACAGTAGTTGTTGCTGTTTGACAGTCTGCCAGAAGGCCACTCTGAATTTATGGCCCCATTCAAAAGACTTCCTTACAGTTTTGCATTTTAATTGTTGCTCTTGTTGGCAGTTCTGCCAGAGAAGCCAAAGACTAAGTGAACGTCATAGGAGAGTATTCTCTCTTTGTGGGAATATCTACTTGTCCTTTGATATAAGACAGCTTTAAAATTCAGGTTAAGATGTAAGCACAAGATGGACAGACATTTGCTTGTGAAGTATATTGTGCATATAGCAGACACTGTACTTTTGTATAGCTGCTGCCATGACTCTGTGAGCTGTTGTGAGCTATGCCAGATCATAGAATCATTAACTGTCCCCCTACCACCAATATCACCCACTAAACCACGTCCCTAAGTACCACATCCAACCTTTCCGTAAAGACCCCCAGGGACGGTGGCTCCATCACCTCCCTGGGCAACCCGTTCCAATGCCTTACCACTCTTTCTGAGAAGAAATTTCTCCTAATTTCCAAGCTGAATCTCCCCTGGTACAACTTGAAGCCATTCCCTTTAGTCCTATTGCTAGTCATCTGCGAAAAGAGGCTGACCCCCTGCTTCCCACACCTTCCTTACAGGTAGTTGTAGAGAGCAATAAGGTCTCCCCTGAGCCTCCTTTTCTCCAGACTGAACAAACCCAGTTCCCTCAGCCGCTCCTCACAGGAGTTGTGTTCCAGACCCTTCACCAGTCTCTTAGCCCTTCTTCTCTGGACACGCTCCAGGGCTTCCATGTCCTTCTTGTAGTGAGGGGCCCAAAGCTGAACACAGTACTCAAGGAGCAGCCTCACCAGAGCAGAGTACAGGGGTACGATCACCTTTCTGGTCCTGCTGGCTACACTATTCCTGATACAGGCCAGCATGCTGTTGTCTTTCTTGGCCACCTGGACACGCTGCTGGCTCATGTTCAGGCAAGCATTGACCAACACCCCCAGATCCTTTTCCTCTGCACAGCTTTCCAGCCACTCTGCCCCAAGCCTGTAGTGCTGCATGGGGTAGTTGTAACCAAAGTGCAAGACCCAGTACTTATCCATGTTGAGCATCATCCCATTGGCCTCTGCATTAGTTGAATTTTACTTGCCATCTCTGTTCTGCGTGCTCTCTGTGCTGCATTTTAGTGTCAAGTTGCTTTCCTGTTGGCCATACAATGGGAAGTCTAGTTCTCAAGCAATGTTTGGCAATGTTCTCCAAGTACTTAATTTCTTCCATTTTTTTTTCAAGTTTCCAAGCTAAACACAAATGCGTGTATATGTCATGAGAAAAACTATTTTTGTGTTATTTCACACCCAAGTAAAACTAGAAAGAACGAGCAGTCTTTCTCGCACGCACACACCCACGTCCACGCTTTTCCCTCACGTCCCTGTGCACACACTCCTCCTTCGTTCTTGCATAATGCTCTTGCACTAAGAAGTGTGGGTGGACTGAAATGAACTGTGTGATGCTCATCTGGACTAAACAGCAAAATCTTTCAAGATCTCCCATCCCCACTGCTTTGATCACTCTTCTGTCTGTACCACAGTTGAGAATCATGTATACATCTGTCCTTTCCAAACTGCCCATTTCTGAATGGTTGCATCAAATGACCAAGCCTTATCTGCTTTTAAAGAAATGCAATAATCTTTCTACTGGTCCATTTTCTTTGTATAATGAAGCCTTTCAAATTCCTCTTAACATTGCTGAAGTATAGAGATTTTCTATCTTTGGTTAATATGTTTGCTCTCAGGCAATGCAGGCTTAGCACTTCTATTAAAGTTTGAGAAAATATGGGGCACAACCTCAGGGCTTAAGAATTTGATGGTACTGTTGTCTCTTCAGTGCTGTTATGAAGAATGAGGGCAACTGGCAGAATCAGCTCTTTTTTTTAATTTTTTTTAAAGAGTTTTAAGAACTTCTCCCTTGGTGATGGTACATCCATGTGCTAAATAGCTTCCTTCATCCTCAGTAGTCACTTACTCTCCATCTAGTCCAGTGCTGGGTTGAGTCCTGAGTTGATGGCTTTCTAAGGAGGTACACAAGTGTGTAATCAGATTTATTTTTCTCACAACCAAACTTTGAGCAATGAATGAAACACCCCCTCTTTGCAGCCTCCTAGAAGAGATGTTGCTGTGTCCTTCTATTGCGTACAGGCATCCGCTGTACCGTCACAGCAGGGACTTGCTGCTTACCCTCAGCATATTTGCCTGGCAGCCTCAGGTACCTCTGTAAATGTAGCTATCCATTTGCTAGAGAATGAAATCAACTCTATATTTGACTGTCAAATCTGGTGCCAACGAAGAAACATGAATGAGCAGTCTGCATGTAGATAAGCATATGAAGGTACTATTTTCACAGAAAGCATCATTTTCAGTAACTGACTTCTGTGGCCTCCTGGTTCTAAAAGACACCGTGGAAGTTTTTTCCTCCTACTTATTCCTATTTTTCAGTAGGAAGTCTGAGATGTTACAGGTATTGTACAAATTACAGCTCACTTCATCTTCCTTGTTACACCCATTCTTCATTCATGGGGACTTCAATTACTCTGTTCTGTCACTTACTACCAAATACGGTGTAAAATTTAAGGATACCTGATTAAATAAAAATAGTAAATGCGGTGGGTCTGCTCTGAGCCTTGGCAAGCAAAGTAGATGTTTTCTAATAATGGTATGTCACCCCTTCTGTAGAGTGTCATCCAAATGTATTGAAGGTTGAGGAAATTTGCCCTGTGTTAACAAAGAAAAATATCTTTACCAAAATCATTAACCATTTTTAAGTGTACATGACATACAGAAAAAGCTAATGTCTTCCCAACTCTGGAAATAAAAAGCCTTTGTAGGAAAGAGCAGTACAGACTTCAGTGGCTGTTTTCTGAGGCATTCAAATGAGGAATGTTCTGAAGTTAAAATGAAGGTTTATTCTTCATGTTTGTCCAGAGTTCTAACATTCCTATTAAAACTGCTACCAAAATATGATAAAATTGCCTGTTGTGGTGGTGGTTTGGATTTTTTTGACCCTTAGGAAGAGAAGAGGGGGGTAGGAGAGACTCTGACATTTGTACAACAGGTACTTGAGTGATTTAGGTAAGTGTATATTTATATTTATAAACAAGGATGATCTGGAATCCATAACTGAAATACTAGTGGAGAGTAAATAGGGAGTTCTGCATTACAGGCAAAGGAGAGTGATAAAATAGCATAGTTAAAATTGATGTTAAAGCCCATAACTACATTGTTCATGTTCCTGTAGTTCAGAGCATGATCATCTTGTAAGATGAAAGCATCTTACAAACTGCTGTTTAAAATAACATCTGTTCAACTATTGTCTAAGTTTTACGTCTAACAGGATTATCAAGGTTTTTGTGTCTGTGAAAAATTTGGTCACAAAACTGAACAATGTTATGATTGGATCTTGTTTGTCATGTTAGGAAGCTTGCATTTCAGGATGATTGTTCGTGGGACTTGGAACTGGTTGAAAATGGGTTGTATTTCAAAGGTGTGAAAGGCTGCTATTTTTACCACCCATCCTTGGGATTCAGAGTTTGGTTTTCCTCCCTGCCATGCCAGCAGGGTCATCCTGCTTCAGGATGTTGCTGGGACATTCTGAATGTTGTCATAAGCCTTTTGGGCTTATACGCCAAGCTGTTTGATTTTTGTTTTCTCCGTAAACATTACTGATTTTTAGGAACACCAGTTTACAGAAGAAGTTGATGCACAGTGTCTGACTTAAAGCCAAATGTAGAGCCTATTGCAGAAGTCTTGGTTTTCCTGCTGTCTCTCCATAATGTAATTATCACGGCTCAGAAGACAGAGTAACCACTATGTGTTTTTTTCTGGTTAATTGAATCAAATGTTTTTCCCCATTTGCTTTGTGTTTTTTTTTTTTTTTTTTTTTTTTTTTTAAAGACTGTTAATTCATTAAACTCCGTACAATGAGTTTAGTAGAGGTAGATCCAGTTCTGACCAAATTGAGATAATTATATAGAAATACCACCCAAGAACAAAACAAAACAAAAAAAACAACACTTCTTTAAAAAGATATCTTAAAGGATTAAGTTGGCTTGTGCCAGATGTTGCCATTGGCTTGTGCCACACATTCTTACGGGCCAGGACAGCCTGTCATGCACTAACCTCAACAAATACTCTTCACACATGACCAGTTTTATGCCACAAGTTTTAAATTACTAGAACTTGTCCATCTCCACTCAAGTTGCTCATTTATTCTTTATTTTTGTATCATTTCATGTACAGAGAGATTGTATCCTCTTGAATGAGAAGAGGAAAATACAAAAATTCTTCCATTTAAAAAATTAATCACAGGGAACATTTTTTTTTTCCCAGGGATGCACAAAAGGTGTTTAATTATAAATGTCTATGTCTACATCATGAAGAACGTGACCCAACAGTCCTTCCATTGCATCAAAGTGTGAAATGCTTCTTGGGCCTCTCTGAGTTGACCTGACCTTTTCCCATACATGTGTTAGCATAGGCCAAAAAAAGTCATTTTGTGTGGTGTCTACACCTTTTGGAAAGGTTTCATAAACCAGCTGCAAAGCAATAGGAATTTGGAAGATGGGGTTTGCTGGTTATCTTTTTTTTTTTTTTTTTTTTGGGGGGGGGGGGGTCAGGGCATTAGTTGTTTTTTTGTACACACCGGGATAATTAAGGGAGGATCTATACTCACCCACTACTAACTTCTAGTGAGGATGCTACAGGATTCCTTTTTTATTTTTTCATGCCTCATCTCTAAGTGATCTTGTCAGAGAATATGGCTTCTTCTGTCACTTTTACAGCATGCGTGTGTGCATGACTCAAGCATTTCCCAGCTTGTGTTCATACCCTTAACTTCTCTCCTCTTGAAGGCCCTTCCCATATGTCTTGCCTTTACACTTACACTGGTCATCTCCAGAACCACTCCCATGGGGCTTTTCATTTACACAGAACTGAAAATCTGTCTTGTGTTGTCATATCTTTACTTCTGCACCTTCACCTTCTAAAATGCTGTCTTGACCATCCACTACTTGCTCTTACAAAGAAACAAAGCTTCTCTCCTAGCTCAGATTTCCAACAAGTGATTTGTCCCACTTAGGAACTGCTTTTAGTGTACCTTGAAGTCATTGACATCCCTCATGACAGTTTTTTTTTTTCCATGTGTTATTAGCCATGCTTATAGCATGTGCCCAAGAGCCATGAAAAGGGGGCCTTCTGTGTGGTCAGCACTTGCAAAACAGTGCTGAAGAGCATCCAGTGTAAATAGGGAAGATGGATACAGAAAGGAGGAATGGCCTGGCATAGTGAACAATGTGATGGCATTAATGGGGATGTCTGATATATTTTGTGTTAAGTAGGGTTACTTAGGTTTAGCAGTCCTTACTTAGAGAGGTGAGGGAAGGTGGGCAACGTGAGGAGCTCCTTCTCACGAACATAGAGACCGACAAGGAGACAGGAGGGCAGGGAGCCAGGACCAGTCAGAGACACCCAGGCAGAGCAAGGGAAAGCACCCTCAATTTCTACCCTCCCTGCCCGGCTGTTTTTGCAACTGTTCTTTCTATGGCTGGAATCTGCAGCCAGACTGTGTGTCCCATTTCCTACCAAATGCCTTCGCGCTTTCTGCTCTGCTCTCCGTTATGCATAGGAGAGCTTTTCATAAAGTTCTGCAAAACTATTAGCATTCTCCTCCCTCAGATTTCTTTTCAACTTACTCTTCCTTGTGGCCCCCAAAATTCTTGCTGATTGTCAGGCATTTGCAGTTGTGTCTGTGTGCACTGTGGGAACAGGGTTTCTTGTAGATGTGAAATTTCATAATAATATTGTGGGCAAGTTATCCATAATTGTTTTCTGTATCTATGTTGCTTCTCAATTTTTAATTTGTATTGATAACACTTGCATGCACAAGCAGTGTTATAATATGCGCTTAGCACAGTGTCTCTAGGCACTGACATATTGTTTTGCCTCTTGGGAGCTAAAAAATAGTACAAGGTTTGTCCCCAGTAAAATAACTAGGGAAGATCTCCAGTGCGTGCCTTGATAGTTATGTTAAGTGGTGTGTCTAATCCCTGTGTGGTGTAGTTTGAGCTGTTTATTCTCTCTGGAGTAAAATAATCCTTCATTTTCCTCTTCACAGCTTTTTCTTTCCTCCTTATTTTCCCTCTAATTTCTCCCATTTTATACTTTGATCCTCTTTTCCCTCATTACAACCTTCCAGGGCTGGGGGAGAGGTTTTCTTAGAGTAGCTGGGAAGCTATTCAGAAATACACGTTTGGTTTATCTTCGTTTTAACCCTTCCATTCGCACCATTCCCCTGCCTACAGGTTCACAAGTCTCCATCACCACCTCAAGGCCTATTTTGGTGTCCCACCATCTCACTCATGCAACAGTGTCAGAGAAAGCATTTACACAAGGCTCACTGCTGCTGCCTGTACTTGTTAAAGCTCTAATGGTGCTCATCCATGCTGTCCGTCACATCCGGAGAAGGGTAACAGATTAATCCTTTCATCCCTCACTAGGAAGGCCTTTTAGGGTGTGTGTTGGATTTTAAAGGTTTTATATGAGAATCTCCCTATGTTTTTTTTTTCCTATCTGTGAAAATCTCTTCCAAATCCCTCAGTTGCTAATGAATGTATTTGCCTATGCCATCATTCTGTGCTATTTTCATTTTAGCTAGATCTCTTCTTTATTGTTGATCTGTGTGTCTTTTCATGATGAAAGAAACCACAATATATAAAATCTTGCTAATAAATCACACTTTTCGCATGTGGAACTATTAATTCAATAAATCCGTCATCTTAGTCTGTGTGACATCTTACAGAGATTAAATAAATGAGTCCTCTGCTTTTGACAAGAGGCAAGGAAACTCAGTGATTACTCTCAAATTTCCCCAGTGCTGGTTCTCCACTAATTTCAATCCTGTTGAATGATGACATCATCCATAACTGCCAAGCTCTGCAGCCTTCACAGCGTTTGTTGCGCCCCTCTACTGTCTTGGTTATTCTGCAGTTACAGTGCAACGATCAGGCCTTTTTTTTTTTTTTTTCAGTGGTAATACTGTAGCCTGCAATGTTGGAGAATGAGTGAACCTTCTCATAACTGTTGTGATGCCTTTTTCAGAAACACCTACAGTGTGAATGACTAGATATTGTTATTAACAATTTTTTTTTTAATCTTGACATGCAAACTGTCACCAGCAAGCATGATTAGACCAAATAAATTAAGGAGGGGGCAAACACAAGTGTTTTGGGAAAAAATGCAAGCCAGGAACACTTGTTTCAGCATCATACATAGTTACACAACATCAGAATTTAACAAAATGTATGGACGGTAGATATTGCAACTTTTGTACGTGACTGTATGTTCTTTATTGTATGAAAGCAAAAACCCATACATAGCCGGGTTTTCCCTCTCATGCAATTTTATACCACCACAATTCTGCTGCTTTTGCAGGATGTGACCTAATTCATGGGAGAAGAGAATAAATAGTAACTCCATCTATCAGAATGTGTCTTAAACAAGTGAAATGAACCAAGAAGTCCAGGTGATCAAGCTAGTCTATTATTAGTGCTTAAATCTACATTAACTTGTTAATATTTAATATTGGCTTTGAGAACAGCTTTAATTTTATTTATTTTGAATGCAGTGCACAGCAATTCCCAGCATTGTTTTTTTAACTGCAAAATAATAAAGAAAAAAAAAGACAGGTAAAAGATTCTGTCAAAACTGATCAATTCAGGATCAAATCTTCCCTATAGAAATTATATTTCCAGCTTCAGATATCCTCACAAAATATCAGCCCTTCCTAACATAAGGTCTTATACCCAGACTGAAATTGCAGCTTCACGCATAGGCGGTCTATCAACAAATAGGCTCAGGGCACTAAGTTTAAATATAATGAGCTGTGACATATGTATTTAATAAGCGCAGTATGTATCGTTATATATTGGAATAAATGAAAAGAGATAGTTGAATCTAAATAATCAAGGCATGTTTTATATGCATTTTATTAGTACTCATGCAGTCACTGAGAGTTCACATTGTCACACTGTTCCTTCTATTCCTGAGGTTTTTTTTGTTTAGTTTTTTGTTGTTTGTTTGTTTGTTTTTTGTTTTGTTTTTTTTTTCTGGGAGGATTGCAATAAAAAGGAACATTAATTTGCACAATAAAGGACTTTATTTGCATATTTAAATTTGATCAAAATGCGCTGTGTACTTGTACTTTGTTTTAAGTACTTTTCCATAATGTGTTCTTCTCTCTTACGATGATCTGTTCTGTGGAACCAACACTGTTTTTCTAAGAAATCAAAGTGAGAAAACAGATTTGAAACATTCTGGAAATTTGAAGGCATTCATAGCTAAATGCCCATTAAATTAGATCCCATGTTAATTTAGGATACTTTTTAAATTGAGAAAGTTCTGTACTTCTGTATTTTTTTTGTCAAGCCTGGGCCGCTGTATCTACATTATATGACATCCTGCCATGATACTTTAATAACTAAATCCACAAAAGTCTTGTTGCTAACATAATTTTGTAAATTGGATTTATACCAGACTTGCGTGAGTAATGGCTATTGCTGATGTGCTTTTTTTTCCTAGTCTTTCAGTTTAGTAATGGCTCAATTCCATATCCTTTTCATCCATAACAAAGTCTCCACTGCTTGTTGTATGAATGTGGACTGGCCTCATTCTTCACAGAGGAGCATAGGGATAAGCTGCAACGCGAAGAGACTTCTGACTACTTTCATAAAACTTGTAGATCAAGTTTTTGCCATAAAACTTGTAGTTCCAATCCAGTGTGGTTTTCGTAGTCATGTTTTTCAGACTCATGGTTTTGGTTAAAAAAGGTTAAATTTCTCTTCTGCTTCCTTCCTCTCCTCCCCCCCCACCCCCCCCCCACCCCCCATCCACTTTGTCTGCCTTTCCACCTGGCTCTTAAATGCAGTGCATCAAACATCTTTAGAAGGGCTCAGATGAAAGATTGTACATTACAGTTCTAACAGCAATAATGATGAAATCAGCATTCTAATTCCTGCATAATGAATGGGAAAATGAATTATAGAAGACCCAACTCAAAGTTTAAGTCCAAGTTTTGAACAGAATCTTTGTAAGGTCACTTTTTTATTGTGTTTTTGGTTTTTAAAAGGAAAAAAAAAAAAAAGGAAGCAGCCTGTGGTCTTTCCTTATGTGCACTGGAGGTGATTCAGACTAAGCGCAGACTTTCAGGTGGTTTCTCAACAGGCAGCACTTCAGAGTTTGGCACTTTCTTACCTGAGACACCTTCAAACTCAGTATTCTGTCAAGGCGTAATTACGTTTTCAAGAGACTAAAATGCATCAATTAGGCATTGGATTGGGTGAAGGGGAAAGACTTCCTTTTTTTCCCTTCACTGTCAGTGATGGCTGATGCAGGCATGTCAAAGAAGGTGGTTATTGTGAAGCACCATTGATGTGTCTTGGTCTGTAGTATTACCCACAGCTATACGCAAAAACACATATTTTGCTTTAAATAGCAAAGGAGAGCCTATGTTGTAGTAGTAAACACGACTTTAACAGGATGATGCAGCTGCATGAGCATTTAAAGTCATTCTACTGGAAAAGGGAGCAGTCATTAGTGTTTTCAGTGGTTTCACATAGCAGCCAACAGACTCCTTTAGCAAGAAGTTCACCTTTTGTCAGTGCTGTGGTGTACTTCTATTCCAAGGAAGGCCATAAGACAAATGAGCTTGCAAGCACTCTGAGCATCACTCTGCATGTGGCCAGCAGTAGTGTGGTGCTTGCCAAAGGGCTTCAGAAGAGTTGGTACCCCTGGCTCTTTGGATGGAGGTAAGGCAGCAGAGAGTGCTGAGGATACAGGGGCAGGCTGATCAGACTTCAGAACTGATCCTTAGCCCAACCTCATCTATGCTGGAAATAAGCAGGGGAGCTGTGGTCATCTCTTATCAGAAAAACAAGAGCACCCTTTGCTCTCTGAGGTATAGTAGTGTGGATGTCTTACAGCTACATGAGAGTTTGGTATCTGGTTCCCAATTTTGGGAACCCTTTTTGTTTTCTACAACTATTCAGGGCTTGCCTGCTTGATCAGTGGTACTGTAAAACAACACCCCCCACTCTGCACCCAGAAACTTAAGTTGTTTCAGAGCATTTTAGATATGCTCTGTTTCTTGTGCCAGTAATCATCTCAGCCCATTTTTATTGGGGGAAAAATGCATATTAAGTGTTTAATATGAGAAAGAATTGTCCTCCTTTATGACTTTCCAGCTATTTGTTCTTTATGTTGATTTCCAGATATAGTAGGAATGAAATTATGTGAGGAAATGATGCCAGCAGAAAGTTGGTAAATCAATATCACCAGCTTAGAAAAATACTTAGAATTACAAGTTGGCTGTCCCAATAGGAAAAACTGTGTGCCCAAAAGGAGCTTTATCTGATTGCTGTGCCACTCGGTTTCACTTCAATGAGGAAAACAATTCTCTGCTCAGTTTCCAAAGCATATTGCAGTTTTTGCAGCGTCTGAGTTTTAATAAATGTAACCAAGTTATCTTGTACAAAAAAATTTTAAAGTATGAGCATCAGCCATCATACAGATCCTTTCTCTGCTTTGTGTCCAGCCTTCTCTATTTATACATGGAGAACCAGAATAATCTTGGACTTGCAAAGTGACTGTAAATATGTACCAGAAAGACACTTTATGTATTGTGAGGGGAGGGATCTACTTTGTTTCCTGCATCTCTGTACTGGAAAGGACTTTCCTTTTCCACATGAAATTTGCTAGCCTGCAGGAAACATCCCCATGGTTTCAGACCATTCTCCGTTAGAGTCCACACTTCCACTCACACATCCTAGTTCTTGTACATCTAGCTGATGGTTAACAGGCAGATCAACATATTAACACACAAATGGTATACCTAGAAGGATGCCAGTCGTCACTGCATATGTAGCCTATGATTCAGCCTGACCTCTATGCTGAATATAAAGGGGATACTATAGTGAAAAATAGAGAATTTTCAGATTCAGGATATCGCATTAGTACTTGTATTCACCAAGTATGCAAGAGTAGGTCGATGCCTAGAAAAAGCTTTGAAATCATCACTTCTTAATTCTTCCTCATCACTGCTAGTGCCAAACAGTGTAGTAGGATCCCATCACACACGGCATGTGCCAGATTCTTCGTTTTTCCATGCTGGACATGGCTGGATATTATCAGAGAGCCTGTATGCCTGGATTTCCTTCTCATGGAAATGCAAGGAACCAAGGTATGTCTTATCCCACCATGGAGTCAGGATATGTGCAGGTGCACGATGTGACACTAGGGAAGCACTTGCAGGTTGTGTGGTTTTAGACACAGATGGTATATTGTTGGGAAATCACCCCTGTGCATTAGAGGACCTTAGCCTTAGTCTTTCTGCACCTCAGTTTCCCTGCCTGTTCAACATGTGCATGACCACCACTCTCCTATGCATAAGGGAACCTCGCTAAGAAAAAAATCTTTCAACATTTATAAAAGAGCTACTCACAGCATTGTGGGCTGCTCCTGCTCTGCAGCTCCAATATTAAACTTCCATCTTACACAAAAAGGATACAAAAAAAGGGGAAACCTATTCCCTCTGCAGATCCTTTCTGTTTGTTAAAGGTGCATCGGTATTCACAGCTCTTCAGGGTTGAGCACAGTAACAATATTCATTGTGTTCAACTCAAATTCTGTTCAGGGTAACTAGTTGACTATTTACTCCTGAACTAGTGTGACATTTCTAGTACACAGATTTAAAACAGTCAGGAATGAGGAGATCTTTACTTTTCTTGTGTAACAACCAATTAATTATTTCAAGAATAATCATTGCCCTGAGCTGGGGGGGGGGGGAGGGGGCGGAAATAACAGGTCACAGCTTGTTGTGCTGTATCAGTCCAGAATCCAAGGCAAGAATTGAAGGCTGCTCCTGACACAGCACTGTGGTCCTTTATTTCACCCCAAATGAAATTCAACTGTGAGATGTCAGTACAATACTTACTTTGTATTGATTGCATCCCGGGCTTCTGAGCAGAGAGCAAGGAGCTAAGAAATCCCCATGCTGATAATAACCCTCAGTTGTCAATTAGATGGTATTAGCAATGATCATATGCTGGTACTATTTCATGGTGGAATTCAGATTTCAGTTTAATTTTTAAACTTCACCTCCATCTTGTGGTCAAATTAGACATTGCATGTGAGAGGGTTTGTTCATTGTCTTGGACAGCTCTTAAGCCCCAATTTTTCAGGCCTTCTCACCATCAGTTTCTATTATGGTGCAACTATATCTATTGTCAATGTGTGTTGTTGCTTTTTCTTCTTTTATGAGGGGTGTATTGATTGCTTTCTTAGCCAGACACTTGACCCAGTGTGATATAATGTCTTGCAGCGAAGGTGTACTTTTTTTGCAGATAAAGCTGGGCAGACCATCAGACAGCAGAGGGACACTTCATGGTACAGCTGAGATTACTTAATGATTCTTTCCCACTAAATCAGCATTACCACTCCTCCTTTTTGCCTGCTCTCAGCCATGAGGTCCTGCCCTCTTCCTGTGTGCTGACTTGGCTATTCACAAACTATTCATTTTTGTTGTTGTAGCACTAATTTTTCCAGATTAATGAGCCACACAAGGGAAGCAGCATGAGTGAGCTGCCTCCAGGGGGAAGGAGGAAGAGGAGAGATGGATGCCTTTTGGCAGCAGAAAGCCATTTTATTAGTTCAGCTGCTCCATTATCATACTTTAACTGCCAGGAATCATCTTTTGAATATAACCGAACTCTGAGATACACTCAGCCATTAGAAAATCAGATTTTTCTTGCATTTACAGCTTAACCAAATTTGAGTAGGTTTAAAGCAATGACCTGTTGAACACTAAGCTCGTTTGGTGCCTGATCATACCACCAGTTGGTGGAATCTCCCTTGCAAAAATCTTGTTACCTTGAACTTAGGTCTGTCTGCATGCACACTTGACAGTCTATATAGCTGCTTTCTGTAGTGCCCTATTGAGCATGTCTCATACTGGGCAGAGCTAATGAGCTGGGAGAGGCAGATACCTTTTTAGCATCTTCTGTTTTGGTAAGTCTCTCCTTAGGTCACTACTGTCTACTTTGTTTTCCTTCAGCACAGTTTTGCACTTCATTGAAAGCCAGCAAGCCTCTTCAAATGTTTCTCAAGGCAGAAACAGGCTTTCTCTCACCCGGGAACATCTAGCCCTGTCCTTGGGTATTTCGTGACAGATGTATGAATAAGGAAATTGCTTTTCAAGAATGCAGAAGAAAAAAAAAGTTAAAAATGAAATCTACCTTGTGAAGTGAGAGCCTTTGTTTTAAAGAATTACCTACATAGCAGCCATGAAAAGATACAGACAGGTATATATTATTTTCCGTTAGCAGATGAGTTAGGGTTAATGGTAATCTAATTTCTGCTACTGTTCTGCTTGGATAAAAGAAAAGTATGTCTATCCCCATAATAAGTAATTTGGGACTGAACACTTAAGGTTAAAAACAATTTTTTTCTTACCTGAAAGCTTGATAGTATAGCAAAAGAAAGGATCAGTTAGTTTCTGGATGCTTTAATGATCTAGAAAATAAGATTTAATCAAGACAATTTCTCATCCATGGGTTCTGATCATGTACCATTAAAGCCAATGGGACTTAAAAATGTGCAAGTTAAAACTTAAATGTGAAAGGATGCTATGTGAAAAGATATTAATGTTGTCAGGACTCAGTAAATTGCTCATACCACGTCTTATTAGCTCTTATGAATCGTCACAATTGTTAAACCTTTCTACTATGAGTGTTTTCTTTCCCAGAAGACTGTAAGTCATAGCCCTAGAAGTGTTTATATCAGTGAAAATAAATTCTCTTAAAGAAACAATCAGTGTGAAGACATCTATGATGGGTTGTATTGAACTTGGATTTATCTCCTCACAAGTGTTCTGTGATTTTATCATGTGTGTGTGCCTTCTCAGTATCCATTCAGTTCCTTCACTTGTCATGATTTTAAGTCCCCTTCAGTATTCTCATTTTATCACGTATTGAGGTAATGTCTCCATTAGAAGAGGCAGCTGCATTTCTGAGGAAGACAACATGGTATATGGTTAGTTCTTTGGATCTTCATTAGTGCAAACTTGTCCCTCCTCTGTCAGTTCAGTAAATGGACAGAATAACAGGAGTGCCTCAAATGGATTTCTGAAAGCAATTAAGTCGGTGCAGATGCCACAAGTAGTCACTTTATGAACACCTTTTTGCACATCCTTTTGTCACAATATTTTTAACAATATTTAAGGAAGAAAAGTGTTTAACTTTATATGCTCAGCTTCTGAAATTTCTAGGGCTCCTTCACCATAACATGCAAAAAGATGGCTCTGAAAGTGAGCTCCATTGCCCACAATATGGTTTAATTATAATGAAATAACAGTTTTGTTACTAATTACGTAATAGTATCTACCATTTACTGCAATTAAATTTGCAGTGCCTGACTACTAGGAACTGTTTTGTCATAGTAAGGGTGGTTTCCTTTATTTGCTTATGCTGAGTTGCAGGATCTGTAATTATATGCATGGATCATCAATTTTAGACTTGTTTGTATAATTATAAGTAATTGAACATGAAAGCAATCTAGGAATATCAGACTATAAAGTACTCTGTCTATTGTGGAGTTGGAATAATTAGTAGATTGGAGGGATGATTATCAGTTAAGAAAGCTTCATAATTTTGTAGTAATTTAAATATAAATAAAAAAAAACACTCCATGAATTCAACAGTAGCATCCCTTGGGATAGTCAGATTTCCAAGGTTATTCTGCTGTGTGTACATCCAGAACGATTTTGGTTTAGTCTAGTATGTTAGCGTAGTAATCTCTCCCAATAATATATTCTCTGTACAGTATTCATCCTTGTGAATACAAGCTTTATTAATAGCATTATTAAAGTTATTAACAATACATTTTATTGCTTAAAACCTGAGAGGCTTATTAAATAAAAAACGTCTTGATATTCAGTGTACATAGAAAAGAGCTTCTCAGTGGAAGCAAACACTTCATTTGGAGAAACTGCTGAAAAGCTTGGTGCAGAGGAAATCAGATATTCTTCCATGCATCAGAAATGTCAATTTAGGTGTATGAAAATATGTAAATGCCACTGCAGGCCAGCTGTTGCTAAACCTGGCTGCAGAAAGGCCTGGTTTCATCCTTTCCCGTGTGGTGAAGGCAGGGCCAGAGGGGCAGCATCCTTTGCAGAGCCATGAAGCACAGGAAACAGCTCTGCTGGGGTCTCCCTGCGCAAATTGTTTGAGTGTTTGGATAGTTTTATAGCTTTTCTCTCAAGGGTGTTTCCGTTAGAAGCATATAGACCCTTGTGTTAGAGTGTCAATCCTCCCAGTAGTGGGCAGGAAAGAGGCCTCTTGGGATGCTCTGGGCCCAACAGGGAGAATAAACTCAGCATTTGGGAACTAAACAGATCATCTTTTTTTTTTTTTTTTTTTTTTTAATACTGTTTTTAAATGATCTTTTTGTGTCTGCCAGCTCTGGTTGTGCAGTATTCGGAGTGCCTCCCACCAATGGAGCGTGCTGGATGGTCTCACCCTTGCTCAGGGAAGGGAAGTAGGGTTTTCTTTCACTGCCAGAGTAGGCTTCTTGGAGGTTGGAAAGATAAACAGATTTCCTTGAATTAATACTGTCTTATACCAATGTTGGGAGCTGAACTGAAAATTCAAAGGAGCGAAGTAGGCTAATCTTAGCCAAAGAAAACAGCAAAACATTGGCAAACATAGCACCATCTCCACAAGAAGCAAAGGGGGGCTTGCTTGCAGTGTGAGCCATGGTTGTTTTTAGTGTTGATGGTGACATTTCAAACCTTGAGGGGTTATTACCCAGTTCTGTGTGGTTTGGGGAATGCTTCTGTGTGCTGGTGCTCCATATCATTTATGTTGCACTGACATCTGGTGGCAAGTGGCAATGGAAGTTCCTCATTGCAATTTGTTTCTGTGTTTTCCATTAAATGCAGCATGCTGGAAAATTAAACAATCATGGAAGGTTTGAAGCTCATTAATGCTGCCACAAAATAAATATTGACCAATAATTAAAATCTGATAACAATTAAAAAAAAAAAAAAAGGCAGTTAAGTGGGTAGTTGGAATTGGGGAGAGGCAGGGAAGAAAGATGCAAATTCAAAGTGTTATATTCCTTTCAGCTATGACATCTTTCCAAAGTCATTTTCAAGAAGTTGATATTATATGTGAAAATAAAATTATTAAATATTCACTAAAATAACTTAGGGAAATTCTGCAAGGTAGAATTCTCTTCTCTCCATCTTCTAGTTAGGATTCAAAAATGTTCAGGTGTTCATCTCCTTTCTTTGTTATCCTGGTTTTCCCTTTCCTCTTTTCTGCTACATTGCTTCCACTGTGAGTCTCAGGCTTGCAGTTATCAGAGCACTCAAAATATTGCAATAGCAGTGCCAAAACGAAGCGCTTAAAGTCATGGGATGTTCCCAAAAGCACACTAAAAGTTCCTGGGGTATTTTTAAATTAAATGTGTAGTATTTTCTGTTTTCACTCTGTAGTTTGAGATGCGAGGGCCCACATTTTCTGGGTTATCTGCACAGTCTTAAGGGTTGAGTTTTTCTCCACTTTCTTTTTTCTCCAAAAAATCTGGTTCTGATGTGATTGCCTGCTTCCATGAGCTGGGACTTCCGGAAAGCTGTCAGCCCATAGGAGAGTCACAAAAGCACTGAAAGTTGGCTACACTGACAATATAGAACCGTACAAGTCTCTATACAGTCAGCTCTCTTCATACATATAACTTGCTGTGTAAGCAGAAATTTGGATTCCTATAAGAGATGGTTACATCTCCTATAGCTCCTGCCTAAAATGTTTGTGATGGTAGTTTCTCCCTTGTCTTGAGCATATGCTTTAAGATCTTTGGAGACATTTATTCATGAGATAGTGTTTCTTATTAGTAGTCTTCCATAAGCGATATCTTAAGCACTTTGTGAACTTAGTGGATTTTTCTAAGCAAAAGCTGTTCCTTGAAATGCATAGCTTGTAATTTTTTAATATCTGCTAGGGGGCAACATCTGTTCAATAACATCATCCTCTGTGTGAATATTGCTAAGAACTTAACGGCAGTTCAGTGAGAAAGAAGCGTGTGATAATGATACAGAATTTCTGTACTTGTTGAAGGTAAATAATAAGTATCATTGAGATTCATAGAAAGCCAAAGAACAGCAATGGCTTGAGATTCTAAGTGTATTTAGATGAGAAGTTGCTAGCTAGTTTATAGCTTTGCACAGACATTTGTAGATATATGTACAAACAAGATTATCCGTGCATATCCATGCACAAGTGAGTCCAATCATACACAAATGCACAAATGTAGTTTCAGTGCCACAGACATTGCAATAAGCACTGCTGTACTGCTGCTAGGGTGAAGTCTGATGACTAAAAATCTAAGTCTCTTGCAGAAATGAGGTCTCTATGCTGGGTCTCTAAGTCATTCAAATGTATAAAATAATCATAAGTACTACTTCTAATGAATGACAACAGGACACTAGAAAACACCTGTTTTGTACAGATGAAAAATCACTTATTGTTTACTGACCAAAGTATATAGGAAGAGATGGTTTGTAGCCAGGTTTATGCATCTGATCAGAGATTCAAGATCAGAGAAATAAAAAAGGCTGCAAGTCTCTTCACAAATCATACATTTTTATGTGGTAGGAAGAAACAAATATATGTTAATGACAGAAATAGAATCACATTACTTATTAGCATCTTTGGTGGAAAACACACAGATTCACCAAGCCTATTTTTATGGATTGAATATGAGGAAAAGGGTGATCAGGCACTGGAACACTCTCCCCAGGGAAGTGGTGACAGCAGCAAGCCTGACAGAGTTCAGGAAGCATTTGGACAGCTCTCTCAAGCATAGTTTGATTTTTGTGTGATCCTGTGTGGAGCCAGGAGTTGGACTCAAGGATCCTTGTGGGCCCCTTTCAACTTGGGATATTCTGTCGTTCTATGATTCTAAGTTCTGGTGATTGCAGTACAGTTACAGTATGTTGCATACATTTCTACCTACTCATTGTATTCCAGCACAGTTCACCTAGAAGAAACTCATAGATGCAATCTAACTACTTGAAATTTCTCATTGCTTTTGTAATATTTGATCACTTATGAAATTCAAGAATGCAGATTCATGTATTTGTTCTAGGACATGCTTACATGCAGACAGATGGTTAGTATACCCACTGGGAACATATTTTACAAGCACTAAACTGCTTTTGCAAGAAGGAAAGAAATTCACTATAGAAATAATTCAAGAGATAAATGGTAGAAATGGTAGAAATAATTCACTTTCTGTTATTAAAAAACATTTATCATCACTGTATCCTTTTAAAACTAATATGCAAGTGTGGGTGCATTTAGCAGAGCGTGAATTTTATAAAAGGCAAAGTAGGTACAGATATAAGCAAGTGAGTTCTTTTACTTACCCAAGTCCAATTGAATTCTTTACAGGATATGGGCCCTGGGGAATGTGATGAGTGGTTTAATTAGTTTTAAACCATCATACTTAATCAAGCACTGTGCATTTATTTACTCCTAGGAAGGCCTTTTTGGGTCTTTTTATTGTTACTGGATTATGAGACTTTGGAGCTCTTGATTCAGTGTGGAGCAAATCTCTTCTTCTGACGTCACCACACATAAAACTAAGTGATTATTCTCCAAGTCAAATTTTGGACTTAAATTCAATTTACAAGAAGGAAGAGCCATTAGACATCTCTGAGCTAAAATTTTAATTGGAGTATGGTTCATCTGCAAAGCACCCAGAGTTCATGCCAGTTATCCCAGTGATAAGAAGCCAGAAAAGGTGTGCATAATAGATAGTGGGCAAAATAAAAGGGAATATACCCATATCAGTTAATTTCATTTTGCTGAACGAATATTTGAATCAGAGCTGCTGTGAGCCAATTGTTCTTTCTCAGGTCTTTCCTGACACAGGTTCTTTCCTGGACAACTGAAATGTTTGGTTTATGCTTTTATAACTTCTTTCAGCAATTATCAAAGCAAAATAATGATGTCTTAACCTCTTCCAGACTACAGTTGTACTAAATAAGCTTGATCAATTTAAAGGGAAAGGAAGAAAAAAAAAAAAGGGAAAAAAAAAAAAGAGGCTCTTTCTGTGTTTTGATTAGCTGCAAAGGAAAATAAATGGATTACAGGTTTGTTGACCTACCATGTGGAAGCAACACACTTGCCACCCAAGTCAGTGTGGGCCATATTCTTTTCTGCATTGAACAGGTTTGAGGTGTGCTGATGCTGTAAGGTTGTTGGGGTACAATCTGATTGTTACTTGGACACAGGGAATGTGCTTGAGGGCTGCTGCCCTCCCCACAAGAGGCTCAGAGGACAAGGAGCGCATTCTGTGTCCAAGATTAGACTGCAGCTGTGTGAACAAGTAGCCTAGACCTCCTGCAGACCTGGTGGCTTCCTCTGCTAGGTATGTACCTGTTCTTCAGCTGTCCTGTGTAGCATCTCTTAGAGCAGCTTTGGAGTCATGGATATAATCTCTTGTGGAAGTGATCTGGACATGTCACACCTCTTGGTGAATATTGCACTATTCACAGACTTGGAAAACTTATTGGACATCTGAGGTCATTTTTGACATTCACTCTGAAACTTCATGGGCAAAATGCATACATTTGAGTAAGCATTGAGTTAATCTTAAAAATCACAATCTGGCCTTTTCCACAAAAGGGTTGTGTAGTGGATTTCAAGAAAAGTCTTTCCTCAATATAGACTGCCATGAAATTCTGAAGTATGTGCTTATGATTTTTAAAAGGGTTTTTATAATATTTGTACCTGAATTCACAATAACAAATTAGTTTCGCAGAGTCTGCACGGTCTGTGAGACAAAACAAGAAACAGCTGTTTTCTTTACCTGTTGGATAGCATCATCATGCCTAAAGTACTTCAGAATAGTATTTGGTTACCAGTCTTCAGTCCTTATTAATAGCAGTAATAGTATTATGATAAAAGGTAGTAATTGGCAAACCATAGCCTCTTTCAGTAGTCCTGGTGTAAGTACAGTCTTTGCCTTGAAGAGTTTACAATCTAAATGGACAAGGAGGTGAAGGGAAGTGCTTACTGAGGCAAAGTCAAAGTGACTTGCACGAAGTCACCCAACTCATTTGTAATAGAGCTAAAAATGTATTTCTCGGTGCCCTCAGAGCTAGGTGGAGATTTTCCAGCCAGTGACAGATTTAAGGTTTGCTGTCTCACAGTCCTTCTGATTTAGTCTCAGGATTCACAACATTGCAGTAAAATTTATAGCAATTGCTTCTAGCCATGGAAAGGAATTAAGGTATCAGATCTAAAAACTGTAAGGTAGTCTTATATATGGGAAAGCTGTATTGGGTCACTTTTAGATGCTTGTGAAATTGTGTTAGACAATTCTATACCTAGACAGAGGGCATACATAAAATAGAATGATCTCCCCCCCCAAAAAAAAAACAACAACAACAAAAATATTAAGCCACTTTGGGTTTTCCGTATACATGTAATAACCAGTTCATGATGGTATGCCCGTGGGCCAAATGGCTTTTGTTAAAAGAAATACGAAGTGAAAGCATCCCAGGTTCATGACTTCATAACCGAACAGCAAGAACCTCTCCAGCAAAATGGTTTATTTTTTCTTCATGGTAATTCTGCCTCGTTGGAATTATAGCATCCTTTGGAAATAATTCAAAACTGGCAAGAAAGCAAGTGAATACTTGCTGGAAATCTGTCTGCTTTCCTTTGCCTGGTTTCTCAACTTTATAAGGAGCTGGGAGTGCTGGCCACCCTGCTGGCAGTTGGGCAGCTCCTCTGCTGGTACCTCTTGCTGAGGCAACAGGTTGTCCTCTCATCTTAAGGGGGATGAAGAGCACAGAGAAGAGTGGACCTCCTGGACCTGGGATTTCACGTGCCTCTGCATGTGTGTAGAAAAGGAGATACAGGTGTGAGCAAGCAAAATTTTGGTGTGTGATCCTTTTTTTCCTGAGTAGCCCACATTTACTAATGTGGAGCACTGTTAATGCTTCTTATTTTGTGGAGAATTGGGGCCTGTGAGAATGAAATACTGTGTTTTTTCTCCCATGGCACAACAAAAACATGCATGAGAAACCTCCACAAATGGAAATTACCTTTTTTTTCTCCCACAGGGTTCTGCTCAGAAATATATTTACATGCTAGAAAGAGGCAGAGATAATATTCCAATAATCTTCACTCAGTTGTAGTTCTGGTAATTGTTGGCTGGGGGGAGACTTTCAGTATTAAAGATGGTCAGTGCTAGAAAGGTCTGGGATTTGCTGTCAAAGACAGAATGGTGTAAACACCATTGGTATAAACACCAAGAACACAAAGTCTTCAGGCTAAGGCCCAGATGTTTCATGCTAGCCGTGAAAGGTGGCTTTCCTGCAATACAGACACTGCTGTGCATGGCTATAAAGCATTAAGTCCTAATGATTCTGTCTGAAGTCCTGACCAAAATATCAAAAAGGTTTGCTGAGAGCAAGGCTATGGCTTGCAATGCTGCGGAGATTTCAAGATAAAATAAGTCAGGTTTCTGCTGCTGTGAGCTCTCCATCTCCTCCTCTAGAGATACCTTAACCTCCATTATTTCTTAACTGGACAATCTACCGTGTGTGTCTTTGAGACACAGTACAGAACCTGAACTGTTTTTGATGTAGTTTTCTTTTGTAGACCTTTATTTTTATTCCTTTCTGAATGAAAAGGCAGAGGTTTGTTGGTTTTGGTTTCTTTTTTTTTTTTCCTGTGTATGTTTTTCCTCTCACAGGTATGATAATTTGCTATTTCACAGTTTCAGCATTCACACATCCTTGGAATTTCTGTCACTTCTGCTGTTAAGAAAAGAATCTGTTTCATTAGTAACAAAGTGATCTTGTGGCAATAACATGAGTACAGTAATTCAGAAGCCTGAAGGTTTTCCTGCAAGGGAAGGGAGGTGACTCTGGGGTGGCATGGCTGCAGAGTACAGAGCTGTGGGCTCTCTAAAGTGAATATATAGAAAATGATGGGTGCTGGGAGTAGGATACATAAACTAATTCATGTTTTGTCAAAAGCACAAGTAAGCCACTCCTCTTTTTGACTTTCAGGTGTCCCTGAAGGACTTCTCTAAAGGATTTGCAAGCCCATTTTCATGTTGTGGCTGGATGTTTGAATGTGTGTCAAGGTTGCCAGCCAAAAACCTTCTCTAAGACAAGACCTCAAAGGCTATATCTCCAGTCCTTATCTTTGTGGTCAGAGATGTTACTGGTGCTCTAGGAGATGTTGCTCCTTTGCTAGCTGAACTTGCATAGCCATTTTTTAAAGGAAGACCAGCAAATATAGAGGTGCACAGATGTGCATTGATAGCGTGAAACAATTCATAGTACTACTCCTGCTTGCCCTGAAGTAAGGAGACTGCTCGAGAAATTGTTGATCACACACAAGCAACTGGTGGGAAATCTTTTTTTTTAAAAAAAAAAGTATTTTAGTGAAGTTTTTAAAAACAGTAGCTCTGCAGAGCTCAAATTATTGTTTTGTTTGCTTTGTCTCAACATTAATAATTGTGCCTTTCTTTGGTCACGAATTGGTATTCAGCGTGAGAGGATTGGTGCACAAAGGGCTTTAACCTGTTTGTAGCAGCTACTGGCATGACACACAGTTCTGGGTTGTGTGAAAGCCCTGTTCAGAGTAGAATAAAACCCTATGTAGATCTCTGCAGAGAGGGTCCTACAGCATCTCCCCATGTGGAGGTGTGACCTTTTCTCTTTGATGCTTTTGAGAGTGGTTCATATGTGTTGTCATTGATTTGTGGCATATCAGACATCAACTCTTCAGCTGAATTCAGCTAGGTGCCTTTTTTTCTGTGAGTTCAGTTTAGGTTCAGATTTATTTATTTATTTATTTTGTATGAACTTAAACCAAAAACCTTTGTGATACATGAGAGCACTTTCTTCTTTTAGGAGTGGGGATGCTATTTATTCAAATTTGAGATCAGAGAAGCAAAAAGACTGCTGATTTCCAGGATGTGGAAGGCAAGATGCTCTCACTGCATTGCAAGGTAGCTTTATGGACAAACTGAAGTCTGAGTACTAGTCATGTTAGCCAGCTTTGACATTTTACCAAGTGCCATACTAATCATGAGGTGAATCCTTGATGTGATAAATACAGGCCTACTGATGTGAGAGCAATAAATGCTTTTGGCCACAGTATTTTCAAAAGAAACAAAGCAGTAGACTGTATTGTGCTCTCTCTATAAGTGTACATAACAGATGAGGAAAGCTGGACGGCTTTCAACAACTGCACCATGGTGCATGCAACCTAAGGGTGAGGTTGTATGTCTCAAAGGGCTGTGGACCACAGGAGAACATGTTAGAGCAAGACAAAAGGGGAACCTGGAAGCCTCATTCTCTGTTATTTCAGTGGGGTTCCCAAAAACAAGACTGCTCTGTGTCCTTGATATGGTCCACAAATACAAGGGAGGAAGGCATTTCTTTCTAAAGTTGATTCCTCCAGCACGTATTGCATAATCTGCATTGCATTAATCTTAAGTGAGCTCTTGGTATTGTGCCAGGGTTTTGTAGTTACTGAGGAAAAATTTGTATGGTTTCTTTTCAACATTATTTTTGAACTGTGCAAATGTTTTTTTTCATCTGCACAAGTACTGCAGCTTGTGCTCTCTCAAATGTTAAATAAGAGAACAAAAGCATTTCTCTGAAAAGTTAGAAAGCAGAGATGTATTAAAGACGCCATAGTTGGAATGAAGTTTGGATCTGTGTTCTAAAAGATCAAAAAGTTAATTTTGTCCTCGGTACTGATAATTGCTGATTCAATCTCTTCTGCCTGTTCCCTCAAGTTTTACTCTTCCAACATTTTCTCCATCCTTTTCACAACCTATAGCACATAGATGAAGAGGGTGTTTTGCACAATTATTAGTTCTAATGTCCTTACAGTAATTTAAGGAAGACTTACTAGTTTCCCACTTTTTCTTCTTTACTCCTATGATAAATTATTGTAAGCGGCAGTGTGATATTTCATTTCAGAGGTGAGTCTTTCATGGTGGCCCTTTGATGGGTGTTACAATGAAAAGTCACTATTTCTGCAGGATGTTTTGTTGGATATAGTGGAGATAACTTATGAGTATTTTATTGTGTTTTCCTAGGCAGTCCCTACATGACCCTGAAAGGAATAGTTTAAATACTTGAGAGTTTAAAAGAGGCATAAGCTAAAAATAACAAGAAGTACTAGGAGTCAGATTTTGCTTGAAGTAATTGAAGCCAGCTGAGCAAGACAGAAGAGGAGCCTGCAGGTTTATTTCACAACTCCACCTACATACCCCACTCCTTATGGGTTCACTGCTGGGATTGGGCCCAAGGTCTGGAGTTAAGAGTATGAGTCAAATCCAATATCTCCTGCAACTGACTTCAGATCCAGCCCTTTGGATTTATTTATGACAGCAAACTTGGCCAGCACAGTGCTCAATTACACTTTTGTTGGGTGCATGTATTCCAGAGGCAAGACACTCCCACAGACTGAATTTCCAAAATCTCCCCACAGGTAGTGCTCAAACGTGTATTTTTCTCCAGTTAATGGTTGCTGGCTTCTGGTACCAGAAAGAAAAAGAGACTTTTGTTCATGACTTTGCTCAAAGGAAGAAAATAAATTTGTTTGCACAAATATTTCTGGCCAACAATCTGGATTTGCTGGGTACTTTCTTTGTCTTAGAAGCTCAGAAGGGTTGGAGTGAGGTGCTTTCTGAATATGTCTTCTGACAGTTAATCTTCTTAAACAGGAGGTCAGAAAAGATTATTCCTCTGGTCTCTTTCAGTCCTTAGGAAAATAAAAGTATAATCATTTCCAAGGTATTTTGCTACTGCATCCACCTGATCTCAGCTCACTGAAAAACTGACCTTCTCAAGAGCTCACAGCTATTTTTCAGGTCGCTTAAGCCATAATTCACAGACACTTAATTCTCCCTAGGGCCATGAATATTAAGGGTTTGTCTGATTGCCACACTGTGCACAGAACTTAAAACCTAGGTTTGGAGACTTATGTGAGGTTCTTAGGCCCCGAAGAGCAAGCTCTTTCTCTAGCAGACAAAGCTTTCCTTTTCCCAGCCCTTCTTCCTGATCTTGCCTGTTACAGAATTCGCCCTGTTGCACTTCTCTGGAGCTGTCTTAGGCAAGACTTGAGCCTACATGACATTCCATCACTATCTGTACTCTATATTGGCCATTTCATTTCCCATTCTCATGTGCTCCCAGAACTTTGCCATTTGAAGTATCCTATTATCATGTGTGTTACATTGCCACCATCCAAAAGTGTGAGCAGCTCTCTTCAGCTGCTTTGTTTTACCTTTGATCCCATTTTAAACCTCCCTTGTTCAGTGTGTAGCAAGTTCTATAAATACACATCTGGAAAAGATGTGAGAGATCTGTCTCTTCCTTTTTTTTTTTTGTGAAAGCCACCAGTGTTGGCATTGAAGACGCTTCAAATGACCCTTGCATCCAATATCCATATCAAAGCCAGGTAATAGTCTTGTCTTGGTAATTCTGCTTTGCTAGTTATCCCCACTGTCTTGCTCTGTCTCACACTTATTATCCCGAGAGCACCCAAATACAGTGGACCTACACGCAAGCTAAGGTGAGAGAATTTAACCCAGATATTATTATTATTTATTAATTTATTTATTGCATAGGCAGTTCTAGACCATAAATGAGAAAAGAAGAAAATTAGTCTTGTTTATATTAAGATTCACTGTTAGGGTAATGTGGGTTTTCTTGAACTTCCCGTCATTACAAAGAGCTTTATGTAAACAGCCCAGAGCTTTTAAAGAAGTCTTTTCATCAAATACACCACACAAGTCAGCATACCTGCAGAGGGTTAACTTCACTTCCCAGTTGTTGGCCACTATCTGGAGCCAAGGTATGGAGACGTCAACAGAATAATGATTTCTCCCTATAGCTTGAACTGCTTTTCTACTGTTGCTTTTAGATTTGACCTTGAAGCCAAGTCTAATCATGTTTGCTGCTTCTTCCTATTCTTTCTGAATGCCACTTGCTTGGCTTTTGTGAATCTGCAGCCTACCTTTCTATAGCAGTTAACAGAGCTTAACTATGTTTGGTCCCATTTGTCATCCCACTTCCAAAGGCTACTAAGGACCAGCAATTTTCATTGTCTTGCTTTTGTTATGGCTCTGGCTACAGCATCCAGGTTGATTAGACAGGGGAAACTCATACACTGTCACGCCAAGCCACTCAGTCTGTACTTCTGCCCTGGTCTAGCTGTCTATGTATTACAAAGGACATCACAAACATTTATGGTTGAACAATGTACTTATTCTTCATGTAGACTCAAAGATACTTCTCTTCTCCCAAAATCTTCCATATTTATACAGGAGATACTTCTCTTCTTCAATATAGAGAGATATATTG
Organism: Cygnus olor; assembly: GCF_009769625.2. NCBI lineage: Eukaryota > Metazoa > Chordata > Aves > Anseriformes > Anatidae > Cygnus > Cygnus olor. The sequence goes on along the minus strand of NC_049170.1, from coordinate 65,150,698 downwards.
TCATCCTCATTGGGAAGAATTTGGTAAAAGCTTACATTTTAATGAAGTATAATGCCACAAAGAAAGTATTCAGAAAATAAGAATGCCTGTGTAATGTGTGTGCTCTACAGAATTTACTGTTTTGATGTGGCACAGCGTCCAAATTCCTTTTGTACAGTATTGTATCTCTGAGTGGATAGCCAAAACTGTATATGATGCAAGACAGTGGAAAGCCTTCTCCTTATTAAATTACACTACACAGCATGAAGATCTTTGCTAAATTAGCTGCGCTAAGATATTGTCTAACAGCCAGGTGGGAAGGGGACTGCACTGTGGCAGGCTCTGCACAGAGAACCCATGAAAGGGGAGCATGATGGAAACCTGCTCAAGTCACTGGAACAGGAACAGGCGTTTAGTACACAGTTTGTTAAAGAGATGGGTGACTCATTAAGAATGATACAAGACGTGGGTCTGGAAACATGTTAGCTGTTAAAATGCATTTGATTTTTTAGCCTTGGCTTTCCCTGTGGCTTTAGCCAAGCAATTTGACTGTCCTACCTCAGACTGCCTATCTGGAAAAGAAGAGTAGTAAATTCTGACTGAATTTCAAAGGAATGCTGTAAGGATTAACCAGTTTCTTTTTCCACTGAATGTTTGGGAAAAGGAGAGCAGCTGTATAAGTATTTATATTGTTTCCAAGGCATTTTTGTTTGTGAATTATCTCTGACAATTGGCCTTTTAATGCTAAGAATATTTATGCTATGGACCTTTTTTTAAACATCCATTTAAGTTGTTTGTGTGAAACATTTATACTAACTATATTGGTAAATTACTTAAGGTCCTACAGACTAAAGACTGAATTCAGAAACTCCTTCACTATGTTATAGTTCCCTGAAATACCTCATTACTTAGTGATATTTAATCAAATTTAATCTTCAGTAAATCTCTCTGTGTCATTAAAATTCTGCTAGGCATTACTTTCACGTTATTTCTCAGGGGCTTGAAGTAGACAAAGTTTTGGATTATTTATAAAAGGAAAATTGTTATACTGAGGAAATGAAAAATAATTTGATGGGCTTGCTTCTCTGAGATACAGCATTAAGAATGTCTTCTAGCAAAATTAAAGTATTGCTGTCTGTTTCACAAAAGTTCTGCTTGATGCTGGATGTTTTTTTGCCCATTTCCACTTTGATCTGTCTTAGTCTTTTACATTTCTGTTGAAATGGGTTTTATTTTTTCGTATTTATCATGTGGAAACCGAATACAACTGGTTTGGACATGCTGTTGAGTGAACCCAGAGAAGCTGCACTAATGCTGATGACTGCCCAAAATGTTCAGCCTTTGTGCGCAGCACAACACATGACTTCATGATGAGGTTTTTCTTAGAAGCCCATCTCCTGGGATCATGCGATCATACAATAATCTCAGATTTTTGATTCTGATTTTTAAGCACAGAAAATCTAAAAATAGACCAACTACACAGAGTGAATCAAAGCACAGTCAAACAGAATGTTCTTCTATATCTATTACTGTTTTTAAAATATTAATATTTAAGATCTGGCAGGCTTTTTTTTTTTTAATTGCGCATGATGAAATTGGCAAGAGGAAACATCAGATGCTTTTGTAAATGCTGATGCCACTCATGAGAGTATGCCTTGCATTTCTAAGCAGTGGTTATAAGCAACAAACCTGAGTTGCGATGTAGATGAGGCTAGAGAATCAAAGATTAGGTTGAGGGGTGGAGACCTCAACAGAGAGGACTTCCTTGCTGCCCTCTGTACTGGAGCAGTCAAGTACTGGCCTCTGGAGATGAAACTGGGTGATGCTTCATGTCAGAACACCAAAAATTTTGAGATGAACATCAGGCATTGCTTTCCTAACAGTTGGGAAGGTACTCAGTGGCACTGGCCCATCTGTCTCGCTTCTTGTTCAGCTGGTGATTTATAATGGGCAACTGCAGAACATGCTGCTGCTGCCTTTAAAACAAGGAATGTCATAGATTTTGATTCAAGTCCCCACTGTATGAACTCTGCTCTGTTTTTAAGCTCCTCTTCTCTCTTTATTGTAAAGGCATCTTTACAATAAAAAGAGGCAAAGCCCCCCATCACTGGGTCCTCCTGAATCTGGAGACTCCCACTTCCACACCCAAATCGCCTTCAACAGCATTTCCTTTTTTATTTCCATCTGTTTTTTAGAGGCATATTTTTCCATTTTTATGGTGAATGTTAATTTCATGTTGGTTTTCCTGTGCATACTTTGTGGGAGTAAACAGCATGGGTAAGGAGAGGGCAGCTTGCTGGAGAGATGAGTGTTGGGGTGGTGTCGTACCCAAAGTGTGAAGTTTTCCAGAGAGGAAAAAAGTATAGGAATCCTGAGAGACAGCCATGCTCTGGGTTCAGGTGATCTCTGTTTGGGAGATCAACAAGCACTTGTATCACCCTAACCAAAAACATCACCAGAGTAGAATGAACAAAAAGACGACGTGAATGGCGAGGTCAGGAACGCACATTTCCCTACTGGAGCTTCTCTTTCCTGCATTCATTTTCCAGAGCACTGACTCTTGTAGCCGTGATGGTCGGTCACCCTTAGTTGCTTCCTTGGTGGAGAATGATGGTACGTAGCAATTGGTGGGCACGTTGGAAAGGCTGCGTGGCCAGTGAAGGATTTGTGCATACAAGTGCCTCTGGCTGGATTGGATCAGTAGGAAAGTTTCAGAGGGACAGGAATCATGGACCAGAGGAGAGGCATGGCTTTGAGGAGTTGTTCCTCCACAAGTGGAGTCATGATCTGTGGCTGGCATGTGGATGCCTTCTGGCAGCATAAATAATATCCCTGATAATAAGGAGAGGTACAAGTAGGAACTGTGTTGTTCAGGGGCTTGGATGCAGAGACAAGACTTCTGGAAGCAGTGCATGTTTGGTGTTGGGAGTGGGGAAGGGGACAGCCTGGGAGGAGAGAATGAACAATTAAGTGAAATAATCCATAAAATCAGTGAGTTGGTAAAATGAGACTGGCTCGTTAAACAACTTAAACAGAAAGAAAACAATAAGCAAAAGTGTGGTCAAGGTAGAAATATTACAAGCAGTTTGGTGAAAGAAGTTGAAAATGAGCTGGAAGAAGTCTATCAACTGGAGCAAATGGAGCATTGTGTGGTCCTGGTGGCAAGGGAAACCTGAGGAATATCCATAACAACATGTGGAAGGGGAACATGACAGCGTCCACCAGAGCTGCAGATCTTTCAGGGGCTCACATCCTAACATCTTTCCTGGCCATGCCAATGGGAGGTGCAACCCATAGCTGCAGAAGTCTGTCATTACAGTCAGAAGCACCAAAGCAATGAATCCAGATGCTCCTTAAATTTGGGCACGAGTGGGGAGAAAATTACTTGGACTATGTTTTAAGTGAGGTGGAAATTCCATGTTTGATCCCACAGTGACAAAGGCCAGGAGGGTCTCTGTGCTGTGTTCGCATTTATAAACCACTCCATGCTAATTTTGTTATATTCTGCACGGCAAAAACTTTACAGAGTATTATGGTGGAGGTGGTCTAACGCAAGATCACAGATCCAAATGTTTGTATCAAATCACTTCAGACTTTATGAAACCCTGAAATGTCTTCATGGTTGTGAACCAATTTGAACCTTGGAGAAGGCTTGTATAGGACTTAAATTTAAATTTAAATTTAATCTGTTTTTATACTATTGAAACCTCCACCGTCCCCCAAATCTGATAAATTTGCATGCATACATATCCTCTACCACTTGGTGGCCATTCCCATACTGAGAATGTGTTGCAGGCTGTTTGCTGGCTTATTTTCAGCTTCATGTACGAACAGGTTCCTTTCTAACATAGGTGAGGTTTACTATATAGCTGAGTTTTCTGTGACAGCAAGCCCTGTGTGAGTGCAGGCTGGTGGAGTTCCAAAGTGCTAATCACATAAAGACAGCATTCCCTTGTCATCATGTGGGTTTATTTATATTCTCCCCCCTCTGATTTCCAGACCAGAACCCTGAAGAGCCTTAGCCTGGTGTGAATTATATAATTTTGCTGCTGCAGGCCATGTGACTGGCTACCTGAGTAATTCCCTGCAGGAGGAGACAAACTGCATATTAAAAAGCTCAACAAACAGTGCTTAAAACACAAACGTGCGGTGGTGGTATACAGTACCCGTGCCACTTTGTCTGAAATCTACTACTACTGCCGCAGCTCTGTGGAGGGTTGATTTATGGTACCAAGCTCTGTGATTTGAGGGGAAGAGCATGGGTGGGGAGGGAAGGCTAACTGGAGCATTGGCTTGTTCCCTTTCCCCTACAACAACATTCTGTCTCCAAAAGTGGTTTCATCTAAAGTTTGTCAGAGCAAATGGCTACTTGGAGACCTCAGCGTGGAGCAGGGAGTCACTGCGTCATGGAGGTAAGCAGCAGTCATGGTGTCCCACATCGGCTGGGAGCCTAACTCTGTTCTCACCGTTCTGCAGTGGTGTAGGACAGAGGGAGAAGCAGAGAGAATCTGGCATAAAGCATGCAGGGATCCACTCAAGACCCTCTTTATTTATAGGTAATATATGGGAAGCAGGGGGAAGGGCCAGATTAAATGTTCCCATTTTACAAAAAGCCTTGTTCTGTTTTCAGGACAGTTAATTGCATTGATTGTTCTGACCTCTGTATCTTCCTTTCATATGGGAGCAGGACGTTGAATTGTAACTTGTTTTTCAACTGGCTGAGGCTGGAGGAGAAGGGGCTGTCTGGCACTGCAAGGCTGGATGGCTGTGCGTAGAGTGTGTGCATTTCCAGAGCACAAGACTTAAGGAGGCTGTTGCTCAGCTTCAGAAGGCACAGCTGTTGCAGAGCGAGGGAAGGAGTGTGGACGCAGCCTTGTGATCTCTATCAGGTAGGCAAATGCACAAACCATGTGCTTGTTCCTGACTAGTTTTATTTCTTGCAGTGGCAGTATTATTAGCAGATAGCATTTGGGTTCACAAAGTCCTCATTTCTGCTTGTGGCAGTGGGATGTGGGTGATGATAGCAGCTGGGTGTGTTTGCCCAGAAGCCGGTATGTATGAATGAGGAGATCAATAGCTGTGCTAAAAATCACTGAGCCATCTGGGATTTACAGATAGAGGATTAACTTGCAAATCCCACTGCAACTGAGATCTGCAGTAACTGCTGAATAGCAGCACACATGATGGAGATGCCACAGAAAGTTATCCAGAAGACCTGAAAAAACCCAGTGGTACTTTTCTTAGCCCTCTTTTGCAGAGAAGCTTGGGAAAGGGTGAGGAAATGCTGAGGCAGGGGGAAATGATGTTCTGCTGATGATTTTTTTTTTTTTAGTCATGTTGTTGACATACGATTTTGAACCTAGTGCAGGAAGATGGACAATATAGCTGTATTTTACATGTGCCTGGTGGCTACCAAAACCAGTCTCTTTACATCTGCATGCGAATTGGAGAAGCATGTAGCCAAGGGGATGTGGGGGAGAGCACAGGCAGGGAGAGGAGAAAAGCCTTGTTTGGAAAGATGGCAGAGAATGCACTGGGAAATAGAGTTTGGATTTCAAGTCCATTTTATGCTTATTCTGTGCTCTGTGATTATGCAGACCTACAGCATCTATGAAACTGTAAAAAGGAGCTAGGGACAAACTAAGATCTGAGAGTAGAGAGAAAGTGCAGAAACAGTCTTCTACTGCAGGTAAAGAAGGCAGTGCTTTCACAACAGACTGGTCATCTCTGTCGTAGCTTTAATCACAGATTTTAAGTATGGAATTAGTTTTCCATTCTCTCTCAGTGGTAAACAGTGATATTCGCCTGTTCTACTTCAGATGAAGAAACTGAGGCATGGGAAAGTTATAAGATGTCACGTGGGTTTCTGGGTCAAGCTGTTCTAAAACATAGCTGGGAATGGCGAGGCTGGTTGCTGACATAGGATGCCATGTTTATAAACCTATGTAATGGATAGGTAAATATATGCGTGTTCATGGTATGGAGCAAAGTAGGTATTCTGCTCTATGTACTTCTCTGTTGTGGATAAATACAGATGTTGAAACTCAGATATTCATAACAATGTGGGGCATCCAATTACTAAAATAGTGGCATTTGGAGTCTGGAAAGACTAAACAACTTAGCCAACGTCAAAGAAGTAATTTGGAAAAGAACTGGAAATGCAAAACAAATTGACCAGTGTTTTACCCACTAACTCATTCCAGCAAAGCAAAATAACAGCTTTCCTCTTTTAATTTTTTCTTTATTTTCCTTGCAGGTCATGACCTGACCTTATGTTAGCTTGGATAGTTACATTTTCCTTCTGTACTATTCTAGCTTGTATTTTAAGTGGTGGTATCTAGTATTTTATGAAGTTGCTGTGTGGATATCTTCTACTTTAGAGGGAGGAAGATTTTGGTGGTGGGTGATGTCGTCACTGAACAACATATAAGCTAGTTTGTAAATAAACTTGGGAACACAAAATAAAATGTGGAACATGATTGTTAGTCCTCCATAATAAAAGTGTTGTTCACAGTGCTGTGTATTTGGAGGTTTGTCAGGGTTTGCACTACTTGCTAGATCTTTTCCCTGAATTTTTTTCTTCGTGGAGATATTCACAGTAAAAAGGCTTCAGCTAAAACTTTGGTAAGTAGGAGGCATCTTTTATATCTGTAGCTGTCACTGCATTGCACAACAGATGTAGTGGTGATGTGACCCAACCCTGCTGCCCTTACTAATGTATGTGTTATCAGAGCTACACTCGCTGCACTACTGTTCCTGAGAAGCAGAGCTGGGCCTTGTAAAGCTCTTTTCTCTCATTCTGAGTCCGCAACCCTGTTTTTTCTGGTCCCAAAATATAGACTGTGGTCAGCTGAAACTGAGAAGCAGTTTGTCGTTTCTTTTGTTTTTGTCTTCTTGGGATGCAGCTAGTGGAGAATGTTGCTTTTCCTGTGACTTACACCACTGAATGGCATCACTCTGTAGGGGAGTCTCCTCAGGAAGATACTTACAGATATATTTATCACTTGTTTAATGCCATTGCTTAGTGAAGTTACATGGGCCATCTGTGTAATCAAATGTGTTCACAGCTATCAAGGAAGCTCTTCAAATAGGCCTACAGGTAGCTAACAGCATATCACTACAGTATCTTTTGAAGAAGAAAAAAAAGAATAATTTGACTTTCTCCTTACAGAACCTTTGTCATACTCCTCACCCCAGGAGCTGAGATCAGGAGTTGAATGATCTGATATTACTTTCAGCATAGTCATTCTTATTTCCATGTATTACCTCCACTGAAGGCAGTAAGAGTTAGGAGCTGATAGCTTGGAAAACATTGACCCATTGATTTTCTTAAATGGTAGTCAGTTTAACTGAAGATGAGAATCCCTCTGAAGGAACTGTCACACTTTGTTGGATAAATGGTCTGCAAATGAGAACTGTTCCAAGGAAACTGTGCTAGGTGACGAAAGAAGGGAGCAGTCTAACACAATCTTGTATATGTTGATTAGAAGAACAATTCTGACCCAACAGAGGAGTTAGGGTATGATGAAGTAGATTGAGAAACAAAATAGAACTTACTAATTTTTGCCTAGAACTTCAAGCAATAGACCATGATAAGTATGTGAGTAAAGTCAAAATTCTTCAAGCTTTTTAATCCTACCACTATGAAATAGTAGAACAGAAGGTATCTTCAGAGTTTTTGACAGCCTATCAAGCTGGTAGAGGGACAAATATGCTTGTTAGAAAGTCTGTGGTTTAGTAGTAACCTGAAAGGAAAAGAAAAAAAAATCCATGCAGGATTATATTTTTATAATAGAGGAGCCACCAGATCTACCTGCAGTTGAAGAACGGAGCTAACTGTAGCTGTGAGTCTGACCAGCACTTCAGTATTTCTGCCTCTGAATTATTCTTGTTTCACCTAGTCTTGGTCCTGAGCTGTGCCAAAACATCTATAAGAAATAGCAACATGTACCTGGTTTTCTAATTCTCTTAACCAATTGTCAGAGATCACCATAGATCCACAATGCTGTTGACAATTTAAGAGAATGGTAAAAACTTTTTTGAGTACACCTATGGTGAAAAAGAACTCTTCTTGCAGAAAGGGAGAACATTTTTTGACTTGTTTAATGGTTGTTTCCCTTGTCCCAGGACAGATGCAAAGAAACAGAGAGATGAGGGGAAGCCGACAGTGTGGAAGAAGTAATATTTTTACTTGAAAATAATTCTTGTCTCATTTTGAGTTATTTCAGGACAGTGAAATAGGAATAAAAGACCCATGTGATTGCCCAGACTTTATTCTGTATCAAAACAAATTGGAACATTACTCTCAAATTTTTCATGCTGTTTTTCTGAATCTAGTTTTTCAGGGATGTTCAGCTTGAGTTAAACAACTTTTCCCAGAATTATTTTCCAACATAGCAAAATTGATTTTTGAGTAAACCAACACTACTTAGCATTACAGAATATCTGAGATTTGAAGGGACTTCAGGATGTCAGGTTGCTCAATTTAACGGTTTAATGTTAAAAGTGTGCTCCATCTTTTAGCAGCTTAGTGTGAAAGTAAGCAAGATTTAACTTTGGAGAATTTAGATTGTTAGTTTTTAAAGCTGTAGAAGAGATTTGGGAGATTTCCTGTAAAGAGGGACTATATGCAAGCGCTTTTTTTTTCCTGTTGTTTTTTGTTTGTTTGTTTGTTTTTAACTTCTGCAGTGGGAAGCTGAGTTTTGCTGAGCACTGCAAAGAAAAGCTTTCCTAGAAAAATGTTATATTTTCAGAAAATACGCCACCTTTTCAGATGTAATGGCACAGAGGACTACAAGCCTTGTTTTCCGTGATGTGCGTTTGCCCTATGGCACTTATCTGACTGTTCAAGTGTGAATTTATCCCAAAATGTTTTGAAGCATGGAGATTCATCTTTTTCATTTCAATAGTTTATATACACTGATAAATGTAGTGGGAAAACAGTTTAAAAAAGCAAAACAAAAACATCTTCAATGTGCTGCTGGAAAATGGTCATCTGGAGGATCCCTCAGAGTCTTCATGTGTTTGACATCAAGTCAGAGCCTTTCCAAGAATGACATGGATCTGCTTTTGGAGTCAGTGGAGTTACACAGAGATGAATCTCTCTCCTTGCATCTTTCCCATCTTTTGCTTAATGTGGTGCAATGAATTAAAACTTGAGACTTGTAGAGCACCATTCCTACTAATAGAAATGTCTGCAAATTAATCAGGCTGTGGTACATAACATTAAATTTTGCTTATTATAAATGACTGTTATGTCATGCTAATGAGATTTCTTTCAGTTTTACTGCCTGCATAGTGCTGATCCAGACAGCCAAGAGTTTTAGTATTATTTTATGCTCAACTATGCCTTACTGACTTTTCTTTTTTTTTGAGAAAGGAAAGGGGGGAGAGTAGATGACTTCTCTGTTGAATTTTAACTGTAGTAAAAGTATCTGAAACAAGTGAATAGGAAAGAAAGGTGTGTGTTTAAGCATATAAGGCTTTTGAGCATCTTTTTTTTTTATTTAAACAAACAAACAAACAAAAAAAAAACAGATCCATATGACATAACTAGCTGAATGTACTTTCTCCAATTCACGAAGACCAAGCTGATCTACTCACTGGATACCTGACCCAGATCACAGTTGCATCTCCTGGGGAAAATTTCAGGTCTTGAAATGAGCACAGTAGGATGCTGGAGGGATCATTAACATTGAGAAGCCAGTTGATTCTGCTGCTGCTCCCAAGCTGTGGCCACCTGTAGTTTGAAGTTACCTGTTTTGCTCAAGTTTTTCATGGACTTAATCTAACTGCTCACTTCACAGGGAGAAAATGACCTGGGGAGGTTTCATCTGTACAGACATGTTTGTGCCTGGGAGGTGAGTTGAGCATAGTTCAGCGTGAAAGAAGCTGTCCCTTTCACAAACCGTCTAGATGCAGTAGCTCCAAGGTCCAAGTATGTATCGTAAGCAGCAGGAGTGACTAACCTCAGCTTGAGAAACCTCCTTTAAGCCTGCTGTGGTAGTTTTCCTCCATCTGCCAAGACAGGAAGCCATCTGCAGAGATAAATAAATGGTGGCATCCTTATCAGTTGTTTACAGATGCCTTAAATAGCAGAAGCAGTTACATGCCATGGTGTTTAAAAGTGGTTTGCTGTTTTTTTTCTCCCTAAAATGAATAAATAAATAAAAATCAAGGAAATTAACCCCTTCTTTCACCAATGTGGATTGGGCCCTAAAAGGTCTACCTCAGTGAACTGGCAGGCTGTATGCTAACCCCTTCCCTAGTTAGGAAAGGGGTGTGTACTTCTCTCACATGAGTTGCACAGAGCCTTGGTTTGCAGGAGAAGTGATTACTTGGCAGTCAGCCCTGTGTGTGTTCATCTTTCTATTTCTGATGCATGACTTCTCAGAAGAACAGTATTGGTGGGTTTTTTAAGTTGTTAGATTGATCTGTTGTTTTCAGGTCTTTGTGGCTTCTGCGTCATATTGGAGTGTCTTTGACCTGTTTTATATCTGAGCTTTCTTGCTTACAAATTGCTTTTCCCTGAAGAAGTTGTTGGTATAATTGCTGCACTTGAAACCATGCTTCTGTCATTTACGTGACTGTGTCCCCAAGAAAGTCCACAGCTTCCTTTCAGGGTTTGTATTTGATGAGGAGATTAAAATTGGTGGGTTTTAGGCTTCCGTTTCCCAAATAATCAGTGTTTTGTTTGTCAGTGTGGTCAGCTAAACACATTGGGAGTTGCCTTTTAGAAAATCCTCACCCCCTTGCTTTTGAAAATCTTTTGTGTGGTTCAAGTTGGGTTAGTCATAGTTGTTAGTCATATTTGAAAATGCAGGCCTTCAGATTTGCCTTTGTTATTTGTTTTCTTTTTTAAATCATCTTTCTCTGAGACCTCAAGGAATGGCAAATTAATCATAATCTGGTGACATTCCATTAAGGAAACATAATTCTTCTGAAGTCTCTAAGCAGTTTTTATAGAGAAGCTTTCATTACGTCAAAACCTCAAATTGCAAGTGATAAGACAGCAAAAAACAGTATCCATTGAAGAGTGCAACCAAATATTAAGTTTGCATTGGGAACTAGTTTGCAAAGGGAGTTTTTTCTCCTTGAAACAGAAGTGCGTTGTCTAGAACTTAGGTATATATAACATCAATGGACAAAAGGTGTGGCTCAGTTTTTCAGGCCAGCTTTCTGAATTGTGTGAACATCCACACTTGTCTAAGAATATAGGTCCAGATTCCTCCCAGCACTTGTAGGGTGTCATTGGCAAAGCGCTGGAGAAGGTAATTATTTATACCTAATGCTGGCAAATGAACCACCAGTTGAGGGTGGAGTGGTGTTGGGTTCTGCACTGAGTTTGGGCACTGATGAGTGGCAGGGATGTGGTGAGCATGGCTGGCACTTGCAGTGTTTGAAGGCAGGGGACAGTTTGTGTTCAACTAGCTTTCATCCCATTCCCCCAAGCAAGTAGCAGTATAGCTGACAGACATCTCCAGAGGAGGGTAATAACATGTCATTACTCAGCCTTGTTTAGACCTACAAAGGAAGAAATGCTATCTTTATAACTTTCCTAATACATTCCTGATCTTTTTTGTATGCTTGTCATTTTTGAGACAGAGAATGTATGTTCTTTTAGCAACAAATGCATTTACCATTTGGGGGTGCCAAAATAGGGCATATTCCCTTCATCTGAATGGAGTACCTGTTCCTTCAGTGAAGGCCCTTGCTCCAGTTAGCCTGAAAAAGGAGAGCCCAAAATACATGTATGCTGCTTCATTTTTATCAGAGAAATGGTGGTTTTCTGTCAGCTGTAGGTTGACCTTCCAGGAGCATCCCAGCAGTGCAGGTCTCTGTCTGTTGTAATGAAATACGTGGCTGCCAGAGAAAGAAGGGACTGGGCACCAATTGAAACTCAACAGGAATGTTTTCATTGGCTGTACTTAGCAGGATCAACAAGTCTACAATCACTACTTGAAGCTGAAATTACTTTCTGGTAACACATAATTGAATGCAGACCTGAGCACTCTTGAGAGCATAATGAACCACAAAAGCTCGAGGTACTAGATGTTGTCAGCTGTTATGGCAGGCATCAATTTATCAATTGTCTTGATACAAATGAGTATCTCACACCATACTAAAAATGTGTTTCTGCAACAAATCAAAGCTGCTGCATCAAAGTAGGATTCACATAGAGATGCACAAGTTTTAGCTATGCTTAGCAATCTTCCCCACATTTTTCCCTGTCCTCTTCTTATTTCACAGAGATAGTCATTAATCTTTGCTAGTAAGTAGCTTTAAAAAGCAAGACAAAAAAAGCTAAGGAAATTATCAGCACTCCAGTGTTCAAAGTGATAAGTGGTTACTGCTAGCAGTCATGTCTTCTTTAAGCCACTTCCAAACATATTGGAGTAGGAGAGCAGTGGATGGCAGTTGCATCATTAGATTTTGTTGATGTACCTCCAAGCACACTTTCTGGGGCTACTTGGCTGATTAGATGAGTTTCTGCATGGGGGCAGAGGTATATTTTGAGCATGCTGGGGCTTCAGGTCTCTTTTTGTGAGCAAAGCCTGTATGCACAAAGGGTAAAGAGGCTCTCTGTGGTGCAGAGCCTCCTGAAGGAGCTCAGCAGCAACTGGCACGGTAGGTAGGTGTGCTGCTGGGGAGTCATGGGGGGCATGGGCATACACTGCTTACTCCGCTATTGTTTCTGCTTGTCTTTTAAATAAAAGTACTACTTTACATTTTCTGATGTCCTCCACCACCTAATATATTCCCTTTGAAACGTAATGGAAAGTTGCTGCTGTAATTAACTCATTGATTGTTTATAACAATTGCTAATTGTACCTGGCTGGGAAGCTGGGAGGATCTCACTGTCTCTTAATGTGACTGGATAATTATATATTTTTTTCTCTTCATATTTTTCTGTAAAACATGTTCTCTTTGCAGGAGCTTTTATTGCTGGGCAGCTGATGTTCAGTTCCCATGAATGGCGGGTGCAGGCTAGCAATCAGCCCTAGGGCAGCAAATGGGATGAAGATATTCCAGACCTCTGCTCCCTTAGGGATACTCTAGGCAAATAATGTATTCATTTTTCTGTGTAATGCATGAATGCTACTACAAAGCTGAGAAAAACAAAGGTCTGTGCAATAGCAAAAGAAGCCTTCATACCACCAGAAACCTCATCTTTGGGCAGCCTCTTCTAAGAGCCAGAATAGGGCTTGGTTGTTCATTTTTAGAAAAGGAAAGAAATAAAGAAAACAAGTATCCTGGAAAGCCACCTCTGAGATGCTGCTTCTGCATCTTGGCATAAGAGCTTGTACACAGCCTGCCACAATCCATGCACGTTCACTATTTCTTTTCAATAGGCAGCTGTTGCTAGCTGTTGCCACAGATCGTGGGGAAGTTGGCAAATACTGTCTCTTTCTTCTGCTTCTCACAGCCAGCTAACAGTATGTCTGCATGGCACAATGCATTAGCCCAGTAGTTCTTCCAGATAATGTTTTGCTCCATGTATCCCTGTGCAGCTGTGCATTGCCCTCTGTAGAGGTCTCTTTTAAAAAAAATGCAGGTCATTGGCCTGAAGTGGCAACTCAGAGCCACTTCTTTCAGAGATTTTGGGAGACTTCTAAGTGAATGTGTCTTCCACAAGAACTGACTGGAGTCACCATCACAAGCTGCTCTCATGCATTGTGTGTTTTGTAGCTTTATCTTAGATATTCCATGAATTTGTGCAAACCATTTCTCTGTCTCAGTTATTTACCTGCAAAGCAAGTATCTGTTTGTAATGGGACACAGACTCTTCCTAACTTTTTATTACAGTGACTAGCCCTCATACCTCTTAGGCCTCCAGTGTAATTACTGTAGTGTAATTATAAATAGTAATATTTTCTTCAGGGATTCTGTGTTTGTTTATGCAGTTTAGCTACACTTTTGACAGTTGTCTGTCTTGAGAGATTTTGGCATTTCAGTGATGCTCTACTAATCACCCTTCTAATGGGCTCATGCTACTCAAGGACTGAATTCTGCCATCCTTGCTAGAATTCAGTAGTATCTCTTCATGACTATGCATCCATAAAATAATATTTATGTCTAAAATATTACATGGGAGGCCATCATTATACAATATAAGATAAAGAAAATCAAACAGTCTCTTTGAATTGAACTTCCCATAGCATAGCTGGAGAGGCTGTAAGTGGTTTTTCTTTGAAAATTACATTTGTAGATTTGTAGTCAGATTTGTAGTCTTGGGATCACTTGCTTCATACTGAACAAAGCAAGACACGTCGTACAGCAATGTTTGCATGTATTTGCATCCAGCCTAGTATGGCAGGGGAGTTTGATTCCACATTAATCTGGGCATTAACTTTATAGTAGTTACTTTGCACATTTATTGGGAAAAGGAGAGCCGCTGAAGAGCTGACACAATTTTAGGAAGATGATTTTACTATAAGACAAGGCCAAAGTGATTTTTGTGAATGAAAGAGGATAGTTATCAGACTTCAGTATGGGGCATCTGCTTTAGGAAAGACCCCCAAGTATTGTGGGTAAGGGAATATATTTTCGAAGTGTGCCTGATTTGTTTGTTTGCTTTTTGGGGTAAATGGTCTAGCAGCACAGCCTCATATTCTTAAATCTTGAGGCGTGGTGGCTGTCTGGGTGTACAGAGCATAGGAGAAATGCTCTTTGGTTGCATTTGTTTCCATAAGAGGAAGGAGGGGAGGTTGCTTGTACAGTATTTTATAGCCAGGATTTGGTAGTATTGGTTCTTCACCAAGAAAGTTTATTCTCCAAAGATGCCCAGTTTGACTTAGTCAAAAGCAGACAAAATATATTGAATGCTTATTTAAATAATTTTTCAGCAGCTTAATGGGGTAGAAGAACTCCTCCCTTTTCCATTTCATTTCTGGTATAAATGACTACCTTTAAGAAGCCTAAGAAGCAAAGAAGATTAATTTCTTTGCCTAGATCTGAATCTAGCCTTATATATTATAAATGTTTGTTTCAGTCCAGCTCAGAGGATGGAAAAAAAAATCAGAGGAAGGCATGAATGAATTCTAAAACTTTCTGGCCATATACCAGCATTTAAATTCTGTATTTGCATCTAAAATCAGTGCCACTCACCAGAACTTAAGATTTTAATGCTCTGCCCTGAAAAACTACTTTCAATAGAATGAGAGAGAACAACGAAGATTTAATTTTTAATGTGGGATGTTGTACAGGAGATGGTTTTGCAAAATGGCATTGATTAGGACTGTAATTAAATGGAATCTTAAAGAAATGAAAAGAAGCTCAGCATATACTTAGTTTTTAAAGAAAGATGGATTTACAATGCTCCAGATGTTTTGCTTAGAATAAGCTTCATTGACCTGGAATATTAAAGTGTGCCAGCATACTTACTGTGGTAGGGTTTGTTTCAGGATCTTTGGTTTGAATTTCAATGTGTTTTGTTTCTGAGCACAGCAATCTGCACAGAATGCTTCTAAAGAATAAAATTATAAAGGTATATCAAGCAGACAGACACAAAGCTTGCATTGTGACTTTTTCCCATTCTTCTAAGTCATCACAACTGCGTAGATTCATTGTTTCCTGAAAACCTATTTTTGTAAGGCTTGTATTATCAAAAACCTTTATTTGGACTACCATGTTTGAAGGCTGTTTTCACATTCTATAAAAGACCTTTGTCTAATCAGACCCTGTGGTTCCAGGCACCTATTGTAGCCAAAGGTATCAGAAGGCAATGCATGAAACAAACGAAAAATTACAAAAAAAAAAAAAAAAAAAAAACAGCAACAGCAATCACTCTGTAATCATAATTTAAATGCTGATTAAACAGAGTTTTTTGTGTGATCACTGCAAGTATTTTGTTTTATTACCCATCTTCCCAACCAGTAGACAATTAGAAGTTGATCAGTTACAGAACATCAACCAACACTGATTTAGGCCCTTGGGGCTAAGAGGTATTACAGTGTCTCTCATCTCAAATAGTCCCATGCTTCTTGTCAATTGAGGTGAATGAGCCATGCTTGCAGCATCTCCCAACTCTACTGACACATGGGAGAACCATGCTAAACTTTACAAGTATCTATTATGCACAGGCAAAATGTGTTTTCTGAGTTGCTTCTGTGAAACAGTTGAGCTTCGTGTTCTAAAGCTGAATGACCATATTCAATTTCAAAACCTATGAAGAAAAGCACAGGTTGTGGATATTGTCTTTCACTCCTCAGGATCTTCAGGACCATTCCTATTTTCCCTATTATTTTCTCAAAATCTAGTATTCGCTTTGTAATTGTTTATCCCTGGATGATACTTCATCTTCTAAAACCTAGCATCACCACCTCTGCAACTGGACATCTGCATGCCTTTGGAGATCCTGGGGCTATGCATTAGAAATCTTGGTGTTTGTTCAAGGGTCCCAGTGTTATCATTACTGTGCAGCAGAAATGCTCAGAGCCAAATGTGACAGCAGACCAAATGTAAAGATAATAGGTTTATTCCATCCATAGGCTTTTAACAGCAGAACAAAACATCAGAAAGATAAGGTAGCAGAACACAGCAGTATTTTTGAGGTATAGAAGTTCCTTGACTGTGGTTTGACATCCCAGCTAGCTTCTAACTTTTTTCCCAAATCAAGACAGAATTGCTTTCCTGTGGTCTGTTGTCCAAAATGCCTGCTTCTCTCTGTTCTCCTCAGAGGATGGGGAGAAAAGGTGGGAATAAATGAAGGAAAAGAGATCACCTCCTGTGCCACCCAAAGCTATACTCTTTGTTTCTACTTCATCCTCCTTACAAAACTGTGCTTCTTTCTAGCCACCGGGACATTTCCTTCCACCTCCTCCATGAGATGCTTTGATTAATGTTACTTACTCATACCTGAATTAGCACATTCCTGCCTTGGAGACAAAGCTTCTCATTTACAAGTCCTCAAAACCTGCTCCTGAAGTCCATGCTTCAAACTTATAATTGTAACTACTTTCTCTTCGGGTGAATTGTCAAAACACACAATCTAATAGTACGGACTGCGCAATCTAGAATACACAACTGAAGACTGACTAGCATCCCACCTGCTCCCGTCCACACTGTTGGTTTTGTGGTAACCATTTTGAGACCCAAGGAAATTCAGTTTGGAAAGTCCCATTACTCAACACGATTATACTGCTGCAAGTGCCTCATTAGGTCTCATTGCACAGGCTCAAAGTAGAGCGTGAAGCAGAGAAACATTGCTTAGATTAGGCACTGCGGTGCATGTTTTTTTAAGTCAGTGAGAGGTCAGTGGCAATATCAATTGATTTCATCAGGATAACCACATTGATTTGTCAGGTCACTGCCATTCCTCTAGGGTCTCTCTGTGTTAGTTCCTTATCTCTTGACTTTGTTTTATCTTCTTTCATCTACTAAGCTCAACTGGTTTTTCTAGCTTCCATTTATCCTCCAATTCTCCTACCTGTGTTTGGCCCCTTAACCAAGTCTCCATTCTGCACTACCACTAACCTCTTCTTTTCTCATGGACTTTCATTTACTGTTCCCAAAACATGAAAAATACAGGACTCATAATTCTGAGTTGCTGAAAATTTCTGGTAAGGAGCTGAACTACAAGTTGTGACTTGCAAATCCCAGGGCTTCCATGATATTAACCCAGCAGAAGAGGCAGTTGTCAGGTGTGTGAAGATAATGTTTATAGCTCTTGTTAGTGAGCCAGAAGCTGCTGCCTTTCCTTGATAACACCTTCTCTTTCTCACTGGGGGGGGGTGGTGGTGAAAACTCTTGAACACGGGGGCTAGTAAAGGGCACCTTGTGTTCTTTGCTTCTTTATGTAGACTGCAGTTGTGCCTCTGACATGCACTTTGCAATTTCTAAATGGCCAGACAGGAAGAACTGCCTTGTAATTGAATGTGGATTCAAGTAAAGCTCTGGCACGATTTCTGTAAGACACTGGACAAGCTATGCGTCTTTTTCTTTGTCATACTTAAATGCAGGTGATACTTCTGCAGTTGTATCTAGTTGAATCACAGCCTTTTCAAGGTTGGGCTGTTTGAACAGTACCTTGTATAAAGCAGTTCATCATGCAAGTTGAGGTCCTTATTACAGATAATTACTTATGAATAAGCCTTTGTCCCAAAGAGCTTACAAGAGACCAAACTCATTCCACACAGCCTGATGAAATAAATCATGTGGCATTCACGTTCAGTTGGTGCTGACTTGACCTGAATTCAACGTGTGTGATATAAAGATGAAAATCTTTCCATATCATTATAAAACCCCTTCAACCATTCATCATCACCAATTGCTAACCATGTTATCCCCTAGCTAAGCAGCAAGCCAACTATTCATAATAGCTTTATAATAAGCTGCTTCATTCTCTACAGCCCATGTTCTTGTTTTGTCACCTTCTTTGCTTTTAAGTCCTAGTTTGGTCAGAAGAACAAGAGAAAGAGCAAAACAAATACTTGTTCTCCCTTACTGGTCTTTGTGCCTCCAGTGGGAGGCCAGATCAGGCTCACAAAATTCCTTCTCTCTCACATGCAATGACAGCTAGCACCTTACCTTGTAAGATGGAATCCTTTCAATTTGCACCTCTGTGTTTCTGCACAGGCATAAAGATAGCGGTCCATCAGGCAACCAGTGCAGCACACACTTTGTCATGTTATACTTGCTGTATTTCCCAGGATATTTGTCCTCTGGCAACTACAGTGTGGAGGGCACACTCTTTCAGATGGAGGCAGTTCGAAGTGGTGGAGGAGTCTCTATCAGGAAAGGTTACAAGACATAGATGCAAAATGTTCATAGTGCAGGATCACTCAAAGCAGCTAGAAAAATGTGGAAATATGGCCAGAAGAAAAGTAGAACTTTGATGTGAAAAGCTTATTTGCAGTTTACAGTGCATGAGATCTCATCTCAGTGCATGAGAGAGTTGCTGGAGGTCCCGTGAGGAAGAAAGCCAAAGGGTATCTCTGGAGAAAACTTTGAAAAACTGTGTGTATCCTCATGAGCACAACTCACCTATAGCAAAGGGCTATAGGATGGTCACATCCCATTCTAATATCTCAGCTGAGTGTCTGAAAGTTGTTATCCAGGCTAGCGAGAGCCTAGTTGCTTTGCAGCTGCAGAATGCAAGAATACATAGCACAACAAGTTTCTTTGTAAGCTACAGTTTGGTAATCAATAGACACTCTTGTTAGCTAGACTGCTTGTGGTTGTTAGCACAAAGGTGTACAAGTCAGAGGAAGATATTATTGACTGAGACTGAGTGTTTTAGAATTGTGGAATAATTCAGATAGGATGGGAGCTATGGAGCTTAAAGCAGGTCTAAGTAGATCAGATTGCTTGGGGACTTGTCCACCCCAGTCTTGAAAAGCTCCAGAGGTGCAGATTTCACAACCTTCCTGGGCAACTTGGTTTTACTGTTGGAGATGAGTAACTAGCCTTAATCTTCTGTGGGGAGACAAAATTATCTTTTTATTCAGAAGTGGCTGCTTCTGCACAAGCCTCACAAGAGAATGCAAACTGTGCATTCCTGCACAAACTCTCCTGGATTTTCTCTCAGCATGGTCTATAAATACTGCTCATGAATAACAAAAGTACTTAGTTGTTCATAGTGATGTAAGGAGCATAGATGTATTTGGCCTCTTAGTATAAATTTTATTGATAAATTTTCAGTCATAATCCATAAACTGATTGAAAGCTTCCATCTGATAGTGGCCTCCTCATGATGCACCTAGAGTCCTAGCAGAGTCTTGATGCTGGAATGCTTTAAGCTTAGAGGATTATTGCATTTAGAGGAAACATGAAGGAAAAGGACAAAAAGTCTGTTGAAATGTTTACTCAGAGTACATTGTATACTGCAGTCCTGAGGTCTGCTGGGGTGGCTTGGAACTTCTGTAATACAAAGCAACAAAGAAGATCTGCAGTGGGTATTACACTATTTTTCTGCATTTCTTCCACTGTGCAGACTTTCTACTTTGTCCTTCCATTGTACATTCTACTCCTGTTCAAACTAGTAGTAAAAACAAAATCCTAGTTTTTGTGCTACCTCCACCTTTGTCTCCTGGAGGCTTAAGCTTCAGCAGATCGGCATTGTGATGTATGATAGGTATTATGATATGGAGCAGTTGGATCAGTAAAACCTCAGAAAATAAAAATATAAAAACTCACGCCAAAAAAAAAACACATTAGGATTAAGTTCGTATGAATAATTTGCATACATGATGGCTAAGATTTCAACGAGTAGCATAGGTATTTAGTAATGACTATGACAGTACTTCATTGAGAAAGTTGATTTAGATTTGAGCCAACATAGCATGCAAACTGCATGCTCTTCCTAGGAATTTGATGTCTTTTTTTTTTTTTCTGTTAGTATTTTCTTCTGTTATAAAAGAGCCTGAAAAATTAGTAAAATCCAAACTGAATCTTTAGGCTTTATAATTATCCAACAAGCAGATGTTAAAAAGCTCTGCAAATTGCACTTAAAAATATGTTCTAGAATTTCAGCAAGAACTGATTATGCAGTTCTTTCTTTGCATCCTTTAGCACACTCCAGCTTCTTTCGTTGACTGCTATTGAAGGTTTTAAAGAGGCAAACAATATTTAATATGGCCTTTTTTCAGAAAGATCTGTTGAAGGCACATATATTGGCTGTTGTTACTGTCGAGACTAGCCTGGTTACATTAAACTCTGGGGACAGCGAGGGAATGATGGCATGCAAAGCCAAACTTTTCCCTCTATGTGTTATGCTTCCTACCAATCTACAGTGAAAGCAGAAGCATCAACTAAGAGATAGGAGTCTGACAGTGAAAAATGACTGGGCCGTGCAATAAAGATAGTAGGGGGCTAAAATGAGGAGAGGACGAATCCTTTTCTGCTGCTGTTTAGAGAAAGTGAAAGGTTCCTCATGCTCATTTCTGTGCTGTTCAGAGGAGTCTGTGTTTATGCTGAAGGAGGAAAAGACTGAAAAAGATGCTCATTATATTGTCAGAGGCTTCTTGCTTTATTTCAGTACCATGAGCTGCTAGCTTACTGGGAGATATGTATAGAAACTGCATGCTATTCCTAGGGATTTGTGTTGTCTTTTTTTTTTTTTTTCCTAATTTGAGAAACACGTGAGAGCTTATTGAAGTGAGATTTGGCAGTGCGTGCTGCTGTCAGGTCCAGTGGAGGCAGATGCTTATGAAAGCTTCCACCTACCGCTTTGCCAGCATGCCTTAGTCTTCCTTTGCAGCCACTTGGGTATTCCAGGTTTCTGCACTGCTCACGTGTAATTACAAAGTGCTTTTTGGTGGTGGGGAAGCCTCTGAAGGTTGGGAGGGTCTGTCAGTTTAAAGGCACCCTGAAAGCTTGAGTGTCTATTCACAGCTTGTCTAATCTTCTCCCTTTTCCTCCTCCTTCCCTTTATCTGCTTTCTCTTCATGCTGAATGCTACCTCCGCTCACCTCGTGTTCCCTCCTGAATCTCTGCCTGCCTGCCTACTCATCTGAATTTCCCGTCACTTGTACCTCCGTTACACCTTGCAAACAGTTAGCTTGCTGCTTCAGCTCAGCCTCTTGTTCTTCGTCTGAGCTTGCTCAGGGTTTGACTCTACTGGACTTGCTTTCTGTCTTTGCCTACACTTATGTCTTCCAAAGGTTTTACATTTTACGATCTTCTGAGATCGCCTCAAACACAACTGCCCTGCAAACCAGAGGATCCATCATGAGCAGTTAAACTGAGATGAAAGCTCTTTAGTTCTGTGTGGCTGACCTGGTGACCTGCAAGAGACATGGCAGGTTCCAGGCTATCAGCCTAGAAAGTTTGGCAAGAGTATAGAACTATGTTAGAACAAGTGAGATTTTGGGGGCAAAATCTGCAAAACTTACTCTTCATTTAACCTCTTTTTTGTGTATGTGAAAGTATTCCCTAAATGAGTGTATTCCATGAACAGTCATTTCCCCTGACCTTCAAATAAACTGTTCTGAACTACGAGCAACAGACTTAATATGAGTCATTTATAAAAGCAAAAAATCCAGTCATCCCTTTTATACTCTGATCTTAACTTTGTCCATTGTAGGCTGGTGATCTCAGTGGCTAGTAGAGAGTTTCTGAGATAATAACTGTCCATTTAATTGCTTTGAAATAAGTCTTTCAGTCTGTCTAGCAATTTCAAGCCACGCTCTTACTTCTTCTGGATATGATACTTCACCAAAGATATCTGCAATCTGATCATTCTCCGTAATTTGGACCTGAGAAGTGACAATAAAAATACAGGTTATCAGCAGGGAATGTTAGTCTGTGTATGTGCTTTGGGAAGCCATGCTTCTCAATATCATCAAGAATTAATTTGATTAGTCATGTGGACAGAAGTGTGGGGGCAATTTGTGCTGAGAGCAATGCTTGTACAAGCTGATTGACTTCATTACAATTGCCTGTGATATAAAGTTCAGTTTGACCTATTTTCTTAAATGTTCCTTAAAGCCAGGTGACAAACCTTTCTGAAAACAGGGCAGACAGAGCACCGCTCAGTCCTTGAATGCCTGTGACAAGGAATTGAACATGTTAGACTTCTGGGATTTTGTGGTATTCATGTCTATCCAACACACTGTAAAAGGGATGGAGTTTCAGGATATGCCAAGTGTCAGATCCAGAAAGACTGAGGTTTTCTCAGGTGCTTCAAGTTGATCACCAAAGATTTTAGGTACTAGCTATTGCAGGTAATTTTTTTTTTTTTCTCAGCAGAGTTTCTTTTACTTCCATCTTGAGCTGTGTACAATTCTGGAGGAAATAGTAAGAAAACCATAGTGGCATCCTAAAAGCTGGTGACTTTGACCTGCTTTATATGCTGTCTTTGCATTCAAGAGTTTCCAGAAAAGGCTGTTCCAACTCGTCAGTTTGTCACACATCCAAAGCTTGATTGGATCCACAGTTTCAAGTTTCTTCACTGCTTGTTGAAAATTCAGGGCTTCTGCTGTATTTTCCATGTTACTTTAAGCAAAACATTTGATTTTGTTAAAATTAGTATTCGTGTTCTGAAACAATTGTAATGCAAGTCTCAGGAATCCTCATATTGTCCTGTTTGCTTTGTTTTTTTCAGCCTTAGTTTTACTTACAGCCAACAAAATGAATGTGCCTTATTTCTGTATCCATAGGAAGAGGTATAAAACTAACTCATGATGTGGGAGCAGTTCTGCCTGTTTGGTGCCCAGAGCTGGCCACTTCTTGCCTTCGTTTACTCCAAAGGCTTTGAATACTCCTCTGGACCCTCTCCTTCCCATTTTCATTGCTAGGAGCGTTTCTGACAATGTCACATCCAGTTTTTCCCCCAGGGGCTTGCTAGATGCACATACATGTGCTCTGCCTTCTCCCCTCGCTGAGCTTTTTTTGGTGTGCTGTGGGGGAGCATAACCTTGTGAGGAATGATAGTTGCAGCCAGGTACCTGACTGCAGGTTTATTTCTGTGGTGGTTGTGTTTTGTTGTTGTTTTTTTAAATACTTTTTCTGCACCTATATATGACAGCTCTGGTTTTGATGGGAGGAAAGCAAAAGGTGCAGAACTATTTATTTATGAGCAGAAGGAGAAAGGTATTTTGGGGATGGGAGAAGTGAAAATCCACAGTGGGTATTGGACTTTGTATTCTTCCAGTGTCAAGCAGGGAATAACTAGCTAGGAATCTGCTGCATGTTTTATGTTTCCGAGTCACCAGTGCTATTGCGTTTTGGTTTATGCTTTGATGTACAACTATGTGAACTGCTGAACTGGCCAGGCACGACTTGATTAGGATGTCTCCTTGGTTTCAGTCTTATAATTGACACCTACTGAGTCTTATAATTAACACCTACTGAGGTGTTTGGAACTGCTTTTTTATTGACTTTGAGATTGTAGATAGATGTAAACTGAAGTTGCAGGAGTGCTTTTGAGTCCAAATTCTTGCCTCTGCTCTGTCCTGTGTCTATTATCAAGGTAAAAGCAGTGTATCTTTCCATTCTTCTGGAGATCCAGTTGTGCAGGACCTGCAAAGTGCTCCAAACAGATCACTAAAACCCCAGGGCATGCCATGTCTAAATCAGACACAAAAATGCAGGCTGGATTTCCTATGGTGGGAGCTAATGACCTTGATAGGACTGTAGTGACTATTGGCTCTGGTGCTGGTACTTGCAGTGACTTTGCTAGAGAAAGAACCTCCCCTGTAATTTCAGCATGAAGATTGTCTCTTCCTTTGAGTATCATCTCATGTGAATGATTGCTTGCCCAGCAGTTTTACGGATCCAGATTTCACATTGGTTCATTGCTGGTGTTTACCCTTAACTTCATCAGGCCTTTGTGAATTAATTATGCATATATGTCTGGGGTTTTTGTGTGTTCGCTGTTCAACATTCAAATGGCAGCTCAGCAACTTCCCGTCTGTTGTGCTGGGGATGATGGCATCTTCCTTTCTATCCTTAGAATTCCTTTACCATCACCAGTGCTTCACACTTGCAGCAAACAGGTGTTCAAAAGCTCATGTGTTTTATGTGTATAACCTTTTCTGTTCATTTTTATCATACCATATGGCATCACACTGAAATAAAGCAGGGCTTCTCCTCAGTACGGAGAGAGCTCCAGCATGGCAAAGTGTGCACAGGAAACGGAGAGCTCTGCATGTAGAGCAAGAATGAGCCATGTGATGCTTCAGCAGCGCTGCTGAACGTGGGAAGGCCAAGGACAGGCACTTTCTTTCCTTTCTTTTCCCTTCAGTGTGTTTTTGTTTGTGCAGCACTCATCACCTGGCTCCCTGGGGCTTGTGACTGTGAGGAATAGCATGGGATTGTTGCTTAAGAATGTGTTTATAGCTGCAGAACTAAAAAGGTCATCTTCTATTTTGGCCTGCAGGAGTCTCAGGCTGACTCTCCCTCTTCCCTGCCCTCCCAGTTTTGCTGATGTGCCCTGCAGTAAGCAGAAATGCACAGAAACACTGTCAGCCTAGCACCCTGGAGCCCCCCTCATGGGCCAGATCCTGCTGAACTAACTGCCTGGCAAACAGCCACTGTCAGTGAATGAAATTGTACGTTTTCCTCTTCACTCCAAGCTGATCAGTTTGTTTCAGTGTGTGTAACAGAATGTCGCATTGTTTGCATTAATCACCAGAGCAGCTGTTAATTAGTTAATTTATCTTCTCTTTTTTATTATTATTATTTTCACTGGGATTCATAGTACAGTGGGCGGAGGAAACAGGAAGGAAAGGGAAATATTTAGAAAAAAATGCCAAGTACAGGGGCATCCCTGCAAAAACAACACTGCCTAAATAGATGTGGTGGTTTTACTGTATGGGCTGCTGCAGGGAAAGTTAACTCCATCTCAGCCAGACCCAGTACAACAGACTGTAAAACAAGTGAATCATGATATATTGGTTAGAAAGGCTAAACTGCTGAGAAAAAGTGATCCTGCCTTTTTAGACTTGCATCTGTCTAGTGTTTTTAACCTGCAGACATCAGGACAGTGCCAATCTGTTAGCCACAGCTTTTTCAGGAATCCAATATAATGCTCCAAGGCAACCTTTGGACGGCATTGGTGGCAGCGCAAGGGAAACGTGCCTGAGAGGCTTCCTTGTGGTTTCTGATGTCCATTTTATTTATGCTGGGAACAGGAGGGAGCCTGTCCTGCTTGCAGAGAAACCTCTGCATGGTTTAGCTGAGAAGCTTAAGGCAGATTTGAGGGGTGCCCTGACTGCCAGTGGGGTGTTTGTGCAGTGCCAAAGCTTCGAGAAAGAAGTAACCAAAAATCTTATTTTCTGAGGTGTGGAAGATGTGGCTTTTGGCTGTTTGGTTCCAGCATCTCTTCTTGCTTTCACAGAAATTGTTTGTGGGCATGATGACCCAAAAAAGACTCTTAGCCAGGAGACACGGAGGGACATGTTGCAGAAGAAAAGATAGAAAGGCAGGGTGGAGCCTCAAAGATTTTTGCTGCAGATAAGAGTCCATATCTCCGTAGTCATCAATTTAAAGGGGGTGCTGCTTTCATCTCTTCTCCATGGTAGTGGCACTTTCCTTAATGGCAAAGGCAGGGGTGGGAGGAAATGAAGGTACAAATGTTTTCCCAAGGTTATATAGGAACTGAATATGGACTGGGAATAGAACTCGAGTTTGTTGATTTACTGTCATATAACCAACTGTCTGGCATCCTCTTCATTGATTTTGGTGTCCACTGTGCAATAAAATTATGCCAGCTTTTGCAGCCACATATTGAAGCAGTGGAAGAGTTGTTATGCTTTTTTTTTTTTTGACTTATCTTTAAAAACAAGACAAAGCAAGTCATTTTCTGCAGAAATACTGTAGTGCGCTCATTTTACATTATTTGTCCTAGAACTGATTAGCAGCAGCAGCTTTCACCATAATTACACAGATCATAATTAAACATATTTTTGTTTTATGAACTGTGGCAAATTCAGATTCTCTATAAGGCAACTCTCAGGAATGAAGGCAATTTGCATGTTATAGCAAAATGCATGTTGCAAGAGACATACTAGCAGATGGCTTCAGGACTTGTTTGCATTCAAAATACATAGCACCTGCAAGCAAAAATGTGCTGGCCTTTCTCCATGATAATTTCAGGTTTGTATACACGTGGAATCTGTGTTACCCACCGGAGAAGTTATTTTATTCCGTAACGTCCCCTAACAGCTGGGCACCTGCAGTCTCCTGGGATCTGACTGCAAAAGCTCAGTCCATTCCCATAATGCTCAGTGGTTCTTTCGCTGTATTGTGGACCTGTGAGGCTGGACCAAGTTGCTCAAGAACTTCAGACCTGACCTGTAGGAATGGTTACAGTCTCGCTCCAAACTCTGCCTGAGAAGGAGGTTGCTCCTGTTCCTCTCTATAAGCTGTTTGGGGTTGGGAGATAGTAATGGTGTCACTAAAAATTGCAGGGTTTTGCATACGGAAACTGTTTACAGATCTCAGGTGAATTTGTTTCCTTCTTATTTTGCTATAAAAAGCAGATCTTTGTATTTGAACAGTCTTTATAAGTGTTCCCTCTCCATCATATGCAAATACCTTCACAGTACCTTGCAAAATGATTTTTTTTTTCTGAAAAACAGAAACTTCTGCATGACTGCTCTTTAGCCAAGGAGCTGAGATGTCAAGTCATTGGAAGTAAGGTCATAGAGAGAGAGACTGCAGAAGACTGATGCCTGACCCAGTTTTTCATGCCTTAAGTCCTACCCAGTTCCTTAACTACAAGACCAATTTGCCTTACAAAACCAGCTCTGCTGGTCTTCAGCTCTGCTGAATATATCACACTAGTTTCCTGTCCTAAAACAGGAGAGGCGCACCACCACAGTACTGAAGACAGCATTGCCCAAATTCAGGGCAGTTGACATAGAAATTTGCATTCCTTTCCTGACCCATTTCTTTAATGCAGCAGTGCTGGGTGCCTGTAATAGGCAGCACTGAACTCCGAGGAAGTTCAGGAGGTGAATTCTGACCATGTCTTCTGCTTGCCTAATTATTTTCTGAATCACAGCTCAGCTGAAGGTGTTCTCAAAGGCAATGATTAAGTTAGAGGGAAATCCACTGTGAGTGTCTGAACTGCTGTGTGACTGGTAGGGGATCAAATTGTCCTCAGCTTTCTCTTTCCAAGCATGTAATGCAGCAAAAACTGTCTCAGCATTGGACATTCAAAGGGACAGCTTCTCAGAGCATGAACTCACAACAACAAGAGATGTGCTTTTTAGGAATTCATCTGCTTGTTCCTGAGCAGTTCTGCATTCTCTGTTCTCCTAACACTTATTTGAAACTGGTGAGAATTTTAGATGAGTGACAAATGCAAAATCAAGTCCTTCAGGGCAATACGTAACCTGAGGTGACTGACTCCATTCAACATGAGCCTAAACACAGTGCAACGTGCAGGATGCTTTGCATGGCTTAGGGATTGGCATGATTATGCTGAGAACATGCCTCAGCCCATGTTTCAGGAAGATCTAACAGCACCCAGTCTGATTTGTCAACACTCCTGAGAAAAGCGAAGCCTTGCAATTTTTTGCTGTATGTGACATCTCAAAGTTTTGGCTCCCAGTAGTACCAGGTGAGAAGTCACACCTGCCTCAGAATGACACAGAACAAGTAGGTCAGCGGTTTCATTGCACGCATCTTTTGTGTGTGTGTATGTGTGCATCTGAGAAAATGGAAAATCATGGCACTGAATCCTTAAGTTTCTGTTCCATCTTTCTTTAGGCAGATGTCTCACTGCCTGTTTCACAGGCAGTTGAAGAGAATCAGGGCCATTTTTGCCTCTCATTAGAGTAAAATGTGGCAACAATATGTGAAAAGGGCAAAGAACTGTGGAATGAGTTGATTTCTTCCAACAGGGAAGAAGGGCTTTGGCTAAAAATAAGGAGAATGGTGGTATTTTTTACCATGTTTCGCCTACCCCAATTGCACTCTCTGTGCTTAGTGCCTGCCAAACTGATAGCTTGCTGAAGATTTAAAGCAACAACACGCATGTTACTAAATAGCTACCAGAATAGCTGAGATTATCATCTCTACTTCAGGCTTTCCTTCCCAAAGCCTGCAAGAAACTAGGCATCCTCTCCCCTGTTTGCTCCCGCTCCCCTGCCCCTGTGTTACAGGCACTTTCCTGAACTGCTGTTTCAGCAGGCTGGGCAGCTTGGGCTGTTTACTCTGCTGCAAAAATAGATGGCACATTTTGGGGCAGCTGGGCAGCAGGGGATCGGCAGGGCATCTGATCAGTAATTATAATTCCCTTCGGGCTGCAGGAGCCTTGGAAGCACCCAGCTGTGGCTGCAGGCACCCAGGGGCACTACGACTGATCCTTGGGGCAGCTGTGTTTTGAGCAGGAGGCAAAGAAGGGGTGTTCATCCCTCCAAAGAACTACCTGAATGAATCCAAACCCTCGGCACTTCTTGGTGAGCCAATGGTCAGCCTCGGGGAGGGAGAGCTGTCCTGCTGCAGAGGGGCTCGAGCTGTCCCTGTGAGCCACACACAGGACAGGACCAGGCAGAGGCACCTCCTCTGCTTTTAAAAAGAAGAGAGCAAGGAGAAAAAGCAGGAATGAAAAGCAGGAAGGATTTGGGGGAGAGGAACTGGCTGTGCAGGCTGCGTGCAGCACCCAGGCCCACTACAGAAGGGGGGGGGGGGGGCGGTGTCAGCCCTGTGCCAGCCAGGGGGCTGACTCTCTTTCCATATAAAATACTAATTACTGTGGAATAGGCTGCCATGCCACCTGAGCTGTAGCACGTCCTGTGAGGGGAACTCTGTGCACCCTCCCAGCAGGTTGCAGCCCAGCTGGGGGCTCTCAGGGCTTTGGGAGGGGGGCGGGGGAGCTGCCAGAGCAGGAGGGAGGGAATGGGAGAAGAAGAAGGGGAGGAGGGAAGTGAAGGGAGGCTGCTTGGTGCATGGAGGGCGCAGGAAGATGCTGAGCATCCTCCAGCCGAGCCCGGCTGGATTGGTGGAGGAGCAGGGTCGCGGGGGGCAGCCAGGCTGGGGAGCGCTGCTGCCTGCTCACGCCCACCTCCCCCTCTGCCTAGCCCTCCCCTCGATCCTTGCGGTGCGTGTGGCAGACGAACGCCAAGGCGAGAGTGAGCGGATGGCGGATTGCACGCACGCCAGGCAGACTGGCATGCTTGCTTTTTCTTCTCCCGGCGGCAGGCAGGGCTCTGTTTCAGACATGAGTGGAGAGAAACCTAAAAAGAAAGCTTTCTGTCTAGTGAGGATGAAGCCACTGAAGGAGCCCGCCACTAACAATGTCTCTTTTGTGATACAATGTCACATAGGCAAGGAGATCAAACACATTTGCAGCAACTGCAGTCGCGGGGAGGAAGCCCGTGACGGTGAGTGCTGAGATGCTGTGGGTGTAGCAGCGAGGCAGGAGCGTGTGTGCTGGCATGGGCTGCGCGTGTGTGCATGTGTGTGCTCCACTCGGAGGCTGGGATGCTC
Organism: Cygnus olor; assembly: GCF_009769625.2. NCBI lineage: Eukaryota > Metazoa > Chordata > Aves > Anseriformes > Anatidae > Cygnus > Cygnus olor. The sequence continues at coordinate 65,120,839 of NC_049170.1, read as the reverse complement.
AGCGTACCCCTGCACGGATCCCAGGGAAATAGGAAAGGGAGCGCAGGAGGAATGCGCTGGGCATCGATTCAGCATGTCGATCAGAGAGGTGCCGAGGGACAGGTCTAACTTGCCACAGAAGCTTTATGCTAACAGTTAAGGAACCAACTCGTCCCCTCCCCACCCCGTCCCAAGTTGCTATAGAAATTGCTGTGTGTATTGATTGTGTTTTGTTACCATTCCCGTGAATTTTAGATTGGGGTTTCTGCCTTGATATATCAACTTTTTCCTCGTCGTGCTGCAGTAGTTTGCTTGACTCAACTCAGTATTTGGAAGGACTGGTTTACGTGGAATCCAGCTAGTGTGATTTTCACCATGCTGTCAAAAACATGGGGAAAACTGTATTTTTATTGGAGTTAATACAGTGTTCTTCATCAGACAACTGTTCTCATCCCTTCCCCCTCTCCTTTTTGGACTGAGCAAAACCTCCTGAGGGTATTCTAAGGGACAGTATAATCAATCACAGGTGTTGCTACAGGTAAGTATATGCTTTTTATGTTTTTGTGACTGCAAATGTTAGAAGGCAACAATGACAAATTATTTTGATTATGCCAAAGTCAGCAATTAGGTGGAACTAAGAACTAAAGGAAGCATAAGAGCATTCAGGAAAAAAAGAAAAAAAAGCTTCACAGATGTTCCCCCAGATTCTTGTTCAATGTTGTATTACTTTGTCTTGCTGTGTTCTTTTACATGTTACTTAGGATTAAAGGCACTTGACTTAAGAGCTGCCTATTAACTGATGTAGTAGGTGGATCTCATTTTCTGAAGGTCAGTGAAAGGCTTTTTGTGAGAAATGTGAATATGAAATTGTTATTTTCTGAGCTGAGGGTTCTCAATAGTTGTTGTCACTTGATTTTTCAGCTTTTGTCTCTGAGGCTGATTAGTATTAGTATTAGTGTTATTACTGTTATTATTATTATTTTAATTAACCAAAAATTGGTTAATTGGCTTGGTTAGCTCTATGCAAAAGACCAAAATACAGTTTGGGATCTGATGGTCCTTTGTCAGCCACAGGTTTGCAGCTTAACGAAGTGACTATGGTTTTGCTAATGTCTTTCCAGAATTAGCATCCTGACAGTGTGATTATAGTTTTCTTTGATTAGACCACAACTAAAGCTGAACAGAATTGCTTTCAGTGTAAAGGGTGAAGACAGCCCGGGAAGCCTGGAAACCCACAGTGGGTTAAGCACTCTTACTGCTTATGCTACTACAGCAGAAGGAAGAATCTAATGAATGCTATACAAAATGTTGAGTGGGTTTTTTTTTTTTTCCTCTTATGTGCTGCTGGTGACAGCAAGCCCTACAGATATTAAATGAAGGGCTATGCACAGCAGCAGCAGGTACTTCACACTATTAACATGGGTTATTTATCCTTAAAAGCAAATGAAGCCATTTGTTAAAAATATGCTTTCCTAGATTAATTGAATTGACCTGAAACTTGACTGCATCAACATTTTTGCTGTTTTTTTTTTTTTTTTTTTTCCCAGTCTTGTACTTAGCACAGTAAGAAAAGATTATTGCTCTCCTCCCTGGATATATGTGTATGCATGGATGTTTATGAATGTGCAACTCTTAACAGACTAATAGGTGTATATTTAAGCATTCAGCTTTCTTTCTTATGCTTGATTGTTTAGTTTCAACCTGTTAGATGCTCTGAGGGGAAGGTATGCACCATGGCAGGGGATAATCTGGTAACCCTCAAAAGGCAAAAAATAGGGGAGAGAGGCTTCCAGACAGCAGACTTCCAGAGCATCTCATCCATCCATTTTCACATCCTTGTTCTATGGGGTAGGATTTCATTCACCCCCATGCAAACAGCTTTCATGGTCATCATCTAAAAGGGATGTAATATTGGTGCAATCTTAATCCTTTCCTTCCCACCATCATGTGCAGCTATGAGTTTCTTTCAGGAAGTAAAGAGACTGTAGTCTCAGCTCTGTTGGCTGAGCACACTCGCTGTCTTGACTCTGATATATTTTTCAGGACAGAAAAAATGCCAGTATTTTCCTGGTTGATACTAGTTCTAGACTGTAAGGGTTTGGAGGGAAAGGATTATATAATGAACTGAAATTATGATGTGATCACAATATCAGAATGAAAAATAACAGGTATCAGATAAAAACCTATAACTAGCCCAGGTATGGAAACACCTGTAGGGATCTCCAGGTGTCTGTGCAGCCTCACAGTTGCATGGCCTGAAGACACCCAAAGAGGCGGACCACTTAGTGCTTTCTATAACAGAAATGCACATTATTTTCCAATGTTTACACCCCCACCCTGCTATCCAAACCAATAGATAGTTTGTTTAGATAGGTTTCAGGTTTGAAACTACACTAGTAGACCAAAAGTACTGCTGTGGCCTGAATGGCCTGAGCAACTATTTTATTTGTTGGTACTACATACAAAGACCAGAATTCAGTCCTTATAGTATAGCCAAGCTAGTTGGGGTACCATTGATTTAATGCAGAAATACCATCCAAATCCAGTTATCAGTTCCGGATTCTAGTCATGCCCTGACTCTGCTTTACCATTGTACTATTGCAGTGGCAAAATCAGAGGAAAATTCATGCAGAAAGGAGAAATTACTCTAAGACCACTAACAAATCTAGCAAAAGGCGTGACTAGGAGAAGAGCAGAAGAAATAGCAGTGAAAGCTAAGGAAATGCTGGAGGCAGGAGTTGAGTACTATGATATCTTTAAAGAGAGGTCGTTTAATTTGGAGAGAAGTTGCTGAAGGAATTTGGATGTGTGGATGGACTCCCTGAAGTAAGGATAAAGGGAGTAGATGTGGATGCAGGATTCTGATGAGGTGAAAATTGAGAAGCGGGGAGAAGCTCAGAGATGAGCAGGTTACAGGAATGCAGATGGAAGTGGGAGATATTTTTAGCCATCAGACTGAAACTCATGGATGCATTTAATGCTAAATTAGATGGAAAATAGAAAACAGAGAGGTGTTTATAAACCATCAATACTGAGAATTTGAATGAGCAGAAATGGTTGGGAATGGAGGAGTGAAGCTGTATGTGAGGGGGAAAGTGAGGTGTTTGGCTTCATTTTGTGAAGTGTGAGTGACCTAGGATATCCAGGGCAGGATGTAGAGAGGCAGTCAGACGTGGTAGACTGAACAGAGAGGGAGAGGTCAAGTGTAGAAAGGTAAGAATCATCCCAAGGAACAGAAGAGCAATCTGGACTGAGCCCTGAATGCTGTCGGAGGAGTGGTGGCAGGGAAACGTTGGAAGGAAGAGGATGAAGAGTTACAAAAGTTCCAAGACAAGACAGGCGAGAAGTGGGGAGATGATGCAAGTGGAGGTATTTTGAAAGTGTATGGTGGTTCTACTCAGCTGGGCAGCTGAGCTGCACCACAACTGCTCTCTCACTTCCCCTCCTCAAGGAGAAAGGAAGAGAAAATACAATAAAAGGGCTTAAGGGTTGAGATAGAACAGGGAGATCGCTCAACAATTATTGTGACAGGCAAAACGGACTCAGCGTAGGAAGATTAAAGAAATTTATTACCTATTACTAACAAGCTAGAGAAGTGAGAAACAAAGGAAAGAAACTAAAAACACCTTCCCCTCCCATCTACCCTCTTCCACCTCCTCCCCCCCAAACGGCACAGGGGAACAGGGAATGGGGGCTGTGGTCAGCCCCTGACACTTAGTCTCCACCGCTCCCTCACGGTCACTCTCTGCCCCTGCTCCACGTGGGGTCCCTCCCATGGGATGCTGTCCTTCCCAAACTGATCCTGCGTGGGCTTCCCACAGGCAGCAGCTCTTCAAGAACTGCTCCCACGTGGCTCCGTACCACAGGGTCCATCCGTCAGGAGCAAACTGCTCCAGCACGAGTCCCCCATGGGCAGCGGCTCCCCCCAGGTCCCCTGCTCCTGCGTGGGCTCCTCTCCACAGGCTGCAGCTCCGGCCCGGGGGCTCTCCATGGGCCGCAGCCTCCTCCAGGCCACATCCACCAGGGGCTCCTCCACGGGCTGTAGCATGGAGATCTGCTCCATGTGGGACCCATGGGCTGCAGGGGGACAGCCTGCTCCACCAGGGGCCACTCCACAGGTTGCAGGGGAACTGCTACTGCATGATTGCAGCACCTCCTGCCCTCCTTCTGCACTGATCTTGGGGGCTGCAGGGATGGTTCTCACTCCTCACTTTCCCAGCTGCTGTTGTGCAGCAGTTTTTTTTCCCCCTTTCTAAAATCTGCCCTCACAGAGGTGCAAACAACATCGCTTATTGGCTCAGCTCTGTGCAGTGGCAGATCCTTTTGGAACCAGCTGAAACTGGCCCTTACCTAACATGGGGCAGCTGATGGACTCTTCTCACAGAGGCCACCCCTGCAGCCTCCCACTACCAAAACCATGCTGCGTAAACCCAATACAAAGTGCCAGAAGGATGAAGGGGAATGAAAATACTTTCTGAACTTAAATGTTGGAAAGTGACTGATAAATGTGTAAAGAGGGAGCTTGAACTAGAAGAGATCCAGGTGCACTGGGACTGTGCGATGCTAAACATCTTGTGGTATGTACACAGCACTTCTAAATGTATTCTGATTTCAGGGGTCTCTGGGAGGGTTGTGGTAGTGCTGGGTCATAGTAGGAGATAAGGTTGACGAGCAAAGGTGCAGTGGTTACAGAGACAAATATAGGAGGAAGAGATTGGCTGGGTTTTATTTAAAGTGTTCACACGCTGAATCCTAATCTCAGTCTCTTGCAGAAGCCTGAGCCTGGATCTGAACCACGGTTTAGATACATCTTCACTTTACTGTGGCAAGAAAAAACTGTAGAGGTTCCAAGGTACCCAGAAATTACCTGAGCAAGTGACGTAGGTTACCACTGATATTTATGCAAACAATCTGACAGGAAAACTTAAGTGGAAAACAGTTGATCTGTGTATTGAAAGAGAGGGACTGCACAGAGAAAAGTGTTTTTAAATTACTGTGAAAGACTGGGATTTTCAGTTGAGGGTTTCTGAGCTCTATTCCCACCTCTGCAGAGGATCTCTGGGAGGCTTCAGACATGCCTGTCCAGGTGTTGTTTCGTACCTCAGTTCCATATCTGTAAAAATGAGATAATTGCATTTCCTTTCACATGCCTGCTGGTCTGCAAATAGACTATGAGGTCTTCTGGGGAAAAAAGAAATAGGTGTCTCACTTGCTGTTTCTATGCTTAGTGCCAAGTACTGTGGGGCTCCAGGATTTTGGGGCCTCTACATGCAATTGCAGTGGAAATATAAATAATATTAAGTATACCCCAAAAGGTCTCCTTCAGAGCTCCTACCCAGTCTGCTTATCATATGTTTCCATAATTCAGGTTTTTGCTATTTAAGTGGATATGATTATGTTGTACATGTATGAAAATCAGTGTGGACTGAGATACCATTGCTGTAGGAATTCCAACACTTGTTTTTCTGGTGTCATCCCTTTTCTAGAGCTTCTAGATACATACAGGTTCAAAATTGAAAGTGTATGTGTGTTATTCTCACCTGGACCTCAAGACTTTCTGCTTTTTTTTTTTTTTTCAACCAGAAAATTTTAGAACGTTTATTTTATCATTACTTCAGAGATTGTCTCCAAGGTGATTATTTTCCTTCCCACAAAAGTAATTATTAAATGAAATGGTTATCTTCTAGACAAGCTATAAGCCCTGCAAGAGTTGTGTATAAAAATAAGTTTTCCTCCACTAATTCTCACATTATTTCAAACAGTAGCTGCTCTTCCATTGCAATCTCTAGAGTGAGCGCTGTACATGGCTATGAGGCATTGCAATCATTTACAATTGTACCTGTTTAAAATCCTAAAATATTTTGAAGAAAAAAAATAGACCTCACAGAATGTAAAAGTAGAAGATAAAACCAGTATACCTGGTCCTGCTGTGAAATGTGGAGAGCTGAAAAACATGCTTGAGGTTTCAAAAGCCAATATAATTATGCAGTGTGTATCTTTAGTCTCTGAGGTATAGTTACCGTAAAGAAAGGGTGAGGGAAGGAGATCGGGGGTAGGCATGGGCTTACATTGCAGGGTGAAATATGTCTCCTTGACAGCACAGATCATAAAATTGGGTTGTTTTTGTCAGTTGAGCTCTGTAGTGTCTGATTTGAGGTGGATATGGTGCAGTGTCGGAGGAAGTGGTTGCAGTCGAGCAGAAGTACGCCACGCCCCAGTAGTGCACCTTGCCCCCACCAGCATCGTTTTCTGCTCTAAAAGATGAGCATTTTGTGGGGGGAGATAAACGTTCCTTTCTAGGAAAAACAGCGTGATCTTTACTCCTGATCAGGAGGTCCTATACTTTAGAAAGCTTGCAGTGAGCACAAGCTTTGTACCCCTCTTATGGCCATACCTCCAGAAATAACACCAAGCCTGAGGGCAAGTCCATGAGCTGCTCGTGTGTGTCTGTAGTGACTAATCCACATCCTGTTAAACTGCCTATGCCAAAAACTTCTGGTCCCAGAGTAAACCCATTGTGTACAATTCCAGGCAAGTCCTTGCTGTGGCTGGCAAAGGGGAGTTTGCTGGCAGCGTTGCCACAGGCTGTCACCCAGCAGAGCTCTGGGATTGTTTCACAGAGCTTGGGAAGATGTCTTGGCCCAAATTGCAATATAATTTACATTATTGACTGAAACAGTAGGGAGAATATATGTAGCATTGCAGGTAGTTCACTTGGGTAAATGAGATAGTATGGGGGAAAAAGGTGTATGCAACATGACATCTTACACAAGACATGTCGTCTTACAACGTGACATCTTACACAAGCGCGTGTCTAAGTCCTTTGTTTACCAGTGATAGCTCCCGGGTCCCTATGGGAGAAATATTAACAGCCTCTTCTGGGAATTCTGTCTGTCATTGATTTGAGAAGCTTTAGGAACAACAACAAAAAAAAGTTGGAATTGCTCACAATGGCTTGGGGCCCACTCATTTTTATTACACGGTGTTGACATGTAGACAGTGATAAGAGGACACAGCAATTCTTGTCTTTAGAGAGCAGGCAGCTGGCTTGTTTCAGGCCCATCTCTTCTCTCTGATTTCTCTCCTTTTCTATGCTGTAACTCAGTTGCCATCTTTTAATAGCATCTTATCACCCTGCTTTCTATTCTGAGAACCAAATTTAAAGTATTAGGATATATACAATGTACACCTCATAAATACAAACATCAGGACAATGCTGAACATGCAACAAAAAATCAGTTGTTCATGGACAGTCCAGAAAAGCAAATAAAATGCCAGCAAGCGTGATGAAAGCAATACAGCATTTCCTATATCTAACAGTAATGCTCTTCTGTAAGTATTTGTTGTCATTTTGAGTAGCAGGCCTAGTTTTGATCCTTCTGTATCAAGTTAGCTATGTCAGAAATACAATACAAAACTGTGTGATAAACTGTGAAAGGCCACAAGTTTTCCACATGTAAAGGGAAGCAGTGTAGAAAAGGGGCAAGATGCAGGTGATGGCACAGGTGATGGACAAGCAGATTCTCTGCTCACTTTGCTATTACCAGAGTGTTTCAGACCATCTGATACCGACCTTCCTGAACAAAGTTGGCATTCTGCTTCTTCTTGCATCACCCCGATGTTCTAGTTTATGCTCTGATGCTTGCCTGGGTGTGCAGTTAGTTTACTGTTCTGTGCTCTGTCTTTTCTGAGTGCTTCCCTATTTGCATAGAAATGTTTTTATTTGTTTTTTAAGGTGTAGTTGGCCTGTTTCTTTTTTAAAACTTTGCATTCTGTAGAAGAAAGTGAGCTTCATTTTAAATCAATGATAGGAATTCATTCATTAATAACATCACTTCCAGTGAGAGCTAAGCAACAGAACTGTTGCTTATGTGGGGAAGAGATCAGAAGAGGTAATCCAAGTCAGTATTCTGCCACATGAGAGTATTTCTTTCTTCTCTTTTAGTTTCACTTTTTCTTTTTTAGTTTGCGGTCAGTGCTACTTTACCTCAGTTTGTGCTAATATAATACCTTCTGTCTCTGTTTAGAAACAGTTAATATCACATCATGAATAGCATTAGAGTTCCCTTAAAGGCTTCTTGACTGATGAACAAAACCTATCCTTTTGAGTATACGGTTGTGTATATATAACATTATCATTCATTGCTCAGAAAAGAGGTGGGCTCTCCACAGTAATTTTTGTATTACAAGTATTTATTTCTAGATTTGTTTCAGTGGCTTGTAGTAAATGTACAGTTACTCCTTTGTGTCTCCTAAGATTGCCTTTTTTGTAATCAGACAGCATAACATCTAGCCTCCTTTTGGTGTCACCGCTAATTGGCCAAAATAATTTCAGGAGCATGGCATACGTGTGTGTGGTGCCACCTTGCTAACAGTCTGCTGGGGTGTTGGAGAGTAATTGGATGTGGTTGTGAGCTCGATCAACGTAACAGCCATGTCTCTCACGCATCATCCCAAATGGGATCACCCAGAATCCAGGCACTGGAACAACTGAAAGGCAGTATCAGAGTGTATGGTGGGTGAGTACAGCCATGGGTGGATGTTGCAGTCACTTTCTTAGAAACTGGAGGGTGCTGTGACCATTTCCATTATCTAGATGGATGAAGCAAAGCTGCAAAGAGTTGAGGTTGGGACGTACTTGGAGGCCCCACCTTTCCTTAGTGACTTTGATTTGCACGCTTCAGGAAAGATAATGATGTTCTTGACATCTCTTTGAGTTGAAAAATTGTCCTCTTACTGTTTTTTTGGCTCTTGTGAAATGACATGAATCTCCACTGCTCTGTTGGTTCTAATCTTCTTGTCTCAGAAAAGATTCGGCAGGGAGAGACAAGGTAATGTCTGATCTCGTCACTGTTATGTCTCCCTGACTTTCCTGGCATTGGGTCCAGCTTAATCGAGAGAAGCAAAGCCTCTGCCTTTGGCTGAAACTTTTAAATTTAAAAGAAGATGAATTATTTCTGTTGCTCTGAAAAACAATGAACACAGTATAATTTAAATCAAAGATAAAATCAGTAATTTTGAAATCACCTGCAGTAGCTTCTTTGGAACCACTAGACGTATCATTCTGGATCATTTTTGTTCAGGCCGCCCTTTCTAAAAATAACCCCGTAGTCATAGTGCCCATCAGCCATCCTGAAGATGTGCTGTTGAGAGACAGCTCATGGACAAGCACTGTCCCTCCTGGAGAAAAACCTCCTGATCCCAAGTGTGAAAACCTACTAATAAGAGAAGACCAGGCCTGACTGACAGTCTCTGGAGATTTTCTTTGTATAGATAGCAGAAATTTTTAAGATTTTAAAATATGACTCAGGAATAAAATCCAAATATTTCTCGAGATTATTTTTTTTCCAAAAAAAAGTAACATGGTGTCAAATATGTCCAAAGAAGCAAGGAGGGTAGGTATCCCCATGTTTGGGTTTTGTAGCGTGCTCGTCAGGAGTAAGAGACGCATAGGCTCCAAGACCTTGGTTTGTATAACTGAGATTTACTGTCTTACCCATTTCTTTGAGCATAACTAGGAGAGATGTTCAATCAAAGCTGTTTACTGGCTCTCTGTAGCCCAAAGGTTGCAATTTAAGATGTACCTCCTTTTCTGCAGGTAGGGCCCATGTTACCTGTTGTTTTAAACATTCTGTAAGGAATGTAATATGTACACCAGATATTCCTTCGCCTTTCTCCCAGCCACGACTAGGATGACAGGTTTAATGCTACAGTTCAGCAGACACCCTCCCCTATCACTACTTAAGAGAAGGATCTTGCCCTCTGTCATCTTTTGTCTGACAGTTTTCAGGCCATTAGTCTAATGGCTTTTTGCAGTATGAGAGTAGGGAATAAAATTAAAATGGATAAATGGATCCAATTATTTAATTTATCTTGAGAGATTTTGGTAGCAGAGGATGCTTTTTATTTCACCTTGCCTCCTAAGGGAAGTTGATTATGTGTTTGAAAACTGGATAGTAATGGTATTTTAAACCCTTTTCTTTTAAAGGTCTGGAAGCATTGCAATGTAGTGATGGTAATGCTGAGAAAATCAGGTCATTTCAAGAAAGGCACGTCCAAGTTTTGTTAGAAATAGTTGATAATAACATTCTTTATTTTCAGCAGTGGGCTGAGGGATGTACAGTTGCAGCACAAATGCCACTGTCCTGAATGCTAATTATCTTTTTAACACAGATTCTAGAATCAGAGGGAAGTGATGGTAAGTTGTCTTGAATGCACTGGAGATGTTGGAATAAATAATTAGACTAGTCATTAACTATATCCTGACAAATGAGTCAGGCCTGGAAACGCCACTGTGGTCTACTGCATCCATAGTCCATGTATTAGAAAGCATCTCAGAAGTATTAGTGATCCATATATTCGCATCCACATGGGCTATATCTGTGGTCCCTACTGTCAGCAGTCCATGTCATAAGGACTATGGCGCCGGTTTTATGTCTCTTTACACATCCATTGTGCAGCTGCTTTCACATTTCCAATATTCAGATGCTATCTGATGCAACATGGGTGCAACATCAACATTTGTTTTGTTTTGTTTTTGTTGTTATTTTTTAAACACGAAGACTTTTTCAACCTTGTTTTTGGTAAAGCAAATAAATAAATGAAAATCAGCAGAAATGCTATTTCTTCTGCATCACCTGAAATTGAACTGATACAAAGAGCATGTATCATGCTACTACTGAGGTTTACAGCATCGCACCTTTCTCATTTTACTTTCCAGTCTGCTTAAAATGTAAACCCTGGTAGAGATTGAGATGCACAGCCGGAACAGTCAGCAGTGCAAGTGCATGGATGTAGATGGATGGCCAGTAGAAACAATTCGAACCAGAGGCTCACTGAAAGACCTGTTCCTTCTCCTCCTCCTGTGCATCAGCAAGGCAGGATGCTTTCCTTACACTAGCACAGCAGTTTTATTTAAGTAGCTTTGAAATTTGGGTTTGGCCAGAAGGAAAAAACAGGTGCAGAGACTTGTGTGGAACTAAATCTGAATTGTACCCAACTGAGAAATAGAAGAGCAAAATGACTAAAGCTTTCATTAATATTTACAGCCCCAAGGTAATTGTCTGCTGGTTTATAGCCATAAGGGTAAGGGGTTGTCTTCCAGCAGTCTGCTGTGGCACTTAAGATTGGATTTACTGCCTGCTCCAGCATCTGAATTGAGAAGAACAATTTCTGACTGTCTAGTCTGTGTGGCTGCCAATCTTCAACTCCTCTAGCAGTGGTTGGAGAGAATTAGGCACGATACCTAAATGGGAAAGCAGGGAGGGACTCATGAAGTTTGGTTTATACAGCTTCCCTACCTCAAATTCCCTCCCCAAGTGGCAAGCAAGTATAAACATGGTTAGATTCAGGAGGTATTTCCTTTTCTCTTTCTTGTGTGTCTCAGTAAAATACAGACAGCGTGGTGTCTGCATTGTTTGATTCTAGGAAAGTACTCAAGTTACTAGTGTGACTGGCTTTCAGTGCACTTCTATCATCACACAAACACCATTTTCCTTGTGCTGTGTGTGGAAACCCATCAGCCTAATAGAAAACGCAGAGATCTTGCAGTTCCGATGGACTGATCCATCTCTGTCCTGTTCATCTCAAGTTGCCAGAGCAGCCAGTTCAGTCAACTGCAAGACAACTGTCAGTTCAATAATATATTTCCTGCCATTGCTTAGGAGCACATAAAAGACACTTTTTGGCAATATTTTTCTTTGGATTTGTTTTCTATTGTTAGTGTTTTCTGCCTCAGTCTCCTTTGGACATTGGACGCTCTGTGATAAATACATATTAAAAAACAAAACTTTTACAGATCTATATGAAGATGAGTGGTAATTTTAAAAATCAGCCTGTTTGAACTAATACAGCTATTGCCTGTGTTTGGTAGACAAAGAATATGTTGTTCTTTATTTGCTTGACTGTTAATGTATTTCAGATTTTTGTAATATTATTGCATTTGTTGTATACCAGTCTCCATTTGTATATGTTTATCTGTAGGTACCCATAAGCATATCTGTTTTATTAGTTTGTTTCCTCCCTTGTACAAAATGCTTGGAAAAATTGTCATTCTGAGCAAAAAGCTTGAGATACTCATCTAGATGCCATGGCTCAGGCCAGTCGCTTACTTGTGAAAAATGCTCTTTAAGTAAATAGGTTTTCGAAAATCAGGTATGCGTGGCAAAGACTCTAGTTTAAGTGGAGTAGTGTATGTGCACATTTGGTGAGCTTTCTCCGTGACTTGACATTTGACTTGATAGAAAGGAATCTGTGATACTTGTTGAAAGTTATACAGATCCTTTGTCCAAAATAGATTTGTATTTAAAATTGAGAACACTGTTCTCCATACAGTTATATGGACAGAGACAATTTAAATTGCCAGAAATGCTCTGAAAAGGTTATTTTTTTTGTTAAATATTTGCTTGGTGTCAGAATCTTGATAACTTTGAGAGGAACCTGCAACATTTAGGGAAGTCAGATTTCATAGTTTTGTTGCTTTGTACAGTGCCAGCAGTGAAGAGGTGAAAAAAAGATAACACTATTTTATTGTAAGGAATGTCAGGTTTTGGTTGGGTTTTATCCTATTTCTGTATTAAAATGAATTCTCATGCCTGTCACAGTTTCATTTGCAACATTGCAAAATGAACTTAGCTTCCAATTTCATGGTCAAGTGGCTCTTCATAGGCACACCCCAACGTGCTGCTGGGGTGCTCCGCTTGCATTCGTGGCTTGCAACAAGCTGCTGGTTTCTCTTTCAAACACCACAGAGAGGGGACAGTCCTATCAATACAAAGGAAAGCACTCATTACAACCATACTGTAATGCCTTCTCCACCAATTTGTTTTTTTCTGTAGGTGAAATATAGCATGCTGGAAAGGTCCCTTTTACAACTTCGGCCAATATAGTACTCTGATATCAGTAAGGAGGCAGGTTTTAGCATGCAACCAGCATGTCGTAACCCTACCTGAGAGGGTCAATAAATAATTTAGTTCATCTTTTTTCACTCCTCCAGCTCATCTCATTAATGTGCTCATCTCGAGCAGAGGGCCATATTTTCGCTTCATTTGCAAAATGTTCATAGATCTGAGGACTTTTGTCCCCAGTTCCCAGGATGGTCATTCAGTCACTAGACAGATTTGGTAAGGTAATCCTGCTCCTTGTGGCCTTTGCATTTCATTCTAGTGAAGTCTCGATTTCATGTGTTCCTCTCTGCTAACACTATTTCAGTGCGTAAAACTGATGGAACTATTTCAGTATGTTTTTCAGTGATGATGTTTTCTTGGCTCTCCATAGTATTTTTCCCCTTAGCTTTGATTTAAACTCTTTCTCATTTTTCTGAGCTATTTCTGGTTGCTGGACTTGGAATTATTCATGAACTTGAAGTTACGTGCATAGATCCTTTCCTCGACTGTCATGTTTCTTAGGTGGATATAGCAATTTGATTACCTGATCAGCTCCATCATTTTTAAAGACAGGGTAAATATATACTTGTATATGGACCACTGCAGGCAGAATAAATTAAACCCAGAGGCTTTCCTCTGAGTCTGCAGGGCAAAAGCAATATCCTGCAGAGCTCTAAGACATTTAATGTTAAAAAAGGAGGGCAGAAAAAGTGAAATCATAGCTATGAGAACCACACAGAAATACTCTGTGTATTTTAGCTAGCAATCCAGCATGCTTTATTCATGACTTTAAAGGAGCTGTGGGCATTTTTTCTCCTCTGGAGTATTCAGCTCTGAAACTCAAGCCTCTACCATGAGGGCCTAAACAGAAATTTCACCTCAGCCAGGGGTCTGAACTAACCATCACTTGAATTAATAAAAGAATTCCCACTGTAATGACAATCAGAGAAGACCATATGTAGCTACTTTTAGGTACTCAGAGGAGAAGTATTAGTTCTTACTTTTAATTCCTGAACATGGATACAGGCTGTCTCTTTAGAGAGTCCAGTCACTACTTCTTTCTAGGCTGTTACTGATTTTTCTTTTTTTTAAACTCAGATTTATGCTCATTATAAATGTGCCATTTGGTATAATTACTCTTCTCCGCTGACTTCCAATCAACTTCTTTAAAGAACAAAAATAGATGTTCCATTTTCCCAAGAGAAGTAGTATAGAGTTTACAAGGGTTTTTTTTTTTTTTTAAAATTTCTAGCTCTTTAAACTAGGTACCTAATTCCTTCTCTCCTGACCAATTAAAGTAATTAAAAGCTTCATTTTTTATCTTTATGGTAATAGTGGTAAGATGGTACTATTATCTTTAAAAGGTTTAATGTTTCTAAAGCTGTTTCCTGGATGGGATTACTTTTAATAAGATGGCATGTCCCTCTCAGGTTTCTGAATAGTTTAAAGATATGCCTTCTAAGGAGCACATTTCTGGTAAGATAAAGTAAAAATACTGGATATTCCTACTTACAAAAACTTCAGAAGATAAAGTTCAGAAATTGATGAGTTTATCAAAAAGTCCCCTAAGAAATTAGAAGCATTTAAAATATGTTTTGTTGTTGTTTTGTTTGATTGTTAGGTTTTTTTGTTGTAGTTGTTGTTTTTTATGGGCTTTTTTAAAATAGACAGCCTTTAGCATTAGCAGTCTGTAGAAGGGCTGAACACTTACTCAGGGAGAACTTCCCACTGGCTTCCATTGAGGGGCCTGTAGAACAAGGTACTGTTCTGTCTCAGTCCAAATGGCAGCTAGCAAAATGTGAGCCACAAATCTGTACGCTTCCATTGACCACATCCTTTTCTTGGATTACTTTTATATTTTGCAGCTGAGTAGAATTTGCAGTTCAGTACTGTATAAGAGAGAAACCCCACTACGAAAATGTAATCGTTACCAGCTTCTCCAAGAAGACACTTTAACGAGTTGCAAGGCCTTCATTGAAACAAAAGTAAAGAAAAAATGTTGTGAACTAGTTCTTCATTGTGATAAATTTAGGAGTTGAAGGTATATGGGCTTCAGCACATTTTGTTGTTGAGTGGATTGAAGACTCACCTGGAGGAAGGCAGCTTCTCTGGCTTCCATAGTCCTGGCTTTCAAAAAGAACTTAAGATATGATTAATGATACTTATCTGTAGACTTGAGGAGTTAGGGGATGACTCAAAGATGGTTAGGACTGCCTCTGTTGCTTAACAACCTGAGCATCTGTACAGATACAGTCAGGAGCCCTGAGCTGTGGTGTGTAGTCCTATCCGCATGTGTTGGATCAGTTATTGGTGTTGCCATTGGGAGGTGACCACTTGTAAGGTAACGTTCACCAACACCACTGCAGCAGTTCTGCCTTATAACTTTTTTTTTTTTTTTTCAGTGTTAGAGCGTTGAATTATAAATAGGTCCTGTATGACTCATTCTCAGAATTCTCCTCTGAATTTTTTGGAGTTGAGAGATTCCATCTCCTTCTTGTAGACTCTGCAAAGTACTTTCTAAGAAGCTTTAAAAAGTTGTATTTTTTAAATGCTATGTGCTAGAGGACACAGCTAAGTAGGCAGATAATTCCATCTTCTCAGCAGTTTCTTTTCAGTCTCAGAAGTTGCATGGATTGAGCGCCCATTCATCCAGCTCCTGACATGTTTGCGCTTAGAGGCTGCTCCATTCCAAGTTGCACGCAATGGTCTGGGGCTTTCCAAGAACCTGTTTCCATAATAGTTACTTAAAAAAAAAAAAAAGGGGCCAGATCTGTTCAGTAGTGAAGTTTTTAATATGGAGGTGTGATCACAATATGAGGATGATGCCTCCCTTTTTGGAGCAGCTGAGTCTCCACCTATGTGTGGTGTCCAAAACAGGTTTGTGGATTCTGTTTCTGTGTCCAGGCACCCAAGAGTTAGAAGCTGCACCACTGTTTATTGAACATAGCCCCAAATCTACATGTAATAAACACTTAAGGGATGGAGAAAGCAGTGAGTAATGAGAGCAATACGGCAAAAACAAAACAGCTGATATAAGTGAAATCCAGCAATCCTTATTTTCTATAATTACAGGGTTTATAAGAAGCAATTATGTAGTTATTCACGACATAACCTGATAAAACGCTGTTGTTGCAAGTAGAAGTCTTGTGCACAATGTTAAAATACAGAAAATGCTTGGTGTTCTGAGAGATTTTGTATGATTAAAGATCTGTTTATAGTGATGCATGCAGTACAGTATAGTTTGCAGAGGCTAAAAAAAAAAGGCTTTCAGATTGCAATCAGCATGAAAAATTAAGATTTTTACATCAAAGTGTGAGGAAGGCAAAAGCAGGGTCCTAAAGGGATTGGACTTCTGAAGCTATTCATTGCGCTTCAGTTCCACCAAGAGAAATATATGCGCTGAGACAGAGGGATCAAAGCAGAGAGCAGAGCCGTACCATGGTCTAATACCTGTGTTGAAATGGGCAAACCTAAGTGGTAAGAGATGATTCAGTTTACCCATCCAATGTAGAGTGATACACACCTGGGGAGCAGTAGTAATTGGCAGGGCTTTAGAAATGGGGAGTGCTACTTAGCATGCAAGGAAAAGCTACTGACAGTCTCTTCATGGCTCATAAACCCACTGTGCCAACCAAGTCAGTGGCATTGCAAATGCATATTTCCAGTGGGAGCTGTTGTCAACTGAAGAGCTAATCATCCCCATCTGGGAAGACTGAATTTAGATGGCTGCATGCCATGCCTAGTCTTTCATTGGAAAAACAGACCTTTGAAAAGTTAGGGAAAGTTTAAATGGGTGATTCACATAGTAACGGGAGGGCTGCTGAAAATTAATTCCAGGTGCAAAGGGAAATTAAAGGGAAGTAACAGTCCAGATGATAATAGAAGAGCAGAAAATGAACCATTTTCCTGAAAGAAAAACAATTTTTTTTTTAAATTGAAAGTGTTCCCATTCAGGTAAAGAGAAGATATAAGTACTTTGCAATTAGAGTAGTCGTTCAGGTTTCCTGTCGTTTCAAAAAGACACATGGCCTTTCCACATAGTCCATTGTACAGAGCTTTTACAGTAAGATCTGTACAATCTAAAGAGGGAGATTTTCGGGATGCAGAGTTCAAAGTAAATGTCATAACAGGAATTGGTTGGGAATTAATCTGCAGAATAAGGTCTAGTTGGAAGTTGATTGGGAATAAGGAGTATTATATTGTTCTGTTTTTTTTTGTTTTGTTTTGTTGTTTGTTTGTTTTATATACTAGTATTGTCTGTAAATAAAATGGCATGTTCAGCCCATTGCAACTTTAGGGCCAAGATCATTTCCTGCCTGTTACTACAGATTTGCAAAAATATAATAGAAAGCACAATTTATACATTGGTGTTTCCTAAGAAGGCTTAAAAGATAACTTTGTGAAGTAAACAGTTTGTTAAGCTGTTAATCGTGTGTCTGAATATGAAGAAAGAGTCTTCAAAAATGGTCTGAGAGAAAACCAAGTGTGACTACCAGTGAGGAAGGTAGTATTAAAGGTCATGGATGAAATGGGTGGGCTTCAGCCTTCAGCTGTGAAATCGCTGTGTACCTGAATGTAGAAATAGTGATTTTTTTGTTTGTTTGTTTGTTTGTGAAATGAAGCCTGAGCCATGTTAGATATTGGTGGCATTAATAGAGGCTGTGATTCCCAAACACATGTGGGAATGACAAAACTGGTCGTTGCTCTCCAAGAAAATCTACTGCAATATGTTTTCTTTGAGAGGGCCTTTGATCTGCCTTCTACACTTCTCAAAGCCAAAAAGTAGGTGATGCCCATATTGTTTCTTACAGGACCTTCTAGAAATCAAAGTTCCACTAAAAGGTGTGGGAAACTCATAAGAGCATACAGAACATGTCCAAGCTCCTCAGGCCTCTTTTTCCTGGGCTGTTACATCGGTTCTTTTGAAGAATTGCTTTTCACATTGCTCTTCCTTGACTTGTTGATTTTGACCATGTCTGACATTTGTGCACTATATCACAACCCACAAAACTTGAAGTGACTTTAACAAACAAAAACAAAACAAAAACAAAAAAAATCAAACCCAGCATTAACTGCAAAATAAAATTAAAAGAAAAAAAAAGGGGGGGAAAGGGAAGAAGTTAGCTTTCAGACCTCTTCGTGTTTTTTTTTTTGTTGTTTTTAAGTCTTTTTAGTATATTTTAATCATGTTTGAAAAAAATATTTTAAATCACTTGGGTGCAAAATAGTTTTGGTTTGTGGTGCTTTTTTAAATTAAAATCACAAGTCTTGCTTAAGCCATCCAATCTGTATATACTTCAAATGTCTTGCGGTTTATAGTAAAATCTAGAGAGCTGTTTCACAACCAAAGAGCCGGTAAAAAAACTCTTACATTTAGCTTCCTTGTTGCCATTCCAGGTTGACAGCTGGGACAGAAGAAAGTGAGAGGGGAGCGTATTGCCCTTTTGCCGTCAGTTCAGGTCCCAGTGTCCTTCCATTTCTCTGCAAGATCTCTCAGATCATGCAGAAGCAGCTCCTAAAAGCACAGAGAATCAGCATCAACATTAACCCATAAATATCACATTTATGGCACCAGCCTAAAGATGAGACCTCAGCAGTGTGACTGCAGGCACCAATGGACACACCAGTTCCCGTTCCCAGGTCAGCAAGCTGATCAGGCTGGGACTGCTTTTCTTACTGATGGCAAAAAAAAAAGTTCAGGCCTAGGTTGGTTTATGTTCATGAAAGTACCACCTTTTTTGGGAACAGCAAGGGTGTGAAACCAGCCTACAGAGCCTGCTGTCAGCAGTGGGTGTCACAACCCACAGCTAGTCAATAGTCATTAGGAGCCAAAAAGGCAGAAAAAACTGGCCAACATAAGGGAAAGATGCAGCAGAAAGCAAGAGTGCACAAATCTGGCTCTTACTTTTCTCATCGTGGTCTGTTTTTATTCTCACTGTATTAAAACTGTCATGGCTTTATGCTAATGTGGTTCATTCCTAGCCAGTGATTATTATGCTTTGAATTAGCAGAGCTCTTGAGGGTATTTTTCATGGGTAAAAAAAAAAAAAAAAAAGTAGTCCTTCTGAAAAATCGGAGTGAAAGGGGAAAAAAAAAACAACTGTTATTTGTATTAGCTCAGAGCCATGTGTGTTTGGAGAGGATGAAGGAGAAGGGCCATATCATCTCTTCATGGCTGATGGAGAGCCCAGCAGAGCTCCTGGAACAGCTCCATGTGAGACAAGATACCAAAATGCAAGGAAGAGCAGTCAGAATATGGAAATGGTTTTAACACTGTGTTTGGCTTTTAATGAACTCCCCTTTGGGAAAATTCCTTTTGACTCTAGTGTTAGTGTTGCCTGATGGTGAATCCACGCTAGTTTACCCTCAATGGGAGAAGCTTCCTGGGGGCAGTGAGAGCACAACTGGCGTGTAACGTAGAGGATGTGCTTTACGAAAGAAGACTTTTAAGGGATGTCATTTCACCTGGGAATGGTCTCAGCAGTAGCAATTAGGATCAGCTCTCAAAGAATTGTGCAACTCTGAGGTTTAGTAACTGTAGGGAACCTTGGTAGCAGAAATGGTGTCTCAGTGAGGGGCACGGGAAAAAGGGCGAGCAGCAAGAGGAATTTCATTATATTTCAACTGTGGTTTTATGTAGCAGAAAGCCTAATTCAGCAGCAGTAGTGTCATTCCCAGTTTGTTCAACGGACCACTGCTACACCCTCTATCCCCCGAGTAAGGCAGCAAAGACAGTACCAGCCCACTGCTTCTAGCAGCATCTCAAACGAGTCACAGCAGTGGCTCACAGCGTGGTCTTGTGTGCTTTAACTAGAGGCATCTTAAAGACAGAGGAAGTAGGAAAAGGCATGGTCTCTTTGGATCTGCATATAGAGTAAGGTGATTTATATATATCCTGTGCAGGTCTTCAAAGCCCTGCTGCATGTTCCAGTGAAATCAGAAAGCACAAGGAAATATCTGATTTCTTCTTTTTATCCTCATGGCACGTTCAGTGTAACAAGGCAATTTCAGCTTTGATGCAGCATGTCCCAGCCCTTTATAGGACAGCACCTTGTAATGGATTCTCCATATAAGCAGGTGTTTCTCTGGGCAGTCAGACACAATGTGAAGAGCTGGAACAAAATGAAATGCTGTGACCAGGCTACCTTTTTTTTTCCTCTGCTTTTAATTGAAAGAAAATGTTCTCAGAAATGTTTCTTTCTCTCCATTGCCCCAGAGGATGGTTGTTTTTTTAACCAGTTCCAGTGAAACAGTTTGAGACTCTGTATCTCATTGGCTAACAGCTTTTCACCAGAAACTTATAGGCAGCTGTATCTGGCAGTGATATTTTACAGGAAAAAGGAGTGTGTTGCCAACGTTAAAAACATGACAAGAAGAACAAAATAAGCAACTTCTTGCAAAAAAATGAGAGGCTCAAATAATATTTTAGTTTAGTGCTCTGGTAATAGGATTTCCTATGTGCTAGAGATATATCTGTAGTTGTTCCCATGAAAACCAACCTAAATTTGGCAAACTTAAAGCCTCTGAAAAATTTCCATTGAGATGCTCAAGGATTTTCCAGCTAAAATCTCTAGTGGTTCAGTCTGTGTGGAGTAGGGGTATTCATCCCTTCACAGCTCTGCTCTTGTTGAGATTCCCAAACCTGTGCTCATGACTGAGGTTAATCCTTAAACACTACAGGTGTAATAAAAACACTAGGTTGCTGTCTTCAGAATGAGAGCAGTGAAGATTTGTGTCCCATCTTTATGAATCCAGATTGCCTTTGTGCAAACCACTCAGGTCAGTTTTTCTGGCAGTGTTGCATTACAACGCAAGCCTGGGAAATGACAGAATAAAACGGAACAGTTCAGTTGGAAGGGACCTTCAAAAACCATCTAGTCCAAGTCCCTGACCACTTCAGGGCTAACCAAAAGTTAAAGCATGTCAATGAGGGCATTGTTCAAAGGCCTCTTGAACACTGACGGTCATGGAGCATCAACCACCAATCCAGGAACATGTTCCAGTGTTTGACCACCCTTACAGTAAAGAGTCTTTTTCTAACAAACAGCCCCTTTGCTCTTCCTGCATATCCTGTCATCAGTACCCAGGGAGCAGATACCAGCAGCTCCCTACAAATTCCTCTCCTCAGGGAGTTGCTGAGAGCCATGAGGTGGCCTCTCAGTCTCCTTTTCTCTAGACTGGACAACCCAAGTGTCCTCAGCCTCTCCATCCCAGGTACAACACCTAGCATTTTCGTTTATTGAACTTCATGCTGATGATGATTTCCCAGTGCTCTAATCTATCTAGATCCCTCTGCAAGGCCTCTCATCCCTCCAGTCAGCCAACAGCACCCCCGGTTTAGTGTCATCAGTGGACTTGTTGAGGTTGCATTCCACTCCCGCACCCAGATCAATAGAAATGTTAAAGAGGACTAGCTGTAGAATTGAGCCCTGGGAGACACTGGAGGTGACCATCCACCAGCCAAATGTAGCCTCATTCACGATGACCCTCTGAGCTCTACCTTTTAGCCATCATCACCCAGCACAGCATGAACCTGTTTGTCTTACAGTTGGACAATACGTCCAGAAGGATGCCATGAGGGGCAGTATTAAAGGCCTTGCTAAAATCCAGAAAGATTACATCCACCACTACCTTTTCATCCACCAAGCAGGTGACCTTATCCTAGAAGGAGCTCAAATTATGAAGGCCAGACTTTCCCTTGATGAGCCCATGTTGACTGTGCCTGATAATAGCTTTATCCTTTAACTGACTTTCAATAACCCTCAGGACAATCTTCTCCATAACTTTTCCAGGGACTGAGGTTAGGGACTAACAGGTCTGTAGTTTCCCAGGTCTTTTCTCATGCCTTTGTGTAGATGGGAAAAAAATATATATATATATATATGTATATATATTTAATTTTTAAAGTCTCCTTCAAGATGACTGAATTACGCAGATGCTCTTCTTAGGGTCAGAGGCTGCATGTTTCAGCCCAGGGCTGGAAGAGCTTCTTGCAGCCCTGGCAGCTGTGGCATGGAGGGACCCTTTGACACTCTCTCCATGCTGCTGGTACCTTTCTACTGTTGGTGTTTTCCTTTGTCGTCCCAGCTTACCTCTGTCAGTGCCTCTCTCTAATCACAGGGATGTTAATTCCCAAACAAGTTAGCATACATTTTCTCTGGAAACCTGAGGGGGAGGCCATGCAATGTAATTGTGGCAAGTGGAAAAGGCTGCCCAGGGGGCTGTGAAGTCTCCTTCCCTGGAGACATTCAAAACCCATCTGGACGCATTCCTGTGTGACGTGATCTAGGTGTTCCTGTTCCGGCAGGGGGACAGGACTAGATGATCTCTCAAGGTCCCTTCCAATCCCTCACATTCTGTGATTCTGTGACTACCTACCCCCAGACTTCTCTTGTTGTCAGGAGGAGGAAGAGTAACTTAAATTCTTCTAATTTGTTTGTTGGTTTGCTTGTTTATTTAAGTATTGAGACTACAATGATGTATTACAATGTAATGATTGCAGAAATTTATTAATTTTTGTTATTAACAACAGAAGTTCAGTGAAAACCTGTAACGCTCTCTCTAGGGAATTCAGCCGTAACTGTGGACTGTATTAAAATTCTCCACATCCCTAGGTTTAAAGACTTTTAAAAGGATGAAAATGGGTGGGCAGAGAAGTGGGGCTAGGAGGAACTTTCTGAATTTTTAACGTGCTTTCTGTCACTAGAAAATACTTGATGCAGCCCCTTTTGGAACTCAGGCAGATCTAGTGAACACAGTGATGTTACCAGAGGGTATTCAGTCCTTGCCACTGATAAATATAAGTTAATGCAAATTTCTCTTTCCATTGCAAGACAAGCTTGAAATATTTCGCTTAAGCAGTATTTCGTAATTTCTTTGGAGCTCTTTCCAAGTCTCTATCACACACTTCCATGTGAATGGCTGGGGATGGACTGCCAGCTGTCTAGAGCAATGCAGAATGATTTGCTGAAGACTGAATCTGAATATTAGTACTGATTTTTACAGCACAGCATGGATTCCACTGAAAGGGAAAAAAAAAAAAGTTAAAATAATAAAGACTACATTTTTTCCCCTTTTTTACTGTTCTCTGTAACCATGTAAAAATTTAACCATCTCTGTGTGGTTCTCTGATAATTTGTTAAAACACCTATTTCACCTCTTTTTTTTTCTTTTTTCTTTTTTTTTTTTTTTTTTCTTGTGGAAACTATAGCTGAGGAAGTGGAAAGACTGGCTGCAATGCGTTCAGATTCTCTAGTACCTGGGACTCACACGCCTCCGATCAGAAGAAGAAGCAAATTTGCCACTCTTGGAAGGCTTTTTAAGCCATGGAAATGGAGGAAGAAGAAGAGCGAAAAATTTAAGCACACTTCTGCAGGTAATACTCTCAGTCAGGTTGGTCTGTTTATCTTGGACTGTTTGTTCAACAAGGTTGAAAACTGTTAATGCAGCCCCAATTTATACATGTTTTGAAGTTTGTAGCTTGACTGGGAGAGATTTCTCAGATTTTAAGCAATTTTTAACTTGGTTACCAGCTCTGTCTTAAAAAAAAAAAAAAATGCTACCTCGCATGCATTACAATTAAAGCAGTAGCTCGCCAAAGCTGTATTTTCAGGTTTTGCAATTATAGCTAGAGTGTAACCCAGAAGAAATCTCATACATTGATTTAGCAAATTGTGGGTAAAAGAAGTGGTAGCGTGAAAAGACAAGCCAAGTGGAGGATACAGCTACACTCAAACTCTGTAAGTACTAACAAGGGAGCAAGAAAAATAGATGGCAAAGGAGCTGACATTCTGTTGAGTAACTTGCATAACCATAAATTATTTTTTCCCTTGGGCTAGGAAGATGTGTCACTTGTTTCCTGAGAAAAACAAATCAGTCCTCCTGCTGCACCCCTTCTCCCGCCATTGTATTTAATGCTCCTGGTTTAAGACTTTTAAAATATATTTTTATATATATAGAAAACTGCAAATACGTATTTTTATATTGCAAATTGGTCTGAGCAAGAATCCCAAATCCAGGTGCTGATTCATGTGTTGGAATTTTGTACCTGGTGTGTTTGGTTTCAAGTTCCGTTACTTTTTTAGAAGGGTTCTTTTCTTTGCTCTTCCATGATGCCTAATAATTAGTATATGTGCTTCTGCAAGTCTCAAGTCTGGATTGTCCGTGAGAAAAGATGAATTTTCTTTGATTTCTTGTTGTTCTTACCGGAGCTAGAAACAAAGCAGTGACAGAAGAGTCTTGGGTTACAACTCAGTTGCTCTCTGACCTGTTTATGTACAGTAGAAGCTTTCTGGCAGGACTGGAGTGTAGTTTTTGACACCCTTAAGCCTGTACTCATGAAAATGGCCCTTAATCACACAAGAAGTCTCATGTAGTTAAGTGCAAATTCATGTGCGAAGTTAAATGCGGAATAAGAGTATGCAGTTCATTCAGACCTAAAGGTGCTCTTTATGTATGGTGTTTAAACTGCTCCCTGATTTATCAGGCAAAAAATAATGGACTGGAATAGATGGCTATATTACTCTGAGTGGTGATCGTATTTTTGACTTGACATCTGTGAAGTTATTGTCACTAAAACGATACGCAAAACAAGTGGCTTGTCTTTCATATTCTGTATCAGTCATAACTGTAGTGTGGCATAGCAGGATTTCCATGAAAACCATATTGCTCATAGGAGCATTGGATATGTGGATGCTTTTGTCACAACCAGTTTGAAGCTCGTTTTGCAGCATTCTGGGCTGGTTGGTTACAGCTAGTAGCATAATCACAGCAGTACAGGACATACCATGGGCTGCAAAAGCCTCCCTAGTATTTGTTTGTATGGTTTATCTAGTTCCAGGAGCTGGGGTTGAGCTATATACTGCTGTGGTTAGACCAATTAGTTTGAATCTGGCTTGAACATGCCTGCCTGTTCTGCTCTGGGCACTGCAATAGCTGTTATGTAGATTTTCCCCAGTTACCAAAACATTTGGGAAGTATACAGTGATTAAAACCAGAGTAAAAACATGTATTTCCTTTTCTCGGAGCAGAAGGAAGCTTTACCAGACAAGCCAGCATATCTCCTCCTGATAAGAGGGATTTCAGTGTCTGAAGAACTAAATTAAAAGCAGGGTATCCAGTTCGTTGATTGAGGTACAGTTTGATCTTAGATGAATCCAAAACCTTTTTTTTTTCCTTCCCCTTCCTCTCCTCTCCTCTCCTTTTTTTTTTTTACTAAAAGTAAATAAATCAATTTCTAGTAAGCCAACAGTATCCTGCAGCTGCTTTGCAAAATTGCTGTTCTTGTCAGCTCCCCTACTAATAACTGCAGCAAAATTTACACAGATGTCAAATTTGCTGAGCACCCCGCAGGAGGTACAGGGAGATATGTACTTCTGGACCATACCAGAGCTGGGGACCCCACAGTTTCCATCATCTGCAACCCTGGGGAACAGAAATCCAGCAGGATCCTGTAAGACCGCTCTCTGTCAATTCAGCAGCATTGATTGAACCTAATATGTGTAACACAAAAGATTTTTCACACACAAAACTAGCATTTTTCAACACATTTTTCCATGAGCTCCAGTCTAATACCTCTGATCTCACTGAGAAAATATAATTATTTTTTACAATAAATTTTACAAAGGACAAGCTTATGAGGTGGCATAATTAGAGCCAGCGTGAAACTTCTAATACAGGCTTATTTTCTTCTAGTGCACTGGTAACTATGATGCTTGGGAAAAAAAAAAATATGATTAAGTGTTGTGCAGGAATGCATCCAAGCTTTCCTACCTGTATAGAACATCAGTAATTATTAAAAATAAATACTAATACAAGTATTTTATTAGCCTCTTATTTGCTGCAACAATAGATTCAATTATTTTAAATGTTGAAAGTAGTAAGGGTCAAAACACATGACCTTATCTGTTGAAAGTTCCTTTGAAATTAATGGGATTTTTTTTTACTTATTTTTTTTCTGGGAGAGGACTAGAAGCAAGAGAGAGTCAGGCTGATATTTAAAGTTGAAAGGTTGCCTTTTCTTGAGATTTCCAAGTGCTAATGTCTTACATCCATATCTTTATCAGACTAAAAGCCTTGTGCTAAGGAATATTTATTCAGAGCTGAATGCTTTAAAATACAGTCCTGTATTCAATGAGCAAAAAAACCTTTTGGGTAATAAGAAAAGTTTTCTGACACCTGATAATTGCATAAGATGAGGTAGAAAACCTGTAGTTTGGCTGATAGAGGACCTTAACATTATGCTTATTATATATGGTCCCCTGCAGCATATCATTGCTCAGATTGTGATGGTTGAACGTATTGAGTCATCCATCTTCATTAGTGCATTGTCACTGACAAGCAGAAGATTAAAGGGTGCTTCATACACTTTTACACATCATACACAGCTTTATCTGCTACCACCATGTGTTGGTTTTGATATCCTTGTAGTAACTATGCAGAAGGGTTTATAATCTGATGTTGCCTTGGTGCTGACTTAGTCGTGAAGCTGCAAGTCATGGTTTCTGACACAGACATTAATGCCATTTACCTTACAGTTGGTCAGTCTGTGAGCATCGCCGTTAGGCTTTTTGCAGAGTGACAAGAGCAGGCAAAGATCACACTCTGTGAGAGTCTGTTGTTGGAGATGGTAAACATCAGGTGAGACCAGATCTGGGGCTTGATTTAAGCAACTTCTTTGTAGAAGGAAGGGATGCTATCCAAAGGTACCTGGACAAGGTTGAGAGTTAGGCCCTTGTGAACCTAATGAGGTTCAACAAGGCCAAGTGCAAGGTGCTGCATCTGGATCAGGGCAATCCCAGACAGGAGCACAGACAGGAGAAGAACTCAGTGAGAGCAGTCCTGCAGAGAAGGACTTGGGGGTTCTGGTGGACAAGAAGCTCAACATGAGCCAGCAGTGCATGCTTGCAGCCCAGAAGGCCAACTGCATCCTGGGCTGAATCAACAGAGGAGTGGCCAGCAGGTCAAGGGAGGTGATTGTTCCCCTCTAAAATTTTATCTTGCACAGAAAGTGTGGAAACCTTTATTACCATGGCGGGTCTGAGGGTCCCACATATCAATGAGCAAATATGATAAGGTTTTGGGAGCCGTCAAGCTGACAGTATTATATCACTTGAGGAGGCTGTTTCTTTTAATAGCTGTGGAGCAGTCTTACTTACGACAGAAGCCAGGAAAAAACAGTGAATTTTCTTTGCCTGAGCACTTAGCTGGATGCAGCTGGGATGGCTCCAGCAGGCTGCACAATGTTTTTAAAGCCACATCAGGCTTTCTGAGCATCAGCAAGGCATACAGCAGTAAGGAAAGCTGACTGTCTCCTCAACTAGACCTTTGTCATCGTTTTTAATACCTTGATCTTGTTTTTCTTGCCTTGATATGAATTTGAAAACAGTTTTTGAGTGTGCTGGTGTTTTATGGCACTGCTTTACATGTGCTAGTGAAATGTCATTTCTTGGCTGTTTGAGAGGAGGAAGTGTACATTGTCTTCTGAAATAAAGAAGCTAGAGGGAAGACAGATTCTGGGATTATTTGAAATGTTATTGAAGATTTTTTTATCCTTGTATTCATCAAGAACCAACTGCTTGCAACCTTCCAGAAAAAAAAAATAATATTCCAGCTACTTGCAGAAGTCAGGATAAGGAAAAATGCCTTGTTTTCCCATTTCAGATGTCCGATGACCTTTATTTTAAAGAACTGGTGCCTTCCTCTTCCCCCATCCATGTTCTCTGAGTTGCTCTGAGTTGCAGTGCTCAGGCAGAGGGAGGAAGCAGCTTGTAATTTGTACCTGAAGGAAACTGGTTGGGCTGAGAAATGGGAAGCAGGAGATGATGAGAAATTAAGAGGTCTGGAGAAAGCTCAGTAGTAAGTAGAAGAGACGAGGGATTCACAACATTTGGGTTAGGTACACAGACACATCCTGAATAGACAGCAGAGAAAGTCTAGTGTCTGAACAAAGCTCGACAGCAGCTTTTTTGCTAAGTGGAGGGTTGTCTCAAATAATCAGTAATACTAAAGTGAGAAAAGGAAATCTGTTAAACGCAGCTATTCTACTCCCTCTAGGTACTTCAGAACCTCCTTTACTTGTGTCCCAGATCCTTCTCGTAGAAATAATTAAAACTTCTTCCACAGGGCAGTGAGGATCAGTCCTCAAGTGCAGCAGCTCCCATCCCCAAAGCCTGTGGGCGAGCTAGCGAGCCGTGCCCTACTCTGTGGCCAAAGACAGATGTGGTAGTGGCTTCCCAGCCTTGGGCTTGGGGTGGCCTCCTGAAGGGGGAAGTCTGGCTCCTGCTCCATTTAAAGCCTTGTTTGTTTAGTGTAAGATTGTAGAGATTGGTGTTCACCTGTCTCAAGGTGTAGGACTGGGGAGTTTATAGGAATAAAGACTGGGACTAAACAAAGTAGAACAGGATATCAGTAGAGTCAAGAGGAAAATCAGCATGAGCCAGAAATGATCAGTTGGACTGGGGAAGGTTGGGCTGAGAAACTGGGACTTTCATGGCAAGTGGGTGGGCTGACCTGCTGCCCAAGGACCTTAAAACTCTGTTAATACTTGTCTGTACGGAGGATGACACTCTTGCTATCGGTTACTCTGCTGAATAGCTGGGGTCTGTGCACTGGATTTAAAGACTGAAGCCCAGTAATGTAGACAGTGCCGCAAAATGGAGCATCTGGATTTTTTCAGCTTGTTTGTTAAGGAGGGCATGCAAACTCTTCCACTTACTTTCAGTCTTGCTCAAACTGCTTAAAGAAAATAAAGCATGCCAAAACTAAATTCACTCATGCAACCTTTAGCTGACCCACTCCCAGATCTATATTAAAACAGCCATTTGTTTTATACTCAAATGCTTTTTTTTTCTCTTGCTAAGCCTCAGTGCTTTGGTTTTTTCCAACAAGGGTTTTTATAAAAGCGCTATGTAAAAGTTCATATGGCAATGTGTTTATATAAGTTAAGTCTCCCAGTCAGCAGAGGGACTGTTTAAATTTAGTAACACTTAGAGGCATGGGCTTTTGATGTTTCTAATTAATACAAGAAGAAAACAAAATGTGATAAACCTGCACAATTAGAGGAACTGTTATTCATAAACGATGCCCGTATCATTTTAATTCCTACAGCTGATGATTTCTAACCACAATAGGTAAATATTTTGAACTTTCCTTTCCAGAATATTCCAAGCAGTAGAAATATGATAATTTGTTGCCAGTGCTGCTCTTAAACACTCCTGCTCCCTTCTGTTTGGAAAATGATTGCTTCTTGTGCTTCCACATGCAAAACACTGAATGTCAAGTGAGGCATGTTATTCAGATGATAGGCTTGCATGGGAAACTACGGGAGAAGTGTGGGGGCCTGAAGACCTGCCTCCCCTGCACCCCTTCACCTTCTGCTCTTACCTCATCTCCCCTTGCCTCCCCGCTCTGCCTGTCCTTTTAGGCAGCTGATCTGGATGTGAAATTTGAGTCAGTTTGTCCAGGTGTCTGTTGGGCTTTTGACATCTGTCCACAAAGGTCCTTCTCCCTATTTTTAGACTGTGAAAGCAGTATTTTTGTTTGCATCATTAGCTAACGAGGACAACTGTGTTGTAAGACATTTTGTGACAGGAAAATATTTGTTTTTTAAGTGCTGAAATATTACATTGCTTGCCCTCAGGGTCTGAATAAACAATGAAAACCTCTTCTAAATTTCTATTTTTGCATTGTTCCAAAATTGCACGTTTTATGTATTCTTAACTTTTAAAGTGGAAAAAAGAAAAGATATCCTAGGTCTAAAGGCTTTAGAAGGTTCATGGCTCTCTAAAGGCTCATGGCTTCTCTTTGCCTGCACTAGCATTTCTTTACTGTTTTTTGAGAAGCTGCCCAGAATTTGCACCAGAATTCATTCAAAACTATAGGCAACTTTTAAAAATTCAACCTTTTGCCCTTCCATAAAGTGAGCAAAAACTAGCTCGTGTATCTGCTTACTGCTGCCGAACCAAAGATCCACAGAGATTTTGAAACCCAATGGTCATTTTCAAACCTGCAATTAGATCAACAGCCCAAAGCATAAGCACTTCGTAGCAAGGGAAAGCCTGAGTGACACTTGCTTCTTTATTGCTGGAATTATAAATTATCCATGTTTTTAGATTCATCATTTTAAACACATTAAAAGAATGCAAATGCACATTTATGTTCAGAAGATGTGGCTATAATTTGCACACAGAAGGCAGTTACAGCAGTTGTCTATTTTTAAACTTGAATTGCGAAATGGAAGCTTCTGTCAAAAATGGGGAATATAATCACTCTCCCAGGAGTGTTTATTCCACTGCAGAGCAGGATTTATGCGTCTTCTCGAGGGCTGCTGCATAACATTTCCAGGTTTTAAGAAGTGGACGTTGCTTAGCTGGACTGAAAATGTCTCTTGGGATGGTTGGAGCCCCACACCAGCTCTGCGTAGAGCTTTAATGGAACGTTTGAGACAAGGCCCTTAAATGTGTCCCATCTTACAGGAAAGGGATGTTTAATGAGGCTGTTTGGTTTTTATGCTAATTACATTTCCAGCTGCTGTGAAGATTATATGAGGCTGCCTGAACTGTAATACTGCGACATAACTCTACAACAATGCATTCCTTTTAAAATAATATAATACCACCATTAATCTATTAGAGAATTTACTGCAGATTTTGAGGATTGAAGAAGAGATGCTGTTAATAGCATAAGCTTCTCCATGTTATGTGGATTAGAGAATGACCTGAACTGGAGATGGTTTCAAAAGTGTTTTACTGACAAATCAGCAATAATAGAATATCTGGTTTGGGGGAGGGAGAACAAGCGTGTTTGGAAGAAGCTTATTCTTGTGTAAAAAATTGTTGTATATCTTCACCCACTATTGCCGTGACTCATGAATCTTCATCATGAGTCTTCATCAAACTGGGTCCTTAATGACTATTTCAGAAAGTTTTCATTTAATAATAAATACATTGAAGCTTCTCTTTATTTTTAGATTTCATTTGAAGCGTGGAAATTAATTACTGTTTCTCAGGCTGCTGGCTTTTGTTCTTCAGGTTTTTTATGCCCTTTTTAACAATGTGTAGGAGAACGGCAACATTTTACAGTGAAATAGAGCCACAAGGCATTCAGTCTGCGATGTGATCAAAGACTGAAGAACAGTGGTCAATTGTTGCACCAGATAGTCCTCATCACCCCAAGTAGTCCTTTCTTTCCCTTTCTGGTAGGATGCTGGTTGGTCTCAGGATGTGTCTTTTAAGGAACTCGTGCCAGGAGTCATTTTTATTATTCCATCAAAGAAACAGCCATTGGATATTACCACACAAATTTGTTAATGTCAGTAATCTATATCATGCAGGCACACGTCTTGAGACTCAGCAGAGCTCATTCATGGCCCTGCAGGGTTAAGGTACTCTGGCTGGAGGAATCTGCTTGGTAACATCTGTGCTTGCTTGGAGGTGAACATGGCCATCTCACTCCCAGAACAGCAGCATGAAAAACCCACCATGCATTTCAGATACTGCTGCTGGGTGATTTCCAAATGGGAAATTTGTTAGATGTCTTTGCTCAGATATGCTGTTGAGGGAGTTTTATGCCTAGAATACAGCTTTGCTCTTGTTCAGTGTTTCCCACAGGAGAGGAAATGAAGCAGGAATCCCCAAGGCCAGCCAGCATGCCAGTACATCGACCAAGTCCTACTGCATCAGTGACCTGATTGACATCTGACCCATATTTTTGTTGGGAAATTAGTTGTTATGATAATGCAAACATGCAGCCCAATGGCTGTAATCTGATAGGATTTTTAAATCAGGGCAGCTGCCCTTTTTTAATTGTCTGTGAAATACATTAAAACAGCACATACAGCTAGATGAATATGGTATTGGCAGTGGGGATGAGAATCCCAGATCCACTGGGATCTGAAATGGGGATGGCAGTCACCCAGACAAAGCCATTAGCCGTGAGCTCTTTCAAGGGCTGCTTGGGCTGTTATGTAGAGGAATCATAAACAGTTGCTAGAAAGAGAATCTGAAGTGCCCTATTTTCAGAGGTTTATCAGGAAAAAACAGATTATGAATTGGGAATCAAAGATAATTTGACAAAGAACAGTTGTTTCTAAGAAATCTTTATCTAAGTCTTGTTTGTACTAGGGCTTCTTTATACGTTGTAACTTGGGAGAATATTTCTGAATTATTTAAACCATAAATATGAAATGGATTAGTTATATCACTGTAAACTCTTGGGTGGACGTTTACTCAGTTCATGAACTCATTCATTTTATTTTAATTCATTAAGGCCAATTCAGTTCTGAATTAAAATGTCCACACAAGTATTTAATGTGGCATTGCTGATCCTCCTTGAGTTATTTAAATCAGATTGTTTTTCATGAGTGCCCATGTAAGTAGCCACATGAGCTAAAGTGCAGGAAAGAGTAAACCAGATAACTACCTTAGTTACCATGAGAGATGGCATAGAACTGAATAGAAGCTCTATTCAGTCAGTAAGAGCTACACCTGGCTACCAGGACAGACCCAAGAGGCTTGGCAGATAAAGCCAGAGATGATGATTAGAGCCTTTGGTGAAGAGAGAAAACTTGTGCTCTCTTACAAATTCTGCTGCTAATCTGTCCCAGTCCCTATACATTATTAGGCATTGGGACTTGATTGCAATTTCACCAGATCTCCTCTATTTTTTTTTGTCAATCCACCAGTGTGTTGTACTTCCTTCAGAACTGCTGCTCTCTAAGTCAACTTCTTCAGAGAGAGTCTTGGATTCCAGTAATACAAAAGATTATTAAAAATCCCATGTGACTGCAAAAGAATGTCTTGGAAACCAACAGCAGAGAAAAAAAAATCTCAAATTCTTACTGGAAATTCAACTTACTATTTCAAAGATCCCAATGTTTTTTTTTGAATATTTGTAATTTGCTTTACTGAAACTAATTACATTTTCAGACATTGCAGTGTCTGTATAAAGACTGGAGACTTTATAAGACTTACTTTGGTTTCCATTGATTTGTATAGGCTGAAGATACAGTACTGTCTGTTGTTAACTGCATCTGAGTTGCCTATTACCTACAAAATGTTCCTTTCATTATAGCAAGTTCAATCTGCTTTTCTGACCCCTTTCTACACTTTTACATAAAGTAATGGTAGAATAGATCAGTGACACTGAACATCACTAGCTATTCCTTTTGCTATTGTTAGGGTAGTGGGTATATGTTGCCAGGCTTAAAAATGAGGTATCTCAGTGTCTTATTTTGCAAATGAGTATGTGCATGTAGATTTTTGAACAAACAGACCTTGGTTGTCCTTAAAAGGTTTTAATTTGTAAGTTAACATTCTTGGTCCTTAGTATCTTCAGAGCTCTGTGAGCCTCTCCAAGTTAATCAGGCAACACAAACTATTATGTTTATTGAAACAGGCAGTAAAAATCAGCCTTTTGCTGTGGTGAATCATACTTTTTCAACTTAACCAACAGCATTATTTGCCTATTATAAAAGAGAAATTACTAGGAGTTTACATTTGCCGTTAGGTACTGCTTGAACCTAAAAACACAAATCCATCACCTTCCTAAGTTTTGGAGAAAGCTCATGGTCTCCATGTGCTCATCATAAATGCCTCAGCAGCATGGGGCTGACAGCTGAAATTGCATAGATAAGCAGTACTCTGAGCAAGGTCCAAAGAGCGCCTGGAAATGCTGCTGCCTGAAGGTGACTTGGATTTGTGCTGAAAATAGTTGACAATGGATATGATTTTCCCTTCTGCTGAAGCTGATGAATTTTTCCTGTCTTCACTGAGTGCAGGGTGCCTGGCAGGCATTCACTGAATGCCAAAAGCCTTTGCTCATGCAGACAGCCTAAAAAGGCTTCTGCCAGCTCCACAATCTCCCTTCTGAGGGGCTTTGTTCCAAACAGAAGGTTGTAGTGCTCAGTAGGTGCTCAGCTATTCACAGTAGTAAACTTTGTATCTGCAGGCCATAATGTTTCCAGTATGTGAACATGTGCTCAAAACAAACCCTGACAGCCTTTTATACATTTAAGTTCTGCCTAAAAACACTTGGAAACCCATGAATTTTCTATTGCCATCATGAAGAATCAATACTTCATTTACACTTCTATGCTGGCACTTAACATTTTCAAAACTAATAGCTTGCGTGCTTTATGGAGCTGACAGAAAGCCCAGTAAAATGATCGTTGAATTCCCTCTGGTTTTCATGGGCTTAGAATCAAGACTGTATTAAGTAGTCATATTAGCATTCCTCCCAATTTCATATCTAATGAGAAAATATGCTAGAGGCATATTAAGCATTAGTTAAAAAAATATGTAGTTGTTTGTGAGTTAAATACTCAAATGTCATTTGGACTAAAGTTTAGAAATGCCTGAGCATTAGTGTTTTTTTTTTGTTTGTTTTGTTTGTTTTGTTTTTGTTTGTTTGTTTTTTGCTTACCAGCTAGTGGCTTCTGGATACATCATCTCTTCTGGAGGATTTTCATTTATAGGTGTCAGGTAAAGAAACAAAGCTATATTTCCATGTACAACAGAACTTATAAAACCTGATTTCATATGGGTTGCTCCTTCCTGGATCTTTTGCTATTTAATCATGAGGCTAGGAACAGCAATTGGGATCACTTTCCTCTAGCCAGCCTCCTAGTTTCTCCAAGCTTTAGAAGCATAATGATTTCGTGGTCTTATGTCCCATCACCAAAGTTGGCTGAAGTGACAAACAGGTAGAGAAGTTGTAAACTAGGGCAGAGAAAGACAAGGGAGACGCTACTGCTGCTAGAAATATACAGGAATTGATGTGAGAAAACAGGCATTGACTGGCTGGGGCATAAAAGGTTACCTTTGAGTGTTCTGGTTTTAGGTTGGGAGATGAGTTTGAAAGAGTGGCAATGAACTTGGCATCCTTTTACAAGTTCAGTCTTGACTCCAAAATATTCAGAACACCTCTCACCAAATGTGCATCTGCAAGGAAGGAAAGGATCAGAATGGGAACTTCTGAAAAATCATTCACGGTAATAATTTGGGATTTTATGATAGATGTAGGATCCTTGTCTGTCCTCACCCTTCCATTTGCTTTGAAAAGGAGGAGGTAGGAAGGAGAGAAGATATTAACAGTTTCTAAGGAAGCCATGTTGCCTTAAGAGCGAGATGCTCCTGAAGGGTAACAAGAAAGAGCAGGAGAAGAATCCAGGGGTTTCAGAGGTAATCAGTCCCCAAGGTGAAACATGAGCGAGAGCAGTGATTGCTGGTGGTGTAGGGACAATCCTGAGCGTGTTAGCGCTGTCCCTTTGAGATCTTCAGCATTCCTTGCACCGTGACAGAGCTCTGCATCTCCCCTTTACCTGACTCCAGTCAGGAGTCAGGACAGAGCTTCCCAAGCCTCTTGGTGTTTGTCAGGGACTGAATGGCAGTCTGCAGGCATCTGTGGGTTTTGGATCCAACTCCAGAGAGAGAGAAGGAAGTTTCTTTGCAGACAAGTGAATGCAGAACCACTGTGGGACTTCTGCACATTCCCAGTGAGGCACAGTGCAAGACAGGTATTGTACAGGGTGGAACAGAGGCACAACTTACTGCTTCTGATTTTCCAGTTGATCTCAAGATTTGTATAGAGGCTGTGCAATGGTGCCTAGAACTGTTTGTGTGATACCCTTTGCTTACTGATCAGTGAAAATTTCTTTTCTTGGTCTTCTCAGTAGCTTTTGTAAAGGGTGAGGCTTTGGCCATCCTCATCTGGTTTAGTTGGGACAACATTTCTGAAAGTGATGAAAAAGTGGGATGAAAGTGAGAAAATGGTTGTATTTTTATGGTTTTATGTCTTGTTTTCGAGAACCTGTTCCATTTGCTAGGAAGAGCACAAAACCAGACAAGATTCTGAATTATACAAACAGATGACATTTTGCAGTATTTGATACCAGTAAGGCACAAGCCTTAGTAATTGTTCTTTGAATCATGTTTCATTCAGCCCTTGAATTAATAGTATTTAAAATTTCACATGGGTGCCCTAATTATCTTGAAAGGAACAATATCAAAAGCAAGGGGTATCTAGATTGTACAATAAATAGCTGGTCTTGTTTTTCACAAGGCAGACAAATGACCACCATAACCCCTGCCACCTGTAAATCCCCTATTGCAGTACAGATATTTTCTCTGATGATGATCTGATACTGAAAGGCTCCATAAATCTTTTCTGGGCTTTATTTACTTATGAACTAGTTAATTCTAATTCTTTGTCACTGTAATCTCATTCAGCTTTTGCTACAGATGCTTTTTTTTTTTTTTTCCTCTGACGGGGAATAATTCCTGTATGAATTACTCTATGAGCTCTAGTTATTACTCTGTATTACTATGAGCTCTTAGTCCACCACCAAAACCAGGAATGAGTGTGCTGTAATGGCCTTAGTCCCTCCTAGAAGGGGAGCTCAGTGGTATGAAGATTGGTTTTCTTCTGCCAGAACAGGGTAATTCAGTACAGTATGCACTGGCCTCTGCCAGATCCATGTTGCATCTGATTCTCTGCAGATGTATAGGGTAGGACCATAGCCCCTGCTATATATGCTTATGATATTTCTGGGTGTATGTGTACGCCAGTATACAGCATACAGTCCTGTTGGATGTCTTGACAGTTCACAGAACACCACTGCTATTTCCTGTTCGGAGTAAAAGTGAAGATGATCAGAGGAAATTCATGTATATTGATTTCTAACTTAAAAGAATGCAATCAGTGACAGCTACTCATCTTATGTAGTGACAGATCTAAAATGGCCCTGCGGTCAGGCATCCATTGTTGCTCTCTATAACATGGGAGTCTATTATGTTGGTAAGCACTGATGCAGGAGCTCTAGCACATGTATTCATCCCTTGTAGTAACCAAGTCCATGCGCTATTTTTTATTTAGATGTGATGTTTGGGCACCATAAAGTTTATAATCTGGAGCAGATACCTCTAAATATTGATGTTGACTTTTTGCATCAGAATCCACAAAGGCATTGTGCTGTAATGAGAGGCCAGTGACACCGTGGTGTTTCTGGCGTTAATGTGCAGACAACACTCCCGTAGGCTAGAATGCACTGCAAGTAGCTAATGAAACCAAACAAAGTCCCCCC
Organism: Cygnus olor; assembly: GCF_009769625.2. Lineage (NCBI taxonomy): Eukaryota > Metazoa > Chordata > Aves > Anseriformes > Anatidae > Cygnus > Cygnus olor. Next base: position 65,083,897 of record NC_049170.1, on the reverse strand, counting down.
ATTTGTTAGTCTAGCAGATTAGTACATTTTCTGGTTTCACTGCAAGGGTTGTGAGACTGGCTTGGTTCAATTGCCCATGTTTGAGTGACCGCGTTTAGATCAAGTCACATCTCACCTGTGTCATAGTGTCCGCACAATCTGAACTCACACAGCTGACACTTGAATTGGTGCCATTGAATTAACAAATGTAAAATGAATTCACATTTTTATCAAGATACGTTAGTTAGGATTCTTGGATTTGTCAAGAGGGAATTAGGTGAGATGCTCTTGCAGAAGGTCGTGAGCCAGCCCCCCTCTACCACCTCCCACCACTCGGGAACCCATGAGCAGCATCCCATGGGCTATTCCACATGCTGGGACCTAAACCTGGATCTCCAGAGGAGCTGAGCTCCTGCTGCCAGTGGAGAGGTAAAAAATTTACAATTTAGTCCTTGTCTCCTGGTTCATTTACTGACTTGGGCTCTGGGCTCTTCAGGGTAGTTGCGGCATCTTCCTCATGCAGTCCTGATCATCAAAATGACCACTGAGAAAAATAAGTTTTATTTGATCAGGATCTTCAGGATTTATCTGTGAAATTAGGTGCCCTGAGGGAGAGAGTGGCTTTTGTGTGTGGTATCTGTTGTCTTGGTAACATGGTTTCATCCAGGAAATACAGTATGTATCTGAGCACCCTTAGTACCCTGCACTGCAATGTGAGTTATATTGGTCTGTTTGGTTTCCTTGCACTGCTAGAAGGAGGGACCATAAAAGTGAGTGCTGAGAATACTCAGGATGGAACAGCAGCAGAGGAGATCTGTGGTGCTCCCCTTCTGTATCAATTAAAAATATGCCCAATCATAGTTTACCCCACAGATAAATGGCAGAAACAAAAGAAGGGTTTTGAGGATTGTTCTGTTTAATGAAACCCACAAGTATCTGCAGAAGAGCAGAGCTCTCTCTTGACTAGTGTTAGAGCAAACATGGTACTGGTATGCATATTATGAATAAATTGCTGTGCATACTTGCTGTGGAACTCCCAGTAGCTTAAGATGAACAAAGCAATAGCTATTCCAAACACATGTGCTGAGTTATGTGCTAAGTTAAGTACTTTTGTACTTTTTCTGCTGCTCTGATGATGTCTATTGTGCTGCGGAGAAGCCGGGTAAGAGGGCTAATAGTCAGGAGCCCTAGATTCATGTTAGAGTTGTCTTACACCAGCCGGGGTAAAGAATCTCCCAATTCATGTAACACCTCCTAGTTCTGTATAACCTTGATGTACATATGCTCATGTCCTTCTTTTTCCCCTAGAATCTATGCATGTGTTTGAGCTCTGTCCTTTACTATATCACCTTCCCGCAGCAGATGATACAGTGCACTTTTTGTCTGCTAAACTTGTTGGTAAAAATCTCATTGCCTCCAGTGACAACAGGCCTGATCCTGTGTTAAAACAGGGTGAAGCCAGGAGGCTTTCTTTTGCATATCTAGGACAACCCAGTTTAAAGTAAAGGAGAAAACAAATAAATGCACATACATTTATTAGGGAAGATAACTGTGGAACAAATCATGTTGTTGAATAACAGAGTGGAAATTATTTACAAAATGCTGATTTCTGGGTCATTGTTTGCTTGATGTTTTCTCTTTCAGTATGCTTGAATAATGAAAATGCTTTCGTCCCCTTAGTCTCCAAATGACCTTTAGTCATTTCCCTTTGTAGTTAATCATGGGAGTGTTTCCCAAAGTCTTTTGAAGTGGGACTACCTCTACGTAGGAAGAGAGTCTCAAGAGCCACCTCTCATCCTGTTCCTGACTGTGGCATCCCCATGGTAATCAAACCAACAGCTTATGTGAAAAAGTAATATGAAGAAGCCACTGAGGCAATTTTAGCTGTCTGTTAGTGAAATGTAACAGCTGGAAATCAGAAAGCGCACAAGCATCATGGGACCAATCAGCCCTCTGTGGAGAAGCAGCAAGTGCTGTGTAAACCAGTCAGTATGTCTCTGACGAGAGCAACACTACACTGAGTGGGTAGCTAATACTATGGTGGAATGCTTAAATCCAAACGCCACTTTAATTAAATTTCACTAAGTATTAGGTCTAGGAAAAACAAATCAAGCAGTAGGCAAGATTTTAAAAGCTGGAAACTAACCTGAACCAATGTGAGCACAGTGACCTGCATCTTCTAACCATCTGCCTAAGATCATTTTCATGCCTTGGATACCCTTTCCAGCCAGTTGGTCCACTGTATTTGACTAAAACCTGGGCTGTCTTCCATTTTTTCAATACTGTCTGCTCTGAGATTTGTTCAAAGTACACCCCTGGAGGATTTTATTTCATTTTTCTTTACTACATATCATGGGAAAAAATTTAAGTCAGATAGCAGCTTCCTTGACGCTACCCAAGTTGGGTCTGCAGTTCTTCCTGCCAGGGATGCCCCAGACAGATGTCAATGGTATCATGTTCACCGCAGGAATAAACAGCTGGAGAAGACCTTACCCATGTCAGGGCCAGAGCGCACAAAGGAGAGGTGGGGTGGTTCATCACTTGCTTTTTAGCACTTTTGCATCAAGTAAAATGCCTACAGGAGCCTTGGATCTGCTCAAAGAATAACTTCCATGGTAAAGAAACTGTAAGAGACAACCAGCAGGTCCTCATCTAACAATGTGTTTGCAAGCACTTGCCTTTCGGTGTCTCAGGCAGGCAGCTGGGCCAGGGCATTGACTCATGGCATTTTCTGAGGTTTTCTTCTGTTCTGTAGCCAAGCAGACAGGATAGGAGAGGATAAAGAAGGCACAGATTACCTTAAAATCATGCTAGACACACAGCAGCACTAAGCTAAGATTTCATTTCATTTTATTTTGCAGTCTCCTTTAGAGCAGTTTTGTGTGATTTTTTTCCCATTTAAAAAGAAAAATAGTTACTTAAAATAAGCAATGCCATCTGGTTAAAATGAAGCAACAAATAAAAGTTGATTTTTGCTCACTTAAGATCAAATTTGACTTTGCTTTACATCTTTATTTCAAATATCTCAGGGCACATCTTGCTTGCAGTTATGGTTAGGTATTCCCTATTAAATCTTCCAGGTTGGGTAACATTGGTGTTGTAAATAAAAGCCAAAGTTGGCCCCATTCTGCATCATGGTTCCATTTAAACCTTTTAATCTGTTTTTAATTTAATTTAATTTAATTTAATTTAAACCTTTTAATCTGTTCGGTTACATGTCTTTTAATTGTAGAGCTATATCCTAAATGGTAGTGAACCCATGCTCAGTGCTTGGAGATAAGAATCGTGGAGCAGACTATATACTACTTATAAATTAATTAACAAAGGATAGATGCTGAATGAAGATAGCAGAAAGACAAGGCATAAATGCGTATCTTGTGTATATTTGCATGATTATCACATACTTATATATGGTCATATGCATTCATTCTTACCTTCCTCTTTCTAGTTTAAAAAAAAAATAGAGATTTGTAGCCCAGAAATTATATCATTATTATATATATATATATATTATTATTATTATTATTATATTGGCAGCACATGCTTAGTGTGGATTGATGTGAACAACTACCCTGAGGTTAAATGCGTTAAGAAACATTTAATCACTCAACTTAGGGAGTGAGCCATTCGAAGAAGCTTGTTCAAGGGCAATATATATATATATATATGATATTGTATAGCTCAGTAAACTGGAACAAGTTGGACAGTCATAAAATACTATATGTTCTAGTTCTTACTATCCATTCTTTATTTTAATCTCTTAATTTTGCTGTATAATTTTAAAACCATTCCAGTTCTTGGTCATTTGTAGAACAGCTTTAGCTCTAGTTGTGTAAACGTATGCATATTTTATATTGCTTTTATACTGAATTATGGATTAGATGTCACTGAGTAGAAGTAAAAGCAATGGAGCACATAATGGGAGTAGGTTTCTGTTTTCAGCTTCTAGCTTTGGAATGAGACATATAATTCAGAGTCTTCTTTCTTCTTTGTTTTTTGCTGCCCCAGAAGTAGGCAATGAGAAGCCTCTAACAAGTAAAATATTGTGCTAGATCTGCAGCAGTCCTAGTGATGTAGAAATAGTTATAACAATAACAAGACATAAAGTGGTTGTGTAGTATCCAGGCCCGTATAAGTTCCTAGCTCTTCCAAACTCCTGTTATTTTAGTATGTGCTTCAGCAGGGATACTGTGTTTCCCCAGCTGTATGTTAACATTCACAGGCATATGCTCTTTCCTTTTAAGACTGTCAAAGCCCATCAAGAGTTTTAGATGGACAGTTCCTATTGGAATTGAATGTAACTGAAATGTGTGGTGGCCAAGAAGCTGAGGTTAACTCTGTGCATCTGGATACTGAAGTGCCGTATTGCTTCATGCTGCAGTGTTCGGAGGTGCGTAGGATGCTCCCAGGCATTTTCGAGCATTACTGAATGACGTGCCAAAGAAATGCAGGGTGCTCCATGGATGAGCTAGACTGTGAGTAACTTCAGACCTTCACAGGAACATTGAGGCATGGGAACCACACAAACCAGATCTGACAGAAGAGCTTATCAGGCTTGCACACAGCTTTAAGCTTAAGGAAGCTTTGTGACCTGGGGCAGCATGGTGGGAATGGAGGAAATCCATAGAAGACACTAGGTGTAAAACAACAGGCAGAAACCTTGTTTAGTACTGCATACACCAGTCATTTACAGATAAAGAAATGAAACTCTTGTGGTGGCTTCCTGGGAAATGCAAATCCTGATAAACCTAGTTTAGTGCACCTCAGATGTCTTGATGTGTACATGTTTACAGGTCCCACATGAGCTAGCTACTGCGTGGCATTTGCAGCAGTGAGCCAATTTGAAGTGATTCTGTTTGTAGTGAAGTTGTGACTGTCTGAAACTGTTTCTGATGATTCCAAAGAGGGGAAAAAACTACCAATCTGCCTTTTCTTCAGTGAGCACAAAGGTAGACAAGATTTCAAAAGCTGCCATCCTTTTGGCTATTTTAGTGTTCGGACTGCCTTCCTATTTGAGAATGGCAGGTCTTTAAAATTATACCTCTGGGTGTGTTTTTGTGGCATCGGTTTGAGGAGGTATATAAGTATAATTAATTAGATTACTTCAGTGTTAATGAAGAGCTTTTCAAATTCTTGAAGGACATACCCTATGACAGTTCTGGTCAACGTTATATGTGTACCAGATATTCATGAACCTCAGTCAAATTTGTTATGATGAGATTAGGTAATTTTGATGCTCCGTCTGAAAGTTCTTGATTTTTCTGAACTGAGTGTTTTGCTAGCAAAACACTTCCAGAGTGTCAAACATTTTAACACGGATTTTATATTTCTCGTGTCCTTCCCTACTGTGTTCCACTTATTACAAGAGAGTGAAAGGGAAATACCTTCTTTGTTTACTTTTCTCTGTCCCACTTAAGAATAATGGGATTTGTGTACTGAGAGCAGTGTCTGACCCACAATGGTGGTAATACCATCTGCTAATTAGAGGATTTGGCAAAATAATTGCAATTTTCTACTTAAATTAGAAGGTTCATCTTAGTAGAGTGTGTGATTCTTCTTTAGCTTGGGGGAGATATATAGAAGGAAGGCTGGCATCAGGACAGGCAGATAACCGCTTGTTAAGAGAACAGGCCAGCATTAGGAAGACAAAAGCCACAGCTCGAGGAGAGGAGAGGAGAGGAGAGGAGAGGAAAACATTCTCACCTTGGACACTTTGTTCTCCTCACCTGTCTCTCTATCTATCCATGTATACATGCACTCACTACTCATGCCTGTTAACTGTGTTATTTTAATGTTAATCAATAATATTCCACAGCATAGCAGCAGTAGGGTTGAGAAAAGGGCAAAACAAATTATTGCAGCACTTTATGAAGAACAGCAGGAGATCACAAACCACTCAAGTTTCCATGCCACAAAACAATGATTATGTATTTATAAAGATTAATTTTTAATAATGCTGTTAGCTACTGGTATGCCTAGATCACATTTGGATACAAATATTCCTTGAACTCTGGTGAAGTTCACATCTGAATTCACAGAATCACAGATTCAGAACAATGAAGTATGTAAAATATTTCAGTTTGGTCTGGAATATACAAAAATGATGGGTATTCAGCTATCATGAAGTTTCCATATCTGATTTAATATCACTGCAATTTCTGGTGCTTGTATTACAACTAAGCTCATCATTCATTTCTTTTAATGTCTAGCCAGGATAATGCTGATATTGCAAAGAAAACTGTGATCCTATCATTTTCCTCAAGCGTATAACTCATGACAGTGCAGAAGTGGTTTTGAACAAACCAGAAAAGCAAATATTCATAAACTCATACACTGAGCATTGCCCATCTAAGCATACTTTCAAATAAAAGCATTATAATCTGGAGACTGGAAACCTAGCAGCAGTACCAGGGTCAGGACTTTGTAGTATCTTCACATAAGCTCCTAGAAGCTGGTGTGCACTTGCATTGTAAAAATGCTCCAAATTTTGTGTGGAGAAACCTTACCAAGGACATCCATGAAATGTGGAGTCAAGAGCATGTACATTGCAGAACTTGCCTCTCTCAGAGAGTAAATTAACTGGAAAAAATGGTTTAAATCAGTGGATGCTGCTCCCTCTTGCACTGGGGACTTTTCTTTAAAGAAGTCTTATGTTTCATATGTTTTTTATCTATATAAGTCATTGATTTGGGATATGCAGCCTGGCTCAAGTCACTGGGTTTCTTAGAAACCCCTCGTGGGACCTCTGACAAGCCACATTCAGTAGTAGCACCTGTCCCACATGCAGCTGCTATGGTTGAAGCCATAATGATGGGTGTTAAAATGTTCTGTATTTGTATACAGGTTAATTTTTGATATGAATTTTTGATATGAAGTATATACTGCATATTATTAAGTATTTCTTAAATGCAATGCTTTGGAACAAATCTATTGGGATTGCTCAAAGAGATATGTGGAATAAAGTTGTAGGGCAAGGGAGAAGCATTTCTGCACTGAGGAAAGACTTTGGATCTGAACTTATTGAAAGGTGGCAGCATTGTTTCGCTGTTACAAATGGCATAGGAACTTACATGACTCTTATGCATGACTGACACAGAAAAGCTAGTCAAGAAACTTGGAAGAGAGTTTTGCACAGCGTATGTTATCAGTTGGCTGCCATTTCCCAGACTGCGCAATGTCTGGGAAACTTCCACAACCTGGAAAAAAAGTGTGATGATGTTTATGTTGTAAGTTGTACTCTGTAAGGTAGGCAGGACTAATACCAATATGGGGATGAAGAGGCTTCAGAGGTTCTAATGTAAGATCCTCCCTGGTGTGTCCAAGGCTGTCACATCTTGTCTATACAGTTGGTGCCTCCATTGAGCAAACAATATTAGCCTCTGTGTTACAAAGAGGTGATCGCTCTTAGTGTGTTGTTTTAGATTTAATAATAATGTTACTATTAGTCAGAAAGCATGTGGCTGGCCGTATCAGAATATGTAGTCTCCTATATATTTTTGGAATAAATTTAGTATCTGCAGTCATTTTGCTGGACACATTAAATCCAGTAATAGTACTCAAAAAATGCATGCTGTTGTTTAGTGTTGTTTCCACAAATTTCTGCCTTTGCTTTGCTAATTCCTCAGCACATCTGGCTAGGATCCCTAGGGACCTGTGAGAAGCTCCCTGACTCCGCCCATCGTTAACATTGTATTCTGCTATGTAAAAGAACTGGAAAACTCAGGTAGTCCAGGTGCTTCCATTCTGATTCCTCGTGGGAGGCTGGAGCATGAACAATTGCTTATTGCAATTACCATCTAAGTCTCCCTTGTTCAACTCACCTCTATCTTTAAGTAATTTACAATGAGCAGAAAATAAAGAGCACCTTGTGTCATAGACCGGCCATCCTTTAGCATGTTTTCCAAAAGCAGAATGTCATTAAAATGTAGTACACCTGACTTTCAAAAATATTAGTCTGGAAGAGTTTATCTAAATGTAATTTTCAGTTTATTTCAGTCACATGTATCTACCTTTTGGCATTTTCTTTTTGTAATTATTTTCCCATTCAAGTTTCACTCATGATTACCCTTAAAATGTACATGCAGCTAGCTGGCTGCGTGGTGTGTCCACACTCTTAAAAGAGAAGGGTTGTTTGAATTAACATAAATGGACAGAGCTTACCAAATCCTATCACCAGAGCCGTAGCCTGGTCAAACAAAAATCTGATCTTCACCTACAACAGTGCAGACAATCCAAAACAAAATAGTCATAACTGTTTATGACCCATATAATTCATAGCTCAGCCTCAGTTTTGTAACAGCCCCTTTGGTAATGAATGTGTGACTCAACAGCATTTGGCTTGTGGGACCAGACACAGCTCACTGCACCAGTGCAAACTGTCCTACATGAGTTATGTGCAGCTCTGGGTGAGCTCCTCTGTGATTTACCTGAATGGAGAAGGAAGACATTGCTGGAAGGGGAAAAATTGATTGAGTTCAGGTCATGCCAATTCAAGGATGTTAGACTGCTTCTGTGGATTTATTAAAAAATTAGTGTGCATATTTTGTTTGCTTTGTTGAATATATAGGAAATTTATGTAAGCTCTAGAAATAACTCTTAATAGAGACAGGGGAGATTTTCTAAATCACTGGAGATATTTTTATTGCTGTTTCTCAGAGGCGTTTTCTTCTGTAAGTTTTAGCTTGGCAGTATGTAGTATATTAAGTATACAGCTTTTTGTACTTAAGAACTGCTCAGCGCAGGATATAACTCTTCAGAAACCATTCACCTTAACCAGATTTAATCCACGTAGATGAAATTCAGCAAGGAAATCTCCCTCAGGTGATTATGGTTGTCATTCACATCCGTAGTTCACAAGAGAGCCCAGGAGACAAGAAGTCAAAGCCAGTGCTGGGACCCTGCTAGTGGCAAACCAAAGGTGGTCAGGACACTGTGCACCTCTTCCTGTCATGTCTGCAATTTCTGTTCCTTCTTAAGCTGAACTCAGCTCTTCTCATGTCTAAGTCAAAGGTGGTGATCTGAAGTGTATTTATTTGCTTCCAGGTAGGGCTGCGTTCAGTAGACACTACACACCCAAACACAGCAGTTAAAGCACTCTTTCACCTGCCAATTTTCACTGGGTACCCCAAAGACTTTTTCTCATAGCTATATAGCTACTTAGATTGATAGCTGAATTCAGTTTTGGAAGAAATTGCAGCAAGAGTGGGGGGACTTCTGTGAATTTTTTGCACCATTGTACTTCAGAGTTGATTAAAGTTGCAGTGACAAAGCAGCTGGCTGGGGAATCAGAAAACCCAGATATCTTCTGAGTTCTGCTGCCAGTCTGCTGAGTGGTGCAGAGCGAGTGCCCCTTCGTTTCTGCAGCTCACTGCTTGTGCATCCTGCCTAGCTTAGGCAGCAGCTTTATCAGATTGATAATCAGTGGGGTATTATCCTGGGACTGCACGCTTAATGCTTCCAGTATCATCTACTATATTTGGTTGCAGATGGTTGTGCCTCTCTGAAAAGGCAAGTTCCTCATCCCCAGCCTTCACCTTCTCCTTTCTGACCTTTCAGGACTTATTAAGTAAACCTTGTTCCTCAGCCTTGCTTTCCTGAACATTAACGTAAGCCTTCACCTGGTGGTTTCAACCTGCCCTACAACTGAAAAGAGCCAGGAAACCTGTTCCATGGAAACTGCGAAACCAGGTCAGGCTCTGGATAACTCCAGTCCAAGCCAGCAAATTCTGCTGGGTGCTGACTACAGCCTACATCCCAGGCAGAAACCTGTTATGTGTAGAAAGAGTATAGGCTGAGTTTCTCTCTGTGGACAGAGTTAAAATCCATGTCCTGCTATTGTGTGACAATGGGATTTCTGCCTGCGGGAGTAGCTGGCACCCACCGCCAGCACCATAGGGCTATCTGCTGAAGGCTGAACAACTGCACTCCAACAGGACTCCCGATATGAAAGAAATACCAAAGTGACACAGCTCATTTGTAAATCTTGACAGGCTCTTGTAAAGGTTATAATCTGAGTGACAAGCTCAGTCACGGAGCAATTCTTTTAAGGCCCAAGGGATGCTCCATGGTGGAGCTGCTGTTGATAAAGAAGCTAGCTAGAGGCAGCTAGCTATAAAAAATACAGGAAGAACATGCCCATTAAATCAGTAGTCATTCCTACTTGGTCACATTTGTAACTAATTTAAATAGAGGCCTTCCTTAACTGAAAAATCATGTCAAAATATAAGTATAAAATGAGTTAACAGTAAAATATTTGGCATGATGATACTCAGTGGTTGAATCTCAGGTGGAAAGAGAGGAGAAGCATGTAGGCTCTGGGAACCTTGCCAGCAAAAATCTCAGCTAGTTTCCACCATCTCGGTTTTACCAGTAAGGCATAGGAAAGGTCAAGCAGATTTCTTGTTACAGTCTAGTTAGGCTAGTTATTCCAAGGGATCTGTTCTCTATCTTTAAAGTAGCTTTAAGCAATTATATGCAGACAATTATCTGCCACCCACTTCTGTCTTTTCATAAGCCTGCTGAGTCTTGCAAGCAGAGGGCTTTGTTTGCTGTGGTCCTGTAACAACTAAATAAACTGACAGCGTTCTCAGGTAGTCACAAAAAATAAATTAAAAAATGTGATAAAATAAAGCCCACTGTTCAGTATGTTCATCACATAAAAAAGACTTGACTTTCAAATTCAGACTTTCAGGCTCTATTCTTGTCTGGCATCTGGGAAGAATCAGACTCCTATTTTATTTTGACTTTAAATTCAAGCCAGGCAATTGTCTCCCCCGTCTTGAGGCTGGCAACAAGAGATAGTCATAAAGAAGATGACCAGGTGGAAGAATAAAAGCACAAAAAGGAATTGGAACTTTTTTTATTGTTATTATTTTAAGTATTGATTGTAAATAAGGAAGTTGTATTTGCTGTAACTTGAGGGTTTTCTTTCTTCCTTTCTCTAAAAATAACTTTAATATTATAAGCATTGGTTGTGACAGCAGGGACCAGAACACTTACAAGCAAGTGATTCTTAGAAATACATGTTAAAAAAAAATAAAAAAATCTAAATGCCTTACTTCATCTGCTGTGATGGTTCAGGAGCTTTAGCTGCCTAATGGGAGAACCAGGAAGGCACGTGAGTAATTTTCCATAGGCACCTCACCAATTTCCATTGCTTTATGCATCACTTCTTTGGGAAATCCACTGCATGGCAATGATGTGTCCTCTTCCTTAATGTAAAATGCAGGCATATTAGGATTAGACATTTATTTAAAAATAAATAGAAATGTTCATGTTACCTGAGAAAACCTTTTCTTCACTTCATATTTAACTTAGCTAGGCTTAAAAAATACCTATATTAAAAGCCTGTAAAAGCTTAGAGGTTTCCTGTGAAGCCTGTGTCTAAACGTAGAGCAGAATAGCATGTTCAATAGGGTGTTGTGCCAGAGAGTTGAGTTAACTGCATATGACCTCATCATTTCAAACTGGGCCATGATTTTCCCTTTGGTTTTTGCTTGCTTTCTCCTAATTCCTCCTATACACGCTTCCTCCTACAATTTCTCTCTTTCCTTCTTCATCCTCAGATGTGTCACTGTTCTCTTTCTTTTGCTGATCAAATGCAATTCACAAAATCAGCTGTTCTGCAGAATGAGCTCTCCTGACTCTCATTTGAGTCCACAAAAAAGCCTGCAAATCTCCCCTCTGCTATGCTGCAGAAAGTGTTAAACCAGCAGCAAGCGAGTGCCAGCATGGATTGGGGTGTGCAGCTGGGCCACCCTGCTCTGCCTGTGCCTTCAGGGCAAGTCCAAAATTGGTGAGTCTCACAGCTGAGGCCTGAATACCCAAAAGCATAGGTTAATAGGAATATGATAACCTCCATGTGAGCTGGTTTTAGGGAGCAGGGAATGTGACTGATTTAGACATACAGCAGACAACTTTTTCCCTGCTTCTGTAGAAGGGTAAAGTGAATTCAAGATGACAACTTTCTGCTCATACAGCACTTTTTCCCCTTATGTGCCAATAACTCATATATTTAAAATTCAAAGGTCTGCATGCAGCCCCCATAACTACTTTTCCAGGCAGTAATGCGCTCACTGCATTAGACAATAAAAATAGGTGAAGTCCACTCCACTTACTGCTCTCTGAAGCCATCCTGAAACTCTTTTGCTACATCCATATCTGTGACTGTATTTTGCACAGAACATAATATCTAGCTCAATCTCCTCTAAACTTTTTTTTTTTACTCATCCTTAGTTTATAATTAAAAACTGGTGTACCAAAAAAGAATTAATACATCTTCTGCTTCATTCTTACTAGTTCTGTTCTGGCCTTGGTGTTAGACCACACCTTCACAGCAGAGGAACTAGGCCTCCATCAGCAACTTGAGATATCTGTAGAGGACTAAAGTGTTTCACTGACAGCTATAATAATTCTGTTGCTCTTACCAAAATTACTTTTTCTGCAACACCATAACGTGTGATCGTGGTGATGAGAGTTGGCTTTGAATGTAATTCCATGATATTGTAAAAACAAAACTGAAATGTATTTTTTTCAGGAGTGTTGTGGTTTATGTTTTTTAAAATAGTGATTTTGAGCACTTGTGTTTTGTGGGATGGCTAATCAGAGGCCTTTATAAGACTCTGTGTTTAGTACTTATCTGAAAGTTAAGACCTTTTAAGATGGCTCCAGACAAACACTAGAATCAAGAGGCACAGGATACATGATCAAAATACATCATTCTATTTTAATATACTGAACAGCAATGAAGTGATCCTTGATTTCAGGTGGTAGCATTCAAAGTGTAAGTATACAGTGGCAATACTACAGTAGCAAATATTAAAATGAGAGATTTCTCTGAGGGAATCTTTACTTGTAGCTTATATACAGAAAGCTATTAGCTAAAAATAAACCTTAAAAATAATTCTTAAATAGACCCACAAGGACATTGTATATATTTTTCTCTCTTTAACATGAAACCTTTTCTGTTGTCTAGAATTGTCTTTAATTAGGATTGCATAACCTAATAATAAAACTGCTTATGATTAGAACCAGCAGACACATTCAGCTTATGCCTTAATTAGATTAAGCTCTTCATCGACAGAAGTAAGAGATGGAGCATTAGGCCTTTTTAACATTTAATCTGGAGAATGCTTTATAATTGTATTTAATCTGTGAGGCAAAAGTTTACAGTGGGAGAAAAAGCAATCTGCCAATATCTTTCTAGGAAATGCTTGATTAGCTGTTTGTCATGTTTTAAAGACAGATTGTTTCGGGAAAACGTATCAAAGTGGGGAGGGGGTCTCACATGCATGCACAGTCTTCTAAATAAACAGATTGCCTCTAAAGTAGCTTTGTCAGTCAGTAGCTGCCTCCCTTTCTTTCCTATTTAATTATGTTCTCCTCAAGACTTGGGGAAAATGATTGAAAAACAGCGAGTCCAGTACTGTCTCCAGTAAGCCGTCGAATCCATGATCAGTCAGTCCAACAGGTGAGATCACTAGTGCTAAGTGCTTTACGTTGAAATGTATTCCTATTCAGTATATAGTCACTAATGAGCAAATTAATTAGTCTTTCCAGGGCTGCAGACAGTAAATTCCCAGTACATGTACTGGAGGGTCAAAATCCCTGCTCGCTGGCCTGCAGTGGGTGCCAGGCCATCAAGGCCCAGTACCACTGCCAAGAGTTGTTGACTGAGCTTTGCTCTAATCAGCACTGTTCACATACTAAGAGTATGGGACCTAGCTCAGCTCCACTTTCTTACCAACAGATTCCCCACATGGACTGTGGAAAAGGTTATTAGGGTTTATTAAAAGCATGCAAGATTGAACCAGTTCTGCTTTCACAAAATCACAGAATCATTTAGGTTGAAAGGGACCTCCAAGATCACCTAGTCCAAACTATGACCTAACACTAACAAGTCCTTCACTAAACCATATCACTAAGCTCTACATCTAAATGTCTTTTAAAGACCTCCAGGGATGGTGACTCAACCACTTCCCTGGGCAGCCCATTCCAATGCCTAACAACCCTTTCAGTAAAGAAGTTCTTCCTAATATCCAACCTAAACCTCCCCTGGCACAACTTCAGCCCGTTCCCCCTCATCCTGTCACTGGGCACGTGGGAGAATAGATCAACCCCCACCTCGCTACAGCCTCCTCTAGGTACCTGCAGAGAGTGATAAGGTTACCCCTGAGACTCCTCTTCTCCAGGCTGAACAATTCCAGCTCCCTCAGCCGCTCCTTGTAAGACTTGTTCTCCAGACCCCTCACCAGCTTCGTAGCCCTTCTCTGGACACGCTCGAACAACTCCGTGTCCTTCCTGTAGCGAGGGACCCAAAACTGAACACAGTACTCGAGGTGCGGCCTCACCAGAGCCGAGTACAGGGAGACAATCACTTCCCTAGCCCTGCTGGCCACACTGTTTCTGATCCAAGCCAGAATGCTGTTGGCCTTCTTGGCCACCTGAGCACACTGCTGGCTCATATTCAGCCGACTATCAACCAATACTCCCAGGTCCTTCTCTGCCAGGCAGCTTTCCAGCCACTCATCTCCCAGCCTGTAGCACTGCTTGGGGTTGTTGTGCCCCAAGTGCAGGACCCGGCACTTGGCCTTGTTGAACTTCATGGAGTTGGCCTCAGCCCATCAGTTCAGCCTATCCAGATCCTCCTGCAGAGCCTTTCTACCCTTGAGCAGATCAACACATGCACCAGATCATTGATAAAGATATTGAAGAGAACTGGTCCTAATACCGAGCCCTGGGGGACACCACTAGTGACCGACCTCCAAACTGAATTTACCTCCATTCACCACGACTCTTTGGGCCCAGCTACCTAGACAATTTTTAACCCAACGAAGCGTACACCAGTCCAAGCCATGAGCAGCCAGTTTCTTGAGGAGAATGCTGTGGGAAACGGTGTCCAAAGCCTTACTGAAGTAGGGCTTTCCTCCCTGCATTTGTACTGCAGCAAAGCCCTAGAGTGAAATCAGGTCTGTGAGCTCCCTCCTGCAGGTGCTTCACATGCTGTTTCTCTCCTCTTCACGAATAAAGGATAAATGTGTAGAGAAAAGGACACAGATGGACAGATGTGCTCTAGCAGTAACTAGCTAACAAGGAAGAGGCAAAAGCAGCATCTTTATATGACAAGAATCTTCAAGCTTATGAAAGGCCCAACTTGCCTGACAGTTTCATGTTCATATCACTATGATATGCATGCTTATTTCCAGGCAGAAAGGTTAAATATTGCTAATAAGAAAGAGACCTGCAAAGTTATTTTTAGATCAAATGTCTCTGATCATAAAGGCTTCTTAGACATTTTAAACTTTTTATTTATATTGAAACCTTCTGTTCCTCATTTAAATTCTACTGAAGAAACCAGGAGCATCACAAATGTTAGTGTGTAGAGGAAAGCTGGCAATTTTCAGTTAGCAAGACTTTTTATCCAGTAACAGGGCTGTGTTCCCTTCTTAAATAAGTACATAAGAAAAACATCATGTTTCAGCTTTCCCAACAAACTTACTATTTTACTTGTGTATTTAAAGATGACATTTGTAGTGTTTCAAATGTTTACTTTTACTTACTGAAGTTGAATTAATTTCAAAGGAAACAGTTCTTTCATTTCCAAAAATTTAATCTTGCAATCCCTAAGTTTCTGGGTTATGTATGGAACTAGTTTTTTAGAGATGTGGGTGATGCTGCTTTTTTAATTATTGGCTGGCTTTGTGGATGCGACCTGTGACGTTAACAGATAATGAGGGTACTAAACCAGTGCAATCAGTTCCTTCATCCTCAGGAAATCATGAGAATCAAAACTCAAGTTGAATGTTATCAGTTAGGAGTAGTAGTAAAAATATGAGTTACATTCCCAATTCCTGAGCAACTGAGCGGTTTGCATATTGTGCAGTTATTGTCTTGCACAGGGCTACAAGATCTATGGGGCAGAAAGGTGCTCCATCCTCCAGCATTAGCTGTCTGAGGGTGGAGAAACCTTATCTACAGATCAAGTACCAAACGCAAATGTGGGGTTTGCCTTAGATTCCAGTAGGAATGTTACCTGAGAGATATTAAGACACTTCTATTATTTGAGCTCTTTGATCCTCTTCAACAGAAGCCACTATTGAAGTGCAAATGATTTATTAATTACAGCACAGCACCTCATGGGGTAGGGAAATTGTGTTGTGCAGTAATTTTTGAGACCAGCAAAACAACCATATGAAAATTCACAAAAACAGAGGAATCTGACCAAAAAAAAAAGTGAGGACTCAAAGCCAGATTTAGCAAATCAGTTAAGCACTTACTTTATCAACTTGACAAAGCAATTGATTCTCCCTGTTCTCCAGTCCCCCCCTCTGTAGTTATTGCATGTTTCCAGGGACTGAAGGTGAAGAAAGGAATCAAAGAATGAGAAAGGAAAATCTTCCTGAAAAAGCACAAATTCAGCAAAGAGAACAAACAGTGATTCTTCTTGGCTCTGGTTGTCTATTGTCTTGGTTGTCTATTCTGGTAAAAAAAAAAAAAAAAAAAAAAAAAACACAAAAAAAAAACACTAGCTCATTTGGGATTTGATAATTTTGTTTGGATACAATTAGACTTTGAGCCAGAATCATTCCCTTGTCAATTTGCAGAGCTACAGGATTTTGCAGTAGTTTAAAGAAGTGCTTTATTGTGTTCATAAAAACCAGCTTGAGGAAGTATTTTTCAGCAAAACAATGAAAGAATCATATTAATTATAAAAAAAGAAAAGTAGAACTGTTATGATACTGCAGAAAACATCACCTCTTCTCCTTAAGAAGCATGGTTAAAAGGCTGCCAGTGTTGATGGTATAAGGAAGGCTGGCCCTACACCATACCTTTGTAGTTAAGTTAATGAGATGTGAAAAACACATTTGTATTCTTTTTGCACCTCTTACTAATTACCACTTAATAATGTGAAATAAGCAGGCCCCTGTTTCTCTTTTGTAAAAAAAAACTTGATAGTTACCAATAATCCCCAGTCAATGACACCCACTGATGGCAGAGTGCTCTTTATTTGTTGCTTTGAATTATGCTACAGCAATGCAGTTCTGTGTGAATATGAGGGCATGTTTAGTGGACTATAGCAGTGCAGAAAGTGGAATATTGCAATTAGCAAATTGGCCAGAAGAAAAACTCTTATATTTATATATCTATTTATTCATAGTTTAGAAAGCTACATTCTGTCATATTTACTTACACACACTTGGGGAAAGGCTAGAAAAAGTTTCTTGCATTATCAAGCTATTTGCACTGCAAACACAGTAAACCAATTAATTCCATCAAGGACAAATTCGTAAATAAGCAATATTTCAACAAACAGGCTTAGCTCATCTGGGATGGATCTGCCAGCAGGGAGGGACAACTTCATCCTTGCAAGCTGCATGGCAGGGTTGCAGGGCAGCTGCTGTGGGGATGTAGGGAGGCTGCTGCTCTTGGGGACCTGGAACAGTGCTTGGTCCATGCCTCTTGTGACCTAGATGGTAGAATGCAGAAATTCCTGGCAGAATATAAGTATATTAGTTTATCGGCCAAGTATATTTGCTTGTTTGGCAATTCAGCACCCATCTGTGGGGTTCCTGCATCATGGACTGTGCCAATTGAGGTATGACACAGATCCATAGGGAAGAGCTTGCATGGAGGAATTAGGAGCATGGTCATCTAGGTAGACGCAGCTATATTATATGAGGTCTGTGCATCTCCAGAGGGATACCTGGGTTTTGTTCTTACTGTATAGTGAAGGTTAGGTTCTTTGTATTTGTTTGTCCCTTGTGGTTTACATCCTTTCTGGGAAAACCAGCAGAGCTGTGGAAAGCATTACTAATTGGCCGCAGGATCCACTGTATTCTCTAAACTTAAACCATTACTTTAGTACATCTATAAGGAAAGTCATCCTGCTAAAGACCATACATTTCAGAGGAAGGAAGGTATCACCAACTATTTGCAGTCACTGAAAGTACCTTAGAAATTTTTGCAAGACCAATGACAATAAATATAGTCTTCAGATCACATTCCACCCTAGGGCAATTCTTTTAGGTTTCCCCTCCTCCTTTTTTTTTTTTTTTTTTGCAGGCCCTTAAGATCTGCTTTGCTGTGTTACTAGCTCATCACAATTATCACTTCTCACCCCTGTATTGGCTTCAGTTCGGAGGTGGCTGAGTAATCTGTTTATGTAGGCTCAGGATGTGTTACCCTCTTTCTGATGAAAGATGTAATACCAAAAGCAATTTTAATGTGACAATTGATTTTTTTTTTTTTTTTAGTTTGATTTGGTTATCAGAGCCTGTACCTAATGCTTATTTTACTGTGATTGCTCTACTTGCTGCACGTCAGGCCAGAATAAAAGGATAAAGCAGAACACAATCAAAAAGTCGCTTGAAAAAAAAAATTGCCTCTTCTTTGTAAAGAATGTGGAAAATCGAAAGCATCATACATTTTCCTTTGAGATCTGGTGTCTGATCTTTGTTAAAAGTGACCTACAATGTGAGGAGGACTTTGGTTTCCATTTTCTTCCATTTACATGGGAGATGGAGATGATTATGTATTTATATTCGCATTTTCTCCTGTATTAAAAATGCAGATCGTATCTGCCCTGGAAGATGCTTCTCCTGAGCATTTCAAATTGTCCTCTCAAGAACAGAGTGACAAAAAATGTATTTCCAAGTCTGTTTAAAAGTTTTTCTTAGTAGCATCAATTAGACATATATCATTAACTCTTTGGGTGAAGAAAACAGTTTTACCAAGTCCAATAGCACTACACAGCAAATATTATTTAAATCCCTCAATTCATTAACAAAGCCAGAGATAACCAAGCCTGATATTTCTGAGGTGAAATAACAACCGTATGGAAATAATGATCACCTCTATCTCTTCTCAGACCTTTTCAGGCTAAGAAAAAAAAATCAAATAAGGCAAACAACAGTAACAGTTTAGAAAGAGAGATTCTGCCTCTATTTTTTTTTCAAATTGTCAACTTACACTATCATTTAAAGTAATTTAAGCAAAAATATATGCACCCTGCTGCCTCAATTTATATCCACAATAAGCACATGAACTCTAGTGAAATTCTATCTTAGATTTGAAAGGATATAAAGAGAACAGGATTTGGTTCTGTGATTGTAGTAATTAGTTACCTAAATAGTGCTTTTATTTTTACTCTTGAAAAAAAAGCCAGAGCTGACTATAATACGTTGAGATGGAGGAAAGCCAGCTGGCATGTCCATATCTATCCATTGACTATATAAATACAGTGCCATTAAATAATTTTGTGCAAATACAAAATCATAATTATTTAATTATCTCCTGTTCTTTTACAAGGCAATAAGCCTGTTGTGAATATGCCTCATTCAACTCCATACATAATACTGGCTGAATATTTTCCTAAGTGATACTGAACAGTCACACCTGCCTGACTCCACCTTGATATCTAAAAAACAAGATAAAAGGCAATTTGATCTCCAAAATATTCAAGATAATGCTAAGCAGAATTTAAGTCCTGCAGGGTTTTGTTCCTTAAGCATTACACAAGAGATGCTTGCAAGAAGAACCCAGCCAGTAGCTGCTCAGGGTTTCATATATTCATTTCCTCTGATGTGTTTAGTTAGCCCTTGGCTTTCTCTCATATACAGCCTTCAAAAGCCTATATGTCATCTGAATCCCAAGGAAAGAAAAATCTATTTTACATTTTCTACCTTTTCCTGTGTCTTTAGTTGTGTGTTTTGGGGGGATTTTTTTAAGTTTTCATTCTCCTTCATGGCTAATCATGTATTTCTGGGATTTTTGTCAGTTTGCATAGTTTTATAAATTGTCAGATACCACAAAGCAGTTTGGAAATGGTGCCCATATTCATGGGCATATCTGGACTGTTTGGCCAAGCTAGAATATTTAAAGCTTGTAAGTACTACAGCATTGACATCTCATTTATTCTCAATTAGTACCAATTAAATAAACAAAGAAACAGGAAAAAAATTGACAACTACGTGCTACTTTCCAGCAAAAAAATTCCACCCCAAAAGCAAGAGAGAATCCCTAAAGGTCTGATGTTCTTGAGCATTTCTTAAAGTACTTCTTAAAGACAGCAATTTTATCTGAAGGGTTTGGGAGAACAACACCAAGAAAAAGTTAGCTTACTTAGTCTAGGGAGCTGCACTTGCAAATCTCTGGGCTTTCAAAGCTTCAATAGTTGTCAATGGGAGAGGCATCTGAAGAAGTATTCCAGGATAGAGACCCAAGTTCATAGTAAGCTCCTGCTAATCCACATCACTTACAATACAAAGAGGTGTGCTCTTTCTAGTAAAATAAAGTTTTCCTGAACCTTTCCCTAAAGTCCAACAAACCTTTGCATTTAATTTAGAGAAGGTGAAATAATATGTCCCCAGTTGTTTTTTATTTAGAAAGTCTCTATGCTTCCTTGCCTGCTTTCCTTGTCCAGTCATGTAAGGGTGCCTAATTTGTTAAGAGGGACTGAAGTCTTCTCCTTTTTAAGTTGTAACCTCAGTGAGTAATCAATTGTGTTAGAGATATCTGTAATTAGGAAAGGAATCATTTAAACTTCTGAGTTTAAAATTTGCAAAATACATGGACACGTCCATTGACCCAGAAGTATCTAGACTAGTATCTCAAGCAATTGTTCTTCAAACTTGCGGTGACCACCATTCTGAGACATAACATCAAAATGCGGCTGCACTGTACAGCTGCATAATGCAAATATGTTTTCATACAGTGGCAACTCTGAGGCTTGCTGGGGTAAATAATATTGCAAAATAGTTCAAAAGAAAAACTAAAAAAAAAAAAAAAAACACATATTTTAATACACGAAATCCAGTAGGAAATTACAATGCAAAGGAGAAGTCAGTGTGGGGAGAACTCACTACCGAAGTTCCTGCAGTTCTTAGAGAAGGTTCTCTCTTCTGACAAAGAAATAGCTCACACATAAGAATAACTGGCATGATCCTAGTTAACTGCTTACAGGATCAGGATTGCACCAAGTCTCACCCGTTCTAGGAGATTTCAGTGCATAAGATGTTACTTCTCAATTGCTGCGGTAAGAAATTCAGGAAACTGCTACTTGAGTCCATGAAAATTACACATTTGTGTCATCTCACAGATTAGATCAATGAGACATAGTAGTTGTATCCATTTTCAGAAGCCAGTTGATAACTGCAGATAAAAGATCCTTAAAGGAGTTGTTTCCTGTCCCCAGCCATGCTAAGCATTTGTTGCTCACACCATGTGTTTATCAGTGTTGGTCTTGAAAATTTGCACTGATGATTTTGTAACTTCCCTATCAAACTGCCTGTTCTGCTGCGTGATTTCCTTTATTGCTAAAGTAGTAGCTTGAGTCTCATACTTATTAAGTGGTCTTAAATTGAGTGCATTTGATTGAGTGATCAGAAGAAGACAGCATGGGTTTATGGAAGGCGGATCCTTCCTGACTAACTTGATCTCCTCTTATGACAAGATGACCTGCTAAGTAGGTGATGGGAAGCCTATAGATGTTGTCTGTTGATCTGTTTTTTTAGTAAAGCATTTGACACTCTTTCCCACAGCCTTCTCCTGGAGCGACTGGCTGCTCATGACTTGGACAGGTGTACAGTTGGCTGGGTGAATAACTGGCTGGATGACTGGGCCCAAAGAGTCGGTGAACAGAGTTAAATCCAGTTGGTGGCCAGTCACCAGTGGTGTTCCCTGGGGCTCAGTACTGGGACCAGATTTGTTTAACATTTTTATCAGTGGTCTGGATGAGGGGATCGAATGCACCCTCAGTAAGTTTGCAGATGATACCAAGTTAGGCGCAAGTGTTGATCTACTTGAGGGTAGGAAAGTTCTGCAGAGGGATCTGGATAAGCTAGATTAATGGGCTGCATCAAATTGTTTGACATTCAACAAGGGTAAGAGGCAGGTACTGCACTTGTGTCATAACAACCCCATGCAGTGATATAGGGTTGGGGAAAAGCAGCTGGAAAGCTGCCTGACAAAAAAGGAGCTAGGGGTGCTGGTCGACAGCTGGGTGAACATGAGGCAGCATCATGCCCAGGTGGCCAAGAAGGCCAATGGCATCCTGGCTTGTATCAGAAATACAGCGGCCAGCAGGACCGGGGAGGTGATTGTGCACAGTACACAGCACTGGTGAGACCACACCTCAAGTATTGCATTCAGTTTTGTTCTACTACTCACTCAAGAGTAGTAGACTACGCTACAAGAAGAACATTGAGTTGCTTGAGCATGTGCAAAGGAGAGCAGCAAAACTCATGAAGGGTCTAGAAAGCGTGACTTTTTGAGGACTGCCTGAGGGAACTGGGGCTGTTTAGTCTGAAGAGGAGGCTGAGGGGAGACCTCATCACTCTCTACAACTGCCTGAAAGGAGGTTGTAGCAAAGGAAGGTCTTGGGCTTTTCACAGGTGACAAGTAATAGGATGAGAGGAAATCATCTCAAGCTGTGCCAGAGGAGGATTAAAAAAAAAAAAGTTAGATGTCATAATGCATACAAACAAATCTTGAGTTATATTAGGTTTCTCACTGAAGTTGTAAATATTACAAGGGACAGAGACTCCTCTACCACTTTGGGAAGCCAGTTCCCACATTTGACTACATTCATTATGAAGACTTTTTTTCATTGTATCAGATCAGAATTTCCCTTGCTGCATCTTGCCCATGGCATCTTGTCTTTCACCATGTAGCTCCAGGAAGAGGCCAGCTGTCTCTGCTATGGCCACACATTACAGACTGACAGACGGCCTTCAGGTCCTTCTTCAGCCATCTCTTTTCAAGGCTAAGCAGACCCAGCTCCCTTGGGCCAACTTTGCACATCATGTTCAGCCATCACAGTAGGCCACTGCTGGATCTGCACCAGCCCATGTCTTTCTGGTACCAGAGATCCCAAGGCTGGACACAGGACTGTACTAGAATTTTCTCTACTGCTATGTAACAGTAGGAGAGCTATAATTTTTAATGGAGTAGGAGGTATAAAAAGTTCTCCGTTAAGTTTGAATTTTTTTCTTCATTTCTCAGAGCTGTATTAATGTGTAACGTTGTAGTATGCACCTGTACATCATGGTTTTTTTCAGCATGCAGAAGTAAAAGGTAGATGCTGTACATCCTATCCAGCCTTTATAGGAGGATGGGAGATGAGCAGTGTCTAGGCTGACCAGCACAGAAGAGAAAATTTGTAAACCAGATGCATTTTCAGTTTTTTATTTAATTACTTGCTAAGTAGAACCATTTAACACATACAAACAAGATCAGTTTAAAAGCAAGAGGATTCACATCAAATTAGCCTAATTATCAGGCTACCAGCACTGCTATCAGCAGCAGTGTCTTAAAAAGATGCAATATGCGGGTAAGACAACAGGTGAGTATTTTTTCTTTTTTTTGCAATGTTAAGTAGCTGATGTGAGCTCCTTTCCAAAAATCGTGGTGGGTCAGAATGGGGTATACTATTTCAACTATACTTGTACAAACCAAAGATCCCTCCATTCGAGTATCTTTCAACTCAGAAGATTTGTTGGCACTAAAAACACTCAGTGTTTGGACAATATCAGTATAAATCCACTAATATTCTGAGGAACGGGAATCTTGGGAATGTAATTCTGATATCATTCACTTGGCTACGCTCAGAGAGGGGAAGAAATCTTCCTTTGCAAACCGATACTTCTCACTTTCCCTTAATGCTTCTCACTTTCCTTACTTGTTTCAGAATTCAGCAACTTAGATTTAAACAGCAATGTGTAAGAGAGTATTTAGCTCACTACTTAGCTCAGACAAGCTTCAAATAGTTCGTTTCTTCATAAACGCATAATTTGGAGATTTTTTTTTTTTTTTTAAATGTAGGTCAATTGCTTCATGCTACTGAGGCAGAAAAGGCAAACATTTAATAAGGTTGCTGTAAGAAGACAGCATCATTACACATGATCATTTGGGCAATTTTCATTACACAGTTAAGGTGCACATTGTAGTGCCAGCCAGCCAGCCCTACAGCAAAATAGAATGAAATGCAAAGGATTTCTGTTGTAAAATAGTACATCAGGAATTTTATTTTTGTCTGCTTTGTCCTTCCTCCCTGAGAGAGGTTTATTAGTCTCTACTGAAAGGTGCAGTGTGATACTTGCCTTTTAAAGAACTATGTCAAGGGGATAATTCTAGCCACTTTTCATGCAGACACTTGAACACCTGTTTCCCCTTAATTTATCTGCCAAGGAATATTGGTTCAGGATAACACCCACTGATTTTATGTACTACTGCTATTTTGTTTTACCTCATAGTAATAAAGGTGAAACTATAAGTGACTTTTTTAAGGACCTTAAGCAAAATTACATGTAACAAAATCAAAAGATACATGGGCTGTATGATAACTCTTCCTTTAGCATTAAGCTGAATTTAAGATGCCATTTCATGTAACTGTCATGTTTCTACATAGTGCATTCATCTGAAATGTGCACCACCCCATATTCTGTGATCCTGCACTTTACTATGCCAAATTCAAGTCTTATAGTTAACTAGTTTTGAGTAATCTTGCAATATTTGCAGATTATCAATGTCATCTTTTCCTGCTGCTTATTACTCATTTGCAATTCTAATAATCTGTGATATTTCCACAGCAACTAATTATGATGGCAGAAATAGACTGACATCTATTGCTATTATGCAACAGAAATAAGTGAACTTTTACAAAAATAAATCATCCCAAGCTTCCTGATATATATAAAAAAAAAAAAACAGAAGAAGAAAAATGGGATGAAGTAGGAATAGAAGAATATCTAGGTAGATTTAATCATATTGTATTATTTCTTCACTTATATCTGATTTTTGAAGCTACTTCTTAAATATTTTAATTAATGTATTTATAACCACATAATGGCATTTCAGTAGTCTTCGAAAAGATGTTTCAAGGTAGTATCAGCGTTCATCAAACTTGAAATTGTACATGGAACAGTAATTTACAGCCTCTCTGTAGCTCTTCTATGAAGCATTAGTCAAACCCTGCAGAACAGTTTGACTTTAGTCTCTTTGTTAACAAAACTCATCTACACTCAGGTTGTTCTACCCCGGGCAGAATTTCAGATTTCAGTTTTGCATTCCATTGGCACTTCACATACTGCAGTGTCAGAAAGCAATCAATAATAATTAAGATTTGTCCAACATGAAATGCAGCACACAGGTCTGTTTCCTACATCTGAAAGAAAAGTCAAAAAATAAATCCTGGCCCAGCGTTCTCAGGAATTAATGAATAAAAATTGTGAAGCCTGCAAGGCCCACGATGGAAATGTGTCCTAAACCTGATACAGTAGCTAGCGTACTATTTTTACAACTAACACTACACAGAAAATGAAAGCTGAATCAGTTTTTGTAATTCTGGATGCCAGTATGTTGAAGTCTGTGTTACTTAACAGGTCTGATTTAATCATGCAAGAAAAATCCCCTGACAGGCATGGTAAGGAGATAAAATTCAAGTTGCTTTCAAAGGCAAATTAGATGCCTTTTCACATTTCCAAACTGTTAGATAATTGAATACACTGTATAATTTTGTGTGTTGGGATCAAGGGTGTATTCTTCTGATTCATTCAACATATCCTTTAAAGAAAAATATACTTGAGGACAAATGCAGTAGATTAAACCAGTCTGTGTAGCACAGTATCTTTTTTTTTCAGTCAACAGTTATATTCAGTAAAAAAATACACAAGAAGCAGGGAAAGTATGTAGTTATCTGTCCTATCACACACCAAATCAGATTCCAGAACTTAGACATTCGTAAGCCAAAAGTTGCATTCAGACCACCAGATCTAAGGGCCTCCTGGATTTAACCTGCATTGTTTTGTGTCATTTGAACCAAATTACAATTTTGTCCTTAATGGGAATAACTTTGCAGGTAATTCCACAAGGGAAAAAAGACATTGTGCATAAATGCACCTTTCCCCACCCCCCCCCCACCCTCCCCTGCTTTTTTTTTTCTCAGAGAAACCGTGATCATTTTGCTGGGTACTCTTTATTTCTTACATTATTTCTTACATTCTATGAGTGAGTGAATAGGTATTTGTGATGTTATAGACCTCTGTTATATTCCCCATCAGCTGCCCATTTCCCACGGCAAAGAAATTGGCAGTTTGCTCAAATGGTGTTTGCTCTAGCATGGGCCATGCTCCCAAGGACAGGTGCAGACTGACTTACATCTCTGTGTTGCTGCAGCTCCAGATCTGAAGCAATGTTTCATGACCATGCTGCATAAGAGCAGGAGCTCATGCTGCTGCCAAAGGTCACACCAAAGCAAAAGGCCTTCTGTGATGATTTTCTGCTTATCAGTGGATCCAGAAGAGTACATGGCCTCCAGGGATGCTTTGGAGGGCCAAGGGAGTCATGTCTGGTGTAGCTCCCACCAGGGAGTTGTTGAGGTTTAACCTGGGTGGCACCTTAGCACCACCCAGCTGCTTGTTCACTCTCCCCAGGTGGGATGGGGAGAGAATCAGAAAGGTAAGAGTGAGAGAACTCATGGGTTGTGAAAAGGACAGTTTAAAGCAAAAAGCTGTGTGCACAAGCAAAGCAAACTAAGGAATTTATTCATTACTTCCCCTCAGCAGGCCTGTGTTCAGCCACTTCCAGGAAAGCAGGGCTCATCACACGTAATGCTTTACTGGGGAGACAAACACTATCACTCTGAACATCTTTCCCTCTTCCTTCTTTACCCCAGCTTTTAGTGCTGAGCATGACTCTACATGGTATGGAATATCCCTTTGGCTGGTCTGGGTCAGCTGTCTTGCTTCTGTCCCCTTCCTTCTTCCTTCTTCTTCCCCTTACTTGTGCACCCTCAGACTCCCCGCTGGCAGGACAGTGTGAGAAGCAAAAAATCCTTGACTCTATATAAACGCTGCTATGCAACTACTAAAAACATCACTGTGTTATTACCACTGTTTTTACTGAAAATCCAAAACACAGCATTATATGAGCCTCTACAAAGAAAATTATCTCAGTCAAAACCATGACAAAACCGTGTAAAATATTTGTACCGATGCCAGTTTGTGCCTCAGTTTCTCCTTCAAGGGAAGTATCTGGTTCAGGTAGAGCACAGCCAAAGCAACTGTTACCATGTACTTTTGTGAATGTCAGGGTACCGGGGAGTTGGTATAATAGAAGAGATGACAAAAAATACAGTTTCACCATTACTCTTTACTCCTGTACAAGATACCCTATTCCTTTAATGAATCTTCTCCCTTTCTTTCCACAACTTTTTTAGTTCTGCTATATCTTTTTGGAGATGAATAACCAGACGTGCATTAGCTGTAGACTAGTACACTAGCACAGAGAGACTATTTATTTCTTAATAATTCCTAGCTTTTGATTCCTGTTTGTTTTTTTTATTTGTTCATTTTTACTGTCCCAAGCATTAAGAAAAAGATGATCTCTTAGAGAATTCTCTACAGTTTCCATTTCTGAGTGGGCACGACAAATTTAGGTGTTATTGTGTGGGTACAGTTAGGGCAGCCTTTTCCCAAATGCCTTTGCTTTTATCGATGTTGTATTTTGTAGCTCTTTCCAGTCAGATTTCATTTGACCACAGTCAGCAAAAATTTCGTCTTCTCCCTGTTGCTGCCCTTTCTACAATGTATCTTTGTGAAGAAGAGAGCAGGTCCTACCACATCCCTCTAGGTTGTGCACGGGACATTCCTCCTCACTTTCTAAATGTTTTTAAACCACTGGAGGATGCTTACTCTTACCTCATGCAATTTTTAGTGTTTCAATGGCCATAACAAATGGTTTATGGAATTCTAGAAGCACTCTAGAACAGAGCATCTTCATTCATTGACTTCTATGAACTTCCCACCTCAAACCCAGGATGATTTTTCTCCCATCTCTATTCTATTCTAGGTCTCCTATTTCTAGGTTTATCCTGTATAGTGTTTCCTAGACTGGTGGTATGAAAACCAGGCTCACTGGCCTGTAATTCTTAGGTGACTTTTGGCCTCTTAAAAATAACAACCTTCTATTTGCCACCTCCCACTTTTCCATCTTATCTAGGTTATATGCCATGCTTACTAGTTTATATTTGATTTCCTGAGGAACACTGCTGTTCTTGGCAGTTTATTATTCTTCATTTTATTGATCTCTTTTAAAAGTTCTCCAAGTGACACTTCACTTGGAGAGACTTTCACAGCTCCTTGTAAAGAAGTGTTTCACTCTGCAAGTCTGCTGAAGTTCTTCAGGGTTAGCACTGATGCAAAAAGTATTTGGCATCTTTATTGCAGCCTTATCCTTCTGGTGTGTTGCCTTTAACCTTAGGTCTTATATGAATCTAGCAATTTTGTGTTTGATTTTCTACATTTTTAACAGATAAACTTTGTTAAGCTATGGGTGGTCAGGACAGACTGCAATGATGAGATATCAAACTGCAATTCTATTTTTATTTTATGTAATGTTATCTACCTTTATCATGTTATTACACTGTAAGAAATGTCTAGGCTATTACCATATCTCTTTCACTTCATTGTCCTTCCTGCCTATCTTTCTCCAAGTTTGCTTCTTATATAGATACTTCACTTCAAAAACATTATTTTCTAAATTTTTGGTATCTTCAATACTGGCTCCCCATCCCAAACAAGAATCATAACTATGTTTTTACACACAAAAAATATCACTAAAATGATATAAAATACTAAGTGTAAAAAAGCCATATTTTCTCAGATAACTTCAGCGATGTATTTGCTAGAGAGGAAAATAAAACCTTTTTATCATTGATGGATTTTAAATATATTAACTCCTATTGAAATAATGTAACAATTCATATTACTAGGCAGGATGGTGCATGCAAATTCTCATGAAGCTATTCTAGAGCCATGTCACTGTATTTGAGATCCCAATCTACTCCTTTTTTTGTTCTGTTATTTCCAGAGGACTGTCTTGCATTGTGGAAAGTTTCCGTCCATCTGGGAAAGTTATCTTTTCAGCCCAAACAGCAAACAATCAGACCAAGACTAAATCCAGAAAGTATACTGAAACTGCAAATACATGCCATTACTGTAACTTGAACTACTTTCTGTTTCCAAAACAGAAAGTACACTTCACTATTACAAGTGATAAGAGACTGGTGTTAAAAATACTTTTGTTTTATTTCAGCATTAAGACTGTTATGTACTGATGGACTAGTGCCGTTGCATGAGCTGGAAATATCATCCAAAGATAATTGCTGGATGATGTGACAGAAGCAATTCAGAAATTTTTATGTTTTGGAGGAAATGTCTGTTGCTCTGTGATTCAGTCATCCCTATAATCAAGTCTTAAATGAATGATTTCCTGTTTGGCTTCTAACAGAGCTCTGTGTCAAAGGAATGATGCTAGTTCTTTCTCATAACAAACATTTTTAATTTATGATTGCTTAGTTGAGATTTTATCAGTGTAAAAAAGTAGTAATAGTCTCCAAGAAGTATTTGATATCCTAACAGCTTCTCTCTCAAAAAAGTGCTAAGCCAACTTTGGATTTAAGTAGGTATTTCTTAGTTGCAAGCTATGTTTCATAACATTTATTTTAAATAGATGTACATGTGGACACAGATATACAACTATCCATCTGCTTCATGTTTCTGTTTGAGAGGCTGCATTGTACTAATCATTCCAACATAAATAGAAGAATTTTTTCCTAAACTGCAATTTACCGCAACAGTGTTGTATGTGTAAATAAACACTTTGGGGTATTGTTTTATCTCAGTGTGCAGATTATTTTTAAATTAATCCAAATCCCTGTCAGGTGAAATAGAAGCATCCAGCAGGTCAAGCTGTCTCCACTGTAGCGAAAGATTTCACTAGGGAGTAGTGTACTGTTCTAATACTTCTGTCTGGCTGTGGGTATCAGGCAATTTGTAAAGTTACAGGTGGAAGGTAAACCCAAACAGTAAAACAAGCTGCACAGCAGTTTGCTTTTACTATAGGAAGAGTTGTGCTGCTTGCCTTACTGAGTGCAGCTATCTTTTCTGTCAGCAGTGTGATGCTCCCAGCTGGCAAACAAAGGGACCAAATATTGGCCAGTAATTCGGTTGTTATCTCCTAGGGGTCAGTCCAGGCAAATCATCCTCCCTTCCTATCATTCTTCTGACATTGTTTTGGTTTTATCTTGATATTTTTCCCCATTTTTTCTGTACCAAGAAAACTGACTCCCTCACCCTCTAAACTGTAGAATCCAGTTTCCTGACATCTGCTAGACTTGTTTCTGTAAACTGTGCTCTGTATTATGCCATCTGGATGTGTTGTGTGATGAGGAGCAAATCCAAAAGCAGCGGCTTGCCTGGTTATTTATATCCCATGTGTAAACTGTTCTGGAGAGAATTCTGTTCATCTGCAGAGAGTTGCATGAGTCGTCATATTATTCAAGCGATGCCCACCATGTGAATGCTTTGGTTTTTGCTTTGAGGAAGGTGTCTTGAACTTTCATATACCTGAACACTGCACATAGGTATTTCTGCCATTGCAGATGATACTGCAGATCCTTACTGCAGTATTGTCTGTCTAGGTATCATCTTGTCAGGGTAAAGGAAGCACGCTGCAGAAATCTCACCCAGCTGTTCACTGATTAGCCTTTAGCATAGTTCTTGTTTCTTGTATGTACAGAAATCTGAGACTGGAAGATGCCTAAAGCAAGTTGAGTCACTTAGAAAAAGCAGCTGTTCTTTGGGCTATGTAGCCACTGCTGGTGTTCCTACAAATTTCGTTTGTTATAGTAATTTCACATGGCATCATTGTTCTTACCTGGTTGCAAAAGTTTGCTGAGTAAAACCCATGTTCTTAGTGTTTAGTTGACTGTACAACTTCTGCATGTTGTAGGGCAGAAGCCTGCAGGAGAAACCATCATTTCACAGAATCACAGAACCACAGAATCATCTAGGTTGGAAGAGACCTCCAAGATCACCTAGTCCAAACTATGACCTAACACTAACAAGTCCTTCACTAAACCATATCACTAAGGGCTACATCTAAATGTCTTTTAAAGACTTCCAGGGATGGTGACTCAACCACTATTCCAATGCCTAACAACCCTTTCGGTAAAGAAGTTTTTTCTAATATCCAACCTAAACCTCCCCTGGTGCAACTTTAGCCCATTCCCCCTCGTCCTATCACCGGGCACATGGGAGAATAGACCAACCCCCACCTCGCTACAGCCTCCTCTAAGGTGCCTGCAGAGAGTGATAAGGTTACCCCTGAGACTCCTCTTCTCCACGGTAAACAATCCCAGCTCCCTCAGCCACTCCTCGTAAGACTTGTTCTCCAGACTCCTCACCAGCTTCGTAGCCCTTCTTTGGACATGCTCGAGCACTTCGACGTCCTTCTTGTAGCAAGGGGCCCAAAACTGAACATAGTACTCGAGGTGCGGCCTCACCAGAGCCGAGTACAGGGGGACAATCACTTCCCTAGCCCTGCTGGCCACACTGTTTCTGATCCAAGCCAGAATGCTGTTGGCCTTCTTGGCCGCCTGAGCACACTGCTGGCTCATATTCAGCCGACTATCAACCAATACTCCCAGGTCCTTCTCTGCCAGGCAGCTTTCCAGCCACTCATCTCCCAGCCTGTAGCGCTGCTTGCGGTTGTTACGCCCCAGGTGCAGGACCCGGCACTTGGCCTTGTTGAACTTCATGGAGTTGGCCTCAGCCCATCAGTTCAGCCTATCCAGATCCTCCTGCAGAGCCTTCCTACCCTCGAGCAGATTGACACATACACCTAACTTGGTGTCGTCTGCAAACTTACTGAGGGTGCACTCAATCCCCTCATCCAGATCATCGATAAAGATATTAAAGAAGAAATAAAGGTATTATTTCATTCACTTGTTATCCATCTGAAAAGGCAGAGGGATCTTCTGTCATTGTGTCAGTTGCCTTCTGCTGGCACTTAGGACATAGCTTAATTGCAGTAAGAACTGTGTGGTAATAGCCATATTCAATTTATCTTCAGATAATTAGGGTGAAGTATGGATTTCAACATGGGCTCTTCAAACCTGCCAGGTTTCTTTCTTGGATGAAAACCTTTAAAGAAGTCAGTACCACCCCTTCTTTACTGTTTTTGTTGCCTAAACTATATATAGTCAGACTTCCCAGAGTATGGCTTTCTGTGCTGCAATCACACCGTAATTGTGGGTCAAGTGTACTCTAAGATATGCTGTTACCTTGTTGCAAGTTTCTTTAATTAGACAACAGAGGATCATTTTTCATTAAGTTGTGTGGAGAGCAAGGTAATTTTGCTGGTTCAACTTTCCAGTTCTTGACCTAGTATATACCTAAGAATTTATGGTATAGAATTTATGGTATATTTAGGTATAATTATATACCTAAGAATTTATGAAAATGCTGTACTACAGTTCATAAGGAAGAACAGGAGGAATGTCTTTTCTTCATTTTTTTTCAATATTCTGGTCAGATTTCTGAATTTCTTCCTAGCCTGCTGTACAGTACTTCTCAAATGTGACAAGAAAAACAATTATATAGAAAGAGGATGGAAATCCATGTCTTTCCAAAATACTATTGATATCACATTTCATTGACTCAGTGGAGTTCTGCTTTACTCTTTCTTAACTGGGCAGTTGAGGATGGTACTATTTTTCTTTAGGATCTCTAGAGACTTGTTTTCTTTACACTTCCTTTCTCTGATATTTTTTTTACCAACCATACACCTTTTGTTATATTTGTCACGATTTCTTGTTTTATCTCCTGTCTTCATGCATTCATCTTCTGCCAGGCTTGCTCTGTTTGGCCTGTGAAATCCATTATGCTGGGTTTCTTTGGATCTAGCTAAAAATTTAGTACTTCTCCTAGGAAGGCAGCTTCTTTTATTGATTTTTTTCAGTCCTTCTATATGAAAAAATTACAGTCCATCTGCTCTTGGATTGGAATTCTGATTTCTTTGGTTCAGTTCCTCCTGTTAATTATGTTAGAGGGAGTTGTTCAAATTTTATTTCTCTGTCTTTCCTTGGTTTTGCTGAATTCTTGGTTGTACATTGTATTTCTGAGTTCTATTACTGTGTCATGATCTTTGCTTAACATGGTTTGCAGTATTTTGATTAGCTCCTGAAATTCTGTGTTTACAGATTTGGCTTTGCAACCATTTTATCCTGAGTCTGTCCTTTCGCAGTTTACTTTATGTGCGGTAATGATCAGTATAAATACAAAGTTTTCTTCAGGCTGATTTCACCTTTTCCTTAGTTTTACTTTGCTTCACCAGATTCCATCAGTAAAAAAGAGATAATTCAATTTTTATCTGTAGCCACCAGTTACAGTGACTGTTACACATCTTAAACCCTTCTGGTTAGTAACTAGGGATTTGAGGTCTGATCCTGCATTCTCGAAGGAATGTGTAAGTTCAAAGGCTAGCCTGTTGCAAATGAAAGTTTACCGTGCCCCTAGTCCAGTGCTTCCTACAGGAGACGGACCAGTGCCTTGAGCTATTCTCAATGTGAGTGGAAGCAAGATGCCCTAATATCACCTTCTCTGTGTTTTAAGTATTCATAATCTAAGATAAATCCATTTGTTTTTCCAATACTAGAAATAAAATAAAATGACTAGATTTTGGTTTGGCTTTTGTCCTCTTTTTCCTGTTATTTTACTTGTCTTAATTCTAGATCAACAAATTTTATGTCTAGAAGAATCATTTCATAGCCTAGTGCATTGGCCACTGGCTGTAGAATGGCTTCTGTTAATTCTTTGCTAATAATCCAGTAAGTGATGAGCCAAGCTGTTTCAAGTTGTCTGTACCTCCCTTTCCCACCTCTGTAATAACAATTATGATACTGTTTTGCTTCTAGAGTGATCTGAGTTACTCATACAGTGGGATATCAATGCCGGGTATTGTTCCTGCTTTATTAGTCTTGTAGCGCCTGCCACATAAGTTTTCCAAATGATTTGCATACTGAAGGATATTGATTTTGTCAACTATTATAGTGGCACCTGATTTGGAGAGGTATTTATAGTGTTGTTGTTTGTTGTTGTTGTTTTTTAAATCAAGCTTAACTTTTAATACCCTCAGATCTTTTCCCTACTGCTGCTCACTTATTCTGTAATCTCATATAATGGGAATGTTAGGCTACAATCAGAACAGGAAATGTCATAGGCGGACAACACAGACAAAAAGATGCTCCTAATCCTTTCTAGGTAGTTATCTCTCTGAGTCATATTTTGTAGATAATCCTGTTACTGAAAAACCCAGGCTGACACTACAGAAATCCAAAATGTTTCTAAGGAAATTTAAATTTCAGGTATTCAGAAACCTGTCAAAATACTTTGCCTTTCTTCAGGCTCCAAGAGATGTATTAATGTTTGCCAAGAAAAAATTGTATTTAGGACTAAGCAAATGAAATCAGTATTTCAACCAACCTATATTTTGACACTGGTCAAACCCAAAGCTCACAGCAGTGATTCTGGGTGTCATGTCACAGATATTGAAACAATCCCAAAATTAATGGAGCTCTGTGTAAGCTGACACACCTATTTTCCTCAAGTCTGAGACTTTCATCTGTGCCTGTATTTCCTTTTTTAAAACTCTCTTCTTCAGTCAGTTTTGGTTTCAGGAGTAGATTCAGCCCTAATTTTATGCATTTTCATCTCAGCTACTCACTCTTAGCTTCCTTTGTGGTCAGCAAAGACTAACAGGCACTTCCAAGGTGTAGTTCAGCCTGTTTTAGATGCTTACATTAGGCTGAGGTCAATCATGCCCAAGAATTGCTCTTGCTATATAAGGGAATGAACTCAGAGGCAGAAGCCCAAACTGTATAAATTTGTATCAGGTGAATCCTGCTGCATTTGATTATCCAGAGAGTCTAAATTGTCAGAAGAGTTTCAAGATGATGTAACATGTTATGAATCCATCACATCTGGAAAGCTCTCCTGCCTTGTAAATCTAAAGGAAATCAATGGTTGTTTATCTTAACACTGCAAAATTATTGGTTTACTTGTTTCTAGTTATTCAGAACTGAAATATTAGCAAACCAAATTTCTACCTATTGAACTCAAATATAATTGACACACCAGAAAGCTCCTGCTCTACCCTTCATTCTTATAATGATCTTTGCTTCCTAAAATGATCTTGAAAATTATAGTGGCCTTTGAAAGGAAGAATTAAGGCAAAGCAACCCCCAACACCCTTTAAGAGGAGGGCCAAGGGCAACCTCAGAAAAAAGCAAGGTTAGGATTCAACTGGCTAGCACGGATGTGTTTGTTTTGATTGTCAAATGAACAGAAAGGCAGGACTCACCCCTTGCTTTCAACAGCAGCATGATGAGTTATGCAAAGGGGAGCAGTTTATTCTCATCTAGATGCATGTTGGAAGAGTTCATCTTGGTCTTGGAGGGAAGGATGGGAGGGACAGAAAGGTCAAACATCCTGACTACATAAATGTCTGTTTGGCTGTTTAATGGAGCAGCAGAAGCGCTTGGCACAAAGGCAGCAGTGTGCTGACCTTCTCAGCTGGTGGAATGGCCCACAATCACTGTCATCACA
Source organism: Cygnus olor (assembly GCF_009769625.2). Classification (NCBI taxonomy): domain Eukaryota; kingdom Metazoa; phylum Chordata; class Aves; order Anseriformes; family Anatidae; genus Cygnus; species Cygnus olor. The sequence goes on along the minus strand of NC_049170.1, from coordinate 65,048,477 downwards.
GAGCACAACAGCTTATTAGAGGAATAAAGACAAAACTGTACTCAATTTCCAGAACAGAGGGGCTGGAAATCCTCATGACCCTGTCAAGGCTTTACTGATCTTAATGGGTCTGCCACAGAGAAGCGCTCTGCTTGAACAGTGGAGGGGTGCTGCTTCTGGGGGAAGAGTTCAAAAACACTAGCTTAGAAACATTAATAAAACTATTTCCCACTGATGTTTCTTCATCAGAGCTTAAAAGTAACAGCATACTGCAGAGAGCTGTAACAAAGTCTGTGCATTTATATCATGAAATACAGACATTCTCACTTACAGAAACTAGTAACTGAGTCTTTATTGGAGAGTGGCTGACTTTGTTAAGATAACTGGTTTCTGGTATAAATAGTCCCCGTAAAGAGGGCTTAGTGATTATTTCTAATCTCCTGGAAGATTGTACAAGTGAACAAAATGAGGTTAATCACCAAGGTAAATTGCCAATGAAGTAATCCACCTTTTGTTAAATATTAATTACATTTTATTTTTGTCCATCACAGAATTTATGGGTTTCTCATGAATCAAGGATTAATTCAGAGGGTTTTTATTTATGCTCTGCTGTGAATGGATCCCTTCTCAGTAGAGAGTGAGTGAATTTATTCTGTATCAGCTTTCTGCTTGAAAAAAAAATCCTTCGTAAAAGAACTGGCAATCTTTGTCAGAGAAATCCAGGCAGAGTGAAACATTTCATTGTCCAAGCTGTAAGTTCCTAATGAGTTCTGCATCTAGATGCTTGTGATTTTTTTCACTTGATCCAGCAGTAGCATAGCAGTTTACGCGTTTAAATGTGCAAGACTTGTTTGGTAGGAAGATTTGTATTAAAGGAAAGCAGCATGTTCCATAGTTTTAGTATAACATCTGTTATTATCATTCAATGCTGCTCTTAGCCCAGCATGCCCTTCCTCTAAATATCTTATTAATTAAACTGGCTTAGTAGGAAAATAATTAATACTTTAAGTCCTGTACCTACTTTGAAAGGATTTGGATACTGAAAAAATTGTTTTCATCTGAGTTTCAAACTGGAGTGGTTTGATTTGTTTTAGGGGGGTTGTTTTTCTTTCCATTTTTTTTTTTTTGGCCATTCTGGAACAGAAACAGATTACAACTAAAAAGGAATACCTGAAAAAAACTATATATTTGTAGTCTTCCAAAAATACAGATAGACTATTAGATAGGCTGCACAAAACTCTGTTTTTGAGAAGTCTTGCCCTATATTTGAATATGTTGCTTAGTAGTTGTTTGGGTGAAGGTATTCCTCTGCTTCTGCAGAATATCCAGCTAGCCCTGGTTAGTACTCTGCCCCCAGAAGTATTAACGTGTTTCTTACCACTACTTTCATAACGTGGCATGTCTGCCTAACCATGAACTCAGTAGTAACGCTGCTGCTACCGTTTATAGCTGGCTGTTGACCAGGCAGGAGGGTGGGATGGGGAACCTGGGTGGTTGCCAGTATCTGTGTAAAATGGGTAGACAGTCAAATCCTCAGTGGTTGACTTGTGTGACTTGATCTGCACACCCCATGGGGTCAGCACATTTTGTTGGCCATTCTCTCTTATTTGTGTATGGTATATGAAAGGCCAACATGTCACCTGGAAATCCATCTACTTGTGCACAGCATATCGTTATATGCCTGCAACCATGTGCTTGGATTAATATGTAAAATGTGGATATGTAACATAGCTATTTCTGGTAAAGTTCAGAAACAGCAGAATTTGCCTGTGCCTTTGTTTAGGGAAGAGTGCTGCTGCCTATGAGCAGAAACTGCTATTTTGCTGCTGGTTCACCCAACCGTATTTCCCACTGAACAGCAGAGGCTATGTGCTGTGCTCTGTTTACACTCATGGAAAATTACTGTTTCTCAGAATTATTGGAAAAGGTGTTCAGTAAGGCCAAATTACTCTTTTAAGTTGGGATTTTAATGATATGTTCCATGGAAGAAAGCTTACGAGTTAGCAGTAGTTTGTTTTGGCTTTTTTGGAGAGAGCAAGGGAAGCTATTCTTAAAGAGGAAGGGGAAGAAGCTTTAAATGCCATACCAACACAAGACCACTTGTGGGGAAAAGGCAGATGAGGGACCAGTCTACAAAGTGACTGTGCAGTCTGATGATTGGGGTGTTTATTTTTCAAAAGCATATTAGAAATCTAAGTTTCTTTGAAAGGCTATGAGGTGCCTAAAGCACTTCTTAAAATGGGGCTAAGGCACTTCGCAAAATGCCATGTCTCTTAAGCTCCAAAGGCTGTTACATTAAGAGCCTCAGAAATAAAACTATACCATGTTGCTGGGGGTATGAGGTCTTGTAGTGCCATTAATTCTGAGCTGAAGCTCAGAGCGTATGTTCAGGGGAGAGCAGGGGTTTTATTAGCTACTGATGGTATCTACTGGCTTTCTTAGATCTGAAGAATACATGTTCAAAGCTGATTTTAGAAATGGAGAAACAAATTTATCCTATAGAAAATAATGCTTTTAAAATCAGAGCTGCCGTGTACATGCTAAGCTATCTGTATCTAACAGCAAATAAATTGCAATGAGCGCAGTGTGTCAGTGTAAGCACAGTTATTCATGAAGTATATTGTGACCCTCCGGGAAGAGTGAACAGCCAGCAGTGCCAGAAAAGATTGCATCCTCATGTTTTCAGGGACAGAGTGTTTCAGGGCCCCTTTTTCTTTAAATCTGCCTTGGTTAGACTGGAGATGCGAAGTCCCAGTTCACTTGTGCCTGTGTGCATCTGCACTGTGTCTGATAGGGGAGCATATGGCAGAAGCAATTCACCCTTGACAGTGCCTGTTTTTTGGCAAGCACAGGCTTGTTTCTTGCAGAGCGCACGCAGTCCTGCACATCGCTTCTTGTGCCCCTTGCTTGTTGTCTTTCAATAATTTGCCTGAATGCATGCCCTTTGTGGTATTTTGGTTAATTGGACATTGTTTTAATTACTACTGAACTGAACAAACATGAAATTTCTGTCATTTTGCTGCCCTGGCAACCACAGTCTCCAGGCAACAAATATAGGACTCAGGTTGTTCAGAGCTGATGTTAAATTACACTGGCTGACATGGATTACCCCTCATTGTACCTCTTTTGGGCAAAACACCCCTTCAGGGAAGATAAGACTCCACTAAACAGCTTTTTTTTTTGCACTGTCCCAAATGCCTAACTCTGCTCTTACTGGAGTTAGTGGCAAACCAGCCTTGTCTTTGGGGAAGTGGAGGTGCTGGTCCTCTTCCATGGCCTGGGGACAATCCACAGCCATGTATTTCATTGGCCATGATCTTCCACATTGCCTTCTTTCTTGCCTTCCTCTCACCAGCTTCTACATTATTTTTTTTCTCTTTCTTTGCTGTCTCTAATTCTCCATTTCTTGCTTGGGTCATGTATCCAAATTAAGCAACAGGAATGCAGACATTCCCTCAAATAGGTCACTATATAGTTATTCCTATCAAAATCAGCCATGTAACAAGAGCAAACAAATTCTTGGATTGCCAGTACCTTTTAAGACAATTTGTCACTGATGGTAAGAGGAGAAAATCATTTTTAAACACTTTAAAAGGAATAAAGCCTTTTAAAATTATCATTTTCCTTCTTTTCTATTAATATTCACCTATCTCCTTTGCTTACAGCTTTGGAAAGAAAGATATCAATGAGGCAAAGCAGAGAGGAGCTTATAAAACGAGGAGTGCTGAAGGAAATTTTTGATAAAGGTAAGTGCTCTTCTTTTTGCAACATTAAATTGACATCCCGTATTGTTTTATGGCCACATCTTACATTGTTGTAACATTAGGAACTGGGAATACCATACAGAATAGCAAGACTGTACAGAGTAAGGTCTCTAAAACATCTCTTGATTTTACACCCTCTCAATTGGATAGATGTGGTAGTTATCTAGCAAATAAAATTGAAAGCTAATCAAAAATGTAAAGCAGTAGAAATATAAGTCTCAGCAGTGTGCAATAGTAACTTGCTGCAGAACAGCAAGGCATCCAGAGCACAGGGAGATGAAATGGGTCTGTGCCTGCATTTATTATCATTGTCTGGTTGAGTCACCGTGGGATTAACAGTTGTGGAAAAAAAGAAATGTTTTAAAGGCTTGGGATACTGTGATGAGCACATTCCCTTGATGAGAACATTCCCTTGAAACAGCTCAAATGTCAAAATAATAATGATTCCCTTTTCAGGATAATTAATTTGTTGTGTCAGTAATGTACTTTTTATGCAAAACACCATTATTTTACACTGGTAATGCAACACACATTTGACATCTATTGCGTATGTGTCAATCTTTAACTGCAACTTTTATTTGTTTTGCTGCTTCTCTTGTCAATAACTAAGGCAGTGAATTCAGCAAATTATGTAAAGGTATGGCAAAATTGCCTTTTAATTTCAATAGAACTTAGGCATGTGCTTTGATATCTCATTAATTCAAAGTCTAAAATTCTTCAGCAGTACCAGTACAAAACCTGGATAAGTCTGTAGAAGCTAAACATTTTCAGAGATTTTATAGGTACAGTCTATCTCATTAGGTTTGGTCTGCTTAAATCTGCTATATGCTATTTTAGTCTAGCTTATTGGGAAAGAAGAGATTATTTAAAAATTTACTAACCCAAACAAAAGCAATGTGCTGCTTGTGATTACATTCTACAGTGTTTATCCATTGCATATTTTAGATACTTCTTATCCTTTGGATCTAATACTGCCTGTGCTCTTAACTGTGGTGTCTTGGGAGTCATTCTATATGCAACTGCAGAGTAGAAACAACAACTGGCAAAAGGTTTTCCCTTCTCAGTGTCTCAGGTTTTCCACATTTTGGACTGTGACTTGGACCATATACTCAACCATGAAGCAGACATCCCTGTGGCCAGTGAGGCACAGTTGAGTCTGTCACTCCATGTGGGTCACAGCCCAGGGGAAGCCAGGAAGTAGCTCCCAATTCAGCACCCTGGGGAGCTTGTAAGTCAGCCTCTGTTTATCCCTACACAAACCTAAAGCATCCCCATGAAAAATCTCTCCTGTGCAGCATGACCCTGCCTTCTACCTTGAAACTCAGGGAAATTCTCCCTGCTTTGCTCCAAGAGGCTGCAGCTTTCTCCCTTCAAGTAATGCTGTAGTCTGTAATCTTCAATATTGCCTGGTAAAGTAGATGTTAAGCTGTCTGAAGGTCCTCATCAAAAAAACAGAACAAAAAAAAACCACTCCTCCTTGTAGTCATTTTTCACCTTTTCATAGCAGAAAGAGCTTGTAATAAACTTGGGCTTCTTCTTCCTGTTTCCAGTACAAGGAGTACAGACATTGAACTTTTTTTATTTTTCAGATGCAAATAAATGGGAAGCTATCACCCAGCATGGCTAGATTTGTAATCCAGTATCTCCACATTATTTCCTGCTAGTTGTAAACACAGGAAGCAAAGAAAAATTGGAGCCCTTCCTTGAAAGAAGCAGGGCAGAGATAAAAGTGGTTACACACGAGTATAGTAGCATTGATCTTGTGTGATGTAAGGATATGAGTATGACAAAATTTGTAGAGGAAAAGTAATCCAAGAGTATTCATATCACAAGGCTTTATTTGATGGTAGCATCTTCTGTGCCAAGAGGCATCTTGTACAGACAATAGTTGGAGTCATAATGTTAAATCTCTTAGTCTCCCATTCCTAAGACTCAGGCCCATGAGTGGGTAATTTTGCCTTTTTCTTTCTTAAAATAATCTGAACATATAACAGGAAATATAATATGGATAGACTGAGCTAAGAACAGAAATTCTGGAGCTGCAGTGCACTTAGTATTGTTTTATCACCTATGTTGAAGAAGAACAGAATTAGCCAGTTTGCCTGTTATTTAAAATGACACTCTGACCTGTTTGCTTCAGGATTTGCTGGCTTTTCAGATGACTTTGTGTTGTCCAGCAGGTGACAGTTAGCAGAGCGCAGTAAGTCACAGTGTTCACATATGGGAGAATCACTGCAGTCCAGCCGCTATATTTGGGAAACAAGAAATGCTTTTATCATTTCAGTGACCCCCATACTTAAACTGTTCAAGTGAAACCACTCCAGACTGAACTGCAAAAAGCTCACTTCTTGGCAAGGGCCAGAATCATGAATGAATAAGTTTCTGCTATTTCAAGGGTTGTGTGACTTGCATCTTCTGAAAATGTGGGCAAAGATTGCATTTTTTTTTCAAATACTGTGTACTTTTAGAAAAACAGTATGTTGAAGAAATGTCTGGTCAGATGCCTGCTGTTCTAATAGTTTGCAGGCAGGCAGAGCCAAGAGCTCGAACACATAGATGAACAGCTTTGATTCTCATATGAAGCTATAACCATCACTAAAGCATCTGTCTTCAGAGATGCCCAGTGTGCTATGGGCAAAGAATTAAAAGCTACATGTAATATTTTGATACATCTTCATTCATGTGAACATAGACAAGGTTTCCTGTAGTAAGAAATTTCTGAACAGGAGCATAGTAATTGCTTGCTTCAGAGATGATGATGCAGTGGTTCCTCAAAGGAAGCATGTGCAGTCTTCATCTTTTGTACGTTTCTATTTTTGTACTGTCTATCTAATCAAAATGAGGGTTTAAAAACCAAAATTTCAGGTTACCTAAACCCTGACAGGGCTTGAAAATGTTTTTTGAGTGATAAACCTCAAACAAGAGCACTCGATTTTCCATCACTTAGCCCAAGGGGGCCACAGCAGAGAAGGGCATGGACATGCCTTGCCCTTCCTAGCCTTCTCCATTGAGAATATTTGCCTGGACATTCTTACTTGAGAGAAGGCCAGTACCAAAGAGAACCCAAAATGGAAAATAACAGAAGATTTAGAATTCTCCTTATCATTTTGGCTCAGCCATTTGTCTATGGAAGGAGCACATGAGCTTTACATTCATCAAACAGATAGGAAGTTCCCTATTGCAAGGCATTCAGAGTCAAAAGACACAGTGAGAACGTAGGCAGAGCTCCAAAGAAAAGAAACAACAAAAGGATCAGTCCGTACCAGCTATCATGATGCACTTTGGGCTGCAAGTAATTTTCAAAAAATACCCAGAAGTGGAAATGGCAGATGAGTTCATGAGTACAAATTGTGCTTAAGGTCCACATCTTTTGAATGTATTATCTATGTATTTCTGGGCCCTCACCCTGTGCTGTTATTTTCACATGCAAGGCTGAACCAAAACATCTGGGTTAGAGCCCTGTGCATCAGAGAAATTCCTCTGAGGTTCTGCTTGTTCCATCACTTCGAGTGTACAGAGCATCCTGGTTAACACAGCAGCAGCCTTCTTGTGCTCCTTTTGCTGCAGAGTTCACATTACTGACTTTGGTCCAATCCAGGTCATGCTGACTAGCACACTGCCTGCAGTATCAAAGCTCATGCATTTAGGGAAAGTTGTTCTCCACTTAGTAACAGCAGGCTCTCAGAAAATGCAGCAAAGGAATTAGCAAGTTTGAGAACAAAAGATTACATATGTTATCACTGTGCAAAATTAAACTCATAGCCAGTTCCTGAAGGCTAATCAGTTCATCCATATATATGTCATAACTGCGTTACTAAGATTGTTTCCATTTGTATGTCAGCTAACCGAAATAGCTTTTAGTACTTTAAAAATAGCAATTAATTTGCCTTTTATGTCTGGTTGTCAAGCATGCCTCTGATCCAGGATTAATTCACACTAAGAGATTCTTCACTCTACAGATGATGATTTTCATCACCTTCTTTGATCTGTTTACTGTGTTTTAGCAGTTCCTGATGTAGTTCTTCTTTAAGCAAGATCAGATTTAGTGTATATATTTCAGTCATGATTCTGTGTCATGTCTGATGATTTCAGTCAAATCCGAGGATGAATTTTAGAGCCTAAATGAAGATTAGAAATTTTCAGAGGGAAGATTAAAATAGGTTATGTTGTCAATAAGGACAGCTGTCACGTTGCTATTATGACAAAAAGTAAAAGTCAAAATTTTCTCTCGCTTTGCTTTTTTGCAATAGTAAACCTTCAACAGATGATTTGAATGCTATCTTCTTAAGCCATGCTGAATATACCTTGATAAATGCAAAGTGCATTTAAGATAGTAAGATTTCAAGGTGCTCAGCATGTTACAATTGGCATCTCCATTAAAAATGTGTAGATATCCCTAAAAAAAATAATAAATTGCTGGTTTTATCATACATACTCATTGTCTGGTCACAGTAATGGTCAAATTTAGTCCTGTACCAAATTAGTGAATATTGCTGGACACAGTCACTGTCTTTCATTCAAGAAGCAGTTATTCTGCCTGAGCAGTAATTATGATCTTTCATGAAACCATGTCTCTGACACAACAGCAGCCTCTATCCCAAACACATATAAAGGAATGTGTTTACAAAAGGGAGGCAGAGCAAGTAGTGGGATACATGTCATTTCCACCCAAACAGTTAAGTCAAAAAACATTCAGCTTAAATACTGGCTGAACTGTTGGTTGATCCTTGCTGTCTAGGGAAATAAAATGGTTTGTATTGAATGACTGCAGCAGTTAGAAAGAGGCTATGCTGTGAACACTTGGCTGAAACCTTCAGTTTTGATTAATGTTGCCACCTTTTGCCAGCTCAGTTAATTGCTCTGAAAGCTGCAGGTCAGGTTTCAGTCTACTGTGATGTGGCAATGTATCGTAATAGCTCTCTAGTTCTTAATAAATAAATAAATAAATAAATAAATAAAATTAAGAAAGTCAAGACCTTGGTATTTCTAACAATACCAAACTAAGGAAGAGACCATCTTCACATGTTGTACAGAAGCTTTACAAGACAGAAAAAAAAATAAAAAATTAATTATTTATCATCTATTGTACTTTCAGACATGCTAATTGCTGTGTCCTGACACCTAAGTGCAACTTTGTTTTTCTGTCTTTTCTGTATTGTTTTCCAAAGTGTTTTGCACATCTTAGCCCTGTGAGGGGAAAGTGTGTGCTCATTTGAGTGCTATACATTTATGCATGGTACATTGAGCAGTAATGTGGCTAATCACAGTTGCCCAAAAATCAAGAACCAGATCCTGAAATCCTGAGTTTGACTTAAAAAATAACTTGAAAGCATAGGAAAACTAGGCTCTCTTTATTTGCGTGCTGTTTTTTTGTTTGTTTGTTTGTTTTTTGTTTGTTTGTTTGCCTTACAGGTCACATTCTGGATTTATTTTCAGGCTTCCACTCGTAACCATAAGAGCTGAACACTTTATAAAGTTGTAATTGAGATACCTGTGCAGTCATTGCCTCCAGGTACCAGAGTGCTGTGCATAACAAGTTCTGAGATAAAAATCATGCAGGTTGAACCGTGAAGAATGATCTGATCCCTCCCTTCTGTTCTATATTATTTCTAATGTGAAGTGGTGTTTGATAGAAAAGAAACGAATAATTGCTGTTACAGAATTTTTTGCCCATATGGAGAAGTTATTAATAATGACTTTAAAAACAGACTTTCTAAATGGAATCCGCTATATCCCAATATCAAGACCTTTCACCAGGCAACTATAAAAATTGTTCTCTCCCTTACTTATAGTCTTGATCATGCTGGGAGACTATAATAGTTTTATTGGTATATAAAATAGTGACATACTTCTGTGATTCCGCTTGTGTTACTTATAGTACTAAAAATGCTGTAAGGGAAGGGAGTAATGCTCATTATTATTATTATTAAAATATTATAAATTACGTATTGTATTCTTATTTTTTTAAAAGCTTGATAGCTTCAGTTCCAGTCCATTCTCTTTTCTGACTTTACAGTTTTAACAGAGACAGGGAAAATAAATTCTGTGGCCCTATCAGATGGAGGATGACCATGCAGCTTAGACCATGGATCACAATGAGAAGCCTAGGGATAAGCAAAGGATCAACACAGTTATTTGGCAGATCTTTCCCAAGTCTTAATAACCCTGTAAGACAAATGAAATGCTGTCATCAGACTTCTATGAAACTGTTGTGGACAGAACATCGTTCAGACATCTCCAAAAATTGCTCAGCACAAGTTGTATTTTTGAGACAAAAACCATATTGTTTTGATCATTATCCTGTGTCTCCTATGTACGTACAATGACTTAGTTCAGGTTCTTCATTCTCAAGCAAGCTATTGGAGAAAGCAGATTTCGCTTCAAATTCTTTCTGTATCTCATTTGTGTCTTCTGTTGTCATTGTGCTTTCCTCCGAATATGAACAGATGGGGAACTTTCCATACCAAATGACGAAGGAGCTTTGGAGAATGGGCAGCCTCTGGGCTCTGGACCAGTGCTGAGCTCCAGCCAAGTATCGCTTCCAGCCCTAGCAGAACTGGAGTCAGGTTCTGCACCTGGGGAACCCTGCTCATACGAGGTGCTCCCAACCACAGAGATCATGGATGGGACAGGTAACATCTTGTTTTCAGTATGACATAGCTACTTTAAGCAGTTTGAAATGGGTTTTTGACCTCTTACCTTGGTGGGTAGCCCTGAGAAACTATTGTTAAAGACCAAGTTCTTCTGGTGGAGAAGGAGCATACAGATTATCACTGGGTGCTCCATGAGAAATTTTGACTGTCTCAGCATAGCAGTACTTCTGCTATGTACTCTACTTCTACACAAGTAACCTCTTGCATGTCAGGCAAAGTCCTTGCACTTTTGTGAACATTTAAGAGTAGATTTCTAACTGTCATGCTACTTCTCAGCTGTGCCAATGAGCTCTAGAGGGCTGATAACATTTTTAAACCCTGGGGTATGTCATTTCCTTTACCTGCTGCATGGTGTTGGGTGACATTCACATCACACATCTTCCAGTAGTTAACTCAGCCAGCTGCACAATCCTAGGTGAGGCTCTCTACGCTTCTTCCCCAGCCCATAAAGAGGGACAGCAATACTGTACATCTAGGTTAACTCCTCTTCCTGCATTACTTAATGTTGAAGTTGTGGATGAAGGTCAAGTGAGGAAAAGTGACTAGTAGAAGCATTCTTCCGTGATCATGCACAGGTGTGCGGCCTCTTTGGAATGGAATAGCCCCCAAGAGGTGCTTTTACAGTTATAGGATAAATTCGAAGACTGCCTGCTAACATATCTGGTCCTGAGCAAGCTGTGGTGACAGACCATCTGAGATGTGACATTTTAAGCTCTTGATATGTGCTCAAGATGTGGGAATATGTCCCAGCTCGGCATAAGGGAGCTGACTTCTGTCAGAGGTAATGGGAAATTCAGCTGTTGTCTAGATGTGTGTTACTCTTTCTCTCTTTTTCTCTTTCTCTATTTCTTTCTGTGTTAATATGATGTTTGAGTGAAATCTATTAGTCAGTCCTAATCCGCATTCCTGCACTGCTTTTCTTGTCTTACAATGTCTGTATCCACTGCTGCTTTGCTCATAACGTTGTTGCGTCTATGATGTGGTTGTGTCCTCCAGTGTCTGAAGAGAGCCCCACATCCAATGAATCCGGCGTCCTCCTGTCCCAAGATCCTGCAGCCATGCCAGTCCTGCTACTTCCCCCAAAAAAATCTGCTGCTTTCCCTGGAGACCATGAGGACACCCCAGTGAAACAGTTGTCCCACCTCAAACAGCCCCCTGCCCTGCCTCCTAAACCTATTGCCAGGATTGCCAGCCACTTAACTGGTAAGTAGGTGTTCCTAGACCCTCAGCACCACCGCACCCCTTATAGGAAAAACTTGCCCTTATAGCAAAGTCTTCAATGTCCTTCCATAAACCTGTTTGCACATGTTGTTGTGTGTACTAGCAATGTGTGTGTGTTGTACCTAGGGCAGGGATCGCAAAGCATTTTCAGACTATACCATCATCAAGGTTGCTTCAGGACTCTTCCCTTCTCCTCCCTGTTTACCTAGTGCTACCATGACATTCCTGACAAACCCTCCTCACTCTTTTTTATCAAGATGTACCATCACCACAAAAATGGCAGGATGTATTTTGATGGGAAAGGAAATAACAGTAAAATACAAGGATATCTTTAAATACTTTTAATGAGAAAAGGGGCAGGGCAGAGGGTAGGGTAGGTAGAAGGGAGAGGGAGAATTTTTCTTTTGTCTTGTTGCTTCTACCCTCAACTGACATCTGGGCAGGTCACCCCAGACACATTCCCTGTATCTTTCAATATGTTTCTCTTTTGTCAAGCCCCTTGATCCTTACACAGGCCGTTCTATCACCTGCCTTCTTACCATTTTGCTTCCCTACTCACACGACCTGCCCACCTGTTCCCCTTTCCACCCCAGCTCTAACTGTTCCCCTCCTACTGATGAGTCCTGCTGATGACAGGCAGCTCCAGTTCCCACTGACTAGGATTTTGGTATTCTACAGATTATGCTGCTGTTTCTCTCTCTCTGCATGCCAGCTAGAAACAAGTCAGATTCCTTTTTTGTGTCCCAGATGTTTTACAAGTGTCCAGGCTCTCTGGGATTCAGAGCATTAGATGCCTGTGGAAGGAGGATTGGTGGATCTTACCTGACCAGTCTCCTCTCTCCAGTCTGTCATTTAGGCCACTGAAGCAGAGGATTATTGCACTTATACAGACCAAAAAGGGCTTCCTAAGTCCTTACCTACATCCTTTGAACAGTCTGCTCATAATTGCAGGTGCTTCCCAGGAGGTAGCACCTTGAAATCCCACGCTCAAGACGAGGTATGGTGCATCTCTGTACTGAGGCAGCTCCTGGTCTCTCACTGGGTTGTTCTTCTGGTGTTAATGCTGCTCCAACCTTTTCAGGACTAATGTGAGAAATGCTTAGTCTACATTAATACATTCTAGGTACTTTTTTTTTTTTCCTGTCAGTTAATGCTTGTTTAATTTAGGTTAAGAAATATATCAGGAAAGAGCTCATTAGGGAAGAACGTGTTCTGGTTTTCTTTAATATCTCTATGTAGTCTCTTTATGTTTCTGTTTGGGTTGCTACACATTTTCTTTTGTATAGTTTTGTTCATTATATGTGGAATCTCTTTACTTTCTTGCCTACCAAAATCTGCACGTAAGGACTATTTTTTTGCCTTATACTACAAAACAAATTGGCAGTTCTGCAACCTGGAAAGCCATGCAGCAGAATTGCTGGCTTCAGGTGAGGACAACACCAGCTTCCTGTATCTCCCATAACACTCTGTTCCAATTACAAGAAGCTGCTCAGAAATGAGGCCAACATGAAGAAATTAAAAAGAAAATTAAAAATAATAATGAAAAAAGGAATAGTGTAGGAAAAACCTCTGGCACTAAGTATCCATCATACATAAGGCTTCCCTCTGCATGGGATAGCAGAAGAATTACAGGATGGGTGCTTCTGATAGTTGTTGGTTTTTTTTCAGCTGGTAATTTTGTGTGAAGTAGTACCATTCTCAAGATATCAGCATAAATTAATTGCTTGATGGTAACAACTTTTCCAATGAAAGTGAAACAAAGCTGTGTCTTCTCTTAGTTCATGATAACTTTTAGTGGTCTCTCATCCAGTTCTAAATGATCTCTTGTACGCACATATACACAGACTCTTATACATGAATATGCAGAGCCCTCAGGGGAAAGGAGCAGAGACTCAGATTTGGTCATAGGACCCCAATTTAATTGACAGCTAGCCCTGCTAGAACTGAAAGCCTGATTTATATGTATTTTATAAATAAGAGCACTGAGTTTATTCTTAAGGGTCCATTTACTTGGGTGGTCTAAGGAGATATACATGTTGTTCAATGCCTTGTGTTCTTCACTGGTAATTATATTAGCCATGTATAGTCTTTGAAAATGAGCAATCAATCCTAATGAAGCACCCTCATCAGTGAGAAGCAGAATTAATGCTATTCTTTTACTAATTATTCCAGACATCCTCAGCTTGTGTGTGAGAAAACAAGTAAAATCTGAATTCTGGCATTCAAGGTGAAATCTTTTCTCATTGCATACCCATTTTTCTATTAAATATTTTGTGAGAGAGTTGAAGGACAAATTAAGACATACCAAGCATGACTAGTGAGAAGTTACAGTGGTTAATGGTCTGGTAGCTCTGTTCAAGAAGACTGCAAGAGGAAATGTGATGTTGTGACGGTACGTATCTGAGTTGGAAGATGCAGAACTGCCTCTTAACTTCAGTCTTAAGATAGTTACATATATGTATGTGTATATGTAAAGAAAAATATGCTTTATACAAATATAAATGAGAATATAGTATTATAAAATCAAATCACTATAGGCATAGTCAGCATAAAATTAAAAAAAAAAAAGGAGAAATATATTAAACACACAACATGAGGGAAGAAAAGCTTCCTGTGAGTCCAACCACATTCTTGCTGAGAACTTGTCCCAAAGTTCTGAAGGTATGAAGGTATGAAAAAGGTATGAAGATATGAAGTTCTTCAGGTAAAGGTATGAAGATTGACTTAGAGGATTTGCCAAAGATTGTAATACAGGGTTTAGGAAAAGGAGAGGAAACAATCCTCACCTCTAGAAGCATTTGTGAACCATCTCAGATGTCTCTGTGCCTGTGCCAAGACAAAGATTGGCCTTTCGCTTGATAAGAAATGCATATAAAAGTGCAGGCCTAAAATAAACAAGCAAGAGCACATTTAATTTTGTGGAGGATGAAAATGAAATACCAGTTTTAAAAGTGATAGGAAGAGAGAATTGCCTGTAGCAAATATAAATCGGACAGCCTTGGCATGCCTCTTCTCTAGCTCAGGTACTGTGGGGATGGGACAGCAGAGGAATGGGGGCAGAGCCAAGAGCAGACAGCAGAGGAGAAACTGGGAGTGATGCCGCCACCACTGCAGAAGTGTGCTTGGTACTTTGCTTCATGCCATCACCCAATGCTCTTGGTGACGCTGCATCCACAGGGAATGTCCCTATCACAGTACTGGGTGTGGAAATACCAACACAGCCTCTCTCTACTTTTTCCTCCATTGGAGTGAAGCAGTATGCCTCTCTTAATCAGTGATTCCTTCATAGCACAAGACAGCCAACCCTAGCAGAAAAATATGATTCTTAAATGTTTCGATACCACTGTTCCACTGCTCTGCATTTCCTGTTGGCCAGTTACCTCCTGGTGAGCCTTCCAAATATGATCATTATTATATATGATCATAACCTTCATGGGTAGAATTTCTTTCATCATTTTAATTCCCCAATATCGACATGCAGTACTCAGGCATTTAGAACAACACTTGCAACCCCCCTTATTTGGTTAAAAATTGAGGAGGAAGTGAAATCATCACCTGGAACAAAATGTAACTGGACTGTCAGGATTAAGTCCCGACATTACCATAAAATCTTTAATGGCCAAAAGCGACAAGAATACTGGTCATATATGATTTGATAGACAGCATACCCCAGTGGTATGAAGCTCATTTTGGTCCTGATTCATGAAGTGGTTACTTTTAATCAGCACAGATGATGTTTTCTGAAATTAATCAGTTTCTGTTGAAAGAACTGAATTACCAGTTACCCATAAAGTCCCCTAAAACTTCAGAGAACAAATTATGTGCCACCAAGCAGAAGTCTCAGCAACACCTGAGAGTGTCTGAGTCTAAAATTAGTCTAATTTTATGCAAGGGTGTAGTGTGGCCCCTAGGGATACACTACTAGGACGTATCTGGCCACTCAGCTGTTGTATTTAAGCTTTGAAAAACCTTTTCCATTCTCTTGCTTTCTTCAGTCAACATTTTAAGGAGAGGCATGGCACACTTTTATTTCTGTGCCTTCTATTTATGTCTCTGTAGAATAAGAACTAATTCATAATTAGAGGCAAACATTTAACAGGATAGGAAACCCTGCAAATCCCCAAAGCTTCTGATAATGTGGACATGCCAAGAATGAGGTTTGAGAGTATGGTTGCTTGGTGCCCTGATGCAACAACACAGCTGATTGTTAGTTACAGTGTTATGAAAGTATTTACTACTACAAAATTTTCAGCAAATATTCTGTGCAGTATTTTATAATCTGACAGTCACATATCTTAGAAGGCTTCTCTGTAGATGAGCCCATGAAATTATCTGAAAGCTTTCTGTTCTGCGACATTATCTCCTGCTGTCTGCTCTGGCAGGCTATATTTCTGAAGACAGGTTACATTCATGAGGGGGCAATGGAGAATTCTCTTTTCACTGTGTGCTTGAAGGAGAGACAGCAGAGCAAAAGTGGGTTTCCTTCCCCAGCACATCCAGGTTCTCACAGGAAACTGGGCCCTGATGGAGTTGCTCTCTCCACACTTCATCTGCCTGCTCTTACCTGGAGGGTAGTACCTAGCACATATAGGCAGCAGGAAATCTTTTCATCTTTGAAACCCTTTCTAAGGCTCTGCAGGGAATTCATACAAACCTATACAGAGCTATAATTTTCAACCTTAAGGATGAGCATGCTCAGTTTATTTATGTTCTCTGAATGCAACAAACTACAACAGTTGGTGAGGGCTTTGACCAAATGGGTCTTGAAAATGTCAAAAGACTGCACGACCTGTCTGGGCAAACCTATTGCACTGTTTGGTTCTTCTCATTTGGGCATAACACTTTATAATTCAGTCTTGAATCTCTCAGTTCAATTTTTACCCATTGACTCTCCTCTTCCCACCATGTACCACTGTGAAGAGTTGATAACCTCCTTCTAGGTACTGGCGTGTTGCTGTTATGTCCCTCCCCAAGCTATCTTTTGTCCAGAATGAATAAACCCCAGTCCCTCAGCCAATCATAGGAACATAAAATGGTTTGGGTTGGAAGGGACCTTAAAGATCATCAAGTTCCACCCCCTCTGCCATGGGTAGGGACAGTCCCCACTAGATCAGGTTACCCAAAGCCCCATCCAGCCTGACCTTGAACACTTCCAGGGTTGAAGCATCCACAGCTTCTCTGGGCAACCTGTGTCAGTGCCTCATCACCCTCTGAGTAAATAATTTATTCCCAATATCTAATCTAAATCTACTTTCTTTTAGAATAAAGCCATTTCCCCTTGTCCTATCACTGTATTCCCTGACAGAGTCCCTCCCCAGCTTTCCTGTAGGCCCCCTTTAGGTACGGGAAGGCTGCTATGAGATTTCCCCAGAGCCTTCTCTTCTGCAGGCTGACCAACCCCAACTCTCTCACTATTTACATCGTGACAGCCTTCTGCTGAATTCTTCTCAGTTTTTTTGTCTTACCTGTACTGGGAGGCCCAAAACTTGATACAGTAATCTAGATATAGTCTAAGGAGTGCTGAATAGAAGAGGGATAATCCCTTGATCTCCTGGCAGTGCTTCATGCAATCTAGGAGTCTATTGGCCTTTCTTGGCCTGCTGGCTACTGCTTGGCATTACAAGGAGTAAAGAAACAGCTTTCCTCACACTGGCAGGTTTGCAAACATAGCCAGCTCTGCCACAAGCCCAGGATTCCTAGGTGTGCCCTCTTCCTCCAAAAGTAATTCCCAGGTGTGCTGGGGCAGAATCTGATTCTAATGGGCTTATCTAGCATCCCTGATGGAGCAATATTTGCCACCATACATCCATAACATTCTAGTATCCTATATGTAACGTGTATCTGCAATGTGTTCTGACCAATTCTCTAGCTATGTTCAGTGCCTGGGAAGACACTGAACCTGGTGTACCTGGTGTATAGCCCCAGTATAACACAAACACTCCAGGAGTGCCGTCCAGGGCAGATCTTCTGCACAGGGACTAAAAGCACATTTATCTCCCTAAAACCCAAAAGGAAATGCAGCAACAATATGTATTAGCAAAATGATCTATAAGGAAGAGATAAGGGCTGACTTGCTTGTCATAGGTCTGATGTGCAGCAAATATTGTGGCTTGTACAAATATATTTTAAGTAATTTAGTGTCATCAGCAGTTGGAAATCTAACATCTCTTTCATCAATTCTGGCACAGTTATTACTTAACTATGCACAGTTCTCAGTGGTCACAACCCTGCTGGGAACCAACATCTTGCAAAGATTGTTCATTATTCTCTTGAGCATGAAGAGTCTAAGCCAGAAGAGATTAATCAGACTTGCACACCTGGCTTCACACAGTTTGCTTCTCTTCTGTCACATTAGTGCTTTGTGTAACAATTTAGGACTCTAGTAATGTTCCACTGAGAAGACGCTTACAACAGATTCCTTGGTCATATTTCCCCTGTCCAGTTTCTTATTCATCTACAAAGGTCCATGTCTGATAGATATTCCACGCTGGAGACAATAAGCATTTCCACCTCTGGTTCATACATCACAAATATTGTGAAATAATAAAAAAAAAAAGGAAAAAGAAAAGAAAGGACTGTAAGATGCAGTCTCTCTTAGGCACAGGGGACAAGTTGTCCTCTCCTTTACTCAAGATGATAGTAGCATAATTTCCAACAGCATGCCTGGAACCCATGGATTTGGGCAAAGTCCCATTTCTTCAGAACACTTATTGATCTGACCACTCAATTTAACTTGTAGTACAAAGCCTGTTATCTCCCCCATGGATTTGGGCAAAGTCCCATTTCTTCAGAACACTTGTTGATCTGACCACTTGTTGTGGTTTAGCCCGGCTGGCTGTCAAACACCACACAGCCGTTCGCTCACCCTCCCCCCTCCCTCTCCGGGATGGGGGAGAGAAACGGGAAAGTGAAGTCTGTGAGTTGAGATAAAGACAGTTTATTAAGACAGGGAAAAGAATAACAACAATAATAATAATAATAATAGTATTAATAGTAATAATGTGTACGAAATAAGTGATGCACAATGCAATTGCTCACCACCCATTGACCGATGCCCAGCCTATCCCCGAGCAGCCGGCCCCCCCCCTCCACCCCGGCTAGCCACCCCTATATATTGTTCAGCATGACGTCAGATGGTATGGAATACCCCTTTGGCCAGTTTGGGTCAGCTGTCCTGGGTCTGTCCCCTCCCAGCTCCTGCTGCATCCCTAGCCTGCTCGCTAGCAGGACAGAGAGAGGCTGAAAAGTCCTTGCGTTGGTGTAAGCACTGCTCTACAACAATTAAAACATCAGCATGTTATCAGCGCTCTTCTCATTCTAATCCAAAACATAGCACCCTGCCAGCTACTAGGAGGAAAATTAACTCTGTCCTAACTGAAACCAGGACACCACTCAATTTAACTTGTAGTACAAAGCCTGTTATCTCCATTACTGATGATGGCAAGGATATACTGATATGTTTCTGAGTGAATGGATCGAACTTTCCTCCTATTGCAGTCATTCTCCTTTTTAGCAATTTTTTTTAACAGACATGTAGAATTCTCCTGAAGATAAAGAACAGACCAGTAGATTTAATGCTTCTGGTTCATTTTCAAAACTGTATTTAGACATTAGGGCCATATTCAGACAGTTTCCAGAACTTGTGTGAAACACAGTCAGTCTGAATTAAGCCTTACATTAAAAATAATGGAGAAGATTTTTGACAGGAGTGAAACATGTTAATATGGAAGATTTCTTTAAATTTAAGTGGAAATTAAGGGTCTATACCTTGAGTAGAAAACAGAGTATGCTTTTATCCAGAACACAAAGAGAAAATATACACAGCTAACTTGTATGTAAGAAAAACGCAGTAACTTGGAGACGTGCCTGTGCTTTAATAGAAAATCTTGGAAGTCTTTTTTTTTTTTCTCCAGTACAGAAGGCAATCTGCTTTAGAGGATAGGGCAGTGCCCTATAGATTGGCAATCCTCTGAGTTAGATTTCAGCCTTGGTGGAGCCATTGGAATAATTTTTGCCTTCAAGAGAGCCAACATACTAGGCAGATATGATATTGCATGGAAAATGGAAAAACTTGGGTTCTCCTCTTTGTAACTCTCACATTCTACATTGAGGGAAGACCACTTTCTCTCCATGCCTCTCTCGTCTTTGCACACCCTTTGCCTCTCCCATCTCTTGAAGAAAGGGAAGATTCACTGTCTATGTGGTTTTTCTATTGTAGCACAACACCAGTATCAAATGTATACTGTGGATGGAACAAAGCTCTGACTGAAAAAGCTAGCACAAAAAAAAGTCTGATACTAATCCTGAGCTTGGCCCCATGCACAGTCTTTTTCCACCTTACTGTCCGTAATCATTTTCAAGAAGTGCTAGTGCTTTTAAGTCGTAGTATCATGCACCTCATGCACTCTGGCTAGTAGATATGGATCCTAGTACAAGCAGTACCCAGAATAGGCCAGAAGAGAAGAAGAGATAAAGGGGGCAAGGAGAAGGATAGTTAATGTTAAAACTAACCATCTGGAAAAGGACTTTACAAATCGGATATTGCTCAGGAGAGTGATGACATTTGAAACTAGAGAACATCTTACTGCCAAGCTTTCACAGGTCATAAGAAGATTCTGACCCTTCAATTCCTTTACCATGTGTCCTGGTTTCAGTTAGGACAGAGTTAATTTTCCTCCTAGTAGCTGGTAGGGTGCTATGTTTTGGATTAGGATGAGAAGAGCGCCGATAACATGCTGATGTTTTAATTGTTGCAGAGCAGTGCTTACACCAAGGCAAGGACTTTTCAGCTTCTCGCTCTGTCCTGCCAGCGAGCAGGCTAGGGGTGCAGCAGGAGCTGGGAGGGGACAGACCCAGGACAGCTGACCCAAACTGGCCAAAGGGGTATTCCATACCATCTGATGTCATGCTGAACAATATACAGGAGTGGCTAGCCGGGATGGGGGGGCCGGCTGGGGCCAGCGGGGATAGGCTGGGCATCGGTCAGCGGGTGGTGAGCAATTGCATTGTGCATCACTTGTTTCGTACACATTATTATTATTAATACTATTATCATTATTATTATTATTGTTATTATTATTTTCCTGTCTTAATAAACTGTCTTTATCTCAACTTGCAGGCTTCACTTTCCCGTTTCTCTCCCCCATCCCAGAGAGGGAGGGGGGAGGGTGAGCGAACGGCTGTGTGGTGTTTAGCTGCCAGCCGGGCTAAACCACAACACCATGTTACAGCAAGTGTGAACTGAAGCAAAAAGAGGCCAAAGAGTGTGCATATCATTGCAGAGCCAAAAGTCTGGGGTGGGATTACAGGCTAGAAAGGGATTGGACTTCCTCCTAAACACGTTCACAGTGGCAGCTCACAGTATATATATATATATATCTTCTCATTCTCTTTGCTCTTGGCATGCACTGTGACCATTGCCTACGCCCATCTTGGGATCTCTAAGCCCTCGCATTACCTCTTCTTCCTTCTGAAAACATTTCACAGTGCATCTCCAAAAGTCTGCATCCTGCAGTTGAGTCCTGGCAGAGAGGTTTGTGTACAGACCTCTCATTGATTTCCCATGGAAGTCAGGGGAGTCTTTGCCTGGCAGGTCAACTATGTGATTCAAGGAACATGCCTAGAGATAAAAAGGTTAAGATTTAGTTCACGAGTCCCTAGAAAAGTGCCTGCCAAGTCTTCTGTAAAAGAATACATTAATCTTAACTCTTTTCTACCCTTTTTACCATTTTCTCCTCATGTACCCTTCATTTTTCCAGACCACTCTTCTTTAGTATTCAAACTCTATTTAATTTCTTTCTTGCCCTGTAATGTAATTTTTAACACAAGATGTTTTGCACATTATAAAGCTGTAAGGAATGTGACTTGTAGTAATTGCACTGCAGCAGATGAGAATGGTCAGGAATGCCTGAGCTTTTGCTCCGGCAGTGATGGTGATGAGTCATCCTATAACTTCAGACACCAAATTGCTCCCCCTGTTTACATGCCTGTTGAGCAGGAGAGGTTGTGCTTACCTCAAAGGGCTGTTTTGGAGGATTAGGGCATTAAAGCATTGAAGTGTGCCACAAGCCTTGTTAAGTATTACTTAATGTGTTAAGGGATGTGCACAGCCCTGGGATGTTTTTTTGAGACTCTGAAGTGCTGCAAAACAACAGTTCTTTTTCTGAACACCGTGCTGAGTGCAAGTTATGCAGCATCATCTGTCACATCAGGGAAGGGGTGCACACTTCTGTGTTGACTTTCAACCTCAGTACCTGCTCACCTAGTCAGGTACTCTGACCTCCATCTCACTGCCATGAAAATTAACACCAGGGCCTCTCTTTCTTCTGTTCTAGATCCTGGCGCTCCTGTGAAACTGCCTTGTATGCCAGTTAAACTGTCACCTCCACTACCTCCAAAGAAAGTCATGATTTGCATGCCTTTAGGGGGGCCAGACCTCTCTCTCTCATCCTATTCCACACAGAAGAGCTCCCAGCAGCCTTTGAGTCATCACACTGTGCTGCCATCCCAGTTAGCAGCTCACCAGCACCAGCTCCAGTACAGCAGCCACAGCCAGCACCTGCCTTCTGGGTCCAGCACATTGCCCATTCACCCTTCAGGGTGCCGGATGATAGAGGAACTGAACAAAACACTAGCCATGACCATGCAAAGGCTAGAAAGGTAATGGATCAACTTTTAAAACTGCATATTTATGTGCACTGTTTCCTCCTAGCCTCAGTGTCAATATCACCACCTATGTTTACAGTACTTGAATCAGGCCTCTTCTCTGGGGATCTAACACCTTCAGGGCAGTCATTGCTGGAGAAACAGACAGAGAAAGAAGTTTTCCAGGTTTGTTTGACAAGTCTGTGGCAGAAGGGTGAAAAAGATCAAATTTCCTGAACCCAGTTGTTCTGTTCATGGAACTAGATAATACTGCAAGTGGAAAAGAGGTTAATATGACATGTCTGGTTTGCAATGTATACTGCATTGTATAACTGCAGAGCTCCCGTTACATGGAGGATTGCTAAAAAAAGAAAAGGAAGTGTAAGATTCAGACAAAGAGCAATAAAAACAAGTGTGCCACTCAATCAGGGCATCTGATTAGTATTATGAATTAGCTCAAAGAAACCTATGAGGGCTTCCTACAAGTCACTTATAGGGGTTTTAGTATACTATTTAATTTATTTCAATTAATTTAAATTAAATGATATGTCTCATCTTAAAATAAGTATTTAACCCATTCCACAGCAGCTCCTTTCTTACCCATTTGCATCTGGAGGAAGGTTGTACATTTAATCAGAAGTGCTTTACCCACCTTGGGGCTGTTTTTTATTACTGTCACTTGTGAGCATCTCTGGATGCTGCTTCAAAGAGTCTGAATAAGTGAAGCATGTTGTATAAATGCAAGCTGTCCTCATAGATTGTGAGATCAGCAAGCTTTGGAAAGTTTATTTCAACCTCTAGACAAAAATTGAGCAAGTCCCAGAATAGAGAAGGTAGTCCAAAAATGACATTCAGCTTAGTACCAAGGGCAGTTTTTGTTCTAAGAGCATCAGATCGTCCTTATGTTAGACAGAAAGCTAAAATGTTTGGTGTAGCAGACAAAATGCCTAATGACTTGACCCAATACCTCTTTGCAATAACGTTACCTTCATTGTATTGCACAGTTAAAAAGAGTTCTATTAGGGATGGCAGATTCTCTTTGCTGCCACTAAAAATAGTCAGGGGAACAGAGGCTGTCCCCCACTGTCAGTTTATTTCAGTACCAGGATAGCAAGATTTCTGTGGCTATATGAAAGGAGCTAAGGTTTCTGCAGCCTGGGGGAATTCTCTGCTGGGGGAAAACTGTTAGGACTACCAGGGAAGTTTTTATTCCAATCAGTGAAAGGGCTGTAGCAGTAGGATTGAAAAGAGCATTCACAATCCCCACTGTGTTTCCTGTGCCCAGTGACTACCCATTTACCTCTCCTATTGTCAGCAGGGCTGGTCAGATACATCTGCATCACCCCAAAGCTTGGTGCACTGAGCACAAAGGATAGCTGGTGCCTCCCAAAGGCTCCTTTGAGGGCAACAACACTCATGTAATACCCAGCACAGGTCAGATGTTAACCTTACAGTCTGGCTCACACTGCATGCAAAAGGCACTTTGTTGTCCTGAGCCCAGTGAGATCTCTCAGAGTATGACTTCACTATGTCATCTGTTGCCCCACAGCAATGAGTGCTCCAATTTCTAGGTGTCCGTCAAGTTTACCTCTACAAGCATGTTTAACTGATTTAAAGGTGATGTTGTTTCAACTATTAATTTGAAGCTGAAGCTGTGCTGCTTGTTGAAAACTGAATAAGCAAAGATTAATTTCCTAATATGATACAATTACGTCACATTGCAGAATAGAGTGAGAAAAGGTTGTGACACTGATATTTCACATTTAAAATGAAAATGAATCCTAGTTCATGATATGGCAGACAGTTGATTTTTTGTAGTCTTTTTTTAGTTGATTTCAATCATGAAATAAAATATTGAGTACTTCAGTTATTCTCCTTGTCAAAGCAAATCAATAAAGTTTGTATTCATAAGAGATAACAGGTAATGACTGTTTCCTCTTCTACAGCAATTATTATTTTCCTAGTATTTACAGGTAAAAGGGTTTGTGGAGCTGACACTTGCTTTTAAATTCTTAATCAGAAGATTAAGCTTGTACAAAAGTCTTGTACACTATTAAGCCTTGATTCAGCTATCAAGGCATCAGTTTGTTTAACGTATATACTAAAGAGCTCTTAAGTGGACATATCTCACTCTGGGTTGGAACTGAACCTGTGACAAAGTGGTGAAAAATCGTGGTATCCAAAAGACAGTTTGTGAGACCATTTCCGCTGGGACATACAGTTCAGCTTCAGACAGTAGATTTATGAAATAAAATGCATTAAACATTCCTGCCAGTGTCTTGTAAATCTTATAAAATGTATTTGAGTCAGAAAACATTTATCTTCCATAAAACTTGTCAAGAGAATTACTTCTTGTTTAAACTTTAGTATTGCCTAAGGATAGAAACATTTAATATTTATAGCACTGCCTTCTTTCTGTCTGTCTCTCACATGTCTGTGTAGTATAAATATATATACAGTTGTTTGAAGTTATTTCTGATTTTTGTTTTAACTAATAAGTACAGAACAGTGTCCTGTGGGTCTGAAAACATGCTGATAAAAATGTACCTATGTATTCCAAAATCAAAGAGACTGGGATGACAGATGAGAAGCATGTGTTTTTTTTCCCACTAGATTTTACAGGAGGCATTTTACTTTTTTCTGTTTAGATTTTGTGTGTCACATGAGTCACTTATACACTTAAATTCTGATTTTTCATTAAAATCTTTTCTTACTAGAAACATTGCAAGCTGTAGTAGTGTAACTTTTTTTGCCATTCTCATCACATAAAGATGATACAACAGTAAGTGCAAGTGCTTGTACTAGTCAGCTATGAATTATTCAAATCTATGTGTTAAGATACATTTATCTTCTTAAGGCAAGTACTTGCTTAGCTGTGGCTTTGTTCTCTAATTTTGTTACAAAACATGATGATTTAAAATAGACTGTTTGAAACAACAGTGTGTTTTTTGTTGAATAATGCTAAAAAGAAATTGTGGTGTAGACCCTCTGACCATGTGGGGGTTGTTTTTGCTAATGACCCAGAGGAATTTATAAACAATGGAAATACCTAGTGACCTCGGTTCGTCTTTCTTAAGTGTACTGCAATACTGCATGTATTTCACAAGTGCTTTGCTTAGATAGCTGACTTAGTCAAAATGATGTGGAGAAGGCTGATTTCAATCAAGAAAAACACAAAACATCAGGAAAAATGAGGGGTCTAAAATAGAAAGTAGTATTAGCAAGAAAGCGGATGATTCAGAAAAAATACAGTGGGATAAGAAACCTTCTATTTCTAGAGAAGTAGCTCAAATAAAGATCTAGTGTGGTAATTTGTAAATCTTGTTGCTGTCTGATACCTGCTTGGTATCCTAAATTGTTGAACCACTTTGATATCTGCTGCCCGATGTGCACACTCAAATAGATGAATCTGTAACCTACATACATTCTTCACATAACAGTGAAGCACCAAATGTTCCTGGGTGCTGAACTATTTTTTGCTCTTTCCATTTGCATTTCCAGAAGGGACTTAGTGAACTTGTACTTACTCTCTGTGTATATGGTGTTTTAAAATTAGATGAACAATCCAGTGGTTATGTTCACCATTGAAACTTTTTTTTTAACAGTGTTAACAGAATTTCGCTGTATTTTAGTTTCTCTTGGGAATTTAATTCTAGGCTTTTGAATTTCCTGCCTTTCTTCTTAAAGGAGTTTTAAAAATAGGTTATGTAGAAAAAATATTTTTAAAATTAAGTTAAATTAAAATTTTTGAAGTATATCTCTGCTTTATAAGTTAAAGTTTTTAAGGACTGTAGTGCATTTATGTGCTATTGGGAGAATTCAACTGATGCATTCTAAAACTACTGCTGAGATAAAAAAAGTTTTAAGTCAAGCTCACTGAAGTCTAGCACAAATTCACAAGCCAGTTTTTCATGAGCCTTCCATACTTTGTGTTACAAAACATAGACTATCACTAAGAAAATAGAGTTCCTGTGTTCAAGGCATCCAATAAAGCTATGCATCTCATTATTGGTTAATCTCCAGTAATAAATGTTGCAGTTAACAAAATGCTTTCTTGGAAGCTGAATGTGATGATTACAACATGGTATGGTTTGCTCACAGAATCAGAAACCTTTTATTCTCTTGAAACCTTTTATTCTCTTTAATCCCTAAGCTCATTGTGGCTAAGCATTATATACCCAGAAGTACATTTTAAAAAGTGTTTTTCTGGGATGTCATCTGGCAGCCATTGGCATCTGGCAGTGCACATTAAATTTAGGATTGGAAGAAAGAGAATTGTTTCAAGTCATCTCAGTAGAGAATCATTTAAAGAGAAAAATGCAGTATTTTTTCAAGATGTGGAATGGCTCTGGTATTCTGAGTAGGCTAAAATATTTAAGGGAAGTGAGGCTACTCAGCTCTTGGTAACATCACACCCAAATTTGCCCTAAGTGCAGCTTGGCCAGTACATCTGGTTTCGTATCTGTATTCCAGTGGAAAGGAAAACGAGAGTTTTACACAAAGAGAGCGTCCAACAGGCAAATGTTCCCCACCTTTTGTATAGCTGTTGTCTCAGCTGGGACTTAGGAGGGAGGGCAGTTTCTGCTGACTGTGGAATAAGCTTCAGCAGCCATCATTTTTGCCTACCAGACTCTCATTTTAATTTCATTATGGAAAAGCAACATGAGCTATCAGAATCACAGAACATCCTGAGTTGGAAGGGACCCACAAAGATCACTGAGTCCAACTTCTGGCTTCACACAGTACTACCTAAAAATCAAACCATATGTCTGAGAGCATTGTCCAAAGGCTTTTTGAACTCCGACAGGCTTGGTGCCATGACCACCTCCCTGGGGAGCCTGTTTCCAGTGTCCAATCACTGTCTCAGTGAAGAAACTTTTCCTAACATCCATCCTGAACTTCCACTGATGCAGCTTCAGGCTATTCCCTCCTCATGTTCCCGTTTTACTACTTCTATTGATATGTTCCTTGCTTAAGGACTTTGAAATCAGCACATAGGCAGAGCTAAATGGAAGCAGTACTAATGGCAGGTCTGAACATAGTAAGCTGCAGGAAATGGTCAGATCACACTTTATGTGACAAAAGAAATGTGACTTTAGGTACCATTTCAGATTGATCTACAGCACCTAGCTGGAGTGAGCAGCAGGAACAGGAGAAGGGATGTTGTCACTGCAGCCCCCACATGTAACTGTGTCATTTGCAAACAGACCTCCCAGAATTTAGCTCCCTCCCTTGTTATTTTCACTACCTCCCAAAATCTGTTTTCTCTGAGCTCCATTTCACATGCTTGGTCCCCTCTGCTTCAGATAGTCACGCCCTTGTCTTCCCTTCAAGCCAATCAACAACTTGCAACTGTGCAAGTCTTAGCTTTCTTCTGCCTGCCTACAATCCTCCTCTAAAATCCATACCTTTCTTTCCTCCCACTCTCCTACTCCACCTTTTGCATTCAGGTGAGGTATTTTCTCCTTACTGCCTGCATTCCAGTGGAGAGGTCGTACAGACACCAGATTGCTTGTTGCCCTGAGTAGCTGGTGCAATTCCCTCTAAGCCTTGAGACTGTATGGTCTGCAGCCTTTTGGTTCTTAGTCCTGAGTTGCTAGTATTTCTGCCTGTATGCTGTCCTACATCTCCCTAAAAAGTGTTGTCCCTTAAATCTAATGTGCATTCAGTTTTAAACCCAGTAGATGTCTTGCTGGTTATGAAGATCTTTCTATCCTCATTTCTTCTAAAAAAGGCAGGAAAGACCATTACTAAAAATAGTGACAGAAGCAACACAGACTTGCACTGCACAGTTTCCTTTAGTTTATTTATTTGTTTTTCTTTCCCAACAGCTCTGGTTTACATACAGGTGATAGTGTTACAAAAACGGGACCTGGAGGCCTTCCAGATATGAGACAAGTGCCAACTGTTGTGATTGAATGCGATGACAATAAAGAAAATGTGCCTCATGAAACCAACTATGAAGATTCTTCCTGCCTCTACACAAGACAGGAAGAAGAGGAAGAGGAAGATGAGGATAACTCATTATTTACAAGTTAGACCCATTCCATTTTTTCTTTCTCATTTATTTATGTTTTCCTCTGAATTCTCAGTAACACAAAGGAAAAACAAGTGAATTTTCTTTCTTGACCATGGCTTTTGGATCTCTCAAGGCTTGACTACAGGGGGACGCTTGGCAAATTAATCCAAAATAATGAGTAATATGAATTTAAAGTGAATTCCCTAATCCACATGAATCCGTGTGTGGATAGCTCTCACACAGAATTAAATGACCTTTTTTGTCTTATCTTAATTCTCTTCCAAATTGACTTTCAGATTCACTTTCCCAAGTATCTGTGGTGTAGAGAAACCCTGCCTTTGACTCTAAGTCAAGATCAGCTCAATAGGGTTACTTAAGGAGGATGAAATAATTACCACAGAGAATCAGACTTTTGATGCATAGAAAATATTAAATCATGTCAAAATCAGAATTTGGCACATACTTTGAAAGGGGTCATGATCAGAGAATTAAAAAAAAAAAAAGCCTAAATGTAGTCTTTTGTTTTCTCTCTCCCCTTTTTTGCTTTTTAAAGCTAGATTTTCAGAAGCACTCAGCTCTGGCTTGTATTGCCACTGAGAGCAGGGAGATTTTACCTGTGATTTCAGTGGGATTGAAATTAAACCAGCACTCAGCAACTCTGAAACTACAACCTAAAATGAAGTGATCAGACTTCTGTACATAGCTTATTACTCAAACCTTCCTTAAATGTTATCCCAGTTTATATTGACCAAGATTTACTAGAGTAAAGAATAGAGGAAATAGCCTTGACATTTCCATGCAGGAAAAAGTGAATAAAAAGTGGGGGAGGTTCATATTTTTCTTTTGAGTAGCTTACCTACTAGAAAGATGCCATGTGTTTAAAAAGCCTGTATTATGCAATTTAGATTATGATGTTAGAGAGAATTGTGCAGATGAACTCAAATGAGATCAATATACAGATGTGCTAATCAGTATAGGAATGCAGCATAGTTCTGCTTTCCACTCTGCTGCATTTTATTTTCCAAACACCCTGAGAGTATAGATGGGAATAAGTTGGTTTGGATGGGAGTAAGTTGGTTTGTGTTTTGGTCCCAGGGTATTTTTTCCGTTCCGATTTCATTCTATATTTTTTAACCCATAATCATAGAATCATAGAATCATTAAGGTTGGAAAAGACCTCCATGATCATCTAGTCCAACCATCCCCCTACCACCAATATTACCCAGAACACCATGTCCCTAAGTACCATATCCAACCCTTCCTTCTGAACTCCTGACTTGATCTTACAGAACTAAAGATATGGATTTGATTTGCTAAACGGTATTTTTACATGAGTGTAACTCCTTTTACTTTTCAGGAGTCATTTCTCATTTGCATCGTTGTCACTCAAACTAGGAATCAGATTTGTATAACCCATGCTAACTATCTCAAGAAGTACTATGGGCAGTTTGAACCCAGTTCTGTACTGGCTTACACTTTGTTGATGTGCTTGTATCAGCACAAAATGTATGTAAAATTGCTGTATTGTGTGTGATTTTATTCCAGCTTGATGTGGTCCACAGTAGTGGCAAAATGGGCTCAAATATGAAGAGAAGAGGTTAATTGATAGATGTATCACAACTACAGTCTGGAGAGTCCTGCAGCCCCTTCCTGACGTTTTTGGGAAAACCCATCGCCTCCCCTGGTGTTTGATCATAGGACTCTTTCATTAAGACAGGATACCTTACTTCATGCATGACAATGGCTTGTCATCCCATAGGTTGAGCTGAACTTTCAGGCCATTGAATTTCTTTTCTTCTGAAAACTGGGAGCAGTATAATCACACCCTTTCAAAAACACACACAAAGAAGTTTCTAAAACAGGCATATTTCATCATCTCAAAATCTTCCCTTACCCCGCAAGTGAAATTAGAGCTTTGCTCTTGAACTAAGAAGCAAAGCAGAACTGCATTATCTTGCATTCTCCTGCCAAAGCCTCTCACAGGCTTGTGGTCTGCTTGTACCTCTTGACCCTGTTCAGTCTGCTTTGGATGCAAGCCAATGAAAGCAAGATTGAGCCATGAAAAGCCACTGGTTTTCATACTGTCTTTGCCACTGTCACTTTCTGAGAAGCAGTGCCAACTAACATACATAAAGGTCTATGCTGCTTATAATAGATTTCTAGATTTCTAAAAAGAATAGATTCTTTTTAATGCTAACTTGGATATCTTGGAGTTACACAGCAAGAGAGAAATAACTCTCTTTCCATGCCATAGCCCTGCTGCCCTCACAGATTCTGAGGTTGTATTATTAATTCTATTAAGAATTTAGAAACACCATACTAGAGAAAGCTACAGATGCTACTAGCAATTACAAAAAAAAAAAAAAAAAAAAAGAAAACTTTCTTCATTCTGCTCCCTCTGTGGAGCAATATTTTGATTCCTTTTTCCTGTACACCTACAAAATTCATCCTTTCTGTACTATGATGGAAATAATCTGAACACCAGAAGTTAATTGATGCTCCTTTTCCCACAGTCCATACCAGTGAGAACCTAGTATCCTCCCTTGCCTGGCACTTCTTTGCCTGCTGCATGCTGTAATGAAATGATGACACCTCCTTTGGCAGAGCCTCTCCTCTTTCCCACAGGCTCTCTGGCAATGAAAGTCTGCAGGAAGGACTCTTTAGCAATCAAACTCAGCAACAGGCCTTCCAAGCGAGAGCTGGAGGAAAAGAACATCCTCCCCATGCAGACGGATGAGGAGAGACTCGAACTTAGGCAGCAGATTGGGACAAAGTTAACAAGGTAGGAGATAAATGTTTTTCTAGCTCTTGCTTTTCAAAACATGTGGTGGGACACAGTTTTTATCCTTACTCTGCAAACATTTGAGATTGGTTTGGTCACAATGTTCAAGAGGAAAAGCCAAGGAGAAAAAAAGGCTCTAGGCATTATATCTTTCCTGTAACTTCCCATACAGGGTCCCATTTCATTTTCCTGGCATATCTTACAGGATCTTTGGTTAAGTAAGTACCAGCACAAACTATGTGGGTTTAGATGTTTTCAGTGCACTGTTGGGATAAGTTCAGCTTTGATAATATTTAGGACTGTAGCTGTAGGTGCCATTTGATAGGCTATTGCTTTGAACAGAGAACAGAGGCATAACTTTCTCTTGACTGAACCTCTGCTGAGTAGCTGAGTCTTTTTCTGATCCAGAATACTTATGTCCTTCAGTACATGTTTTTGTTGGGTCAGGCTTGAACAGATTCACTTTCATAGTCTCTTTCATCTTCATAACAGCATTTATTCACCAGCTGTTCTGTTTTTCTGTATTGCATGGCGCATAGAGGGGTGGCCATTAATGAAAGATTTCTGTCAAGACATAGTAAAGCAATGTCAGGTAGGAATGTCTAAGGACCTCCTGTGCTCCAGCCATAATTTCTGCTGTCAGTTTAATGCTGTTGTTATATTATCAGCTCAGTGGTGTGAAGAGCTAGTGATTGCTATTAGTTGCTCTCTGGTGTGACTGAGAAAATCACGAGGAGACCAGTCAGTTTTTTTGTTGGCTTTTTTTTTGGGAGAGGCTCCTTTTCTTGCAGGGAAGTGAGGACACTGCTGCCATGTTGTGGAGACAGGAAGAATAAAAGCTTCTGCTCCTCAGTCATGATTTTACCTACTTTTTTATGACCTGTCCCATCTATCCCCTCTTTGGAATAAACTATCCACATTTTTCCAGTCCATCTTTGAAAGTTTTTCTTTGTGCTGAGTCATGCTTAGCCTTCTCCAAAACCTGTCTAATTCTTCAGTACTCTTTTGAAGGGCCTAAGCGGTGATGACCAAAGTATACAAGTGGTGCTGCACTGTTGCAGGGTGCCACAACTGTTCAGTCCAGTTTTTGTTCAGCCTAATAACTCATTAATCTACAGCTGCACATAGAGCTCAGGGTCCCAAAGAGCAGTATATGATAGCAAGGTCTCAGTCCTAGCCTTATATGATTAATTTTGAACCCTTTGAGGTATGTGAGGAGTTGAAATTTTTGTCTGTTAGTGTATCTTGATCTGCACTGCTTGACCTTGCAATGGCATTAAACAACATTTCCACTGTGCTGCCTATGTGCCTAAATTAGTAGGGTTTTTCAGAAGTTTTACATCTCTGATTAAGGTAAATAGTGTCATTTGTGAACTTCAGCTCTGCACAGCTCACTGTACCCCAGGTGATTTTTATTGAGTGTTTTATCTCTCACCACTCCAAAACATGCTTTTTCCCCACTAAAGAATGTTTCTTCAGCATGTGTCTTTTTAACAAGGGAAGCTAATTTTGGCAATACTCAGAATCCCTCTTATGTAAGCCCCATATTGTCACAACATCATTGTTTCCTCAAATGCATTTGTTTGTGTTTTCTCTGCTCATTCACAGTCTGAGGTACAATGCTTGATCTTTTCTTGTCCTATAGGTAGGACTTAGGGGTAATCACAAATGTTTCAAATAATTAAAACTGTGTATGTTCAAACTTAAAAAATGGCTGAGCCACTGTTGTTTCATTCCCATATGTTACAAGTGTAATGTCACTGAAATTGGTAGAATTTCACAAGCTTTATCTAGAATAATAGTTTCCAGTCTGACCTTTTAATTACAAGTATTTACAGTTTAGTATTTCACCATTTTGAATAATCAATAAATACAAGAAGAAAACCATTTTCATCTGCTCTAATATGCAAAAAGCCACAGGTATTTCAGCACCAAAAGGAGGGTGCATGTCTTTCCAGTGCTTCGTATCTAAATGTGATGTATCCATGTATACAGGCTGACAAATATTAGATTGGAATAGAGGGAATATTTCAATTTGGACAATATTTCTTTACTGTCCAGACTTCATTACTGAATCCATCTTTTGCCATTGTTACACAATGATGCAAACGACAAGCAAAATTAAAGTAGTGAAGCATTTATATTCTTTAGAGAAGATGTGAGATGCAGACTGTAATTGCAGTTGGCAATTTTGGATTTCAGAGAGATTTGTACTGTTCTACCAATGGCCTTCTATGGATTAAAATAGCCAGCCAATGAAATCACATAATCTACTTATAGAAGTTTTTTTAAAAAAAAGGCAGAATAAAAACTTCAGCAAATAGTTATTGTTGTCTGCAATTGATCAAATAATTTTCAGCAAATGGCTGATTGGGATACTTCCGTATTTATGCATAATCCTCACAATATTTCGTTTGGAAGAGCTCATTAGCTGCAACATTTGGCAGATCAGAATTTAGTACTATAAAGAAAATGTCATTTTTAAAGAAACTTATAGTCAGGCATATTGAGAGATTGACCATTGACATAGTATGTGGGACCAAAATCATCCCAGGTGTATTTCCTCCAGCGCTATTAGCATTACACCAGGAATCAATTTGGCTCAAAACTGTTTGTTCATATCCTATTTAAAAGTAGTGTGGAAACTCTGAATCTCCAGGTTATCACAGAAAATTGTTATGACTTTATAATTGCATTTGCCAACTGGTAGAAAGACTCCAGAGCTGACTTAGCCACATAGCTGTTTCTCATGCTGGGAGAATAGTGTTCTGACTTACACCAGAGCAGTGGTAGGGATGAGGCTGCAGAGACTGTATCTTATGGCAGAATCTGGCCCACTACACACCTCAGTGTTAGCTCAGCCATGAGACAGATTAGGACCTTTGTGGCCTACCGGAGTAACACTTCACACAAATGTAGTGCTTTACTGGTGTGTAACCTGTATCAAGGCTCAGCAAATGCAGACCCAAGTGAAAATGGATGTTATTGCTCAAGACCACAAAGTATGCCCTGCATATGGTGGTGCCCAGACTGTTGCATGGCAGTCTTTACACAGCAATTGCAGCAACTAATTAGAAGACCATTTCCTCCAAACAAGTCAGAATGGACTACTTCAAAATGTGTGATACCTGCTCTGTAGCCAGAAGCAAAAATAGTGAATCACTATGCAGAACTTAAGCTTATAACCACATGTGACTTGGGGATAGTAAGTGGATGCTAGAGGCCATGTTCTTAGCTGCTAAAAACCATAATAACTCCATTAACTTCCATTCTGAAATGCAGACTTGTCTGCACTAAATAAATCTTTAAGTGGGTATGGTTTTCTTCTCTGCCTAGTGAGGTCCCAAACTCCTTGGTTTTATCCCTTTGGTGCTTGCATAACTTCACAGCTGCACAAGCGCATTTAAGTGGCCATAAGCTAGAAAGAGAAAACAGAACCCTGAATGTTAAGAAGCAGAGGGAAAAGACTAATTTCTGCCTTCCACTGGTCATTCTAGCTGTCTAACCTGAATTAGACTGGTTCCCCAGTCATTCAGCTTAGAGCAGGAAAGAGGGACTGGATTTTGCTTTCGGTGGCTATCAGGGAGAGTACTGGCATGTACTGGCATGGTACTGCAGTACCCTGGAACTGAGATGGATGCTTTAGTGCCAGTCCCTGCACTTCTGTTTCCCCAAGGAATCATAATGGTGATCATAAGAGACCACACAGTCAATGTATTATTTAGTAAACACAAAAGCCCTTTAGAGAAAATCTATCTATATATTTCTTTATAGCTATGCACTACATGAAACTTTTCTGAGGACTTTGCACTACCTTGAAGTGGTAAGACCTCATTTCTTTGCATCTCTTTCACAACGCCTCTCCCATACCTTGAGACAACATGTGTCTTTAGACTGTGGCTGATCTGCTATAAAAGAGGCTTTCTAAAGCACTCTTTTTTTTTTTTTTTTTTTTTTTTTTGAGTCTCTCAAACCCCAACAGTAGCAAAGGGGCTCATTAGCAGTTAGATACAGAAGTACTGAAGCTGAGATTTGTCCACTGTGACTCTGTCCACTGCTTTTCAAGAATGCATGGCATTGTCCTTATCTGCTTTCACTGAATTGCTTCCTTCTGGCTTTTCAAACCTCCTGGAATAGGATCATCTAATCGTACAAAAAATCTGATAATCCAGAATTATACACATCACTTTGCCTAACAGTTAGAATCAATGTTAAGGGAACTGGTTGCTTCTTGATAGTCACAGTATCTTAGCAGTGTCATGTCTGTATCATCAGTACAGTCCTGCCCACCTCAGGGCAGAGGACAGGCTGGCTGCAAGTCACAAGGCAGGGGAGATACATAAAGGCTGTCCATAGGCGAGCAGTGTGTGTGTCAGGGGACTGTTGCCCATCATCGGCAGATGCCACAGGCAATCCAGTAAGATTTCACAGTCTGTGTTGTGCTGCTGCCAAGAGTTGTCAGTTGTAGGAGTCATATTTAACCATGCCCAGTGTGGAAGCAAAGAGATATGAGGTAGGGAAGCAGCCGTCTGCACATTAACTAACAAAAATAAATTAGAAACAAATAAACAAGCAAGAGTCTTGAAATTTGCAGACATTACCTTTTGCTTCTCTTATGACTTTGAGTGAGGGACATCTGAGTCCTGTGAGTGTGTGTATATGTTCCACTGTCTTTAAAGCAGTGGGTCAGTAGCAAGCTCCTCTGCCAGATATACAGTAGTGCTCTGTATTGTTTGCTGTATAGCCCTAGATTTATGCACTCTGTAATACATGATGAGGTGCTGTCCCTACAACAGTGAGTGGAAAATCTTGATCTGAAGCAATGTAAATATCATATTGTAAGTATTGCAAGACAAAGGATAGGAAGAAGGAAAATGAATCAGAGACACTATGTATGCACACGGCTGTAAATATGTACACATGAGATATGGACATACACACCTGCCAGATGTCTTACTAGCCCCATTGATGCTTTGGAAATAGTTCAGAGATGTCTATGATTTAGAAATGTCGCATGACAAGTCATACATTAGTTATGGAATGGCAGGTTTGACAGATGATGGTCATCTACTATCTCAATCAGAAAGGTAATCTACTCTCCACATTCCCCAATCAATACCATATCTTCCTCAGCTGTGCTGAAAAATAGAGATCCTGACATGAAGTGAACTTGGTGAATAGCCACAAATATAAACAATTGCCATTGAGTTTAGAATGTCATGTGCCTGCTGTAAGGTTTTTGCATATGTCCATATCAGGTGCCAGTTAGCTGTGTGTCCCTCTGTGTGTGGCTAAGTACGCAGGAGAAAGAGCATACGAGTATGTTTGTAAACAGTAGAAGAGACGTACACCAGAAAGAAGAGTAGAAAAATTGGACAATATGAGAGAAGGATAGCATTTTCAGAGTCACCAGGAAGTTGGCAGAGTTATTACCAGTGCTAAGGAAGAGTCAGTCTGCAAGGTTTTCACAGTTGTTGCTTAGGTAGATGGATCACTTTCGAGGCCTTTCTCCAAAACTTGCTTC
This sequence comes from Cygnus olor, assembly GCF_009769625.2. Lineage (NCBI taxonomy): Eukaryota > Metazoa > Chordata > Aves > Anseriformes > Anatidae > Cygnus > Cygnus olor. The sequence continues at coordinate 65,011,891 of NC_049170.1, read as the reverse complement.
CACCTTAAACATAATGCCTGTGGAAGACAGTCCAGTAGTTTTGGCCAGTTGTACTTTTCAGGTGGACAAGCCCAAATCAAGAGCAGCATGATGAGAGGAGATGTTATTATCATTGTACTGATGAACGTTCTCTTTCAGGAGGGTTGTTAGAACATTGTCCAAAACATTAAATTTGACTAATGTTCCAGTTCACTAAATCAAGTGTTTACTTTCACCTGTGAAACAGTCTTCGATCTGTTGATTGCACCCATCACTTGACAGCTTGCTGTCACTGTCCCTGTCCCAGCCATTTGTCAGGTGCTATCAGGCAGAGCAGGACTTCCCTCTCTGCCCTGTCTTCCTGAGTCTGTGCTAGCATGGCTGACCATCCAGCCCCCTGGCTGCTCAGAGTTTGCCTCCAGGTTCCCATTTTTCACATCAACAGGTCTTTTATTTCAGGCCAATAAAAAAGAAAGAACGCATCTGAACTTTATGAGAGCAAGCAGACCACATCTTGCCATGTGGAGGAAGCACTGAGCATGGCAGAGGCCCACTGCCATGGCCAGGTACAGGCCACTTGGTAGTGCCACAGTCATGGCTCCCCGGGATGCTGGTCTGTGAGGTACATGCCCTGCAAATGTACAGAGGTTCCTTCAGAAGCTTGAGGGGACTGAATAATCCAGAGATCATTTTTTGCTCACTAAAATATTCTGCTGTGAAAAGAGTCAGCTTTTTGAAACAATTATTTAAACTGTGTTGCAGTGCCATTGAGGGGAGGCTTTGTTCAGCGAGACGATGGCAACAAGATGGCCCCTGTCAAGCATGGCTGAATCTTCTAATGCCTATTCATCCAGCGCCGTGGAGAGCATTTTGTTCCCTCCCCATCTCAGAGTCATTTAGGGATAGAAAGAGTGGACAGACAGTAGGATTAGGCTTTACTCACAGTCCTTATTTTGTTGGGTAACATGAAATAATTTCTCCCTAATTATCTCTGACGTCTGCAATGCTCATGTTTATTGTTAGCTTTCACTAATGAGAGAAAAACAAGTGCCTAAAGCAAGAGCTCATCCATAACAGCAGCATGCATGTGTGTGGTGCTTGCCTCTTTACACATTGGGTGCTGGGGATAAATCACACAGAAAATGGGATTGTGGTAAACAAGCTCATCTAAATCCTGGATTAGAGGGGAGGATCCAACAGTGCTAGATGCATGAATGGGGACGACCGAAAAAAGCCACAGAGGGCTGAGCCTGGGTTTTAGCTGTGATGGTAGCTAGGGAAAATGGCAGTTTTGTTCCCTTCATTTGTAAGGAAGCTGTACTTCTGTGAGAAACCCCAAGGGAGTTGGGCAATCTAAATTGCCCTTGGCATCAAGAGGAAGACAGCAAAAGCAGGCGACAAATTGAAACCAAGTTATCATTACACATCTGGGCTCAACTGCCAGGAATAAATACTCTGAGCAGAACTGATCTCGGTCCCGTGCAGGGGTATAGATGAGATGGACTCTCAAGGCTCTTGTCAGCCCTGTTTTCTGTGATTGATATGCTGGCAAGCTCTGTTGCTCTGAAAGGAAAGGTGGCCTTGTAGTTAAAATGCTCAGGGAAGGCTGCATCTTCCACAGGCTTTTTGACCTAAGGTAAGAGACCGAAAGATATATACATGCACATGTTTATAAATATATTTAACGTATGCTGGAGTCTCCAAATGTACATATATACCTATGAAAATTTTTTGGAAAAAAATCTACCAGTTCACGAACTCTCATTGACAGCAAACTGTATGCTTTCAAAAAAACCCCAGATATCAGGATCTCTTTAGACATCTAATGCTGTGTTTCAGTAGAACAAGGTTTCTCATTTCTGAACGTGGTTTGGTCTTGTCTTTTTATGTCAGGAATTTTCATAGCTATCATCATTGTATATCACAGAAAAGCACAACTCTAACGTCACAAATGATTCTATTACTATTGTTTTGCTATATGAGTTCAAACCACTAACAATATGAATCTGATTCATCTAAGTAATTTATGGTTAAGATTTGCTATGGCAAAAGGTCAGTGGAGCAATCCTGGAAGGAGGAACTAATGGTGCCACCACAGAACACATTGCCCCTACATGCTCCCTTGCTTTTGGGATGAACAGTGTCCTTGACCCATGATCTGAATTGGCCCTGTCAGTGTGACCTCTCCTCTGTTGCAGCTCCAACTCAGAACGGGATGAATCCATGCCACCACCAGTTTTGCTCAGCCAGAGTCAGCAAATGTTTTGCTATGCAGAAAATCAAAGCTTTGCACAGTGGATACAGTTTGGCTGGCTGCAGTCTGACTTTGGGCAGATGGGTCTCTCCATGTTAGAATGTGGGGCTCCAAATGTGCAGACACAATTTATTGTTGCTACAGAGGAAGAGACACTCTATGCTGAGGAGAGGAATGTTCTTAATGGTAGACAAGAGGCAGCAGGAAGCAGCAGTTGAGGGCAAAGTCTTCCCAGAGGCACCCAGGTGGCTACTGATGAAATGGAAAGTGTTTGCTCTGTGTCAAAAGTTCTAATTTCAATCAGAGGTGTTGCCAGTCCAGGAAGACATTTATTATTCCTGGGATCTCTGACTACTCCCATTGCTTGCTTTCATGGAAGCAGTGCAAATCATTCTGCTTTTTCATTGCAGCAGCTGTTTCTCCCATCTTTTCTTTGCAGAAACCAAACAAGAATACATTATAGAGTTAGAATTTCCCCTTCATGCTTCCTGTCCTCTTCAGCCCCCTGATTCTTTATACAGTCTGTATTCAAGGTTTAACTTATTCTGTCAACACAGCCTAGACAAATATATTTAGTCTAACTTAGTTTCCTTTGCAGTTTCAATGGGGTGTGGTATCCTTCATTTCCTGTCCTGAATTGATTGTGGTGTTGCTTTTAGTTGTCAAATCACTGTCAGCTTTTACCTCAGAGGAAGCCATGTTTCTCTGCTGAGCAAAATAATTCATGGCAATATATAGTGTATGTATAATATAATGAGCGCTTGTGGCAGTAACAAGGAAATAACTTGGGTCACTAATAGAAATGGTTTTTTATTTCTACAGTAAACAAGAGGCTATGTGAAGTCTACAGGGTGCTCTCTTTTGACTAAAAGTATGACAAATATTAACAAAAAACAGGTGAAACACAAGTAAGGAAGTAGTTTCAAGATGTTATATTCTGGCTTTAAAAGAAAAAAACAAAGATTTTTTTTCTTTTGCTGTTTAATGCTGACAAATTTAGGGCAGCTCCATTAAGAACCAGCTCATAAATTTCCACCTTGAAAAATCTAACCATAAATCTTCATGTTTGGTGCCTGCTGGTTGTGGGGAGTTAATTACAAGAAAAAACAGTTGTTCAGATTGGATGACCTTGTAATTTCCATAAAGGAAACAAATCAGATGGCAGTACAAGTAGATAAAAGAAGCAGACTGGCAGGAATAAATTTCACTTTATAGACTGGTGATTGTAAAATGGAGAAATCGCTTTTTGGTCAAAATACTTAACCTCTCTCAGAACGTACAGTTTGTGTTTTCCCCTCTATTATGGCCTATTTGGCAACACATGCAGGAGATTAACATAGGTAATCACAATAAAGGAGTCAGACATAGAAAGTCATTTTTTTATCCTGACTCCCATCTTTTATAAGCTTTTGAATATATATGTGGTCATATATCTGTGCCATGACTACTACTGTGAGCACAAGCAGGACAACTGAAGAAGTAACTATCTAACTTGTGTGCATGGTCATCTGCCTACATGCAGAAACACAGGAATTTTATATGCAGGTTATTGTATGTGAATAAAAAAAGTTGAGTCCTGTAGTAAATAGGGTTTCATATATGTTTGTTTTATATGGGATTAGATGGCTCTTGGATGAGTGTACCAGTACAACGAGAGCAAATATATTTATCATTACACCTGATAGAAGGTTTGAACTTTACATGCTTTTCCTAATACATAAAATTAACACAAGGATCAGTTGGAGATGAAGACACTTTTTTGCATACATGCAGAAAAGTTACAATTGGTATTCTAGAGGAAAGTGTGGATGAGAATTATGCTCATGTTACAGTGCACTGGGATTCATAACCACTGTGCAGACCATATGTGGAGATTAAACTCCTTTAGCCTCAGTCTTGACCATGTAAAATTACTATTTATGTTAATAACACTAACGAAGAGGAAGTATTCTCATGTGCAGTAGACTACATCAATGTATTTCTAAGTATGTAGCCTGTAATACTCATTGCTTGTCTTTCTGATGAATAAATAATTTGCAAACCATCTAACTACAGGGAAAACATAGAGTAAATTCAGCCACATGTTTTTTTACTGACATCCCTGAATTCAGGAGTCAACAGCACTGATGGTTAATAAGTAACTAATAAAATAAGCATTCAATATACTGTATTTGCTAAATGAGCAAGCATTTGTAATGTCAGGCTGGATGATTTATCCTGTAGAACATCTGATTTTTCAGCACGCTGGAAAGTCCTCACAATTTCCTTTGCTGTACTAATCACAGAATCACAGAATATTAGGGATTGGAAGGGACCTTGAAAGATCATGTAGTCCAATCCCCCTGCCAGAGCAGGAACACCTATATCATGTCACACAGGAACACATCCAGGCGGGTTTTGAAAGTCTCCAGAGAAGGAGACTCCACAACCCCCCTGGGCAGCCTGTTCCAGTGTTCTGTCACCCTCACCGTAAAAAAGTTTTGTCTCATACTTAAGCGGAACCTCCTATGTTCCAGCTTACACCCATTGTCCCTTGTACTATCATTGGGTGTCACCGAGAAGAGCCTGGCTCCGTCCTCCTGACACTCACCCTTTACATATTTATAAATGTTAATAAGGTCACCCCTCAGTCTCCTCTTCTCCAAGCTAAAGAGACCCAGCTCCCTCCGCCTTTCCTCATAAGGGAGATGCTCCACTCCCTTAATCATCCTTGATCCTAATCAAGACAGACTGTCTTTCTGCCTTCCTGCAATCAACTGCCTTTGATTTAAAAGCAAGACTTGCAAGCAGCAGACCCTGACCTCAAATAGCAGGGGCTATGAAGACAGCAGCACTTGTGCAGGGCCAGGGGCTACTGCTGCTAGTGAGGCTGCAGAGGCGGCACATTTGGGGATCTTGGTCACCTGGTGGGGTGGCAAATGGCAGCTCAGTTTTATCCAGGCCCTGTTGGGGAGCATCCCAACTATTGCAAAATGGAAGTAAATGCTATCCTCAAGAGGTCCTTGCAGAAGCTGCAGGGAAGGGTTCCTGGCCATTTGCCATGAAGGTCCTTTTCTCACTCCATCAGTTTGCTTGGAGTCAGGTTTACAGCTAGGCTCAACATACCAGAGCTGCACATCAGTCTCGAGGTGGGGAGCAATTTCCCTGATGGGAATTTGGTGCCTTCTTGAATATTCCCATCAGGGCATCCTCTGGCTGCAACCAAAACCTCCTTTTCCCCTTTTAGAGGAAGGAATGGCAGATGTCCCAAAGCCAAACTGGCCACAGAGACTCCTTCCCTCCCTTCCCAGTTCCTGTTCCTTCCCACTCTCCATTAACCCTTTACTCTATTACGTAGCCTTATTTTCTGAGATAGAGACATGGGTAATGACAAGTACCGTAGAGTTATATGACACTCCACCATCCACTTCATCTTCCCCAGCAGACTAACAAATAGTCTAATACGCTACTGCAGTTAGAACAACTGCTAACATTTTACACTGCATTGTTTAATTCCAGCGAGTTAAGGTTTCCATCATGTTTTCTAATGTAAAAGGCTCTGCAGCAGTTCAAAGGTCCAGTTTTTGCTTCCACCATGTGTGGCATATTTTTGGGAGGTATTTTTATTTCCTTTTCTCTTAATGATTCTTCTCTTCCAAGTCTTTATTCTTTCCTACTTCTCCTTGTATTTCAGTAGTGCTAGTAAATCCACCCCCACCCCCTGGTTCAAGGGTAATGTACAGTACTAAGCCTTGAAGGATTCTAGAGCAGATATAAAGAGAATGATGGGGAAATGCAAGGCACCAGTGGAGAAATGATAGTCATAACAGCTCACTTGTCTCAGATTCCTCCCAGATTGTTGTGAACTTGAATTTTGGTTGTGCGTGAGATTTGGTCCACCCACCTGCCCTTCATTGTACCTTGCCTTTTTCTAAGCTCTGTTCCCTTGTCACTAGACATGTCACATTTTAACAATTAGGGCCAAAGTTAAAACTTTCAAGAGAAACAATATTGCTTTGCTATTCAGTGTAAAAGTGTATTTGAAAGGATCAATTTGACCCAGCAGTACTAAGGATTTAGTACCATCTTGTTTTCTTTAACAATTCTTTTTAATGGTAATCATACAATTATAGGATCTGGAGATCCTAATGGAAATCATATGACTTCAGGATCCTGGGAGGAGGGCAAAAAGCCAGATCACAACACTGGACTTCAGGAGAGCAGACTTTGGTCTCTTCAAAGGTCTGCTTGGTAGACCCCCATGGGAGAAGGCCCTGTAGAGAAGAGGATCCCAAGAAAGCTGGTTAATATTCAAGGATGACCTCCTTGAAGCTCAAGAATGGTCTGCTCCTAAAAGCAGGTAGTCAGGCAAAAACGCCAGGAAACCTGTATTGATAAAAAAGGAGCTCCTGGCCAAACTCAAACACAAAAAGGAAGCATACGGAAGGTAGAAGCAGGGAGAGGTAACCTGAGAGGAATACAGAGGCACTGTCCAAGCATGCAGTTATGAAGATAGGAAAGTTAAAGCACAAATGGAAATATATGTTGTCAGGGCTGTCAAAGGCAACAAGGAGGGCTCCTATTCACACTTACATAGGTGACAAAGAGAAGACTAGGGAAAATGTGGGCACTCTGCTGAATGAAGCAGGGGACCTGGTGACACAGGACACGGAAAAGGCTGAGGTACTGAATGCCTTCTCTGCATGTCTTTACTAGCAAGGCTGACCTTCAGGAGTTCCAGGTCCCAGAGACAGATAGAAAATCTAGAGCAAGGAAGATGTATGCTTGGTGGAAGAGGATCAATTCAGGGAATACTTAAGCCAACTGGACATGTGTAAGTCTTTGAGCCCTGATGGGGTGTTCTCACAAGTGCTGAGGGAGCTGGCTGATGGCATTCCAAGGCTACTCTCAAAAATCTTTGAACAATCATGGTGACTGAGAGATGTGTCCGAAGACTGGAGGAAAGTGAACATCACTCTAATCTCTAGGGCAAGGATGAGGACTGAGGGACCTGAAGGCCAGTCAACCAGACCTCTGTCTCTGGGAAGGTGATAGAGTAGCTAATCCTGGAAGCCATTTCCAGGCAAATGAAGGACAAGAAAGTCATCAGGAGTAATCAGCATGGATTCACCAAGGGGAAGTTATGCTTGACAAATTTGATAATCTCATACGATGAACTGACTGACCTGGTAGACAAGGGGAGAGCAGTGGGAATTGTCTATCTGGACTTCAGTAAGGCTTTTGACATTGTCTCCCATAAGATCCTTAGAGAAACTGTTGAAATATGGGCTGGATGAGCAGACAGTAAAATGCATTGAAAACGGTCTGAATGGCAAAGCTCAAAGGGTGGTGATCAGTGCCATGAAGGCCAGTTGAAGGCCAGTTACTAGCAGAGTATCCCAGGGCTCAGTACTGGGTCCAATGCTGTTAAATATCTTCATTATTGATCTGGATGATGGAGCAGAGTGTTTGCCAATAACACAAAACTGGGAGCAGTGGCAGCTATTGCATAGGGTCATGCCACTGTTTAGAGGGACCTGGACTAGCTGGAGAAATGGTCTGACAGGAAGCGCATGAAGTTCAACAAGGAAAAGTACCAAGTCCTGTACCTGGGGAGGAACAGCCCCTGCACCAGTACATGCTGGGGGACACCCAGCTCTAAAGCAGTTTGGCAGAAAAGGACCTGGGGGTCCTGGTGAACAAATTGAACATAAGCCAGCAATGTGCCCTTGTGGCCAGAAAGCCAATAGTATACTGGGCTGCATTAGGAGGAGAGTTACCAGCAGGTCGATGAGATGATCTTTGCCCTCTGCTCAGCACTGGCAAGATCACAGCTGTAGTACTGTGCCCAGTTCTGGGCTCCCAGTAAAAGAGAGACGTGGAGCTACTGGAGAGAGTCAAGCATAGGACCACAAAGATGTTTAAGAGATTGGGGCATCTCACATATGTGGAGAGGCTGAGAGAAGCGGGCCTGTTTAGCCTAGAGAAGCGGGGGCCTGAAGGGGAATCTTTTCAATGCATGTAAATGCCTGAAGGGAGAGTGCAAAGAGGAGTGAGCCATGCCTCTTCTCAGTGGTGCCCGGTGATAGGACAAGAGGCAACAGTCACAAATTGAAACACAGGAGGTACTGTCTGAACATCAGGAAACACTTTCTTACTGTGAGACTGAGCACTGCCACAGGTTTCCAAAGGTGGTTGTGGAGACTTCTCCTTGGAGGTATTCAAAAATCATCTGGGCACAGCCCCAAGCAACCTGTTCTGAGCAGCCCTGCTCGATCAGGCCCTTCCAACTTCAACCATTCAGTGACTGGTATAACAAGGCATCAGAAAGAGCTTACCAAGTAGTTTGAGTGTTAGCACCATCTTTGACTTTGAAGTACACAAGGTTGTTGGCTGATTTCTGTAGGCCTTTGGCAGTGCAGAGCAAACAAGTTCTGTCTCAGACCCTCCAAATCCTGACTCTCTGCCATTCACTCTAAGGTTACTGTGAATGTATCTCATAAAGTTATTCCAATACAATTCCTGACATTTTTTTTCTGCTTTGCGTTACTTCATAATGGCAGTGCTGAAACAGACAATTTAGCTGGGTCACAAATTCTGACAAATGTCTTACTATGACATCTAGGCCATAAAAGTTTCTAGCTTACTTCAGTTCCAAGAGTGTATTGGGTTAGCCCTCAAGACCATAATTTTCGTGCTCTGCTCTGTGGAAAAAATTACTAGGACTCAGTTTCTAAACAAGAACATCTCACAGACACATTGTATTTACATGGAAATCAACTCCAGACACCCAACTTCTCTTAAACATTTTTCTCAGCCCTGCATTTCCCTATGCCCTCTGTAGCAATCTGCCATTACAAAAAAAAAAAAAAAAAAAAAAAAGACAGACCCAGAGTCCCAGTTTCACTTCCAAGGGCTTTTTTCAAATTCTCTGTATCTTTCTATAGCTCTTTTCTCCTTTTATGTCTATCCAAAGCAGAACTTTAAGACAAAAAGGTAATTGGCCTTCCAAACTTTCTCTGGATACATGCAGAGACAACAAGAGAATTTATTTTCTGTCTCCGTTTGGGAAACTGGAAGTTTGCTGCTTTCAGGAATGTCCCAGACAGCCTGCAGTAGTACTGTCTGGTATCTATAAAACAGCAATGATCTCCAAATGATCTCCAATAGTGTAGAGTAAAGCAATGTTGTAATGTATCTAGGAAGAAATAGGATGAAAGAATGTATTTGATGCACATTTTGCTAAGAACACATTTTGCTCAAACCAGTTCGAAAAGCTGACAGTATAGTATTTGTGAGACATTTTTCCCCACTTTCTTAGCAGCTGGTGCTCATTATCTGGGCTCGGCAGAGCACCACTGCTGTCAAGCAGGAGCAAAATTGTTATTAGCACTAGATAATCTCCAGTCATGTGAGTGGGTTTAACACCCAATTAACTATAAGGTACAAATGTGAATTCAATGTGCCTGTAAAGCAAAAAGCAAGTCCACATGGCTGTGGTCAGTGGGGGCTGGAATGGGGGATGAGAAAGTGTATCCTGCTGCTCAATGCTGATGCATGAGAGATTGCACATTTTAAACTAATGATGAAGTTGAGCAAAACTAGGGAGCAGACACTGTGTCTGTTTGCCCAGATCATCCTAGGCAGTGTGTTTTGATACTAATCTGCAGCTTCTCGTAGAAGTAGGTGGGTGCAGTTTCCAGTTTTACCCACACTTTGTGTTATCACTGATACATGTTCAGAAGGGATTTTGTCAGGGCGACTGTGCCCATTCTGTTTGCTACCTCTCTCAAAGTTCCTTCTCCTTGCCTTCACCGCAGTTGGATATGCAGGAAACAACACAAAGTCACAAAAACAGGGCACATAAGTCTAGGACAGAGTTATATCAGTCCTGGCATCTCTAGGCATCTGAGTGGGCCCTGCAGGGAAATCCAGGCATGGCCTATGGCATGTCAACAGCCACGAACAAGCATACTTCACTTGTCTTGCATATAAAGCATTTTAAATAATAACTCTGCAGCCCCTCTGCTTGAACACTAGCTAAATAAGCTATTCAGACTAGTAAGGAGCTCAAAAAACAATCACTGATTTAAGACAGGATCAGGTCTCTGTCATATTTTGTATTTCATTTCTTTCTCTCTTTGTTCAGCATCAGCTCTAGGAAAAAAACAAGATGGCTACTCCTCTCCTCCCAGCAGCTAGACTGATAGTGAAGCAGGTTTTTACTATGTCAGGAGGAGCTGCATAATATGCAGTCAAGAATAGATGTACCTGATATTAGTTGGAAAACTAACACTGGAGAAACTTCAGTAGGCGTTAAACTGAGCCCTCAAAGCTTCAGGGAAAAATTGTAAAAAGCTGATGTCATACTATACATAAAAAGAAAAAAAGACTGCAGCCTATTTGGCATATCACATATGCCCCTATGGAAGTATTTTGGTTCATGGGTTTGATTCTGTTTATTTTGAAGTAAAGAGTGTCTGCCTGGAAATGGGATCTTTGCTACTTTGGAGATAATTGATTCCTGCTGCTAATTCCTTACATGGTGTAATAAGCCTCTTTGTAACTTTCCATTTGTTTCACTGTGGAAGTACTTATGAAGCAACAAAAAAAGGATTTTCACTTTGTGGTCCAAATTTAGCCTCTGGGTAATTATCATCTCAGTAACTGCAAGAGAAGAAAATGCAGATGGCACAAGGCTTCTCCTGAGGAAAAAAAAATACCTTGTTGTCACATTTTTAGACCACCAAATTTAAACCTAAAGATGATGATATAACTTTGAGCAAATTGTGTCTGATATCTTGTCAAAATAACAACCATGCAGTTTCCTAAGGCATTTTTCTATATATTGTAGACAGGTGAACAATTTCTCTTTGTTGTTGTTGTCAAACTAGCCATTCTTGGTATTTTCTGTCTCTGGTGCAGCATGATGCACACAGATGCTACAATTTAAATATAAACATATAAATATATATATACATGTATGCACATACGGATTTTACTAATGCAGAAGTAGGTTCTAGTAGTTCAGGCATTAAATACACACCATCTAGAATGGGACAGGTTGTGTCCTTGAACATAGTGGGAATTTGGATAATGGGCAAATCTCTGGGTAGAGTGGCAAGAAATGAAGGTCTCTAGAAAGGTAAGAACTGAATTCACAAGCAGTGATGCAGATACAGAAAAACATGTGCAGATTCAGTCTGATCAGCAGGTAGCCCAGATGTAGATATGACCATTAAATGGACAGGATTGACCCAGACGTCTGCACTGCAGCTGGCAATGCTACTACTGGGGAGAGACAACCTTGTAACCTGCTTCAGTAAATACGTGCTTGTAATTACTGTCACAGTTACTGCAAGAAGAGTTTTGTCTAACAAAGTTGGCTGAAAAGTTGGCTGGATAAGGACCTTTTTGCATTTGGAACAAAATAATTAACAAGTTGGGGACGGAAAACTGAATAAAATCAACCTGGTGAAGAGTTATTTTTTTATTATAAAATGAAAATACCATTTCAGGTCAGTACCAAACATTTTTAATGTTTTTTTTTTCTTTTTTTTTTTTCTTTTTTTTTAAAGTAGTGTCTAGTAAATTGTTTTCTCAGCTGAAACTATTCACCAAGTTCGACCTCGCATATAGTTTTCTGACCTCCTGGAACTTAATTTTTTGGCAATTTGCCTGTTTGTCACAAATGTTTCACCCAGCCCTAATTCTTAATCTCCAGGTGAACATTTTGCAGTAATTCACGGCTCTTTATAAACTAACCTGCCTTTTATACAGTTCTGGGAGTCTGAAATTCCTCTGGCACAAAATGGTTAATCACTCTTAAAGCTCTCAAAATTGTTCACTTCCAGGAATTTTCCACTTCAGTTGCAAGGCAAAGTGTGGGCACCATGCTATTTCCTATGCACCCTTTCTCCCAGAAACTGCATTGTTGTGGTTTTGAATTGCTAACACTGCCAACTTCAGTTATAAAAGCATTTCTTTGGAATTCCTGTATTGTGAATGTTCCAAGTCACTGAGTGATTTAGCTTTTGATTTGTTTCTCAGAAAGTAGATAAGTTTTTGACATCACCATACTCAAAGTGCCTGTTTGGAGATTAATTGGATTTGTGGAGTATTGTTCATTTGCCTTTCTTCATGCTGGTGCTGGTAAAATGACCTGCACCAACACAATCAGGGGACGTATATGAGCCCTCAGTCTCCATTCTTTGAGTTGTCTGTTGTTGCTGCAATAACAGAGGAGACTTTTTCAAGTTACCCTTAAAAGTGTTGAGCCTGCTGTCAGCAAAGTGGTGAAACTCCACTCCAAAGTTTCCTTCCTTAGAACCAACATCTTTTTGTATTTTGGATTGAACTTCATCACAACATTCACATATTAGTTGGACTGCCAAGCAAAATTTTCCAACTTTGGTTGCTTATGTGTTTTAGCTTGGTGTTTTTAGGATTACAGTTGTGCTGGTACCTATGTAAATAAAAAGAGTGCTGTTGCTTTCTTAATTAGGCAAACTGAATGCTGACAGTGCTAGAAGTGTAGGATAACTAATAATGAACAGGGTACAAACATACAGTCACTGTGCTCTATATGTATACACCATATAGACATGATGGTCCACAAAGGCCCATCAGGAGGTCTTACCTTCATACTAGCTGAATCAGCTATATAGAGAAGATGGTCCTTCTGTTATGTACTTCAGCCATCAACCCTTCCTTGGAGCCTGCAACTGCTTCTCAGCATAGGCAAAATTTAAGTCTCAGGCAGCTGTAGATATCTCAGAGGAAGACCTTGAGAGAAGAGGGGCCCTGGGAAAAATCAGAGGGTCTTAGAGGGTTGTAAGAGGGAGTAGGGCTGTACTCCCATTCTCAGCTTCCCTCGATGGTTCCTTTCCTGGCTCCACAGATCTTCTTGCCTAAACAGTTGTTTTTTACCTCAAACCCCAAGGCCACCACGCATGTTCACTCGTGTGAGCTTCCCTGAGCACCAGGAGCTGGGGCAGGGTAACACACAAAGATGGAAGGGGCTTTGTTATTCAGACTTTTGATTGGACATTGCTCTGCTTTTAAGAGTGTAACTTTTATGATAATAAGCAGCTATGTGTTGGGGACTAGAGGGAGACCCCCCAATTTCTTTAAAAACACCAAGGGTGGTCACAACTTCAGTCATGTAAGGCTTGGTTGGGTGATAGAGAGATAAAGGGTTCTGGGCCTTGTCTCAGGCGTGTTGTTTGGCTGAATGGTCCATAGGATTGTCCAGGAAGCTCTTCAGCAGCAGAAAACTGAGGACACCTTTACGAATATGTTGGTGGTGATCTGTTCTTCTTTCAGATCCTCCAAATACAAGGCTACTCCTCAAAACTGAGTAAGTGCAGAAGATGGCAGTAGAAGCCTCCAAACACTAGTCTTTGGACAAAAGGAATATTGAATTTAAGCAGAAAAAAATAACTTACTATGAGGAGTAAGGCAAATAATATTTCTAAGGTTTAGCCTTCAAATCTTTCCTTCAAAAAATATATCCTTAAAGCCTTCTTGTAAGTATGTTTGTTCACAGACACAAAACCACAGAACTATGTAAAGAGAAGATTCTAAAACAAGCACACCACAAATATGCTTGTAGGTGGCAAACATATGTGTTCAGTTCAGGCTGATTTTCATGGTGCCATTTTATTCCTTATGTCATTAATGGATTGACCTTGAATTGTGAATTATGGTTTGTAAAATCAGCTTTTGGTTGAATAGTATTACTTTTGGAAAAGCAAGTTCAATGGCCCGACTGAAGTGCATCTACACTAATGCACGCAGCATGGGTAATAAACAAGAGGAACTGGAAGCCATCATGCAGCGGGAAGGCTATGACTTGGTTGCCATCACGGAAACGTGGTGGGACCACTCTCATGACTGGAGTGCTGCAATGTCTGGCTATAGGCTCTTCAGAAGGGACAGGCAGCACAGAAGGGGTGGTGGTGTGGCTCTCTATATTAGAGAGTGTTTTGATGTTGTGGAACTTGAGGCTGGGACTGATAAGGTTGAGTCTCTGTGGGTTAGGATCAGCGGGAAGGCCAACAAGGCAAGCATCCTGGTGGGGTTCTGTTATAGACCGCCGAACCAGGATGAGGAGACAGAAGAGGAGTTCTACAGGCAGCTAGCAGAAGTTGCAAAATCGTCAGCGCTTGTTCTCATGGGGGACTTCAACTTCCCAGACATATCCTGGAAGCACAACACAGCCCAGAGAAAGCAGTCTAGGAGGTTTCTGGAGAGCGTGGAAGATAGCTTCCTGACGCAGCTGGTTAGAGAGCCTACCAGGGGAGGTGCCCCGCTAGACCTTCTGTTCACAAACAGTGACGGACTGGTGGGAGATGTGGTGGTCGGGAGCTGTCTTGGGCAGAGTGACCACAAAATGGTAGAATTCTCTATTCTTGGCGAAGCCAGGAAGGGGACCAGTAAAACCACTGTCTTGGACTTCCGGAGGGCTGACTTTGAGCTGTTCAGGACACTGGTTGGCAGAGTCCCTTGGGAGGTGGTTCTGAAGGGCAGAGGAGTCCAGGAAGGCCGGGCACTCTTCAAGAAGGAAATCTTAATGGCTCAGGAGCGGTCTGTTCCCATGTGTCCAAAGACGAGTCGGTGAGGAAGGAGACCAGCCTGGCTGAGCAGAGAGTTGTGGTTCGAGCTTAGGAGAAAAAAGAGGGTTTATAATCTTTGGAAAAGAGGGCAGGCCACTCAGGAGGACTATAAGGCTGTTGCAAGGCTGTGCAGGGACAAAATTAGAAGGGCCAAAGCTCATCTGGAGCTAAATCTGGCTACTGCTGTTAAAGATAACAAAAAATGTTTTTACAAATACATCAACACCAAAAGGAGGACTAAGGAGAATCTCCATCCTTTACTGGATGCGGGGGGAAACTTAGTTACAAGGGATGAGGAAAAAGCTGAGGTGCTTAATGCCTTCTTTGCCTCAGTCTTTAGCGGCAAGACCAGTTGTTCTCTGGATACCCAGTACCCTGAGCTGGTGGAAGGGGATGGGGAGCAGGATGTGGCCCTCACAATCCATGAGGAAATGGTTGGCGACCTGCTACAGCACTTGGATGTATGCAAGTCGATGGGGCCGGATGGGATCCACCCAAGGGTACTGAGCGAACTGGCGGAGGAGCTGGCCAAGCCGCTTTCCATCATTTATCAGCAGTCCTGGCTATCAGGGGAGGTCCCAGTCGACTGGCGGCTAGCAAACGTGACGCACATCTACAAGAAGGGCCGAAAGGTAGACCCGGGGAACTATGGGCCTGTTAGTTTGACGTCAGTGCCAGGGAAGCTCATGGAGCAGGTTATCTTGAGTGTCATCACGCGGCACTTACAGGGCAACCAGGCAATCAGGCCCAGTCAGCATGAGTTTATGAAGGACAGGTCCTGCTTGACAAACCTGATCTCCTTCTATGACAAAGAGACACGCTTAGTGGATGAGGGAGAGGCTGTGGATGTGGTCTACCTTGACTTCAGTAAGGCTTTGGACACTGTTTCCCACAACATTCTCCTCAAAAAACTGGCTGCTCGTGGCTTGGACTGGTGTACGTTTCGTTGGGTTAAAAACTGGCTGGATAGCCAGGCCCAAAGAGTTGTGGTGAATGGAGTCAAATCCAGTTGGAGGCCAGTCACTAGTGGAGTCCCCCAGGGCTTAGTACTGGGGCCAGTCCTCTTCAGTATCTTTATCGATGATCTGGATGAGGGGATCAAGTACACCCTCAGTAAGTTTGCAGACGACACCAAGTTAGGTGCGTGTGTCGATCTGCTCGAGGGTAGGAAGGCTCTGCAGGAGGATCTGGATAGGCTGGACCGATGGTCTGAGGCCAACTGTATGAAGTTCAACAAGGCCAAGTGCCGGGTCCTGCACTTGGGGCACAACAACCCCAAGCAGTGCTACAGGCTGGGAGATGAGTGGCTGGAAAGCTGCCTGGCAGAGAAGGACCTGGGAGTACTGGTTGATAGTCGGCTGAATATGAGCCAGCAGTGTGCTCAGGTGGCCAAGAAGGCCAACAGCATCCTGGCTTGTATAAGAAGCAGCGTGGCCAGCAGGACTAGGGAAGTGATTGTCGCCCTGTACTCGGCTCTGGTGAGGCCACACCTCGAGTACTGTGTTCAGTTTTGGGCCCCTTGCTACAGGAAGGACGTCGAGGTGCTCGAGAGAGTCCAGAGAAGGGCAACGAGGCTGGTGAGGGGTCTGGAGAACAAGTCTTATGAGGAGCGGCTGGGGTTGTTCAGCCTAGAGAAGAGGAGGCTTAGGGGAGACCTTATCGCTCTCTACAGGTACATTAAAGGAGGCTGTAGCGAGGTGGGGGTTGGTCTATTCTCCCACATGCCTGGTGACAGGACGAGGGGGAATGGGCTAAAGTTGTGCCAGGGGAGGTTTAGTTTGGATAATAGGAAGAACTTCTTTACTGAAAGGGTTGTTAGGCATTGGAATAGGCTGCCCAGGGAAGTGGATGAGTCACCATCCCTGGAGGTCTTTAAGAGACGTTTAGATGTTGAGCTTAGTGATATGGTTTAGTGGAGGACTTGTTAGTGTTAGGTCATAGTTTGGACTAAGTGATCTTGGAGGTCTCTTCCAACCTAGACGATTCTGTGATTCTGTGATTCTGTGATTCTGTCTTTTCACAATGCTGTACTGAAGGACAAGCACTAACATTTTAGAACATTTTTTCTTTATTATGATGAGTCCTAAAATCCATCCATTTTTTCTGGCACACTTTAGATTTTCAGCCAGCATTTAGTATGTTTATCCCTCTGGATTTCTAATATTCAAAAATATCCCATTTTTATTGTTCCAAAATACATTCTTGAATTAGATACATAATAAGCTCCCTCCTTTAAAAAAGATTGTTCTTTCTTTCCTATCACAGTTGTTGGATGTTTTCCTTTTGAGATTAGGGATAAGAGAGTTGAGAATTAATGCTATAGAGTTCACACATTGCAACTATTTTAATTCTGCCATGCTCTTTTTTTTTAAATTAAACTGTTATGGTAGTATTTTATGTGAACAGCTAGTATTTGCCTAAAAGGTTTGATGGTAATGAAACAATGGTAATGAAACAGGAGAAGCTCCATTTTAGAGTTTGAGGTGTGAGATGAGCTTGTGTGATCTTGCAGTGTTCAATGTATCAATAAGCATTTTGCAGTTAGTATTACTGAAAGGGGGGCTGAAAGCTGAATTTATGTGGCTGGTACTAAAAATACGAGGCTTTATCTTTAGAAAAAAGTAAGAAATTAAGCAATTCCCTGGGAAAATGCAGATGTTTGCATTGTAATACTGCTTTCCCATTTCTAAAGGGAGCTTCTCTGGAATCTCCTCCTGTGATCTTATGTCAAATTGGGTGTGTCATTATTCAGACAAGTATAAAAGGGTGTTTCTTCTCAGAGCTGTAGGACTGTATAGTCATTCCTTTATTTTTTAACAAAATGCAAAGTTCATGGACCATGATGATTCTGCTTTATCTAAGTATTTTAAGGAAATGTGTTTTGCATATCGTAGGCAAGATTTTAACTTTATGAAGGTGTAATGAATTATCAGAATCTACATTTTGAATATGATTCTCTTTACCCAGGAGATCTAATCTGATCTAATCTGGGCAGCCTGTTCTTTCTTGGGGAGCTTGTAACTTCTCAAGAGTAAATCAAAATCAAACACATCAATCCTTCGGTCAGCTGAAACAGAAAAGAATGCATTGCTTTTGCTGTGAGTCAAGAATAGATTCACATAGGCTAAAGAATGAAAAAACAAATTGGTCACGTTTCAAGTTTTAAGCAAAGGGACACCTTTGCTATTAATATTTGGATATTTTTCACTATCCAGATGCTTGACCAAGCAGAAAATTTGCTGATTATTTTTTCTAAAAATCTTCACAGCAATATAGACTAGGTAGAGCTTTAAAGTTGTACTGAAGCTGTTTATCAACACAAAATAAAATCTGGGATAAGCATAATTTTGGGGAACACTGAGGGACTGCTTAGAGCCTAAATTAAAATACGAACAATTTCAGTGGAAAATCTGATTTTCTTGCAGAGCCCATTTGGATACATGACTGCAGACATGTTATAGGAGCTGCCATTCGGTTGGTTCATGTGACAGACTGCTTGGTATTTCTTGTGGTGCACTAGGAAGAAGCGCTGAGCCGAAGCGCTACTTTTCTCCTTCAGGACATGGGACTGTTGTAGCTATCCTGGACGAGGTGATGCTGCTCAGGGAGCAAACTGGAATGCCGGGGCAGCAAGACCAGTAAGGCACCATCAGGAAGTACTTAGATCTTCAACTGATACATACCAGTTGCTTTTTTTTTTTTTTTTTTTTTCCAAAAGCAAGCACTTCCTGAGTCTGTATATTGGCTCTGAGTATATTGGCTAAATAGTTCTCATCTAAACTCTCTCTCAGTAGTGCTTCATCCATTTCACCAGCAGCGAGCAGGGGTCTCTGCTCACTGTGGTCTTCTCTATTCATTACCCCAGGCTTCTTTTTAGCTGCACAAGTACCACAATCTCCCAGGGGCTGAATGCTCAAAATCAACAAGGAAGTGGAGAGTAGTCATTACATGGCAACTGAATTGTGTCAAAGACTCCTCATGGTTTTATTGCCTTAATGTCTCAGGAAAAGAAGTTATAAGAAGTATTAGCATGACAGATACCAGGAGACTTGTCACACAGGGAAGAGAGCTTAAAGGAAGAGATAATGTATCCTACAAATTAGCCATCATCTTAATGGACTCTAGTACAGGAATTTTAATGGTGTAAAAGTCTTATATTTTCCTCTTTGGGTAGGGATTTTCTATTTAATATGCTTTCAGTTTATTTACTCATTGATAAAGCTGTATTAATCCCATTTTATAAAACCTGTTAGGAGGAAGATAGTTCTCTGTAGACTCTTAAGTGTGGCCGGCAGTATCTGGGCTGATAATACAGGGAAGGTGAACCACTGAGCTTACAGATATTTTTTGCTCATTGTACAGTGGCATAAGGAAAAGAAGTATTTTTTTCCTGCCCTCTGCTAACAGTTAACAGGCACAAGCAAGTGCAAGCTTTTCTTCTTCGTTTTTGTTCTCCATTTTTCTGTGCTTGGCATGGGAGTACAAAGAGCCCCTGGTAATCTGTAATTCATCAATATTGCTTTGCTATCAGCATTATTATTAGTAAAGGCAAGCTAAATTAAGCAACAGTAAGACACTTTACTGCCATCAAATTTTCCTCATGTCGAATTATATAACTGATGTAAATCAGTGCATTTCTGCTGGCTTCAGTCGTGCCCATTTATGCCAACTGAAGAGCTGTGTGACAAGTAGTTCTTTGTAGCAGCTGCCCCTTCTCAAGTGCTCAGCTCTGTTTTGCTCCTCTCTTAGAGCAATCTCTAGGGTGGTATGAACCCAGATGCACCTGAGTAAAAAGATTTGCATCTAGAGAATTAATTCAAGAGGTGCTCCAGAGGTTATGCCCCACTGTGCTCAGAAGTTACTTTATGTCAGAGTGACTTATGCCATAGAAACAGTCTGTGAGCATGGCTGGGCTCCAAAATATTTTGGTGTTGCCATACTGCTGCATGCCCTGTTGTGACCACCCGTAACCTATTTGCCTATCAGTACTGCTCTTGGGTCACACACACAGATGTCACCATTCAAGCGCTGCAGAACTTCAGTGTTCTGCCTCTTGAATCTACAAACTCTCAGAGTTAACAAGCCTGGCAAGTAAACGGGGCATCATTTTCCAGCAAGCCCTGTTCTGTTTCCAGTCATTATACCATTATACTTACAGATGACCCCATAATAAGCTCTTAAATGTTCTTGCCCTCTGGGCAGAAGCAAAGAGTAATTCCTGATATCCAGAAACCACCGTCCTGGTGCTGGCTGGCATTAACCATCTCTTTCTCAGAACTCATCCACAACACCACAAGAGACTACAGAGGTAAAACCCATGACTCCTAGAAGGGTGACATCCTAGGCAGCCAGGAGCACCTTGCTTCAGATGTGTTACAAGACAAAAGGACAGGAAGAATCTGACTGTCATCTCCAGAGCTAGTTGGCCAATGTCCTGAGAGCCTTCTGGGTATGACCACACTGCAGAGCAAGTTAAGCATCACTGTGTGGGCTCTTAGTTCAGGTGTTTTCTGTTGCCTGGATAGTTTTACAGCCACTTTTTCCTTTTATTGCACACACTGGATACTGTCACATTGATCAGGAACTTCCCGTTCTGAGTTCTGAGTTTGCTGTGCAGGCTCCAAACAGTAGTATCCATCAGTGAAAATGCAGCTTTTCATTCCTTTGACTCTCCGAAGTGATTGCATCCCCACTAGCCAGTGCTTTAAATCAGTGGCTGTTGACTTTGCATGTGATTGTCCCTCCTGCCCCCAAACTCCTACTCATCCACTATGATGTGCTCAGCCCAGACAAGTTTAAAAAAAAAAGAAAAAAAGAAAAACACCATTCAAAGCCCTTAGTAAAAGATGAGTGTTGTATAGTTCTAGCACAAGTAGTGTGGTATGTTTTGATCATGAAGGGAATTAATTCAGAAAATCAAATTTCTGTCAAGTTTATTTTTATAAATCTGAGGAATCTGTTTTATTTTTCACTGACAATCTCACTTGGATATTATTTTTTCAGTGAAGTCCTAGAAAGGACTTTATATCAGCATAAATCTTAGGAAGGCTTGGATTTTTTTTGTAGGAAAACCTTTGTCAGTGTATTTACAAAATCGCTATTGACAATATTGCAAAAACATGTGAAGTATAAAACAGACAACATTTTGCAAAGCACAAATTACGTGAAGCAGACTTCTCTAGTCTCTTGAATACCCGATGCTTATTGCAAAACTACATGCATGGCACAGTTAAGCATGTTTGCATATAGTAAAGTGTGTTTACATAGGGTCTTTAAATACAGAAAGAGCTGTTGAAAGGCTGTTGCTCCTAAGATCTGCCTTTTCCTTGGTTATATTCCTAGGTTATAGGTTACATTCCTTGGTTATATTCCTACAGCTCCACGAAACAACCAGAGTTGCTATTCTGATCAGTAGCAGCACCACGCATCCCAATTGATTCTTACAGTTTTCATAAACGCATCTTTTCTTTGCTGTTGCATCAGGCTCTGCCAACGCATTTTTCCTCACCTCCTTTTTCTCCTGTTTATTCTGATTGTGTTGTTAATTGGACACTTGTTACCTGACCTTTCCCCTCTTGACAGCCTCATGCAACCTTGTGATGTTAAATGAAAGAAGGCACAGCAGCAATCCAGCAATCAAACCACTGAAATCAACCTCTGCAAGCTAGGTGGGCTTCATTAATATTTTTATTATAGGCAGCCTAGGAGGGAAGGACAGAGAGTGGAGGTATCACACCTAGTGTTTGCCAAGATCACAACAGTGCACTGGAGATGGTATATTGAAATTTGGTGTGAAAAAAATGTATCTTTGCAGCCACGGTAACAAAGGAAGAGCTGTTTATATTTCTTGATTTGCAGTTTCAGTACCTAGTTGTAATATTTTCAGAGATGGTAATGTTAACAGCTGCTCAACATCTGGCAAACCCAAAGGTTAAGAGGCAAAAAATAAGAACTAAAAGGAAGCAGTTCTGAGGAGTTAGTGGAGTAGATTGTAAAGCCCAAAGATTTGGGGGTGGAAGTCACTGTGAAAGCAGGAGAAGAAATGAAATGAAAAGAGCAGGAGATGAAGAAAAGAAATAATTGTGAGAGCTTATAAAGGAAGGGCTGGGGAAGGGGTTGGGTTTGCCTGATTTGCTTGTCAGGGAGGGACTCAATAAAGGAGCGAGATCAAGCTTAATCAATCCAATAGGAGATGGAAATGGGAATGGAGCAGCAATTCATGGAAATGAAAAGCAGACACTGGTACTGGAGTCCAGGCACCTCCGGAGCTTCTGTTCATTACCTTCTTCACCCTTCAGCTGTGCTTGGTCTGTAAAGACTGGTCATGATTTTGTTAAACTACAGAGTTACCTTATCTCTTCCTACTGCTTAAGTCTTGCTATTAAAAATTCTTGCATATCTAAGAGTCCAGAAATTATCTACAACCCATGAATGTGGATAATTTCAGATATCCAGACTGTATCTACCAAAAATATCATGGCTTTTTCTGCCATGTCATTATATCCCTTGAAGATGATGGTTATCGTTTAGGCAGGAGCACACTGCAGCCTGAAAAAAAGTGGATCATAAAATAAATCATAAAATAAACTGATTCTCAATGGGAAATACAGGTATTTCTGGTGAGCTTTCATTAGAGGCCCTACTGGGTGTCTTGGGGAAGAACCCCACAGTCCATAGGTCTCTGAGCAGAACAGGAATGGGGAATACATATAATACGGAGGGCATACTTGGAGGAAACCCCTATGCTCATGTGTGGAAGCAATGACACAGTGAAGTAAAAGCTTTGTTTAAATGCTTCTACTTCATAGCAGGTACTGGGAAGTAAATACATGGAGGACTTGCTCTTTTATGTAAATCATTCATGTGGATAGATAAAACCTCTGCCTTTTGTTTGAAATGCTCCAGTGTGAACTATTCTCATCAGAACTGTAAGCTGAGTCTTTTAATCATCATTTTCTTGGGAAAGGGGAGGACTTTTTTGGAGGCCTTCTTTTCAGGCTGATGTCTCCTTTTGCGTGTTGCATTTTATTTGTTTCTGTAGAAGCGCAGCTGCATGCTGGATGTCTGGAGTCTGTCCTTAACATTCCTCTGACACATCCTCTTGAGAAGCATCACAGTGTGGTGGATTAAAAACTTTACATAATTCAGTTCCTGCAGACATACATAGTGGGGCTAAACTTGGCAACCTACTCTCCTTGATTCTCATGTGCTGATAGAAATAAGGTAGCTTTAATTTCTTCTTAGAACTGAGATGAAGCATCCCATTAGCAACAGCTACAGTATCTTAAGGACAGTAATCGCAAGCACTGAAATAGCCCTTCTGTCTTCAATGTACTTCGCAGGAACTCTTTACTTCTGAATTAAGGCTGAGTTTCTGTCACTATCAGCACTTTTCCAATGAGGTAAATGTTCGATCTGCCATGGCAAAGAAACAGAGCCAGTCACTCCAAATTTTCTGCTGGAATAGAGCCATATTCTGCTGTTTTGTCTCAGTGGTGCAAAGTGGCAGCAAAGGCAGTATGGTTAGTATCACCTCTGCTGGTGGAAATCTTCAGGATGTGTAAAATTAGGTGCCCAAACTTCTGCCTTCATGCAGGAGGTAAGGCTACTACACATCTCATGTGCTTCAGCCTTGTGCACCATGCATGGCGTGAGGGTAGTCAGAAGGTTGCTCTGAGCAAACCAGGGGTACTGAACTGGTGCACACATGAGCTCCTGGCTCTGGAGAGGGCTGGGGATGTGTGCACAGCTCTGAGCAGTGACTGAGCTTCTGAGGAGCCTTTGTCAGACACCCCTTGTCCAGCCCAGTGTCAGCGGGCTTCTGGGCCCTGATGGTAGGAAGCACTGGTCAGAGAAGAGGAAGCCATGCAGCCAGTGTTCATATCACAGTTCCTATCAGTACCTGGTACCTCACAGGGCACCTGACGAGCCAACTGGCTGAGCAGTTGGTAAATAGAGAGCAGGACCCCAGACTGGGAACTTCTCTGAACAGCCATGTCTGAATGAAGAGAAGGCTCTGTCCTGTCACTGGCACCATTGACAAAACTCCTATTGACTCGGAGCAGAGTAGGAGCAGACCCAACAGTGTTGACTTCTGATGTCATCACAGTGGTTTTCTTTGTTTTCCTAATACCCCTTTGTGCTTCTCTCCCTTGTTTTGTATTCTAAATATTCATTGTTTCTGCGCTCAGGTCCTCCATCTGTAATTAGATTGTGTTTGTGGTGACTCTGTTGTACAGGTTGACTCACAAGTCACGCTGATCCTTCATTTTAAACTTTAATACAAGTCATGAAAGGAGGAGGGAAGTGAGGGTGTGGAGGAGGAGGGCTGCTATTGTTCGGCCCTCAGTGCTGCCAAACTGTCCCTTGTTTTTTCTGTGGACCACCTGCATATTCAAACGCTGTTTGAACAAGCTGGGCACATTCAGGAGGCTTGTGAGAGGGCAGGCAGAGGGTTAGCTGGGTCTTAGCTGTAAATACTCATGCGAGTCAGGAAGCAGGCATGGGAGGAAGGAAATTAATTGAAGACATCTGTGTAGCTTAGCTCCCAGCAGCTCTGCCTGGGATAGGGGTGGGAGTGCCGTGCCTAAGATGACATAATGTAGCTTGTCTTTCATGGGTTGAAAACAGAGTAAACTGTGAAAGCAAAACATGGTCTGTGTCACACATGGTCCAAACCTATCGAGTACATAATGGAGCAGTGTCAGTACTTTCTGCTCTGCCTTTCACACCCCAAAATAACTCTTAAAGACAGTGAGCTGACGAGGATGTGATATGGTCCAAAAACTGATCTTGGGCTTTTTTCGCAGACGACTGAGCCAAAGGCCGACTGCTGAAGAATTGGAGCAGAGGAACATTCTGAAACGTAAGTCCTGATACTACTGACATTTAATCTGAATCCAGCTAGATTGCATTAGTTTAGATATATATTGTGTGTGTTTTATAAAACATCAGCTATTCTGTATGTGCATCATGAATAACAATAAAGTGCATCATAAATGCAAGAAGTGTGCAAGTCTATAGCAACATTTATACCTGTAGAAACAATTCATTAAAATCATAGGCAGCAAATTCATATGAACGAACAGCCCATGGGAATGAAAGCAAACACTGGATCTTTTTTGCAAGTCCTGTTCCAAGCAGAGGGTCATTCTGAAAAAACTTTTTATGCTGCTGTCACACAGATATGAACATCGTGTTGTAAGTTAGTAAAGCCATTAGAGCGTGGCTTGATTAATTTTCCTAAAAACATTCACAGCTATCTAGACTTAGGCAGAATTTTTATTGAATTCAAAAAAGAAACTGATGTTACTTGGGATAATTCCCCTGAAATGTTCCCCTGAAACTCTTCCTTTAAATCAGCCAAAAACTTACTGGTAGACCTTCAAAATATTAAATGATGTTTTAAAGAGATAGACTAACATTCAGAGAGCCTGAGCTGAGTTAAGTTACTAGATACATTGCCACCAGTTTCAAGAGAAGCAGGACTGACTCTTGCACAGATCTTGTAATCTCATGAAAGAATAGGAAAAAAATGACAATTTCTTATTCTCATTGAAGTGTTTGAATGTAAAAAAAAAAAAAACTATCAAGGTGTTGTGTCTTTGGAAATAGAGAACAGAAGAAACAAGTTCTTTTAAAGTTAGTATATCCATCATTCCAGGGAAATTTAAAAAAAAAAATGAATACAGAAGAAAGTATTCCTAACTGGTACCTTAAAATACCATAGTGTCTCCTTAAGTAGGTCCATAATGTGCCTTCTGTTGTTGTTCAAACAACTGCTACCATCTATTCCTACTTCCCATTCCAGCAGCTGGAGAAATCAGTCTTCAAGAGGGCAGAAACAGGGGAATTGGTAGCATATCCAGTTGTGATTGCCTTGAGGTGGGTTGCAGAACAGCTGGAAGAGGGGGGAACGTGCAACGTGACTTGACACCAAGTTCAGGCAAGGGGGGACAGAGGTCAGTTCTCTGGGCAGCTCGTGTTGTCATCCTGGCTCTGGCCACCAGCATGAACCAACATATGTCATGCAGCACCTGGCACTGGTACGTGACCAGTAATCACCGCCCTGGCACTGGTGAGAGTGGCTGCCAGGAGCTTGGGGAAAGTGTGGAATGGGTCTTAGGCAGCTGCTCTGTCTGCAGTGTTTGAACCAGCATCAGCAGAGAAGTAGCATCACCAAAGCTTGCATTACAGAGAGTCACAAAGGTCACACTGCAAAGTGTTGCAGTCACATAGGTGATCCAAGTTGTCTTGTAGTTCAGGGGAATTATCGTCTGAGTCACATCGGTTTCCTTCTGAATTGAATAAAGGCTCCTAAATGACATGGATGTGTTTGAAAACATTATCCTGAATCCAGAACTATATTTTATTTCCTAAATGGAATTTTTGTACCATGGTTCCTTCCTAAGCACGGATTTGCCGCAAAACTTCTGTCTTGGTAGACAAACAACTTCATAATTACAGCAAAAAGTAATGTGGTATTTCCAAGACATCCCAACTTTCGGTGAAGCACAGCACGACAAGGAACAAACAATTAAAATAGTTACATGATCTTAAAAATACACAAAAATGCTCCACTTCTAAACAAGTAAATATAAATAGTCTGTTCTATACAGAATTGTTTCATGTCTTTCACGTAGATTTCTAAGAAAGAAAATTAGGATAAATATCAAGGAGCTTAGGGAGAAAGAGACATGGAATGCAATAATGAAGAGTATAAATTATCTGCATAATCAGGTCAAGCTGTTTGCAAAAGCCCAGTTCACAACACACACCAAAAAAAAAAAAAAAAAAAAACGGCATGCTCCCAAGTAGGATTTCCTCTGCAGTTAAAGCTGAAATTTCCTTGATGTAGTTGTCTTGTTTAGTACCATGATGTTCCTGTGGCATGTGTACCCACATTATTGCCAGTTCTGATGGGAAGAAACAAGGCAAAATGCAGTTATGCATCGAGTCTTTATATGTGAAGTGATCACTTCCTAGCTCCATGCTGCTGCAATACTCATGAGATGGTTGTCTTTATTGCGTTACAAGGGCAAAGAGTCCACTGTACAAGTACCACTACTCACTGGTAGAAGCAATGAGATTGCAGCAGCCACAGCAAAGAAACCAAAAGCAGGGGAAATGGTACCTGAAGGGTCCTTCACTGAAATGTACCCAGTGCACTGTCTCTTATTTACATCAAAAGCACACAGTGTAGAGAGGTCTAGACCTGCAGGGTTAGCATGAAGACTGAACAACTCTTTTTGCAGTTAACACCTACAGGCCATATTACTGTACGAGGGAGAATATCTGGATTCTCCAGTACCACTTCTGTGATGGATACAAGTACTTCACTTGTCAACGTGGTACATTCAGGCTTGCATAAATTCCTCACAAAA
This sequence comes from Cygnus olor, assembly GCF_009769625.2. Lineage (NCBI taxonomy): Eukaryota > Metazoa > Chordata > Aves > Anseriformes > Anatidae > Cygnus > Cygnus olor. The sequence goes on along the minus strand of NC_049170.1, from coordinate 64,984,679 downwards.
ATGATGGTTAGATGGTCTCTGATGGTCTCGGGCTGTACTGGGGAACATTTCACACTGGCACAGAAATTAGGCCTGAAAATTGTGCCCCCACGCACCCCTAGAGGAACAAAGCATCTCCTGAACACAAAATAAAGCAACGGTTCTGTAGTTTCACAAGATCAGCACAACTTAATTAATATTAAACAAATAGGACTTTCTGTTTACAGAGAATGTATTTCTAATTCCCAGCTTTTACCTGACTGAGATATTCAGCCTGCCTGGCTGTCTCTGAAGGTGGGTGGCTGGGCTGAGAAGTGAGGAGAAAAGAAAGGCATTGTATGCCGAGTACAAAAATGAACTGCCTTGACTAAATTTTATACATAACTCCTCAGATGCTTTCAGTTCTGCCCAGATGCCATGTGGACTCTGTTTAGCATGATTTCTGCCTAATCTTACAAGGATTTATTAATGGCCCTGTTCCTGTGCGTGGGTATTTGTAATGTGAGCTCCTCCAATTTCGAAACACGAAAGGAAGAAGAAAATTGCTGGAAGAGAAATTGCTAGAAGATAGTCCAGTCCACTAGGGACAGGAACCATTGAAAGAGCAAACATATTTAACAGTGTAGGTATTCTAGTTAAAATTTAAAAACCCATTTGTAAGTCCCTGCTGTCTTTGATCTTTTTACCCCACTATCAGTTTCCTTCCTTCAGAAAATGCTAGCAGTATGTTTGAAAAAATGACATTTAAAGATAACAGCCATATTGTAAGCCATCATACCATTGACAGGCTCTTTGTCCACTTTGGAGAAGAATTCCCAGTCCTGCTGAAGTCAGTGGGCAATCACGATGGACCTTGTAAGGAATGTCAACTCTCTTGTCCTGAGCCGCAAGAAACCTGGCTGCTAGCCCTCTTTCTCGCCTGCTCTGACTTTGCCCACATAGTCTCTGAACCTGGATTTAATTTAGTCCAAAGTTGAGCTGTTTAGCTCAAGCCCCGTACCCCAAAGTGGCCTTGGCGGTCTGTATCTTCCCTGCAGAGAATTAGTCCTGCCTGAGTGAAAACCAAATCACATGGGGCACAGGCTACCTGTAGATGAGTTGTCTTTTTTCTTCTCTGCTATGCATGGGTTTGATTTGAGTAACAAGCGATTCTGACATCAATGAAACACTGAAAAAAGAAACCTATCTGACTGAGGACCTGAGTACCTAGAAACCTGTGATTTTATTGACTTTCAATAAAGTTCAGCACAAAGACGTGTATGACAGCCTGTCCCTAAATTGAAGAAGAGGTAGTGTTGTCAGATGTTATGGCCCTCTTGAGTGGTAATGGTTGAGGCTTGCCCTGGTAAAAATTTGTAGCACATGATCTTTTGGCCTAATGTTGAAAGTAGATTCCCCTAGGATGTGTTTTTACACTCCTATAGAGTGCTGTGAAGGCTCACAAAGGAAGGTAGGACACTCTCTCCTCATTCTGCTCAGGACATGCGAAGTTGCAGATTTTGTCTGGCATCCCTACTCTGAGCTTTCTTTCTATTCTCATTATGTAGAGGAAAAAAAAATGCATGTGTTCCTTTTCCAGCTGTTGACCTCTCAGAGTCCAGACATATCATAGCTAAGCCCCATAAGGCCACTAGACCTGTGGGCTAGATAATGGTTTCTGAAGGGCTGACTCATTGCCTGGCCCTTTGACAAAGTGACACATGAAGAGGTGCCAGCATAGGGAAAGGAAGCTTGTGTAGATCTTTTATGATGTGTGTGAAGAAGCATGGTAGCTAAGGGTCAAGGAGGTTCACTGGTCCCAGAGGGGCATGCTGTGTATCAGAGAAGTCCTGAAACATTAATATGCAGATAGAGAGGCTTATTTGTTGCATACTGTGGATGTCTGATAAGTCTGCAGCCTGAGATTCTTGTAAATTTTTTACAGCCCGGAATGAGCAAGAGGAGCAGGAGGAAAAACGAGAGATAAAGAGAAGATTAACACGTAAGGTGAGGAGCAGCTTTGATCCTGTTAAGTCATTACCATAACTTTCTCCTTACTGCACAATTATTTGCCTTTTTTCTTTTCCACGGCACCATTTTCAAAAGTGGAGTGTGAAACCAGTCTTAAAAGTAATCTTCAAAAGAAATCACCTCTGTTACAGGGTCTAAGTCCACAGACAGTGAAGGGAAATGTTTTACAGTCTGTTAACAGTAACATTTTGAAACCTGTGAAAAGAAGATCTAGTATTTAAAACAGAAGGGTGCGCAACCTAGCATTGGCTTAACCTTGCTCTCTGTAAATGTAATGGCTTTGGAAGCCATTACAAGGAGAGAGCAAAGTTAAAACAATGTAGATTGCATTTGAGAATTCCACCTTAAAAAGCATTTAACTGGGAAATAGACTTTTTCTAGAAGGGGAGATTGACACTTTCGACATTTCAACTAAATAGAGACAAACACTTGGAAAATGGTGTATAGTGCAGAAAACAATCTTGTATCGGCAGGGAAGGATGAAGTAAACAGCATTGTTTGGTTTTGGTTTTCCTCCCATTTGAAAGTCATTTGCTCCTAAAACTGAAGAACAGTAATTTCAGATATACATGTTCAGTTTCTCAGCTGGTACAAGTGTCTACAGATGCCCCAATATACATAGCCAACAATCTATCCTATTACTGCAGATAAACTTTATGTCACTACTCACATTTTCCACCCACAGAGCTGGAGAAAGTCCCGTAAAAATTCACAAGCTTGCAGAGCCGCACCAATCCCTTCCTGTATGCTCTTACGTGGCTTAGTCTTTTTGGCCTACATGATTGCAAGCTTTTACACTGTAAAGAATGACAAGGGACAGGACTGTGAATATATATGCAGAGGTTACATTCAGAGAGCTGGACTGTTTTCTTTCATGATTAAAAATCTCAAACTTTATTCTCAGCTCGTGTAAATCAGCAGAGTTCTGTGTCACCAACTGAGTGATACTGCTTTTGTCTGCAGGAACCAAGAATGTGGCCCAGAGAGCTACAATAATATTTTTAAAACACTTAAACTCCTGACAACAATGGCAAGGATGCGCTGTCTGAAATAAAAGAACCTAACTGCATTGCAGAGGTTTTGTGGGACTTAAGTTCTGTGCAAAGGCTAGAAATGCTGTTTTACCAGTTTCTCAATTTCCCTGTACATTGAAGGGTAAACATGTACAGGAATCCAGTTCAAAGCTTTGTGCCATGAAATGAACAGCTGTAATAGATGAAAAGCAAAGCTACTCATACCTAATCTGCTCGCTCAGAAGTGGAAGCTTGCTAAGGCATCCTGCGCTATCACCATATAGTTCCCATCCTCTGCTCTTTTGTAGGAAAGGTACAAACCAAATGAATTGTCTGTTGCAGATGGAGGCCACACCTACATGCTAAATAAAAATGCCCAGGCAGCTATAGCATTGCAGCAGTGTATGCTCCCTGATACCTCAGCAGACTTCTGAGTTTTCTTTCCTCTGTCTTGTTTGTGCTTTTAAGTAGGAACAAGTCAGTCCAAGTCCCTGGCACTCTGCTCTTCAGTGATCATAGTGACATTCCAGCTCACACTCCTTTTAGCCTTTTTTTGGCTTTGTACCAGAAAAAGATATTTTCTTTACCCTCCAGCATGTTTGTGAACATGCAACATGACTTAGCATTGTTCAATTTTGCTTACTTGTTAAACTGTTGTAAATTGTTCTAGTGACACATTGTAGTTTTAATGGAAGAAACACAGGCCTGATCTAAAACCAAATTTTGTTCTCACCTGCCAAATGTACTGTCATAGAAGATCAGCAATCTCTTGAGGAAAGAAGTGAATAAAGTGTGTAAGTGGATAGATAACAACTAGAAATGCCAAGTACCTAGCGAATCCTGCAAAATTGTTGTTATTCCCCCAGTTCTGTCTTTCATGAATATGTCCCAAATGTGTTGTTGTGTCTACAACAGAGTGGCAGGCTCCTTCTGTTGATTTGTACTGAAGTCGTATTACCAAAGGATTTTAAACCCCAGATCAGGCAGAAATTTAATTGAGCACGTCAATTGTTTTGCCCAGCAGACCTCTCTGCTTGCGCTGAGTTTTTATGCACACACACGCCCACAGGGTGAATTCAACATAAGGAAAGTATGCCACATTGCCTTCTTGTAACCATTTATGGTTGGTAACAAGAAGGGGAGGGGGTTCTGCAGAAGCCACCGAAAAGACTTTTGACCTTGCACTATAGATATTGGTACTGTCCCCAGTTTTCAATAGCATCATTCCAAGGGTACAGCCCACTTCCTCATCCATTAAAAAGCCATTCTTAAAATTCCTTCAGCAATCACATTTTGTTACAGTATGATGATGATAAGTTGTAACTCGACATACTGTAATAACTAGGATTACCTTGCTAGATCTAGATGTCATATTAAAGTCAGCAATAAATACCAAGTTGAATTCATCATCTGGACAGGAAAATTCTAAAAAAAAACTTAAAGAAGTCAGGTGACCTTTAGCAAGCTGTCCCTTTAAGCACTGTTCATCCTCTTAGACTCATCTTACTCTGAATATACTGGGGAAAGAGAATAGCTGCCATTCAAACAGCAAAAACGATGCAAATGTTTCTTGGTACAGTTTCTCAGTAACTTGTTGCCCTCCTACCAGAGAAGGGAGAAATGAAACGTATTTGCCTGCCATCTGAGTGCCTATGGATGGGTTCTGCACATCCTCACACCCCGTGCTCCCTCCCTTGGAGTCCCACTGGCAGCTTTGGGCACATGGACTTGTATCATTTGAAGGGACGTATGAGAATAGGAGATTTCTCTGAGCACTGGTCTCGGCCACCCCACAAGCCCATTACAGGAGCATGAATGTTCAGAGGTCCTCTGGGAGCAGTGTTGTATCCAATTCCCTTTCACAAGGATAGCTGGGTCCCCAGAAAATACAACCAAGAATTTATCCTCTCTTAAGTACGGTGATTTTGGCCCGGCACCATGGCAGTTAGCATGAGCTTGAACTCCCCCTGAGGACTTCCATTACATACACAGAGTCGTCACCTGGGTTAAGAGAACATGTTACAAACCACATGCAAACAGGAGTAAAACTCTTTCTACTTTCTCTTCTCTCAAACAGTATCATGTTCCCTGTTCCCCAGAGCTGTTTACTGCTTCCTATCCCCCACTGTCAATAGCTGAGCTTTCACTGAGGTCTAGCTCCAAAACTAAAAATCTCATAGCAGTAGTAACAAGGAAAGTGATGAGGTGTGGCTGTTTCTTAAAACCTATGAAATAGCCCAAAAGCTTTGCTCCTGTTAAATTTCTGTGCCAGTATAACTTAAATTCTCTATTCACTGGAGAGCAAGCTGGAGCCTCCCTGGGAAATGTCTTGCTGTTCAGTCTTTTCTTTAATTGACCTCCACTGGCTTGCATCAGCACAGAGTGTTTGAATTAATGAACTCTTGAGAGATTTGTGACTAGTCAGAGGGAGGTGAGAGAAAGGGGGGAAAAGGCCAGAAAACAGTAAAGGTTAGCTGCTAATTTGGATAAACAACATTTAGTCAAAGAGGGAAAAGAGCTTCAGGGCATTTTCATATATCCTGCTCTTATGTCTCATCACAAAAGGTGGGGAGCAAAGTGGAGAGAGGGTTGTGTGCACTGATAGTTAGGTCCTGTAATTTTTCACTTTGGTTTCTTCCATAAAGAATAACCATAATATTTCAGTGAGGTAACAAAGCAGGCAACGATGAAGTGATAAGGCAACAAGCTTTATTGTGGCTGAAGTAGAGCAAACTTACCGTTTCACATTCAACTACATCTCAAGACCAGAATGGCAAAACATCTCCCTCCACTTTACCTGGTGACAGTGCTTTAGTTTGCTTCGTTTCCCATGCTGAGAACAAAGGGTTTTGTGTTAAAATTTCCCTTACAAATTAGCTTACTATCAAAGACTGTAATGTGCCCATTTTTATCTCCAGTGATCCAAAATATAGAGGAAAGCTTCACCTCCCATGAAAGCAGTTTACATCCATTCACACTAAAATAATGCGCTGACTCACAATAACATTGTCTTTCTCCTTCGACTCACAAATCTTCACAAATAGATAAACAGAAATGTATATGCACAGGTGACACACCCAGAAAAAGCGAATCACCCCTCCAACATTAACAGAAGTGGGAAAAAACTCTTTGTCATACTTCAAAAACATACCAGTCCTTCTGCCATATTTTTATAGTGAAACCCTTATCATGGCTACCAGTCCTTTAAGAAAACTTCTGCCTTAAAATACCTTCCAAGTTACCCTTGAAAATTTTCTGAATTCCACAGTGTCTCTAACGCCTGGGAGAATTTATAGGGAGCCAAGGGGTCAACTCAGTGAGCAAAATCCCTTTCTACCTGCTTGGAGCACCACCTCCTTGTGTAGGCAGTTGCATCATGTCCTTGGATATGTCCTTTTCCTGTAACTTTCCTTATTCTCTCTGTCAGAAGAAGAGCTCATTTTCAGGTATAGTCCATGAAGGATTGTGCAGCATTAAGTAATTTTGACCCAAGAGACCATAACGCACGGGTCATAAAAATAAGCTTCAAGGTGAGATCTCAGGTGAGCTGTACCCTTATTATGAACTGACATTGAATGGATGCTTGCACTTAGAGAGTCTGTTCTGCAAAGCTGTCTGCCCAGCTATTACTGCTGTTAAGATTTAAGGGTGTTCCGTGTAGTCCAGACATACTGACAGACCACAGTGCTTAGCAGCTCAGGAGAAGTCTGTGCAATAGCATGAAAAGGAGGCAGGGCAGTTTCTAGCAGTACAAATAATGTAGCTTTTATTATTAGCTTAAAAAAAAAAAACACAAACAAACAAACAAACAAACAAACCCCTCAGTGTCTGTCCTTTTCTTTCCATTTATTATGGTCATATCTGCACTTTGGCTTACAGTATTGAGTATTGTGTGTGTGTATGTTTATGTATGTAAATATATGTAGATTTATGGCTATATATTAGCTATGTGGTGTAAGCTGTGGATTTAAGGACTATTTTTTTTACAGCAAGAGCACTGGCATAGGAGTCAGTGCATCATATTTCTGCTCGTAGCTGTGCCATGGGCCTCCCAGGTCATCTTGAGCTGGTTGCTCTGTCTCTGTGACGTAATGAACACACAAACACCAGGGTAAGTTTAGGGATCAATAACTTCAACTACTTTTTTGAGGACAGGCTCCCTTCTTATACCATTAGCTCTACAAGCAGTACTTTCCCACTATTCATTGGTTAACAACTTTGCCCCGCAACAGCAAACATTTAGCAGCTTCCATGTCTTAAGGGTTGGAGAACAAGCAGTTTGAGACACCAAGGCCTCTCCTGAATCACCCTTCTTTGTTCCTTCTAACTCGTTTACAGTCGTCATGGTTTCATCGTCAGGAGTCCGATGTTACCACCAACCACGGGGCTTGTCGACCCCCATGGCGATACTCCCACATCTCCTCCTTCTTTATTAACAAAGAAAGCATGATTAACACAAATTAAGACACAGAGAAAAACTATCTTTAACAAACTTTGTAACCACATCCCTGGGAGAGGCGGGCACTGAGTGCTGCCCAGCTGAGGGACTCTGGCTGCCCCTCCAGCTCCTGGAGATCCTGTTTGTGGGTCCTGCATGTGCCAGCGGGACCTCCCCATATGTTGTTTTTTTGTTTGAGCTGGAATCCAAACCATGGAGGAGAGTGCTGTGATCATGATAAGGCAGATGATGAGACGGCCAGACGGACCCATCATGCTGACACCCATCTAGGACCGGCTCCTGCTGAAACACAAGCATACCCTCAGCCCCAAGTTACTAGAGAGTAGGGCCCTTCCCATTGATTGGTGCTTTAATTTTTTACCATGACTTGTGCCCTTTCTTTAACTGAGTTTAAGGTATTATGATTAAAATGTTTGTGAACTGGAGGACCTTCCTCTGTCCATCGATTTAAAAAATTAAGAACATAGCATGCTTTAGCTATCCTTTCCTGGGGGGTCATACCCATACTCCCCCTTTTTTGTTTTTGAAGCATAGCTTTTAGGGTACCATGGGCCCGTTCAATAATTGCTTGACCTGTGGGAGAGTGGGGTATACCCATCAGGTGTTGAATGCCCCACTGTTGAAAAAAAGTGGGTTGCGTGGGCCACATATCCTGGCCCATTATCTGTTTTAATCGTTTTTGGGATTCCTAATGTCACAAAAGCTGACAGAAGATGTTTACACACATCCTTTGCCTTTTCTCCTGCATGGACAGATGCAAAAATACAGGCAGAAAAGGTATCAACTGAAACATAAACATAGTGAAGTTTTCTGAATTCTGGCAAACGTGTAACAAACAGTCCTTTAAATCTATTACTATTAATGTCCATGACTGGGGGAGCATAATTGGAGATGGCAATCCTGGTTGAAGTGCTCCCATATCTCCCATGACTTCATTAATTTTTCTCAGATCATATATCAGTCTCCACTTTCCATTCCTTTTCTTGATTACAAACACCGGCGAGTTCTAGGGGCTAGTCGTGGGGACATGTCTCGCTTTAAGTTGTTAAGCAACTCGGCCTTCAGGCTCTTTGTATCCTATTCCTCCCGGATCAAAGGAAAACAGATCCGGCTCCTTTTCAGTGCCTGTAGGGCCTGGATCAAAAGGAACGTCCAGGTAACCAGGCAGCGTAACAGCAAAGGTCTGTGTTGGCAGTAGGAGCAGGTATGCCAATGGCGTAGCAGGCGGATCGGCAGACGAACCCGCAGCACCCTCACTATCTGGCAAACCACATGTTTCTGATTGTGGTCCCACATGGCTTGTTAAAGCCTCAGAGATTGCTTGCCAGGTGCCGAGCAATCCCGCCACAACCTTGTCGTTTTTAGTAGCAGAGTCCAAAAGCTTGACCCCAGTTTGGTCCTATGTTTCAGGATCGTAAACTGTCTGATTCGTAATAGAGGGAATAATCAGGAAGGTTCCCAGGACATTCTTTGTTTCTAAGAACATATGACTCCCCATAACGTGCAGCTGCTTACCTTCGGCCAGTGAGAGGCAGTTGTGTGCGCGGGTCCGCTTCTCTCAGCTTCAGCTTCCTTTCAGCACGGGATCTGCTTCTTTCAGCTTGCTGAGTTCAGCCAAACCTATCTTCATGAGGCGATCAGTGTCCCTGTTCCTGTCCTGGTCCCTGTTCAGTTAGCCTGTCCCTATTCATTCATTTTTTGTTTTTGTCCCTGTTCTGTTAGCTTGTCCCTGTTCCTGTTCTTCAGGTCCCTGTTCTTCAGGTCCCTGTTCTTCAGGTCCCTGTTCGGGCGCCATTTGTGGCATAATGACCACACAAACACCAGGGTATCTTTAGGGATCAATAACTTCAACAACTTTTTTGAGGACAGGATCCCTTCTTATACCATCAGCTCTACAAGCGGTACTTTCCAACTAGCTATTCATTGGTTAACAACTTTGCCCCGCAACAGCAAACATTTAGCAACTTCCATGTCTTAAGGGTTGGAGAACAAGCAGTTTGAGACACCAAGGCCTCTCCTGAATCACCTTTCTTTGTTCCTTCTAACTTGTTTACAGTCGTCATGGTTTCATCGTCAGGAGTCCGATGTTACCACCAACCACGGGGCTTGTCGACACGCCAGCAATACTCCCACATCTCTGAGCTTCACTTGCCCCAGTAGCTCAGTGGGAACAGAGATGGAAACCGCCACTGTAATAGGGTGTACAAGTACTTGAAATTACACGGGTTGCATGTTTCTGAAGCAAAGTTGGGGCAGCTAAAAATAATATCTAGTAGTCATATGACTTCAGAGGAAGAGAATAATCAGCTTTTAGTCTGCATTGCATTCAGGTATCATCTAAGACTGGAAAATGCACAATAACACTGAAATTTCATAGTGTGCTTATGCACTTGACATTTTTTCATGTATAACTAATTATGTGCACCATTCTTCACACCCAGTGAAGGGATACAGTGAACTTCAGTGCTGTGAAACATGTGGGTGATGCACCTAACTTGGTTTTATGCATTTGTGAACACAAGAACTTACCTCAGGTTTGTCTCATTTTATCATATGGTGCTCGACATTTACCATTATTTCTGTGATTTTAACCCAGACCCAGAGCACCACAGAAGCCATATCAGCTGTTAAAGACCCTGGTGCTGCATTTAAGTAAATACCAGTAGTAAATTTACATTGGCAGCAAAAGTACCACTGCCTCAGTGGCCCTTGGTGCTCTTGCATGCTTGATGCCACCTAGACATTGGCTTGGCATGGCATGTTGTAGTGTATCAGCAGTCATCTGCCTTCACCTGTGGAAAAACTTGCTCATCACTAAGATGAGCACAAACACAAGAGTCAGCTAGTGTCAAGAGTTGACAGAAGCTGTGAAATAGAGCCAGTCATTTTTTGAAAGGCCTCTTCCAGATTGAAAAGCTTATAGGAGTTCTTGTTTCCCTTGTAGACATTTAGAAACGCCGTTAAATTGACAGGATTTCATATTTTCTTGATGTCATCATACTCCATGTAATAAGACATTTTATTAAAAAATATCCCATTCTGATTTCAAATAGAGTCTAGGCTTTGTCCTGGAATGATAAAAGCTGAAAAGTGTACAGATAATATTGGTGATTCATCCTTAATTCAAGCTGTTGTGAGGAAAAAAAAAAAAAAAGAAGCAGATGATGGAAGTAAAGATGGAGTCTCACCCTTAGAAATTTTTGGCTGTAATCATAATATTATTTTAGTATAAAGATTTTCTCTATTCGCATAGCCTGAGCATAGATTTAAAAGAAAAATTGGAAGAAAAATTCTGCTGTGCTATCTGAATGATAATGTATCAGTGCCAACAAATTTGCCAGCTCCTAGTACTAGGGCTGATAGAAAAAACTAGCAATTTGAAATCACATTTGATAGGAGTTGTAGGACAGAGAGAAGCCTCACTCACAGCATAATTGTGGTTATACACCAGGCTTGGTACAAGTTTGTATTTCTTGCTTTTGTTAAAAGCTCATCTGTTAATTGTACTGTGTATTTGGCTTGCAGGTAACTTAGGTTTAGGTATCAGAGTTGCAGGATGAAGAAGCAATTCTGTTTTGTATGAAGAGTGAAAAATTACATTTTTAAATCTATACATGTTTCAATCTATTTTATTGCACCCACTGGTTTTTCTGACTTCTTTATTTATTTATTTAAATTATACCTGCTGTATATGCATTTTTCTTGTAAAACAAAGGTGACCAGAACATGGAGTCTAAGTTCAGAAAGGCATGCTTCTTACTGACCTCAGCATAAATGTGCTATTTGACTGACTAGAGTATGGCTGGCCTGAACACAGGTATATAAAATGGGGCTTTTCTTGGGATGCTTTTGGAGGAAATAAGAGGAAGTTTGTAAATCCTGGGTGACAAACACATGCGGAGCAGCTCCTCGCATGAGTCTTCATGCCTCCCACAGAAGATGGTGTGTATGAGAAAACTGTCTACTTTTAAGATCTTTGCAATATTCAGAAGTTTCTAATTTGTTCTTTTTCAAAACAGCAAGGAGTTTTTTTCTCCTATTAAATGTTGTAATTTACCTTAAAATGACTTTGGAGACAATACATGAATCACCAAGCTGCAACTTGATCGATGCCTGTTGTCCTAGGCAAGGGCATTATGTGGCAGAGTGTAGAGTAGTGCTCCTGGATACACTTTTTTTTTCCCATGATTTCTCTCTATTCTGTGCGTGCAAAATAGTTCAGCTGTAGCCAGGAGGGGTAGAGCATGGCTCCTGTTCTCCTGAGCAGCTCTGAGAAGATGGGGCATTAGCGCAGCTTTGCAGACTCTCTACGTACGTTTGAACCCACTTTGTGAGTGAGAGCTCAGAACTATCTGTGTAAGGAAAGCAGCCCCACTGTCACCTCCAGGAACAACCCTTTCTTAAAAAAGAGAAGAGAGGCAACCATCCATTGCAAGGCCGATCACACAGGAACTTAAATGCAGAGGCAGGTTGGGGTGATGGAACAAACTTGCACCTGGATGATGGAGGGAAGTAGTCTTCTTTCTTGTGATCTCACAATTTTTTCATCCTCTACTTAGCATCCTGTCTGGTTTGAGTCTTAATTCAGAATATTCATCTGAGAGATGAAATGCAAGGACCTGAGATACTTAATTTGGGATGTAGGTGGAATTGCATTCAGGAGCCTAATTACCTTTGCAGAAAAGAGTCTCAAGTGTTTTATTTACTTCTTAACTTTTCACTAGTCAAAAGAGTGAAGTATTGCAAAGTTAACTTTTTCTAATGGTAGTAATAGCATGATATACTGTCTAGCTAATTGTTAGCAGGATGCGATTGTTTTTCCTGGTAATATGATTACAGATGTTTCACTAATGGAGGATTAGCAGCTTAGGTACATCCATGTGCACATATCTGTAGTACCTTTCTTCAGAAACAGTTGTGTAATTCCACTTGACACTAACCAGCAAGCTGTGCATCCAAGGAGAATTGATCCCCAAAAAACAATATCTGTCCTTGGCCATGTAACTGGCTGGACACTATGTAGACTACCAGCACACTACTGTTTCTAATTTGAGAAAATATTTTTGACTGTGGCTGCCCATTCTGCTGTGGAATTTGAAAGAACTGGCTTTGGAACAGTGAAGAGGCTTTCCTGACATGATACAATCCACCCTTGTAACTTTTTCTTTGGCTTGTAGTATGCAATATAAACTGTTAAAGTCAAATATGCTGTGACAAAAAATTGAGCTGCAGCACAAAGTGAAAAGTTCAGCAAGCAATAGTCATCATCCTGCCCGCCTTTTCAGGACATAAGGACAAGTCTGTGGAGTATCAGAATGGTAAGGAAAGTTGTTTGTCACTTTTTGCATATAATTCAGGGCAGGAAATGCTCTGTTCCTGTGGCTAACTCTTCTCAGGCAGTACTAAAGCACACACAGCAGCTCAAGGCAGGGGAGCGTACAGGTTGTCTGAAGTTTTGTTGTGGTCTTCATCTCTTTCTGAGACATCCGTGCACTATGTTTCTTACATTATATCTAATTTCTGCCAGGGGTGATCAACCTCAACCAGGGATCAGGGTCTCCAGCCACAGCTGCTACCCAAACAACAGTGTGCTGCTCCAGAAGCAAGGTGGGATGAAAAACAAAGTGCTGTAGGAAGCAACAGATTATGTATCTCCCAGGTAGCAAGTCTGTGAAAGGTTATATAAAAACAACAGTACCAGGAATATCTGAACCCTCTTGGTATGGCAATGATGGTTGTAGTAAAACAGATCACCAAATAGTACTTTGCAGGGAAGAAGGCAAGTCCTGATGTCTTTTTGCACTCCTTCCTCAAACCTGCAGCTGAGTCAAAGGCCTACGGTAGAAGAGCTACGTGAGAGGAAGATCCTCATCCGCTTCAGCGACTACGTGGAAGTGGCAGATGCACAAGACTACGATAGGAGGGCAGACAAACCCTGGACACGACTCACAGCCGCTGACAAAGTAAGTGAAGCAACTTGGGGAAAGCCATGTCATGAATAGCTAGAGCATGTTGTGGCAAACAGCACCCCTCGGGTCCCACAGCCATCAAGGGAGAGACTTCCATGTGAGCTCCCTTCCCACCTCACCAGTGGTTTCTTCTCAGTTCACAAGGTTTGTTGTTTGAGTTATAAATCTGTGGCAAGAGGGCTCCTATATGTGTGGAAACCTAGCAGTGTTACACCAACTGAAGAGAGGAGAGAATATCAGAGCCTTTGAGGAAAAGTGTTGATGGCAGCCCTGTGGTATTTATTTGTCTTGCCACATAATCCTGCCAGCTGAGAGCACCTGCAAGAGTTTTTCCACATGACAGGCCTAAAAGTGCAGTGTGACAGCAGCCCTTGACAGAACTGAGCAGGCCTAGGTGCAAAAATGCCAGCAGGTCAAACTGGCAAAAGCACTTCCACCCCACTGAAGCCAGGTAATTTCTCCCTAGTGGGTTAAGACAGAGGTGTTTGCTCAGGATACCTGCCCTGTCCCACAGATTATTTTAACCACTAAACAGAAATCTCATGAGCCCTGCAGATGAAGAAGGTATTCATGGTACTGAGTGCACTGTCCTCTTAGCATCGGTGGCACCTTCATAAAGTGGTGCCTCTAGTGTTGGCACAGGTGGAGAGGAGTTAAATTGCTGGAAAATGTTAGCACCCTGAGGATTTTAATGGTGCCTCAGGAAGAAGATTTAAATGCTTTATGACAGCTGTAAGAAAAGAGGACTATGAGCCTGGTTGGTGACTGATGTGCTTTACAGTCACAGTATGATGCCCATGTAATTTTAAAGACATGCCGGTACCTGAATTTAAGCCTTGTGTATGTCTTTGCTGTGGGAGTTGTGCAGTGATGGAGATCATGATGTCCAGCGTTTAGAGAAAGGAGCAGGAATCCTGGCAATGCCACTCATCTGTTGTGTCCTTGGTTTTGTTCAGAGGAAAGGACAGCCAGTTTTATTTGTTTAATTTAACCAATTGACCATTGTAACCACTGTTTTTCTTCTTGATAGAGGCCCTTTTCAGTTTAGTTTTCAGATAAGTTAATGTAGCATAAACTAATCTGGAAAAAAAAAATACTTCCTCTGGACTGTCCACAGCCTGTGACATAGTGGGTTAAATTAGCTATTCCCAATTCACCACACCACACTAGACAAGATCTCAGTCAACTGACTTAGCCAACCTATCAGTTATTTTCTCCCATTTGGTAGATGAGGCAGGGAAAAAATCTCCAACAAGTTCTGCCATCTTTGAGAGATCTCCGTCTGGGATGAAAAGCATGGAGAAACTTCACCAGGGAAGGCAGAAGATGTGGTGCCCTGCGAGGTCTTTTCTCATCCTGCATCTGTGAAAAGAACAAGTATTGAGTATCACTATTAAATGTAGCCCTGTAAAGAATTCAGTATGAAGGAAAAGTATTTTGAAGTCACTTTTTTATAATACATGTGCAAGGTCAATACACACATCAAAGGGCTCAAGTTCTCCAAATCAACCTTTTCTCAGCAAAGCAGAAGAAGAAAATATGTTTGTCATATAAAAGTCCCCTCTAGCATAAAGAAGCAGATACATATTCTTTTTTCACATTTTGGTCATCTGGTAGGGTATTCTGATTTATGCCATTCAGAGCACCTGCTTTCCCCACCGTGTCCTCTGTTGAAAAAAAATAGCCAAATTGCAACCAACTCTAAAATACCTGACAAAGCTGCAACATCCTATAAAAGACTATTTTCTTCCCAAACTTTGGTTCAGTGACTGCCTTCATTGATCGGCACAGGCTAGATTTATTGCAAAAATAGATTTTAGTAATGGGATTTTCTGTTTCTCAGTAAATCTTTCTCTGTGTGCTGGATGTGGGGAACTGTGTTCAGTCTGGCTTCATCTTTACCAAGTCTGACTGCTGTTGGAGGAGTGAAAAGGGCACTTCTAAATCTTACCAGCAGTTGAGGGATGCAGGGGGTAATAGATTTCAGACCTTGTGGGAGTCAGCAGCCTGTATGACCTCCTTCACAGTTGCTTAAGCAGCAAATTGGTCTGCTGAAGGCAGGCCCTGAAGCTGCTGCATAACCATCTCTTTGCCCAGTGATGGAGGCAGAGCCTGACAGATGGAGGCAGAGCCTGACAGATGGAAAAAAAAAAAAGCTCTGTAGAAAGAGCACAAGGGACCTTTTCTGTAGATCACATGCACAGGATCTCTCACTTAGGGTTTGTCCAAGCAAAGGTAGTTGGTGAATGGATCAGTGGTTGCAGCAGAATCCCTGTTCTGGACTCATGCTCTTCATACTGGTTTAGATTTCCTTAATCAAGAAAAATTCCTGGCAGACACAAATACTGCTTTCAGCCGCTGATTCCAATGTTCTCAGCAGTGGTGCACGCCTTGAAGTCATGGGAGCATTCAGCCACAGCAGCACCTTGCACGTCCTCTCTATACACTCACAGCAAGGCCCACTTATGAGCTACGGATAGCACAGGGCTGTGAGAAGCCTGTAATTTGGGACTTGGGACCTGAGCCAGTTCTGCTGAATTCCCTCTCCACCAAGAAGCTGAATCCCTCCAAGTCACCCCTTGTTCTTCAATATTTCTCTTCCTGTCACTCATCCCTAGTTTTCTTTTCCCCAGTGGACAAACCACAGAGGCTATAGGTAAGCAGTTCTCCTGCTGATGCTGAATACAATTTCTGCTGGATTAGAGCATCGGATCGGTTCAGCACATGGCAGAGCTGGGGCAGAACAGAGGAGGGGGGCAGAGGGGCACATCCAAGGCAAAGAGAGGGGACCAGGAAAGCAGTGCCAATCCCCTTCCTTCTCAAGTAAGCTCAGCCCCTTTAGGTGGCTTCACCAGAGGAAATTCAGGACCACATAAAGGGGGGAAGACATCTCAAATACGAGTCTGGTGAGACCCAGCAACACCAAGTTTACTCACAGTCCAGCTCTGAAACAGCACACAGTGTCTGAGAAACTCTGGTGCACGTTTTTTTTTCTCATGCTTATGCTAATTTGGATTTTGTACTTGAAAGTGTTTACATAATAAGTCCAAATTGCGACTTATGCATTGTCTACAATACTGGGACTATCTGCATTGTCTACAATACATTTCCAAATTGATCCATCCCACTCAAGCATTTATCTCTTCCTTTAATGCAATTTAGAACATTTATCTTTCTTTTTCATATTTTAAAGTTTTTTTATGTTGTCTTCTCTCTCTGATAATGTTATCTGCTTCACTATATTAAAAATATAATGCTTTGAGAACAAAGTGAACCCATTTTGATCTCTCATTTATATATTTATGAGCTTATTTGTCTCTTACAGGCAGCCATTCGAAAAGAGCTTAATGAATTTAAAAGCACTGAAATGGAAGTTCATGAATTAAGTAGGCATCTAACAAGGTAAGCTGAGATTTTTTTAAGACTAGCAATGAATACTGTCGTTTTCCAAAAAAAAAAATTAAAAAAATCAGTAGCTATTTCTTGAGTACCCTCTGAGTGCTAGACACCATTTAGAATTACAGGCTGTCAAAGAAACTCGCACAGATGAACTCATACTGCTGTATTTACAGGGCTGTATACAGGCATGTGCATCTGTGTAATACAGTGTAACCTCCTTTTATTTTGTTTTAAATCATCATGCTCTAGTGCCTGTCAGTTCTTCTGATACCAAGAGTAAATAGTGTTGATGTGTGAAGAGCAGAAGGACAGGGAACTCTTGTGGAGCAAGCACACAGAAAGGGATGAATGAGTGACTGCAAATCAAATGCTGTTGAGTGTACAGCTGTTCCATGCTATTCACTTCCATGCACAGATCTTTTAGTCCTGTCCTCCACATCTCACCATAGGCAACATAGTGGGAAAACAATGAGATCTGCATTGTAAGAAAGGCACTTTTTTTTTTTTTTAACACTCTTAGACATTTTGGGTTGGAACAGTACAGAGTGAATGAATTATCCATGACCCCTAACTAACAACAGTCCTCTCCAACAAGCTAGGGCCAAACCACACTGGCAGGTCAGGACACTTCACCTAACAGTCTGAGTAACTCTGGCTTTGAGACCCGGATGAGCTGAACTCCTGGAAGTTCATCTGAAGTCAGTCTTTTGCAGATCAACATTAACTCACACTTACAGATATACATTAAAGACAAGTGGTAGGTTTCAAGACCTAGTGAGACATTCAGGACAAGTGAGAGTGAAATTGCGTGCAAAACTGGAGCTGCCCTTGTATTAATACGTTCATCAGATAGGTGCTCATAAAAAAAAAAATGCAGTTAAAACTTTTAAGGAAAATACAGAAAAGCTTAAGGCAAAATTAATTTTGTATTAGGGGATTTTTCTGTATATAAATTATTAATTATATCAAAATTCACCACATCTATTATGCATATCCCCTTGTGGAAACGATATACCTTCAACTTCCTATCATGGGTGAGGATGACTGCATTGGGATGTGTAATAATGAAGGACTGCTAGAGACAAGGAAGCTGCCTTCGAGAGCCATGAGGTCTGGAAGAAGCTTTGTGGTGTGCAGTAGACCTGGAGCTGTTGAACCCAGTGACTGAGGTGTTGAGGGACATTTGGCACACTCTCTCAATCCTCCAGGAGAAAAGTATCAGTGACTAACTTACAAAGGATGAGGCTGTTTAAAAGGAGGTTGTTGCTTCAAGGAGTTGCGCTCCAATAACTTCCATGAGGCATTTTAGCATCCCACAAAATTAGAGACTGGTTTAGTTTTCCAGGAGATTGCTCTACCTGCTTGGCTTTTGCAGGTTTCTGGGCAGTATTTGGCTTCTCTTCCACTGCTGGGGTGAGCAGTCACCCTTTGAGGTACACTCAGTTTGTGTGTGAAATCTACCAAGTAGCTTTGACCCCGTTCAAATCTGGGTCAGGAATACTCAGAGCTACAGCTAATACAATAGAAATTGAACTAAGGGTTTGTCTGAAGTTCAACAGCATTTACTGGCTAGAGAAGTGGCCTCAGGGAATATGCACTTGAAGGAAGCACATTTAAACAAAAGAGAGTAATTTCCTTAAACAAACTTAGATGTATCACCATTATAAATTCATTAGCAAGGCAATGAGCTGTTCATATCATTAAGCAATGGCATGAGGTGGGCAAAGAATGTAAGTTTTGCTTTTCTATTGGGAGTGATTATTTAGAAAAACTTTTTCAAAAAATTGAAAAATCAAACCTTAAAAAACACATTTGCACAGTTGACAAACACGAGCCTCCTGACTGTGCACTTGCAGAAAGGGTGGCCATTTGAGCCCAGCTTTTCTCTTTATCCGCAGACATTAAGGAAAAATTCTTGACCGGTATATAAATCATCTTCCTGGCTGAAGAGCTTAAGGTCTGGCTAAATCACACAATTGTTTTAGAATCAGGCATGGTGTGGTTTGAAGGAGGACTAGCTCATCTGAAATGACACACTAGGACCAGCTGGACCTAAAACTTTTCAGTTTTCAGTCGATTTTGATGCAAACTGCTAATGCCTGTGAACTCTGAGTCTGGTGAGGACCAAGGAAATATCAGTGCATGTTCTGGGTCCACAGTGCTGGCATAGCTGATGTCAGTATTGCAGGAATCCATCTGCCTACGTTTATCACTAACTTGTAGAAATTAGTGTTTTGTTTTGCTTTGTTTCTGGTTTTGTTTTTTATGTACAACACGCGTGTGAGGATATTATCTTACTTATTCTCTTCTTTTTTCCTCTTGCATTCTAGGTTTCACAGACCGTAGCAGTTCAATTCTACCTGACTACTATGCCATCTTCAAAACATAACTAAAAGGAACCATAAGTGCTGGTATTATTCACTTCCCTGTTACGTACAATGTAAATCTTCTGAACTGCCTTTTTTTTTCTAAAGAAAAAAAGAAAAGAGTAGAAAATAAATATTAAAAAAAAATTGTATATACATGTGATGGGTACTGCAGCATCATCAGACCTGCTGGTTCAAGCTTCAATAACAGGAAATACCCCTGGTGGGAATCATGCCAAGACTTGGCATCCATGTATAAGACTTTCCTGGCATGTGGATTTGCCATACATGTTCAAGCCCAGCTGGTGGGGCATCCATTATTTCATCTTCAGACACCCCTCATCCTGACAAGTCTCTGTCAACTCAAGAGTCCTGAGATAGCGTTCAGGGAATCACTGGCCTGGATGAAGCCTCCAGCAGACCTGCACCTATAGCACTAAAGTACTTCTGATACCAAACACTCCTTTTAGTCTGCAAGCGCCTTACGAGAACAGTGAAGGAGCAGAACTACAGGCCACCCCATCTGCAAATGCCATCTGACTACAAAGGCATTTGCTTTCCCTGGAGAAGTTATGGCAGTGGTTGGCTCCCAAGAAGAAAAAGGCATCATCTGTGAAGAACAGGACTCCCTGCTGAAGGCTGGTTCTAGCAACTGCTTATTTTTCATCTCTTTCAAGAATAAATTTCTAAACCCAGGTATGAACCCAGCAGCAGTAAGCTACAAGAACATTGAGGACAAACAAGCAAAACCCATCTCTTCATAGTCACTTGCATGGCATTTGCTCAGCTTGTAGTTTGTTTTTAACACTCAAGCCTCATGACTGTGTAAGGGCCAATACACCTCCAGCAGTGAGAAAGACCAGGACACCCACCTGCTCTGCAGAGGGGGCACACAACAGGGAGACCCAGGGCTTTGATAGCGAGCTTCCCTGCACCAGGTGTTCAAAGAATTGGTCCTAAACATGTACTGAGAAAAGCATGACAGTGTGGTGCCTGGCCTAACAAAAGGAGTCTGTTGCATTGCTATGGAGTTGTCACTGGCATCTACAGCTGAGGCATAAGGACAGAAATCCAGGGGTGTTCCGTTTTGGTTTTAATTTATTTTTATTATAGTGGTTTAACACACAAACTGACCAAGTAGGGCTCAGAGAGCTGGACACTCTGGGTCTGGTTTACCTACCAACTTAAGCATGTGCTTAGCACTAAGGAAGCATGCAAATAGTCTCACTGAATTTAAGAATAGATCTCAGAGGGTTGATTGAAGACACATTTAAGTGCTTTTCTTAACCTAGGCCAGCAGCTTCCACATTCAAGTACTTAACTAGTAATAATGACAGCAAGCTTGGGTAAACATTGTCAAGGATTCCTTTCAAGATCTTAAAAGACACTATCATGCCACATTTTGAATCAGTGATCCAAAGGATTGTAGCAACATTACTGTAAGAAGTTCCAGATTATTACTTCATGACACCTTTTTGCTTCTGAACCAGCTATTATGCTTTGAAAGTTTGAACAGAGAAGCCAAAGTGTTTGTTTTGTTTTAAACTGCAGCATTACTATTTCTGTTACTTTATTATTTTTTATTTCTGTCTTCCATGTATCTATCAACTCTTCTGCATTCCCTTTCTGCCTCCCCTGCTGCCATGCTAACATTGCCGTTTATTAATCGCGGCCTGAGAGACATCTCACCCATCAGCATTTTCTGGCCAATGCTGCATAACGCCAATGACTTCTGCCTCATCTCAGGCCTCAGTCTCATTCCTCTGGTCACAGGAGTAAAGCAAAAGAAGCTGCATGTAGCCCATGGAGTCACTCTAGCATCCAGCCTGCCCAAACAACACTGGCAGGAGGCTAACAGACTCCATTTACGCTTTGCAGTGGTACTCACAGGATTACCGCACAGATTTGTGCTCCATTGGAGACAAGTGGAAGTTTAAAAAAAAAAAAAAAAGAAAAAGAAACAGGAAAAAGGGGAAAAAGGGGAAAAAGGGGAAAAAGTTGGTTTCTGGTGCCTCAGTTTTGAGGCATCTGCTTCTGATGTGATACTCTTCCCAGACCAGGCAATGACTCCAAAATAGACACAGTGTCCCCTGTATCACCAGCTCACAGTGACTTTAGGTTCATCTACAGTGAAAGCCTGTACTGTGTATTGTTATCAGCTCAGTGCAGCAAAGCCAGACTACTCATAGTCAGAAATATACTGCTTTGCAGTTATGTTCCTGAAAAGCTGGGGTTCGTGATTTTAAAATTTATTTCCATGCATATACAACAAGACCACATTACAAGCTTTAAGAAGGGAAAAGAGAACTGTAAACTTTTGGTCACACACATCGCATAAAGGGTTCTGCAACACAGCTGTTCTGAAGACTAACAAGTGCTCGTGTTCCCAGTATAGAGCCCATACCTGCCCTGGCATTATTAGCTTAGAGGCTCAGCGTGAAAAGGAAGACCAGTTAAGGCACAGTGGAGACAGAAATCACAGGGTGTGGTATGGAGGAAAAAGTGAGTTGTTTTTTTTTTTTTTTTTAATTTTATGATTAAAATCAAGAGGAAAAATGTAGAAGAAGCAGCCTGCTGTTGTCTATGTTAGAGTCTACAGGGGAGCAGGTAGGCTGTGGGCAACATCTCTCCAGGTACTGCCACTGTCCCTCAGGGCACGAACCCCAGAAGTGCCCACAGCTGCCAGTCTGGTACGTAAATACCTGGTACCTAGGACAGTGGTTGAGGAGCATAATAGCCAAGTCCTGGGTAAATGCCACCCACCCACCACCTTGCCTTCAGCTGATGAGTCCAGTGGCAGGTCCCTGCTGACCTCTTGGCAAGCTGTCCATCTCTGGCCACCTCAGGATTTCTGCTGTCCCCATAGCAGCAATGTATGGCAATGCCTTTTTTTTTTTTATGATGTTAACTCCTAACTGTCTGATCAGACACCAGGACACAGTGGAAGAACTGACATATTTCTCCCAAATTGCAGGTATAGCTTATTACTGGAAAGGGAGAAGAGGGAGAAAGAAGCCATACAAAGTGTTTGACACTAGTAAGCATCACAGAACTGGCACTTCACCTGGTTTTAGCTTTGGATTTGGGGATTTAGCAAAGTTACCCTTTGGCAAGGCATTCTTCAACAACTTTTCAGTGCCTGAACACTGCAGTGTGTCCTCAGTTTGCACACCCAGCTCTGTCATTTGTAGAAAGTTGTGAGCAGATTGGGGAACAGCTAGATTTTTTTTAGTTTGTTTTTAAATGTTTTCTTGAGTACTTGGTTTTCGCATCTGTGAAAGCCACACACACCAAATAGCTGTAATCCTGTTGGGAGCCAAAAAAAAAAGTAATGATTCCCCATCCTCCATCGAGCTGGATTACATGAAGGAAATAATGATAACATTCCTGCTGAAGACTTAGTTAATACCAGTCATCTTCATTCATATTAGGAAGAGATTAACAGTAGTAATAAAGAAGTGTCATTTAGAGAATGAAAAAAGTCAATGCAGAACAAAAATTGCTATTCCAATCATTGGTCTCCAGGGCTGATAATACATGTAATATACTAGAGTTAAGGAAGAAAAACATCTTATCTACTGAATACCAATGGGCTATCTATCCATCCTTAAAATAACCAAGTAATGTGACACCTGTCCTACAGACTATGGAAAGATGTGTTGAAACTGAGGAGAAAAAGAAAGAGTCAGAATAGCAACTGCAAGAACTTCTAGATAAAAGTTTTGTTTGTTTTTTAAAAAGTTATGGTGAGCTAACGCAATACTGGCATTGCCCTCCCGACTGCACCCTTGCCAGGAGTCGACTACAGGGACATGGTGATGTATTTATGACTAACAGGGAAGGTCAGCATTGTGGCCTTTCCACACTCTACACCCCACTCTTAGGTAACTGCAAACGAAAACAGTTTTAGGCTCCAGGTTCCCTGTGACTGGACTCAGGCCAGCTTTTGTGTCTAGCGCACACTAGACATTACCATAAGAGATAGAAGCGGGGAAAATAATATAGTAGACCTTTATTTTTAACTACATTATATTAATTGAAACTAGGTAAGCCCATTACACAAATATATTTCAGCCTAAGGCTTGTGTGTAACCAGAGCACTTTGTCATCACTGCAACTAGACACCAAACCCACCACCCATTCTTTCTACAGTGCCATCTGTACAGTGGAAACACTATAAACCTACAGACTGGGAGCACTTCCAACCTGCCTAGTGAATGTTTGCACTCACACAGACACACACAAAAAAGGCCAAGATGGTAACCCACAGTTACATGTGAACAGGGGCTCCCCAACATGCCTGCAAATAAAATCACTTTGTATAGCTATGGGAGATGACTAGGCTAATAAAAATCAGGAAAGAAAATGTGGGACAAATAGTTTTTCCCAGGTGTTCAGTCCGCTTGAGCTTGGAACAACTTCTGTAAACAAAGAGGAGGTGATGGGCACATTACCTGCTTTCCCATGTGTCCCAGTACTCCTGCACCAGTTGCATTTGCCAGTTGATATCCAAGTGTATGTATATAGTTTGTCTTTGTATAGGAGTGAGTGTGGTGGATGTCAAACATGTGCTCTTCCAGTATTGTAATTTAACAGATTATGGCTGTATGAAAACAATGTAAATAACTAGAAGAAAATTAAACTGGATCTCTATGTCCTAATTTTTGTACATACTGAAACTGCATGGTATTTAAATTATTGTTTGTCTCTAATGTATGCAGTTTCTTTAAAAAATTCATTTAAAAAAAAAAAAAGTGTTCCTGTGTCTGTGCATTTTATCACCCTCTGTCCCAGTGACCAATACATTAGCAAATGGCTGCAGCTAAAGATACCATCCCTTCTGCTGCCAGCTAGGCTCAGCATTACAGCAACACAACACATACATGCTTCTTGGCAGGGAGCAAGGCAGAAGAGCCAGATGTACTGGAGCTCATTTGTGGGGCATTGCATTGGCTGAGCCTCTGGCACTGCGTGTGAGCTGGTTCAGTGAAGGCGGGCAAAGGGTAGTCAGTGACTGGTACCTCAGCTGCTAAAGTTGTACCCAACACCAGGCTCATGAAGACAGAGAACAAAATCGGCAGTGTACACTAAACAGACACACACACAAAAAACAATGTGATTAGAGGAGAATGCCTCTGAGTAGTACAATCAAGTACTGTTGCTGTTTAGCAAAGCAGCCATACCTGCCCATCCAGATGCTTTTCTATGGCCCTCCCTTCCCCCTTTTTCCTCCCTTCCCCCAGCCCCAAAACCCCTGAGTAGTTTCAGTTGTTGCAAAGCATTTCAGGTTGTGACAAGCTACAGCCTCCAATCAGTGACAAGGGGAAGAGAAACTTTCTTTACATGGCTAAGCATGTACCTTCAAACAGTTTCACTAGCCTTCTGCACGAAGTACGGAAGCTAACAGATATCCTTAGGCTATTTAGTTTTCATATTGACGGTGCAAAATTTCTGACCCCAGAGATAACTGTTGTCGCCCAGCATTTTCACCATCACTGTCAGGCAAGAGCAGCTTCCCTGCTCTAATGCATATGGAGGCTTCCACTCACACAAAAATGAGAGGTCTGTATGCTTTAAGTGACCAAATTCTGCTAATTTGCATTGGTGGTGTGGATACATACCAAGATCAAAAGGCTAGTATTAGGTTTGTTTGTTTCTATTTAGGTAAGTTTTCACTGACCTCCTTCCAACTGTTGTTTGTGTGTGTCTGTGTTTCCATTCTAGCAGCCAACAAGTCTGTAGCTATCCAGTGAGGTTTGGATAAATAAGTAAAAAAAAGAAACAAAACTTGTTTTTGACTAAAGATCCCCTTTCCCCCAACTAGCTAGAGTTTCCAAAGCAGAATTATATTGTGTTTTGGTTACATATGGTAATTTCCATGCTTTAAAAAGAAAAATATTGGTGGGACTACATTGCACAGGGAATGTGAGAACATAAACCAATCTCTTGCACAGAGATCCCTACACAAGGGCCGTAATTTTACATTTTGACTGAAGCATTTCATAAAACTGGTCTAAGGAAGGAGACAAGTATGTCTTCAGTAAAGCCCATGCAATTATTAGCAATTGAATTGCAATCTAATGCCATCTGTAGGCAAGAAATGAAGAGGAGGGCTGGAAAAAAAATTATCCATTAAACAGGCAGCCTGCAATGACCAGCTATGCAAAGCATTCATGTTACCTCTATCAGCTAGTTCAAACTGCTTCAGAAATGTGACTAAGCCCACAGAAACAGCCAAAAGCCAGGTGCAGCCGGAAGTCACTCTGCTGCAACATTCATTATTAATGGGACATAAAATACAATAATCTCTATTTTAGCATCTATTTGATGAGTGTTTAAGTTTTACATACATGGATACATAAACCCTGAGAGGTAGGAGGTAGAAATACCTTTAACAACCTAATGAAACCTATGATGAAACCTATAATCTAAAAGCTAGATACATACACAAGAACTAATCTTCAGTCCAAAATACTGACCACCAAGCATCTACATTTTTTGGGGGGTGGGGAGCATGCTGGGCCCACTGAGAAAATCCTACAAAGGCAAAGGAAACTCCATGCTGCTAGACACTAGCCCAGCAGAACACCAACAGAAAATCTAGCCAAAGAAAACAAACAGTCTGGTTCTACTGCACTTAACGTTAAGTGGGATACTGCAGTCTTCTCCATGAGGAAAGCCAGCCTGCGACCCCTGATTTGGAAGGTGAGAGTCAGCACCCAGGAAAAAGGAACCTGAACAGCCTCAGACTGTGAGGTGCAGGAGCGTAAGCCCCAGATGAGGAGCTCTTCCATAATCCTGGACCCCTGTGGGGGTCCAAACCTCAGTCTCCAGGCTGCAGACAGCACCCCCTGCAGCAGCTGTTCAGGACACTGGCCAGTTCTGTTTCCACAGAAACCTGTTCCGCATCACTGCTACTTCATCAACCCCTCAGTTGCCATCTCAGTCACTTTTTTCTCCACACTCTCCTGCTTTTCTTTCCATGTTTTCGTGCCCCTCACTAGAGTTCAAACCACTCATCATTTTTCAAACATCATCCTCTGACATCTGCCATTACTTGGCTTATCTGGAATTTCCATCACACGTTTGGACTTGAACTGAAAAAGAACTAGTGCATGCAACATGGAAGAGCACATATGTGGCATTCCTCTAAACCTCTCTGGAGAGAAAATACTGCCTGAAGGGAGAACTGGACCAAATTAAGCTTATTTTTCTTGTTTGCAATTTCCACAAAGATATTTAGCAGGGGTAGACTAGAGAGGGGAGCTTTCACTCTCCAAAGTGAACGTTTCAGTGTTCTTTCTATTGTCTATGGGGAAAGTTTTAACAACTTAGCAGTTGGTTCTATATCAACAAACAAGTTTGCAGCAAGCAGTTACATACCCTGTCAGTCAAGTAGAAATAATGTCAATAAAATTAAAAAAAAAAAAAAAAAAACAAACAAGGTTCTCAGGAAAGAAAAAGAAATGAACATCAGATGACTCGTTACCACAGTCCTGCAATGACATGGAGCTAGCAGAAGACAAATCAGAAAGTTAACCTTTTCCTCAAATTACTTAGCTAGGCATTTCAGTAGGATGCTCAACTATGTGAAACTTTAAGGGAATCTGTAAGGACGAATAGTCTGTAGCAGATAAATGAACAGATTTGGACTGCCCACTAAAAATGCATAGCTAGACACTTTAACTGTTGCAGTGTTTTTTTGCAAGAGGTCAAAGAACAACTGTTAGCCATGCATCATAGAATGACAGAATGGTTTGGGTTGGAAGGGACCTTAAAGATCACACAGTTCCAACCCTCCTGCCATGGGCAGGGACACCTCCTACTGGAGGAGGCTGCCCAAAGCCCCGCCCAGCCTGGCCTTGAACACCACCAGGAATGGGGTGTTCGTCCCCATCCACAGCTTCCCTGGGCAACCTGTTCCAGTGCCTCACTGCCCTTTGAGTAAATAATTTCCTCTTAAAGTCTAATCTAAATGTACCCTCTTTTAGTTTAAAGCCATTCCGCCTTGTCCTATCACTGCGCTCCCTGACAGAGTCCCTCCCCAGCTTTCCTGTAGCCCCCTTTAGGTACTGGAAGGCCACTATAACGTTTCCCCACGGCATTCTCTTCTCCAGGCTGAACAACCCCAACTCCTTCAGCCTGCCCTCATAGGAGAGGTGCTCCAGCCCTCTGATCATGTTTGTGACCCTCCTCTGGACCTGCTCCAACAAGTCCATGCCTTTCTTGTGCTGGGGGCCCCAGAGCTGAGTGCAGGGCTCCAGCTCAGGTCTCAAGAGAGCAGAGCAGAGGGGGGCAATCATATCCCTCGCCCTGCTGGCCATGCTGCTTTTGATGCAGCACAGGACATGGGTGGCTTTCTGGGCTGCAAGTGCACTTTGCCAGATCATGTCAAGTTTTTCATCAGCCGGGACCCCTGGGTCCTTCTCCTCAAGGCTGCTCTCAATCCATTCTCTGCCCAGGCTGTATTTGTGCTTGGGATTGCCATGACCCAGGTCAAGACCTAGCACTTCGTCTTGCTTGTATGCCAAGCTCAAGGCTGATTACAACCACTGGAGGCACAGATCAAAGCTTCCCAAATGGTGGACTCTGCTGTAAGTTGGGACTACAAAGACATCTTACTTTGACCTCAACCCTGCTCATCACACGATTGGGGCAGTGACAGCTCACATTTTGCTGTTCTATTCTCTCGGGAAGTAGGCCTCAGAGTTAAAGCATTATGTTCAACTTAGCAGACATCACCAAAAATTAACTGAGCATAACTTAGCCAGATTCATACTTTCAGCCTTTTGGGAATTCACTAAGGGTTGTGGTTTTTGTTTTTTGCATGAATTGTATCCCTGATAAATCCATAGTAAAAGCTGCACGTTAGATATACACAAAAGCCTCTTACCAGACCATTGAAAGAAGCATGGCGTTAAGCTGTTATCTATTCTCTAGAGAACTCCCCTTCTTCAGCATAGCCCAGAATAAATAATGCATTAAGAAACACTTTTGCTATTTCTTTGTACTTAAAAAGCTGCACATGAACTTCAGCTGATATTGAAATGAAGCAGCACTTGAGGATCCATCCCACATTCACTGAAATATTTAACTAAAATACTGTTGTTCCTGTGGTAACATGAACATTTTTACAGTGCAGGTGATGAAGCACTGGCACAGGCTGCCCGTAAAGGTTATGGCATCTCCACCCTGTCAATCACAGAATCATAGAATAACCCGAGTTGGAAGGGACCCATAAGGATAATCGAGTCCAACTCCTGGCACCACACACGTGACATACGACTAAGTGCACAGTCCAAACACTTCTTGAACTCTGACAGGCTTGGTGCTGTGACTGTCCCTGGGGAGCCTGTTCCAGTACACAACAACCCTCTCAGTGAAGAACCTCTTCCTGATATCCAACTTGAACCTTCCCTGCCTCAGAATCACAGAATCGTCTAGGTTGGAAGAGACCTCTAAGATCATCTAGTCCAACCTCTGCCCTAACACTAACAAGTCCTCCACTAAACCATATCACTAAGGGCTACATCTAAACGTCTTTTAAAGACCTCCAGGGATGGCGACTCAACCACTTCCCTGGGCAGTCCATTCCAATGCCTAACAACCCTTTCGGTAAAGAAGTTCTTCCTAATATCCAACCTAAACATCCCCTGGCACAACTTTAGCCCATTCCCCCTCGTCCTGTCACCAGGCACGTGGGAGAATAGACCAACCCCCACCTCTCTACATCCTCCTTTAAGGTACCTATAGAGAGCGATGAGGTCTCCCCTGAGCATCCTCTTCTCCAGACTGAACAACCCCAGCTCCCTCAGCCGCTCCTCGTAAGACTTGTTCTCCAGACCCCTCACCAGCTTCGTTGCCCTTCTCTGGACTCTCTCGAGCACCTCCATGTCCTTCTTGTAGCGAGGGGCCCAAAACTGAACACAGTACTCGAGGTGCGGCCTCACCAGAGCCGAGTACAGGGGGACAATCACCTCCTTAGACCTGCTGGCCACACTGCTTCTTATGCAAGCCAGGATGCTGTTGGCCTTCTTGGCCACCTGAGCACACTGCTGGCTCATATTCAGCCGACTATCAACTCCCAGGTCCTTCTCGGCCAGGCAGCTTTCCAGCCATTCATCTCCCAGCCTGTAGCGCTGCTTGGGGTTGTTGCGCCCCAGGTGCAGGACCCGGCACTTGACCTTGTTGAACTTCATACAGTTGACCTCAGACCATCGGTCCAGCCTATCCAGATCCTCCTGCAGAGCCTTCTTTCCCTCGAGCAGATCGACACACGCACCTAACTTGGTGTCATCTGCAAACATACTGAGGGTGCACTTGATCCCCTTATCCAGGTCATCGATAAAGATATTAAAGAGGACCGGCCCCAGCACTGAGCCCTGGGGGACTCCACTAGTAACCGGCCTCCAACTGGATTTGGCTCCATTCACCACAACTCTTTGGGCCCGGCCATCCAGCCAGTTTTTAACCTAACAAAGCGTAAGCCATTCCAAGCCACGAGCAGCCAGTTTCTCGAGGAGAATGTTGTGGGAAACGGTGTCAAAAGCCTTACTGAAGTCAAGGTAGACCACATCCACAGCCTTCCCCTCATCCACCAAGCGCGTCACTCGGTCATAGAAGGAGATCAGGTTCGTCAAGCAGGACCTACCTTTCATAAACCCATGCTGACTGGGCCTGATCGCCTGGTTGCCCTGCAAGTGCCGCGTGATGACACTCAAGATAACCTGCTCCATGAGCTTCCCTGGCACCGAGGTCAAACTAACAGGCCCATAGTTCCCCGGGTCTACCTTCTGGCCCTTCTTGTAGATGTGCGTCACGTTTGCTAGCCGCCAGTCAACTGGAACCTCCCCTGATAGCCAGGACTGCTGATAACTAATGGAAAGCGGCTTGGCCAGCTCCTCCGCCAGTTCGCTCAGTACCCTCGGGTGGATCCCATCCGGCCCCATCGACTTGCGTACATCCAAGTGTCGTAGCAGATCGCCAACCATTTCTTCATGGATAGCGAGGGCCACATCCTGCTCCCCATCCCCTTCCACCAGCTCAGGGTACCAGGTATCCAGAGAACAACCGGTCTTGCCACTAAAGACTGAGGCAAAGAAAGCATTGAGCACCTCAGCCTTTTCCTCATCTTTTGTAACTAAGTTTCCCCCCACATCCAGTAAAGGATGGAGATTCTCCTTAGTCCTCCTTTTTGCGTTGATGTATTTGTAAAAACGTTTTTTGTTATCTTTAACGGCAGTAGCCAGATTGAGCTCCAGATGAGCTTTGGCCCTTCTAATTTTGTCCCTGCACAGCCTCGCAACATCCTTATAGTCCTCCTGAGTGGCCTGCCCTCTTTTCCAAAGATTATAAACCCTCCTTTTTCTCCTAAGCTCGAGCCACAACTCTCTGCTCAGCCAGGCCGGTCTAGTTCCGCGTCGGCTCGTCTTTGGGCACGTGGGGACAGACCGCTCCTGAGCCGTTAAGATTTCCTTCTTGAGGAGCGCCCAGCCTTCCTGGACTCCTCTGCCCTTCAGAACCACCTCCCAAGGGACTCTGCCAACCAGTGTCCTGAACAGCTCAAAGTCAGCCCTCCGGAAGTCCAAGACAGCGGTTTTACTGGTCCCCTTCCTGACTTCGCCAAGAATAGAGAACTGAACCATTTCGTGGTCACTCTGCCCAAGACAGCTCCCAACCACCACATCTCCCACCAGTCCGTCACTGTTCGTGAACAGAAGGTCTAGCGGGGCACCTCCCCTGGTAGGCTCTCTAACCAGCTGCATCAGGAAGCTATCTTCCACGCTCTCCAGAAACCTCCTAGACTGCTTTCTCTGGGCTGTGTTGTGCTTCCAGGATATGTCTGGGAAGTTGAAGTCCCCCACGAGAACAAGCGCTGACGATTTCGCGGCTTCTGCCAGCTGCCTGTAGAACTCCTCATCCGTCTCCTCATCCTGGTTCGGCGGTCTATAACAGAACCCCACCAGGATGCTTGCCTTGTTGGCCTTCCCTCTGATCCTAACCCATAGAGCCTCAACCTTATCATTCCCAGCCTCAAGTTCCTCAACATCTAAACACTCTCTAATATAGAGAGCCACACCACCACCCCTTCTGTGCTGCCTGTCCCTTCTGAAGAGCCTATAGCCAGACATTGCAGCACTCCAGTCATGAGAGTGGTCCCACCACGTTTCCGTGATGGCAACCAAGTCATAGCCTTCCCGCTGCACGATGGCTTCCAGCTCGTCCTGTTTGTTGCCCATGCTGCGTGCATTAGTGTAGATGCACTTCAGCTGGGCCATTGCCATCTTCCCCGGCTCTGCCATTGTTCCCCCTGGCACAGCTCCAACAGGCCTTCTTTCAGCCCCATCCCCCTTCTTTCCTAGTTTAAAGCCCTCTCAACGAGCCCTGCTAGCTCCTGGGCTAGGATCCGTTTTCCCCTTAGAGATAGGGACCCGTCTGCGGCCATCAGGCCGGGTGCCGAGTAAAGCGCCCCATGGTCAAAAAACCCAAAATTTCCGTGTTGGCACCAGCCTCTGAGCCACGTGTTAATCAGGTGGGCTTTCCGTGTCCTCTCGGTACCCCTCCCTGCTACTGCAGGGATAGATGAAAACACCACCTGTATTCCCGCTCCAGCCACTAACCGTCCCAGTCCCCTCAAGTAACCCATTTGATAGCCTTCAGGCTTCTCTCATCGATATCATCACTGCCAGCCTGGACTATCAAAAGAGGGTAGTAGTCAGAGGGGCGGACCAGCTTGGGAAGCTTCCTGGCAACATCCCTGACCCTGGCCCCAGGGAGGCAGCAGACTTCCCTATGGGTAGGGTCAGGTCAACAAATAGGGCCCTCCGTTCCCCTGAGAAGGGAGTCGCCTACTACGATCACCCTTCTGTCTTTCTTGGTGGAGGCAGTCTTGAGGCGTGGGGTCGGCTTCCTCGCCCTAGGCATCCTCCTGGGTAGACTTTCTACCTCGTCCTCACCCACTGGCCTCTCAAGCTCCAGGGCCTCAAATCTGTTGCGTAAGGGGACCTGGGAAGGTGGGGCCGGTAGGGGGGGGGCGTTGCCTGAAAGGTTGACCAGGGACCTGTCTCCATCCCTCCTCAACTTCTAGGTCGCCACCCTCTGCCCGACAGCGACAGGGCAGGGGGTCCATCCCCATTTGGGGTGTCTCACCCCGGTACCTCTCCTTCAGGCCCTGCAGGGAGTCACTCCACCAGTCTATCTCGCGCTCACACGTCCTGATGGCCCTCAACCTCTCCACCTCCTCTTTGAGTTCTGCCACCAGGCGGACCAGGTCGTCCACCTGCTCGCAGCTCACACACACGGCGCCTCTGCCTCCCTCAGATGGCAGCAACAGGCTCAGGCAGTCCCTGCACCCAGAGACCTGAACTGCCGCATTGTTGATCAGGCGGCCAGTCTGGGTGGCCACAGACTTTCTAGTGAGAGTGCTCTGCCTAGTGAAGACCATCGCAATCCAGTTAGCAGTCGACAGCCGTTAAAGATGTTGTTCTTATGGGCGGGGGGAAACTCTGCCCTCTCCGCCCTTCCTGCTTGCCCTGCCTGCGCAAACTGCCGCGCCCACCCTTCTGACGCGCCACGCCCTGTTCGGCGCGCTCCTGGTCGCTCGCGCTCCCTAGGGGCTGCTTTTGAACGGCCGGGGAGGGGGCGCTGCTGGCTCCGCCTACGCCTCGTCAGCCTCCCTCGCGGGGGCTGCCGGGTCCTGGCGGCTCCCTCGAGCGGCCTCGGTGTCGGAAAAAAAGCCCTGCCTGTCCCGATCCCCTGCTCCGCTGCAGAACGCGTCTGTCCCGGAGCCGATCGCCTCGGCAAGAGCTCAGCTTAACACCATTCCCAAGGGCCCTATCACTGGTGACTAAAGAGAACAGATTGGCGCCTGCCCCTCCACTCCCCCTCGTGAGGAAGCTGTAGACTGTGATGAGGTCCCCCCCTCAGCCTCCTCTTCTCCAGGCTGAACAGGCCCAGTGACCTCAGCCGCTCCTCATACGTCTTCCCCTCCAGGCCCTTCACCATCTTTGTAGCCCTTCTCTGGGCACTCTCCAACAGTTTAATGTCCTTTCTGTACTGTGGTGCCCAGAACTGCACACAGTACTCAAGGTGAGGCTGCACTAGCGCAGCGTAGAGCAGGACAAATCACTTCCCTTGACCGACTAGTGATGCTGTGCTTGATGCACCCCAGGATACGGTTGGCCCTCCTGGCTGCAAGGGCACACTGCTGGCTCACATTCAGCTTGCTATCAACCACAACCTCCAGATCCCTCTCTGAGGGGCTGCTCTCCAGCATCTCGTCACCCAGTCTGTACGTATAGCCAGGGTTGCCCCATCCCAGGTGCAGGACCCGGCACTTGCTTTTGTTTAACTTCATGTGGTTGGAGATCACCCAACTCTCCGATCTATCCAGATCTCTCTGTAAGGACTTTCCACCCTCATCCGAGTCCACAACTCCTCCAAGTTTGGTGTCGTCGGCAAATTTGCTCAAAACACCTTCTAGTCCTACATCCAAATCATTTATAAAAACATTGAAGAGGACTGGCCCTAAAATGAAGCCTTGGGGGACCCCACTGGTGACCATCTGCCAGCCTGATGTGGCCCCATTTACCACATCCCTTTGAGCCCTGCCCATCAGCCAATTGCTCACCCATCGTACGATGTTTTTGTCTAGCTGTATGCTGGACATTTTGTCCAGCAGGATCTTATGGGAAACTGTGCCAAAAACTTTACTAAAATCCAAAAAGATCACATCGGCTGGTTTCCTCTGATCAACTAGATGGGTGATCTTATCACAAAAGGAAATCAAATTTGTTAAACAGGACCTACCCCTTGTGAACCCATGTTGGCTGGGACCAATGACTGCATTGTCCCCCAGGTGCGCTTCAATAACTTCAAGAATTATCTTCTCCATAATTTCACCAGGCACTGACGTGAGACTGACAGGCCTGTAATTGCCATGGTCTTCTTGCCCTTCTTGAAAATTGGTACAACATTTGCCAGCTTCCAGTCTACTGGGACCTCTCCAAATTCTCAAGACAGTTGAAAAATAATTGAGAGAGGTCCCGCGATGATGTCAGCCAGCTCTCTAAGCACCGTGGGATGAATCCCATCCAGACCCATGGACTTGTATGGATCCAGGTGGAGCAGCAAATCCCACACATGTTCAGGGTCAGTTGGGAGTTTGTCATTCCCACCATCATGGTCCTCCAGCTCAGGGCACCCTGGGTCCCGAAGCCCATCATCAGTGTTGAAGACAGAGGCAAAGAAGGCATTAAACGTCTCTGCTTTGCCTATGTCCTTATCTGTGAGGTGACCTTCCCCATTGAGTAGTGGACCTATGTTCTCTTTGGTCCTTCTTCTGTTCACATATCTAAAAAAACCCTTTTTATTGTCTCTCACAGACCTGGCCAGCTTCAACTCTAATTGGGCTTTGGCCACATGAATTTTTTCCCTACAAACACGAACAGTGCCCCTGTATTCCTTCCACGTTGCCTGACCCTGCTTCCAGCAGCCATACATTTTCTTTTTCTGCCTAAGCTCCAGAAGATCCCTGGTCAGCCTGGCCAGCCGTCTGCCTCGCCTGCTTGACTTCAGATATTTTGGAATTGCCTGATCCTGTGCTTTTAGAAGGCAGTGCTTAAAGACTGACCAGCTTAAAGACTGACCATTGATGGACACCAATGCCTTCAAAAGCAGTTTCCCAGGGGACCTTGCTGACTAGTTCCCTGAGCAGCCTGAAGTCTGCTTTCACCATATCCAGGGCTGAAGTTTTGGTGGCAGTTTTCCTTCTGTCACCAAAAATTTTAAACTCAACCACTTCATGGTCACTATGACCGAGACGGCTGCTAATTGCCACATTCCCCACAAGACCCTCTCTGTTCTCTAGCAACAGATCTAGGAGGGCACCTTTCCTAGTTGGCTCCCTTAGCACCTGCACCAAGAAGTTATCATCTAGGTGCTTTAGGAACCTCCTGGACTTGCTCATGTCAGCCACATGGTAATCCCAGTTGACGTCTGACAAGTTGAAGTCCCCCATAAGGACAAGGGGAGTTGATCTCGAGGCACCTCTTAGTTCCACAAAGAATAATTCATCAGCATTGTCATCCTGGCCAGGTGGTCTATAATAGACTCCCACAACATCCCCTTTATTTGTTCTTCCCTTAATCCTTACCCAGAGGCTCTCATCTTTGCCATTGCCAACTTGAAGTTCCACACAGTCCAGCCCCTGCTTCACATAAATCACCACGCCCCCACCTCGCCTACCCTGCCTGTCCCTCCGGAAGAGCCTGTAAGCATCTGTTGCAACACACCAGCCACAGGACTCATCCCACTAGGTTTCGCTTATGCCAATGATGTCGTAGCTGTGAGACTGGGCCATGACCTCTAGCTCATCCATTTTATTACTCATACTGCGTGCGTTTGTGTAGAAGCACTTCAAATGCGCCTCCCTGCACCGCAGCACCTTACGGAGCAGACTGAAGGACCTCACTAGCACACAGTCCCTCTGATTCTAGCACACCATCCCTTAGCTTATCACCAGCGGGCCTGGTTTTATCCCTTTCCCACTTCAATTCCAGTTTAAAGCCCTATCTATCAGCCCCGCTAACTCCTGAGCAAAAATCCTTTTCCCCCTCTGAGAAGCGCATCCCACCTGGTGCCAGCAGGCCCAGTGTCGCATAGACCTTCCCATAATCAACAAACCCAAAGTTCCGCCGGTTGCACCAGTCCCAAAGCCACGTATTATGACGAGTCTGCTTGTCAACATCGATCCCCCCTATCGGAAGGGCAGAGGCAAACACAACCTGCGCCCCTGAACCTTTAACTAGTTGCCCCAAAGCCCTTAAGTCCCTTTTGATCACTCTCGGACTTCTCCTTGCTACTTCATCATTACCATCCTGAAAATCCAGTAGCAGGTAGTAGTCGGTGGGCCATACCAGGTGAGTGACTTTCCTAGCAATGTCTCTCACCTGAGCCCCAGGGAGGCAACAGACTTCCCTGTGGGTTGGGTCCGGACGGCAGTACTCAAAAGCTGCGTGGACATTTAGAGTATTCATAGAGTACACGCACATTTCCAGCAAAGGAATGATTTTTCTTCATCAAAAAGTTTCAGCAAACTAGCAGACACTCAGTATATTCACATTAAAAGCACCTCCAAGTAGTAACTAGCTATATCAAGTATAAGCTGGCATACTTTTTTTTTTTTTTTTTTTACAAGCCAGTTTATTTACCTTGTTTCAGGAGTTAGATTTACATCCCCAAAAGCCTTGGAACGCACTGTGTAATCAGAATACTGTAGCTGGCTGGCCAAGAAACACTCTGGACATGATCACATCACCACTAGGTATCCTCACTCCACCTAAATTTATTGAAAAATATTTACACATTGATCATTATGCCATAAACTGCTTTAATAGCATCTTTACATAGAAGAAGAAATTAAGAGCATTACACCACGACAGGGGAATCACAGTAAAAGGAAACTTTTCAAGTGTCTTTTCTTTTTCCCCAAACTTCCATAAACAAAGAAAGTTCTCAGACTGAGTGTGCTGGAGTCCCACAGTGTGTGCGCCACAGATCCACTGCTTTGCTGACAATAGCATCAGTGTTATCTTGAGGAATCTGCAAAAGATTGGGTTAAGATGCCTTGTCATTGTACTTTATTTGGACTGTTGTTTCAAATAAAGATTTTAAACCTCAAGTTCAAGTTTTATCTCTTTACACAAAGCTAAGCTATAATCTCATCTCCCCATCCTACCATCCCTCAGCCCTACATGCACCATGTTACTCCCACATTTTAAACATAAAACTTTTATTTACAAAACAAGAGAAGGTGTCCACTCAGGCATCTCTCACTTTACACCTCTCATCTGACATCAGGCATTACTCATACTGGCCATCCATGACCACAAGCATATCTAAACCATCTAACCCAGGTTACATTAGGATCCTACAACCCTGCTGTCATACTCACTACCATCCACAGAAGGAAAGTTCAGGGTCAGGTTCAAGATCCTATCCTTACATCAACAAAGAATGTGCTTTGAGTCTACAGGCTGACACTCAGTAAAGGAATAAAAAGGGTGCCAGACTCCAGCCCTAGAAGAAGGCTCTGGAAAAATGAATCTAACTTCATCTACACTTACTTTCACAGAAAAACTCTTCAGTATAATAATATTGTCAAATCTGCACAAACATAGATAATATATTACGCAAAGCCAAAAATCGTTTCATTCTATGAAAGCTTTACCTTCTGATAGAAGCAACTACTCCTCTCATTCCTCCCTGCACCTTGGTACTACAACGCTACTCTCAGGGAATAATATAATAGCTCCTTATAGTATGTTTATGATATACAAAACACTCTGACGCCAAAAGGTCAAAACACTTTTATAAGCCATAGATGGTAATTGTGAAGCACAGAAGAGTACTTACATTTTCCAAAAATTGGGTGATCTTTTCTGCTGCAGTCAGTGCTATTATTTTCATTTTAAAGGTTAATAATATCTCCAAAGCAACAAAAACAAGAATTTTGCAGGATCCACTAATAATTTTGTCCCAAACTCTAGAAAAAGAGATGAAAAAGCAATCACCACACATTACTGTAGTCCTTACCTGTTTATTTATCTGCTAGAACAGTTTTTTTTACAATCACCTTTTTCCAGATAATTTTTCTGAATAAGAGCAAATGCATTTGTATTTACCCTGATGTGAATAATTAGACATATTATCAACTCCTCAATCTGTACAGAGTAGGGTGATGGCAAACAAATGTATTGATAGGGTGTGTTCTTGGTTAGAAATGCAACTGTTTGCAAGGCTCAAGTAAATCTTGTTTTAATAGCTTTAACTATGACAATTATTCTACATAGCATAGTAAGGGTGAGAATTTTTCCTAGTGAATAAAAAGAAACACAGTTTACTAGCACACTTAATAAACGCGCTCTTCAAATAGTTAAGTAGATGAAAATTCAAAAGGATGAAATACTGAACTACTACATCTCAAGCAGCTAAATATTCCAGGTCCTTCCTGTAGGAGATATAAATATTATACATCAGCAAGATACATCCATAATGCTCAAATTAGACACAAAGAACAACTATGAAGTGTTTCAATCCACTCCACTGTGCACAGATTCTCTCAGAATTAACGAAGCACTCCTATCACTTCTTTGAAGCTGTGCCCAGACCTCACAGTTTTAAAGAAACCTGAAGAACAGGCCTCCAAAGACTGCAAGTTCTTTAGCAACAGAACTGTGAATATTAAGAGATCCACATTACTAGAACAGCCTGTAACAATTTGAACCCATCCTTCAGCCAGCAGCTCTATCTCTGGCCCAACTCAACAGACACGGGATGAAAGATTATCCAAAACCAGTGTGAAACCATCTGTCAGATGGCAGCTTCTATGGTTTTGCATTATTTTCAGTTCTTGACTTTTAAGAGCTGTGTCAGAAAGTCTGAGGATTACTGTGCTTACTCCATCCAGACACTTGTTAAAAAAGTTTCTCCTTTCCAATAAATGTTTCTCCTTTGACATGAGGGACATGATCACATACTATCCTCCATAATCTCTGAATCCAGTAACTATAATTGGTTAGCATCTTCTGCAGCCCACCTACAAACTTGGATCTACAGGTGTGTTTCTTCAGAAGACAAACATTTTTACATCACCTTTTGTCTCAGAAGAACTTGCACTTCAGCCTTGAGTGCCAAGAGAACACAATGAAGGCATAAACATTGACAGCTGTGTTAAAGAGTTGGTATCACACCTTTAAGCAAAGGCTTTTTTAACTCCTAAAGTGGAATGACTGCTGCTGTTACACATTTTTTAATTTCATTTTTTAAACTGTGACTCAAGTCAAATCTTTGTCAGCTTGATAACCTTCCAACCACACAGCTGGTTTGACACTGCTTTTACCTCTCCATTCCTCAAAAAAAAAAAAAAGACCAGAATTTAATTTATAATAAAGAAGCTTGGAAAAGAATACATAAAATCCCCATGACTATTCTTTAAAATGAAGGAAACAAACAAAAAACCCACATGGATAGATAGGGGAAAAAAGGCATAGCTAATTTCTCTCCCCTTTGCAGTTTACTTTTATTTCCCTGTCTTCATAGGATTAAAAATGACTACAAAACCCACAAGGACAGGAACAATTAAAATTTTGCTTCCTTTGTGGTTCAAGAATCTGAGGACAAGTGGTCACTGTAGATATTACACTGATGTTGATGTCAAGTCTAGAAGCTTTAAGCAACGCTATGAGAAAACTGAGAACGCATTCCTCTTCCACACTGTACAAGTGATTCCCATTTACTTCTAATACATTTTCCTTCTCAAACCTTTCTGTTCAGAACCCAAGCATAGCTCCCCAGGTGCTTCATTGGCATCAGAACTGTAATACAAATGGCAATACAGACTCAAAGACAGGAAAGAATTTTTCAGGTTTCTATTAAACCCCATGTTAGTTTCAGTATAAACCTACTAATTCTAACATACACTACTAAACCTTCTTCCATATTTTGCTTCCAAGTCCCCGACTCTAGTCCCCATAATTACATTACAGTAGGTTACATTTCATGCTCAAAAACTCAAATGTTTTCCTATTATTTAGTCTGATTCCAGAACAAGTATTTTAACACTGGCAAACCAGATGCCGTATCTAAATCACCAGCTTCTAACAAACTTGGGAAGAGGGTGCATTGCTAAGTGGATGAGATGTTAGCACTAACTAGCTGTGTCTGCTGATTTTTCCCCCTTAACATTTTCAGCTATTGGTACTGTCAGCGTGATTCCACCAGTAACAGCAATAATGAAATGACTGTGGCACTGATAAACAGACCAGCAATCAGTACCTTGTCTATACCATAGAACCAGAAACTGCAACAAACTGTGTCAGAAAAATGTTTACTTAGACTAGAAAAAAGTCAAGGCAGTCTCAAGGAAACAATTATTTTGATTATTCTAGCCTAAAATAGCAACCTTTATGCATTGTATCTTTACTGATAGTAACATCTATACTCTACTTTCACTACTTAAATAACAGCAAAAACTTGTGTATGTAAACATCAAGTGTACTGTCAGGGATTATAACTTTTAGCAGGTTTTTTTGATTCTCTCAGAGATGGGAAAACTAACGTATGTCATGCAACCGTGCTTGTAGCCCTACTCAGGACCACTTAAAAAAAAAGTGCACACTAAAGTCATAAAAAACTATAATAATACCATCCTCTGTGATATATAATTGTAACCGATTAGCCACAAGAGCACTCTTGTGGGTGTTTCTTGAACAGTGAAATAGTAGTAAAAACCACAAGGAAAAATATAAAGACATTGGAAGCTATGAAAGTAAAGAGAATGGCAAGAACTATGCAAACGAAGCCACTTAATTTTCACTGAGTTTTTTTTTCTGTAGCCAGGACATGATTTGTATGTGCATGGAAAAACAACATTCTCAAGGGCGTTTCTCAGGTTCCTCAATCACTACAGTGGGGTACTAGAGCAAAAAGCATCCTAGTGTTGCTGCGCTCTCTTTTTCTGAGAAAGTTGTTGTGAACCTCACAGCTTTCCCCCTCCCCCCAAAGGCTACACCCAAGCTGCAGTGTAAGCTTATTCAACCTTATTCCCTGGTTCTGGTCCTCCAGTCATCTGGTGCATAGACGTTTAATGAGTACCACTACTCACTCCTCTGCACATCCAGGTATCCTTCCAATGGGAACAGAAGTGGAAGGACATGATGAGGCACATACAAGTCTCATCCTGACATCATACTGTGATCTTGCACCAGCCACGAAGACAGCTGTGAAGCAGCTCAATTACTTAGACATAGGCAAACAAGTGATTTAAGTTTCTCTGTAGAGCAGAGAAACTGTAGCAGCCCACATCCCTTCCACAGTAAATTGAAGGTATCTTTTATATTTCTGTTGTTTCTACTAAATGACTCATTTTCACAACTGATGTAATTTAAGCAGGACACAGAGATCACAGTTGTAAAACTGCATAAGCTGTACTTAATACCTGCGTTAGTGCCAGTTTGAAAGGCAGTAGGATTTCAGGAGAACTAAAGAATACTTTGCCACAAACAAGTTACCAGAGGCCACTAACCTAAGCCCATCCCAACCCACCAGCTATTACCGTGCCAAGTCTTCAGTGAGGACTGAAAACGTCAGCTATGGATATGATATATGACTGGCAACACTAAGCAATAAAAAATGCCTGGCTTATACACAACCATATCTGCAAAGCTCCACTATTTCTGTTATATCAGAGCAAACTGGCAGCTAAGGTGTAATTTGGCCTGTAGAGCTGAAGCTGCAAAATGGACACCTTGCTTTAACAGCAAGGCTCTCCAGCTGAGGCCCCACACAGCGCCATTTGAAAACTCTCCACACATGGGGCTTCCTGAACAGATGACCAGATACCCAGATACAGAATGCGAGCAAATAGAGCAATGGGGAGTATAAACAAAGGTGCAACTCAGTTTTCTCCCCACTTCAGAGAGAAGTAATCCTTTCTGTCCCTCTGGAGTCCATTCTACAGGCAGGTTCATGTTCTAGGAAGCTGCCTGTCTATAATTCCAGGTGC
Source organism: Cygnus olor (assembly GCF_009769625.2). Classification (NCBI taxonomy): domain Eukaryota; kingdom Metazoa; phylum Chordata; class Aves; order Anseriformes; family Anatidae; genus Cygnus; species Cygnus olor. The sequence goes on along the minus strand of NC_049170.1, from coordinate 64,942,920 downwards.
AGTAACAGAATCCTGAGGATACAGAGCCTTCAGAGTGCCCAGTCTGCTCTACTTTTACCAATGTGGCACCTATAGTACTACTACTAATAGTACTACTACTACTGTGTACGAAACAAGTGATGCACAATGCAATTGCTCACCACCCGTTGACCGATGCCCAGCCTATCCCCGAGCAGCCGGCCCCCCCTCCACCCTGGCTAGCCACCCCTATATATTGTTTAGCATGACGTCAGATGGTATGGAATACCCCTTTGGCCACTTTGGGTCAGCTGTCCTGGGTCTGTCCCCTCCCAGCTCCTGCTGCACCCCTAGCCTGCCTGCTGGCAGGACAGAGCGAGAAGCTGAAAAGTCCTTGGCTTAGTGTAAACACTGCTCTGCAACAATTAAAACATCTGTGTGTTATCAACATTCTTCTCATCCTAAATCTGAAACTTAGCAACCTACCAGCTACTAGGAGGAAAATTAACTCTATCCTAGCTGAAACCAGGACAGTGTTTTTATAGCAGCCACTGAAGCCCTGGAGGTGCTAGAGTAAGATTTCCCCTGAACCTTGTTTCTGCTCAAAGTTTTAAAAGGTGGCAGAAAATGAGACCATTGTTTTCTCTGTACCACTTCTTGCTCAGCTATTAGCAGCATCTATGTTAATGCAGAAACATTATGCTTCTTTTCATTTAACTTGAATTTTCCACTTTCCAAGAGTTTTCAGATGGCAGAATTAGAGAATCCACAGAAGCTTCAGTTCAAAGGCCCTTTGGAGAAGTACCATGCACAAGAATTTTCCCCTTTTAAAAGCTGGACAGCCTATTTCCAACCATGGAATCCTGATATAATGCACTATTTCATGAACTCTGTAACGATCAACCTGGCATAGTATTTATTTATTTTTTAATTAAAACCAACACTCCCAAAATCTTTTTCATCTGGTGGTAATACAGTATTATAATCACTCCCTAAGGAGTGATTTTGGTTAAAAAGCCTGAAAACTAACTACTTTCAGCTGCCTATCACTAAGAGGGGATTTGGAGTTTTAAATCCTAGGAGGAAAAAAGTGTGAAACAGAATAAGCCACTATATTTAACTCCATCCTTTTTACATGTCAATACCAGAAGTGATCACACTCAGATTACCTCACATCAGTAATGAGTGGGATCAAATCAAATTTTGTCATTTCCAAGTCAGCAATAAAGCTAACTTCATACCTTCATTACAGATAAAGATAAGGAAAGCTCATTGCCTGCTTATGGTAACAAGAAGCTAAAATTACTATGCAATTACAAACAGAAAGGGGAAAAAAAGAGCTTGCCTCTGTAAACTGGACTCAGGTAAACAGCCTGCAAAACACTTTTTGAACCAAAGATCATAAGGGAGTTTGCTCATTGCAGCACATGCTTTTAGATGCATCAGGAGTCTGTTATCTTCAATGTGCAAATACTGCTCCAGAATTTTTGGCTGAAAAACGAATTGGAAAATTTTAAGATAAGTAATACCAGAGTGCCCTCCCCTCCATTATTACAGCTCACTGTAAAGCAAGATGTGTCTTTGAAGACCTGCAAGCATAAAAACACACGTTAAAATAATGAACTTACATTATTTTAACTAAATCCTGGTGTTCCAAAATAAAAGTATCACTGATTTTTGCAATTTAGTACTTTAGTAAATAAATAGCCCCAGGTTCCTTAAATTGCTGACCACTAGCAGGATTTCCAAAATATGCACTACTCACTAATGCAAGGAGGTGTTTGAGAGCTTAATGCAATGCAGAGATTAAACCTGCACTAATTACAGCTATCTTCACAAGTAAAATTGAGTTTCATTCACCTCAAAGGTAATAATCTTAGCACGCATAATAAAAACCTATACACAATGCAGTGAAAACAAGAAAAACAATTCTCAGAGCAAATTCCTGTGCAATATAATAAAAGCTGGACATTGATTTCCTGTTTAAGTATTTAGAAAAGGCAACAGAAGAGCATACAAATAGGCTTAAAAATGTGAATAATGTTCATTTTGCTTAAAGTCTAATGTACCACAATACAAATTTTCATAAATTCCAGTGTCTTTATACTTTTTCTCATAATTATGTAAGCTGCTAATAACTTCAGCTTTCAAATTAAAAAAAAAGCACTTCCTTTGTCCATATTCTAACATCTACAGTCTTGGTGCAACTTGTCCATTAAAATAAAAACTTAGGGAGACATCCCTATGTAACTGAGGCACATACCTTCTTTAAAAATGCTCCTCTGTCCTTTTAAAGGAAATACAGTAATCGGTATAGTTGGTATCACCTCTGGCAGAAGCAGAAAAGACTTAAAATGTGTTTTTGTGTTTCAAGAACAACAAAGGACATACGTAATTTTCTGCAACAGGTTTTCATTGATTGCCAGAGCAGATACTCATATTTTTATATCAGTGGATATTAACTAAAATGTTTATCTTTTACGACTATTTGAAGAATTACAAAAACTTTTCTATAACAAAGGAATTTTTATAAGTATGCATTTGCTTTATAATCACTTTATAAAGCAGTAATACAGAAATGCAAAATTAACGTTCTCTGAGAGCATTTGAATGATCAGTGACAAAGTCCTGTTACACTTTTAATTGTAACTTAGTTTGTAACATGCTGTCTTTCTGAAGACACAAAATACCCTGCTCCATTTATAAAGCAAAACAATTGTGCATTGCCCCACTGTCATCCAGTGAACAGCATGTGAATGCCAGGGATGCAGCCAAAAAAGCAAAAGACCTAAGTCAAGATGTCCTGAAGTTTGTTATATCTTTAATTGTTTAACATAAAGAAAATTCTTAACTGAATGAAATATAATTCACCTAAATACAATGTAAGCTTCAGCTGACTTAAAAAAAATAAAATAGTCAAAACCTACAATGCAACATTAAAAAAATGGTTTTGTTTGCTATTTTAGACAAAGTTTCCTCCAGCAGAGTACAATCACAATGCAAAAAGCACTGCTCCTGCCAGAACATAATCCATGGATGCAGCCTCTGACATTGTGGTTACCTCCATACACTGCAACTTCCAAAACGCCCAGCATGCACGCTTTCTATGACTTCCTTCTCCCTTACTTACTGCTCTCCTCACACAAAAAAAAAATCATTCCCTTACCAGTTGTTGCAATGCATCTTTGTGCTTGCTGTTCAGCTGATTAACAAAGCTACTGACAAGCCAATAGCATTCTATAGGATCCTCCACCATTTCCTCCATTGCTTTAGCAATAGCAAGAAACACTTCATCTTCTGGCTCCTGGAAAACAAATCCAAAAAAAAAAAAAAACCTAACTACAAAGAAGTATGAGAATACCTGATTTAAGTTATTCTTACATTCCTTTTCCCTACTCTTTGCAAAACCAAAGTGGAACCAAAGTATGCAAAGATAGATACTACCTGTTCTGACATTCATAAATAAAGCACTGGGCAACAGATGCATTATAGTGACCAGATACCTATTAAAGCAGAACAAATAAGACTTGTCTTGCTTTTAAAACCAAGCAGACAACAGGAATTTGGAAAAAATCTGATCCAAAGTTCTCAAATATTCTTAAATGAGATTACCTCCTAATGGCATAGCAACATTCCTACTTCTATGCCCCACATTAATTTTTTTACTACATAGCAGCAGATATTTTCATCCTTTTCCTTGCCAAACATACCCCTCAAACACCTTTGCCATGGGTGTTAGCTACACAATAGCTAGAAAGAAATATCTTTTCCAGGTGATTATTCCCCACAATACAAGACTAGAGCATGTGGTGGACATACTATCTTCCTTTCTCCAGAGGGTACACTTTCCTACCAAAAGGTACCAGCATGACTAAAAAACAATTACTGGTATGACTGCACACAGGATAGAGGTGAGTTAAGTCTAAATCAGCCAGACCTTATGTCAACAACTAGCTCAGGAAGCCTCTCAACTGGGAAGATGCATCAGGAGAGGCATCATACTTGCCCTGTGTTCCTTAAAGTTTTCCTTAAGCAGGCAGTACTGACTACATTAGGACTTGGGGTAACAAGTTAGATGCAAATCCACGGTCTGTCCTCACGTAACCATCAGTAGCAGTAAGCTGTAGTATCATAAGCTTTGGTGCAGATTAGAATTCATGCAAAACACATCGATAGTCTTGAGCAGAAACAAGGTTCAGGGGAAATACTGCTTGGATATGCTTCTGTTACATAGACGGCTGCAACGCACACATCCCCCTAATTAAGCTGCTTTCAGATGCAGAACATGTGCAAATCATGGAAGCCCACTAAATGACCCAAATATCTCTTCAAAATACCACCTTCATACTCCCTCTGCCTCCACTGAAAAACATCTGCATTACTATCAAGCTGTAATAAGCTGTAACCTTTTATAAGTTTAAGGGGTCAGTGTCTTCACTGAAAAGAGGCTGGCATAAAATGGAACAAACGTTTTCTGCAGCAAAACGAGCATAACTTTCAGGACGAATAACAGTGGCTCTGCTAACCCTCATCTCTATTAAATCTCATCACAGTACTGAAACTATCTAGTACTCTGGAACGCACTGACAAAACACTTGCTCAGAAAGCAATACTGCTCTAGAAAGGATGAACTTTTAGAATATTCTGTCAAGGAAATTTGTCTACAGGAAACTTGCAGGGCAGGATGACTGCATTCCTAGGCAATGGCAAGTGCACAAAACACTCTCGCTCCTCCAAGAAGAGGATGCTGCATACAATCCCTTTACTCAAAACACTGCTGGACTTCCTATGTTCACTTTATCTGTCGAAAATACACCCTGCAGAACAGCAAAATAGCCTATCAGAAAGGAAAGCAAGCCTGTGAGCTAATAAAGCCACAACTGGACAAAGGAGTATGTAAATCTTCCATTCCTGGTCAAATAAAAATACCGTGTAAGCTCCTACGTCAAGTTTTGTTTAGTTTGTTTAGATGAAAAATAAAGTAAGCTGGACTACTGTGAACATGGATAAATTAACATTAGACATAGGATAAAATCCACCTCAGCAAGTCCCATGGCTCCTTTCATCACCTCCTCTTTTATAGAGGCTTATACATAATGTCTACACACGGTTTTTATCATCATACGATATACTTATCATCAAAATATACTTTTTTACCCACATGTGAGTGCACTGTAAACCACAGAGTATGTTATCTGACTAAGCCTTGATCAGTTCAGACTAGCCGAAAAAGGAGAACAGTACTTTAAAATCTAGATCTTAAAACAAATTATTTAGAAATATGATGTAATTTGCAACATATTGCTGCTAGTACTGGCTCTGAATTATCCTCATTGTAGGAAAGTGAACAATCTACAAGATCCAGTACCAAGTCATTTTGACTTCATTGCTATGAAGAAACTGTGAAAGTGAAAACTAGAATAAAAAAGGCTAAAAGCCTAGCAGTGGAAGTATATAAAAGACATTTTAAGACATACAACTTTATGTAAGTATTTAAGGGAACAAAAAAAGAAAAGCACTTCAACTAAAATACCTTATTTTATAACAGCACTTCTCTGTTTTTCTTTCCCCTTACATGAATTTATCTACACGTGCTCTTGCTACATGCAGCTCAGTTTCTTACTGGCTTATATCATAAGTTAGCTATATGCTTAAAAAAATATATAGTATAAAGTATAAAAATATAGCATAAAGTTAGCCAGAATGCTTAAAAGACTATCAAAATGACAGCTCACCAAAGGAAACGCCAAGTTTCGAGGCAATTTTCCTGATTCCAGTTGATGTATGCGGAGGAAAACATCTTCCTGTGGGGTAGAATCATTGATAAAACGAATTACACGAAGAGCATGGTGTACATCCCAGTACTGCTCCTTCCGGTAGTTCATCACCGAGGCATGAGATTTATGGTGAGGAGGAATAATTCCTAAAAAGCAGAAGGAAAAAAAAAAAAGCAACTGTAAAGATAAAAAACAGAGTACTCTAAACTCCCTTTCCAAGATATCTGCCTACAAAAATGTAGGACCTGGCAGTGCTATTTTTCTATAAACTTGTTCAAAGAATACAGGGAGAAAACCCTCTAAGAAGGGAAGCTAAGAGAGCACTTTAGCATTAGATTTACAAAAACAAACTATATATTTTAACCAAGCATAGACAAAATCTAAACTTGTACTATTGTTTCTCATCAACTGTTGAGAATTGTTTCTGAAGCTCTTCTATGAATTTTTCAACAAATGAATGCTAATTCTTTTGTACATTACATTAATGTGCTGGTAAGAAATGTCAATACTGGGACAGATGGAAAATAACTTTATTGGCATGCTCTCCCTCTTCACCAAGCTAGCTTTATTTTTCAATTGTGAATCTGACTTGTTACTTGTTTATACCTATCTGTAAGCTTTAATACAGTATTAATTGCATATGTGTGTGTAGCTTCATTTTATTTTGAAAACAAAATGGATACAGAATGATTTTTATATACGCTAGCTGTTTGTGTTCTGAAATTATACACTTCATCTGAGATGACCAGAAAATATATACATGCAATCAACTAATGCAAACATACTGTACATCCCAATCTCATTATTCAGTTTACTGGTAGATCTCCGCTGGAAACTTCTTAGTGCACTGTACCATAGAGATTAATCCTCTCTAAAAGAACATTCAGAAGCAAAATCAATCCCACAGTTGCATATTAAAGATTAAGAGTTAACACCCAAATTTATGCAAAGTTTAAATTAAAAGTTTCAAATTAAAAATGCAAGTTTAACTTTCTCAGTACAGTACATTTTTCTAGTTCCCTAGGAGGAAAAAAAAAAAAAAAACAAACGTATCCAAGTAGAGAGGCAGAAAAAAAGAAGTTGTTTATGATATCCAGAAGAGATGCTCAACATTTCATTCTATCATTCCCCTAACTCAAGGCTCAACCTTGCTATGCACTGATGTTCAGAACAGAACTGTCACTGGCTTCAATAGAAACAAGATCTTAGAAACACCAAAGCAAAAAAATGCCTCTTTCATACCACCAGTGGAACAGAACTCTTTCTGGTGTAGAAACCCATGAGAACAAAATATTCTTCAAAACTCAGTCCTTAAACAGGCTACCTGCTGCTTTCATCTCTCATTTAAAATAAAAATATTGCTGTCAAGTGTTAAACCATGAAATGGCTGAGTTTTAGTATCAAGCACAACAGACAGTAACAACTTATTTCCCAACTGCAAATCCACCTGCACTGCAGAAGCTGGGACAGAGCAGGACATTTCTCACGTGATGCAAAAATAGAGTCAACAACTACGTATGTACACACTGCCAACTGCTTTGCTTAAATAGAGAAGACTACCTTGAGCTGACAGAAAAGAATCTTAACACAGGGATATCTAAAAACCATTTTAGCCTCAACACCATCACGAGTCATACTTGAACAGGAAGTTAAGAGACATCTCTGACATACCATGTAACCTGGGACAGCACCAAGGCTTGGCAGGTGTCTGAAATGATTCTGCTGAGAGGACAGAATCCCTTCTGTTAAAGTATTAACATTATTTAGAGATTTAATACCTCCCACCAGAAATGGACTGGGCTGTTGTTCCAGTCATTTCGGGAAAGAGCTTCTGTATTGCCATTTAGAAAGCCAGCTCTTCAAATCAGTGTTAACACTGTGATGCAGCATAAGAAAATTCCTTGTACTCTGGTCACCCAGAGAGTGCACAAAATTACAGCTTGTGTACTTGAGATAAATTATTTTGAAAGCTTTTAAAATACAGAATCCTAAAAAAAAAAAAAAAAAAAGGCTTTGAAAACCTTCCTCTTGTTTTCTGTGTACTCAGATATTGAGGTAATTTTCCATACAATTAACTCAGATGGAGCTAGCCTAAAAATCATTGCAGTTTATATAATCACATGGATTCACAAATCATCCTATCTAAAACAGTCAAAGATATACCACTTGCTCTGCAGTGAGTTGCAAGTTTGCCGAGAGACTGTATTTTGCTATTACGATTTTGGCTGAAGGATCTTGTACTAAGTTACCTTTCAAACCACCTACGCTATATTTCCTGTTACAAATTCTTTAAAGGATGCTGACTACTTCACTAAGGCCCAGGGTTACAAGATTTCTTTTCATCCTAAAATTAGTGCTCTAACTGCGGAGATTTTTATCAGGTAGGACTACTGCTAGTTCTGTGATCAATACAAAGAACTTCAACTTCTATACTTTACATGTTGCACCTTCTACACACTGCTCATTTACCACCTCTCCCAAAAAAAGGCTTACAAATCCAAATAATCATCATTATGAAGGCACAATTTTTAAGTTGTAGGAAATTGAAGGGGAAAAGAAAAAAAAAAGACAAATATTTTAAAAGACTGTTAAAAATTCAAATAAAACTTCCTAACACATTATTTCAAACTCCATGTGTAGTGCACATGGAGACCAAAAAGAGAAAGAGAATACATTTATTTGAACTTTCAAGATTATGGCAGAAGCTAAAATAAACAAGCATCCTGAAATGGATAAAAAACATTTTTTGTTTATTTGTTTGTTTTCCAACTATTCAATCTGAAGCAAGAGTCATCAATCTTTTTGACTATGAATCACATGCCAAAATCCTCAGATAGGAGATGTTTATAGGAACTGTATCGCATATTCCAGAGAGCCAACAGCCAATGGAGAAGCAGGATGGCTGCAGAGGGCAGAAGATAGTAGCTTGCAAGCCAACCTGCAGACAAATACTGCAGGTGTCTCCCTGACGAAGCAGCATCCCAGGTGTGACCACAGCTGTAGTAATACAACACTCAGCATGGGAGTTCTCCCTAAGCTTTTCAGCAGTGGCATGCTCAGCCACCAACAGTGCAATAGGTCACATTTCTCTTTCAGAGATTCAGTCACACAACCTACCTTCGCAACTGGTCCAGCAGTGTTTCTTTACACTTGGTAACTCTATGGGAACCTCTCCAGATACCTGGTACAGGTCAGAACTCCTGGGCCCTCCACAACCCCTCCTGTCCCCAAGCAGCATCACCTTGTATCCAATAAAAATGACACACTTGACCACCTACTGCAAAGTCATTAATACTTTTCAATTGGTCATCTGACAAATACCCTTCAAAGAAAATTGAATTTTTCTTTTATTATTTATTTTTTATTATCGTTTCTGGGGATGCCATACTTTCTCTCTGGCCTCATAACTTCTTCACTGGCAAATACCATTCAAATCCAGAATCAAAACCAGAAGTAATCTTCAAACCAAGAACACAAAGCTTCTCTTAAACATACATTTCCATAGCTTGCCTACCTTTTCAAGTTTAATCACCACTTTACTCCAACTCAGTTGTGTTTTATTTTAGGAACAGAACTGAAAACCTTATCAAGTATCAGTGACTTAAAAGCCACCTTTTAAATCCATTCCAATAGACTTACTTGGATAACGTTAAGACTAAAATACACTCTTCTCTGTACACTTCTGCAAAAGTTCTCAGGAAGTATGCATGTGATATTAAGCTTTATAACTGCTATTATGCATCCTCAGTAGATGTAAAAATAGACTAAATATGGCAGTAGACAAGAGTACAGAATAATCCATGTCATTAGCACTGAGAAAGAGAGAGCACATTCTACATGCTCATTTCTACAGAGAATCACAGACGTTGTTTCATACCTAAAAGAACCTTCCACACCAGTATACGATACATGGATGGGAGAGGGAACCTTTGACTAAACGTGCAAAGCTTCTCAATATCTGTAGAGAAATAAAAAATTGAAGAAAAATGTTAAATTTTAATATATCAATAGTCCCCAGTCTATGAATTACCTAAGTATGACAAGCAGGTAGAAATCTCCACTTTCATGATTTATTACCAACAAATGCTTTCACCACCTCAGTTGGGAATAGAATAAGCTATATAAACTGTAACAGTATTTATTCTGGAAAATAACATACATTGGCTTGATACACAATAAAACTATAGCTGCCCCAGCTTTCACTAGGAAGAAACTACCATTTTTATAGGCATTTTGTTGCGATGTTGCTATGTCAAAGCAATTAAGCACTCTGTTAAAAGGACAACTCTTCTCTTTCTATTCCATTATAGGCATTCCTCAAAGACCAACAACAATAATAAAATCATCATTTTGAGGTTAGATGGAACTAACAGCATGATACGTATTTACGTACACAGCATATGTACTTTCAGATAAAATTGTTTTCACTTAAGCATAGAGAATGAGAAAAAAAACACGCAAGCACAGATCCTTAATAGTTTTTACAATTCATATCCTCGACTCCTTGAAACTCAAAGGACTGCTAGTACAAACAGAGAGATTAAAGGTAAAGGATGAAAAACTTTAGTGAGTATTAAGCACAGCTGCTACAAACCATCTATTATTCCCTCCCCTACCTGATGCTAAATCACCAAACGAATAGAGGAAAGAGTGAAATTGACTTGCCCAACCGGTCATCTTTCAACAAAATTTCCAGTGACTTCTTCTCTTCAACTCCACGAAATCCCACTTTTTCATAATACACCGAGCGAAAGTTTCTCTGAGAGTCATCAGCCATGATTGATTTCTTCTGGAGAAACAGTAATTCCCCTTTTGAGTTACAAGTATAAATTCCTATTACGTTAAAGTCAAGTACTGCTGCACACTGATAAAAATTGACTGCCTATGACTCTATAGTATTAATAAACTCTACAGAATATGAAAATCTTCCAAGATTTTCTTCATCATATGCTAACATTGACGATCATAAAAATAGATAACTGGACCTAAACAAGATCTAAATATATTCAATTTTGAAACGAAAGACAGTGATTTTTTACACTATTATTCCTGCAGTAAATTACGTTACAGTTTCAAAAAATGCTGAAGCGTCTTTTTTTTAGGTGATTTCATATATTTCAAAACCAATATAAAAATACAGTTAAGAGCCTGACAAAATTTTGGCTACAGAAATTCTAACCACATACAACCGTTATCCAAATAAGTAAAATTCATCAGGTTTCATACTCACCAGACAAGGTAACCAGAGGCAAGAGCAAGCCAGTGTTGGCTTCAGTAACACAGAAGTGACAGCAAAGGATAAGGCTAGATCTGCAGTTTTGTTCTTAAGTTGCAGACTTGAATTAAATGTTCATGTTGTTATCAGACACCACAACACCCACAGTCTTGAGCTTGTCATTCTGGTACTAAAGGGACATAACTGTCTCATCCTTGTACTGGAAACAATGGTAAATTATTGTAGCAAGAACCATGTGTTTCATAACAAACATTCATATTTCAATGCAGCTCAAGCCTTTAAATATCGATTCTCTCCTCTCCTTTGCAGGCTTACAAATACGATAAAACTATGCTTTGTAACTCAAAGAGTTACAAACAACCTCAACTTTTAAGCCCAGTGACAACAGCAAAATTTGGAGAAAAATTATTTGTTTTGAGGGACAGTTTTTACTTCAATGGGTGAATTACATACCGAAAACCTTTCCTAGTTAAATTATTCTTTTCCTTGCTAAACTGAAGCACACACAATAGGAGCACAGCATTTGCAGATATAAGGTCACATTTTTTCAAGCAGCAAACGTATTTAAACTTGTATATGCACTAGACCTATTTGTTTTTCAAACTAAGTCCATTTTGAGTGCTTTGTAGAATCACAGCCAAGACCAACCAGAAAAATATAAAGCAGCAAAGGCCTGAATTAGTGCTGAGATCAGACAAATACCATCTTCAAGCCAGAGAAAAAAATATTTATATTACTTGCAAGACATTCCAGTTATGCACTGTCCCTATGAAAATGACTGCTGGGCCCTTAAATGCATAGTGCATGAATATCACAGTCATTACTTATAGTGCAGCAACGCCTAAAAGCCGAGTTAAGGTGGCACAGACGTTCAATTACCCTTAAAATATTTGTTTGAATTTAATATGCACTACTTAGAAAACATTCAGCCTCTACCATTTGTGGCGAGCTGACAGCACAGTCACAAAACAGGAACAACACATAGAATAAGAGCACCATCTATAAGAAAGAACCGATACAATATTAATTATGATAATTAATAATACCCCCCCTCCTTCCCTCCCACCAGCTAACCCCTCCGGGGACCAGAGCCAGACCCGCACCTCCAGCATCCAGACGCAGCCCCACACGGCAGCCGGATGGCGAGAGGCGCATGCGCGGGCACCGCCCACACAACGGCGGTGAGCAGCGCCGCGCGTGACCAACGGTCGCACTGTGCCCAGTTACGGGGGGGGGGCGGGCACGCGCAAAGAGGCAAAGAAGGATTAAAAACCGGAAGGATTAAAAACTGTTGGGTTTAGACCCAACAAAGAAACACAAAATAAACAGAAAAGCAAACCGTCATCCCTCATACACGTCTCCAAGTTTGACAGAAGCAGGCTGTGGCCAGTTAGGAGATACTTAGAGAAGTGATCCACCAACTGCAGCACTCCCCCAGATCAGTAATGCCTGCTGATAAAGAGCTAACACTGAGGCCAAGAATAGCAAGCCTAATACTGCCCACGCTGTATTATTTACTGTTTTATGCTTAGCAGTGTGGGCCATCTACTGTGACAGGGAGGGACAGTTTACTTACAATAACCTGTAGAAAGCTGTTGGGCTTTCCAACAAGATTTCCTCTGTACCTGACACTAAAACTTCCACCCCTCATGTCAGATGAAGGGACTCACTGGGGGAAGGCCAGTACCCAAAATTCACCCTGTGCTGCCAAAATCATGGGACACCGTGTTTTAGTTTCTTCATGTTTTCGTTGTTCAGAGTTTTGAGATCTGCACAGCATTATGCTGCCCGATTCCAAGGGATAGGCAGCTTCTTTTAACAGAAGCTGAGTTCTCAGCTCACAGTCCCTTTCTGGAAGCAGGAACATTAACCATCAAACACTTCAGCCAGCAACACTGAGACTTCAAAATGCTAGATCCCCTCCAGATAGCTTTTTAGGTTCCTATAAGTGGCCTGTTTTCAAGCAGACAGAACTTCCCTTTCTATAATCCTGAGCAACGCTTTTTGGATGCCTAGAGAAAAGCACGCTGCCGCACAATGGTCACGCTTTTGTTGAAGCCAGCTCGTCGAGGATTGATGCTGTGGCCTCACAAATGTGTTTGTTGAAGTAATTCTGCACAGCAGCAGGTGGCAGCCTGGTGCCTTTTTTTTTTTTTTTTTTTTTTTGCAGTTTTCGGTCATTGGCATCGAACGCATCTTTTGTCGATAGGTGGCAGTTGCCTCTGAGACCTCTTTGGTGCTGCTGGGAGCTAATCAGCATCGCAAGATTCAGGAAAATGCTACACAAGTTCAATCAAATCTCTGTCATTTTTAAGTACTTATTCTTGGCCTTGTCAATATGTGTCACATAGCTTTAGTGGTGCTCTAAAAAGGGCTGAAGCTAGCACAATTTGTCTTAACACTGTTTCATTGCACAGCAGATACAAAAATATTTTAAGCAGCTGAGCTACCACGCACTGTGCTCTGGATTTGTATTAGGTTAATGCAATAATGATGGCTTTGATTAATCAAATAAATAGTAAAAATAAGTCTGAAAAATTTAGCTGCATAAAAATATAGCATAAAATCAATACCACCACCCAAAAAAAAAATAATATGCTCCCCCTAGAAAAGTTTCTAAACTCTACATATTGCAGATTTCTCAATCATGTTTCTGAAACACACCATTTTCCTTAATGGTGTCTGTAAACAGTTTCTAACATGTATTTAATAGTTTATAGTGGAATCCCAATCAAAGTCAGTTGTAAATCTGACTACTAGTCACTATATTTAGATCACTAGGAAATTAATTAAAGAAATTAATTAGAGACTTTTCAAAACATAATCGAAATTAAAAGCATAGGCTTAGCATGAACTGCTAATGATGACAAAGACTATTGTTTGGTGACAGATATAAAGTGAAAAAAAAGCCTGCAAACCTATTTTTTTAAGAAAGACAGCCCTATAAACATTTGGACATGCTTACTATTTTCTTTATTTTATTTATGTTTTCTATATTTTATTTATATTTATCTACATTTTATTTATATTTATCCATCTTTATTTAACTGCCTTATTTCTTTATAACTACCCTTGTACATCTACCTGCACTGAAAATGGCTAAATGACTCTATGTGCTGTAAATCAGTGTTGCAAAGCACACAGGTGTTTGCATTACTTTAATCAACATATTAAACTGCCTACATTTTCATAAACCAAACAATGATCTGATTGTCCTTTGTCTAGGGAGATGAAGTATTTTCATTCTTACCAATGGAATCTATTAGTTGCCATTGTAAATGAAAGCAGAATTTCATTATGAATAGCTGCAGGAGTCAATCAGCTGAGTGAAAGACTGTTTATAATAATATTGATTGGTTAAATTACCTTTAATCAATAATACCTTCCAAGGCATCTCTTGGAACAATAATAACCTAAATGTTAGGTTTTTTTAAGTGCAATAACATCCAAAAAGATATAACACATAAAAGAGGAACAGGTTTGGAATTGACTTGGAATTACCTCAGATAGTAAAGCCAAAATAATTAGCATCCTGCTAGCATACTGCATCTCTCACCTTTATCTGTTAATTTGAGTATAAATGCATTTGTATTTTCTAGTGATAGGTCTGTATTGCAAAAGTGAATTACTCACTGACGTATAAAGTCACATGAGAAGGAAGCCAAAAGGGCATTGCTAATGTTTTTCTTTCTTGCAAAATATGAACTGTGTTGTGCCCATGGTTCTTGAAAAGTAATGCTTTTGCTCTTAAAGCTGGAATAATTTTATAGGAGTTTTGTGCTGTTGAATCTTGGAAAGTGTTTTGGGCTTTGTTCTCTCATGTATGCCTGACCTATCTGAATTGCAGATGGTTACTGGAAGCACACCTTATTGTGTGAAATTACCAAAAGAAGATGAAAATGCAAAGCAATGGAACATTGATTTTACACAGCACAGAGGTCCATATTTCTATGTCATTAAATGCATACTGTAACATATAAAAAATAAGCAAAGTTTTCAGGTGAGTTTCATTTGCTCTGAACTAACTGAAGATTCGCTTCTTTCTTTTAAGGACACTTGGCTGAGGACATCTTCACTGTATATCAAAACTAGTGCATACTTTCAGTCTGCTGATGCACCATCCCTTGTTCCTATTGTAGTAGGACATGATTAATGTTTTGGAATGGAGTTATAAATTTGGTAATTTCAGCTTTTCTAATATACAATCTCCTGTTTCTTCAGGAGCCTGAACAGTTCCAGATGGTGAGTAGGGCTATGTTAATGGAAAGGACAATTTACTTACACATTCACAAAACCTTTTCATTATGACCATCAGCAGATCGAGAAAAGCTTGACCCCATCTCCTGGCCAAAACAGCATCATTCTGCTGTCTCCATTCTACCTGGGAGAAGAATGCAAATGTTGGAGCTATAAATGTTTCCAACTCAATCCCTCATTGAAGTGAGATGAAAAACAAAACAAAACAAAAACACTCTGGGGTAATAAAAATATCATAAAACAATTTGGCAGCAAAAGGGAACCTAGCCTTTCATTTCAGCATGGCAGCACCAGGTCTGTCTCCAAGCAGACCAAACACTATCTTTGTAATCATGAATACACATCCCCAGATGGCAGCAAAGTAAAGGCCCACAGGGCCAAAAACACCTGATGAGCAGCTGAACTGGGAAAGCTGAGTGCAGATGTGTCCTACTTCTCTGTTTTCCCTTTCTGTCAGAGAATGAGAGCACTTCAGAGAAGACATGCTTTTGCCTGAAGACATGTGGAAACTGCAAGACAATTACTAAGGGAATAACAAAATGCAGTTGCTCACTCCAGTAGTAAATGGATTTGTTTTAAGACCATGTTAGTGATTTTTTAGGATGTCTTCTGGGTTCCAATCATAACTTGGATATTTTGCTTAACCTCAGATATCAACCATGCATGCCCTGATTCTTCTACACACCTGACTAGTAGCTGAGTTCAAAGGATGTTATTGATGTTTTTGACTGAAAAAAGAGTTGTGAGTTTTTAAATAGTAAAAAAAAACGTGCTTTGTTCTGTCAGTGAGCATGGCATATTTGGGGCACAACGTAATAACAAATAATTGAATAGTCCCAAATAATCTTTTCTCTGTTTGGTTTCTCTTTAATTCAGATGGGACAATGAGATGATAATGAGACAAATGTTGGTCAGTTTAGGCACATGGGGAAAATTAAATGACAGGCCTTGAGAGTCTTAATGAAGAGATCATGCATACAGATCAGGTATAGCTATTATGATTATGCTATATGGCCAGAGATGGAGCAAAAACTGTGGCAATGTGAAAGTACTTGCCACAAACATGAGACAGCAAGTTGGAGTTAGGACCATGTTTTATCCTTACAGCACTTCTCCTCGTATCAAAGCCAGAAGTGTGCCTAGAGGTTAATCCAAGGTCACCAGCTGGCTATGGAGGTTGGATCTGCATACCTCATTCAACCAAGCACTCCCAAAACTTTAGGGCCTGGATAAGCTGCACAGTGCAGTGGACTGAAGGAGGAGTTACAAAGAGTTTGACTCCTCTTGAGTCCTGTGACCCAAGATGAAGGTGGAGACAGTTTGTTTCAGTCCCTGGGAAGATTTGAAGCAGACATTCTCTACAGCGAGCACTTGGCCAGGGTTTCAAGGCGGCATTTTAACAGCCAGGTCCCAGCAGTCGGTGTTGCTCAACCATTACCACCCTTCTTTGCCAGCACCCGCAGTGAGAGCAGCAACGGGTGACTGTGCTTGAGGATTTGGCCATCGAGTTCAATAGCCTGTGTTATCTGATAGCTCTAATATAACATTAAAAAAATAAAAATCAAAATAGCTCCAATCTGCTCCCTAGGATCAACAGCAAGAACCTAACCCAGTGACTTCGCTGGGATCACTAATGAGGGGTGAAAGGCTCAGATCCAACCAAAGCCACACAGCATACCCAGAAGTGGTACCCCCAAAGAGTAATTTGTCACTTAATCACCTTCTTTCAAAAAGCCTGCCTACCAAGGCGGGTGGGGAACCTTGTACACAAGCTGGCTTTTGATCTCGGTGGAGCTCAGAGGACTTTGCTAGCACACTCATTTAAAGGATTGAGCAGCAACTAATTAATTACTCTAAATTATATCAGTCATGGTTCTGAGGCTTGTTTTAACACAATGAATGTAATGAAGACAAGCCGTTAAACCGGAATGGCTGAGTGGTGTTTGTTTTGTGATAAGACAAAATAGTCTCCACCTCCCTCCTGATCATGGTTTTCTCTCTCAGCCTTCTAGGTCCATTTCTCATAGTCACTAGAAGTAGTGCCAATGTCCTGCTTACTGGTTGCTGTCAAGGGGAATAATGGAAAACCGTAAAAAACACTGAACAATTTACCTCATAAATTCCCAAATTACACTGGGATGATTGTCTTCTGCCTCTCCAGGTGATGATTTGCTGCTATTAGCGCTGAGAATTTACCAGTGGGAAATAAAAGGAATTACCTATGAAGTGTTTTTTGTTTTGTTTTGTTTTGTTTTTACCAGAAATCCTTGCCAAACTGAGCAGTGTGAACTGTAGGGTTAACACCCTTTCTTGAAATGTCGAACAGAACTGTGGCGTGACTTGGACTTTTCCAGGCTGATTCATTGTTTTAGTGATTTCCTGGTGAGCACATAGATCTGCTGCTGATTTTATAAGCTTGGTTTTAAAATCAATGTTTGGAGAGTGCAGTGTCTCTCATCTTCCCCTCCACAGATAGGGCTGCACAAAATTTATTCACTTAGATAAAGCTGCTGGTATTGGCTTTGGTGTTGCTAGCACTTTTATAAACTGATGGATTTGAACTTAGACTGTGCAGACAACACTAGCTTATTTGGCATTCACAAACCACAGCAGCTAATTAGACATTAATTATATATGACTATATTAATTATAATGTATGAGAATTATATTAAGCTTAAGAACTATTTAAAGGGAACTAGAAATTAAAGCAGCAGGATCTAGTATCTGAATGTCATAGATGTGCTCTGTGTGGCCTTGGAGAGCATGGTTTACCATTTTGTCTCTAGTTTTCAAAAGACAAGGTTAAAATCATGAATGGTGTGTACCTCCTTCATAAAACCACTGAGATCCTGTTACAAACACAAATATCTCCACATGTATTTTAAAATAGCAGCTTGCGATTTCAAATCTTCCAGTTTTAAAATCTTTTTTAATGCTAAACAATTCAGACCTGTCAGTCCATAAAAGGAGAAAAAAATAACTACAAAAAATGCCATTAAAAATACTAAGAAGCTGCAAGTAAATAAAAACTGTTTTTTAAAAAAATAGTATTTGCAAAACTATCTCCAAGCAAGCTGAAATTCCATAAAGACCTAAACTCGTACCCGGTCTACAATGAGAAATTTTACTCTTGGACATTTGGAGGGCCTTCTGACAGCAACATTTCAAGTCATGGGTTCAGCCACAGGGAGAAAGCAAATCTAATTCAGAAAAACAAAAGAAGAAAACAAACAAACAAACAGGAAATTAATAGAAAAGAGAAATTCTTCAGAGACATCCCACCAACTTCACCTCTGCCTCCACCTTGCCAGCTGCAAAATGGAGATAATCACAAGAGCTCATTTTGTGGGGACTTGTTAATGTTTTCAAGGTACTTCAAGCACATGAAAGCAGTAAGCTTTTAAGGAAGCAGTTTGCCAAATGTGGGTGGATAGCTGTGAGCTTTGTCTAATCAGCAAGTGACTCAGTCCCTTTTCCATGGAGGCCCTGTTCCTTCTGTAGTCCTAAACAGAAATTATTCAGAGCTAGCAATTTCTGTAGCCAGAAGGGCAGGGTGTCCTATGGGAAATTGATTCTGCTGTTACGGAAATGCAAGCAAAAGGCATAGAACAGGAAATGGAAAAATTGTCTATTTTAACCAAAATACGTTCAGCTGAAACAGCTCAGCACAGTTTATTGCTGAACTTCCTAGCTCTGCGACAGAGATAGACTCATTTTTAATGCAGTAATTTTCTAATACCAACATCCTCCAGTTCTTCCAATTAGCTCTCACATCTAAGCTACATCCATAGTAGCAGATAAAGTGGCCTGGGGCCACCTCTCTCTGGCACCAAGGCCAATTCGTACAGAATGGCCCACATCCCTATTATTAATTTCATAATCTCCAAAAGGGGGTGGTTACAAGTAACTTGCTTGGTGGGAATAGTCTCTGCTGTGTGCTAACTTCCAAACAGTGACACAGGAATGATACAGAAAAATATAAATTGATCTAAGCCAAAAATCATGCTTGGAATATTTCTAAGAATTTGACAGGACAGAGAATTAGTCGTCAGCACCTGGGAACATTTGTGTTTCTTGCATTTCTTGTGAATCTGCCTGTGTGATTACCTTCCTTCTTGATCTGATGAGTTTGTCACGGTAAGGAGTGTCTTTTTTTTTTTTTTCTTTTTTTAAACCAGATACTTCAGAAGTTATAACAACTAGCACCACTGAAAAGAAATGTTAAAAAAATAAAATCTAGCAATTTAGCAGCAACAGTAGGAAAAAAAAGCCATCAAACAAAATGCATTATGCATTTTGTAAGTCAAGCTCCATTTCCAGCTATCTCTGCATTCTTGAGGACTGAAAAGTAGGTGTGAGCTTTTTCAGGTTTGGCTGAAATGCTGGGTAAAATGTATTTGCATAAGCAACAAAGCCACTTGCGTTCAGAGGCAGTCATCATTGCCTGGATGAGATATAATTTCTGCAAAAGCCTTTAGTGTGCAAGATTTGATTGACTGTAAAAGGCAGAGTTATTAAAACAGATCAGAGCAGACTCTGAAAAGCTTCTCTAAGACTCTGTATGTACACCACTTCTGCAGCATAGATAACTGTGCATCAACGTCTGGAGGAGAGGGCCTCCACTTTCCTAGGAAACATTTGCTTATGTGTATATCCTTTCTTATGGGAATGCAGAACCTAAAATTTTTTTCACAGAATCACAGAATATTCTAGGTTGGAAGAGACCTCCAAGACCACCTAGTCCAACCTCTGACCTAACACTAACAAGTCCTCCACTAAACCATATCACTAAGCTCTACATCTAAACATCTTTTAAAGATCTCCAGGGATGGTGACTCAACCACTTCCCTGGGCAGCCCATTCCAATGCCTAACAACCTTTTTGGTAAAGAAGTTCTTCCTAACATCCAACCTAAACCTCCCCTGGCACAACTCTAGCCCATTCCCCCTCGTCCTGTCACCAGGCATGTGGGAGAATAGACCAACCCCCACCTCGCTACAGCCTCCTCTAATGTACCTGTAGAGAGCGATAAAGTCACCCCTGAGCATCCTCTTCTCCAGGCTGAATAATCCCAGCTCCCTCAGCCGCTCCTTGTAAGACTTGTTCTCCAGACCCCTCACCAGCTTCGTTGCCCTTCTCTGGACTCTCTCAAGCACCTCGACGTCCTTCTTGTAGCGAGGGGCCCAAAACTGAACATAGTACTTGAGGTGCAGCCTCACCAGAGCTGAGTACAGGGCGACAATCACTTCCCTAGTCCTGCTGGCCACACTGTTTCTTATACAAGCCAGGATGCTGTTGGCCTTCTTGGCCACCTGAGCACACTGCTGGCTCATATTCAGCCGACTATCAACCAGTACTCCCAGGTCCTTCTCCGCCAGGCAGCTTTCTAACCACTCATCTCCCAGCCTGTAGTTCTGCTTGGGGTTGTTGCGCCCCAGGTGCAGGACCCGGCACTTGGCCTTGTTGAACTTCATGGAGTTGGCCTCAGCCCATCGGTCCAGCCTATCCAGATCCTCCTGCAGAGCCTTCCTACCCTTGAGCAGATCGACACACGCACCTAACTTGGTGTCGTCTGCAAACTTACTGAGGGTGTACTCGATCCCCTCATCCAGGTCATCGATAAAGATATTAAAGAGAACTGGCCCTAGTACTGAGCCCTAGGGGACTCCACTAGTGACCAGCCTCCAACTGGATTTAACTCCATTCACCGCAACTCTTTGGGCCCAGCTACCCAGCCAGTTTCCAGCCCAATAAAGCGTATGCCAGTCCAAGCCAAGAGCAGCCAGTTTCTCGAGGAGAATGCTGTGGGAAACAGTGTCAAAAGCCTTACGGAAGTCAAGATAGACCACATCCCCATCCTTTTTTTTTTTTTTTTTTTTGGACTTGTTTATTATTCTACAGTTACTATACTGAATCTTTCATCCAATGGGGGGAAAAGAAAAATCACATTTCTGGCAGTCAGGCAACCTGGCAACCTGGTTTCTATTTACATTCTGTTATTAAAGTGATCTGTCATAAATTGCTGTTGATAATGAATCAGATCAGGGAACAGATCTGCCTAAAAACTGATCCAGTGAAAAAACACGTTTTGGGTTTCCAGCTAAATCGGATCACATGAACCATATGGCTGCACAGACGCTCTCTGGTGCCAGTACTCAGGGAATGCAGGAACAAAGCTGGGGCCAGGAGTGAGGACTGGTGCTCTCCATCTGCCAGCAGCCCAGTCTCATCTCTTGGGAACCAGCTCATGGAGTTGTAGCTGCAAGTAGATTGCCACAATTGTTCATTTTATAGCAAAGATGTGGGGCCACACCAAGATTTGTGGTGCTCAGTTCACTACTTGGAGCATTCCCAAGGGGAAAATATATTACAAAAAACAATAAATATGCAGGTGATAAGCATTAGCCAGTATTAGTGGGCCTCCTCCTGGGGCTGTGTGATGGAGATTTTCTTCTTCCACGCTGAACTTGATGGCAGCAGCAGTGACCAGCACAGGCATGTGGGCCTGAGCAGGCCAAGCAGGAGGTGCTGTGGGTGCTGCTGGGCTGTGGCAGCCGTTCCCCCGGCCACCAGCCTCAGGACAGGCTGCAAGAGGCACAGCCATGCTGTCCATCCTCCGTTGGAGCCAGTCTGGAGTATTACATGGGGCAGAGAAGGCCCTGTTGTCCTGTCCATCCTTTATGTCCGCACTGAAACGCCGGTATCACAGCAGCAGCACAGCATCACAGAGAGCTTCACGGCTACCCACCACCCGACAGCAATCAGTCATGAAGGTGTTCAGTGCTGCTTCTCTTTGGCACAACATTTTTTAATAATCCCTGCCACAGCAAATTTTTTGTTCCCAAAGAGGACAATGCAATGCATTTAACATTTGCCTGATTAATACTTATGGCTACAAGCCACCCATTGTTTTTACCACAGAGCTGCTCATCAGCAGGGGCTCTGGAAAACAGCAGAAGAAGCTGGTGGGACTGTGGAAGCCTCAGTTCACAAAAGCTATGGAAAATGGCAAGAGGTTTCCCTCCCCACATACATTTTCACATTTTACCTACGTTTAATAGCAGAACTCTTACCTGGGTTCATAAATCTACACATACATAACTCACTATACTGACCCACATTTGAAAATGTTTACCTTCATGTTTCTATAGCCTCATTAGCGTGGTATTTTTATACCTGCTGTCGCATTTGCACTTACCTATATAGTTAAGTACTGTGGGTGTTGAAACTGGGTACTAATAATCCCACTGTATCTCTGACATTTTCTTTCATAGGAATTGTTCCCCTAGGTGCTGTTTTCCAAATATTTTTATGTTTTAGCTTTTGAAATGGAAGTAGGCCTGGTGTTACTATGAAGTTGATTGGAAAGAATATGCCATAAAATTTGGCCCTGTTTTATTTCAGTGGCTAACTTATCAGTTGGAGATGCTGGTCTGGAAGCCTGACTGAGCAAGGTTATGCTCAGTCTTTCTGGGCACCAATTCTTCCTTGGCCTCGTGCTCTCCTCCTCTTCAGCCTAAGAAAACAATCTGTATGAAAACTGATAAAAGCGCATTTTATGTGTATATAAACATTGGTACATTTTAAAAATATTATAGGTTCTATGGTAGTAGTAAAAATTACAACCAAGCTGCATTTCTGGGTTGAAGTAAATGCTATACCCTCTCTGTTTATTTTCATATATGTAAAAGTATATATATATATATACTGTTCACAAGATCGTGTGATATAGGGGTGTGGGGGTGCATTGTAAGTGGTTGTGATTTCCCCCCCATTCACAGTTTGGTGCCCCAGACTCGCTGTACTGTCCTGGTGCCCGGGAAATGAGTGAGCACTGGCACGAGCAGAACCCAATGTCATTCTGCACGCTCTGCTGTAAAACAGAAAACACAGCATAGGGAATGTTGTGGCCTTTTTACAGTCAGTAATAAAGGCAATGAATCCTTCCTCAGAGCCTAGAATTTCCCACTGCTTCTTATGATATTCTGCTTTGTACTTGGTGAGGTTTCATCCAGCATCAGAGGGGCTGGAGTTAAAAGCTCCTTAGGAGGTATGGGAGTGAGGGCTGGGTAGGCATGGGGAAGTCACTGGAGGCAGCCGAGGATGAGGAAGGCAAAAGCATCCCAGGACACCCATGGGGAGGTAAGGAGAAGGGCCCTGAAAGGATTTCCAGGCTGTGCTCTTTAGGGGTGTACTACACCCCCATTTTGCTATGCCACTGGATGCTCTACCTTTGATGGCACCCTTTGGCAATAAAACGGGCTGTCTCCCCAGGACGTATCACATAGCAGGCATTAGTTCAGGCGTTGCTGTAGCATTAAGCCCTCAAATAGCTCAGTGCTAATTCTGTCTTCCCTCTTTCCTTCCACCACAGCCCCCACCCCCAAACACAAAGACTGTTTTTTCTCAGATGTGCTGAACTTAGAAAGCTGGCGAAAGTGATGGTTACTACCAATACAACTGCGGGGAAAAATGACAGGCAGCTCGGATCACATCCTTTTATGTCTTTATTTGCCAGTTAAGATCCTTTTAATCCATCAATGCAAATATGCAGAACACCAGAAAACCATGTTTTAAGCAGCACATACCAGTTGGCTGAGAATAAACTAACTACATTCCCCAAGCAATGTAAAAGTAACAATGCACATCATCTTCCAGAAGAAGAAACAAACAGATATTGCAGCTGAGAGGCACAGCAGGCAGCTTCCGTACAAAGTAGTTTGGCTATTTAAAATGCTAGAACCAGTCCTTGTCCATTTCTCCAACCCCACCCCCCGCCCCCAAAAGTCCTACTATAATTTAAACACTTTTTTTTCTATCTACATAATATATAAAATATAAACTCTGTTTACTTTTAACACTTATTTTTCTTGATAAATAGCTCTTTAAAATATCTACTGTACATATTCCCATGCGTTGACATTTTATATATATATTTATATATATGTCTGAAAAACAATAAATATATACTTAATATTGACACAGCAACAAACTGAACATACTCCCATTTTCAAAATCAAATAAAAGAAAACCAGTACAGACAGAAACAGTGAGTGTAATTTGTGAAGCACGACACAGCAGGAAGCTTTGATTCCTGCCCTAGCTGGGCATCAGGTATGCCATGTACTTGAATGGTTTGCATTGTTGACATCTTTAATGAGTTTGTATTAGGAGTTACTTCAAGTCATATGTCAACCACCCTGTATGCCATGTGTAACAGACTGAGAGTAAACCTAGTGGGAAACAAGAGAGACCCGCCTCGTGACTTGCAATAGAAGGAAAGAAGGGGGAGGCAAGCAAGTCTGATGGATGATGTAAAAGGAAAAGGGAGTAATGGATGGTAGCACACTTCTGCAAGGTCATAAATGACCACAGTAAACACATTAATAGATTTAAGTGCTTTTAAAGACGATGGCTGGCACTGCTGCAAAAAGTTTTTTGATCATCTACAGCCAACACCATGTAATGAACCAGTTTTCCCTCTGCCACAAGAAGACACAAATGAAACCCAGATGGCCAAATTCAGATGCTGGAATGGGGTCACTGCACAACACCGCAAGACTGCAGGATCAGAGCCAAACCTGCCCAAGGGCAGCTGAATCCACTGAACGTGGATGGGATTTTTTAAAGCGTGAACTTAAAACAAAAAACCTGCAACCCCAAATGGTCAATTTCACACATGCCAAAACATAGTAAAATTGATTTTTTTTTAAACTTCATTTCAAAACAGTAATCTTTAAAAATGGTACTTAAACCCAAAAGAAAAAAAAAAAAAAAAAGAAAAAAGACCACCTACAAACACATTTTGTGTTCAATTTTGGATTGACTATAGCAATTTTGTTTACTCATTTAACTGAAAATGATGAATAGAAGCTATTTCAGTTTGACCTAAGCTGATACCCTTCACTTGCCAACCCCATTGCTTTGTTTGGCAGATTTGAGAAAGTCATTACTTGCCTGGGCTCTGGCTTCATATGCTCAGTAAGTCATGAGGTTATGACAAAGGATCATGAATGCAGCATTAGGTATAGTCCCATCTACCGAAAATTTCTTTTCATGAGCAAATGGAAGTGGGCAGTTATTGTTAAGGGGAAATTGTTTTTATTGGACAGACTTCACCAGCAGCTCAAGAGAGAGGAAATTTAGAAGCAGAAATGACTGCCAATTATTATTCAGTCATACATCATCTCTAAAATCTACAAGCTTTGCTCCCCACAAGTAAAAACTTTAACAACAAGAAACTGCTGTCCTGAATAATCCTGCCATTTCACAACTAGTCCTAAATACCCTGAGAGCACTATAGAGGTCAAACAGTCCAGTGTTTTTTCATACGTACTTAAAGGTACTTCACTAGGTCACTGGAGCATCAGGCCAATGTGTTGGGTATTTGCACAAAGCCCAAAATCTACTGGATGCTTTTAAACCATTGTAAATACAGAACTTAACAGTGAAGAGACTTTGTAATTTGTGATACTTTACACTGAAGGTAATAGATAAAAGTCAAATCTAAAATTTCTCAGCAACAAGAAATTGTCATCAGCAATTTCTGAATCTCTGTGAAGACACAATACTATGCTTATCTTTACCCATGAAATAAAATCTGCTTTTTTTTGGTAGTCATTTTCAATTGTCTGGGTCTTTTCCCCTTTGTATGGTCACAGAAATGAACAAGGTAACAAAGAATTGAACTATCTTTGTGCTGTGACCACACAGAGCAGAAAAGCCTCCTTTTTTGAATGGCTGAACTTCCAGGACAGCTGTTAACTCGTACAGTCACTGTGATTCAAAAGCTATCCAAAAGAAGGAAACACTAAGAACAAAGTGGAGAGTGCCTCTGATTGCCCTGTGTTGGCTGGGCAGGAATTTCTCATGCTTTCAGCCAAAGCAAAGGACGAACTCTGCAGCAGTCCATCCTGGGCCTGAATTTGTCTATGCAAGCCCTGATTCTCTGCCTTATAGGCTGCATGGGTAAGGACCTATCATCTCTACTCAGTATTTTGTATCTAGACAGCCAAAATACTAGTAATTTAAAACATGCAAGATATTAGATATAGGAAACCCTAAAGCTCTTGCAGAGTTCTTCATCTCCACGTGGAACTTGAACGAGGTCAGCACTGAGGATGTGCACGCATCTACCAGGAGCACAGGACAGATGCTGCTTTGCTAAGGGCAGGGCCCCTCCTGGGGCTCCCAAGCACAGAGGTGGAGCAAGGCTGCTGCTCTCACCCTCAGGCGGAGCAGATCTCACCCTCTGCACCACCAGCGCATTTTCCCCTTTGGTATGGGCACGTAGGTACCAGGCTGCAGGCACACCTTCCCTCCACTTGCTGCTGCAACTACCATTCTCCCTGTTGCACCTGGAAGAGCTTCAGCTCTCCCCTGCTGTTGCACAGGGACACAGTGAAGGGTTGCCCTTCCCCTGCTGTGGAGCCCAAACAATTCCCACTGAAACTAGGACATCGTCTCTCAGCTGACCAACCCAGCACTGGAAGAGACCTCTGCAGAGCAGCAGAGCACTTCACCCAGGCTCTCCCCTTTGGTTCTTTTTGTCTTTAGCAACAGACCATAATGTTCAGTATACAATGTGCACAGGTAGATGGCAAAGGAAAGAGCCTCTCAACAGAAGCCCTAGGAAAGAGGAATGAACATTTCTCATCTAGTATATGAACATGCTCGTTTGGGGGCTACTGTAAATTCCAGCAGTAGCCTCAGTTTGGCTATTAGGCCTGCACCAATTCTAGCAGCGTTCATCTCAAATCTTGTGGCACTGCATTAACGAACAGCATTAAAAGTGCAATTCCAAATATATGCTCCCTGGTGCGGTACCGCTTTTGAGTTCAATCAAGTACATCTCTTCTAACTCCTGCTCAAATTCTTAAACCCAGCGTGAACTCCAGAGGCTACTTAGGGCAATTCAATGTACTTTCAACTTTACCAAAGGAGCAGGTGGTTTCATACTGCCAAGAAAGATCCCAGACTGTAAAGTAACATTTATTTTTAGAATAGTAATACCTGTTCTTCAAATAAACCAAGTCCTTGCTCCTCTTAGCCAGGTGGAAGTTTAGTATCTTTACAAGCGACACTATAGCACCTTCACCTCCTCAGAATGGAAAAACTGTCATACAATCCTGAATGTATGCAGTTACTGCTGCCGTCCCAGTGAGGTAACAAGTTCACCTAAATCTAGCATAAGATCTATGCTGCTGGCAGAAGAGGAGGTCCCACCCTGCCCCTGCTCATCCTGGGAGCAGCACTGTGCTCACGAAGGGAATTGTACAGGATTTGATAAGCCGGTACTAATACCAGCATCAGATGGCTATGTAAGCAAAGCATTAGATTTTATTTCTGCTAATCAGCAATATCTGCATGGGTAAGTCTGTACAGGGGATTGATGATGTGTGTCACCTAAAGCTTTGGATCCAGGACAGAAAGGTCAAGCTCAGTAGTACTATCCCTATTCTCTGCGTTTTGCCTGGGTTCACTGCAGAGGGGTTGTCTATGATTCCACCATATCTTCTTCCAGCTGGCATCACAAAACCCAGAAAGACACAGAAACAAATAAAATGCAGACAGGAAAAGCTGTCCACATTTGTGAACCAAAACAAGGTGTGAAGACACGAGCAGCAATTCCAGCACAATGGCCAAACCACTAAGAAGCAAGATTCACTAACATTTTGGTCCATGCTTAGTTCCAGTTTGGGATGATATTTAACTAGACATATGTTTTCTTATCCACCGGGCTTAGATTCATGATTTGAAATTGCCAGCATTTTCAATAAAGGGCTTGTGCCTTACAATATAAAAACTCTCCCTTGATCCCTTTGGGGCTAATTCAATTTTTCGGGGGAAAGAGAGGATTTCTTTATCAAATTTGATCTCCTGTATTTTTCTGTGCATTTTTAAGAGCTAGAACTGTACAGCATGGTATACCATGACAATTACAATGGGAAATTCTAGTTGGCACAGACACCACTACAGGAATTCTCAGAGAAATCAATTCTAGGAAAAACATCCAAACTTGTCAAGAGCTGCTTCCAAGAAGGAACGATGAAAGCTTGCCCGAGGCCTTAGCAGAAGAGGTGTGCCCCAGAGACAAATGCTAGAACTGGCAGAACAATATGGGTAGAAGCCAACTCTCTGGTTGTGATTTTGTTGTATCACATCATTTCTTCTTTAGTCGCGTCCTTACACTTCAGGGAGTATTTAATGAAAAGTCACAAGTACACACCCTTTAAAATTAAGCACACACTAATAATTTTGAGGTGGGATTCAAGTTTCCTAATTTGCAGCACTAAAAGTCGGAACAGGACAGGCAGGAGGATACAGCAATCAGAGGAAGTCATTTGAAGGAGCTCTTCAGAAGCCCTTAGTGCTCCTAAAAATACTAAAACTGTTAGTGCTTTTTTA
This sequence comes from Cygnus olor, assembly GCF_009769625.2. Lineage (NCBI taxonomy): Eukaryota > Metazoa > Chordata > Aves > Anseriformes > Anatidae > Cygnus > Cygnus olor. The sequence continues at coordinate 64,914,285 of NC_049170.1, read as the reverse complement.
AAAAAATCTAAATTATTCTGATGGTTCTCTTTCTAACCTAAGATGGCAACAGTAATCTAATGACCTTGAGAAAGAGAGTCATATTTTCTCTTTTAATTTACTGTTCATCCAAATGTTTTCCTCTTTTCCCTAGTCAAAATTAACAAAAATAAAAAATACAAACTGAAAAGGTTTTCATCAATTTTAAAATGATTTAATGCTATATACTTTTTCTACTTCTTTCCTATCTGAAGACTTAATGCTGTACACACATAAGCACAGGAGCAGCTTTATGCAGAACAGCAGTATCCCCATTTACTGGGATAACACATGTGCCTTTCACTATATTCTTTTAAGAACTGAAAGAATATATTCTTTCATGACTGCAATCTAAAATATTAAAAAGAAGGACAGGACAAACATATCAAAAGAGTTTGTCCACCCCTGCACTGATGACAGGGAACAATTACTACAGTACCAATAGCTAGCTACTTTAAGCAGCTAGAGAAGTGAGGGTCTTAAGTAATTGTTTCCCTGGAAATGACAGGAAATCTCCTCCCCCCCCCCCTTTTTTTTTTTGACTCACTCCACTTGGTGAACATGAAACCTCCTGGGTTGAGCTATGTGAAATTAATTGTTGGTGTAAACGTCTCAAGTGAGAGTTCACAAAGGTTTAAAAGAACTGTCTAAGGTTTTCTGTTGGATTTCTATTTTCTGTTTTCCACCTAAAACCGAAATGCGAGATGAATTCACTCAAAAGTGAGTCCCAGACACAGGAAATTGAGTGTAAACCTTCATAAGACCAGCCTGAGTTCAGCTGTATAATAAAACCCACCAGCACTACTGTTTCATGCCACCTGACATTCACGAAGGTTTTGCACAACCCATTTTCATCAGCAAGTCTGTACAGCTAATGCTGCAGCTTAATGTGAGCTCACAGAAGAACCTCGCTTCCTCAACACCAGGGCATACGCACTGTAGTTGAGGGCTGCTTTGTAAAAGCCACATTTTTCTACTTAATTGTGCTTTAAAACAAATGACAAAACAACTAACTAAACCAACACATAGAAGCTCCTAAAAAGCTGTATGAAAAGTGAGCTGCCAAGATTTTCTATATCACCCAACACTTTCACACCAAGTCCAGTTACTCTGTGTGTTGGTTAGAGGTGCAGTAGTACAGCATGGTGGTGTCAGCTGTCATGGTAGGAACCATTCATGTCAGAGACTACAGAAAATTTGATGACATGACAGTACCTTCACAGCCCTCTGGTACGTCAGGAAAATCTAAAAGGACCTTCCCAACCTTTCAAAGTAAACACAACTGGATAATCTGAAGCACCTGCAAGCAGGAGATGAGTCCGTGATTTATCTTTCCGATCAGCCAGCTAATACTGTTATTAAAACAGTTATGTCAGCTCTTAACTCTCCTATCCATTTTGGGCATTTCTTTCTTACCACTTTGGTATTTAGCCACCAACAGGTTTAATTGATCCAAACACCATATTTCCTCCCCCCATATCCTCAGCTGTTTGCAAGATGCCCAAGCCCTTCACAAGGGCTGAGTTACCATTTCCTTTAAGAGCTGTCTGGTTCCTATCCTCTCCTAGGAGCTGAGTGGAGCTAGCAGTACAGAGACATCCTGCTCTTCCGCATGGCTTCACTGATTAAGTATGCTGGACTCAGTTCTGGCTCCTCGGTCATGATTGAAATGTTCTGCCACTCCCCCAACTGGTTTGACTTTTTAATGGTGTCCACCACACACAGGGCATACAGACAGTCGTCAAAGGTGGCAGCCATTGTGAGAGGCCTCCCGTCCCAGGTCCTCCTGTCGTCCTGGTCCTCAAATGCCTGCCGGACAGCTTGAACCATCTTAATGGTGCCTCGGAGGTACGGGGACGGGATGTCACTGAATGCTTTTTCTGGAAGTAAGGAATTGCTGACCGGCGTGGAGTCCTTCAGCAGGAGCTCCCGTTGAGGAGAGCTGTTGCTCTGTCCATAGAGATCAGTGCCTATTACAATCAGCCGGCCTGCCGAACCCACCACAATAATGTCTTGTTTGAACTCCCCAGGGACATTGAAGTTGAGAGTCACTGTGCAGCACACACCACCCTCCAGAACCATCTGAAATGTACAGAAGTCATCACTGGTGATCTGCCGTATCCCCTTGATGTGGTCTGTCTGCTTCACGAAGGTCTTGAGCAAGCCGTGCACCTTCACGGCCTTCTGGCTGGTGAGGAAGGTCAGGAGGTCGATAATGTAGGTGCCAACTGAGTGCAAACCTCCGCCTCCCATCAGGTCATCACAGCTCCAGTTGTACTTTTTGCCCAGCAGGCTTCCACTGTGAACCTGCACCTCGCACACCAGCAACTCCCCCACATAACCCTCCTGGATCAGCTGCTTCATTTTCACGAAGGCAGGCAGGAAGCGCAAGACGTTCCCCATGATGCTCATGAGCTTTGGGTAATAATGAGCCGCAGTCATCATCCTAAAGGCATCCAGGGGAGTTGCTGTTCGGTCACAGATGACATTTTTTCCAATGCCTGAAAAACATTTACAAAAAAAGTCAACAACGAAAATATATTGATTGAGTAAACTCAGAGAATCACAGCTACTCTTACAGACTAAGTCAAGGAGAAAGATCCTAGGAATAAAATACTTCAATATTGTGCTAAAGGTACAAAGATTCCCTCTGGCATGCATGTAACAGTTTCTTTAGCACCACAGTGAAAATGCATTCCTTTTTGTTCTTAAAATGCACTCCTGCCTAAAAATAGCATGAAAGCAAGGGTCTGGACAGATAAGAAAGTAAGCTAAGATAAAGTGGACTACTACTCCACATTTGCCACCTTCTGGGAGCTGGCACAAAACTAAATCCCTCAACTCTGCCATCTCACAGATGTCTC